>NC_139158.1:7582387-9009860 GCF_964270905.1 Leucopleurus acutus
GACTCAGTGCTTTCACTGCCAGGGACCTGGGTTCAATCCCTGGTCTGGACACTAAGATTCCACGAGCCACAAGTCTCAGCCAGAAAAAAAAAAGAAAAAGGAAGACTTCAGAGAGTGTCATGATGTGTAGTGTACGTGTGCGGGCGTCTGCACGTGTTGTGAGTATAGGTGTCTGTGTGTGCCTGTGCGTGCATGTTCGTGTGTGTGTGTGATCCCAGCATCAGACTCCTCACGCTCATTCAGAGCTTGGACATCAGTCCTTGGGGATATATATGTGTGTATATATGTGTATGAATATATGCACATATATATATATATTATATATATGTTTATGCTACATAAGGAACTTTGGGCCCAAGGGAATTGGCTCTGGCCAGTAGCAGGAGCCCTTGTTCATAAAGGTGTGAACCCAGGGCAGAGCTCACACACTGAGAATCTCTCCATAATCCAGGCCCAGGTGACCTCTTCACATCAGACTACTGTGAATTCTACCAGCACTTAAGAACTATGTATTATTACCCTGTGCTTGGGTCGGCTGGTTGACTAGGAGGAAGATTGTATCCTTCTGCCTCATTCATCGGCATTTTCGAGAACCATTTCTTTTACATTTTACATAGAACTTCCGCTTGAAAAAAAGCCGGGAAGAGGTTGCCGATGCTTCTGTGCCTCCCCTCCAGGGCAGAGACCAAGCGGGGGCCCACAGGATCCATCCAGGCTCTGTGGCCCCCTCAAGCTCCGGTGCCCAGTAAGCTAAGGAAGCAGAGGGTCTGATCTGACGCTGTTGCTGTGATTGCCCGTGGTAGGCGGGGAAGTGGGTCCTGGGAATCTGGGACCAAGTTTTATACCTGAGCCAAAACAGGGGGAAAGGGTGGGCTCCTGTGTTACAGGGTGCAATAGCTGAGACATAGTGAAAGAAGAGACAGGAAAAGTCCACCCCTGGCTCCCGGTAACGAGGAATCTTGTCTGTCTGGACTTTGGAAGGGGAAAAATAAGCCCGAAGAACCAAAGCCTTGGGTTTCAACCTCCCACAGGTTCAGGACTGAAAGTTACCCTAGTTCTGGGACCACCAAGTTGGTTCTGGGTTGGAGCTATAGATGAGTCAAGTGAAAACTCCGAAATAAAGTATTAGCTATTTAAATCTGGCCATGCACAAAAAGTGATAGATTGTGACCAAGGAGAATTTAGAAAATCTATTCATGTGATTCAGCTCGTGAACAGTTTAAGAGATACAATTCAACACCTATTCATGATGGAAACTCCTGGCAAACAAGGTAGAGGAAGGAACTTCTGGCCGTGTAGAACTCAGCTACCAAGTAAGTCAATATCACGCTAGTATGAGTGAGTCATTAGAATTGCCCCTTTAAAGTTGTGAACGGGATAGGGAGGGAACTATCACGACTCCACCTGATACCTTTAAAGGAATTAAAAGCAAATCGTTTGGGGGACTTCCCTGGTGGTCCAGTGGTTAAGGCTCCGAGCTCCCAATGCAGGGGGCACGGGTTCAATCCCTGGTCAGGGGAACTACCATACTGCATGCCTCATGGCGTGGCAAAAAAAAAAAAAAAAAAAAGTAGCTTGGGAAACTTCTCTCTGACAAAAGACAGCCTTACCAAAGGCAAAAACACAAGCCACAGGCTGGGAGGGGATACTTGCAATGCGTAAAATTGACAACGGGTTGGTATCAGAAATACAGAAAGAACTCACGTGAATCAATATGGAAAAGACAGAAAAATCCAACAGATAAATGGGTCAAGAACACGGACAGGCCTTTCACGGCTGGAGGGGAGGCGCTGGGGAGAAATGGCTCCAAAACCTATGAAAAAGTGTTCAGCCTCATCAGTGGTGTGGAAAATGCAAATTCAGACCACAGTGAGATAGCATTTCACACCCACCAGATGGGCAGACTTTTGTAGTCTTGGACGGCTGCCTCTTGGGGCTCCTGGATACGGGGCTGAGGGGGCGGTGTTGGAGGAAGAGGAGACCGGGTGCCCCGCACTCCCAGTAGGGAGGCTCATTTCAGACTCCTTTCGCCCTTGGACTTGGTTCTGGCTGGGACGGTGAGTGGTCCCAGAGCGGTGCTGTTTGGGTCCTACCCCAGCCCCTCCCCGCTCCACTCTTTGCCCCTCCACCCCAGGCCCTTGGGTTCTGCGAGACCGCTTCCTTGGAATCTGCCGGATTCCCTGGCCCGCCTGCCCCCGCCCCGCCCCCCATATCCCTAAAGCTCAGAGAGGCTGAAGGGAGGAAGGTTGGGCTCTCCCTCCCCGCATACTGCAGCCCAGCTGTGAGCAGGGAGCAGGCATCAGACACCGAGGCCAGCCTCTGGCGGTCCCCTCACCTCCTCTGCAATGGCTCTGCTTCTGGCCCGAGCCTTCTCCCATCTGCCACTTGGTGAGTCCAGCGGGGCTCCCAGGAGCCTGGGGTAGGACCAGTGTGGACATGAGACCTGTTCCTGGAAAAGAAACTTCTCCCGCTGCTCCAGACCAGGATCTGGAATGCGGGAAAATGTGGCCAATAAGAACCCCGACCCAGTAACCGCACTCCGTGCCTGAGCAGAAGGTTTCTCATCCCCCTCCTCTAATCTGCACGCAGATGGAGCCGCTGAGCAAGGAGGATTGGCATTTCCGGACCCTGGGCCACATTTTACCCTTCTGGGCTGGACCATCTTGCTCCTCCTTAATTATGGGGACTATATTATCTTCCTCTAAGGCTCTTCTGGCAGGAGAGAGGGATGGCAGAGTGCTTTGTAAGGTGTTGTGCTCCCAGTGGTACTGTATGGACTCATTCTTACTATGGTGTAAATGACTAAGGGGGAGTAATGAGGTGCCTGCCCTGGGAAGGTGAAAAGGGGCAAACCCAGAACTGGGTTTTAGCCCTGGGTGGGCCACCACCTCAAATGTGTGACTGTGGCCATGAACCACTTACCACCCCAGATCTGTTTTCTCATCTGTGAAAAGAAAGGGCCCGGTGAGATGGCCCTAAGACGCTTCTGGTCTTTACAATTGTATGGGAGATTTGCTTTCTAATATGAGTACAGATAATAGCTGCCTTTTCTCTGCACGTACTCTGTGCTGATCCCGCATTCTCTCTAACCGGTTCAGGGCCCTAGGAAGTGACCTTGATTATCCTCATCTCTTGTCGAGGGGCAGGGCCCAGAGAGATGACTAAGCCTTGAGCTATTAGGCAAATGCCTTTCTGTTGTTCGAATGTGTTTTAAGCTATTGGGACAGTTGGTGGAGGGAAAGTGTCTCTAAGAAAGAGTCAGCTTGTGTCTGACTTGTGATCTAGAAAGTCAGATCAGGAGCTGGAAACTACAGGCAATTAGCAGAAAAATCCATCCCCAGTGAAGGTCTGTGCCTGATGAGGGGACTGGGCCCCATCTCAAGTGGTCCTTTAGTTGCCAGGACAACCTCTTCCTGTTGGGAAGGATGCAGTCCAGGTTTGACCCTGGGAGTCAGGAGTCTTGTCACCTGCCCACTCCTCCTCCCTCCGTGTCTCGACAGGAGGCCACGTGGGCCTGGGCTCCAGCCAGACCCACTCCTGACTAGGAGGGTGGAGGCGCAGCTGACCAGTGCATGGTGGCCCCTGAGGGAGGCGGCAGGCCAGGCCCGGAAGAATGTAAGCCCCAGACATTGCCTGGGGGAGCTGAGTCCAAACGGCCCCCTGTCACGAAGCAGGAAGCTTCTGTGTGGGCGCTACGTCCCCCACTGGACGTGGGATGGGCCTCATCACATGCTGTTCCCTTGGGTGTCTGAGAACCAGGGGTGGGGACACCGAGACCCATCTACCTCTTGCCCACCTTGAACCCAGGGGGCAGATGGTGGCTGATCTGGGGGCTCTGGGCTCCCACCCCCTGCGGTCGGAGCAGCCTCTCTTTGATTTGTTACCTGTTGGGGTCCCAGAAGCCATTGTGTGTAGGAAAAAGACTTCTTCCTTTTAAAAAGGCATTTGATGGGACTTCCCTGGCGGTCCAGTGGTTAAGACTCTGTGCTTCCATTGCAGGGGGCACGGGTTTGATCCCTGGTCAGGGAACTGAGATCCTGCATGCCGTGGGGCACAGCCAGAAAAAAAAAAAGGGCATTTGATAACTGCTGCTCTGGGCTCTCTCCAACATGAGGTCAGGCCCATGGTCCTCCAGACTGAGATTCAACCTCTTATAGAGAACTCAGGAGACCTGGTGTCAGAGGAAGCATCCCACACTCACGTCCCAGCTCCCCTAAACAACCGTCAAGAGGCAGATGGCGGCATGAAGACACCAGGCCTTTCCTGGAGCCCCGATGACCCCTGAATAAAAGCTGAAGCTACCTTGGGCCTTCCCCTTGCCTTTGGAGGGATAGAGACCCCAAGAGGGGAAGGGGCCTGCCCAGGTGCATGCAGGGAAAGGCCAGAGCTGATTCCCAGGCCTCTTTGCCTGGACTTCCTCTGATGCACTGCCCGTTCAGACCTCCCGCCTGGGGACTTTGAATTCTGCCACCATTTTCCTCTGAAAGCCCCAAGACCAAAGTGACTATGGCCCCTTCTTGCTGTCTTTGGGGCACCTCATCTGTTTCCCCAAGAGAGCTCATCACCTCTCCTGAGCCTGGGCCAGCGCTGCAGGAGGGGCAGGCCCCAGCTCGGGGCCAAGGCTGTGGGCGCTCTACCCAGCAGTCAGGCAGCCCCTCCCATATTCTGTCAGCCAGCTTTGCTTTATGGCCCCTGAACCTTGACCTTGGGCTTGGAGCCTTGTTAAAAGGGATTCTTTCCCACTGACACAGAGTGATGGTGGCAGTACTGACGCCACATGTCCAAGAGGATCGGGAATCAGAGCTCGTCTCCCTGGGCTGTGCCTGGTGTCAGCTTTCAGATCCAGGCAAGGCCGCCTGCCAGCTCTGTGGGACCCTGGAGATATTTATGATTTCTTTCTGGATGAGGAAAAAAGAGGAAGAACACTTCAAACAATAACTTCAGTTTAAGAACACAAACCTCGGAAAACCCTGAAAGATAAAACATGTGCAGGGATGACCCTCCCCCCAGTTCCTCGATCCCCCAAATGGCTGCAGAGACTGGATCTCTTATTTCTGTTGTGATAAAACCCCCTTTAAGTCCTGAGGGATGTTCCTGGAAGGCTGGAAACCGCTCCGCTGAGCAAATGGTCCCACAGCCACCTTCATCCAAGCACCCCCCAGCTGCGGGGGCCCTCCTCCAGCCCCAACCAAGGACCCAGAAGTCCTTTAGCCTGCGGGATTCTGGCTGTTCCATTCTCACGCCGGGGGTTTCTGGGGACGGACTTCCCCCAGCCATGCCAGTCTGAAGGAAAGCCACTCCACAGCCCGTTGGGAGCAGCGCTGATGAGAAAGTCATTCATTGTGTCAAACAAACCTGCCATCACCTGCTATAACTCACCTGTCCAGAGACACAGCCACGACAGGGCTGGATCAGCCCCAGGGGGCCCCAGGGTCCAGGCACTAAAGCGCACACACTTTTCTTGGGTGCGTTCACCGACGCTACAGTTCTAACTCCCTTGCTGAGGAGGTTTCCAACGTGGCCAGGAATCGTGAAGGAAAGAGCGCTGGCTTTGGAGCATCTCTGATCTGGTTCCTGTCCCTGCCTGTGGGGCCTGGGGCAACTTCACAACCTCTCAGAGTCTCCGTTTTCATCATCTGTAACAGAGGAACCAAAACACCTATGGGGAGGATGCGTAATGCACATGGTGACGCCCGAGGAGCGTTAGAGATACCCAGGAAGTATGGCTTTCGTTACTACGTCATCATCAACACAGAAGGGACTCGGGGAGAGCATGAATCCAGACCCAGAATCCAGGGTTCAGGAATCCCGGTGGTTAGTGAGGGCGGAAGGAGGGGTGCAGTGGAGACATTCATTTCAGGGGTGAGCGCCCTCCACACTTGGGTGCCCTGTGGTCAGCACAGGTGTGCTGTATACCCCCACTCTGGGGGCTGGGCAGTCAGTACTTCTTAGATGAGTTTCTCTCCAAAATGGTCCAGATACCAAAGGCTTTGCTGGCCAGAAGGCTGGATCTTTGCTGCCTGGAGGGTCCCGAGGACGCTGTGCTCTCTCCAGCTGTGCTGTCCTCCTGACGGCTTCTGGATGTCCAAGCAACTGCCTCGCCCAGCATGGACCCAGGAGAGTTTGCCCCTTCCTGCATATCCTTCCTGCACAAGCGCGAGTACCAAAGCCCATGGCAAAGGTCTGGACTGGGCCTCGTGAATACACAGGGCAGGGACTATTGTTCCATTTTATTGTGGAGGAAAGCTGAGGGCCCAGCGTGGGTGCTCCTCACCTGGGCTGTGGATTGCCCGGACCCACCAAGTGGCCTCTCCAGCCCAACAGGATGCTTCCCAGGGGATCACCTTTCACCACAGAAGCCAGGGAATGGGCCACCGTGATATGATCCATTTGCTTGCAGGAAGCAAAGCCTGGCTCCTTTTCCCACAGGAGAGAGAAGGGGAAAGGTGGATGCCCAGCTGATGTGCCTTCTGACTCCAGTTACGGTTACTGACTCAGAGAACAAAAGGCTGAAAGGGAGCATCCAGTCCATCCCTGCATATGACTGATGGGAAGCTGAGGCCCAGAGAGGGCTGATCTCTGCCTGAGGACACACAGCACAGTTCCTAATGCTGACCCCATTCCTGGTCCATCAGAAGGCATATGCTCCCAGAGCAGGGGACCAGCCCCCTGGATTTAAGAGCTCCTCCTCCTGCAGCCTCTTCTGACTCATTTGGGTCCCCATGGAGGGTGTAGGTGGGGTGGGAGGGTTCCTGGCCTTCCCCAGAACACATTGGGGTTTTTGCTGCAGTTCTGTGTGACCTGGGGAGGTCCTCTCCCACTCTGAGCTGCCCTTAACACAGCTATAAGTTGGGACCATGGATTGTGGGGCCTCACTGACCACAAAGGTACCAAGAGATGTCAAAGATGCGAAAGGGCTTTGTAAACCCCGGGGCCCGTGGAAATGGCGAATGCTTCTGAGCTTCCACCCACATGTCAGAAATAGGACCAGACACGGACTTCCCTGGCGGTCCAGTGGTTAAGACTCTGTGCTTCCACTGCAGGGGGCACGGGTTCGATCCCTGGTCTGGGAACTAAGAGCCCGCATGCCGTGTGGTGCGGCCAAAAAGAAGAAAGAAAGAAATAGTACCAGACAGAGACACAAACACAATGTGCACACAAATGTCCACGCGCAGAGACACTCCCATGTAGACCCCCTGCCTTAGACCTGAGTGTATCCACACTCATGCTCACTCCCATGCGCACCCTTGAAGGTCTGCATTCTGGTACAGGGACGTGGCCTGTGGGTTGGTCTCTCTCTATGCCCCCTCCCACACCCCCTCCCCAGCAGCAGGGCCCTGACCCTCTTGGAGCCACTGATGCCCGTCCCTGCGTGCCAGCCCCTCTGGCCCCGCAGTCCCCACCCCATGCCACTGCCAGATTGGGTTTCTTCTCAGTAGGGCCCAGCTGCCTTCTGGGGAAGGGGGGCCAAGGGACCATGTCATCCCTACATAGCAGCGGGCCTCTACTCACTTTTGGGAAGGGTCTCATTTCTTAAAAAGTTGCATTTATTTAATTCCTGTCTTTTCCCCGCAGAAGTCAAGGGCCCTGATGTTTTAGAAAGGAAATGCCGTGGTGCCCTCAGCTGGGGTGAGGGGCCAGGATGGCACCTGGGGAAAGGCTGTGGAGCCCCACCCCACAACCCTGGGGGTAGGACTTCCAGAGGACAGCAGGGTGGGGGCCACCGAGGTCAGGGCTCCAGGAGCCCCCTGGGACTTCAGGCGTTTTCAGCAGGCCAGTTCCTGAGGCTGCCAGGATGATGGCTAAGAGCCAGTGGCAGCCCCTGACTCCCTGGGTTTGAATCCAGCCTCTGGCACCTGCTAGCTGTGTGACTTTGGGCAAGTTACCTAACCTCTCTGTGCCTGGGTTGCCTCATCTGTAAAACAGAGATAATAATGGTTCTTCCCTCATTGGGCTGTTGCAGGAATTAGACAAATTTACATGAAAAGCAGTGCATCAAGGTCTCGCCCTTCCATTAGCATCTGGCAGATGGAGTGCTCTGTGAACTCCAGTTGCTTTTTCTTCTTTTGATCATTATTATGACCTGCATGGCTCCACATGGGCCAGACCCTCTGCTCTTGTGAAATCGGAAGAGAACGTTTCCTCCCTTCCTCCCCTCCCACCATGACACAAGCCAGAATATAATGAACTTCAGCATCAAAACATCTTCCTTATCTCCACTTTAAACCCCTTCCGTTCTTCCTGACTTTGGTGGAAATGGAAAACAGCTGCTCAGGGGCTGCAGCGCTTGCCCTGTACAGTGAGGAAGCTCCCGGCACAGAGCTGCCAGGGTGCACCTGGGACAGACGGCCCCCTGCGGGAGGAGAGCAGTCCCTCCCCTCTCCCGGGGCCCCCTGAGGTCCTCCAAGGCAGGCTACCTGGACAACGAGCTGGGGGTCCCCTTCCATATCTGCTCGCCCCCCTCCCCAAAACTGCTGCTTCCCAAGAGGACACACGAGCATCTTTGCAGCCCCATATGATGGAAGAATATTCTGCCCCCATTTTTCAGAATACGAGAATGGGTGAGACATGGCCCCACAGGGAAGAGGGGTACACAAGAGGTTCCCCGTCCACGCCGCCGAGTGCTGTCAGCAAGGTGTACACAGGATGCATGGCAATTGGTGGGAAGGTGGGTGCCTGAATCTGCCTAGAGTGGTCAAGGAAGGCTTCCTGGAGGAGGTGGTGCTTCACGAGGAATTCGCTAATCAATGGAGTGGTTGCAAGCCATTTCTAGATGCGATGACAAGATAGACAAATGCGAAAGGCCTAGAAGAGTTAGAGGTGCTCAGAGCATGGCAAATAGCCCATCCCAGGGGTGGGGGTTGTCCTCAGGGCATCGGGGAGCATCGGAGGCTGACGTGTCAGATTGGTGTTTAGGATGGGCAGGACAGCAGCTTGACATGTTTTACATACACTGACCACACCTGTGTACTAGCGTCCAGCTCAAGAAAGAATATTTTCATCATCTTAGAAGCCCTTCTCCTGCCTCTTCTGGTAACTGCCCTCCCCAAGATAACCGCTAACCCGCAGGCCACTGCCTTTGACCTGTCCTGCCTGTGCTGGAACTTTCGATACATGGACTCACACAGTGTGTGCTCTTTGGGGGGGGCTCTGTCATCTTTGTGAAGTTCATCCACGCAGCTGCACGTGGTTTGCGTGCGCTTTTTACTGTGTCAATAGTCCATTTTGTGAATATTCAATTTACCCAGGTGGCCACCGATGGGAATTTGGATTATTTATAATTTTTGGTTATTATGAGCAACGCTGCTCATTCTTGCACGTGTCTTTTGGTGAAAGGATTTATTCATTTTTGTATCTAGAGATGGAATTGCTTCTACTCAGCCCTATTAGAAACTGCCACATTTTAAAAATGTGGTTATTCCATGGACGTTCCACTGACACTCTCTTAGAGTTCCAGTGGCTCATACTCTCTCGGATACTTACATTGTTAGTCTTTAATTTTAGCCATTCTTGTGGGTGTGGCTTAATTTGCATTTCCTGATACGGCTAAGGCGTTGACCCCTCCGCCTATGACTGTGGGCCATTTGGCATCTTTTTTTTTTTTAATTTATTTATTATATTTTTATTTATTTTTGGCTGTGTTGGGTCTTTGTTGCTGCGCGCGGGCTTTCTCTAGTTGTGGTGAGCCCGGGGGGGCTACTCTTCTTCGCGGTGCGCGGGCTTCTCATTGTGGCGGCTTCTCTTGTGGCGGGCTTCAGTAGTTGTGGCTCGTGGGCTCTAGAGCACAGGCTCAGTAGTTGTGGCGCGTGGGCTTAGTTGCTTCGCGGTATGTGGGATCTTCCCGGACCAGGGATCGAACCCGTGTCCCCTGCGTTGGCAGGCGGGTTCTTAACCACTGTGCCACCAAGGAAGCACTTTTTTTTTTTTAATTTCTTCACCATCACTAAGATGTTTTTATTTTTTTAATTTATTTTTAAAATAAATTTATTTATTTATTTATGGCTGCATTGGGTCTTCCTTGCTGCGCGCAGGCTTTCTCTAGTTGCGGCGAGCGGGGGCTACTCTTCATTATGATGCGCGGGCTTCTCGTTGTGGTGGCTTCTCTTGCTGTGGAGCACGGGCTCTAGGTGCGTGAGCTTCAGTAGTTGTGGCTCGCAGGCTCTAGAGCACAGGCTCAGTAGTTGTGGCAAACAGGCTTAGTTGCTCCACGGCATGTGGGATCTTCCCGGACCAGGGCTCAAACTCGTGTCCCCTGCATTGGCAGGTGGATCATTTGGCATCTTATTTTGTGGTTTTATGTCTTCCAAGGACCTCTTCTACTCGGTGATAGGCCTCTTCGTTCTCTTAATGATGTATTCTGATGAAAAGAAATTCTTAAATTTAATGTGATCCATTTTATCAACGTTTTCTTTAATGTTAGTGCTTTTTGTGTCCTAAGAAACCTTTGTCTATTCTGAGGTCATGAAGGTAAGTCACCCATTTTTTCTAACACTGGTATTGTTGGAAATTCCCTGGCGATCCAGCGGTTAGGACTTGGAGCCTTCACTGCCGGGGCCTGGGTTTGATCCCTGGTCTGGGGAACTAAGATCCTGAAAGCCATACTGCGCTGCAAAGAAAAAAGCTGTATTGTTCTTCTTTTAAATTTAGATCTGCAATCCGTCTGGAATCGACTTTCATGTGTAGTGTGCGTTAGGGGTCAGATTTTTTTATTTTACTTTTCGATTTGGATGTCCAATTGACCCAGCACCATTTATTTGAAAAGTCCATCCTTTCTCTCCTGTACTCGTATGTGCCTTTTTAATAAACCAGGTGAATGTGTAAGTGTGGGTCTCTTTGTCTATCTTTGCACCAATAATACAGTGTTTTAGTTACTGTCGTTTTATAATAGATCTCACTTCTGGTCCTAAACGTCTTCCACTTTTGTTCTATTTGTTCTAGATCGCCTTGGCTATTCTTGGACCTTTGCATTTTCATATATATTTTAGAATCAACTTGCAAATTTACACGCACACACAACATACACAAAGCCTTCTGAGATTTAAATGGGACTGCATTGAATTTATAGATCAAGTGGGAGAGAGTTAACATCTATAATATAAGGCCTTCCAATCCATGAACATATCTTTCCATTTATTTAGATCTTCTTTAATTTCTCTCAATGATGTTTTATAGTTTTCAGTAGATTTATTCCTAGATAATTTGATGCTTTTTGTGGATGTTATTGTCAATAGATAGAAATATGGTTGATTTTCTTTTTAATTGAAGGTAAGCTTTTTATTTTATTTATTTATTTATTTGGCTGTGCTGGGTCTTAGTTGCTGTAGGCAGGATCTTTTTAGTTGTGGTGTGGGGGATCTTTAGTTGTGGCGTGCAGCATGCGGGATCTTTAGCTGCATCGTGCACGACCTAGTTCCCTGACGAGGAATCGAAACCAGGCCCCCTGCATTGAGAGCGCAGAGTCTTAACTGCTGGACCACCAGGGAAGTCCCGGAATACGGTTGATTTTTATAAACTGTCTTTGTATTCCGTCAACCTTGCTAAATTAACTTAATAATTCCAATAATTCCTCTTTAGATTCCATTGGGGCAAAGATGCTTTGGGGTGTGATCCAGCCATGGTACAAGACCCAACAATCTTGAACTCTGGGCTGGATGTGGAGGTAGAGAGGGAGGAAGACAGACTTGGCCAGTTAGGTCAGCAGAGTTTTTAGGGCCATGGTGGGGTGAAGAAATCACAAACTTCACCCATGTCCAGCCATGGTCCAGGCACTGTTTTCACATCACGTTGAGAGTTGCTGCCCCAGCCAGGGCACCTAGCCCAGCCCACCATGGGCTTATGGGAATGGAAGGCCTGGGTTCTGATTCTGGCCTTTAATCGACAAGCTGTGTGACCTTGAGTGCCTTGCTGAACCTCTCTGAATCTCATCATCCTCACTCATAAAGGGAGGGACACATGCCAGGGTATTTCTGCCTCTCACCCTGTAGGTGACTGATTAACATCAGTGAATTGGTTTCACTCACCAGTGCTGTCCCTTTTCCCCATGGGAGGTTTCTGAACATCGCTGGAAAGCTCTGCTGGTGTCGGGGTGGAGGTGGCCAGCTACCCGTGCGCTCTGAGCAGTTTCAGCGCAGCTGGTCCTTTGGGGATTTGTGTTTCTACAGCGGTGACACCCATGCAAGGCTGCCCCTCTCCAAGAAGAAACTCCAATTACTTTTCAATAAAAACTCTTGGCAGAAGTTCTTGAAAAAATATCTGGCTTTCTCTGTGATCCGTGATAGGGAAAAAGATGGAATTTAATTATTCTGTCCTGTCCATTAGCCCCACGGCTGGGCCTGGCAAGCAGTCACAGCTCCATCCAACCAGCAGGCTCCCGACCCCCGATGGGCTCCATCGCTCTGGCATGTGTGGAGGAGCACAGGGGGGCCCAGGGTAGGGCCCCCACCTTTGGCCTGGCCTTGTCCTTTCCACGCTTCCTTCTGGGGTATGTGTCTTAGAAAAATCCGATCTGTCTGCAAGTACCTGGACAAGCGGTTCTCTACAAGTTAACTGGAAAGGTGGCTTCCCAGGCCCAGGGAAGGTTTTTTTTTTAAATTATTAATTAATTAATTATTTTTGGCTGAGTTGGGTCTTTGTTGCTGGGCACGGGCTTTCTCTAGTTGTGGCGAGCAGGGGCTACTCTTCGTTGCGGTGCACGGGCTTCTCATTGCGGTGGCTTCTCTTGTTGTGGAGCACGGGCTCTAGGCGTGCGGGCTTCAGTAGTTGTGGCTCGCGGGCTCTAGAGCATGGGCTTAGTAGTTGTGGCGCACGGGCTTAGCTGCTCCACGGCATGTGGGATCTTCCCGGAGCAGGGCTCGAACCCGTGTCCCCTGCATTGGCAGGCAGATTCTTAACCACGGTGCCACCAGGGAAGCCCCCCAGGGAAGGTATTTTACAAAATTCCTACCAGGTCCTCGCTGCTACCCATGGAGCTAGGCTCAGAGCAGCAGAGGGCACTTAAGAGCTGCAGGCTGAACTGGAAACACCAGGACTGGAAGAATCTGGAACGATCATGTCTTGGTGGCACTATCTCTGGAGCTCCAGCCTGCAGCTGGCTTGTTTCCTGCCGGCTCACGAATAGATACAATTTTGTATATTTTCCACACAGCATCATAAGCACGTTTCATGCTTTCACCCAGTTAAAAGTTTAAATTACATTATGTATATTAAATATATACATTGTTTTAAAAAGGCCAGTAGCTCTTCAAGGCTTACCATGAGAAAGGAGAGTCCCCTGTACCCCTCTTTACCCCCAATTTTCATTCCCTAGAGTCAGGCTTTTGGCGGGGGGGGGGGGGCGGGGAGCTTACCTCCATAGCTCTTGTCACATTAGGGAAACAGATCACTCAGGACCTCCTTATTCCTGTGGTGCCCTGTGTGCACCCATGGCCAGTCTAGCTGGCCTGCCCTACCCCTGTCTCCACAGTATCTTACCCTATTGACCTCCTTGGAGGTTTTTTCCCCTAGGAGTCTTGACTAGGGTCAAAGGTCTCCCGGGGGATTATAGGGGTCTCTTCCAGCTGTGCCCCATTGGGTTGGCTGCAGGTGACATCCACCCTGCGTATGCCCCGTACCTGCAGACCATTTCAGAGACCTCTCAGAGGGAGCTGGGCCTCTGGGGACAGGACCATCCAAGTGCCCTGGCTGCACCTGTCAGGGTCTCGTGGCCCAAGCAGGAAAGGGATGGGTGAGGTAAGCAGAAGCTGGAGGCACAAAGGTGGGATGCCCTGGGAGGAGGAACAGAAAGAGAGAGGCAGAGAGGACAGCCGGCCGGCAAGGGCAGGAGCAAAGAGTCCAGGAGCCCGAGGCCCCTGGAGCTGAGCAATGTAAACCCCTTTTACAGATGGGGAAACTGAGGTGCAGAGAGAAAGAGGGCCTCACAAGCCACACAGTGAGTTAGTGGCCTCTATAGGACTCTCTCTACTGACCACGCCAAGCAGTCAGTTTCTCTCTCTCTTACACACACACACACACGCACACACACACCAGTTCGCCTGGCACATCCACCCTTCTGATATATTGGCAGAGAATTCCCAACACAGGTTCTGCCGCTGTGTCCTCAAAACGAGGAAACACTCGTGGGCCTGTGTGTGCTGGGAACGTGGGAATCCTCAGAATCCCAGAGAGTTAGAGTCTGCGTCTCAGGGAGGGGGAACCGGCCCAGAGCCAGGCGGCAGGGCCTCGGCCAGTCACACAGCCAGGATTGTCCCCACCAGGTCCACCTCCGTATTTCCACCACTCCGAGGAATAGTTAGAGAAAGTCAAATGCATAATTTAATTGCTGTCGATGACAGAATGCCAGGGGAACCATAAAACCCGCCCAGTCTCAGAGCGCCTGCCCGGGCAGGTGGCACAGGGAGGCTGGGCTGGCAGCCTGGCCCCTGCCCGCTGGCTGGGCCTCTCTGCGGCTGGGGAGCTGGACCCCCTGTGCCTGCTGACAGCCAAGCCGCTCCCCACAGGCCAAGCAGGGTGCCCGGTGCCAGAGCAAACTAGGTCCGGGCCCAGCACACTTTCCAGAAATAGGTTTCTGCGAGAGCCCAAGGCTCACCCCTTCCTCTGCTGGCCTTCCCCCCTGCCTCACACCCTGGAAATGTGTTCACAGCCTCTAAATGCCTCAGGAATGTTCACTGGGTGGGGCTGGGGCTCTGACTGACAGCTCACCCGTGGCCATCCTGCCCCCCCTTCCTGCTGGGCCCCGGGGTGGGGTGGCGCCCTCCTGTGTGTGGAGGGGACAGCTGAGGCTCAGACAGGAAAGTTCTCCAGGCCAGCCCTCCTCCAGAGCCAGCGCCTGTTCTCCCATGAGATGCTCTTGGGCCTTTGCTGCGAGGGCAGGCACCCCATCCATGCTGCCCTGCCACCCACCCATCAGGATCAGCACGGGGTCCCCAAGGGGCCCACGGGGAGCCACGGTGCCTCCAGGTGGATGAAGGGATGGTTGGGGATGGGTAGCGTCCGGGGGTGAAGGGAGGGGTGGGGGATGGATGAATGGGAAGGTGGGTGGGTGGAAAGTAAGGTGGAGGGTGGAGGGTAGGGTGGGTGGAATGACAAATGGAACCCTGTTTGTTTTGATGTCTGTCTTTCCCATGAAGGGCCTCCTTCAGAGGCACAGGAATCCTGGACCATCTGTATTTAGGAGGGAGGCACTAAGAGCCCCCTGGGGCTCTTTCCGTGTGTTTTGGCCTTGTTGACTGGAGGCCATTGTACAGGAGGTGCGGGGGGGGGGGGGTGGCGGGAGGGGACCTCCCTAGGTATCAGCGCCTGTGGGCCTTTCCCCTTGGGTGGGTCGCTGAGCCCAGAGAGGACCCTCTCCTTTCCCTGATCTCCAAGCCCTCCTGTGTCTGCGAGCCTGGGACTCGGCCCCCGGCTGCCTTTCACTGCGAAGTCTCCTCTGCCCATCTCTCTGCTTTGTGGTTTGTACCTTTTCTTCCCTTCACCATCCCTTTCCTGGGAGGAACTAGAGGGAAACATGTGTGTTCAATTCCCCATGTTTAACCAGAAAACCGCCTCCTTTCTCGCTGATCCTTTGTGAAGTCCTGCCCCGTCCCCGAGTCAGACAACTGTATACATTCTTCTGGTTGTTTTAAAGTTTCAGTGTTTACGCCTCAGTCTTTAATCTCTTTTATGTATCGGGGTTCCTGACAAGGTTTTATTGGGGGAGAAAGAGTTCTGTTCCTAAAAAAGGCTTATAAACCACTGACTGGGCCGAGCCCAGGGTAGATGGGGAGGGAGGTGAGGGTGAGGGGACCCCTGCCAGCCCACATAAAGCCAGGTAGGGCTGGTGAGCAGGAAGTGGAGGCTGTCAGCACCCCTGGCCCCAAGGCTGGGCGCCCCGGGGGAGGACACGGCCTGAATCACCTGTTCCCATGGTCCTAACGTCCTGGTGTCTCCTCACATCTCTCACAGAGCACTCATTATTTTAAAATAGGGACATTTACAAGGTGGTTTGCATTCAGCGACAAAGATGGGGGACAGACAAGGCTGATGATGGGGGGCCGGGGGCCTCGCTGTGGCCAAGGGGCCTCTGAACACCAAGTGGGACCTGCCGAGTTACCCTAATAGCTCTCGTGTGTCTGTGTAACCAGAATGGGGTTCCTGTAGGGTCAGGCTTTGAACTGAGGGAGGAATCTAAGCATCTCTTGACTTCTAGAGCAATAAAGGCTCCTTAGAACAGCTTTGAACCGTCTATTTCCTCATTAAAGAGCTCTGGGTCTCTGGGGGAGACAGACATAAATAGATGATTACAGCCCAGGGAGATGTATGCCTGGGAGGTTAACAGTTACTGGTCTCCTAATTGGCCTTCGGCTCCCAGGCCCTCCCACTCCCACCCATGGGACACTTCCGCTGCCAGAGTGAGCTTTTAAAAATGCAAATCTGACCTTGGCTTTCACCCCCTCCAACAGCAGCCCATTGGCCTCAGGATACTGCCAAGCTCTTCCCCCAGGCCTCCTGTGTCAGGGCCCAGCCCACTGCTCCAGCCTTGGTGGCCCGCAGGTGTGCTCGGATAGGCCAGGCTGCTGGCAGACGCTCCCCTGTTCTGTTCTCCTTGGGGCCTCAGCCCTTATTCTTCCTTCTGCTGAACCTGACCAGTCATTGTGCATCCCTCAGGCCTCACCTTAGATGCCACTGCCTCCAAGAAGCCCTCCTGGACCACTGCCCACCCCAGATGGGCTTTGACATCCCCCATGATGCTCTTTCGCACGTTCTGTTCTTATAGCCCTTACCAGCCTGTGTCTATTTGCCTGTATCCTTCCCCAGACTGTAGTTCTCAAAGTCAGGGAGCGTGTCTCATTTACTATCCATTCATCAACTATCAGATATTTTTTGAGCCTCTATTTTGTGCCAGGCACTGAAATTCATGAACAAACAAAATAGACAAAGACCCCGCCCATACGGCACCCACAGACTGACAAGGGAACCCAGGTGCTGGCTCAGACAATTCACTGAGTAAACAGACAGTACTCTGTGCTGTGGATGCCCAGAAAGGAGGGTCAGGGGTCAGGCAGACTGCATGGAGGAGGGGGCGCTAAGGGTAAGGAGGCTCTGAAGGACGGTAGGAGTTTTGCGGGCAACAGCTCAGAGATTTCCCTGCCTGCCTGACCAGAGGCTATCCTTGTGGCTGGGCTGCTCTCTCCCCAGGATCTACTCCACTCTCACCTCTTCTCTTTCAGAATGCATGAACTGTACCCGGCTCAGTGACATGAGTGACCGGCTGACCACGCTGGAAGCCAAGGTCAGATGGTCTGGGGATAATGGGCCTAGGGAGCTGGCTGGGGAGGGGCTTGCATCAGCCCCAGGGAGCCCAGCAGGACTGAGCAGCCTGGTCCTGAGGGATGGGTGCTGTTTGGGGCTTCAGTGGCCCGGGGTAACCTTCTCTGGGCCGGGCCAGTCTCCTGGGGTTGGGGAAGGGAGTGGGGTGAGCAAGAAAGCTGAGGGTCCCGGGTGTGAGGGACGCTGGGGAAGATGCTGGCATGTACTTCTGGTACCCGAGACTTTAGAAAAGGTCGGATCCCCAGGCTGGCTGGCCTGACGGACATTTTCCAGGCACCTGAAACCAGGCTGACAGCCTGCTCTGGCCCAGGCCCAGTACACTCACTGGGGTGTTAAAAGTCACAGCTCTGGGGGAGGACTGGCACCGTGCCAGCTGTCCCCTGCCCACTTAGCCCTCGCCCATGCCCTCCCGCCATGAGCAATTCCTCCCCTGGTCCTCCCACCCTGACACCTCCCTCTGCCTAGAGAGGCTGTACCACGACCATGGCCAAGGCCACGGCAGCGGGCTGGGGGTGGGGCTTACTCTCCGGCCCTGAGGGTGAGGGTCATGACCCCTCTGTAGACCTCAGGGGACTACAGAGGTGGGGGGTCAGGCTGTCCCAGTAATTGCTCTGCCTTGGCAGGTCCCTTCCTAGCTCTGGGCCTCAGTCTGCTGCCCTGTAAAATGGAAATTGAAGGAGACATTTCCCGGCCCCTCACTGGGTCATTCTGGGGCTGGTGGACAGGGGTGAGCTCAGGTCGCTCCTGGGTGGGGGAGCAGGAGAGGTAGCTCGAGACGGGTGTGCAGAGAGGTGGCTGCCACTGCGTTTCTTCTGGATCCCCAGGTAGGGGGTGGGAGACTCCTGTCTCAACTGCTGTGTCTTATCTGGATCACCTTGCAGCTGCCCACCTGCCTGCTCTATGCCCAAGTGTCCCCTGGAGGAACTGGGCCCCTGGGAGCTTCGTCAGCCGGTCAGAGGGCCCTGAGAGGCGGCAGCCTGCAGAGGGAGGGGGACACAAGCCAGGCTAGCAGCCAGGACAGCCCCGCAGCCTCAGGGGCTGTGCTGAGGCCAGGTGAGCCTGCAGGGGTCAGAGAGAGCACGGAGCTGGGCTCAGGGGCTGGGGTCAGGTGGGTGAAGGCAGGACCAGGCAGGCAGACCCCAGATGGGGAGTCAGAACCCAGGCAGCTGGCATAAGAGAGCAGAAACTCTGAGGCCTGGACACTGCAACTTCTGCTTCTGCAGACAAGAAACCTGTTTTGGCATCAGAAGGGATGTGTTCAGAAACCCAGCCACTGGCAGCTTACTCCTTAACATTTATCGTTAGTTCACTAGGAAGTCCAGAACTTAGTGGTCTCAGGATTGGTTTGGCGGCTCAAGAACCCAGACGCTTCACACATCCTTCCTCTCCACCTCCTTAGTGAATTGGCTTTTGGTCTCATGGTCAGTGCCTCATGGTTACAAAGTGGCTGCTGCAGCTCAAGGCCTCACATCCTTATACCTTGTTCAAAGGCAGGAAGTAGTGGGGGGAAGTAAAGCACCCCAACAGATTCATTATGTGTCATTGGCCAGCACTGGGCTATACGCCCACCTCCTAGTTGCAAGGGAGCTGGGAAAATGAGTAGTTGGCCACTCATGATTCCTCCTCTGGGGCACACCCGCAGGCACACAGTAGGGGGCTCTGGAGCCAGGGAAGAGGAGGAGGTTGGAGGCCAGGCGACCACAAGGGACTATTCCATTTACACTCCGCACGGTGCCCGAGTTGCAAAGGACCCAGACCTAGGAGCTCGTCTAGATTCCTGCCACCCTCTTTTCCTGGGACAGGCTGGAATGGCTGTTGGGCGATGGTGGGGTGGAAGACCAGCAGACAAAGTTTCCTGCCTTCCTTCCTCTCCTGCCCCTCAGTTTACACTCTGACTCCAAGGACCAGACTGAGTGGGAGGCAGCCCGAGGGCATCTCCCTGAGTGAGGGTCACAGGAGCCTCGGAACTCGGCTGCTCTCCAGTGCAGGAGGGCGGTGTCCTGGCCAATCAGGCAGGCCGCCATGACGTCATCAGAGCCACTGCCTCCGAGGCTGGCCAAGGTCTGGTTTTCTTGGGCTAAGTCCCCACGCCCACTGCTGCCCGCCCTGGTGTGCTCATGCCCGGCAGGAATGGGGTCAGTTTCTCTGGGAGGTTGGCCATGGCCAGGCCAGGAGGACTTGGACTCTGGTGGGGGCTGATTCTAACTTGGCCGTGGCCAGGGCTTCTCTGCCTGGGTCCGAGGGCTCTGTGGGCCTGGCGTCTGCGTGGGAAGTGCCCCAGGAAAAAGTGAGCCGGGTGTCTGGTGCAGGGCTAAGGCTGCAGGTGGCAGGTCCCCTTGGGAGCTGGGCCTGACCCCCTCCTTGATCTTTCCAAGCTGCTCCAAACCCCCTTCTGCTCCTGGCTACTCCCTGTTAAATATTTCCATCTGGAGGTTCCCCCGAGACACTCCATCTCAACTCACCCCTGGACTGATCACCTTCACCCCCGACCTGCCCTCTCCTGCGCCCCTGTTTGACTGGAGGCAATCCCACCATCTCCAGAGCCGGGCCAGAAACAAGGGAGCTACCCCTGCCTTCGCCCACCCTCCTGCCCCCAAGCCTTGGGGCGCCAAGTACTGACAGTTCTCCCCGCCTCCATCCTCACACCCACAGCTCTGGGCCTCATATCATGGGCACCGACAGACAAGTCTCCTTCCCCTGCCGCCCAGCTCCTCCACTTGGCCGTGGCCGGTCAGCTTCCCAGTGGACAGTCAGTAGTTGGGACAGGAATTGTAACCCTCCCTTCCTAGAGGGGGTTCCAGGGCTCAGGAGATGGAGTTCCACCCCCGAGCTGCTGTGTGATCTGAGCCAGCCACTCCCCTTCTCTGTGCCTCCGTGAAGCTCCACTGAGGCCAAGGTTGTGGCCCGGCTGTGGGGAGGTGGGTGAGGCACCACATGGGGCCCTGGCCCCACCACCTACTTGCTGGGTGACCTTGGGCAAGTCACTTGCAGTCTCTGAGCCTCTATTTCCACCTCACCTGTGATGGGGCTGCAGTGGCCCTTCCTGCCTCATGAGCCCTTGTGAGGACCAGAAAGGAGAGGGGCTGAGAGACAGGGGCCCTGGGAGTCACCAGAGCCTCAAGGGTCAGGAACCCACCCACCCAACACAGACGGGGACCTGAGATCTGTTGCAGGGGTGCCACTTTGTTCCCAAGAGTCCTCAGAGACTCTGTCACCCAGGCCCCGGAACACTGCAGAACAGGTGGGGGGGGGCGCTCAGAGGGACCCTTTCTGCACAGCCACAAAGCCTCAGCCCAGCCAGCCAGGCCTGGGTGCAGGGAAGGGTGCCGTTTGTTCCCGTGACCCGCCCCCCCGCCACCGTCCCAGCATCAGCAGGACTAACTGGGTTGCCCATGTGTTGAGCGCTCCTGATCTCCCGTGGCCCTGCAGGGTCAGTGTTATCACCCCCATTTTGCTGATGAGAAAACTGAGGCCCACAGAGGTCACAATGCTTGCACAAGGTCACACAGTGGTCACCTAGCAGGAGAGCAGGGATTCAAACCAGCCTGGCTGGTAGCAGGGCCTCAGCTTCCCCCATCACACGGCACTTAACCTGTGCTGGGCTCTGGGGACCCAGAGCAAGGAGGGCGCCCCCTCCCCAGGTGGTACCTACTCCTGAGGGCGGGGCTGGTGGCATTGCTCCCACCGCCGCCCTGGCTGTGGGCACAAAGTGATTGTACAGGAGCTGAGGGGACACACAGGAGGGGAGGCCCGCCTTCTGCCCAGAGGGTCAGACAGACACAGGGAGGAGGGGACAGCTCACTGGATCTCAGAATCTTCCGGGGGTCGGGGTTGTGGGCAGGGCTGGTGGAGGGCCCTGCAGGAGCTTGGGCTTGGAGGTGGGGCGGTCTTGGGCTTGAGGAGCACTGGGAGAGTTCAGGGCAGCTGGAGCAGAGCGGGGTGGAAGAGACGCAGGTGAGGCCAAGGCGGGCGCCTGTGTATGAAGTGTGGATACTGGCGGTGTCTAGCGGTTTGCTTTGCAGAAGGTCCTCATGCACTGCTGTTGATTGTGGGGACCGGGGGCTGCAGGAGAGGGAGGGGGCAGGCGGAGGTGGGGGAGGCAGAGGTGTGTTGCAGAGCCTGAGGCCACAGGCCTGGGGAGGGGGGACATGACGGGCTGAGCGAGGGCCACAGGCAGGCGGAGGGGCACTGGAAGAGGCCTGGGGGCCCATTAGGCCCTCCGGGAAGTATGGACTCCCGCATTGGGGTGGGCGTAGGGTGGGGTATAGGCCGGGGGGCTTCAGTTTGGATGCCTTCAGGCAGCAAAACCTGCGGGATTAGACACCAGTGATTCTAATGGGGGGCGCTGGGGGGCCTGGGGGGCGGCGGGGGTGTGCTCAGCTCCATACTCAGAACACTTTCATCTCACACGCTGAGTTGGAGACTCCAACAGGACGCGGGATTCGGGTTTCTAAGAGCTGGAGGGGACGTGAGACACTGGGCTTCTTCCTTCCTGTCTGGCAGATCGGGACAGGAAGCCGGGCTCCATCTGATACGGCCCGGGAACCCCAGGGCCCCCTCTGCTGGGGTGGGGGGGTCTACTGTGTGCTAGCATCTGCCTGCCTGCCCTGTGCAGGTCCCAGGCACGCAGCGCCCCCTGCTAGCCTCTCTGGGGACAGCAGGGCCTCTCTGAGGCCTCCTGGCTCCCAGTTCACGTGAACTGAGGCCCTGGGTCCTTTCGGTTTTTGACCCCTGCTTTCCTCCGGGGGAGAGGACAGTTGCTTTCCAGGCTGGCCCTGAGTGACCATGGCCACTTCTGTTTCTCTGGAGCTCCTGCTAAACGTGCATCAAGCTGGACCCATTTATTTATTCTTCCTCCTTCTTTTCTTTTCTTTCTTCTTCTTTTTTTCTTTCCTTTCCTTTCCCCTTCCCTTTCTTTCCCTCTGCCCCTCCCTCCCTCCCTCCCTCCATCCATCTGTTCATCCACAAACATTCCCTGACTGCGTTGTTTGTGCCCTGAGCCAGGCAGTGTGGGGACAGGCGGGCCCAGTCCCTCCCTTGAGAGGAGCCGGTGAAGTGGAGGTGACCGTGGTCGTTATTCCAACAGCCAGTGTCTAATCCCAGTGACAGCCGCTCTAGGAGAAAAGTACGGTGACTCTGAACGTGTCCAAAGGGGACCTGCCTGAGCCCAAGGGTCAGGAGGGTTTCCTGAATGGGAAGGGGAGGAGGGCAGAGGTGGGAGAACATTCCAGCGAGGGGACTGGTGGTCCCAAGAGCAGCGGCAGCTGCTGGTCTCCTGGCGCACACGTTCCCATTCACACGTGTCCCCGGCCTGGCCTGGGCCTGACCCTCTGCCCTTTTCCGGCCCAGGTTCTCCTTCTGGAAGCAGCAGAGCGGCCCTTAGGCCCAGACAATGACCTGCCGACCCCTCAGAGCACCCCACCGCCCTGGAACGAGGATTTCCTCCCTGACGCCCTCCCTCTCGCCCACCCCGGGCCCCAAAGGAGAAGGCCCACGGGCCCGGCCGGTGAGTGAGGCCTACAGGGGAGGCATGGCCTCCCAGGGCCTGCACAAGGAGGTCATACATGCCCACGTGGCATTTTGAAAAACTGAGCTAATGTTTAAAACCTGGGGGGATTTCACATAAAAACCAGGATTTCTCGCTTCTCTTAGAAAAATGGAAGATCTGGCCATTGGGGTTGGCTGTCTCTTAACAGAAACAATTGGCTGGGACTTCCCTGGTGGTCCAGTGGTTAAGACTCCACACTTCCAATGCAAGGGGCACGGGTTTGATCCCTGGTCAGGGAACCAAGATCCCACATGCCGTGTGGTTTGGCCAAAAATATATATTAAAAAAAAATTTAAAAAAGAGAAACAATTGGCTGCAGCTAAGTCACAGCTGCCCCTGCAGATCCTGTTCAAGGTCTGCAGTTTGCCGCAGTCCCCACCATTCCTTATTGCCTCACAGTCCAGCTACTGTGCTCACTGACTTCCCTGCTGCCCCTTAGCATCTGCACTTAGGCCCCCAGCCCAGCTCCATCCAATTTTACAGCAGCCCCTGCCTGTATACCACCAGGGACGGGCAGCTTACTGACTGCCCCCCTTCTGGGACATCCTCTCTGAACTCTCTGACCCAAGTTGGAAGACATCCACTCACCTGTTGTTTTCACCCTTCCCACCACACTTTGAAGTCAGAGGTAAACGTTTTCTCTCTGCAGTTTCTATCCATTGGTTTGGGCTCTGCTCCCTGGGACTGCAGAAAGTAATAATAACTGTAATACTGGTAGTCAGCATTGTTGAATGCCTGCCACGTGCCAGGAGAAGCGCTGGGGCTTTACCCTGGGCGGTAAGCTGGCACTGTCTGTGTGGCTGAACTCAAGGGTTTAAGGCTGAGGTCTCGTCTGACTGGTCAGTATCCGTGCTGTGCCAGTTATTAAATATTTTTATATCACCCTAGTCTGTACAGATATCATTGCTAATCATTCCAGTAAACTCGTAAAGCTCAGGTTACAGAGGAGAGAACTGAGGCTCAGAAAAGTGACCCCTGGGGTCACCCAGCGATCCAGGGCCATTTTGACTCAGTGATTCTCGGACCCACTGGAGCCCTTTGCAGGTGACGCCTTCCCTCCTCCTGTCCCCAGGTTGAGCCCCCAGCTTCTTAGCACTGCTGCCCAGACTCAGCTCTGAGCACACGCTCCATCCCCTTCCCTGCCTGCAGACCCCCAGCAGTGGGAGAGTTGCCTCCAGTGGCCAGTCCGGGGGCCAGGGAAGCATCAGATATTCTGTAGTCTCTGGAGGCTGGGAGGGTGTAGGGGTGAGCTTAGGCCTGCTATGAGAGGAGGGGGCATCTCACTTCGGGGCCCCCCCCACCCCCCGCACCTCTCTAGCCACTCTCCCCAAAGTCTCATTTCCAGAGGGCTGCCCCATGCTCATCTTCAGATCCTTCTTCTTGGACTGAGGAGGGAGCGGGGGCTGGGGGGAAGGGGGGGCTTCTCATCCCCTGGAGGACCCAGGCCCCAACACCCCCTGGAGGGGAGGGAGGAAGCTGGAATGGGTGCTCCAGGTCTCCCGGGGCACCTTTCTTCTTACGGGGACATGCAGTTCCCAAGAATGGCCACCAGGCGGAGCACAAACCCTACAAATGCTGACACCTGGGTGAACCCTGGAATCCTCGCGAGCAGGTGGGAATCTCTCTGGAAACCGGCAGCTCCAGGGCCTCCATCAGTTCAGCAGGCATTTTTGAGCATTCTCCCCAGGCCCAGGGCTTCCAGAGGGAGAGAAGGGGCTGTCCCCAGGCCACACAGGGGGACTCTGGCCTCTCCATCTACTCTTGCCCACCCGTGGGGCCTGGAGACCGTGAAGCTGGGCAGGCATGTCCTTCAGAGCTTCCTGGGGTCTCTAAGGACGCCTCATTGGGAAGCTCTTTGCCAGAAGCCCAGTTCCTGAGCCTGAGCAAGGAGACAGCAGGACGCGGAGAGAGGATTCTGACTCATGTACAGCCTGGCTCTGCTACCTTGAGCAAAGGGCCACACCTTTCTGAGCCTCAGTTTTCCCATCTGTCAAGTGGGGACACAAGTAGCTCTTGAGATCATAGAAGTTAATAGGAACAAAAATGGTTTGCAAGCTGTAATGACTGATGTGAGCTAGTGATGGTCCCTTTGCCCATTGTGGGGGGCCCCAGGTGGGCCGGATTCCTGGAGGCAGGTCTGACCGGACAGCCCAGGTGGTCAAGCCTGGAGCCACGGGGGGCGCAGGTCAGCCCACAGTGTTCTCAGGCCTCATTTCATTCTATCCCCAGGGCCCCCGGGACAGACGGGACCACCAGGGCCTGCAGGTCCCCCAGGCTCCAAAGGTGACCGGGGCCAGGCAGGAGAGAAGGGCCCAGCGGGTCCTCCTGGTAAGGACACACCCCCACACACACCCCGACCCGACTCTGTCCACTGGGGGAAGGGAGTTGGGGTTTCTCCCCTGTCTGAGCAGGCGAGGCATCCCAGACACCCCCTTTCTTGCTGGGGCTAATGACTGCCGTCTTGGGGGGCTCCAGGCCCACTTCCTCCCACTGCCCCCCTTACGGCAGCCTCACCCCAAGCACCGTAGGGCTCCGTCTCGCCCCGGGCTGTGGGAAGAGAAGGCTTCTGGAGTTGTGGGCGCAGGTTTCCGGGGGGGCTCCTGGGGGCTGGGGGTTGTGCTCAGCCGTGTAAACAACACCTCCAGAGACCACCCAGCTCCTCCTGGGCTCTGTCAGGGCAGGTACAGGGCTGGCCCAGGCTGGCTGCCACCCTCGGCGCCCCTTCCCCAGAGCTGAGGTCCCTGGAGCGGGCAGAGGGCATCTGGCCGGAGCCCCCACTGCTTCTGTGGCTCCTGCCTCCCTCACCTCCCATCCAGCTGCCCCGGGTCCCCTGTGCACTGGGCTGGGAAGGGGAAGTCATGTTATTAGCTCCCGGAAGAGCCCTCCAGGGTGTCCCTGGGCCTGGAGGCCACCACCGGCCCTCGCCAGCCCCGTCCCCTTCAGGGTCTGCTTCTCGTCTCTGTTACATCAGCCACGAGGCCCGGCCCTCCTGTGACTCCTCTCCTCCCCACTGCAGGCCTCTTGGGGCCGCCAGGGCCCCGTGGGCTTCCTGGAGAGATGGGGCGCCCCGGCCCCCCCGGCCCCCCCGGCCCAGCAGGCAGCCCAGGCCTCCCTCCAAACGGCCCCCAAGGCGTCCTCTACTCCCTGCAGCCGCCGACAGACAAGGACAGTGAGTGGCATGCCTGAGGGGTGGGGAGGGAGGGCGGGCCTGAGCCTGTCTTCGGGGGGACCAGCCCTCCCCAGAGGACCCCATGAAGCAAGCGGACTGTCAGTGAGGGGAGCCTTGGCTCTGCCAAGTGGGGGGCGGGGTCGCCAGGGGGGCACTGACGCGGGGTGGGGCGCGGCAACCCACGCTCAACTCCTGCCCCGGGGTCTGACCCCCACGGGTCACTCCGCTCTCTGGCCTGGCCTCGGGTCATCCGTTACCCCGTGTCCTCTCCACAAATCCCCTCACTGTAGCCACTGGACATGTGTTGATCACCTACGACGTGTGGGACTCTGTTTTTACCCGCCCGCCTCGTACAGCCGTGAGCAAAACAGCCTCCTGCCTGCAGAGGCTACAGTCTAGCGCGAGAGGGCGCCCCTGAGCACACACACAGCCGCCCCAGCGCGCGGGGAGGGCGGTTCCAGGGAGGCCCCGAGGACGGGGGTGGGGGTGGGGCCGGCAGCCCTCGGCGGGCATCGTTTTGGTTAAGGGCCCTGGGGAGTGTGAAGGGTTTTAAGAAGCAGGATTGACTTGAAATTCTGAATGGGTGACATCCCAGGGACCGCTTTGTCGGCTGTCGGAGAAACCCAAGCCCCTCCTCCTGGTGTTTCTGCCCCCTCCGCCCCGCGGCAGCATAGCCCTCCCCTGAGCGTTAAGACCTGTGTCCCGCCCTGAGCCTCAGTTTCCCCATCCGTAGAGGAGGGGTGGTAATACATCCTGATGGAGTTGCTCTGGGGGTGAAAAAACACAGCCCCCAGCCATGAGGGAGGGGCTCATTCCAAGGGGACTGAGGGGCCTGGGCTGCCCTCAGTGGGTACAGGGGCAGGAGAAAGTGTTAACTCCCTGACGACCCAACCGCCTCACCCTCACGGTGGGCTCAGTGGTGCCCCCTAGTGGGGAGAATGGATGATGCGTGTAAAGTGCCTTGGGAGTCTAAGGGCTCAGCCGGCATCCCTGGGCCAGGAGAGCTGCAGCCTGCCCTGGCCTGGGCACGATGCCCTGCACCTGGCACTGCCCGCCTGCCACGTCTAGTGCTGGGAGCCCTCCTCAGACAGGACCCTCCTTCCCCAGCCCTGGGGCCCTCCAGGGAGGGCAGCTTTCCTGGAAGACCCAGGTGTGAATGTTTGGGGACAGTGGGGGGTGCCCCAGTGGGGGCACCTGGCTGGCCAGGACTGAGCACCTGTAGGAGGCCACCCGCCGTGAAGCCTATGGAAGGGCTCTTCAGGCTTCCATGAGTGGAGGGAGAGGCAGAGGCAGCCACCTGCATCCAGACATTTCCAAGCCTGGCTGTCTGGTCCTGGCTCTGAGAATAGGGCAGGGTAAAGTCACACGGGGCTCACCCTGGAGAGACCCAGGCCGCTAGACAGACTCCACCCGGCTCTGGGGCCCTGATGGAGGCAGCCCAGGGCCCAGCAGCTCAGAGGGGTGGGCAGGGAGGGCTTCCTGGAGGAGGCCCCACAGGAGTGAGCTAGCCAGGTGCGTCAGGATGGGTGTGTGGGGTGGACCCTGGAAGAGCGTCCAGCCTGGGTGGTAAGCAAGGTGGGGCCAGAGTCAAGGGCCTGGGGTGTTCAGGAAGGAGTTTGTGTTTTAAATGGAGCCCACGGGGCTCCCCTGCCCTCTGATTTGGCCTCTGTGAGCCCCTCTTGAGTCGTGGGAGCAATGGCGTCTGCTCGCCAGGGCTGCAGTGAGGCCCAGCGGGGCCGGGCATGCCCACCCTGGCTCCGGGGGATCTCAGCTCTAGCCCCCCCCCCCCCCGCCCCGCCGGCCCTGCCCCCAGGTCACGGGCCGCTCTGCCCTTCCCGCAGATGCAGACGCGCAGCTGGCCTCTGCCGCCGTGGACACGGTGCTGGCGGGCGTCCCAGGGCCCCGGGGCCCCCCCGGCCCTCCAGGTGAGCACAGAGGGCAACAGCACAGGCTGGTCTCCACCGGTGACCCCTCCTGGGCTTGGCCTGGACCAAGGGGCCTTGAGGGGCCCAGGTGGGGGTCATGGCCTTGGCAGGGCGCCGGGTCTGCCTCAGCCAGCAGTGGCTTGAGGTGGGGCCTCTTGCTCCCGGCAGCAGCTCCCCCGGGACTGGACACAGTGTTTCTGCCAGAACAAGGCCTGACACGCACATGATGCAGCCCCGGGCTGCCCTCGTGTGAGCCGGAGCAGGGATGCTCTGGGTGTGGGGAGGCCTGGGTCTGCACGGGCAGTGTGGGGGCCATGCGGGAGACCCAGGGAGCTGGTGGGGCAGTGCCCATAAGAGACAGGAGGCCCTGGGCCTGCAGGCAGAGAGCAGGGCCCTG
Organism: Leucopleurus acutus; assembly: GCF_964270905.1. NCBI lineage: Eukaryota > Metazoa > Chordata > Mammalia > Artiodactyla > Delphinidae > Leucopleurus > Leucopleurus acutus. The sequence continues at coordinate 7,610,731 of NC_139158.1, forward strand.
GGGGAGGGCATGGGATGGGACCCTCACTGGGGGAGGAGGGGAGTGTGGGGAGGGGATGGGATGGGACCCTCGCTGGGGGAGGAGGGGAGTGTGGGGAGGGGACGGGATGGGACCCTCGCTGGGGGAGGAGGGGAGTGTGGGGAGGGGATGGGATGGGACCCTCGCTGGGGGAGGAGGGGAGTGTGAGGAGGGGATGGGATGGGACCCTCGCTGGGGGAGGAGGGGAGTGTGGGGAGGGGACGGGATGGGACTCTTGCTGGGGGAGGAGGGGAGTGTGGGGGAGGGCATGGGATGGGACCCTCACTGGGGGAGGAGGGGAGTGTGGGGGAGGGCATGCGATGGGACCCTCGCTGGGGGAGGAGGGGAGTGTGGGGAGGGGACGGGATGGGACCCTCGCTGGGGGAGGAGGGGAGTGTGGGGAGGGGATGGGATGGGACCCTCGCTGGGGGAGGAGGGGAGTGTGAGGAGGGGATGGGATGGGACCCTCGCTGGGGGAGGAGGGGAGTGTGGGGAGGGGACGGGATGGGACTCTTGCTGGGGGAGGAGGGGAGTGTGGGGGAGGGCATGGGATGGGACCCTCACTGGGGGAGGAGGGGAGTGTGGGGAGGGGACGGGATGGGACCCTCGCTGGGGGAGGAGGGGAGTGTGGGGGAGGGCATGCGATGGGACCCTCACTGGGGGAGGAGGGGAGTGTGGGGAGGGGACGGGATGGGACCCTCACTGGGGGAGGAGGGGACTGTGGGGCGGGGCTGGCACCCAGGTGTGTGGACGTCTCCTCTGACAGGTTCTACCTGTGAATGAACGAGCAACAGAGGCCCTGGGGGCCGGCGGGTGGGGCGCCTCCTGATTAGGGCTCCAGACCCGGGCACTCATTCTCTGTCATTCATTCACTCTCTCATAATTCAGGAAATGTTCACCGAGCACTGTTCAGCTGGGCAGTGTTCTAAGTTCCTGGGATACTTAAATAAACCAAACAAAGATTCCCGTCCTCATGGTACTGACATTCTAGTGGAGAAGGCGAACGGCACCCACCTACTATCAGTGAATCCCACAGGGTCTGAGAAAGCAGGGCTGGGCGGGCAGCTGGGCCGGGGTGGCCCCATTTAAAAGGTGGCATTTGGGAGTGAGCTGGGAGGGGTTTGTCCTTTAGCTAGACTGAGTCCAGATCGTCACCCCACCAGGGGTACTTTCCTGCGGGTCCTCCCTAAGCGTGCCGGGGGCACATTGGTACAGCCTAGCAGCCCAAGAGGCGCAGACCTGTGCCAGCCACTGGGGATGGAGGCCTCACTCTTCCAAGCATTCGGGAAGTTCAGTCAGGAACACCACTTCCTGTGCTGCACCCGTCAGGCCTGGCCTGACCCTCTGGGCACTCCCTGGCCCGTGGTGGGGGGCAGGCATGCAAACCGACAGTGGCCAGAGGTGGCAGCTGGTCTGTCAGGGCTTTGCCTAGAGAAGAGACGGGGTAGGTTCCTGGAAGGCTTCCTGGAGGAGGTGACGCTTAGCCTGAGACTAGTAGCAAAGAGTTTGCTGGGGTGTGGAGGGGTTGGAGAAGCTCCAGGAGGAAGCAACAGCATCGGCAAAGGCACGGATGCAGAGGAACTTTCCAGAAGGGGGTATCTGACTGATGAAGGTGGAGGAGGCTGGGCTGAGAGGGACCTATCTGAAAGGTCACTCTGGGGGGCTGCGTGGAGGGCAGATGGTCAGGCAGCAGTAACCCAGGCAAGAAGGATGGCTTCAGAGGGGTCAGGTCTGAGGTCCCGAGGAGGGAGAGACTCGAGATTTGCTGGGGGACTAGCCGGCTGGGGAGGGGCTGCGGGGCGGCCCTGAGGATGAGGCTCTGGTTGTGATGTCAGGGCTGCAGGGAGAGTGGGTGGAGGTGGGCTCTCCGCTCTGGCGGTGGGCAGGGGAGGCCAAGGGAGCGGGTGCCCCCCTCCCCCACCATTCATTCACCGCACCTTCCTTTGCTGCCCATGGAGACAGACCCAGGGCAGGGACTGGGGTGGGAGGGTGGGAAGGTCCTCTCCGGAGCTGATGGGGGCAGCGGGCTTCTCTGGCCCCAGGTGACCATCTGTGACTCTGCCGGCAGGTCCCCCTGGACCACACGGTCCCCCTGGACCCCCAGGTGCACCAGGATCCCAGGTAAGGTCTTTCCCATTTCTGGCAAGGGAGGAGACATTGTTTCGCCAGGAAAGGAGGAGCCAGGCTTCTTACCAGCACAGTTGCTCAGGAAGGAGCCAGCCCACCTGGCCGGTCCCCACCTGGGTCCACGCGGGCCCCAGGGGAAGGCAGGTGTGGGGTCCTGGTTTAGTTAGCAGCAGTGACCCTCTGCTGCCCACTCCGCCTACGCCAGGGAGGTGCTAACATGGCTCCCGGTTCATAAGTGAGCTGAGACCCAGGTGCCACCCGAGGTCGTCCAGAGGGTGTGGTGGAGCTGGGCCAGGATCACAGAACGTCCACCCCAGCCCGTGGCCCCTCCTCAAGGAGACCTGCCTGTGCGGGGGCCACTCTGACGCCTGACTGTGGGGCCCGGAACCCCAGCTTGCTCTGCCTCCCAGCTGTGTGACCTCGGGCAGAAAGGCAGCCTCTCTGGGCTCCGGCTTCCTCAGCTGCTAAGACGGGGTGTACAGGGCCTCCCTGGTGGATTGTCACAGGGAGTGAAAGAGAAATAAATTGCCGGGGGGATGTGCCTTGTGCCGCAGGGGCCCAGGGGCCTGGGGGGGAGGTCACGTGGAGGAGGGGGGGGTCCTGGACGTGGAGGCAGCAAGGGTGGCAGCTGGGGATGTCTGCACGGAGCTTCCTGCAGCCCCTGCCCTGGGCCTCGTCCAGACCGAGGGCTCCGAGGTCCCTGGAACTCAGGCCCGGGTGGGGTGGAGTGGCTGAGAGGTGCCCCCCCTCCCACTGCAAGGGAGGTGGATCCGGGCCTTGGCCCTGTGGGTGCTGGGACCTCAGGAGTCCCACACATTCATTCATCCCTTTAGACATTTGACAAATATTCCCCAGACACAGGGAGGGCCCCAGCCACGCCAGCTGAGGACACAGCCGGAGCCCGGGGCCACAAGCCAGCCCTCTAGAGCACATGTTCTAGACGTCAAAGAACCAGTGTCCCACGGCTCCTGATCTCTCTCTGTTGTCCCCCGCATGTTTTCACACCAGGAGGATGCGGCGTGGAGGAGAAGGGCCAGTGGGGTGCACGGCGTAGGGCAGAGCCAGGGTGGGTGTGGTACAGACCAGGCCGGCAGGCGGGGCCTGGGGGAGGGGGTGGCTGCAGGGGGGACAGGAGGCCCTCAGACCTGATCTGCCCCTGAGTCAGGTGGGGTGGCCAGCTTAGCCAGGGGTCTGGGCGCCCCAGAGCACCCTCCTGGCCCCTCAGGCTCCCTGCCACAGGCCCAGGCCCCAGAGAGAAGGGGTGGGGGCGGGTGAGAGAGAAGGACAGTGACAGTGACAGGACTGCGGTGAGGGTCGGAGAGGCCCCGGGAACTGTAGGAGCTTGGCAGGGGGCGTCTGGCCGAGCTCCACACGCCGGGAGCCCTGTGCCAGCAGCGCGGTCTCTCCTGCTTCTCCGGTGCTGGGGGCTCCCCCCTCCCTTCAGGCCGGGCCTGCTCAGCCCTGACAAAAGGGCAGGAAGAGGGGGAGGGGGGCACGTGCAAGGCCGGCAGATACTCTCACGGGAAGGGCTGGGGGCAGTGGGGCTCTTCCAGAGGCCCAAGTGCACAGCGACAGGGCAGGTCAGCAATGCGAAGGGATCCCATCGTTCTACCCCAGCAGCAATGGGGCGGTGGAGGCTCAGAGACTCTGTCACCCGCCAGAGTCACACAGCAGGACAGCAGAGTGCCAGGAACGCAGTGGGTGCTTCAGGGTGGTTGATCCTGCCGGCTCGTTGATTTTTAGGGTCTTCCAGGCCCTTGTGGGCAGGGCTGCCTTGGGTGGCTGTGCAGACCGTGCCCGCAGCAGCCTTGTGGGGACCCAGGGCCTGCAAGATTCCAACAGGTTCAAGGAGACCAAGTCAGAGCTGCTCGTCCAGCCTCGCTCGAGGCGGCGTGACCGGGCAGCAGCCTGGGGCGTCTTCAGGCTGGCGGCATCTTGGCCCCTTTCCTCCTTGCGGTGGTCCTTCCTTAAACCTGAGGGTCTGTAGCCAGGCCTGGGATGCCAGGGGCACCAGACAGTGCCCAGCATGGCCCTGGCTCCCCAGGGCCCCACTGAACAGGTATCGAAGGGCCCCCTTCCAGGACCCACTGCCAGGACCCACCGAGGCCCCTACACGGCAGGGATGGAGCTGGGTTCCAAGGCTCCATCGTCCCGGTATTGACAGTGTCAGAATGGCCACCAGGTGGGCTGGACTGTGGCTTCATGGTGGATGGTGGGGCCAGTCTGATGGCCCGGTCTCTGTCTCCATCCTTGCCAAGGAGTCGAGGCCTCTGAGAACTGGCCGTCTGTGGGGAGGGACGAGAAGGGACAATAACAGGGGCCCACGTGGTCCCGACTTTCTCGAGTAGGACGGGCAGCCCCGGGTTTGAAGCCTGGTTCTGCCAATTTCCAGCTAGGTGGCCCTAAACAAGTCCCTGAGCCCCTGGGCCTCAGTTTCCCCATCTGTGAACTGAGGATAAAAATCCCTTCTGGGTGGGTTCGTTGTGAGAAACAATGGGGAAAGCAGGTGGAGAACGCCGGGCTCCTCGGAGGCCCTTCGCGAGCGCTCTTCATCAACCATGTGCGTCCTGGGGCCCCAGTTGCTCCAGACACTGTACTGGGCACAGGAACAAGGGCGTGGGGATCCCTGCCCTCCGGTAGCTCATAGTCTAGTGCAGGAGGCAGACGTGATAGAGAATAACTGGGAAAGGACCTATGGTGACAGGAGGGGCTGACAGATAGGAGGAGGTGACATTCCGACTGAGACCCGAGGAACCGGAAGCCCTACAGAGATGCCAAGAGCGTTCCAGGCCGAGGGAAGGGCAGGTGCAGAGGTCTCGAAGCAGGGAAATGCCTGGCGCATACTGAGCGGAGGGGAGCGTGGGGCGAGATGAGGCGGGGAAGTGGGCAGGGCCTCACCTGCAGGGCTGATGGTGGATTTGGGTCACAGTGGAAAGGGGACTCATCGGGGTTCAGGGAGGGAGAGTCCGTGACCTGATTTACAGCTTTCCAAGGCCCCTCTGGCTATCGAGGGAGGGATGGAAGGCGGGGGAGGCGGCAGTGGGGCAGGGAGACCAGGGAGGAGGCCACAGCAGTGCAGAGGAAATGGCAACGTGAACAGACATACTTAGAAAGTGAACCTGACAGGTCTGGCTGATGGAATAAATTTGGTGAGGGAGGGAAAGGGAAGGTTGCCTCCAAGGTGTGTGTGGGAGCAGCTGCGGGACCGTGGAGCCGTTTCCGTTTCCGAGAGGAGAGACTGCAGGGTGGGGGTGGGTCTGGGGGGGGAACCGGGAGTTCCACTTTGGAGAAGTTGAGGGGGGGCATCTCCTGGCTGGCCGGGGGAGGGTGCTGGAGGACGGCGGGATGCACAGGTCTGGGGCCCTGGGGAGCCTTCTGGCTGGGCATCAGCGCTGATGGGGAGTCCACGCAGGCACCCTCACGATCACCATTGCTGTCACTCGTTCTCTGAGGACCCCTCTCTCGCGTGCTGGGGGGATGTGTGCTTTGCCATCCGGTCCCCTTCTCCGAGTGATAACCATACTTGGCATTGCCCCATTTCACAGGCCAGTAACGGGGGCGCCAGGACCGGCGAGGCCCCCGGCTGTGGCCTTCGTGTTTCCTCTGCGCCACCCTCCTCCCCGCATCCATTTTTCAGATTTCCAGAGCCCAGTGCAGGGGGAGGGCGAGCGGAGGACTGAGAGGTTGTCAAGGGCAGGCAAAGCCTAATCTGCTTTGTTTGATTTTCTACAGGGCCTGGCTGGAGAGCGGGGCGTGACAGGGCAGCCTGTAAGTGTGGGGCCGGGTGGATGGGCCACCCCCAGGACGATGGGCTCTGGTGCAGGCCCAGGGTACCAGGTGGGCGGGCGTCTGCCCCAGGCGGCCTGGCTGAGTTCAGCCCCCCAGCCTCCCCAGGCATGGCTGGATCCAGCCCAGCCAGGATGGGGCAGGGGGAGAGAAACGGGCAACCTGGGTGCAGTGCCAGCTGCCCAAGTTGAGAAGGGGTGACTTCGGGAGGTGGAAGCCCCCTCGCTGAGCGTATGAAGTAAGGACTGAAATAGCCTCCTGTTGCAAGGCTTGGATGAGAGTCCTGAGGTCCCTTCCAGGGAGCCCAGGCCCCTGGGTTAATGTGCTGTGTGACCTGCAGAGTCCCTTGCCTTCTCTGAACCTTCTAGGAATAGAGACATAGATAGCTGACCTCTAATTCCCCTCTTGGAAATAAGAATTCATGAGTGTCAGCCCCTATCTCCAGGGCCAAGGAGGTGGGTACTTCCTTCGTGCCCAAGTCTTATGTCAGGGGCATGGGGCTGGGGGCAAAGGGGTGGATCTTTGCTGAGCATCTTCTATGTGGAAACCCTCTTCATGCATAGCGTGTTTAAGCTTCACAGTGACCCCATGAGACAGTGCTTTATTTTCCCTATTTGCCAGAACTGGCAGCTAAGGCTCAGAGAGGTTAAGCAACTTGCCCAAGGTCACACAGCTAGGCAACGGTAGAGCCAAGATTTAAATGCAGGAGTGTTAGCCTCCAAAGCCATGCCTTCTCCAAGCTTATTATTGAGATTGATTCATTTAATCCTCCTAATAGCTCTATGAGGCTATTGTTACCTCCATTTTGGAGATGGGAAGATCGAGGCACAGAGAGGTACGGTAACTTGCTCAAGGTCACACAGGAGTAAGTGGCCACCTAGGTGTTATTGTGAGGCTGATGTTACTGGGGTTACTGGCCCCATTTTAGAGTCAGGGAAGCAGAGACCTGAGATGCAGGGGACGTGATCCCTAGAAGGGCCAACACCTGAGCTCCTGGGGTTCCAAACCTGACTCCTCCCTCCCTAGAAACAGAATTAAGCCCCTAAAATCAACCCTGTGCCGGGCTGTGCAGGGGTGCCCAGGGAGAGAAGCTGGAGAGGGTGGAGAAGCGCCCCACCCCGCACCCATCATTGACTGCATGACTTTCTTCCCAGGGCGAGCCTGGCGGGAAGGGGGAAGAGGAAGAGAAAGCTACCGCCGAGGTAACCGTGCCCCTGGGCCCGTGCTTCCCTCCTGCCCTTTGGCTGTGTCTCAGCAGGAGAGCGGGTACCCAACAGAGCTGGACTGACACCGTCAGCCCTGAGCCGGGCATCAGTCACGGGGTGAATGGGGTCCCAGCCCAGCGGGGGAGACAGCTGAGTGAATAGCGACTGCAGCACAGGGTGAAGTTGGCCGCAATGGGGTAGCACTGATGGGGTGACCGGCCTGGGGCCTGAGTCGGGGGGAGACCCTGACGGAGAGGGCCGGAGGAACCACGGACCTGCAGAAAAGACCTTTCTTTTAAGGAGGCTTCAAGCCGTGGCGTCCCTCTCCAGGGACAGGACTCTCCCATGACAGCACCTGGCACACGGGTGTGCCCAAGGTCGCTGTGGTGGACTGAAGGATCCATGGGCATGCGGATGTGGGAGAGGACGATGAAAGAGTGAGGTTGGGAGCACACAGGGGCCAGGGCAAGATGGGATGGGGAGGGGGCACAGATGGAGTGCGAGCATGGCTGTGGGGAGCCACGCCTTCTGGGGCCAGGAGAGGAGGCTGGGGACCAGGGTGATGGATAAAGGGGGCGGAGGCAGTAGGGCCAGCAGGGGAGGTCTTGCAAGCTGAGAATGAGTCCCGTAGGAGTGTCAGGGCTCAGCGGGCTGGCCAGCTCAGTGGGCACACTGCTAAGTGAGCTGAGCGAGGTTCTAAGCCGGGGGTGGGGGTATCTGCAGAGGTTGGAGGCGGACGGCTGCGGGAGGCGGGCTGGGCTGGAGAGGTGAAGCTGGGGCCAGGGGACATTCCAGAGGTCCTTGCGGGACTGGAGAAGGGGGAAGAGGCTGGAATCAGGGCAACCGTGGTGGGCACAGGAGGCAGTGGGAGGAAGATGTGGATGCGGGGGTCACTTGTGATGGGGAGAAAGAGAGGATACCCACGACTTCCCCCGGCCCATCTCATCGGCGTGAATCCTGTGGCCCAGGGACCGAGGCTTAGCCGGGTCCTGACAGAGGGGGCCTGGACCGCCTGCTCCTAGCTGGGACACCCCCATCCCAGACGCCACCCACAGCCCAGCTTCTCACGGCCTGTGGTGGGAAGGCCTCTCTCTTGCAACTCAGTAGCCTGCTTTTGGTTTTCTTTTGTTTTAAGCTAACTTAATCTGAATGTCATGACAGAGCTGTCATGTTCTACCAGCCAAAGATGCCTGTTTGCTGCTGACTCCAGGGCGGGGCCTTGTCTCTCCACCATCACTTTTTATTTCAAAGTGGCCTTGTCACCTGTCTTCTCGATTCATCAGCTCATTCACGTGTCTCGACACACGAGGTCCTTCGCCCGTGTGGAGGCTGCTCCCAGAAACGCAGACATGCCATCATCACGTCCTCCTGCCGGCTTCCCGGAAGCCGTGGCTCTGCCCTCTCTTTTTCTCTCCCAGGTGACCACCCTGGAAATCTCTCGGGTGGGCAGTGCCAGGAAGGAGACAGGCAAAGCACCCCCGACCCGTGGGCCCGTACTAGGTGCTCTGCCCACAGCAGAGTATTTTCTGGAAAGGAGGGCACACAGAGGAAGCAGCAGGCAGCCATGGGAGCAGGACGAGCCCAGGCTGGAGGCAGACAGGTCTGGGTGTGAAGCCCCGGTCGGCCATTTCCAGGCTGTGTGGCCACAGGACTCTGGTTACCCTCTCTGTGCGTCAAGTTCCGTGTCTCTGAATAGTAATTCGAACCCCAGCCCTGGCGCCGGGATGTCCGCCCTATGATGGCTGTTGTACTGATGTTGGTGGCAGGAGGGAAGTGGCGGGCGTGGGGGGGGCTGGGACAGTACACTGAGGCGGGATGGCCCTGACCTTGGCTGCCTCCTCCCCACCCCCCCCCCCAGGGCGAGGGGGTGCAGCAGCTGCGGGAGGCGCTGAAGATCCTGGCCGAGAGAGTCCTCATCCTGGAGCACATGATTGGGATCCACGGTGCGTGGTGACCAGGACCTGGGGACAGGCAGGCCCACAGGCGGCCGCCGAGTCCGAATCCCCCCTGTTCCGCCTCCCTGCCGCCCTCGTGGTGCTGCCTCTGGCGCCTGCTCTCCCTGCCCCAGTGGCCCCTCACTTGGCTGCCAGTCTGGCCCTGTCCCACCCCCGCTCAAGGACCCTCCATGGCTCCCTGCTGCCCGTGACCGACATCCAGGTCCCAAGTCCCTCCCCAGCATGGCCTGGTGTCCAGTGACACACAGCCGTCATCCGGTTGCCCCAGGCCCTTTCCCACCTTGGCACCTTTGCTCAGGCTGGTCCCTTGGCCTCCTGGGCACCAGCTCCCGCTTCGGGACCTGCCCCGGGATCTCTTCCTCCCTGAAGCCGCCTTCCCGTCTCCCCACCAAGCTCTCTCTGCTGAACCTTCTGTTCCCTTATGGGGTGAGGTTTCCATGTCTCTCCCTAGCACTTCTGCAGGGCCTGGAGCCTGGCCCTGGTTAGCATGTGTTGAAGAATGGATGAATGAGTGGATGAATGAGTGTATTGGTGAATGGATAGATGAGCAAATGGGAGAATGAATGAGATGAGTGCCTGGATGAGTGGATGAATGAATGAATGAGTGTGCGAATGAATGGATGAATGAGTGAGTGAGTGAATGGATGCGTGAGGAGTAGAAGCCAGCTGCTGCTCTGTCGTGTCCTCACTGGGCACAGAGCCTCCGTTGCCAGCGGGGCTGGAAGTGAAGGTGCTTTGCTTTGCTCCCAAGGCCCTGCGCAAGCCCACCCTCCTGCTCTCCTTCCAGATGCCCTGGCCTCCCCTGGCGGGGGCTCCGGCCAGGACGCCGCTCTGAGAGCCAACCTCAAGATGAAGCGTGGTGGCCCCCCACCCGACGGCTCCCTGGCTGCCCTGCTTGGCCCCGACCCTGGGCAGAGGAGCGCTGGCCGGGCCAGCGGCGGGAAGTAAGAGACCAGCGCTCCAGGACAAGCCCCGACTCCGCCAGAGACCCAGCCCCGGGGCCTGTGCAGCCACTGGCACCTGAGGACACCCCGAGTGGGACCGGGCTCCAGGCCTGGACGATCGTCAGGAACACTGGCTCCTGGGGGCTGGGGGCCTTGGGGACAGATGGCAGCTCCAGGGGCAGGGGCCCGAGGCCAGAGCCCTGCCCTGGTCCCTTCCCTCCTCACCTGCACTCCCTGCTGGAGACGGGGTCTGGTGGGCCGGGCGGGCTGTGAGAATAGTCGTAATACTCATCATTTACTGGGTCCCTGCGTCGTTCGGGCCTGTCCGAGGAGCTTCCCTACATTGTCTCATTTAACCCTTAGGAGGTAGGCTTGTTATCCCGACTTTACACGGGGGACAGAGGCTTGGAGAGGATGACTCACCTGCCCATGGCCCCCAGACCAGGGATGGCTGGGGCAGGGTTTGAACCCATGTTCTCTCTACCCTGCCAGCTTCCCCTCTTCACGGGGAAACTCAGGGCGGGTGTCGGGCCGGGCGGCTCCTGAGGTTCCAGCTGGGAAGGAGGGCAGGGCCCTGCCCAGCACGAGACAGCGGGGGCCCTGGGCCTCCTTCCTCGACTCCCCTGCCTGGGCTCGGGGTCTGCTCCACGGGTTGGGGAGCAGCTTGGCCTGTAGCTACTCTCGGAGGCCAGGGAGACCTTGAGTAAACCCAAAACAGTCACGTGGACTTGGAGACCGTGAGAGAGGAGCGTTGGGGTGCAAGGACCCTCACACTGAATTGGCATTGCCCACCGCCGCATCCCAATCTCTCTGACCCCGTTGAGCTGGGAGGAGGGAGGATTTAATGCAAATGTGCACCCTCCAGGGGCCATCCCTGCAGCCCCGCCCTCTCCCAGGCTCTCTGGGAAGCCACAGGGTTGGCCACTTCTGCGTTACACGGCAAGTCCTATGTCCCAAGGAGGAGGAGGGATTGCTGCCTGATTCCCAGGCCCTGCTGGAGAGAGATGCTCCCACCCTCGGCGCTGTGGTCCCAGCCAGGCTCCGCAGCAGACACCCAGGTCCCCGGTGCCCCAGAGCAGCTCTCAAGGCCACAGCGCTCGAGGCCTCTCCGGCACCGGGTCCCCTGTGCCCTGGGCTGGCCCTCGTGCTCCTCTCGCTGTCTCAGCGACGGCCGCAAACTCAGACATTCACAGGTGCTGGCGCCGCCCCAGGTGCATCTCCCCTCGTGGCAGGAGCGACTCGTCCCCACTGCCCTTGTTGCACCGGGGAGGCTGTGGTCTGGTCCCTCCGGGCCCTGGTAACCTCTCCCTGCCCTTGAGGCCTCAACTGCCCCCCTTGAGGCAGGGCTGGCCGTGTGGGAGCCAAGACGTGGCTTCCTGCAGGCCTGTCTTCACGGAGGGGCGGTCAGAGGCGGCGGGAAACCTGTAACCCTCCGACAATAAAGGTGCTCTCCCCGCTGTGCTCTGGTGTCCTGTGGCGGCGGCTTCTGGGGAGGCTGGCTGTGCCGGGTCAGCTTCGGCCGGGCCCAGCCCCCGGGGTGTCCGACGGGAGCCCCCGGGAGCCAAAGGGACCACAAGGCCCTGAGGCAGGGAGGCCTGGCTCTGCCCCCCGGGAGCCCCATGGGGGGTTGGGAGAGCGAGGGGAGCCCCTCAGAGGCTCCCCACCCTCTACCCAGCAGCGCTGCATCTGGGCTGGGCCTGGGCCCAGCTTTGCTAGATGGAGAGTGAAGTGGGGAGGGCTCGGGGCTCTGGGCGGAGGGACCCCCTACCCACCATGCTCCTGCCCCTGGCCTGGGGTCCTGGACATTTTCGTCCACTTGGGGGCCCAGCGTCTCGGACTTCCCCTGAGCCCTCAGCCGAGGTGGGGGACTGGCTGAATGCCACCCGGGGCCTCCTGCAGGCCGTGTCCAGCCGGAGCTCACCCTTGCTGGGACCACCCCACCGCACATGAGGGGACCCAGGGGAGCTCTGCTCTGATGGCAGCCCCCTTCCCGTTGCAAGACCCCGTGTTCCCAGCCGGAAGCTTCGGGCTTGGTGCCCCCTGCCCCCGGCCCCACGTTGTCTCCCTAGAATATCCTTGCCCTGAGCTGGCACCCCGCAGGCTCCCTCACAGCAGGGCTGGGTCTGGCTGACTTCCATCCTCCCAGCCCACCTCCCTCCCCCACGCCCCGCTGAGGGCCTGGCCCAGATGAGACGTCAGTTTGTTAATAAAGGAATGCCTTCCCCCAGGTGGGGACACCCACCCCATTACCCAGCAAGAGCACCTATGACGGCTGCTGCCGAGCCCGGCCGCGGTGACCTGTCGGTGCTGCAGGAGGCCATCCCCGGAAGGCCCACGTCTAGTGACAGTGGAGCCCTCTCTGCCCGGAGCACCCCCTCTTTGTGGGGTGAAGCCTCATTCATGGAGCAGTGCACCTCCTGGGGCTACGCGAGGACCGATGCCATCTGACAAGCTAAGCCCCCCACCCCACCCCTTAGTGAAGCAGGACACGAGGCATCTCGTTCTCGCTGAGCCAGCGGCAGACGGGGGGCCCTAAGAGAGATTGTCCTGCCTTACCCAGGACCCCAAATCTGCTGCCCCAGCGGCCCCCTGCCTGAATGTCTCAAGGACAGACCCCACAGGCGTCAGCATCCTTAGATCAGGGGCTGCTGCTTGGAGGTGGGGAGGTGTAGACTGAGCACAGGCGGGCAGGGTGGGTGCCCACGTGCACACACAGAGCCCCTCAGTGCAAACAGAAGCACGTGGGCGGCGTGGGATGGGTCAAAGGGCAAGGGCCTGGCTCTGCCCGGGCCGTCACGGGCCAGTGCAGAACTCTGCAAGGTCACAACCCGAAATCAACCTGGCCTTCCTGGTCCTTCTAAAGGATATTTGTCACAGTAGGAGTGTAGAGCATCTTTTCTTTAACAGTTGATTAGCTGAACGTATAAGTTTTAAATATTTAGACGTACGATGCCTCCCTTTGTACCCTGGCCCTGGACCCTGCACTTTCCGGGGCAGGCCTGGGTTGGGGGCTGGCAGAGTCTGGAGTGACCCTCCCCCCAGGACTGGATGTCCAGGTGCTCCCAGGCCCATCTCAGAGCCACTGGGAGCAGAAGGGGTTCAGGAGGGAACCAACGTCCAAGGGGGGCTCGTGCCAGCAGGGCGGACAGGCCAAGCCTGTGGGGTGTCGGACGGGGCCAGGGCACCAGGATTCGTGGACCTGGAGAAGTCAGGGGAGCTGTGCCCTGCACAGCCTCCCAGCGAGTGGTTCTAGAAGGAAGAGTGGAGTTCACGTCCACCAAGAGACCAAGGGACAGCACTGCCAGGCTGGGCAGGTGTGAGCAAAGGTCAGAGGTAGATGACAAGCAGGCAGAATTCCCGCAGGAGACTGAGGTGGGCGCCAGGGGCCAGGTCTTGGAGGGCCCCAAACACCGGAGGGGGGAAGCTGACCCGGAGGGGGTGGGCTGCTGTGGCCGGTTTTCCCTGTCCGTCTGGCCTCTCCCCTCCGTCTGGATGGTAGATCGATCTTTCTGGAATGCGAGCCTGGCAGCATCCCCCCTTGATGGTGAATCTGCAGTGGCTCCCTTGTTTCTGGCCCCCAGCCTGGGCTCTGCAACCTGGTACCACCATCCGGGCCTCTATCCTCCTGGCTGCCGGCTGCAGAAGAGACCCACAACCTGGTCTCGTCTCTGTGCAGCCTGTGGGTGCCAGTGCCCCGCAAGGCCAGCGCTTGGTGCTTGCAGGACGTGGGAGAGCAGGGGGTGCCTGGGGCGTCCGGCACTTACAGCCCCATCGGGAGCACAGCTCTTGGCTTTGGGCAAAGGCCTCAGACGCATCACCTCCTCTGACCCCTGCAGCCTGACAGCTGGGCTGTGTCCCTCTGGTCCTTGGTTCTGTCGTGACCATGAGCGTCTTTGTGCTGATGTGTGGAAACCCTAACCTGTTCAGCCTGCAGGTCCCAAGATGGATTCAGATGGTGGGGTGCGTCGCTCAGAGCGCCCCTAGGATCCATGACTGGGCTTCCAGGGCCAGGCACCCTCCTCTGCCTGAAACTGCCCCTCTCCCTGCAGCTCCTGGGGACGGGGTCCATGAGGGTCAGCCCAGTGCAGGGGATGGGCATCTCTGAGCTCCTAACCCCAGCCCCGCCTGCAGGGTCCACCCAGGGGGTTAAGGAGGGAGAATTGGCTCAGGCCGACCTCCTGGTCTCGCCTCCCCTCACTCCCTTCCCTGTCTCCTCCCCCAAGTCTGCTCTGTTCCTCCAGCCAGCCTCAGGGCACACCCAGCCTCCCTCCAGGCAGTGCCTCCTGCACACACTTCTCTCCTGTGCCCCAGTGTCCGGATCGAACCACGACAGGGACTGAGAGCTCTTTACTAACACCTTCCCTTCCAGACCTACCTCCCCCAGAATCCTGAGCAGCCCTAGTCTGCAGGACCCTCTTCTCCTCACCCTCCTGCCTAGCTGAGCCCAGGGAAGGAAGGATCTGAAGGGCACAGGCTCAGGCAGGGCCCCGGCTCGGGCCCCCCTTTCTGTGGGCAGGTCCCCAGGGTCTCCTGGGCAGGGCAGGTGTGGGACTTGGATGCAGCTCCTGAACTCATAGCCAGGGACCCCCGCCAGACCCCTTAGTCAGCCACCAGCCAAAGCAGAAATTCAGGATCCCCTTGGTCAGATGGTGACTCTGGCAAGTGCCCAGATGTGGTGGCCACAGTGAGCGTGGAGGGGTCTCGGGCTGGGCTGATCTTCAGTAGCTCCCACTGGGGCAGCGAAACCTGTAGTTAAAATATCGAAACACCCCTGTGCTGACGGACCCAGCTCCTCACGTGCCCCCCACCATCCCGACCCCTCCCGTAGCCTCCCCAGAATCTAGGACCCTGCTCCAGTGCTAGGAAGAGGACCTGTTCTGATGGGTGGGATCCTGTGCCATACGGATCATAAAATACTTTTAGCATCTCTCCCGACGCGGCAATGAGAAGCTGATGGCAAGAGCCGGGGCTGAGGGGGTACGGTTTGCCGCTGCTCGGGGCACATCCTGACCTCAGGCAGAAATTCACAGCTGACGTGCTGCCTTGGGATGGGGAGCCGGATGGAGGCGCTGGATGGTCATGGTCAAAAGCTGAGAAGTGGGCCAGAAGCCCTGGTGAGCCCAGGCTGGGGTTCTTCTTGGGCACTCCAATAGGACCCCATGTTTCCTGCTGTACCGCCTTGGGATTGGAACTCAAGAGAACATGGTGACCTGTTTCCTGGGGCCAGGAGGGAATCAGGGTGAGGCTGGAAATTAATCAGACACTCGCCTGACCCTCAGGGGTTCAGAGGTCATCTGTATCTCTTTTCCCAGAATGCACTGGGCGAGGTTGGCCCCCTCCAGGCTGGGGGGAAGGGCACTTGGGGGCACATTCTTCTCGTCCTGCACTTGGCATGTCCCAAAGACACACAGGGGGTGATTCTCCTGCTGGATGGGCAGGAACTACCTAACTCTGGCCCTGGACCCCAGCCAGAGGTGGTCCAGGTGCTACTGGGGTCCCCCAGCACAAGCCCTCACCTCCCTGGATCAACAAGACACCCTCACAGCTCCACCCCCCACCCCACATCACTCATTCGGCTGTGGTCTTCTTGTGGGCAGGGTCACACGTGCATCCCCAGTGCCCAGCTCTGATCACTGCAGTGAGTCATAGGACATTCACAAAGGAGAGGAACTCCTTCCCAGACCCCAGAGGCAGTGACTGAGGTGATGGGTAGGGGGCCAGGTGGGCATCCAAGACGGTCCTAGGTCAGAACAGAAGCCTCCTCCCCACTGGCAATCCCACACCTGCAATCCCAACTATCTCGAGGTTTCTGGAACGCCTCTCTGCCAGACCTGTTTTATGGACTATAAAAAAAGAGAATTTCATGAGATTTGCAATTACGTGAATTCCAGGGAGATTTATTTCCAATGTTATTAATAAATTCTAATGCCACCTATAACTTTCAATTACCAGTTAATTAACATGCAGTTGGTGCATTGTAAAAGGCAAATTAAATACTTTCTCAGGCGGGGGCTGGTGAATCTAATGAGCCCGTGTGTCCCGAAGGAGCCAGCTGGGCTCACACGTCCCGGTCTCCCCCTCCCCCATGTTGATGGGTGTGTGACATATTGATGGGCAAGTGATAACCCGGCCTCAGTGTCCCCATCTTAAAAGGGGATCACAGAACCCGCCTCCGGAACTCTCATGGTGTCTGGGGTTGAAGCTGGTTTTTATTCACATAAATACAACTTGAACCTAGAGTCTGTCATACAGAGTGAAGTAAGTCAGAAAGAGAAAGACAAATACCGTATGCTAACACATATATATGGAATTTAAGGGAAAAAAATGTCATGAAGAAACTAGGGGTAAGACAGGAATAAAGACACAGACCTACTAGAGAATGGACTTGAGGATATGGGGAGGGGGAAGGGTAAGCTGTGACAAAGCGAGAGAGTGGCGTGGACATATATACACTACCACGTAAAATAGATAGCTGGTGGGAAGCAGCCGCATAGCACAGGGAGATCGGCTCGGTGCTATGTGACCGCCTGGAGGGGTGGGATAGGGAGGGTGGGAGGGAGACACAAGAGGGAGGAGATAGGGGGATATATGTATATGTATAGCTGATTCACTTTGTTATAAAGAGAAACTAACACACCATTGTAAAGCAATTATACTCCAATAAAGATGTTAAAAAAAATCAAGTGATAATTAGAATCAAGTCTGGCTCTTTGCTCCCACAGGCTGAGCGACCGGACCAGTTTCCCGGGGCTGCGTTAACAGGTTGCCAGAAACGTATCCTCCACGGTTCTGGAGGCTGGAATCTGAAATCAACGTGTCCGCGGGGTTGTGCGCCCTCCGACGTCTCCAGGGGAGAATCCAGTTTTGCCTTTACCAGCTTCTAGTGGCCCCAGGCATCCCTTTGGCTCCTGACTCTATCAACCCAACCTCTGTCCCCGTCTTCACGGCCTTCTCTCCTATGTCTGTCTTGTCGTCTATGTGTCTCTCATAAGGGCACTGGTCACTGGCTAATCCATGATGATCTCTTCATCTCAAGATCCTTGACTTAATCCCATCCACAGAGACTCTCTTTCCAAATAGTGTCATGCTCAGAGGTTCCTCAATGGGGACTTGGACATACACTTGGGGGCCGTTCTTCAGTCTATGACAGTGACCTTGGGCAAGTCACTTAAGCTCTCGGGGCTTCCGTTTTCCTTGTCCAACAAAGGGCTTCTTCACTGAACTAGTAAGAGCAGCTGCTGCCGCGGGTCAGGCGCCACGCCGAGCCCGTCACGTGTGTTGACTCATTCAGTCCCCACGCCAGCCCCAGGATTTGTCATCTTCATTTGTTGCAGGTGATCAAATCCAGGCACCAGGAGGTTAAGTGACTTGCCCCAGGTACCAAGTCGTGGGGCGAGGATTTGAACCCAGGCCACCTCACCCTGCAGCCTACACCCCCCTTTTTGTAATTGAGCTTTTTAAAATCAAGCAATAATTCACATGCCATTCAACTCCCCCATTCCGAGCGTACAGTTCAGGGGGTTTTAGTATTCAGAGCTGTGCAACCATCGCCACAGTTGGCTTGAGAACATTTGCGTCCGTATCATTTAGTGATACCCCGCAGTCCTCCTGCCCCCCCACCCCAGGCAACCACCGATCTACTTTCTGTCTCTATGGAGTTACCTGCTCTGGACATTTCACAGACATGGAATCAGACACTTTTGTATGATGATGTCAAGGCTCATCCGTGTTGTGGCTGTATCAGGGCTCCGTTTCTCTTTGTGGCAAAACGAGAACCTATATGCTTAACCGCTACAATGACCTGTAAGGTCCCCGGCCGCTCTGAAAGCCCCTCTGTAGGACTGACACATTCCAGAAATCTCAATCAAAGCCTGAGGTTTGATCTGCGAAGATTCTGTAGGACTTGGGGACCAGAATCTCTCACCCTCTCTGCCCGCGGCACTGTCCTCTCTCTTTACCAGATTCCTGGCGCGGCAAGAACGCTGGCGGGGCCGGGCGCCAGTGGGGGAGCTGGAAGAGCAGCCGTCAGGCCCGGTCACTCCTGAAGTGCAGCTGCTCGGCCCTCACCTGGGGCAGAGCTTCCCGATCTTTCTCACGACACGGCTCACAGGGAACAGGATGTTATTTGCACAGCACTCGGGGTAAACAGGCAGAGCTGCACCCAGCAACGTGCCCAGCCCGGGGTCTCTGGCTGTCCCGGCACCACCCTGGTAGCCTCGAAGGGCCGTCACCTGAGACTACCTGGAGCCCACCTGCAGCACAGCGCTGGGAAGCTCTGATCTCGGGCGTCAGGGCTCTCACCCAAAGGATGCTCCTGCTGGGTGTGAGGCGGGAGGAGATGCTGGCTCTTCAGGGGCCAGGCCTTCAGACGTCCTCTGTCACTGGTTGAGGAGGGGAAGGGAGGGCGCGAGATGAAGGATGCCTGGACCCGGGCTCTACAGGCCTCGGTACCCGGGTCCTCAGGGAGAAGAGGAAGGGGGTGGGTGGTTAATTAAGCCTGGAGACCCAGGGCCACCAGCACTGCCTACAGCTGTGCCAAGTGGAAGGCCAAGGGCACCAGGCTGGGGCCCCTCACACTGACTGCGATAGGGGCTGCTTTGCTTATAAGCATGATGAACCCATTCCAAGTGCCTCCGAGAGTAACAGAGCTTATCGCAAGGCTCCAGGGACCGCAGGGGACCCAAAGGATAGGGGCATGAACAGGGGCAGGCCCCAAGGGAATAGCGCCGGATCTGAGTCAGCCCTGGGGACCTCTGCCGCGGGGGGAGGTTGCCGATTCTCATGGCTCTGCCGCGTGTCCATCCCTCCTCTCACCACGATTTGTCGTCTGTCTCCAGCCTCAAGGCTTCTGCCTGCGCGTGGCTTCTGCGTGTTCCCACCACGGCTTCTGCATCTTCCCACCACGGCTTCTGCATTTTCCCACTGTAGCTTGCCATGGCCTCTTTTTTTTTTGCGGTACGCGGGCCTCTCACTGTTGCGGCCTCTCCCGTTGCCGAGCACAGGCTCCGGCCGCGCAGGCTCAGCGGCCATGGCTCACGGGCCCAGCTGCTCCGCGGCATGTGCGATCTTCCCAGATCAGGGCACGAACCCACGTCCCCTGCATCGGCAGGCGGACTCTCAACCACTGCGCCACCAGGGGAGCCCCTTGCCATGGCCTCTTGCTCACTCTCTTCTCACAGCAGGTGGCTTTGAGGTCACCCAGCATTCAGGGTTGTTATCAAGCATCTTCACGGTCTCCACTCCAGGGCTCAGGCTCCCTGGCACCTCCCCAGAGGAGGACTCCTTCTCCTGCTCTTGGCAAATGAACTCAGGTCCAGGTCTCATCCCCTCCAGCCTGGGCACAGATACCTGACAGGGAAGGAGAACTCTGGGAACCTAAGGCCAGAGCCCCAGAGAACGGGCAGTGTGGGCTTTGCTGCCTGTTGGTGGCAGAAGCTGCCTTCCCAGGAGGGGAGGGAATGCTTGGGGCCACAAGCTGGGCTCCTCTGGGCCAACAGCGGAAGTCTCTGCTTTGTTTTACATCATAGTTGTATTCTCACCCCCGCCCTCCAGCTATTCAAGGACCTTGATGACATCCATCCAGGTCCTCAGGATGTATCAGGAGTACATCACTCTCCACTTTCTCACCCCACCGTCCATGCCCCGCCCCCTCATGCTCCAACTACTCTGGCAGGCCCAGCTCATAACAGATCAGACGTGAAAGGACCTTGGCCTTAATTTTCCTTTGGCATCATGGCTATAAAAGGAGAATTTTGTTTTTTAAAAAAGACAAAACCAAAAAGTGCATTTAATTAGGGAAGATGTGCAGTGAGGCCAGACTGAGCCCTGCTGGGCACCAGCCCTCCACTGGGTGAGAACAAATGCTTTTAACACAGTCCCGTTGCCAAGGTGATCACCGCATCTCAACTTACTGAGGTTGCATTGCAAATCTGTGGGGAAAGAACAGATTATTCAATAAATTATGCCAGGACATTTGCTTAGCTATTTGGAAAGAAATAAAATTAGCTCTTTCCTTCACACCATACTTCAATATAAATTCCAGAGGATTTAAAGAATTAGATGTAAAAAGGGAAATTATAAAAAAAAACTAGAAGAAATTATAGACAAATATTTGATCTTGGGGTGACTAAAGACTTCTAAACATAAAAGCAGTGGAAAAAAGAATAAGATAGGTAGAATTTAATACATAAAATTTAAATCTCTTTGTGTTTTAGAGAACCTTTTAATTAAATTTATTGGGGAACTACAAATAAGGCTAAGACAGTTGCAACAAATATGACAAAGGGTCATATATAAAAAGCAATTACAGGACTTGCCTGGTGGTGCAGCGGTTAAGAATCTGTCTGCCAAGCAGGAGACACAGGTTTGAGCCCTGGTCTGGGAATATCCCACATGCTGCGGAGCAACTAAGCCTGTGCACCACAACTACTGAGTCCGCATGCCACAAATACTGAAGCCCGCACACCACAACTACTGAAGCCTGTGCTCCTAGAGCCTGCGTTCCGCAACAAGAGAAGTCACCACAGTGAGAAGCCCACGCACCGCATCGAAGAGTAGCCCCCGCTCCCCGCAGCTAGAGAAAGCCCGCGCACAGCAACAAAGACCCAACGCAGCCAAAAATAAATAATAAATAAATAAATAAACTTTGAAAAAAGCAATTACAAATAAATAAAAATGAATGTTCCAATAGAAAAATGGCTAAAAAGAAATGCACAAAAGAAGAAATAAAAAAAGGCAAGAAACATATTTTAAAATATTCACCTTCGCTGGTTATCAAAGAAATGCCCAGTAAAACACCAATGAGACTTTCCTCTCTCACCACTTATATTAAACATTGTACTGGAGATTCTACCCAGAGTAATTAGACTAGAAAAATACAGTCACCCAGATTGGTGATTGCTGGAAATCTGTTCATTTCATCTAGGTTATATAATTTCTGGCATACATTTATTCCTGGTATTCTCTTATAATCCTTTTTATTTCTGTAAAGTCAGTAATAATGTCCCCACTTTCATTTCTGATTTTAGTAATTTGAGTCTTCTCTCTTTTTTTCTTGGTCAGTCTACCGAAAGGTTTGTCAAATTTTCTGATCTCTTCAAAGAACCAAACTTTGTGTTTTGTTTTTTCTCTATTGTATTCCTATAAGGTAAAAATTTAGGTTATTGGTTTGAAACCCTTATTCTGTTTAAATATAGGCAATTAGAACTATAACACTCCCTCTCAGCACTGCTTTAGCTGCATCTCACAAGTTTGGGTATATTGTGTTTTCATTTTTATTCATCTCAAAGTATTTTCTAATTTCCTTGTGATTTCTTCTTTGACCCATTAGTTATTTAAGAGTGTGTTAGTTAATTTCCACATATTATTCCACAAGTATACTTCTCCTATGGATTTCTAATTTCATTCTGTTGAGACAGGAGAACACATGCTGTATGATTTCATTCCTTTTAAATTTATTTAGTCTTGTTTTATGGCCTAACATATGATTCCAACTGCAGATTCCAACATATGATTCCATGTGCACTTGAGAAGAATATGGGTTCTGACGTTGGTTGGATGCTCTGTGGTTGTCTGTTTAGGTTCAGTTGGTTACGAGTGTTGTTCCTTTAATTCTTTAGACCTGGTTTCCTTTAGTTCTTTGCACATATTTATAACAGTGTATTTAAAGTCTTTGTCTAGGCCTTCCCTGGTGGTGCAGTGGTTAAGAATTTACCTGCCAATTCAGGGGACACGGGTTTGAGCCCTGGTTCAGGAAGATCCCACATGCCGCGGAGCAGCTAAGCCCGTGCGCCACAACGACTAGAGCCTGTGCTCTAGAGCCTGCGAGCCACAACTACTGAGCCCGCATGCCACAACTACTGAAGCCCTCGCGCCTAGAGCCCGTGCTCCACAACAAGAGAAGCCACCGCAGTGAGAAGTCTGCGCACCAGAACAAAGAGTAACCCCCGCTCATCACAACTAGAGAAAGCCCGTGCGCAGCAACGAAGACCCAAAGCAGCCAAAACTAAATAAAAATAAGTAAATAAATAATAAATAAATAAAGAAATGCAACAAAAATATTTAAAAAATTAAAAAATAAACAAAGTCTTTGTCTAGTAAGTCCAGTGTTTAGGCTTCCTCAGGAGCAGTTTCCTGTGAATGGGCCATACTTTCCCGTGCCTTTGCAGGTCTCATGAATTTTTGTTGAAAACTGGACATTTAAAAGAATATGATGAGGCAAATCTGGAAATCAGATCTCCCCCCTCCCCTGCAACACCATTTGCCAAGGGTTTGTTTTTATTATTGCTTTATTTTATTGCTATATTTGCTATATATTGCTATTTACTTTATTGCTATATTTTATTATTGCTTTATTTCTTTAGTGACTTTCTTTAGTGATTTTCTTTAGTGACTTTCCTGAACTAATTCTGCAAAATCTGCATTCTTTGCTGTGTTTGGCCACTGAAGTTTCTGCTCAGTTAGCTTAGTGGTCAGCTAATGATTAGATAGAGATTTCCTTAAACCCTTCAAACCAGTAAGTCTTCCAGCCTTTGTTGAGGGGCTTTGTATATGTGATGGGGCATACCTTCAATGCTCTAGCCTTAGCTTTCACTTCCTGATTGTGCAGAGCCTCAAGGTCAGCCAGAGGTGAGAAATTAGGTCCGTCACAGGTCTTTCCTGGGCGTGTGCAGAGTTATGCACGTGCATATGGCCTTCAAGCAACCCAAGAATATGTTGGAGCTTTTCAAAGCCCCCTATGGACATCTCATTTGCCAGCTTTTCCTTTTAATATTTTCTTTAGCCCCAACTGGTGCCACTTCAGGCAGCTACAAAATTAAACAATTGCAGCTGATTGTTTTTTTGCGGTACGCGGGCCTCTCTCACTGCTGTGGTTCCTCCCATTGCGGAGCACAGGCTCCGCGGCCGTGGCTCACGGGCCCAGCCGCTCCGCGAAATGTGAGATCCTCCCAGACCGGGGCACGAACCCACGTCCCCTGCATCAGCAGGCGGACTCCCAACCACTGCGCCACCAGGGAAGCCCGCAGCTGATTGTTTTTGACAAATGCCCTGGAGCTAGGGCACACAGAGCAAAGACTGAGGTCAAATAAAAGACAATCCCTGAGAATGCATCTTTTCAGGGAGCTGCCCGACAGGTCAAACAGTGACAATTCTCTGGCCGTGGGGTTTTTGGGGAAGCTCCAAACCTTTTCTTTCCCTTCTAGTAGCTGCTGGGCTACTGGAACCACCATAGTTGTGAGGCTGTTGCTTTTCAAAACCTACAGTGGAGCTGTGAAAAGGGAAATGGGAATAAGGCAAGTTAACACTTCACAAAGCTTGCTGTTCTGACCGGGATTTGGCCATATAATGTAAAAAAACAAAGCAAAATAAAACACTGCTCAAGTGTTGAAAGCCTTTGGTTAATTTCTAGAGCCATGAAAAAGTTGATTTTGACAAGTTTTGCCAGCATTTTCATTGCTTTTATAAAGTAGCATATTTTTGGAAGTCCTTACTCTGTCGTTCCGGAAGTGCTTCCCTCCCACCTGTTTGTGTACAGAAAATATTATAGGAACACAGCCATGCCCATTCATTTATGTATTATCTATAGCTGCTTTCACACTACAATGAAGATCTGAGTAGTTGCAACAGAAACCATATGGCCGGCAAAGCCTAAAATACGTACTATCTGGCCCTTACAGAAAAAGTTTGCCAACCCCTTTGGTAAGGCAAGAAAATGATAGAAAGATTGGAGGCAACAAATTTCTGCTATTCACAGCTGAAGAGATTTTTGCATTAAAAGTTGTTTTTTTAAATTTGTGAACAACTTGTGAGCATTAGTAAGTGAGTTTAACAAGGTCACTGAATGTGTTATACCAAACCCAATTATAGGACTTCCTGGATCCAGCTAAGAGAGTGTAAGCACACTCCACCTTACCTCTCCCACGGATGAGAATTAAAAAGCTTGGACAGAATACATAAAGCCGCCATCTGAGGACTCTGGAAAGTCAATCCTAAGAAGTGGACCGGGGAGGGAAATCCAAATGCAAAGAATGACTGGAATAGCTGTGAGTTTTCTGGCTTGTTTGCTTGTTTTTCTCCTGGGTTAAACTTTAGCATAACCCAAATCCTGGAAGTGAAGTGAAGTGAATGAAAACAGAATAAGCTCTAAGAAAAACTCTTGTTTTCTGGCAGGAGAACCAGGAATGGGGCATCTTGCAAGACTGAGAGCCTGGTGGGTGGGGGTGTGGTGATCCCAGTATTTTTCTTTCACTTTTAACTGTCTCTGTCCTGAGACAAGCCCCTGTTAGGAATCCACATTCCTGGGGTTCCAGGAGACCCACATGCTCCTAAAACTCTGAGAGAAAAAAATTCCTTCTGATCAGAGAACCTAGGCACTTTCAGGCAGTGTCTTGTATGCCTCCTAATTTACTGTCTGGGGTAGCCATCATTGTTACTCCCATTTTCTTGGTGAAGAAACTGAGGCTCAGAGAGGTTAAGTAGCTTGCCCAGGGTCACCCAGCAGTGAAGTGGCAGAGTTAGTATTCTCACCCTCCCTGCCACCTTAGTGTACCTGTGAGCTCTAGCACCTGGCTCAGTGCCTGGCACAGTGCCGGGCAGACAGTGAGCGCCCTGTGAGATGGGTCCATCTCCGCTCACCGGCTCCAATGCAAGGCCTGGCTCAGAGCGTCCATTGACCCGTGTCCGCTTCTCGAACCTGTGCACACACAAAGGAGACCAGCCCCCAGCCTCCCTGGCCGACGAGGAGAGGCCTTGAACTCCACTCTGGATCAGCCGTTCTCAATGCAGATGAACTGCCGTTGATGTTCTTTGCACATAATTTTCAGCGAGACAGAATCATTTGGAAAGCCGTAAATACACATTCAGATGCACATGATGGATAATAAACTCGGCTCCAACGAGTCACTTGAGCCCCCATAAATCTTGGCTGCATTTTCTTCCCTGGTGCCCGTAAATCAGGCCCTATCTCTGCCTCGTCTCTGTCATCCTGCCGGCCCCTACCTGCCATGCATCATGCCGCAGGTGGAGTGTCTGGCAGCTGGCCTCACACGCTGCCCTCATGCCCCACGTGTATCCCGCTGCTCCCCCGAGGGACCCAGGCGTCTGGCCCATTTCGGGCGTCCTTTGTGCTTTTCTGAACAGCAGTCACCCTGCACATCACGGTTTACACAAGCCTCAAGGGGTTTTCACAACATGCAATTTTTTAAAAGCAGGCTGTAGCTGTTCTCTGCCTCTCCCTCTCCTGGGCTTATGCCTCTGTGGGCTATTGTTAATAAGCTGGCAATGCAAGGGGCTGGGAACACCTCACAGGGGCTGGCGTTGGGCACAGTGGGCTGACAGTGGTTCTAGAGATTTCAGCCAAGTCCCTTTTCTGGGCCTCAGTGGGCTCATTTGTGAGATGGAAACGATAATCCCTATTTCCCGGGACTGTGTTATTCAGGGTAACAATGCACCGGTAACCAGCATTAGAGAAAGCCTCCAACCTCAGTTTGTGCATAGCCCAACACAAAGTTTCATTTTTGCTGCAAAGTCCGACGTGGAGGCCTTCTTCCATCTCATAGCTTCATTATCTGGAACGTGAGGCCCTCCAAGATTGCCACAGCGGGAGAAGAGAGACGTGGAGACACATTGGCTCATAACAGCTTCAGCCCAGAAGGGATGTGGGTCACCTCCGCTCGCCTCCTATTGGCCAGAACCAGTCACATGGCCCCAGGCTAATCGCAAAGGACGCTGGGAAACAGAGAAGCACATGGCCGATTGGTGAGCATTCACATTCCTGCCGGAGTGGTTGAAAATGCTTAATTAAATACAATTCACAGGAGACAGCAAGGAAGGGCTCTAGTAGAAGCTCAAGATGTCGAGGGGAATCTAGATCGGTACTGGCTGACGGGGGGTTTGCATCCAGCCCTCTTCCAAAATGGCGTATGTTGCTCCCTGCTCATGGATAAAGCATTTGCCATCATGCCTTCCTTGGGGCCTGGTTGTGAAGGACGCAGAGCCAGGTTCCTAACAGGTGCTCAGGAAGTGGGACTCACCCAAGGTCATGCAGTTTTCCGTGATATACTGCATGCTCCCTGCGAGCCAAGCTCTCTCCCCTCACGTTCCCACCACCCGCTCCTCCTAGCAGCACTTAGCAGCTCCTACTCTTTCCCAACCCCCGGTTTCTCCCAGCCTCCATTGCGGCTTCAGGCTCCCATTACTCAAGAGGATGGCTCCCACCCACAGCTGGGCCCCACCTACAGGAAGCCCTCTGTGATTTCCCTGGCTCTTGTGTTTGGGGAGAGGGTAGGTGGTTCTCTGAACTGTGGCTGAATAGGGAGGAGGTGATCTGGCATATGAGGGTCTTCTGTGTCTCAGAGCCCGCCCGCCCACTGAACAGCCTCCCACAGCTGGGCCCTGTGATTTCACAGCTGGAACTCCTCATACCTTCTGTCCCCCTTCCTCACGCATAGAAGCAGCAGGTCATGGTAAGGCTTGGAAGCAGGAAGTCCAGGAGGCCAGGGCCTGGTGCAGCTGGAGGAAACAGACTGATTTGGTGCCCTCTGCTATCAGGGTGGGAGGTTGGAGACCCCGAGGGCCGCTCTCCCATGGCTGGAGACAGCTGGGCTAGAAAGAATCAGCCTAAGCTGTAAGGGCAGATGCCCCGTGTTCCAATCCTTGCCCAGCTACTAACTGAGCATGTGGCCTAAGCTGATGCTTTCATTCCTGGGCCTCAGCTTGCTCATCTGTAAAATGGGAATCTGTATTCATTCTATCCAGCTTACAAGATCAGCTACAAAACACTTGAGAACAGGGTTCAGGGTGGGGGTGGGCATGGGGGTGGAAGGTGGGGAGCCAGGGGACCTCTGCTGGGGTCTTAAATCCTGCCTGGGACCAGCTCTGGGCCAGGGCAGCCACTCAGTTCCTCTGGACCCAGGTGGAGCCCAATGGTGAGCACTGGACCAGAGGGACTGTTTCTCCTCTCTCCTTCCTCCCAGCCCAATGATGAAATCTGCTGCTTATTCCTAGTGGAATTTTCTTTTTCCATCTCCCATCCTCAAAATCACCCCATAAAACACCAAAAATAAACACTGTGCCTGGCTTTCATTTGGGGAGGGTTTGCCTGTCCCCTTTAATTACTTCTTACCATGACATACCAGCCTTTCATCTTTGCGTGCCCGGCTTGGTGACCCTAAGAGGCAGGCCAAAGGCAGTGCAACTGGACCTCTTTGGTCAAATGAGGACTCGATACTTAGAATGCTGGGGTAAGCACGGGGGACTGCCTGGGCTAGGCAGCCAACGCTGAACAGATGAGGAGACATTGAACCTGGGTTTAGAAGGATCAGTAGAAGTTTGTCAGGTGGAAAAAGTTGAGGGAGAGCATTCCCAGCAGAGCCAACAGTATGTGCAAAGGGATAGAGAGAGGAACGGAATGGAATGTTTTAGGAAGAAGTAGAAGTTCAGTGAGGCTGGATATTAGGGTGCCCAAGGGAGGAGAGGGCGCCCCAGAGTTGCCGGGAGAGCTGGGTTGCATAGCCCTTGAATGCCAGGCTAAGGAGCCTGGACTTTATCCTAAGGGCCACGAGGAGCCGAGGAGGACTGTAAGTGAGGTGGGGACACCCCCGGACACCTGGCCACCAGGGTCAGCCTTTGTGACACAGCTGCTTCTTGTGTCAATGGAAGGTTGGGGGCTGGCAGGGTGACCCGCCTCCTCCCCAAACTCAACTTCCCTGGAGGAGGAAGTCTTGAAAGAATCTAAGAGGAGCCTCCACATAAAATGACTCTCTTAAAAAGTCAACATTTCTGTGATTTTGTAGAAGTTAATCAGGAACACATGTGTTCTACTTTTCATAAATCGCGAGGGATCGAAAGGGAAGGAAAAATCTCTTAGGGTAAAAGATGACATGAGATCCACCACCCGCTGAAAGACTCCACACCACTGCCTCGCAGCCTGGGGCTTTCCTTCCACCCGCATCCCCCGTGCACCCCGGTGGACGAGGGCCCCAGGCTGGTGTGGGACACAGAGGGATCTCAGACGCAGCCCAGACGCTGAGGTGCTCCCAGGAGGGAGGGAGCGCCAGCCAGTGAGGGGCCAGGGCAGTCGCTGTGTGTGACGGGTGCTGGAAGAGGAAGCCTGGCACTGGGGGAGCCCAGAGGAAGCCTCCAGCCCAGCTGATGGAGGGACCAGAAGAAGGGACACTTAGAGAACAGATGAGAGAGGTGGGAACAGATGAGGACTGCCTTGAATGCACTGCTAAAGAATCTAGATTGTCCCCTGCATTTTTCCCCACTGCTGTCTGAGGACCGGGGTGTGATGGGAGGGGCCCTGGGCTTGGGGACAGAAGCTCCATTCAGCCTCCCTCTTACAGTGGGACCTATCCCAGACCTGGAACCTCAGTGTTCTCCTCTGTCAAATGGGTATAATAATGAGGTGTACCTCCCCCAGGGGAGCTGTGCAGAGCCGTGGACAGGCGGGTGCTCACTCAGGCCTCTGTCACCCTGGTCTCACCCTTGCTGGCCTCACCTGTCCTCTGTGGGGACCACGGTCAAGGGCAGAAGAGGTGAGGAAGCAGTTTCTCAGGCCTCCACCCCGCCGATGCCCTGTGTCCAAAGCCCAGTGGTTCCACAGCAAAGAAGAGGGGCCCAGGCCTCCCGGGGTCCCAACAGCCCTGCGTCCATCCCGGGTGGAGCCCGACCAGGGGGCCTGCCCGAGACTCAGAGCCCCGTAGGCCCCTCGTTCTTCAGCCCCCAGATCAGGGGCTTCCTCCCTCCCCACCTCCCTCTCCACTCCAGGCCCCCCCAACCCTGGGCTGAGCGGCACCCAGTCCGCCCCTGCTGTGGGCACCGTGCCAGCCCTGTGAACGGGCGCTGAGATAATCCGGCTAGACAGCCTGCCACCTTGGCACGTCCCGGGGCGCCCGGGGCCGCGGGGAGCCTCAAAAGGAAAATTAATGTCTCTTACCAGCAATTAGAGGACATTATTTCAGTAGAAATCTTGTTTTATATCCTCCTCATCCTTGTTTTTCAATCCCCAGCCTTTGATTTCTTTCTTCTTCGGGGATTCTCAGAAAGGCACTTGAGAGCCTGGGCCGCACACCCGGGCCTAGGGAGCGCCAGGGCCTCCCCTGTGGAGACCCTGGGGTCTCCCAGCGTGGCTGGCGGCCCGTCGGCAGCCGGGGCCGTACTCCCAGGTGGGCAGTCGTGGGTGGGCCTCTGGCTGGCTGGCTTTTCTGCTGCCCGACGCGGGTGACTCTGGGGCCCAGGCCTGGCCAAGGTCATGGCGTCAGGGGGTGGCATGGTGGCATGGTGCTGAGGGGAAATCCATGGATGGGCCTTCTGGGTGAAGGCCAGCACCCTTCCTCTCTCCTTGGGGAAACCCCCTCACATCTGTACCCTTCATGTCTCCCCAGTGCCTCAGACAAGGTCCCAACTCTGCAGCCTGGAGCTCAAAGCCCTGCAGATTCACGCCTGCCAGCTCCCCTGGTCTGGTCCGCCCCTCCACCCCCCATCCCCCTCTGCAGCTGCCCAGGATGCCTGGCTTGACCCAGAGTGGGGCCGAGCAGCTGTGGCCTGGGGTCCCTTGCACAGCCCGGGCCTGGAATCAACAGCCTTTTCTTTCTCTACCTGGCCAGCTCCGGCACTTTCTTCCAGGTTCAGCCCTGCCTCACCTCCTCCGAAATCCTGACTCGGAGTCCACCTCCCAGAACGTTTGGTGCCCCCGGCCCTTAGCACAGGCCTCTGCCCTGATCCTGTCAAACTATGCATGGGCCGGCTGCCCTAGGAGCTCCTGGAATCCAGGGAGCAGGTTTGCATTAGCCCTAAGTCCCTAAATGGGCTTCAGCCAGCTTCTGCTTGAGTGGATGGGTTATGCTTAACCCATAGAATGCCCTGGAGGGGACACTGTGCTAGTTCCAGTCCCGGCCTTTAAGGAGACTGGCCGCTACTGCTTCTTCCCTCTTAGAAAACCCCCTCTTGGAATCTAGCCGTCATGGTCAGGCGTGTGGAGAAGCCACATTCAGGTTAACAGCAGCAGCTAAAGTCCCAGCCAACCTCCCACATCAGCTGCCTGTGACGTGAATGAGCCCCTGGGTGGCTGCAGCCCAAACGAACATCACTTGCAGAAGAACCTCCAAGCTGAGAGCACAGTCAACTCACAGGATCATGAGATTTAGCAAGATTGTTTCTGTTTTAAATGACCAAATTTTGGAGCACTCTGTTGCAGCAACAAGTAACTAAAATGTATAGTATACGCATTTACCAGATGTGTATGCATTTCTAAGTATTTAACTACTATTTTTCAAAAGATTAACCATTCTACACTACAGAACAGGAGTCCAAAAACTACAGAAAACAGCCAGCTGCCTGTTTTTGTGCCACCTGCAAGGAAAGAATGGTTTTTACTTTTTAAAAAAAATGTTACTTATTTAATTACTTTTGGCTGTGTTGGGTCTTCGTTGCTGTGCGTGGGCTTTCTCTAGTCAAGGTGAGCAAGGGCTACTCTTCACTGCAGCGCGTGGGCTTCTCATTGCGGTGGCTTCTCTTTGTTGCGCTCTAGGTGTGTGGGCTCAGTAGTTGTGGCTCACGGGCTCTAGAGCGCAGGCTCAGCAGTTGTGGCGCACGGGCTTAGTTGCTCCGTGGCATGTGGGATCTTCCCAGACTGGGGCTCGAACCCACGTCCCCTGCATTGGCAGGTGGATTCTTAACCACTGTGCCACCAGGGAAGTCCTGGCTTTCACATTTATAAGTGGCTTGAAAATCAAAAGAAGGATGTGATTCGGTGACTGGTGCATGAAGATTATATGAAATTGAAATTTCAGTACGTAAAGTGTGATTGGAGCACAGGTATGCGTCATTTGTGTATGTATGATCCTTGGTTGTTTTTGCACAATGGCCAACTTCTGTGGTCGTGGCAGAGACCAAACGGCTGCAGAGCCTAAAAGATCTACTGTCTGGTCCTTTCCAGGAAGCTTACCAATCCCTGCCGGAGGACATTAAATGCGCATCATCATTTTGAACTTCAAACACGGCATCAAAAGATTTGTATGTGTTTCTAAGCATTTACTTCCTTGGTCCACTAAGTATTAAAAAGAGAAAAATTGTGGACTTTTTGGCTTATTTATTTGTTTATTTGAAAGTTCGAAGAAGTATAAAAATGGTCAAAGAGAGTACAAAAATTTAACAAATTATGGGAGGAATGCTGAGAAAGCATTCGAGGAGAGGTCAAAATGAAACCTTCTGATGATGGGGAGCAATGGAGGATTTTGAAGAAAGGGATTAAAAATTGAAAAGAGGGCCCAGCTGGACAGGGTCACCCGCTAAGGCTTTGGAAGCATCCGGGCAGACTGCCTCCTCCTTCCCCTCCCGCCCCCCCCCCCCCCCACATCCTGCCCTGGCCAGTGCTTCAGACCTCATGCCTCTCTCTGGGAGGCGTCACAACAGCTGTCCCCCTCCTCGTCCCCTGCCTGCCTTCCTGCCCTCCACCTGCGCCCCTGCAGGCCTTTGAGTCAGCCATCAACCCCGCCCCTACCATAGCTCCCCCTACACAAAGCCTTCCCCTACCTGCAGGCCAGCATTCACCCGCTTCTCTGTGCTCATCCTTCTAAGATCCCACCTGCCGTATCACACCATTGAGACCCACTTATTGTCCTTCTGCTTCCTGGGCTGGAAGCACCTCCAGAGCAAATGGCCAGATCCCAGGGGAGGTATCAGAGCCCAGCTACTGAATGAAGGAGCTCTGCAGCCCTTACTGAGCGGTGAGGGTCAGAAGCCCCAAAGATGCTGAGTGGGCCGAAGAGTGTAGATTTCCGTGATGCGGCACCCCCACCCCACGCCCAGCCTGTTGGGACCAGGGATGTGGAGAGATCAGGGCCTCAGACCGGTGGGCACCTTCAGGGTCACGCCTGAGCTGCCCCACCCTTGCCTGGCCTCTGGCAGGGCCTCGGGCCGGGCAGGAGTGGCTGACAGAGCCACCTCCCTTTCACAAGCCAGAAGCTGACAGCCGGAACAAGAAGCCCATTCAGGGCGCAGGGCCAGGCGGGCCTGCTTTCAGGTGCATGATCTCACCTTTTGGAAACGCAGAGGGCCCGCCAGGGGACCTCCTAAAGCCTTTGATGACCCATGTGCGGGACACAAATCACAGGCCCCCGGGCCTCCAGGGCCTGGCCGACACTTCGCTCCATGGACTCACATTCCCGTCCAGAAAGGGGCGCGGATGGGTGGGGCCGCGGGCTGCACAGGCAGGCAGCAGGGTGTCCACCCTGACGGCAAGCCCAGGCCTGACTGGGGCCCAGGCCCCGAAGAGCGCCCAGAGCAGAGGTGGCCCAGGCCCCTAGGCCCTACTCCCTGGGACCCGGCAGCACGTTCGTTCGCTCTGGTTGGTCGACTTTGACCAAGCTGACTGGTGACACCAGGCAGACACACACCACCCCAAACCGGTGGCCATGACACACCGGGCCCAGCTGGGGGCTGGAGCTAGAGGGACTTTGGGTCCGGGCTTTGTCCCCTGATGGCCACCAGCTCTCTGCAGGGGAGGGACCAGCCAGGGGGAGCAGCTGGCTCCCTCTTGGGTGGAGAATTCCCTGGCCGGCAGCTCATGGGAGGCCCGACTTTTCTGTGAGCTCATAGGGCATGGCCCGGGAGCCAAAAGTGACCCAGAAGCAATGGAACTCAGATGGCCACAGAAGCCACTGCCCTCTGTCCCCCTGGCACAGTTACCTGGCTCCATCTGCAAAGACGGGACAGTGGCCTCCGGCTTCTCCGAGTGCCCGCAGGACAGGATACCAGGACAGGGCACGCACACCTCTCCCTGTGCCCAGCCTCGTGTCCAGCAGTGGCTTCTGTCACGACTTCTGTGGATGGCAGTACTGGCCTGCCATCCATTCCCTGGAGGGAAGGCCGGGCCACATTGCCCATGTGGGCCCCCAAGCCCTGGAGGGCAGCTCCCAGCGCCCTCAGGATAAACCTCCAGCTCTGGCTGGAGGCCCGAGGCCCTGCCCTCTGACCCTGAGGGCATCTCTCAGTCTCAGGGCCTGCCTCCCGATTACCCGTGAGCTCGGCCGTCTGCTGGTCCCCCTGAAGCTCCTCCTGTTCTGCCAATCTGCTTCTCCCTCTGGCCCTGGCAGCAAGGGGTCCCTCCTCCAGGCCCCCCAGGACTCTGTGCAGCCCATACGTGGGCGGTTTATGGAGGCACCCACCGCTCTCTGGAACAGAGACCAGGGGCGAGCTGGCCCTGACTCCCTGCCCCCAGCATGGACCTGGCCGAAGGAGGTGCCCACTGGTGGTTTGCAAAGTGACTGATGCATTCAGGAAGTCTCTGGTCAGCAAAAGGCAGTCTGGCCACACCCTTAAGAGTAGAAAGATGGCGGGCTTGGAGGGCAGGAGGCCCTGGGCATCCTTGGCCATTGGGCGGGGGTCTTAGCTTCTCTGAGCCTCAGCTCCCTCATCGGCAGGATGGGAATACTATACGCACCATCTTTTTCATTTTAGCCATTCCGGGAGATGTGTACCTTATCGACGTTTTCATTTGCGTTTTCCTTATGAGGAATGACGTCGAGCACCTTGTCCTTCTTTGCCATCTGGATTTTTTTTTGTCACCTACCTGGGTTTTTGTAGATTTGGGGTTGTTGTTGTTCGTGATTGAACTGTAGGATTTTTAAAGTGTATTTAGGAGATGAGGTCTTTGTCAAGATCTATCTTCAGTTATCACAGGGCTAAAGAGAGGTTTCAGAGAGATCGACCACATGAAGCCCCAGGCACAGGGCCTGGCACCCAGGTGTTCAAAAACTGTCAGTTTCTCTCCAGCCTCAGGCACTGCCCATCACCTGCCTCTCAGAGTCCACCGCTTTGCTTCATCCCCGGGCCCGCTAAAATGCCCCCTCGTCCTAAACCTTCACCATTTCCCTGGTGTCTGCCTCGCGGTCCACGACCTGCCCCATCCCTGAGCACTCTTTGAGCACCCATGTTTTCTGTGCCCACCCCCAGGAAACAGCCCAGAGCCAGGGACTAGACCCCTAGGGCAGGCAACGGGGAGAACACTGGGCCCCGAGTCCTCAGCCTCCGCCTCTGGGGGTTATTCTGCCACTTCCTGCCTGCATGTCCAAAGGCAAGTCGCTTTTCCTCTCTGGGCCTCAGCCTTCTCATCTGTAAAATGGGCTCTCCTGCCTGCCTGGCCCACCTCCCAGATGGTGGCAGGCCTGAACCTCAGAGCGGGGGGTCCAAGTGTGGTGGAGACTGTCAAGGGCTAAGTACCAGGGGCTCAGGCCGACCAACCCCCAGCACTCGGTGACAGGGAGCTCACCCCCTCGCTGGTAGGTTGCATAGAGACAGGCTCCATCCAGGAGGGCCTTTCTGGATGGTGGCCCTGGGAGTGTCCACGGTCCCTGATCAGGTCTCCTCTAGGCCAGTTTGATCTATGGTCCCGTCTCCAAGTCTCCCAAACTGGACAGCAGGTTTCTGGGGCCCCCACTTCCCTTTCCATTTTATTTGGAGCTGCTCAAGCTGGCCCAGGCCTCCTGCTTCTACAGCAGACTCCTATCTCTCGCAAACACTTTACGCTTGGAGGTGCGGCAGGAAGGAGAAAAAACAGTAATTACAGAGCTGATGGGGGCATTTCCAGGAAGGGGCATTCCACTCAACGGAGGCCCATGTGGAAAGAGGGAGGCTGGACTGGGACGGCCATCCTAGCAGCCTGAGCCTTGTGGCCCCATCCTTGGCCCTTCCATCCCCCACCGTGGTGGCCAGGAAGCTTGCTCCGCAGTGGAGGTGTCTGGAGGCCTAGGACCATGTCCTTGGCTAATCCAACACCTTGATGGGCCCACTGTGGGAGGAAGGGAAAGGTGGGAGCTTTCGAGCTGGAAGTGGCTAGAGCTATAATGTAACCCCCTTTGCGGACCGGAAAACAAGGGGTCTCAGAGCAGATCACGAACAGAGTGGCAGGCATTTCCTCCCACCCCCATCAGTGTCCTGGGAGAGCCCGGATTCCCAAGTGGGTGGTAGGGTTAGGCTATGCAGGGGACCCCTAGAGGCCTACAAGAAGAGGAAAACTTCCACCAAACTTGGAGGAAGGTGTGAGGCGGGATCGACAGATGAGGTCCCTCCACGGCTGCTTCCCCCTCCACTCACGGCCCCAGGGCTCAGGTAGCCTCAGCCCTCTCTCCTGGATGCGGGAACCAGGATGAAGTTCCCTTCCGTCTGAACATCCAGCTCCTCCCCAGTTGTCAGCCTTCTGGTGCCCCAGGGATGCAGGACCGTGGCAGTATGAGGATGGCTTTGTGGACCAACCACCTCCGGGTACACGTGGACCAGCAGGGGCCCACCTGCTCAGAGCAAGGACGTCCCCGGTGCCTGAGAACAATGAGGAGCTCACGGTTGCCAGGGGCTGGGGGCCCTTCCTTGCCTCACCTCTGACCCTTGCGCTGAGCCATCGATGAGGACACTGAGGCACCGGCGCTGGGCGGCTCACGCAGGCCCCACAGCTAGCGAGTGAGTAGTGGAGCCAGGACGAGAACCCAGGGCAACCGCAATTCCTGTGCTGGAGTCACTGTGACACACCCCTTGAGCCGAGGGTCTCAGCCCAACTACCAAGGGTAACTCTTACCCGCAGCCTTGCAAGGCAGCTATGCTGTGTCTTAGCCTGTGGTGGCAAGTAGGGGACGAGGACCTAGACTGCCTGCGTTCAAATCCCAGCTCTGCCACTTACTGTGCAGCCTAGGGCCAGTGTCTTACCCTCTCTGGTCTCAGTTTCCCCATCTGTAAAAGGGGATGGTAGTAGGCTCTACTTCCCGTGGTTGTTGAGTTCTACGTGTGAATGCATGTGAAGCACAGCGCCTGGTACACAGAGGGTGCTCTTAAGTGCTGCTGCCGCCTTTTACAGGAATCTGGAGGTAAACGAGCTTGCCTTGTCTTCCAGCCAGAAATTGAACTGAGGCAGCCAGGACTCACATGCCAACTTGTCTGCCCTCAAATTGCACTTTTAACCTTGCACCCATGGCCGCTTCGAAGATGCAGGCCCAGAAAGGCCTTGGGGAAGCCGGAGCCGGGCGAGGCTTCTCATCCGTCAATAGATGGCGCTGTGCGGCCATAAGGGCCACCCTCGCGGCCAGAGTGAGAGCTCACACACCAGGCCTTGCAGACTGAGGCCACCACCCAGGGCCAGGCCCTACACCGGGTGCTGCTTTCAGAGGGATGTACCACTCGCCCTGTTTCTCTGATGAGAAATACGAGGGCCCAGAGTGGTTAAGCCATTGGCCTGAGGTCACACAGCCATAAGGCGCTGAGGCTCTCCAACCCCTGATGCTCCAGTCGAGATCTTCAGCCCTGTCCTCCTGCCACCCACTCCACCCTCCAAGGGGCCTCTGGAGCTTGATGGGAACCAGGCACCCCCTCTCCACCCCCACCATGGCTGGACAATTCCAGTGAAGCTGAAGCCGCCAGCTCTGAAGTCGGAGCTAAGCCCCCGGTTAGGGCGGCTCCAGGCCGGCCTGTCCCTCCCGGCCCCGTCGCCAGGCCCACGCCATGGGCTTCCCCAGCCCAGTCCAGCATCCTCGTGGTACCGAGAAGTCTGGGGCCCAGAGACGGAGGGACCTGCTCAGCAAGACACAGCCCATCTCCTGGATGCCCTCTTCCTGGTCACTAAGGAGCCCCAGGTCCCCCACGATCTGCTACAGGCCCCAAATCACATCTCACAGTCCCCCGTCATCACCCAAGAGGCTGCATGCTAACGTGCCCCCAGCTCTGTCCCACTGACACACACGCATTAGAACCCATCACCCCAATAACAGATCTTGGACAGGAATGTGATCCTGACCATGTTCAGGGGTGTGAACGGAAAGACGGAAGGAATGTGGTAGGTCTGGAGCTGGGAAGGGGGAGCTCCCTCTGGGCCTCGGCTTCCTCATCTGTTCACCGAGAGTTCTGGCTCAGCCTGCCCTGGGCTCTGTGATTCTGGTTGGACCACAGTGAAGCCACGTGGGTATGGGGAGAGGGATACCCCACTGTGCACCAGGCAATGAGCTAGGTGCTTTATGCACCCCTATCTTTCTGCTCTGAGGAGCAATTCAGGTTCTAAAAGCCAGCCAGCCCCATCCCTGCCGCGTGTTCACCATCTCCGGCTTGCATACCTCCAGTCACGGGTAGTTCACTCCCTACTGAGGAGCCTGTCCCCAGGATGGCACAGAAAGCCAGAGAGGTCCAAAGCCTGGGTCCCTGTACTCCAGACACCTGCCCGGCTCTGCCTTGTGGGACACCTGAGCCAGCTCCACGCTCTTGCCCCAGGACAGGGATTTGAAAATAGGTTTTACCAGACTTCCCTGGTGGTGCAGTGGTTAAGAATCCGCCTCCCAATGCAGGGGACACGGGTTCGAGCCCTGGTCCGGGAAGATCCCACATTGCCGCCAAGCAACTAAGCCCTTGCGCCACAACTACTAAGCCTGCGCTCTAGAGCCCGCGAGCCACAACTATTGAGCCCGCGTGCCACAAATACTGAAGCCATCGCACCTAGAGCCTGTGCTCGGCAACAAGAGAAGCCACCGCAATGAGAAGCCCATACACCGCAACGAAGAGTAGCCCCCTGCTCGCTGCAACTAGAGAAAGCCCGTGCACAGCAACGAAGACCAAACACAGCCCGAAATAAATAAATACATACATTTTAAAAAAATAGGTTTTCCCCACCCTGCATGCGCAGACTCACAGGACACTCCTCAACCTCCCTCATCCCTGATCCTGGCCTCCCCGCCTTCAGCTTCCCTTCACCTTTGTCAAGTGAGACTTGAGGGCTGGATGCGTGAGACAGACAGGAAAAGGTGAATAGACACAGATACTTGGGGGTCCCGGGAGGCCCAGATGAACCCTCAGCCAGACTGAAAGCTTGGCCCAGCCCAGGGCTCAGCTCACAGACGGAATGGAGTAGTTTTCCTACCAAACAGACTCTATGGCTACTGGGGCGTCCCCTCGGAACCTCACCGCTTGCCTTCCCCACCCCCAGGCCTGAAATTCCACCGGGATGTTTCATTACTGCTCTGAGGTCTAGCGCCCTCGTTCCTGGCTGAGGACGCCATTGGCTCCCCCCAGCCCCCCACCCCTGCCACTTCCTGGCTGTGAAGAGGTGCAGAGTCACCCCCAGGTTGCCACAGAGACAGAGCGATGGTAGAGCCGCATCAGGCAGGGTCTCTCCAGCAGACACGAGGTCCTGGTGGGGCCCCACCCGCCCGCGGTTAGCAGAGCTTCCCGGGGAGATTCCCCGCCCAGCCGGCTCTAAGCCCCGGGGTCCACCCTGGAAAGACCTTCAAAGGACTTGGCCATTCTTGAGTGAGCGCCAGGAGGGAATCTGCTCTCAGAATCAATTTAGCCAGCCACACGGGTGGAAGGAATTTGCCATTTCTCTTAACAGTGACCCCTCGTGATTTATACGGGGGCCACCGTCCGAAGGCCCCAGTTAACGGATCACAGTGGAAAATGAAAGGCCCAGACCCAGGCGTCTCACTGGGCTAATTACCCTCAATAAGACCCAGCTGGCTGGGGGAGCTGGCGGGACCAGGGCAGGGCAGGATCCCTGCACGCAACTCCCTGGGGACACGGAGACCTGCCATGGCCACGCCTGGGCTTCCTGCCCATCACCCTCCAGGGCGCGCTGGAGCCACCAAGCGTTCTGGGAGAGCCAACCCGGCCAGCTTATGAGACAGGTCACCTCTGGGGATGGCCACGGCCTCAGGGTTTGCTGCTGCCGAGGAGCTGGAAATCCCTGGGACCCAGAGAAGCACAGGGTCCCATTCTGCCTATGCGGAGACTAAGGCCCAGACAGATAGGCAGATCCCAGGGAGCCTCGGGCGTGGCTTTGGCCTGGCTGCAGGCCCAGACCTCAGTGCTGGCCACGGAAGCCGCCTCCAGAGGCCTCATGCACCTCAAGATCAGCTTTCTGGGCCGCCTGGAGTTGGTTAAATGTTTCCCAAGAGTCTGTTTTGTGCCAGGTCCAGTGAGGGTTGCTAGGGGTAGAGTGATGGGCAAAATCCAACCTGATCCCAGGCTTGCAGCTCTTTGGGGAAGGCCAACGTCATGTGCATCTCCCCAGCAAAAGTACTTGGTGTCATGAAAGTACACAGAAGGGGATTTGACCTATTCCAGGCACCAGGGACAGGGCATGTGACGTGGAGCTGAGAGCAGAAAGCAGAGTAGGGGTAATTGGGCACTTATCCAATGAGAGAGTATCCTAGGCAACAGGAGCGGCATATGCAAAGGCCCTGTGGCAGGAGGGAATGTAGGGTACTCAAGGAACTGAATGAGGCTGTGCAGGGAAGCACCATAAAGATGGTGGTAAAGGGGCAGGTGGGCAGGTGGGGGAGGCCACAAGTAGTTCTTGTACCTTTAAAAAGGTGATTCCAGATATGATGACTCAGGAGGGAGGAGTCAATATCTCTCTGGCTTTCGGGAGCCTCAGCCCCCACCCCTGGAAGGGGCAGCTCTGTGGGCCACCCCAGCTGCCTGGACCAGAGAAGGACCCAGAGGAACACATCTAGGGGTCGTGGAGTGCCAACCCAGGCGTCCCTCGGGAACTAGACATAGAGTCATGGAGACTGAAGGAAGCTGGTGGTAGGCCCAGGTCAGGGGCAGCCAAGACCACCAATGAGCCCCAGCTGGAGGGGGAGGGGTCCCGAGGAAGCAACGCTGTGAAAAACGCCAAGAGAAGCAGAGGCCAGGGCCCTGGAGCCACCAATAGCCTCACGACTGGTCCCCCACTCCCCTCCCGACTTCTTTGCCCTAGGCCACTGGTGCCTCCTGTCCCTGTGGGTCCCCCACCCAGAGCCCAGGTGGGTGTGATGGGCGCTACTGAGTGCGTCTGGGCCCTGGAACAGAGTGGGTGTAAGTGGACAGCTGTCTGAAGGGCGGAGGAATGAATGAGCAAAGGAAGGACTCCCGGTCTCCCCTCCTGAGCTGCATGGAGCCCCTCCGGCCTTCCCCACTGGCCACCCCGTGTCCTCGTGGAGCCAGGCCGATGCAGGGCCAGCAGGCCTGGTGTCACGGAGTAGGAGAGCAGGTAGCCACGGCTCCCACTCCCTCCTAAAGCTTGACTCTGGCCTGGTTCCTGGGGACACAAACAGGTCTGACGAGTTCCTCCGCAGCTGAGTCCTTGACTTCCAGGAAAGCTAAACTCTTCGAGAGCAGAGAGAGCGAGGCCTGGGAGGAGGGAAGGATCTTTTGGAATATTCCTCTGCCTCTGCCTCGGGCCTGCCCCAGCCCTGCTCTGCGGATCTCGCCCCTTGTGTCCTGAGCCTGGGAGCCCCAGGCTGATGGGGACGCCTCTCTCCCCACCGCCCCCAGGGGGAACATGGAGTGCAGGAGGGCAAGGGACAAGGAAAGGGACCTCCTCACTGTGACTCCAAATTCAGTCCCTGCCCCCGTGTCCCAGTGCAGGGTGTAGCCGTGTGGGGTAGAGCTTATGGGCACAGGCTCAGAGCCATGCTGCCTGGGTTCCACTCCCAGCTCTGCCATTGACCTCATCACCTACCTCGTTTCT
The DNA here is from genome assembly GCF_964270905.1 of Leucopleurus acutus. Classification (NCBI taxonomy): domain Eukaryota; kingdom Metazoa; phylum Chordata; class Mammalia; order Artiodactyla; family Delphinidae; genus Leucopleurus; species Leucopleurus acutus. The sequence continues at coordinate 7,651,247 of NC_139158.1, forward strand.
GTTTTCTGTTTTGGTTATCTTTCCCTTATTGATGTATAGGATTTTTTTTTTAAACCCTTGCTTCCATGGACCTTACATCCTTTTTTTTTTTTTAATTTATTTATTATTTATTTTTGCTTCGTTGCTGCACGCAGGCTTTCTCTAGTTGTGGCGAGCCTGGGCTACTCTTCGTTGTGGTGCACAGGCTTCTCATTGTGGTGGCTTCTCTTGTTGCGGACCATGGGCTCTAGGCGTGCGGGCTTCAGTACTTGTGGCACACGGGCTCAGTAGTTGTGGCTTGCGGGCTCTAGAGCACAGGCTCAGTAGTTGAAGCGGACGGGCTTAGTTGCTCCGCGGCATGTGGGATCTTCCCGGACCAGGGCTCGAACCCATGTCCCCTGCACTGGCAGACGGATTCTTAACCACTGCACCACCAGGGAAGTCCTGATGTGTAGGATTTTTTTTAAAGTATATTTGGGATTTAAGATCTTTGTCAATATCTATTGTTGCCAATATCTTCTCCAGCCTGGGCTTGCCTTTTCACGCCCTTCATGGTATCTTTTGCTGAGTGGAAGTTTTCAATTTGAAGTCCAGTTTCTGCCCTTTTATCATATGGTTGGTGCTATGCGTGCCCTGTTCAAGAAATCTTTGCCTCTTCCATAAACATCCTTTGAATCCACCCCTCCGCCCCCTCCCCCCACCACCTTCTTTGCCTCTGTCTGGCTTCTAGCTGCCAGGTCTCTCCTGGCCCTCTCCCACCTCCTCCCCACTGTGTCCCCACCCCAGTTCTTGTCTCTCTCACTGCATGATATTTCCGCCCGGGGACAGGGCTGGCTCATGTCTATGTCGCTGGGCCTGGCACCAGGGCTGGCACGCACTAGGTGCTCAATAAAAGCTTCATAAATGAAGACAGTGTCTGTGCCCCAGCTGGGGATCAATTAGTTCTAAACACCAGCTCATCAGGAACATTTGAGCAAAGCCAGGAAGTGAAAAACTTTGGAAAAACCAACAACATGGGAATGTTTAGCTTTCTCCCCAACCGGAGCATTAATCGCAAAACCTCAGACCTTGTTACATTATTTATTCTTACTTTGCCCCTGACCCACAGGCCAGAGAGCCTTTTCCTTACACACACACGTTGGCTGCAGGGGCTCCTCAACGGCCGCCCCTCTCCCCCACCCCCAGCCCCGTGTTTGCTGCCTCTGAATGTGTGTATGGGGTGGGGGGGGGCCGTCGGCGGTCCCCTTTTAGTCCTTCTCTTCGCCATGCGTGATGACGTAACACAGCTTCCTATGGTCCAGATTGCCACACACATCTGGCGGGAAGGCAGCAAACATCTGCTTGATCTGGGGAAAGAGCCGGGAGTCAGCCTCAACCAGGGCCGAGGGGGGGCCAGATCCGGGGGTCACCCAAGGGCATTAGGCAGAATGTCGCTCCCCTCTTTGGAGAGGGAGGCATCAGGGCAGAGGCCACAGAGGCCAGGCCAGCAGGCCAGGACCCCACCACCCTTGTTCCCGGTCTGCCTGCGCCACGAGCTTCTCTTTGACGCTGTTCAGGGGAGAGAAAGGGTCACATTCAGGGTAAGGGCCGCTCTGGATGTGGACACGCGGATCCTGGGCTCATGGCCCAGGAGGACCCCAACCAGGGCTGGCCCTACAGCCCCCGGATGGCTGTGTGGCCTCGGGCGCCCACTTCAGCTCTCAGCCTCCGTCGTAACGTGGACTCCCCTCTTCACATCAGGTGGGGACCCAATGACATGGCCTTGGGCCCCCGACATGACTGTGGGGGCCACTCTGATGTCCCATCGTGCACTAGTAATCAGCCTCTAGATCACTGAGGGGAGCCTCTTTGCCCTGGCTCTAGACGCACCGCCTCTTCAGCTTATGAGTTTTGTGGACATCTGTAAGGTGTTTCGGAGCGTGCAAGGCGCTTGCACTCAGCCAAAGGGCAGGAAGGCTACCCAGGTCCGCGTCCTCCTGCGCCTGCCCAGGCCTCCTCTGCTCCTCGCGGCCCTGGGAAGTGAGTACTATTGTCCCCCTTTTACAGAGAGGGAAACTGTCCCCCTGCGTGGTCCAGAGCTGCCCGGGGCCCGGAGGGATGGCCAGAGGTGGGGCATTTGAGGCTGTGGGGGAGGGATTGGTGCCCCCAGGAGCTCTCAGGGGGTGCAGAGGGCAGGGGTGGGACCAGAGGGCTGAACAGGGCCCTGAGCACCCGTGTGCCCTGTGGCGCCGGCAGCCGCCGCCCTGCTCCAGACCGACGCACATTTTCCATTATTTATGTTACTACAGGACAGTCACAGTTTCCAACTCTCCACGCTGGGGATTTTTCACAGACTCTCTTTCAACCAGAGCCTCCTCTGTGGCCGGCCTGGCAGGCAGCCGTGTCTCTCAGATCCCATAGCCTGGGGATGGCGCCCGCGGTTCCCAAACTGGGCCTCCAAAGGGTTCCTCCCAGCCCTGACTTTGCTCTAGTGGGAAGGAAGGTAGGTGGCAGTAGAGGGTGGGTTCGGGTCACCCCAGGGGTTCCCCCAGTGCCCCCCTAGGTCTCCGAGATGGGGGTGGGAACCCGGACTCTGAGGGAGGGCTGAAGGAGAGGGCTGCGGCCTGAAGAGACCCTCGGGAACCTCAGGAACCCCTCCCCGACCCCTGAGGAGAGTGTGACTCAAAACTCTGGGGGGTGAGGGGCTGTAAGAATGTCTGAGAGACAAGATAGACCCTCGCCACTTCCTCCCTGCCCCCTGCCCTCTCCCACCCCACCTCCATCACGTGCTATGCTAACGTTGAATAGAAAGCAAAATTAGCCTCCAGCCGAGGCCTCAAGCATCACAGTAATTGGTGGCGAAGCCTGTGACTAAGGAAGAAATCTTGCCTGCCCAGGGTCACCCACAGGCCCAGGGAGGCCTTGGAGGCCCTGAAGGGACAGCTCAGGGGTTGGCTCAGAACACTCAGTGTCTCAGCCCCTGGACCGGCTGCCTCTGCCCAGCCCGCCCCGGCCCGCAAGTCTTGGCTGTCTGCCCTGTGCTCTCCCTGGGCTGAGGCTCCCAGACATAGCAGGCATTAGCGCTCCCTCCTTCAGTGATGCCAGCCCAGTGGAGGCCGGACAGCTGCCCACGGCCACCGCACTCTCTCTGCGGCCCCAGCTGAGCTGGTTCCTTCCCATGGCTACGCCTCCATCCCCACATCCACTTGGGCCCTGGCTAACATCTGGCTCAGTCCTCTTCCCAACACCTTGGATCCCATTGGTGCTGGCCTCTTGTATTTCACTCACCCATCCACTCGCCTCCATCCCGATGGCCAAGACCCTTGTGGCCGCTGCAACCCTCTCTTCTCCTCCTCCAGGCTGGCCTCCGTGTTGCCCCTGCCTAACTGCTGCTTAGGCTCTCCCATGCCCCCAGGGCAGACCCAAGGTCCAGGGCCCACACAGGCCCTGCCTTCCTCTGCGTGCTCCAGCCAGGGGGATCCTTAGTCATCCTTCAGGGCCCACCTCTACCCCCACCCGTTCCTCCCTCGCTACTGGGAAGCCCTCGCCTGGGGACCCCATGTTCCCCATACACATCCACACAGATGGGGACACCGAGGCCCAGAGGGGGGAAGGGACATCTAGTAATGGCTGAACTGGGCAGGGCAGCGGCCTCCTGGCTCCTGGCTGGAAGCTGCCTGAGATGCCTGAGTTCCAGGCAGGACAGGAGACTGGGCTGCGACCCACCCTGACCCGTCCTCGGTCCATCTATCACCAGAGGCTTTGGGGGGAGACAAACCAAAACAGAAGGCCGAGGAGACTTACAAATCAGCCTTGACGAAACCTTTCCCTTCAGTGTCGAACACACTGAAGGCGCGGAGAATGGTCTCCTCCGGGTCCGTACCTAGAAGCAGCGCACACAGGCAGGGGGAGCATCAGGATGAAGAGGCCAGGCAGCGGCTGGGGCTGGGGCAGGTCCCATGGCCCCTACAGAGGCCAAGGGCTCAGGGAGCTTCCTCCCCAGCTCCTAGTCCACAGTGAGGCCAGAGAAGGGATGTTTCAGAGAAACAAGGAACAGTATAATAGCCAAGGGCTCTGCATATAGCAACAATCAGCCTGCACAGATGCACCTGGAAAGGCCTACTAGGCTTTTACTGTGTGCTTAACCCTCCTGCCCATTGGTCCCATTTTACAGACGAAGAAACTGAGGCTCAGAGAGGTTAAGTGACTCGTCCAAGTTCTCACAACTGATGCTATGTGACTCGACGATGGATGGAGGAGAACAGCTTTTACTTGGGGGCTGGAGGTGGGGGCTCTGGCAGCGGCATTGGAGGAGTCTGAGAGGTTGTCCAGGCCAGAGGCGGGGCAGGTGAGTCCACAGGTTTGTGGGAGTGAGGGTGGGGGGACAGGAGAGGCAGAGCGCATCCGGAGCAGTTCTGGGTTTATCACTTTTATGGTGTGGGCTTTGGGGAAAGATGTCATTAGAAGAAATGGTTCTACTAACACAATGGGATTAAATACCCAGCCCCCTGGTGGTACAGATGGGGAAACCGAAGCCCAGAGAGAGGAAGGGTCTCACCCAAGGTCTCAGGGACTGTGTGAACAACAGCAGGTGGCCTGGTGACCCTTACCTGGTGCTCTCCCCGTCACACTGACCTCCCTTCTCACTATGGAACCACGGGATGTCCCCTTCCTTCTTAAGGCTCAGCTGTGTCATTGGTGAAATGGAGACAAGGGCGGGGTTTGCTGCCCGCCTCCCAGGATCAGTTAAGATAAAGGGTCATTAATGGGCAAGGTCTTGACCAACATTATTATGGCCACAGACACATCTGAGCGCTCTGTGGCAAGTCCATCCTGCAGCTTCGGCACTGTGCCCCATGGGACTCCAGCACACCCCTTGTGGTAGGTCCTGATGCGCCAGTTTGTCAAAGAGGAAACTCGGGCTCAGAGGGGCTCTGTTACTTGCCTGAGGTCTCCAGATATGAGGGGAGGAAGGGTTTGAAGCCAACTCCTTGAACCTCCAGAGCCCCCTTCTTGCTCTGCCATGCTGTGCCCCTGTTACTCAGACTGGCTCAGGGCCAGCTGTGTCCCCCATCAGACTGGCTCAGGGCCAGCTGTGTCCCCCACATCAGACTGGGTCAGCGTCATCTGTGTCTCCCCCATCAGAGTGGGTCAGGGCCAGCTGTGTCCCCCACATCAGACTGGGTCAGGGCCAGCTGTGTCTCCCCCATCAGACTGGGTCAGGGCCAGCTGTGTCCCCACCATCAGGATAATCCAGGACAGGAAGATGTCTGAGTGACTCCACATTTCTGAGACTGGCCCTGAGTGACTGGGCCGGGCTCAGTGCTGACCTTGCCAGCCTGGGAGCTCCTAGAGGCAGAGCCGTGGGCTTCCTCTAGGTAGGGTGGCAGGGAGCCAGTGTGCCCAGGCCAGAGGCTCCATCCAGGGCCCGTCACAGCCTGGCCTTGCCGGAGGAGAAGGGGTGGCCACGGGATTATGGTTGGGGAGCTGCTGTGCAGTCTCTGCCTCCCAGGGTCTCCGGAGAGACCTCCGTGCCGGGGCAGCCTGGCTCCAGCCTGCTTTCCTCAGGACTGGCTGTGTGTGGACCAGCTGCCCTGGGTTCAGGCCCCATGGCTGGACATTTACCACACCCGCTCCTCCCTTCTCTCCTCTGCTCTGCAGACTGCAAACCTCATCAAATGGGCTGCAGAGAGACTGCTTCCCCTCACTGCTGTTGGGAACCTCATGACGGTGTCCTTGTCCCAGTTAGAGGGACGAGGTGGTGCCTGCCCAGCCCCCCGGCTCCTGTCGCCACCCCAGGCTCAGCCACGTTCGCATGACAGGCTCAGCTGGAGCTCCAGCCCCGGAGCCCCTGCGAAAATGAGAAAAAGCTGCAGCCCTGGGTCGGAGCTCTTAGCTCAGCTGCAGACGGACACGAGCTCCAGGACTTGCTTTAAAGCCATGGCTGGAGTCACGCATGTCTTTGCCTGTGAGTGTGCCCCTGCCCTGCCCCCTGGACTTCTGCGCTCTTCAAGGAGGTGGCCATGGTCCCAGGAATAACCCTTAACAGCTTCCCAGAGGGGGGCCTGAGGGCACTGTTCTGTCAGCTGGACAACACCAGGCTGTCGTGGGTTTAGTGGTAGCCCCCCAAAGATATACCCAGGTCCTCATCCCCAGGACCTGGAAATGTCACTTGGCAAAAGGGCCTCTGTAGATGTAAGGAAAGGCTCTTGAGATGGACTGATCACCCTGGCTTATCCGGGTGGGCCCTAAATCCAATAACAAGTGTCCTTACAAAAGTGAGGCAGAGGGAGACAGAAGAGGAGGGGGCAGTGTGACCACAGAGGCAGAGATGGGAGGGAAGCAGCCCCCAGAAGCTAGAAAAGGTCAAGAACGGGTTCTCCCCTGGAGCCTCCCAGGGAGCCCGACCCGCCAGATTTCAGATTTCTGGATTCCAGAACTGAGAGAATACATTGCTGGGGTTGTTTTGTTTTGTTTTGTTTTGTTTGCGGTACGCGGGTCTCTCACCGCTGTGGCCTCTCCCGTTGCGGAGCACAGGCTCCAGATGCGCAGACTCAGCGGCCATGGCTCATGGGCCCAGCCGCTCCGCGGCATGTGGGATCTTCCCGGACCGGGGCACGAACCCGTGTGCCCTGCATCAGCAGGCGGACTCTCAACCACCGCACCACCAGGGAAGCCCCAGGGAAGCCCCATTGCTGGTTTTTTGAGCCGTCAAGTTCGTGGTCATCTGTTACAGCAGCCTCGGGAAACTAACACAATCCCCATTTTACAGACAGAAAAACTGAGGTGCAAAGAGCCGATAAGCCTTGCCCAAGGTCACCCTGGGGGTCAGTGTGAGACCAGGTCTTAAGCCCAGTTGTAGCCGAAGCGCCAGGGGAGGGTATCAGGCAGGGGCTGCCTGAGCCTGGGATGACGATGAGCCCCACCCCGCAAGGGCAGCTGCAGCCCAGGCTGGCCCTTCCTTCTGACCACAGAACCCCAGCCCGGCCTGATGCTGCATCTCAGGGGAGTGCAGTGGTTAGAGCCAGTGTCGGGGTTACAGTTCCATCCCTGCCACTTCGATGCTGGGACACCTGGAGCAGGTGTGGTGACCCGTCTGAGCCTGGGTCTCCTCACTCACGAATGAGGCCCCTGATCCTTTCCCTGGAGGAGAAGCCCATCCTGTACTGGGGTTGGCCACAGAAGCTTCCAGAACGCCCCTCCCCCATACCACCTTCTCCTGTCAGCAGCGGGTGGTAAGGCAGAACAGGCAAGATGAGCCCAGGGCTAGGAAGGTGGGGCTGGGGCTGGGGCACCATCCTGACGGCGGGCAAAGGGCTTTCTCGCAAACTGTCCCGCTGGGCGCCTCACAGCCCTGCAAACTGGAGGTCATTACATTCACCCTGCTCTGTGATATAGAGGTGGAAACCGAGGCAGGGTCTTGTGTGTGTGCCCGGGGGCTGGTGTCTGGGGCTGCATCGTGCATCGGTGCGGGGTACGTCAGCACACAGGGCCCTGCCTACCCACACCCACTCGCCCATCCCCTCCCCAGGGCCCCCTGGGGCCTCACTCACCCTTCAGCTTCTCCCCAAACATGGTCAGGAAGACGGTGAAGTTGATGGGCCCGGGGGCCTCCTTCACCATGGCCTCCAGCTCCTCGTTCTTTACGTTGATGCGGCCTAGGGGAGACACCCAGGAGGACAAGGAGGGTCAGAGGGGACCCTGCCTGCAGGCAGCCCCAGAGAGCAGAGCATCCTGCAGAATGCCCCAGCCCTGCCGCCTCACCCGCCCCCCACTCGGCCCTAAGGCCCCGTCCACCTGCTGGGGGACCTCGGGATGGGGACACATGCAGCCGTGGTCAGCACTGGGCTGCCCCCAGCCTCACCACCCGCCTGCCACCACCTCAGCCTCCCTGGAAGGGAGAGCAAGTTGGTGGTTATCCCCATGTTACAGATGAGGAAACTGAGACCCAAAGAAGCTGCAGCTGAGGCCCACAGGGGTGGAAGGCCTGGGCCTCAGGGCTCAGGTGCCCCGGGAGGGGACGGGGACCCGGCTTCCTCGCGGTCCCAGGGGACAAGCAGATCTCTGCGAGCTTAAGGCTCAGTCCGGAAGTGAGTTGGTTACGCCCCTGTCCCCCAGCCCCAGCGCCCCCATCCAGGCTTCAGGCCCATCCCTGGGCCCTCACAGAAGGCAAAAGCCTCGCTGGCAGCTGAAGGCCGCCCGGCAACCCGCGCCCCAGCCCTGGGTATCGCCAGCCTCGCCCCCACCCACTGCGTCTCCCCTGCTCTGCTGCCCCCTCCCCCTCCCCCTCCCAGCCTTTGCACCGGCCACTACTGCCCCTCTTCCCCACCCACTGCGTCTCCCCCTGCTCTGCTGCCCCCCCCCTCCCAGCCTTTGCACCGGCCACTACTGCCCCTCTTCCCCACCCACTGCGTCTCCCCCTGCTCTGCTGCCCCCCTCCCTCCCCTGGCCAGTCCTCCTCTAACACCCGGGATCTCCCCTGACCTGCCAGGCGGTGGCCGCCCCTCCTCGGCACCCTCAGAGAACACCAGCCCCTCACATCCCCTGCGCCAACCGCCCTGGCCTGCCCCCAGCTGCCGACTCTTTCTGGATGGCCAGGGCTCGGATTGCCCCCCATCCCCAAGCCTCCGGCTGCTGGGCACCCACCCAGGGCAGCAAAGGTGTCCCTCAGGTCCTCCTTGTCGATGAAGCCATCCCGGTTCTGGTCCATGATGGTGAAAGCCTGGCAGAGACACGGGCACTGAGCGGCCACCCGCCCACCTACCCAAGCCCAGGCCCCCTCCCCAGAGAGATCCCCCCTCCCTGCAAGGGGCTGTCCTCCCGACCACTGTTGCCTGGGCAACCTCAATACAGGCCCTCTGGCCACCCGGTCACCCAGCTCAGCATGTCACCAGCATGAGAGTGGTTAACCTGCCCTGGGCTCCTGCTGTGTGCCAGCACGTGCTGGGGCTTCGTGCCCGTCCCTCATTTCATGCTCCCAGCAGCCCATTTTACGGAGCGTGAAACTGAGGCTCGGAGAGAGGAAGGGCTTGCCCTAGGTCACACGGCAAGCAAAGGCTCAGGGAGAGGCGGGGTAGAGGCTGCCCAGGGACAGCGCGTCACCTCTCCAGGGTCTAAGCTATAGCATGGCAGCCTCTAAGGATAGTGACGTCATCACCCCCCAGCGGCTGAGGGCCGAGCCCACGCCTTGCCGGCTCCCTAAGGGCTTTCCGTGCATTCCTGTAACCATCCCACCGGCCCTGGGCGCGGTTGACCAACCTCTTTAAACTCCTGGATCTGGGACTGATCGAACATGGAGAAGACGTTGGAGCTGGTTCCGCCTTCTGCTCTTTTCCGGGCTCTCCTGGGTGCCTGTGAGGTTCCGGGGGACGCCTTACAGAAGCCCCTTCCCGGGAAGGTCCCCCATTCGCCCCACTCAACCCTCAGGGCTCATCTCCTGAAGGACACTGCCCACCCCCACGGACCCCAGCAGACAGACCAGGCTCCTCAAGAAGGCTGGCAGAGAAGCAGGGCGTTTCCCTGCTTCTTCGTCCCGGCGAGAAGCCAACAGAGTGGCTACCCCGCGGGGCTACCTGCTGCTTCCCCGACAGGCCCCTGACTCCAGATTGCAGGAGGTCAGTGCCCAGGATGCGGAGCAGAGAGGGGCGTCTTTTCTGGCACCTGCCACCATGTGGGGGCCCTCCTCTCCTGCCACCCTCCCCGGTGTTCAGGGTAACACCCAGACCCCTTAGCCCTGCGACGTCTGCTCCCTCTCCCAGAGCATCCTCCCCTGGCAACCTGGGTCCCCCCCACTTGCTTTGAGCTTCCTTCTCTCCCAACATTTGCTCCTGCCATTCCCACTACCTGGGACACCTTCCCTGCCTTCCATCGGGATGAATCCTCATCCTTCAGGCTTAATTCCCCCGCCTCCTCCTCTGAGAAGCCTTCCCTGACTAACCCCTCCCAAGGCCAACTTAGAGCTCCCCCACCCCCTCTGTCCCTCCCCACCAGTCTTGGGCTTCCACACCCCGTAGCACGTAGCACACTGTCCTGCCATATCTCCCTGTGTCTGTCCCACCGCTGGGCTCCCCTCCCCCACCCAGCGCCTGGCTCCGATCTGGGCTGGTTTGGAAATAGCGGCCCAGAGCTCAGGGCATATCTCAGGGCAGCAGGCAGAGCAGGGCAGGTGACCACCCACGTGGAGGGTCTCTGGCCAGACTTCCTGCCTCCGTGTGTTTCTTTCCAGATGTCATGGTGCCTGAGAGTCGTCCACTACTGGGCATTTGCTGAAAGCTCTCTGTTCCCAAACCCCTCCAAGGGACCTTTCTCTCAGCAGCCGTCACTGAGGTCCCCATGTGCAAGGAGCCCCAGACTTGGCTTGTGATGGGGGGGAAAGGACAGGCGGGACTTCACAGAGGAGGAGGTGGAAGGGGACCCTCCACAGATGTGGGCGTCCCCACACCCAGCTCGGGCCTCCATCTCAGCCCCTTCCACCCTCTGTGTCCAGCCCCGTCCACCCCACCCCAGAGCCCGGGCTTCCCTGGAGCCCCCACGCCCGCCTCCAGCGCCTCTGTGGTCTCCCCTCCCCCTGGCTCACTCCTGTCCGCTCGCCCGATGTCCCCATCCCCGCACTTGCCCCCAACTCCCCTGAGTTCCTGGGCTCACTTCAGGAGCCCCAGTGCCCGGCTGACTTATAATTAGCTTTTACTGGGTCCTTTGTCTCCACTAATCCTTTGAAAGGGGGCTGGCAGGGCGGCCAGGACGTTATGATTCTGTAAAACCCCTGTAATATTTATAAATCCCTTCAGACGTCATAAAGAAAAGAACCTCCCTGTGGAATTCATCTCACATAATTACATATACATTTCCTTAATAAAAAGCAGTCACTTCCGTCTGTGGGATATGCTGCCCTTTCTCTCCTCAGACCTGCCCTTGGCCACGGCATTCCCCCATCCCTGTCTCGCCCCAGGCTTTCAAGTCCATCTGGGGGAAACGTCACCCTACTGTGTGGCAGACCCTGTTCTAGAACCTTGCAAGGAAGGAAGGGCTTGTTTTCTCCTACCGCACAGGCAAACCTGAGGCCCAGGGCCCTGACCGGGCTTCTGATCTCCCAGCCAGGACCCTTTCCAGCCCAGCTGTCTTGGAAATTCCCTTTTATAATGTGCCTCTAAAAAATAAAAACCCGCTGAAGGGAACATCTCAGGGCAGAAGGGGTCACCCAGACCTGAGTTCTAATCCTGGCTTTGCTACTCACAGCCTCTGTGATGTTAGGAAAATCAGTTTTCTGCCCTGAGCCTCATTTATAAAACCGAGATAACGTCTCCCTCAAAGCACCCGGACATGTATTAGGTACCTGCTGACCTCCAGCCAGGCCCTGTGCCCAATCCCAGGGACCTAGAGCTGAATCAGGCCTGGTCCTTGTCCCCAAGGAGCTCACAGTCCATCTGGGAGACAGACAATCACTAGAGGGTGATGGGGGGGGGAAGATGCTGAGAACACAGAGGAGCCTCTGTACTGCTGGGGTACTCAGGGCGGACCTCCTGGAGGAGGTGGCTTCTGAGCTGAGGCTTGACAGAGTTCTCAGACCAGGAGGGACCGATGAGGGTGAGTGAGACAGGGGCATGAAAGAACGGCACCACTGAGAGCCTACAGGTAGACCCAAGGGGCTGGAGCACAGGGGCAAGGGGAAGGTGGCAGGGCAGGCCCCACATGGCCTGAAGGACCCCGTAGCAAGGCCAGCAGTCCCCATGCCAGGCTCCGTAGGACCCAGGCTGTCCTGGAATAGTGACCCCGACCCCCATAGGAAGCATATTCTCTTAGTGAGATCAGAGCCCCACTTTTCCCTGAAACCTCCAAGCCTGGCCCACCCTGTCCCCCTCCACCCTCCTCTTCCTCGCCCCCCGCCCCAGCTTTCACCTCAGCAGCCCCCACCGAGTCCAGGAAGGCACAGACCCAAATCAGGACCCACAAGGATGGACTGGCCGGGTGCAGGGATGGCATCAAGGGTGAAGAAAAGGTCAGGACAGGCACAACATCAGGTCAAGGTCAAGGTCAGGGTGAGTTCAGACAATGAGGTCAAGGTCAGAATCACAAATGCAGTCAAGGTCACAGGATGAGGTCAAGGTCAGGAGGCGGGGCAGCACCAGCCTACCATGGTCTGGATGGCTCCCTCGCGCTGCAGCAGGGCTGCGAGAGCGCAGCGACGGCTCTTTAAATAGCGCTCCATGTCCGGACGACAGTTTGGAAGGTGACAAAGGACAGGAAGGGGGCCTCCCTGCCAGACACCTGTCAGGGGCCACTGAGAGTGGGTGGAGTTGTGGAATCCAGAGACTGTCCAAACCACAACGATCTCCACCAGTGCAGGGCCAACAGGATCTCTGCGGCCAAGGGACCGAGGCCCAGGAAGGGGCTCCTGGCTGAGGGCACACGAGAAGCTGAGGCCTGGGGCCAGCTGGGGAGACTTGGCCTTGGGCCACGCAAGTTCAGGAGAGCTCCCAAGGCAGGGCCACCCACGCCAACTGGGGAGACTCAGGGCGGCACCGTGGCCCGAGCCCTCGAGCTGTGTGACTCTCGGTGGGACACCATCCTGCAGAAGGCTCGGGCTCTCATGTGAAAAGCGGGGAGCGCCATCCTGCAGAAGCCTCGGGCCTCTCGTGTGAAAAGCGGGGAGCTCGTGACGCTTCTTGGTCAGCCCATGGAGAGCGTTTCTGCATCAGCCTGGCCCGCAGGGACCCCTCAACCAATAGGACTACTGCCACCATTACCCACCCCAGCCTGGGCCCCCTCAGGGCCTTGAAAATAGTCCAGGGAGTTGAAAGAGCAAAGAGACAAGAAAAATGGAAGTGACTCTGATGAAGGAGAACTGAGAAATCACATGCCCATCCGCTCTGGCCACACACATAGTGGGACGTAGCCCGTCCCCACCAGGCCTGGGCCGGCCCAAGAAGTCTCTAGTTCATGTGACAAGCCGAGCCTGCACCTGCCCCTGGCAGGGGCCCCAAAGCAGCCCGGCTGCCCAGTCTATCCAGCCAAGTCGGCCCCCACCTGGGACCACCACGCCTGATGGGCTGCCAGGGCCGGCAGTGCTGGACTCAGGCTGTGGGCCCACCCGGCCCCAGGCACAGGACGGCTTAACTGTCCCCGGAGCTGGCCTTAGGCCTCCAGGCCCCGGTACGGCTGATCCCCTGTCTTGGGGGAGGGAATGTGATGACGATGAAAACAGTAAGAGTAGCTAACATTAATGAAACGCAGCAAGTCAGGCTATATCCTAAAACTTGTGTCTTCACATTGACTCCTTTACCCCATTTTCCAGGTCAGGAGACTGGAGCACACGGGTTAAGTGACTCACCCAGGCTGATAAGTAGTGGTGCCAGGATGAGGGCTCCTTTCTAGTGGTTCCAGAAGGTTGTGCCCATTGCGATGCTCCCCTCCCCGAGCCATCCTGGACCAGCTGACTCTTACCAGCCCCTCTGACCTCCCCGAGAACTGTGATGGAATCTGCCGCCCTGAGCTGGGGCCAGGCCCTGCCATGCTGCCCGCTGGCAGGGACCAACCACACGGGCTACAGGTGTTCAGCTGGTCAGGGTGAAGGGAAACTGGCTCTGGGCACAGGAGCCAGGATTCCAGTCGCAGCCCCATCTCCACCCACGGTGGGAGATGAGCTGTGCGAGCACGGCAGACGCCTGCCCCTTTCTGGGCCTGAGTGGAGGGGCAGGTGGCCACTGTCCATGCCAGCTGTGGCAGCAGCCTTTCCTGGCCTGGTCCATGAGCCTGGCCCTGGGGCCTCCTGGCTCTGGGCTTGCTGAGAGGGGAGAGATGATGCCATCCGGGGCTACTACCCCTGCTTCCTGCTGGCCGGAGGTGTCCATATGCGAGGCCTGGATGCCCCTGAGCTCCTGCTTCTGGGGATCACTGCTCAGGACAATGCAGGGGCTCCTGAGGGCCCAGGACAGTCCTGAGCACTCCGAGGGCCGCCCAGCCTGCCAGGAGGAGGGAACTGCAAGAGGGAATCGCAATGAAACTCGGAGTGAGTCACACAGAGCTCGCAGTGCTGAGTAAATGAGTCCCCGTGGTTTCCTTCCCTGGCCGCCTCTTCCTTCATATTATGAAAGCAGGAAGAGCTAGTCAGAAACCTGGTGGAGACCGTGGAAACCCCCAAGGAGAGATGGTCGGGAAACACTTGTCCCTGGGGTGGGGGGAGTAGGGGGAGATGTGGGGAGCATGCAGCGGTCCTGAGAGAAAGACGCTTTGAGTTCCACCCTCGCGGTGGGACTCTCTCAGCAACACACAGACCCTCAGTCTTCCCCATCTGAGAAATGGTGCCAGTGAGCTGGCTGCTTGGAAGCAGCCATCAGGCAGCCCAGCGCCCTGGGAAGGAGTCACTGGCCCGGTTTGGAGGGCAGAGCCCCCACGTGGATGGAATTCTTTTTCTTTTTTTAATAAATTTTTTTATTTTTGGCTGCGTTGGGTCTTCGTTGCTGCGCGCGAGCTTTCTCTAGTTGCAGCGAGCGGGGGCTACTCTTCGTTGCGGTGCGCGGGCATCTCATTGCGGTGGCTCCTCTTACTGTGGAGCACGAGCTCTAGGCGCGTGGGCTCAGCAGTTGTGGTGCGCGAGCTCTAGGCGCGCGGACTCAGTAGTTGTGGCGCACAGGCTTAGCTGCTCCGCGGCATGTGGGATCTTCCCGGACCAGGGCTCGAACCCCTGTCCCCTGCATTGGCAGGCGGATTCTTAACCACTGTGCCACCAGGGAAGTCCCTGGATGGAATTCTTGATGAAACTTACCACCGCAGTCCCCCATCTGCCTGATGGGGCCACGGCAAGTCTGTTGCCATCATCAGGTCACATTGTTCAGCTCGGCTGACCACTGGGTGATGGCCAGTTGTTGGGGTCAGAGAGACCCCCGAGGGGTTTGTGCTCCCAGCCAGGTGCCTCCAGGAGCAATGAGTCTCGGAACTGGAATTTCAGGTGGGCCCCAGGGAGTCAGAGGACTTAGACGCTTGTGAAGGGCACCCCACTTTCCGGAGGGCAACCCGAGGTCTCAGGGGTGACCAAGCCAGGATGGGAACTTGAAAGAGACCAATTGCCCTAGGACAAGGCCACCCCCCTGCAGGGTGACAGCGGTCACCCAGACCACATGAGAGCAAGCTGGGGCAGGTGACTTTACCCCTAACCTCTCACCACTAACTCTTTGTCATCAGCAGGCTGTCCCCTGCCCTCCCAGGCCCACTGCCCTGGGATACTGCCCCCACCGCCCCCGCCAGCCACCACCTTGACCTCCAGTGCTTTCCAAATCCTTCCTTCATTTCCTTCCTCCAAGCCTTTGCCCCCTCCCCTCCCCCACTGGAGTCACTGTCTATCTCCAACCTCTACTCCCCAGAGCAAGGACCACCTGCTTTTCCCTCACCACCATTGCCCCACCTAGAGGCTTCTACTCACCTGGTCTATGGGAGCATGGAGGGGACCAGCAGTCCTCTGAGTCCAGCCCTTCTAGCTGCTGAGTGTCTTTTGCAGCCTCCCCATCAAGTGGATGTTGCTTGCATACCACCTGTGATGGGGAGCTCACCACTTCCCGAGCAAAGGCAACTCAAATTGGCAAATGCTCATTGATTTTCTACTGTGGCCCTCCACTGGGTGTTCTGGGGGACTAAGAACTCATCCTTGACAATTCCTGGGCTTGGGTCATTGTAGTAACCCAGTCAGACAATGTACCCTGAGTTTCTTCATTCACTCATCAATTATTTATTGGGTGCTGGGCACAGCGCTGAACAAAACAGGTGTGGCTCTGAGAGTGAGGGGACCAGACAAAAAGTGCCAACGCCCACCCGTTCAGAGGGGACATTATGGGCTGGGACCCAATGAACTGGGCCTTGAAGGATGAGGAAGATGCAGTGGGAGAGGTCACTGCTCTGGGAGGAGAGCAGATAAGGTGTGGGTGTCCTGGGGCACCTACGGAGTTGCTCAGATATGAAGGGTCAAGTGGGAGGGGCCGGGGCCCAGCGGGAGAGGGGAGCAGAGGGGGCAGGGCTGTTCAGAGGTGGCCTCCCGACCATCGAGAGGTGACCTCGAGGCCCCAAGCAGGACCCAGCAAAGAGTTCCCAGAGCGGGCTTGGGGCTCCCTCTTCTCTTGGTCTAGGGTCACTCTTGGCACACCGAGCAGAGGAATCCCGTCCTTTCTCCTCCTGCAGCCTTCAAACCCGCAGCTACTTTTATAGCAGGATGCTGTAGCCACAGGCCCCTTGAACGGGGTGCCTCTCCCATGCTTCTGCAGATCGAGCACGCTGGCCAGCCCTCTTGCCGCTGCTGTGAAACAGGCAGGAGGCGTCCTGGGAGACATTCTTCTTAGCTTTAAAGGCTTCCTTGTCTTTTCTAAGTGGCTCCAAATTAGAGGAAGTCTCCAGACAGGGGAGGGCCTGGGGAGGAGAGGACAGCAGGGAGTTTGGGAAAAGACAGACCTCCCCCTAATTATCCTTTAGATCTCGGGTCACCCCATCTGCTAATTAGAAAGTTGATGTATGTGAAAGGCAATTTCCTTTGGGATAAGAAGGAGCAAAGGGTAAATCGGCTCTAAGTCTGGGTTCTGCTTGAAACATTAACTGCAGAGTGGTGGCCTGCGTCTGGCCCCCGGTCACTTGGGAGGGGGCGGATGCCTCAACCATGAGCACAGGGACTACTGTGCCGGCAGCACGTGTTGGATGTTCCGTGACCAACGCCGGATTTCCTGGTCTGGATTCTGAGTGGGAAAGTGGTCCTCAGGAAGCTTGCACCTCCCTGGTGTTAGGGCCCTGCCTCCCAGGGATTATTTGGTGAGCCTCCTTGGGAGAGGGAGGGGACCGACCCCTTTGCCCAGTCTCTTATCTCATGACTGGGGATGTGATGAAGAGGTGGGGGATGGTGAAAAGCAGGTATCAGAAGCCAGACCTCCTGACCCCGGGCTTGACCACCCCCCGGCCCCCCCAGGGGAGACCCTTCTCACATGCTCACATCGCCTTCCTCAGAGTTAAGTGGCTACAGAGTTTGACAGGACGGTTTGGCGACCAGGTCACAGCCAGGAGGATCCAGGGGTCCACGGGTAGAAGTGGGGGCTCTCACTGCCGCATCACTGCAGAGGGTGACAGTGACTTGTCTTCCCAGCCTCAGTAGCCACAAGGCAGGTCAGACCTAGCAACACCTTGTGCTGAGGAGTTGCAGGGATGTATAGTAGCACAGGAGCAACCTAGGGATTGTAGCTCACAGCTCAGCTCAGACATGTGGTTGTAAAGTGCAGGTATTCTTGGGTTGCATTAATAGAGGTCTAGGTCCTCAGTACAGGGAGGTGACGGTGCTACCTTCTGTTGACCTACACAAACAATAGAAAACTTAGGCTTGAACCTAGGACTGAGCTTTGCAGGGGAGGGCTTTTAGGAGGATAGCCACATGAATTGTGGCTGGAGAGTAACAGCCTTGGTGGGAAGCATAATTGTGGCAGTTTAGCAGCTGGGCCATGCATGGCCTGTACCCACTCAACTGGGACCACTCTTCAGCTCTCCAGCCTCCATTGTCCTTCCTCCGGGTATTTGCCGTCAGGCTCATAGGTTTTCTCCAAGCTCTGTGCCTTGGGAAGAACATTCCCTCTGTTATCCCATTTTAATTCTAGTTGGGTTATTAGCTATTGCTACGTAAAGAATCACCCAAATCACAGTGGCGTGTTCATGGTTTCTATGGGTCAGAAATTCAGAAAATGCATAGCAAGGAAGGCTTGTCTCTACTTTGAAATGTCTGGGACTAAGGCCAGGGATGGCCGGACAGCTAGCACTGGAAACATCTGAAGGCTTGACCACGCACGTGTTTAGGGTCTGGGCTGGGAAGGGAAGAGGGGGACCAGCCCCCTGGTTCACAAAGCACAGACGTCATCCCATTGGACAGCTGAGAAAACTGAGGCCTGAGGCAGGGAAGGGCTGGCTCGAGGTGCCACTGGAAGACGTTTACCACATCCTGGAAGGGACACCTGGGAGCCGAGTCAGCGGGGACGTCCAGAAGGGCTTCCCGCTCTTCGAGATGCGGGACATCCTGGCGGCAGACGGTGGCACAGGCAATGCTTGGACCTGGGCCCCCCCGGGGCCTGGAGGCTGCCAAGCAGGCCCATTTGCTGCACTAATGTGTGCCTTCTGCTGCTCGGGGCCTCCTCACAGCCTCTCCTGTGAGCCGGGCCAGAGGCAACAGGACAAACTATAATGATGTCAAACCACGCCCTGCTGCCCTGGCTTAGCAAATAGCCCGGTTGCCCAGCATCCAGCAGCTTCCACCCCCGCCTGGCTCAGGGTGGGGTGAATCAGAAGCCAGGACAGGGGATGGGCCACTTTTTTTTTTTTTTTTTTTTTTTTTGCGGTACGCGGGCCTCTCACTGTTGTGGCCTCTCCCGCTGCGGAGCACAGGCTCCGGACGCGCAGGCTCAGCGGCCATGGCTCACAGACCCAGCCGCTCCGTGGCATGTGGGATCCCCCCAGACCGGGGCACGAACCCGTGTCCCCTGCATCGGCAGGCGGACTCTCAACCACTGTGCCACCAGGGAAGGGGTGGGCCACTTTTTAATGCCCCCTCCCGCCCCTACCCCCCAGCACTGCGCCACCAGGGAAGGGGTGGGCCGCTTTTTAATGCCCCCTCCCACCCCTACCCCCCAGAAAAAGAGCCTGCAGGTGGAGCTGCCTTCCCCTGTGAAGGAGATCATGGAGCCGGGCCCCCTCCCGCTCCACAGGCTGGAGCACCCACAGTGGAGGGACAGTGGAGAGCAGAGCCCTCACTAGAAGGCATCCCTCCCCAGAGCCCGGGCCTGTGGGCTGATCTGTACGGGGAACAGCCGTACAGCTGCAATCTTCTCCCCAGGGTCTGGGGGCTGTGGATAGACTAGAGCTTGAATTTGGGATTAGACCTGGGTTCGGGTCCTGCTGGGCCTGACTTCTCTGTGACCCTAGTGCACATCACTTAATTGCCTCAGGGTCTCTGTTTCTTTACCCGTAACCCGAAATTGTTTGTATTTAAAAAAAAATTTTATTGAAGTATAGTTGGTTTACAATGTTGTGTTAATTTCTGCTGTGTAGCAAAGTGACTCAGTTATACATATATATATATTCTTTTTCATATTCTTTTCCATTATGGTTTATCACAGGATATTGACTATAGCTCCCTGGGCTGTACAGTAGGACCTTGTTGTTTCTCCATCCTATATATAATAGTTTGCCTCTGCTAACGATATTGGTTGTATTTACTCAGCAAGTTTGTTATGAGGGTTAAAGCGTCGTGCCTGGAACATGTTCGGTGATTATCAATCGGGGCTACAAACCCTGTCTGGTCATTGGCAGAAGACATGGCTGTCAGTGACAAGATCCCCCAACTGCAAAGCCACGTGGCCCGATTGTCCTCGGGCCCAGCGTATAAGCCGGCTGTTACGTCACTGCACTTCCAGATGCTAACTCGCAGGGGAATGCTGGCTGTGTCTGTGTCACGCAAATACAGGCCTGCACCCCAGCCCGAAGCAGAGGACCCGAAACACAGTGGGCACTTATCATCAACAGCTGTGGACTCTGCTTCTCATTGATTCCTTCTGCAGATGCTGGCTCGACCACAGGCCAGGCTTGTATCCTCCACTGTTCAAGAATCAGATTAGCTTCAAACTCGTCCCAGTTGTGTAATAACCGTTCGTTGAGACCTTCCGGAAAGATCTAGGAAGCGTCAGCATCTTAGGTGGAACGGAGCACAGATATATTGGGAGGATGGTAGGTTGGGAAATGTGGAGGGCGTGTGTGTGTGCGTGTGCGTGTGCGTGTGCGTGTGTGTGTGTGTGTGTGTGTAGATAAATGCTCGCCTCCTACAGTAGGAAGTCCTTAGATAAACTTGATACTGAAAAGCCAACTGGTAGCAACACAAGCTTGTTATTTAGTGCTACGGAGGGAACTCTGAAAGAATCAGCTAGAAATGAGAGCAGTGGCCTCTGCGGCAGGGGAGAAATGGGGCAGGAGGAGGGGTAGGCCTGTATAACTGTGTAACTACACAACTCTTATTACAACCTCTAATTGAGGGACCTGCTTACATTTGACAAATTGAAATTAAAAAGAAGAAATATGTACTGTTGAGTCGACCTCTGTCTCCCTAGTCTTGGGGGCCCTGAGGGGAATGGGGTGGGGAGCAGTTCTGCCTTGGGCCTGGTATAGCCCACGCAGGGCTGGGCACATCGTGGTCCTCAGGGAAGCCACCCGAGGTCACACTCTCACTGTCACCAGACCCTGGGGCCCAGTGGTGCAGCAGACGTCCGGTGCTGACTTTGGGGTGCTCACACTGTGGGGAGCCTGCAAGGCGCCCCAGTGGCCCAGGGGCACTTTTGAAGTCCCAGTACCTTCTAAGGATTCCGTTTAACAAGCTGGGTGCTGCAGGCACCTGGATGAAAGATGCTGTATGAAGACATGAGATAATTACCAATTAAAGCCATTTTCTTAGAAACAGGAAGGTCCCATTTGCCAAGAGTAAACAGTGGGGGCATGCCCAGCCTGGGAAAGTCGTTCCAGGGGGCCTCAGCAGCCGGTGTGAGTCAGAGCTCCCTCCCCCGAACCCCGAGGGTGAGAAGTCAGCAGAGATACAGCGGCAGGGCCCCCCCAACCCCAGGGTGGCAGGAGGGGCCCCACCCCACGGCTCTCCACCCTGCCTGGCAGGAATGGAGGAACTGCTAGAACGGCCCAGATGGAGGGGCTCTGGACTGAACTCAGGGACATCCCCACATCCTCTGCAGGATGTAACCTCGATGAAGGGACAAACGAGGGGAAGCGAGCCCTGGGGCTCCCTTTTCACTAATCTCACAAACCCCCGTTGAGGACCTCCTGCGTGATGCTGGGTGCCTGGAGTGAAGCTGTGGAGTGCCCTCCTCGGCCATAACTCTTAGAAGCCAAGCCTCACTGGTGCTTACGATGGACCAGACAACTCCATCGAGTGCTTTAAGGGCTGGCCCTTTTTACCTTCACCCTGACCCTAGAAAGTGGTCTGTTAGGATCCCCATTTACAGAGGAGGCTAAGTGACTTCCTGAGGTCACCCAGCTAGTAAGTAAGAAGCTCCAGGCTCTGAGCAAGTAACCACTGCACTACCCAGCCCCCGATCTCCTCGGCATCTGCCCTGCCTGCAGCTGCGAGGTTGGTAATCGGCTGGCGTGCATCCCTCGATGGGCAGCCTCACCTTGCAGACTCCCAGCCTCCAGGAGGACTCGAACCCCTCTCCAGCCCGTGCCTCTTTCCTGGAAGCCCCTCAAAGCCAGATCAGGGAGTCAGGCACTCCCTGCACACACCCATGCTGACTGCATCCCCATCACTGAGAACCATCCATTCAAACTTCCAAGCCAGGGAGCTGGGACCAGTTCCAACTCCTCCTGTTCCCTGCTCTCCAAGTTTCATCAGCTCGCAGAGAGGAGAGGCCGCATGTCTCTGATGGGCCAAGTGGAACCTGGGGCCAGGACCCAGCAGCCCAGAGCAGATCCACAAAGAGACTCGGCTCCTTTTACCACGTGTCCTAGTTACCTGGTTACTGCTGGCCGATGGCTAATTCCTGCTCCCCTGCCCAGCGGGAAGGTTCCTTGTAAACTATAAAGTCCCTAATAATGGAAGCAAGTCTTACAATACTCAGGTCAAATGTACAGGCATAGCTCAGTTTCCCAAAATCACATGGTTCTTGGAGATGGTCGTATTCAGCATTTCACAAAGCCGCCTATTGTGTTCTGCCATCTACTACGTGCTGAGTGGACCTCAGATCTTAGCTACCCCAGGGTATCTCCGATAACCCGTCCTTACAAACGAGGGCCTTGATCCTCGAGGAGTGTAAGTTCTGCCAGAGGTGAGGGACAGCTACACCAGAGATCAGTTCTTTCCCGGATGCCTCCTGAATTAGTTTTCTGTTGCTACATAAAAACACAACCAGAGATTTAGTGACCTCAGACAACACACACATTTGTTATCTGACAGTTTCCTTGGGACAGGAGTCTGGGCACAGCTGGCTGAGTCACCTGCTCAGCACCTTACAGTCAAGCTGTCAGCCGGGCTGTGTTCTCATCTGGAGGCTTGACTGGGGAAGAATCCGCTCCCACACTTATTCTGGCTTTTTCAGAATTCATTCCATTTCTTGGTGTCTGTATGGCTGAGGACTCTTTGCTGGCAGTCCACTGCAGGTGGCCTCAGGTCCTAGAGGCTCTGTGCCATTCCCTGTCGCATGGCCTTCTCCAACATAACTACTTCAGGAAGCCAGTAATGAAAGTCTCTCTCCAGTCTGCTCAAACGGAGTCTTATATAATGTAACATAATCATGGGAGTGACATCTCATCACTTCTGCCACACTTATTTTGGTTAAAAGCAAGTTACAGGTCCACACACACTCAGGTGGAAGGGATTGTACATTGGGGGTCATATGAGGGTCTCCTCCTATGTGCCCCCAGGAAGGATGAGGGGCACTCCTGACCCCAGTGGGGTTGTCACTGGTCAGGCATCCAGGCATCACTGGCAGCCGGGAGGTGATGCACACACATGCACGTGCACATGTGCACACCACAAGCATCCTCCTGCTGGGAGTTTCCCATCAAAGACCCCATAACAAGCTCTCACGTTCTTAGATCCTCATCTCAGGAAATCCTCACCTGCTCCCCTGAGCAGGAACCAGGGCAGGGCTTACTGTCCCTTCATGAGCACAAGAAACCGAGGCTCCCAGTTAGTCTGTGACCAGGCTGTCCCCTGGCCTCCCGCCCAGCGTGTAGCCCTCACCCCCGTGCCTAGGCTGTGCCACCTCTTCTGTCCTGCAGCGTCAGCGCAGCCTCAAGCTACAGCCCCTCTCTAAGCCCTGAAGGAGTCGACGCGCCGCTTCCCGGCAAGAGTGTTTCTGCAGCCTTGTTTACAGTTGTTGAACTATTTTCATCAAATTAATTAAATACATGCTAAATCCTCTCCAATTTGTTGTGCGATAAATTAAAGATGCTAAGATTGTGAAATGCATAACAAAACCTGTTTATTCTGATAAAAGCCCGCATGACAGCCCTGAGACAAGCATCTGATGGTCCAGAATCTGCTTCCACCGCCGTCTTTATCAGAGTAGGGCTTCTGGCCAACAAGCCCCTCGGTGGCTGGGGTCCCAGTGAGCCCACATGGCTACCCAAAATGGGGACTTGAGGCTCAGAGGGAGGCGACGGGTCCCACATCACCAGAGAACATGCTGCACGGAGGCCAGGACTGCAGAATGCATCGTCCTTCCCCAGAACCTCCTGCTGGCTTCCTGCTGCACCGGGTCAGCAGCTTGTAGGAATGATAACAGCTAATATGGGCCTGGTGTCATAGTATATAAACTCAAGTAATCCTCATGCAACTCTCAGAGGGCAGTGCTGCTATTACCCCATTGTACAGAGGAGTAAGTAAAGGCATCGCAAGTAACCAGCGGAGCGCACACAGCCTAGGACATGGAGAAGCCGGGATGGGGCCAGCAGTCCAACTATAGAGTCTGTGCCACTCACTCTATGTACACAGGATCCTCCTCCAGCTCTGGCCACCCATCCCCAGGCCAGGCTATAGTCCCAGAATCCCTCTGGGTCCAGGACACACACCACTACCACCACCACTCCATCCCACAGCTAGTGTCTGTCTCACTCTGTTCTTTCTCTGTGCAGAGTGTGCCCTGTTGGCCACATGAGCATGACGGTCACCTGTGAGAATCCCCTTCACCCACACAGGGGCATCCTGCAGCTCCTGAGAAAAAGAGGGCAAGGGCATTCCCGCCATCCAATCTGGGGCACAGAGAGCCTTGCAGCCATCAGCCTGTGGCCCCAACCCTCCCTCCCAGACCAAGCGGATGTATGGATTCAAAGCGACTCCACAGCCACTACCCATGTGGGTCACTTGGCCAAACCCAGAGCTGTACTTTGTTATTCCCATTTTGTGGATGAGGAAACTGAGGCCCAGGGAAGAAAAGGGACTTTCCCGACTCCCATAGAGACATTGTGGGATAACTAAGTTTAGACCCAGCAAAGGCTGAGCTGCAGGTACCCAAAGCCCAGCTCCTGACTTCAGTGCAGCCTGGTCATCACTGTCTCTCAGCCTCCCTCGGCCTAACCAGGTATTCTGGGCACCTTGGGACCCAGAGCACACTTAACAGAGGTCCCAATGCAGGCCTGACTCCACTCCAGTCCTAGCTTCCACCCCCACAAGTGGGCATTTGCAGTACCCCACTTGCTGGGCCCTTAAGAACCTCAGAGCAACTGGGGATTGTTACACCTTGTAAACTCTGAATCCCAAAAGCGATGGTAATTGTTAGCAGTACTGCTGCTGCTGAGGAGGAAGAAGAAGAGGACAAATTGGGTGACTTCCAAGCTGATCCCTCCTTCCAAGGCAGGCACCCCTTATTCCTATATGTCCACTCCGGTGAGCCCACACTGCCCAGGGCCAGGCTTCCCAGGAGGGGAGGCAGGACACACAGTGGTCTCTCCCAGAACTCTCTTGCCCCTTTGATGTCCCCAAGTGGTGTGGCCCTGGCTCCCTCACAAGTTCTTTGATGACAGTTTGACCACGTGGCTCCCGCCCCGTGATGTCCCCTTGCTCCTCAGCGCATCGGCTCCCATCACCCTGGCACGTGGGAGGTCTGCTGACTGGTCACTTATAGGCAGAGGGAGACAGAGAGCAAAAGGCCACTGTCGTCCAGTGGGACAGGGCGAGGACACTGGAAGCCCAAGGAACCACAGGAGAACCGGAGGGAGTGATCCATTCTAATGGGGGCCAGCGGGGAGGGTGTGGTCCAGGGAACAAGTGAGCGGAGGTGAACACAGAGGCTGAAGTTCTGAAGGATGAATAGGAGTTTTCCAGACAGACACGGGAGCGGTGAGCAAAGTGGGGAGTGGGATTCAGACAGCCTGTCTGCAGGATGCTACCTTTCCCTCTCGTTTCCCCCAGGACAATCATTAGCGACACTGATTCAGCAGGGGTGGAGGGGGCGATTTGGAGTGGCTGACACAGGGCACAGGATGAGATGGTGGGGACTTGCCTGTGAAGGTGCTGAGTGTGGGCCTGACAGGGTCCCTGAACCCCAGGTAAAAGTCTTGGTGCTCGTGCGTGGCTGGGAGCCGCAGAGAGATTTGGGGCAGAGAGAAATACGAGCCACGGACACGGAGCTGGACCAGAGCTAGAAAACCAGAAAAGACTGATAAAATAGTGCAAAACTAGCGCAGGCAGGAAGTGACAGAGGCCTGGACGGAGGAGCACATGGGGGGAGTGTGTCAGTTAGAGGCACGATAAGGGCGCACAGCCAACAGGACATGGGGAGCAACTAACTATGACCTGAGGACGAAGGGGGCACCCAGGCTGCTCTCACTTACTCTGATGTGGGTAAGGGGTGGGCGTCATTCGGGCTCAGTGAGGGAAGCAGAACCCCGGTGAGGGTTATAGTATAGGAATTAGCACCCACACCGCTGGGGAGGGTCTGGGAAGGAAAGGTCCAAAGTAAGGAGCTTTATGGTACCCGGGAATGTCACCAGCCAGCCCTCTCTAAGCAGGGGTGCAGGTGGAGCTTGCAGAAAAATCTGGAAGCCAAGTGGGTCTGGCTGCTGGAGTGGGAAGGCAGAGCCAGTGTAGGCGTTGATGGAAGTACCTTCACAGCTTCTGCTCTGTGAGATCATAGCCAAGCATCTGGTGGAAGGCCCAGGTCACTGTGAGCCGGCAGGGCCAGCAGTCCTCAAAAGGAGGACAGAGGAAAGGGCAAGGACAAACCAGAACCTGCTGGCATCTCTGTGTCTGTCTCTCCCACCTCTAGCCTTGATGGCCTCAGAGCACAAATTTCTCTTCAGGCCAACTAGAGGGGAGAGGATTCTAGGGAACAAGGTTCCAGCCAACTTCCACCACAGGGGAATGACACGGCCATTTGCTGAGACCCGGCACCCAGGAGGGGGCAGGTGCAGGGCCACCTGGTACAGTTGTGCATGTCGTTCACTGCTCAAGGGCACTTGGCTAAGGGATCCACAAAGGCTGAACACCTGATCCTGGCATGAAGCTGTATCTACCTGGATTCAGGGGTATCTTTTTCTAATTTATATAAGATATTCTTTGAGCGTGGGCAGGGTGCAGGGAAAGAGGATGTGTTTCAGGTGGGATGGGGGGGTATCTGGGTATCTGTGGGGGATGGGCTTCCCCATCTGTGGCCAACACCAAGGAAGGGATCATTTCCCTTTAAGGGCCAGGCAAACAGGTTTCTTGTTAATGGTTGGACTAATCAATAACAGGTGTGGGGCATAAGGTGCTGGTCCTAAAATCCCCAGAAGGCAGAGCTAGGCCCAAGGAAGAAGTGCAAAAGTGGGCAGAAGCCAGCTTACTCTGAGGGAGAATTCTGCCCTAGGCAAAGTTATTTCAGATACAACAAGCTGACTTTACAGGTGATGAGTCCCCCGCCACTGGAGATATGCAAGCAGGGCCCGACGGATGCTTAGAGGGTTTGCTGCAGGGGATGTTATGAAGCATCAGTGGCCATTCAGCTACCTGCCCCTCCTGGGCTGTGAGTCAAACAGGAGAGAGATCTCTGATGATGGGAGGGTGGGGCTCCCCCCAAGCCCACCCCCATGCTTTCTCTCTGCTCACTTCTTTTTGGAACCGCCTTGGGTGTTTAGAAGATTAATTTCATGTTTGTGCAAAGCAAGGGATTAGGAGGGGAGGAGACTGAAGTTCTCTGTAGGTTGTTAAGAAAACATCATCTAAAAATAGGCTGGCAAAATCGTTGTGGATATAGGTTACAGTTGAATGACCTGTTTACCACCAACAACCCAGGGCTTTTAGTTGTAGGTAATTTGCTCTCGTGCTCTGCAGTCTCAGAACCTAAACCCTTGGGCTCTGGGATGTTAAAAGACAGAGCATGGCGGGGTGACCTCTATCCCTTAGGGCAGGGAGAGTGGGGCATCTTACCACCACCCCTGTCCTGCCGGGGTCCGGGCTACAGACCTCAGGCAGAATTCTGCCGTGGGGACCACTGGCTCCTCTGTCCACTGCTGCTTCCTGCATCACTTCTCAGTGCTCCTGGGGGAATCAGGGGAGAGAATGAGGCTCAGAGAGGGCACAGGCTCACCCCAGCACACACAGCAAGTTGCTGGCTCCTGGTCCAGAGCTCCTTCTCTAAGCTACCACTTGCTCTTTGAGATCAAGATGGTGGGAGGCACCGGACCATAGCAGGCCTTTGCGGGAGGTCCTCGGGAGACAGAGCCCACACCATCCAGCATCCTACCTTTTTTTTTTGAACAGCTTTGTTGAGATATAATTCACATACCATAGAATACACCCATTTAAAGCATACACTTCAAGGGCTTTCAGCACATTCACGTGTTGTGCAACCATCACTACAACTGATTTTAGACCATATCTATCACCCCAAACAGAAACCCTGTACCTTTCAGCAGTTACCCTCCAACCCCTGCCAGTGGCTGCCAGAGCCTCCCCCCAGCCCCTGGCAACCACTAATCTATTTTCTGTCCCTATGGAGTTGCCAACTCTGGACATTTCACACAAATGAAATCTTATAGTAACTTGGTCTTCACTTAGCATAACGTTTTTGAGATTCATCCGCGTTGTAGCATCCATCAGTACTTCATTCCTTTTTACGGCTGAATCATATCCCGTTGTACGGATACACCATATTTTGTTTATCCATTCACCCACCGATGGACATTTGGGTTGTTTCTACTTTGGGGCTATTATGAATAGCCCTGTTATGAACGTGTGTATATAAGGTTTAATTAATTGATTGATTGATTTTTGGCTGCATTGGGTCTTCGTCACTGCGCGCGGGCTTTTCTCTAGTTGCAGTGAGCAGGGGCTGCTCTTCATTTTGGTGCACGGGCTCCTCGATGCGGTGGCTTCTCTTGTTGCAGAGCATGGGTTCTAGGCACGTGGGCTTCAGTAGTTGTGGCTCATGGGCTCTAAAGCGCAGGCTCAGTAGTTGTGGCGCACGGGCTTAGCTGCTCCACGGCATGTGGGATCTTCCCGGACCAGGTCTCGAACCTGTGTTCCCTGCATTGGCAGGTGGATTCTTAACCACTGCGCCACCAGGGAAGCCCGTGTGTATAAGTTTTTGTGTGGTCATATATTTCTCCTCAGAGAACTGGAATTCTGGAGATAAACAATAATTATAAATGGGGAGTAACTATGCTGGAAGAAGTGGGGCTGGAGCGAGGATAAATAAGTTAAATCTTCAGGTCTTGGAGGAAGAAGTCGTCAGATATTTAAAATTGATAAATCAAGAAATACCAACATAGTAGACATATGTCATCCTTGTCAACTCCTCTGAGTCTGGGCCCCTCTCCATTGTTTGGGAAATCTTCCTCCCATCCAGAAAAAAAGGGAAAATGCCAAACACTCTTTCCCAGCCTCCCCCGCAGCCAGAGTCAAGTTCATGCCCCTGCTCAGCCAATCAAACGCACCCACTCAGACTCTGATACTAAAGCCATGAGGTGGAGAAGCAGACGTCACACAGGTTCCATTCTGGTGAGGCTGGAGGCTGCTTGGGGAGACAACACTCAGATTCCAGAAGGGGCAGGGACCACAGAGCAGTGTCCAGCATTGAGGGCTCTGGAACAAGAGGCTGCACCACACCGATGCTGGAACGCGAATTGGGGCGTCATTCCTATGTAAACCTCTACCCCCTAGCTCTCCAGCCTCCCACTGATGTTGTAAATCTCTCGATATATATACTTCTAATAAATGCCTTTTCTACTTCAATTTCCCGGAGTTGGTTTCTATTGCCTACCACTCACATCGCTGACAAAACAAGCAATACCGGCTTGTTCTTAGAGATAAGAAGGTAATCTCCAGGGAGAAGTGAAAAAAAAAATGCAGTTGTTCTTCGGTACCCTCAAGGGATTGGCTCCAGGACCTGCCACAGACACCGAGATCCGAGGATGCTTAAGTCCCACAGTCGACCCTCCCAATCCATGGATGATTCAACAAACCGCGGATTGTTGCTGTGAATCTGCAGATGTGGAATCCAAGGCTATGGAGGGCAGACTGTATACATATTTATTGGAAAAAAAATCAGTATAAGTGGACCTGAGCAGTGCAAACCCATGTTGTTCAAGAGCTAACTGTAATTATAAGTGGTTGTCGCCAAAGAGGGGGACGTGGGAAGGGAGGGGCAGGACTCCAGTGCTTTTCATTATATAAGCCCCTCTGTATGATCTCCTTTTTTTCTTTTTTTAATTAATTAATTTATTTATTTATTTTTGGCTGTGTTGCGTCTTCATTTCTGTGCGAGGGCTTTCTCTAGTTGTGGCAAGCGGGGGCCACTCTTCTTCGCACTACGTGAGCCTCTCACTATCGCGGCCTCTCTTGTTGCGGAGCACAGGCTCCAGATGCGCAGGCTCAGTAGTTGTGGCTCACAGGCCTAGTTGCTCCGTGGCATGTGGGATCTTCCCAGACCAGGGCTCGAACCCGTGTCCCTTGCATTGGCAGGCAGATTCTCAACCACGGCGTCACCAGGGAAGCCCTGTATGATCTCTTTTTAACCCATGTGCATTTATTAATTTGATTAAAATTTAATATATGTATTTTTAAATTTCAGGGATCAAGTTCTAGTTGATGATAAGGCTGAAGTATGACAGTGCGGGGAAGTGGCTGAGTGATGTGGAGAGGAAGTTGCTGGCCAGGGTGTGGCATGTGTGACCCACAAGGCGGGAGGCCATCAGGGTGGTGTGAGAGAAAGTGTTGGGGGGGGGCTGGGGGGCTAAGGTCTTCACTGAATGGGGGGTGATGGGGATGGGTGAACCGGGGGTCCACGGATCCTCAGAGCAGTTTCTACTGCCAAGCCAGGCTGGCGCCCTGCAGCCCTGGGAGACAAGCTCTGTACTTGGTCCGTTGCCCCAAGCTCCCTCCAGGCCCCTAGGCTCATCTCCCTGCCCTCCCACAGGTTCCCCTCCCACTCCATGGCCAAGTCCACCCAAAACCTGAAAAAGCCTTAAGAAACATCCCCCAGGCCCTCATAAAGCCCCACTCTGGTATGTGCACAGGAGGGAGTGGATTTGATTTTCAGACAGATCAGCAGCGATGTTTGGAACGAACTGAGAAACTAAAGAAGTTTTCCCAGAAGAAGAAGATGGGGGTGGGGCAGAAGGGAGGACCAAGCTGCCGCTGGCCCACATCTGCAGAATATCCAAGGAAGAGAGGTAGACCCTTCTGAGTGGTCCCCCAACTGGGACCTCAGATGGCTGAGCCATCAGCCGTGGGTCGATGCTACAGGCAGTTAGAGTTGGGTTCAAATAAGGAAGCCCTTATTAAGGACTTATTAAGGAACTGTAATTATAAGTGGTTGTCGCCAAAGAGGGGAACGTGGGCAGGGAGGGGCAGGGCTGTAGGAGTGAGTTCCCCATCAGGGGAGGTGTGTAAGCAGAGGCTTCACCTCCACCCAGCTGGGATGGTGTTGGCAGGATTCCTGCATGGGATGAGAATCCTCCGACCCTGCAATTTTAAGAAAGGAGATGAGGAAAAGGAGCAAAGGGAAGGACAGCAAAACAGGGCCCAAGGCAAGAAAGGAGACGCCACAACAGCAGCTGCTGGAGAAGCAGCCCAAGATGGAAACACGCCCTTATTTGTGGGGAATTTGTTTCAGCAAATGAGAGACAGTGATGATGCCCAGGCTGTCTCCTAAAATTAATACCATCTGGAAAAAAATACCAATTCAACAGGACTCATTTTTCCCCCCACTAATGAACTAAGCCAAGTTTTGTGCCCATCCTGATTTATCTGTTTAGAAAGAAGCTCTTTATTTCCAGGAGCTGGACCATCCTTCTGGCCAGATGAGGGCTCGTGACCGCAGAGAAGTTCCACATCTGAGGCTTTTTGGTGAAACGATGTTTCTTGTGAAATAGATCAGCTCTACACAGAATGGAGTAAATGTATAGGTACACTTTATGTGATAAACATGAACTTGACACCCAAGAACCCATTCCCTGGCTTAAGAACTAGAGTATTACTAGAAACTTAGAAGCCCCCTGTGTGCCCTTGGGGGTAACCACTGTTCCAAATTTCAGGTTAATTACTCCCTTGCTTTTCTTTAAAACCACCTACATGTATCCCTAAATAGTATGTTTTTCACTTTGCTTCTCTGTGACCTTAAACTAAATGGACTCATACTGCATCCATTTTTCTATGACTTTCTTCTTTCGATAAATATTGCTTTGAGATCTATTTACATTGTAGCACGTAGCTATATTTCCTTTGTTTTTATTCTCCATAACATCCTACCCCATGAATATGGGTATTTTTTGATTGACTTGTGAACTGAGACATTTTTTAAAAATTTCTAAATGTATACTGGTTTTCTGGTTATCTATTTATCATTGATTTGTAAATTAATTTACAAATTAATTCTAGTCTTAGGATAAGACTAGAGACACATCCTTTGAAATGTGTTGAAGCTAGCTTTATGAACTAACGTGTGGTCTTTTTCATAAATATTCATGTGCACTTGAAAAACATAACTATTGTCTGGTTGGGTACAATGTTCTCTACGTATCCACTTGATCGAGTCTGTGATATATACTATTAAATACTTTCTGGTTTTTATGTACTTGATTTATTAACTATTATAAGCAATAATTTTAACTGTCCCATATCATTTTGGACTTCTGTATTTCCTTTCATGTCTGTCCCTTCTTTTTTTTTAATTTTATTTATTTATTTTTGCTTGTGCCGGGTCTTAGTTGTGGCTGGCAGACTCCTTAGTTGTGGCAGGCGAACTCTTAGTTGCAGCATGCACGTGGGATCTAGTTCCCTGACCAGGGGATCGAACCTGCGTCCCCTGCATTGGGAGGTGAATTCTTAACCACTGCGCCACCAGGGAAGTCCCTGTCTGTCCATTCTTGCCTTAAATATTTTAGGCTATGTTATTAATGTATAAAAAAATAAGAATTTTTCTACCTTCCTGGTGAATTAACTCTTTTTAATTCTTCATTGATCTTCTTTATCTTTAGTAAAACTTTTAGCCTTAAAGGCAATTTTTTTTCTGACATTAATACAGCCTTTCCACTTTTCTTTTCTTTTTTCATATGCCTACCGCATATTTTCCCATCCTTTTCTTTTCAATCTTTGTGTCCTTATGTTTTGTGTGCATCCCGTGTAAATAGCATGTGGTTGAATTTTATTTTAACGCTGTTTGACAGTCCTTGTCTTTTTTTTTTTTTTGGCTGTACCGCGCGGCAAAGCACTGAATCCTAACCACAGGACCGCCAGGGAATTCCCGACAGTTCTTGTCTTTTAACTAGAGAGTTTTAGTCCATTTATGTTTTAGTGATTGGTGATCAATTGGGTTTATTTCTACCATCTCATTACATTTTCTAACTTGACCTGCATTTTCTGCTTCTTTCCTCCTGCTCTTTTCCTGTCATCTTTTGACCTGTGTATTAATTTGATATGACTGCAGTAATATTGCAACAGACAACTCCAAAATCTCAGGGGCTCACAATGACAAAAAGGTATTTCTCACTCTCAGTCTGAGGTTGGCTGCAGCTCTGCCTGGTCTTCCTATTATTCCATATTGTGGGTCGGTTCCAAAAATATGCTCACTGGGACTGGGCTGAAGCAACAAAGGCTGTCTAGGGCGGGTAACAGTGGCAAGAACACAAGAGACAAAGCCAAATCGTGCAAGGACATCTCAAACCCCTGTCTGTGCCACATCTACTCACATTCCATTGGCTAAACCAAGTCACGTGTTCGGGCTCAAGCTCGGTGTAGTGGGGCTATCTATTCCTCTCGTGGAGTGGGACGTAGGCAGGGTGAATACTTGCTGAATGATAATATATCCCACCATGATTGACCGAAGATTTTAGAGGGGGTTTCCTCTCTCTTTTTTTTTCCATTTTATTTTCCCACCTTGTCCCCATTTGTTTGAGTAATATATGGCATGTCTATTCTTTTAGCCCTGATAGCTATTTTAACATTCATACTTAATAAATTCTACAGTTAACTTATTTCCCCCTCCTGACGACTATGAAAACCCTAGAACTCTTTAAGTGAAATCACTTCTCCTTCCAATTGCCATGCTTTTTTTGATCAGCATTTTAGCGCTCAGCTGTCTCCCCGCACACACATTAGGCATTATTATATTTTCTACAGGCGATGTTTATTTTTTGTCCCCACATTTACCATTATCTTTTGCTCCTCCTTCCTTTTTGCATCTCAGTCTTTTCACCAGAGATCCTTTGCATTCCTCAAGCACAACGAAATTTCATTTTATAAAAGTCTGGCTGATTATTTGTTTATCTGAAAGTGTCTTTATCTCACACTCATGACGAATATAGAATTGATTCATTCAGCATATATTTATTGTGGGCCTACTATGTGCCAGGACACATCCCAGACATTTGGGACACTTCAATGAACAAAACCCCAAAACTTCCTGCCTTTGAGGGTCTTACATTTTAGAAGACAAGGTAGGGATAGTCAGCAAAATGGACAAACCAAGTGTCTTGTATGTTACAAAGTGAAAACCCACATCAAAAAGAAAAGTAGAGCAGGATAAGGGAAGTCAGAAATGCCTGCAGAAGAGCCGGTGGTCAGGGTAGACCTCTGCGAAGATGACTTGTGAAAGAAGAGCATTCCAGATGGAGTGAAGGGCTGGTGCAAAAGCCCTAAGATGAGAGTGTGGTTGGCACATTCAAGGAACAGTAGGGAACAGAGTGGATGGAACAGAGTGTGTGAGGGAAAGGGTGTGAGAGGCAGTCAGAGCTTAACAGAGGGGCTTGTAGCCATTGTAAAGGCTTTGAGCAAAGACAGCAGCTACTGGAGCATTTCAAGCAAAATGACATTTATCTGAGTTTTTGTAATGATCATTCTACTTTCTGTGTTGATAGATAAAACTTATTTTATAACAAATTCTGGAAAGGGTGTGGAGAAAAGGGAACCCTCCTACACTGCTGGTGGGAATGTAAGATGGTATAGCCACTATGGAAAGCAGTATGGAGGTTCCTCAGAAAACTAAAAATAGAATTACTGTATGATCCAGCAATCCCACTCCTGGGCATATATCTGGACAAAAGTATCATTCAAAAAGATACACGCACCCCTATGGTCATAGCAGCACTATTCACAATAGCCAAGACATGGAAACAACCTAAATATTCCTTGACAGATGAATGGATAAAGAAGATGTGGTACGTATGTATACAATGGAATACTACTCAGCCATAACAAAGAACAAAATAATGCCATTTGCAGCAACATGGATGCAACTAGAGATTATCATACTAAGTGAAGTAAGTCAGAAAGAGAAAGACAAACACCATATGATACCACTTACATGTGGAATCTAAAACATGACACAAATGAACCTATCTATGAAACAGAAACAGAACCACAAACAGAGAACAGACTGGTGGTTGTCAAGGGGGAGGAGGTCGGGGGAGGGATGGAGTGGGAGGTTGGGATTAGCAGATGGAAGCTTTTATATACAGGATGGATAAACAACAAGGTCCTACTGTAAAGCACAGAGAACTATATTCAATATCCTATGATAAACCATAACAGAAAAGAATATACATAAAAAGAATGTATATATATGTAGAACTCAATCACTTTGCTGTACAGCCGTAATTAACACAACATTGTAAATCAACTATACTTCAATTTTTTTAAAAAGTAATTTTATTTCAGCACATTGAAAATACTGTTTTCCACTGCCTTCTGACTTCCACTGCTGCTGTTGGAAAGTCAAGAGGCCCTGGGAGATTCTGGGGTGCTTATGGTAGACCCAAGTAGGAAGTACAGCCTCCTCCCTATGGGCCTTGTAGCTGGGGGGTCCCCGGGTTCTGCTGGGCTCCCCTTCTGGCCCCACCTGCAAACATCTGGGCCCATGATCTGGGCCCACTCAGGCCTTGCCAGCCCTGGGGAGGAGGGTGCCCCCAAAAAAGTCTGTTGATTACCACCATTCACTTCTCCTGCCTGGAAATTGGGGGTAGGGTTGGGGGAAGGGGAGCAAGGCAGAAGTAGGGGGCTGGGCGGGCTTGGAGTGCACGCAGCCCCTCCCCTCTGGCCAGCCTGCCCCTGATGTCTCTGCAAAGGGACCTTATTAGCGACTGGGAAGCTGGCCCCACCGCCTCCCCAGGCCTCGCAGGAGCTGAGAGACCGCAATGGATTTCTGCAATCCATCGTTATCCCTTCCCTCGCCCGGGCCCACCACCAGGTAATTCCACTGTTAATTAAAATCCTGCAGCCTTTAATACCACAGCTCATAATTGCTGTTTTCACCAGCCCCGGATTGGCTGTGCAGGCCTTGGGGGGACCTGGAGTTTTGTTTCCTGAGCCTGACGTCGGCAATGCTCTCCAGCTGTATATTCACTTGTATCCAGCCAAGACTCCCCATGGCTTCAATAGTGGGACGAGGGGGGACCAGTGTCCCCCACCCTGGGGGCCACCCCAGAACACCCTTGATATCTCCCAGGGGGAGAGGTTAAAGAAGGAGGCAGGCTCTCCTCCCCTCAAGAGACAGGGCTCCAGGTATAACCCCCAGCAACACAGCCTGGGTGCAGACGGGCTCCCACTCACACAGTGGGCCTGTGAAGGTATCCCGCTGACCTTGGCCCCCTGTGGCCGTGCTCATTCTCATCTCCATCTCCTCTGAGGCTCCCCACTGCCCCGAGTCCCCATGTGCAAGTCAGGAACCTGCAGATCAGAGAGGGAGGAGGACTTCCCAAGGCCACACAGCAGGCAGGCAGCGGAGCTGGGCTTCCTCCTGCCACACGCTCCACACTGACTCTCATGAACGTTTTCACTTTCTGGCTCTCCACCTCCACATCTTTCTCCTCCCCCCCAACTCCCTCCCACTCCCCACAGCCCTTGCTTCTCTTCCTCGGTCATTCAGGACGTGGACCTAGGGTCCTGCAAGTGTGCAGAGGCAGGCCGGGATGGGGGAATGGGAGGGAGACCAGAGGACCATGGCTAGAGGTCCCGAAGGTCCAAGGCTGGGGGACCCCTGTGGCCACAGTGGAGCCAGGACAGCTGAGTTTGGCCCTGCCCCGATGATCCATGGGAGTGGATGCTCTACTGCCCACCCCAAGTCTCCTTAAGGTCTGAAGCATCATCCCCAGTGGCTGGGAAATTGATCCACTGCTCTCTGCTGCAGAGAGTCACCGCACCCAAGGCCAGGCCCTTTCCCGGGGCAGCCTGTGCCCAAGAGTGATGGGTACAGGGCTGCGAAGTTCCAGCCCCAGCGATGAGGTCCTGCAGGGTTGGCTGAGGCCTACCTATAACTCCCGGCTCTCCCTCTGTGCCCCCCGCTGCTGTCCCTCCACCCGGGTGCTGATACCTGAAGCATCCCCCTTAAACTTCCCGCACACATACTCGATCTAGAGTCCACTTTCAGGGGACCGGACCTTTTAGAACCATCCTTCCAGGTGGGATTCCAGGTCCTTCTCCCTTCACTCTGCCCACCCCCACTACCCCCTCCACCCAGGACCCCAGACCCCCAACACCACTGCCCGTTACCCAAACCCAGCTCATGCTCCTGGCTCCTCTACTGCTTCAGAAGGAAGGGCTCGGCAGTCAAGCTCTAAATACCCCCGGCACCCCAGCTGAGAGTCTCTGGAGGCTAAGGACCCCTTCAGGGCCCTTTATGCCTCCGAGGTCGGCTGTGTCATCCCCATTTTACCGATGAAGGAACTGGGAAAGCTGTCGCCTGCCCCAGTCTGCACAGCTGGGAAGTGTCAGAGCTCGTACCACAGCTGGTTCCCATCCAGCACCCAGCTCACAGGTGCCTCAGCCGACCTCCTAAAACACCCCTTCCCTCACTGCCAGCTTTGTGAGAAAATCAACCTCTTAAGTCCCCTGCCCTCACTGATGCCTCAGATGGAGAATCATGTTTACAAAGAACTGCTTTCATTCATTCACTCACCGACTCACTCATTCACTCACTCATTCATTCATTCAACAAATACGTTTTGAGCACATTTTTATTTTTTTTTGGTACGCGGGTCTCTCACTGCTGTGGCCTCTCCCGTTGCGGAGCACAGGCTCCGGACGCGCAGGCTCAGCGGCCATGGCTCACGGGCCCAGCAGCTCCGCGGCATGTGGGATCTTCCCGGACCGGGGCACGAACCCGCGACCCCTGCATCGGCAGGCAGACTCTCAACCATTGCGCCACCAGGGAAGCCCTTGAGCACCTATTTTTCACCCGACACTGTGTTTGGTGCTGGGGACACCTTGGTGAAGAAGACGGACGAAGTCCTCGTCCTCACAGAGCTGATATTCTATGGAGGGAGACATGCAATAAACACGGTAAATAAGTAAAATAAATATACACTAGGTAAGATGGTGCTAAGTGCCAAGGAGAGAAAGGGGACATGAAAGGCTTGGGGTGGGGCCTAAAGGGTGACAGTTAAGACAGCGTGGCCAGGGGAGGCCCCACGGGGAAGGGGACTTGGGGCTACAGGGCGCAAGGCCCATTTGTGAAGGAGGGGGCACCTGGAGCCCTTTTCCTGGGCTCTTGGTGGGGATGGGGACACTCCTCCCAGCAGGGTCTGTACCAGCCCTGCTTGCCTTGTCTGGGGGTCCTCGTGGGGTAGCCGGCAGGGCTCGGACCACCCACCCAGGGGAGGCAGCTTGTGAGAAGGCAGAAGGTCCCCTTGTCCCTGCAGA
This sequence comes from Leucopleurus acutus, assembly GCF_964270905.1. Lineage (NCBI taxonomy): Eukaryota > Metazoa > Chordata > Mammalia > Artiodactyla > Delphinidae > Leucopleurus > Leucopleurus acutus. The sequence goes on from NC_139158.1 coordinate 7,688,817, forward strand.
CAGCTCTGACCCCTGCCCAAGCCCAGTGCCCAACTCTGGAGGCCCTTCCCAACACCCAGGACCTCAGGTGCAGCCTAGTGAAGAAATACCTGCGCATTCCTTGCAAAGATGTTGGCAGAGCACCAGAGATCCCAGATGAAGGGCATCACTTGCCCAGAGGTATCATATGTTCCCCGGAGCAGAGTCCAGTGGGCCCCGCCTACTAGCTTCAACCAGGGCCCAAAGCTCCCATGGGAGGTGTACCTGGTAAGGTCCTCCTGGGCACAGTTCCTGGGAACACCCAAGCATCAGCACATTCCACAGATCTGATTAGCTGGCTTCCATGTCTTTCTCTGGCACCCAGCCAGTGACGAGGCTCAGTCCCAGGCTAGAGCTCTGTGACGTACCTCTAGAGACCTTTGGTGACTCTGTTCTGGCCACCCTCTCTGAGGAATCAGGGACAAACGCCATGCTCTGCCCAGTATGTGACCAAAACATCTCTCTTTGGCTCTTATGTGTGGAGGAAAGGCTGAGGAAGGTGCCAGATGGAGGGGTGGAAGCATGGCAAATACAAGACAAACTGCTCAGGGTCCTTTGGAATGGAGCTGAACCTTGAATTCACAAGGTTCGTGGGAGTTAAAAAGAAGTACTACGGGGGCTTCCCTGGTGGCGCAGCGGTTGAGAGTCCGCCTGCCGATGCAGGGGACACGGGTTCGTGCCGCGGTCCGGGAAGATCCCACGTGCCGCGGAGCGGCTGGGCCCGTGAGCCATGGCCGCTGAGCCTGCGCGTCCGGAGCCTGTGCTCCGCAGCGGGAGAGGCTGCAGCAGTGAGAGGCCCGCGTACCGCAGGGAAAAAAAAAAAGTACTCTGCTCAAGGCTGGAGGATGATTGGGAAGAGATTAAGTAGCAGTGGCAACAGTTACAAATTCGAAGGCAAGGGAAACGCCGTGGTTGGTCAGACCCAGGACCCCGATATAAAGTGCGCATCATCGCCCCCTTTTTATTGGTAAGGAAGCTGAGGCTCAGAGAGAGTAAGCACCTTTCCCAGGGCGTACAGTGGGGAGTCAAACCAGGGTCGTCTTCTTTCCAAGAGACAGTCCACCCCCCAGGATCTGTACCTACCGTACCCCTCCCCAGGTGGGCCCTGGTCTCTGACACTGGACCTGCAGGGAACCTTCCTCATTTGGTGTTGGGGATGAGCTGCCTGAAGACCCAAGGAACTGTTTTGTTCAGAGCTCTGGCCAAGAGGGTCACCGATTCCTCCCCACTCCTTGGGTTTCTCTGCCCCATTCCCTCGGCCATCCAGTGCCCCAGAGCCCGCCTCTCTCCCACCCCTCACTCCAAGGCCACCTTGAGTGCCAGCAGGAGGCAGTGTGGAGCAGAGGACAAGAGCAGGGTCACTGGAACCAGACTGACCTGGGATTGGATCTCAATGCTGTGCCCTCTTGGGCAAGTTACTAAGCCTCTCTGAACCCCGTCGTATTAGTTTCCCGTCGCTGCCGTAACAAGTTACTGCAAAGTTAGTGACTTAAAACAACACACATTGGGAATTCCCTGGTGGTCCAGTGGTTAAGACTCCACACTCCCAGCGCAGGGGGCACAGGTTTGATCCCTGGTCAGGAAACTAGATCCTGCGTGCAGCAACTAAGACCCAGTGCAGCCAAATAAATAAATAAAATAAATAAATAAATATTTCAAAAAACAAATAAAGGACCCTGTGATTACATTGGGCCCACCCAGATAATCTCTTATCTTAACATCAGCTGATTAGTGACCTTAATTCTCCCTTGCCACTTAAGGCAACATATTCACAGGTTCCCAGGAATAGTACACAGACATCTTTATGGGAGAGCGCAGGGGAAGCAGCATTATTCTGCCCACCACACCCACTTTCCTTACTGAGTGGTTATGAGATAAAGATGAGTTTGGGGAATTCCCTGGCGGTCCAGTGATTAGGACTCAGAGCTTTCACTGCCTAGGCCCGGGTTCAATCCCTCCTCGGGGAACTAAGATCCCACAAGCCCTGTGGTGTGGACAAAAAAAAAAGAAAGAAAAGATGAGTTTGTGCAATAAGAGCCCCAAGCACAGTGGCTATCAGAAGTAGATGTTTAATAAGTGCTCCGAGTATGTGTTTTTTTATACTAAATTATTTAAGTAAGAAACCGTTTCAAGGGAAATGCAAATGCATCGGGGAAACGCAAATCGAAACCACAAGGAGACAGCACCTCACACCTGTTAGATGCCTATCATTGCACAGGGAGATCAGCTCGTGCTTGCTTCGTAACCAGCTAGAAGGGTGGGAGGGAGGGAGATGCAAGAGGGAAGAGATATGGGGATATATGTATATGTATAACTGATTCATTTTGTTATAAAGCAGAAACTAACACACCATTATAAAGCAATTATGCTCCAATAAAAACGTTGAAAAAAAGTTATTAAACATCTAAAAAAAAAAGATGAGAAAACAAGTGCTGGCGGAATGTGGAGAAAAGGGAGCCCCTGTGCACTGTTGGTGGAAATGCAAATTGGTGCAGCCCCTATGGAGAACAGTATGGAGGTTCCTCAAAGAATTAAAAATAGAACTTCCAGATGATCCAGCGATCCTACTTTGGGGTATTTATTCAAAGGAGATGAAAGCAGGATAAGGAGGTACCTGTACTCCCATGTTCACTGCAGCTTTATTCATAATAGTCAAGATTTGGAAACAACCTAAGTGTCCATCCGTGGATGAACGGGTAAAGAAGAAGTGGTATATACATAATATGGAATATTATTCAGCCACGAGAAAGGAGGAAACCCTGCCACTTGTGACAACATGGATGGACCTTGAGGGCATTGTGCTAAGTGAGATAAGCCAGACAGAGAAACTCAAGGTATCACTTATATGTGGAACCTTAAAAACAAAAAACAAATTTTTAAAAGTCCAACTCATAGAAACAGAGAATAGAAAAGTGGTGCCGAGGGCTGGGGGCCGGGGGAAATAGGGAGAGGTTGGTAAGAGGGCACAAACTTTCAGCTATAAGCTGAATAGGGTCTGAGGAGCTACTGTGTAACAAAGTGGCCAGAGTTGATAGCACTGTATTATATAATTGAAATTTGCTGAGAGTCAAACTTGTGTTCTCACATACACACACATGTAAAGGGATAAATGTGTGAGGTGTTGGATGTGTTAATTAACTAGACGGGGAGAATCCTTTCACAGTGTATATGTACATCCAATCACCATGATGCTTCTTATAATTTTATTGGTCAATAATACCTCAATAAAGCTGAAAATTTGTTTTTGAAAAAAGGATAGAATATGATTTCCTCACTAAAGGGGTCACTTAAAGGATCCATGGGCAGGTCCTCCCTGCATCCCCAAGCCCACCCCTGGTCAGCTACAGGCCTGACAGTGAGGGGGTCCCTAGGGGAAGTTCTCCCCCCAGCTGGAGGCTCTCACCCCACTGTTAGGATGTCTTCCTGGGAGGCGAGCTGGCCTGAGTTGTATGCCAGGATTTAATTAACCCTGGCACAACCAGAACTCCAAAGCCGAACTCTGGAGCTGCTGGGAATGACCCACCCCAGATCTGGCATTCCCCCAAACAACCCCAGGTACAACGGGCTGCGGGGGCCACCTCCCAGCCAGCCAAAGCCAGCTGGCTCCTGGCCTCTGGAAGTGCTAGTATTGGCTGTGCACTGAGTTTTCTGACTCTTCTTCAGATATTTCAAAGAACCCCGGCCTAAGTGAATTCGCTATTTGACGTCTTGTGCATTTAAATGAAATTCAAGCCATTGATTCCAGAGTCTCATGTCACTCACTGGCTTTTTACAAAAACATGCAAAGTCCTAGAATCCTTCAGCCGTTTTTCTTGAGAGACAGGAAGTCAGATTTCTCTTGTGAGGTAAGCCCTGAGTCTTCAAAAGTCTAGGAAGGAAGGTCAGGTTTAGGCTGCTCAAGTCTTTACTGCTGGGACAAGTTTCCACTCCTGGCTACTACGGACCGTTGTGCAGTCTGTGCACTGTGCAAATGTACCCAGCTGGGGTGTGGGAAGAGTGAGCATGGGAGATCCATGTGGGCTGAGATCCAGCCCACACTGCGCTCACCGATGGCATGTATGCCCTCCAGTTGGCTCCTCCCAGAGTGGGAGGAACAGAGGCACGGTACAGGCTCAGACTCAGCTTCTCAAACTAGATATCCATCAGGGATAGCATGTGGTGCCTCTGCACATGATCAGGACACTGCTCAGGCCAAATGTGACACGTTTCACAATTGTATTGTCACAAGCTGACAATAACCAATTGCATAATGTGTATTTCCTGTTTGAGGAGGTAAACCCATGGATGAAAATTTAGCGGTCTTTGCAATGTCGAGTTTTCCATCCGAGACACTTAGGCTCAATTTTGGTGCTATTTTGTCCCGACCAGTTAACCATTCACATGGCACTGGGCCTGGAGGCAGCCCTGCCCCCACCCTTCAGGAGTCCCCCCAGGACACTCTGGGACCTCCTGACCTCACTTTTTGGGAGAGAGTCAGAAAGCAAGGGCAGAGGCGAGGGCTGAGAGTGACTTGAGGTCTAGGAGTGCTGTCCAGAGGGGAAGGGCATTGAGCCCCCTTTCCACTATACCTGCACATGCTCTCAGAGGCTTCTCAGCTGGTGTGGACAGGCCATCTCCGGGGAAACATGACTCTCTGGGCTCTGAGAGGCTGCCTGGCTTGTGTCCTGTTTGTGAAGGCTCCACGTCACCCCAGAATCCTAGGCCAGGTCCTGGTGGCGTGACCAGCACAAGGTGTTCTGGTTATCTACTGCTACGTAACTAGCCTCCCCCCACCAGAAATAATGGCTTTTAAAAGGTTATTGTTATCTTACTCATAGTTCTATAGAGCTGACCAGGTTCAGCTGGATGAGTGGCACTGGCCTGCTCCTGTAGTTGCAGTTAGGTGTCAGCAGGAAATAGGAGTCAGCTGAAGACTCAGCTGGGCTAGAAATCCAGGCTGGTTTCTTTATTCACACGTCTGGGGCCTCAGCTGGGGCCTGCCCAGATCTCTCTCTCTCCCGACGCCAGACTTCTCCATGTGGTTAGCTTGGGCTTCCTTACAACATGGCGGTCTCAGAGGAGTCAGTCTTCTAGCATCGTAACTGACTTCCCCCAGGGCAAGCCTTACCAGAGGTCCAAGTGGGAGCTGCACAGCCTTCTTTGATGTGGCCTCAGAATTCACATGGTCAAGTTCACTGCATTCTATTGGTGCACACAAGGCCAGCCCATATTTAAGGGGAGGGGGCTATACAAGGGCAGGAATACCAAGAGGCATGGTTCATTGTGGGTGTCATCTTTGGAGACTATCTACCACAAGGGGGTCTTCCTACAGCAGGGGCAAAGGTAGGGGGAGAAAAGGACAAAAGCAGCCAGGGAAGGACAGCCTGACTGTTCCCTCTGGCTCAGAACGGAGCGGGACTTTTTCAGAAACGTTGCCATTCATTGATTTCACAATTGTTCTCTGGCTCCTACCTCCTGCCAGGACTCGGCACCAGTCCTGCCCTCAGGGTGCCCGGAGTCACCTACTCTCAGGAATACAAGCGTGTTTTTCCTACAGGAAATTGTCCTTCAAGGTGGAAAAACAGTGTGAGATGTTCACACTGTTTTTGGATTGACAGTCCTCACTATTCAATCCAAATCACTGATTAAGTATCTATATTTTTAATTAACTACAGCCTACTCCATGATCCAGCTAGTTTAGAAATGCCCCAGAACCTTTTCCTCAAGCACAATCTCAAAATTATTTGACTCACTAGCAGATTGATAGCCAGTCCAAGGAACTACACAGCTCTGTATCTACCCACCCATGTGATTCTGATCAAGCTCTTCCCTTTCCAAGTCTTGGTTTTCTCCTGTAAGAGAAGGGAGGGAGATGAGGTTGACCAGATGACTGGACTCCAAGAGACACCATCATGACCAGTGGGCTCTGACTGCTTCTGTGGCCTTGGGCAAGTCCCTATCCCTGTCAGGCTCTTAACTTCCCACCTGTAACATGGGAAGTCAGAAAAGATGACTCTAGGGTCCTTTGAGCACCGTCATCGTTTAATTCAGACTCCCATCTGGACTCACTTCAGCACATGCAAGAATGCATCCATTGCCTTAGGACTGGGATTCAAGCCCAGCTGTTTGGTGCACATTGTTATTCCCAGGTCCAAGTCCCCCTGCAGTCAAACCACTGGAGACAGGCAGACACTGCCATGGAAACTGATCTGGAATCCATTCACTGGCTCCCAGCTGAGTGATGGGCCAGGCTGGGTGGCAGCTTTGTGTAGGAGAAAAGGTTGAGATGAGGGGTCAGCCAGGCTGGGTAAAAATCTCAGCTTCTACTTGGTTATGGCATGACCTTGAGAAATTCCTTAACCTTTCTGAGCCTCAGTTTCCCCAACTGTAAAATGAGGGTCCTCACGCACACCTCCCGGGAAAAGCCTAAGGATTCAAGATCATATCTGAGAAGGCTTGATGTAGCGTCTGTTATTCTTCAAACTGCATGCTGGAAAGCTACGTCTGTTTTGAAGGCAGTGGCGCTGATTCTCGTCACTGGCTCAGAGCCTTCCCTGAGATTATTTAAGAGGTCTGGGTTTGGGAGTGCTCCCCGGGCAGATCTGCCATCTCCCCTGTCGGCCACAGGATGGATAGGCCCCTAGCCCAGCTGGAAGGGCTATCCAGGCCGCTGCCTCCAAAGATGCTGTGGGCTGTCACACTCTCCTGCACGCTGTGCTAAAAAATGACTCCAAAGAAAAGTAAGCAGACACTCCAGGCCATAAATATTTCAGAGCGGAATGAACGTCCTTCCCACAGCACCGACTTGCCATATATATTATTTATAAAACCATAACTTGAGTTGAAAGGTAGTCATCAAAAGAATAGACAGTCTCACTCAGATCCACTTGGTGATTGGAAAAACAATCTAGAAGGAGAGAAAATGGTGTCTGGGCTATGATGTCACAGGAGGTCATCTGGCCCCGCCCCCTGGCTCCAGCCCCGCCCAGAGGGAGTCTGGCAAGAGGGACAGGATGGTCCGGCAGGGACAAGCACTGGAAACCAGCAAACTGCTGGGTTTCCACAGCCCCAGCCCTCACTGGATTTACAGGAAGTCTCCATTAAATTACAAACAGAAGTCCACAAGTTAAAAAAAAAATCTTCCTCCACCTTTATAATAGGGAACGGAGCTCATCATGAGAGGAGAGGCTGGGAAGGACTGCTAAAAGCTATTGGATGAGCAGAAAGAACCCTGGGCCAGGAGCTGGCAGACCTGGGTTCTAATTCTGGTTCTGCTTTTCCATGGTGTGACGTCCAGCAGGTCACTGTGCCTCCCTGGACTCGATTTTCCCATCTATGAAATAGGGGGCTCAGTGGTCCTCAGTCCATCAGACCCAGCATCCCTGTCCCGCAGCAAATGCTTGGTAACATCTCTTTTTTTTCAATTTTTTTAATTTTTTATTTTTCGGCTGCATTTGGTCTTCGTTGCTGTGCACGGGCTTTTCTCTGGTTGTGGCGAGTTGGGGTTACTCTTCGTTGTGGTGAGCGGGCTTCTCATTGCGGTGGCTTCTCTTGTTGCGGAGCACGGTCTCTAGGCACGTGGGCTTCAGTAGTTGTGGCTCATGGGCTCAGTAGTTGTGGCTTGTGGGCTCTAGAGCGCAGGCTCAGTAGTTGTGGCACACGGGCTTAGTTGCTCCGCGGCATGTGGGATCTTCCCGGACCAGGGCTTGAACCCATGTCCCCTGCATTGGCAGGCGGATTCTTAACCACTGTGCCACCAGGGAAGTCCTTGGTAACATCTCTTATTCTCTCTAGAAATAAAGTTCGATAATATAACCTATCTGCATACACAATTTTACAAATCAACATAGTAAAGCCTCAACCCAGTGACATGTACCTGTTCATATATTCACCATGAATATGGCATTTCCAAACACAAGCTGACACTGTGCTCTTATATTGGCCACTCAAATACCACGAGCAGCCTTGCATTTGGGGATGTGATCGTCTAACCATAAGCACTCCTGGTAAAATCCTGCGACAAAACAAAGGACCTTCTTCCTCAATTTTCACTCTAGTAGCATGCCTGGGAGAGTCGCTGTAGGTTAAAACTGTGCAAAAAACAAACAAACAAACAAACCACTGTGTGTTAGGATGTAAGACAGAGTTCAGTTCTTGGCTCAGATCATTTTCAATAGGTTTCTCACCCATAGGAACGTCTGGCCGGACATTTGCAATTTGTGTGGGATGCAGTGAGCATTCTTCACGGAGCGGGGCCATTGGGCACATTACAGAATCCTAGGCACCCCCCTCCCAGCATCGTGATGACCAATTAAATGCCCCCACTCACGTCCAAAACACCCCCAGGATGGAGTGAGTCCACAGAGCCATCAGACAAGCTGTTACCACAGCGCTTCTGCACTGCTCTGGGCATCTGATGCCTCCCACGTGTGGCTCAATGACAAACACTACCCTTAAGGCCAGCCACAAGGTGACCACTCCAGTTCCTGCCCTGCTGTCACATTTTGGTGGCAGCGGTGACTGGACTTTCCAGACACACCCACCGCTGCTTGAATGGAGGCTGGAACCAGGGTATGTGGAAGAGATGCCTGATCCTTCCCCAGTCCTTCCCCTCCCACACTCTGCCCATTTGGGAAGTCGGGTGTCTGATGGGCACCCCCCAAGCGGGGACTCCAAGCCATCCAGACAGCAGTGCCATGAGCGCCCTAGAGGAGGTGAGGGGGCCGAGCCGGGCTCCTGGGGCGGTGAACACCCCTCATGGTGTCCTTACTGTCAGCATCCAGCCAGTGGGAAAGGAGCAGAAGGGGGACAGCTGCCACAAAGAGGTGACAAAGGGAGCATGGATTTTGCCCCTGAGCGCTGACAACGGTGAGGGCTTGTTGCTTGATTGAATATATATATGAATCTTAACTCTTTCTTGTACCCCAACTGGGAAGCAAGCGGGAGGGTTGGAGATTAGCTGTAATTAACTGTAAGAGTCAAGACATCTTGAAGACAATAGCTGTGCTCCAGAAAGTCTAGGAAGCTCCTGGGTCCTTCCTGTGAATAAACATCTCCCCTACAACCCGTCAACCGCCACATCCCATCCACAGCTGTCTGCAGCCCACCCTCCTCCGGACAAGACCAGATATGCAGAGCCTTAAGGGGGCCATCATTCAGGCGCAAGAGAGGGTTCCCATTACAACTGCCTCGGATGGCTGGTGAGCTGGGTTTGGTTTTCTTTCTATTATGTGATCGCTATGGGAAATTTAGAAAACACAGAAAAGCATGAGGATAGAAATAAATGTCACTGGTAATTCCATGACCAGTGGTAGCTCCAGTTAGCATTTGGGGGGGGTGTGTGTGCGTGTGTTTACATGTCTATGCATATATGTATACACATATACGAACAAACATGCACACACATATATATACATATACATAGATATGCTATAGGATAGTAAGAATGAACTTCAATTAACTTCAACTTCCCTATTTTTTCTCCCACCTAAGGAGTGGGATTCCCAGCTCCCATTTGGAGAGTGACGGTCACCCAGGGCAGCCCCGTGGAGTCAATGAGCAGAAATGTGCGCCTCCTGGCGGAAGGAAGAGGGCTCAGGAGACCCAGAAGATACTCCTGGCATCAAGGCCAAGTAGGCTGCTCCAGGGCTGCACAAAACTTGGGGGCTGATGAGGAAGAACTGGGATCCGATGGGGCTTCTTCCTGGGGGCGACCTGTTCAATGTGAATACGGCACCATTCTCAGCTCCCCAGCCAGAGAGGCTGCCCTGAATATCCTGCCCTCTGCTGGCAGTCAGCAAGCATTCCGGGACATGAGTGTCCCGGCAGAGAAGATCCGTGTCTTTGGGAGGCACTTCGTAGCTGCCTGGCCTGTGCCAGGAACCAAGAGGATCCCAAAGTGCTGAGGGCGGTGCCCGGCCCTGGACTCACAGCTTCTTCAGGGGGGCAGACTCACCCATGAAGCCGCGGAGTGAGAGCGCACAGCCACGTGCCACCACAGGGCAGCCTGTGCAGGGCTTAAGGGTGGCCTTGCTGACACACTGAGCTGCCACTCACCAGTTGCCCTTTAAGCCTCAGTTTGTTCACCTTTAAAATGGGTATAAAGACTGTACCCACAATATCAGTTTATTGGAAGAACCCAATGAGATAACGCATGTAAACTGCTCCATAAATGGTCACCTTATAATTATTATATCCAGAATTTCCTCAGGCCTTGCCAGACACTTTCTTATAATAAGCCCTATTTCTCTGACTCTCACCCCCCTGCTAATGTAGGACCTCCCACCCAAAACCTCACTCAGCGGCTGGAAGGGCCCTGGGTGTGTTGCATGTGAGCTCGTGATTTTCTCTGCTACCCACGGGACCACCATGATGCTTTCTCCCTCCTGGCCAAGACCACCTGCCTGCATAGGAGACCCTTCCTCTCTGCCTTCCAGGGCACCCTCATTTGCAGTCCCCATCCTGAGATGTCCCCCTCTATCACCCAGGCTCTGGGCAGAGGGCCTGGTACCTCAGGATCCTACAGTTGCCCATCCCCAGTGCCCCAGCTCCGGCCAGCAGCCGCCTCTGCATAGACCAGACCCCAGACCAGGGACCAGGCTGGGTTCCACTTCACCTTCACCCCCTGCTCAGACTGATGGCTCTGAGCGGATGACCCATCCCACCCTACCTTCAGCATACTGGGACATTTTTCCATGCCCACAGTGGACACAAATCTGCCTTCCAAGATCAGTATATCATGGTGCAGAGCAATGGGATATGGGGCGTGGTGGTGTGGTACACGGGCTGGGAATAGCCTGGAAGGAGAGCAGAAGCCGAGCTGCTGAGGCCTGAGCCATGATGGGGCTTGATACCAAGAGAGGGGGTGGACCTCCCAGGAGAGGAAGGATGTGCACCCAGGCCCCACCAGAGACAGGTATCACCCAGCCGGCTGGGAGCCCGTAAGGTCACAGCATCCCCCAGGGAGACCCACCTCCAGGGACTGAAGCCTCCGGCACTCTCAGACTTTTTAAGATCCAATACCTTTTTTCTCTCCCAGCGTTTGAGGGGGAAAAAGAGCACATGGCCCTACTGAAATGGGAGGGAACAATGTCTGGTGTCACTGTGTCACTTCTCAGAGGGCAAAGACTCCTCCCCTGTGTTTGCAACACCTGCCTCAGGGGTAGATGTGAGAAGGAAAGGCCGAAGTGGACGGAAAAGCCCTAGAACTGCAGGCTGGGCCCATGTGCATTGGGGCCATCATTCTTGCACAGGAAGGCCTGATGGAATCTTCCAGACCAATGGCTTCTGTCAGTGGGACAGCACGTCCCGGGAGGCCTGCTCTGGCCCCAGGAACCTCCCCCACTTGCTCATACCAGGGCTACTATGTTCTTCTAGTTGGTGGGCGTGGAAAACCATCCAGGAAACGTGCTACGTGCACACCTCAAATGTGTGTTTCCACCCCCAGGTCCTGGCAGGACCCGAGGCCACGTCAGGGACAGTGGCCCCTGTCCCCAGCTTCAGCCTGGACCCACCTTCCCTCAAAGTCTCTCCCCAGCAGCCCTCGGGGGCCTCTCAGAGAAGTGGCTCTCAGCTCCGCCTCGGGCCCCCACCAATCTCCCCCACATCTGGAACCACCCACCCCCCAAATTAAAGAAATAGAAATAAAAAACTGGATGAGTTAATTTGCTAAAATGAAATGGAGTGCAATAACTGATTACATTTTTCCCCAAAGGAAACTTGAGTTAATTTGGCTGGTGACTCATATGCCAGACTGCCAGTTCCAACACAGCATCCCAGACACGACTCCTCGCTGGGCCCAGCTGGCAGCCGCCCTCCCCGCTCACTGCTACAGGCACCAGTTCCCGCCTATGTTTCTCGGGGGAGCAGAGTGCCCACCGGAGAGAGAGCTGTTTGTGGCACATCTGAAACTGCGGGGCACACGCACACTCACACACATAAGTCCATACAGAAGCATGTGTGTCTACATCACACTTGGCAGACAAGCATACACACGTCCATATATGCACACGCACGCACACACACACACGCTTGGGACGTCACAATAAACTGAGATGGGCCACTCAGTAAATCATCCAGCGATAACCTCCGCATACCAATACTGGGGGAAAATCCAATTAAAGTAACTCCTTTCTCAGTCATTCCTATTTTCTCAGCATCTTAAATATCCTAGAGGGAGAAGAGGCTCGCCAGAGTACTAATGTGAACTCTGCTGAGCTTTGGGTGAATATTCCTGGCCCAGCATCCCATGGGTAGAGGCCCCAGATGGGCTTTCCCGACTACTTAGAGTGAAGGGAATGTTGAGACCCCACTACTACCACCCATACTCCTCACTTGGCCACATTTCTAATGAAAGCACCTCCCAGCTCGGGCAGAAGCCCCCAAGGTAGGCCCTGGAGTTAGAAGGCCCCCAGGCCCAATCTTGTCATTTACATGCTGTGTGACTTTGAGCAAGGCACTTACCCTCACTGAGCCTCAATTTTTTTCTTCTATAAAATATTTTCCTCATCTGGTTGTACAATAATATGAATGTACTTAATACCACTGGATGGTACACTTAAAATGATTTTATGTTGTATGTATTTTAACACAATTTTTTAAATTGGGGGAAAAAAAGGCATAAGCTTTCCCTTCCTCTTCCCCCCTTACCACTGGTTGGGATGTAGAAATGATGGCAGGAGCTGGGGCAGCCTTTTTGGATTCAAATATGGAAGTCACCTGTTGAGCATGACAGAACAGCAAGATAAAAGGACAGTGGTTCCTGTGACATTGTAGAGTTATAAGTCCTGGATTGCTTGTGTTCGGACCGTTATATGTGAGAGAAGTAAACCTCTATGTTTTTTTAAAAATATTCATGCTCAAACATGGAGAAAACTAAAACCATTCAAAGGGGTTCATTCATTGGGACAAGGATAAGAGATACTCCCTAAGATCCCTCACCCAGTCATCCCCAGTGAGGACACATGACCCAGGATTCTGGGTTCTGGTCCAACTCACCCACCAACATCTGTGCAACCTCATTGCACAAAAAAAATCATTTTTTTTCCTAAGCCCCAGTTTCCCTATCTGTCTTCGGACACTAATACTGTCAGCCTCAGTTTTCCAAATCTGGTTAATGAGAGGTCCAAGCAGCAAAATCACTTGGAGGAGTGGGCAAGAGCAAGGCCGGCGTCCAGGTGGATCTGACAGAGGGCCAGAGCAGCAGGGCGGAGGGGGCCTGCAGCACCCAGCCCTTGGTCCTCTTGCTAAGCCCATCTTACAGGAAGCTGCGGACGAGCAAAGAGGCCTGTGAGGCTTCCAGAGCCCAGGGAGAGCCACGAAGAGCGGGAGAAGCAGGAGGCCTCACCACTCAGGTACCGGTGGGCAGAGTTTTCCGGAGCCGACGCCCTCACTCCCAGATGAGAAAATGGGGGCAGAAGCCCTCCGAGCTCAGGGCTCTGTGTGGTCTCCCCGCCCCTACTGTGCCAGCTCACTCTGTGGGTCTCCCCGGGGCACCGTGGGGGTGGGGGGGGGCGGCCAATCTCCTAGAGGAAGACAGCAAGGACCCCAGCGGCCAGTCCCAGCACTTGGGGCGGGGATGGGGGAGGGAGTCGAGAGATAGGGAATTGGTGGGAAGGGGGAGAGGTGGAGAAAATGTTTGCTGGTCTCCCTGGAGGGCATCTTGCTTCCTTGGGAAACCCAGGAGTGGTTATCAGAATGAAGGACAGAGATGCCTATCCCAGGATAAGGGCTAAGAAATCTCTCCTTGTGGCTTGACACCCCGCGGCAGTGATCGGAGAGACAGGACCCCATCCCAGACTCCTGCCTAAACTCGGGGCCCAGGGCCCAAGCAGAGAATAACCATCTACCCATGCCATCACAGCCCGGGGGAGCAATGGCCAGGTTTCTGGGCAGCTGGCACCAGCTGTGCCCACTCTGAGGCTCACCCAGGCCCAACCATGACCTTGATACTAGCCAGTACTCCTCTGTACAGCCTTGAGGTCAGTTGAGCCCTGCTGAAATCCTCCCTCTGTCACTTACAAACAGAGGGACCCTGGGCAAGGAGGTTTTATAACCTCCCTGAGGTTCAGCCCCTGCCTCTGTAAGGAGGTACCCACACGGGGGGCTAAATGAGCTCGTGGCCCTCGGCCAACGCGAGCCCCCTCTCCCTCCACCGTGGACATCTTGGCCCCATGGCTCCCGGGAAGGGCATTACAAAAGGACAAACAAGGCTGGTCAAATTTGTGGTCGGCATCCTCCAATTTCCACAACAATTGTCGTTTCAAGAAATAAAACATGTGCTGACATGTCCCTTCTTCTCCAGAAAACAGAGACGGACCCACTGAGCAGCTGGGTCTCCGTCCCTCCTCACTCGGGGTCTGGAGCAGCAGGTTCTGGACTTTTCCAAGCCCCAGACATAGCAGAAGAAACACGTTAGTCCTTGGGCACCTGGCTTTTTAAAGCACAGACCAAATGGCTCTTTTATTTGTGACTATATGAATGTCCTCATATTTTCCACCTGAATATCCTTATATGGGATTCTCAGACTGAAGTAAAGCTGGGTGGCCCCAAAGTCCAGCTTTACAGAGGAATTCCCCTGAGTGGTCATGGCCCAAGTGAGCGTCTGCTGAGAGTTGGGGGGCACGGGAGCTGAGGCCTGGAGATGGGGTCAAGGAGACAGAGGGCCCCACTGCAAGGAGTTTGAAGGTCCCTCTGGGGACACAGGAGGGCACCCAGATGCCCCAGGAAGGGATGCAAGGCCTAGAGGGTAGGTTGTCCCCAAATGCACAGCCAACGGGGCAGCTCTGCCCACTGCTGCACTCACACTGTCACACACGGATATGCATTCAAAGCACACACAGAGACATCCATTCACGTACAGACACACACAGAAGTGCATTTACACACTATCACATACATACACACACACCAATACCACCACCACACTAATGCCCCCAACATCCCAAAGCAGGTGTGCAAGCCTGCCTTCCCTGAGGTTCCAGTAGCAATGGGCTCCCAGTCACTCCTAAGCCCTTGGACCACGGACACCTCCAGCTCCACAAGCAGGAATTACTTAGCGCCACGGGGCCTTGTGCTGGTGAGAAAATCGTGGCTCGTCCAAGACCACTGGCAAATTCAGAGCAAAGTCAGGACCACTTCCCCCTCGGCTTGCCCACAGCCCATCCCACCGGCCTCTGGCCTCTGGCCTCTGGCAGCCCCTGGCAGGTCCTTGACCCTCCCATCCCCGAATCTTCTGGCTCAGGCCCCCACCCCAAAGCCTGCCCCTCCCTCCTTATTTCAGCCCTACCCTGAGCCCCAGACTTGTACCCAGACCTCCCCCACCCCTGCTGAACCCTTGGGACCTTTCTTCCTCCCCACCCAGTCTCAGAGTTTCCTCCCTTCTCTTGCCTCCCCTTTCTGCCCAGAGGCTGGGCAGGGTTAAACCACAGGAACCGGGGGTCAAGGTCAAAGCTGAGTGTGTGCCTATCTGCTTCCCTCCAGCCCCTGCCTCCACCCATACAGACCCTTAGGCATCAGGTGTCACCTTCCGCTCCCCTGGGCGAGGTCCAGGGGCGGCCCCTCCCTCCTGGCCGCCCTGTCTCTGATGGGGCAGAGGCCAGAGGAGCTCAGGACCCAGGCAGAGTTCTGGTCGGGGGCTGGGGACGAGGTCGCGCCGTCGCTTCCCCCCGGCGCCGCTAGGTGGCGCCGCTCCAACGAGGATTGGGATGGACGGGAAGGTCTGCGCCGCGAGAGCCGGGTGCCGTGCCCACTCCTCCCACGCGGCTGCAACCATCAGGGTCCTCGAGCCTCGGGTCCCCATGCCCCCGACCCCGGCCCAAGCTCTCCTCAAGGCTCCAGGCTCGCTCTGGGGCTCAGAGCACGCACCCTGGGGCCCTCTTCACCACCTCTGCACTTGGTCCCCGGGTAGCTCACCTGGTCCCACTGGCTTGGCCAGCTTCCCCAAGGCCATACCTTCTCTGGAGGAGGTGACCCTGATTCTGGGGCACAGTGCAGAGGTGGATTGATAGGAAACTTGTGAGGAAGAAGAGCCTGAGTGTCTGGGTTGGGGCCAGCCCCCCAGATGGGTCCTTTCCTCTCTCTGAATTTCTTTATCTATCAAGTGGGATTGATCCCAACCCACAGAGTAAGTGAGGTCAGCACGGATGAGTCCTGGCACCGGGCATGGCACAGACTTGGTACTCAGTAAGCAACAGTGCCTCGGTTTCCCCTTACACCTCCCAGGGATCGTACCTTACCGCTGCCTTTGCCCTCCTGGTTCCGGGGTCCTCGTGCCTCACTGTAGTACAGACTGCAGCTCAGAAGCATCTAATGAACAGCTACCTGCATCTCACCCCGCCACCCCCAGAACAGGAAGGTCATATTCTCCACCCCTTGGCAAAATTGGCCCAGTCCCCGCCCCCCTTTCAGCATCCAGAGAGACAGGAGACGCCTCTACAATGCTCCCATTCATCGGACTCCTCCTGGCCTCTGAGTCTGTCCTGAGGGTAGTCCCACCCCCACTGCCCGGCTGTGGACCCCCTGGGACAGAGATACCCCATCCGCTCAGTGTGGCCCGGCACAGGGAGGGGGAAGCAATAAATGCCCAATAAATGCTTGTTAATTTGCTTCATGTAAGAAGGAGGGCACGAACAGCACACACTGACCCCACTCTGCATCAGGCACTGTGCCAGCGGCTTCTTTAATATATGCTTCCAACGACTCTGAGTGTTTTTCCCACGAGGAAGCTGGGGCTCAGAGAGGGAAGCTGGGGCTCAGAGCTGTCACACAGGGGGTCAGTGACAGCTGGAGTTGCCTTGCTCCAGGGTGCCCCAGACCCTCTATGCCATGAGCCCCTCCTTCCCTGCCTGAGACTAAACCCCGAGGCGTGGTGACCAGGCCACTCTCAGACTTTCTGACTCTGTGGTCCTCTTCTGACCCTCTGAGGCTCCCACTGTCCTCAGTCACCTCCTAGCCTTTGCAGGGGCTGACCATCCTGCCAGGAAAGATGTCTTCCCAGCTTCATTCCATAGGGGCCACCCTAGCATCACCTCCTGCAGGAAGACTTCCATGACTACAGGGGTCCCCAGCCTCAGAGCCTCACTTGGCCCCAGGCTCAGACACACTGTGGACTCAAGCAGCTATTAGGGACCAGCTGAGAACACATCACCACAATGATGTGTTCCATGGGGGAGCCTACACCACATCCCAAACCCAGTTTACGAAGAAACTTTTAGAAGGGCATTTAGGGTATCCCATGGACTGAAGTTTTGTGCCCCCCCAAATTCATATGCTGAAGCCCTAACCCCCAATGTGATGGTATTAGGAGGGTGGGCAGGCTTTTGAGAGGTAATTAGGTTTAGATGAGGTCATGAGGGTGAAGCCCACACAATGGGATTAGTGTCCATAGAGAAGAGGAAGAGAAACCAGAGCTCTCTTTCTCTCTGCCCTGCGGAAGACACAGCAAGAAGGCGGCTGTCTGCAAGGCAGGAAGAGGGCCCTCACCATGAACCAAATCTGCCAGCACCTTGATCTTGGACTTCCCAGCCTCCAAAACTGTGAGGAAAAAAATGTCTGTTGTTTAAGCCCCCCAGCCTATGGTATTTTGTTACAGTAGCCCAAGGTGACCAAGACAGGGTAGATGATGAAACCACGGCTCAGAGGGGCCAAGTGACCAACATAGTCACACAGCAAACCAGAGCAGAGACTAGACACAAACCAAGGTTAAAAAAAAAAAAGAAAAGGGACTTCCCTGGTGGTCCAGTGGTTAAGAATCCGCCTTCCGATTCAAGGGATGCGGGTTGGATCCCTGGCCGGGGAACTAAGATCCCACGTGCCATGAGGCAACTAAGCCCACACGTCTACTGAGCCCGCGTGCCACAGCAAAGATCCCGAGTGCCTCAGCTAAGACCCCACACAGCCAAATAAATAAATACTAATTTTTTAAAAAAAAAGGAAAAAATAGGCTTCCCTGGCGGTGCAGTGGTTAAGACTCTGCACTTCCACTGCAGGGGGAGTGAGTTCGATCCCTGGTCAGGGAAGTTCTGCATGCCACGAGGTGAGGCCAAAAAAAAACCACACTCACTCAAGGGGCAGGGCAAAGTGAAGAGGTAGAATACAGCTGGGAGAGGGGGTAACTGTGCTGGGGGTGCCCTGCGCTGGGCCCCAGGCCTCTGTCCCCCCATCGCACATCATCACCCAGTTTGTGTAACCGAGAAAGCTCTGCCGTCCAGCCACCAGGACGGATGCCCGTGACCACCTATAGGTATGCTGGGCTGCTTCAGGCCGGACCAGCCCCTGCTGTCCCCAGGACAGCAGAAACCCACTAACGTCATCATCTTAGCATCTCAGGCTGAGATTCGTCGGGCATTCTTGAAATTGCCCCCAAGACAGCATCATGTGGGACTTCCCTGGCGGTCCAGTGGTTAGAACTCAACACTTCCATTGCAGGGGCACAGGTCTGATCGCTGGTGGGGGAACTAAGATCCCACATGCTGCGTGGCACAGCCCCCCCAAAAAAACACAAAAAAAGATGGCATGATGGAGCCAGCCCTGGGCTGGGGGTTGGAGTTAGGTTCTGGCCCTGCTCTGCCCCTGGGTAGCCCTGGGCCCTTCTTTGAGTTTCATCAATACAACAACAGGCTGCGGGGGGAGGCTCTGAGTAGCAACGTGCTGGAGGCAGCTCATCCCCCACTATAGAAAGATGCTCTGCCCCCGGCCGCGGCGGGAAAATTTACACCACGGAAAGCAGCAAACACTACTGCTTTTTCCTCTCTTTCTTTCCTTCTTTCTCTCCATCTCTGCCTCTGTCTCTCTCTTTTTTTTAGAGCTGGTTGCTAATCATTTATCTTCAGGGCCTGGGAGAGAGGCACATTCCTCCTCCATCGACGGGACAGGCTGGCCCAGGAAGCCAGCCGGCACCTCCCAGCAGCGGGCCTGGGCCCTCTGGTGCCCCTGGACCTGCCAGGGCGCTCGGAACAAGGCAACATCTGTCTTGCCACTTGCTTGCTTTCTTCTCTCTCTTGCACGAGCGCAAGAAACCAAGCTGATCCCCGCACCCTATTTGCCATGTGCCCCAAGCTTGTCTGGTCCCAGAGTGTCCCTGGAAGAGACAATACTTTTAACAGAGTCACTGCCAGGCCTCACACGGGCCATCAAAAACAAGGGGAGAGGACTTGCAAGGTTCATCTTGGGGGCGGGGGGGCACGCAGCCGTATACCCGAGCCACAGAGCGCCTGTTCACTCCTCCCCGAGGGATTGCAGAGCGATCAATCAGTGAGCTTGGAAGGCAGGGCTCTCGTGAATTTGTGCAGCCCCAGTGTGGAGCTGGCCTAATTTGGACACGGGCTCAGCTAAACCTGGCCTTCGAGTACTCTAAGGGAAAAAGAAGAAAAAAAAAAGGCTTTGCTAAACTATAAGCAGGATGGCGATGGACATGCTTAACCTGCTCAAGGAAAATGATCACTTTCAAACACTTTTTTTTTTTTTGGTGTGTTGGGTCCTCGCCTCTGTGCGACGGCTTTCTCTAGTTGTGGCAAGCGGGGGCCACTCTTCATCGCGGTGCACGGGTCTCTCACTGTCGCGGCCTCTCTTGTTGCGGAGCACAGGCTCCAGACGCGCAGGCTTAGTAGTTGTGGCTCACGGGCCTCGTTGCTCCGCGGCGTGTGGGATCTTCCCAGACCAGGGCTCGAACCCGTGTCCCCTGCACTCGCAGGCAGACTCTCAACCACTGCGCCACCAGGGAAGGCCCCTCAAACACTTTGAAGGCATGCATTAGAGCACTCCCCAAACTGATAGCCTGATTATGACTGCCCTTTGTTCCTAGAGGTTGACGGCCTCCTTAGCTCTACCCAGAAGGCAGAATTGCTGTTCCTGCTGAATGTTAATAAAACTCCCTCTTAAGAACATCCAGCCACGCGTTCGGCCAGCCAGCTTTGCTCTTTCCCATTTAGCAACATTTCTTCAATGACAGCTGTGGGTAAGCCCTGATGAGTCCACACACTCGGACACTTTCTGTGTCACATTGGCCCTGCCACCCCTGTGGTGGGATCTGAGCGCATCAGACCACAAGCCATTAGACCTCTAGGTACGCAGGCGCCATGGCTGACTTCCGGTCTCGGTCTCACTCGCCCCACGATGCGTGCTGACTTGTCCAGCTCACACCTCAAGAAAGCGGCTGGCAGCAGGGCCCGGGGGAGGAAAGCCAGTAACTGCCTGCTCTGGACGAGATCACTGGCTTCTCATTCTGTTTCAGCCATCGAACTTGCTTTACACGTGAAATCATAGGCAGGACCCTGGGATGTAAACGGATGAGAACAGAGCAGCTCCAGGTGACGTGCGTGTTGCAGCTGCCCCTCTTCCTGGACCTTCTCGGAGTCTTCCAGCTTTAATAACTTTGATTTCCACTGAGGCCTGATTCTTCCCTTCATCCGGGAGCCGAGGTTTACAGGTCACTCTAACATGCGGTTGTTAAAAAAAAAAAAAAAAATACAAGAAACGGAAGCTGGGGGGTTACAATAGCAATCCCCAGAACTGGGGTTCCTCATCTTCCTGGGCTCCACCTTTAGCCACTTGGCCCCTGTTGACTCTGTGGATACTTCCAGAAACCTCCAGACAGAATGTTCTTGTTTTCGGGCTGCTGGCGGCTCTCTCCCCTCTACTGCTCCGGGGCATCTCTGTAGCAATGATGTTTCTGGTACAGCCTCTACCAAATCAAAGGGATGCTGGGTTGTTGAGACCTGCCCCCCACTGCCCCTGCCTGCACCTGGGACAGACTGGACCGGGGACCACCTCCCATGACTGCCCAAGTGACAGCCAGCCACTCAGTGGTTCATTCACTCAACATCACCTATGGGCCAGGCCCTGTGCTGGGTACCAGGGACACGATGGGGCCCGGGTGAGGCAAAGCTGCTTCCTCTGTGCGGTGTGAGTGGATGATGGGAAGGATGTAGGCAACCCCAGCCTGGAGCCTTATGTGCACTCATGAGGGCAGGAGGGGAGCCTTTGGGGGCATATGGGAGGAGCTTGACTCAATCTGAGGGTCAAGGACCCCTCAGGACTCTGCTGGTCCGGGAACTGTCCGCTGCTCCCGGAGGTGCCGTTGCCCTCATTTTCCAAAAGGGCGCCTCGTGGGACTGACAGGTGGAGAGAGAGCGGCGCGTTATTGTGCACTTTTTCTTAAGTCTGTGATAAGCTCCTTCTATTAGACTATAGATCTTGTCACATAAAATAGATTTGTGGACTCGCAGCCAGGGAGAGCCACGTTCCTGAGCCGCGAAATAGCTCATTTCCCCCACCCTTCCTTGAGTCACTGATGGTCATGAATTTTTCACCCAAATGTCGCCACTAAAGATGTCACCAGCCTCCCTCCCCTGGCGATTTCATGATCTGGCTCTAATGGGGTGGGGGTGGGGAGCACGGAGAGAAGGGAATGTCTGTGTCCTGGAGCCGGAAAGGGGACTCTGAATGTAGGGGGTCGGGGAGACGGAGAGCGGGGCGCAGAGGCTGGGGTTTCGGCTCTCTTTATTGAGCAGCTACTGTCTGACTGACCAGAGCCAAGGACTTTCCTCCTACTAACTCATCTCAGCCGCCAACAAGCTGGCGAGGGAGGTGGGCACGTGGGCTGGGACTCAGAGAGACTGAGTAACTTGCCCAAGGTCACAAAGCTTATTAAAGTAGCAGAACCGGGACTTCCCTGGTGGTCCAGCGGCTACGACTCGTCGCTCCCTATGCAGGGGGCCCGGGTTCCGTCTCTGGTCAGGGAACTAGATCCCACGTGCTGCAACTAAAAGATCCCGCACGCCGCAACGGAGACCCAGCGCAGCCAAATAAATAAATAATTTTAAAAATAAACATAAAATAAAGTAGCAGAACCACAGGCATTGGGTAAGTATGAGGCTCCTGGTTTCCGCCTCTGCTCCCCCCACTGCAAGGCGGGAGAGGAGAGGGCCTGGAGGTGGGGTACACGGCAAGGTAGTGTAAAGGAAATACATCTTAAAAGCAAACACCAGGGCTTTCTGGGGCTGGAGAGGACAGACCAGCATCAGATGTAGAGCCTCCCATTCGGGGGAACCTCTGGCCTTTGTTTTCACCCTGCCAGTGATGGGGAGCTCACCCCCTCCCAAGCCCACTCAGTCTACCTTACAGCTCTGACTGTAGATGAAGTGGACTCAGCCCCTCTGTAAGTCCGGCCTCTTCGTTGAGCCATTCTTCTGGGGACTCTTAAGACAGTGGTCATCCAGCAACGCAATCCCGCCAAATATCAGAGGCAGCTCCATGGCTCCCAGAGTACCCTCTCGTCCACCGTCTACTCAGCACACAATCCTGTGGGTTAGGAAACCCAGGTCAGGGTTACCGTCCCATTTCTCAGATGAGGACATTGGGGCCTCATATGGAGGTGGGAGGGGAGGGGCCTGGAAGAGCAAGGCTTTGTCCCTGGCACTGGGGAGCCGTGCCCAGTTCCCGCCACCCTCTTCTCTCCCCAGCTTCACGTCACCTGCTCAGAACCAGCACTAGCTGGTCTCTAGCCCTGCTGTGGGCCCAGCCCTGACCATGCTGAGCCCTCTGGACCCGTTCTCCCAGGCCCCAGGGCACTAGCTGGGAAATCAGGGTTACCCAGGGAGGCCTGTTGTGGGACGGGGGTGCACAGCCAAAACCTGCCCCCAGTCTGCCCAGCCTGAGAAGCAGGGGGCCCTGATTCTGGTCCCCTTCGATCCCTCCCCGACACAGCCTCAGCTTCCTGCTCTGAAAGATGAAGGAAGGGGCTTCTGCAACAAGGTGAGACCCCACCCCTCCATCCTCTATGTCTCAGTCGTGGCCAGTGCATCACCCTTGTGACTTGTAGCCCACGAAGCTGCGTGAACCTGTGATTGGGGCTGGGGATGTGTCAGCTGGGCCCGCGTGTCGTAGCAAGGCGTCCAAAATGAAATGACGGCAGCCCTTCAGCTCTCCAGGACAAGCGGAGGTCTGGGCCCCAGCCACTCTGCAAAGCCTTCTCCCCAAGGCTGAAGAGTGGGGGCAACGGGGAAGAGGAGACCCATCCAGCGCCAAGCCCCCAGGGGGAACCAGAAAACGTCCAAGGATTGATTGACACTTTACAAGAATCAAACACTTTGCTCGTGGCACTCTGGGCTGCAGCCAGATTATTGCCTTATAAATGAGTAAGAAGCACGTTGACTGATTCACGACCAGGAGGAATCCAGCCAGAGACAAGTTAACAGGCGATTACAATGCAGCCCAGTAACTCGAATAGGTGCTGTTCGAGAGAAAAAGAAGCTCAGAGGGCTTGCTGAGCAAGTTACTAGCTCTGCCCAGAGGCAAGGAGACAGCCAGGAAGACTTCCTGGAAGAGAGGACAACTCAGCTAATAACCATTGGGGACACTTGGACTGCGATTCTCCTGATGGAAGATGGTGATTTACACCCTGGGGTGGGTCAGCTGTGTGGAGGAGAGAGGGGCTGGGGCAGTGGAGATGGGGGGGTGGATACAGGGCTGGGGGCAATCTCCAAATTGCCTCAAAGCTTATGGTTTTATCTTGAAAATACGTTTTCAGATTACTTATCACACTCATGAGTAGACAGACACATGGGACAGAAAGGCAAGCCCAGAGACACACGCTAAAACACACTGGAGTTTAGCGTACAATAGAGGTGGCCTCTTAAATCAGGACGGTAAAGATGAGAGTTTTAATAAGTGGTGTCAGCACAACCGGGAAACCATCTGGAGAGCAATAAAGTTGGATCTGTTCCTCACTAGAACACCAGGAGAAACTCCAAGTGGATCCAAGATTTTGATGTAGAAATTAAAACCATAAGAGAATCAGAGGAAAACATGAGTGAATCCCTTTATAACTGTGGCATGGGGAAAGTCTTCTAACGACTGGAAACCCAAAAGCCAGAAAAGAAAATACGATGAGTTAAATAATAATAATAATAACAAATTCTACATGATAAAGAACACCATAAGCAAAGTCAAAGACAAACAGGGAGAAAATATTTGCAACTCACATCATAGCCAAGGGGCTAATCTCCCAAATATGTAATCCGGAAAACAAGAAGAAAAAGACCAACAATCAGATAGACAAGTGGGCAGATTTGAACAGAGCGTTCAGAGGAAAAGAAATATAAGTGGCCCTTAAACATATGAAAAGATACCCCGCCTCATTCACGTGAAAAGAAATATGGATTAAAATTACACCAGGATGCCATTTCTTACCTATCAGATAGGCAAAAATCCAAAACTAGGACAACACAGCCTGTTGGTAAAGCTGTCATGTTGGGAAACAGACACTGTCATGTGTGGCTGGTAGGAATGCAAAATGATACAACCCCGATGAGAGATGATTTAGTCATTTCTTGTCAATGTTACAGATGCTCTTACCCTGTGACCCAACAATCCCACTTCTGGGAATTTGCTCAACGGACACCATGAACACGTGAGAAAGGAGGTAGGAACAAGCATATTGGTCGCGGCCGTGTGGAGCAGCAAAAAGCTGGCGACAACCCAAGTGTCTATGGAAAAGGACTAGGGAGATAAACAACGGTACATCGACACAGTGGAATACTATGCAGCTATGGGAGAAGGAGGGGGAGGGGAGGAAGAAGGGGGAGGAGAAGACAGCTCTGTATGTTGTCATATGCAACCTCCAGGATATATTGTTGGAGTAGAACAGCATATATGGAAGCAAATACATACTGCCTGATGCATTTACGTAAAGAAATACTGAAGGACACGCAAGGAAGTGAGTGTTTAGGGAGCAGCGGGACGGGTGGGCGGGGACATGGGTGGAAAGGGAGCTTCTGACGGGTGCTTTCTCCCGTGGATTTCACACCATGAGACTGTATTACACATTCAAACTTTGACAATGAGGTTAAAGTAAATAACTTACCAGGTAAGTAAACATCGATGTTTAGAGGTATTTGTTTGTCCCTAAGACCTAGGCGCATAGGAACCTGTCCCTCAATTTGGGTAAAGGGCTGTAGGCAGTGGGGAGCCGCTGAGGGTTCGGAGCAGGGTAGACACACGTGGGCAAGAAAGCCCGCAGCCCCTCGGCCAGGGCTCAGAGCCAATGGACATCTGCAGGGCAAGGGCACCTGTGGCCGGAGCACGGCGGGTAGCTCCGGATCCAGGCGGGACCTCCACCGGCCCAAGACGCCACACCCCTCAATCTCAAAGTCCAATTTCCCTGGAGGCAGCTTGGCATACAGCTCCTGGCTTCTCTGCAGGCTTCTTTCTACTAAGGAGGATTCCCTGATCTGGGGAGAGAGCAGCCACCTCAGTGGCTCAAATAAGCCCATGAGAGCCAGGTTCTGAGCCCAGGGTCCAGGGACTTGGCTGGCAGGACCCAGGGCCCTCAGCCAATATGAGAGCAGGTGGCCAGGGAAGAAGCCCTGGCGCTCAGTGGGGACCTGATGGGTCTCTCTTCTTCCTCTCTTTCAAAATGAAGATTTCCTTCTCTCCTCAGACAAGGGATAGGTGGGGAAGAAGGGATTCCTAGATGGCTCTCCACACCCCCTCCTTCAGGAAGCCTTCCTGGGTCCACCAGAATGGTGGGACACCTCTTCGGACCCCTTCTGCTGGGCGGGCTGCAACCTGCCCAGGGCTGGGACCCTGGATCCTGACGGCACATCCCAGGAGCCTCCCCGTCAGCACCGGCCTCTCGGTCCCCCGACCTGGAGCACCCAGCCCTGCCCGTCCCGGCCCCAGCATGGGTGGGGCTCTGCTGTCCATATAAACACACCAGCAGGAACACTGTGCACCAGTAACGTCTCCCTGGGGTGAGGGGGAAGGAGGGCAGGAGGCGGTCTGACTCGGTTCCCAACCGTGGGCCTGGGTTTTGCTGCCCACACTAAATGCCATGTTCGCTTGCACCCCACCCGGCGGCTTGTACACACCTGTACATGGAAGGTTGTAACTTTTCTGCGTGAATCACAGGTAGGGTCACACCCAGTTTACTGGCACTCTGCTCCTTAGGGCGAGCTGTCTGCGCAGTCGCCTTTTTCTTCTAATTATGTTGTTTTTTACTGCTCTTTTAACTATAACAGAAACACCCAAAGAGGCAGGGTCTGGAGGGCAATTAATGACACGAAAAAGGCCACATAAAGCCACCAGATTTGGGGCCCGTAGGGAGCTCTGCGTCTGAACAAGGCACTGTCCATCTAGTTGGGTGTGAAGAGGTTGTGTGGGGTAGTGGCTAGTGCGTGTGCTCTGGCATCCCGCAGGCTCTGGTACGAACCCGCTGTGTGACCCCAGACAAGTCACTTCACCTCTCTGAGCTTCCATCTTCTTTTCTGTATAATGACATTGTTGGGGGGAGACCGTGCTGCCAATGGAGTGAAATGCCTGCTACTTAGTAGACGTTCCACCAATGCTGAGTCCTCCTCAGGCCCTGATGCACTTAGTGCAGTTTTACAGACATGTTTCTTCACCCTGTGCACACAGCAGAAAGAGCCAGGGGCTTTGGAGTCCATTTTTCATCCATTCCATAAATACTAACCAAACGCCTCGATGTGCTACGGGCCAGGGATCTGGAGACCAAATCCCTGCCCTCAAGGGGCTCACGGTCCGGCCAGAGAGGAGACCCAGAGCAGTAACAGGTGACACAAGGCAGGTGGCAATTACCACCATCAAAGGAAGCCCAAGGGGTGCCCCTCCCTTTCCAGAGCAGGCATAGGACCAGTTTGATGGTGCAGAAAGGGTGATGCGTGCCTGACTCTGTGTCCTGGAGGAAGAGTGGCGGGAAGCGGGGCAAGGAGGAGAGCCGTGTCTCAGGCAGGAGAACAACCTGTGCAAAGGTCCAGAGGTGAGACACAGCTGGAGGAGGTCTGGGAACAGCTGCAGCGTGGACAGGAGGACATGATACAGAGAGAACGGCATGTGCTAGAGCCCTGAGGCAGCCCTGCAGCCACAGGGAGGGATGGAGCGTGGGAGAAGGGCCTCGATGAGGAGTTGGGATTTCATTTTGTGCGCCGTGGGAAGACTTCAACAGGAGCTGAGGCAGACAGGGGCTGGGGGATGATCTCTGATCTAACTTTGGATTTTCAAAGATCTCTGGGAAACAAAAAGATCACTGTGGCCAAGTGGAGATTGATCTCTGGGGAGCTCCTAGGAGGCTCCTAGCTCTGTCTGGGAGGCAGATGATGGTGGCCTGGACCAGAGAGGCGGCAACAGAGGAGACGACGTGTCGACACTTTGAAACAGGCCTCTGTGTTGAGCCGAGGTCTGGGGTCAGCAGCCCCCTGGCAGCCCCACTCTCACCACCAGCCCCTTTGCTGGGCAGCAGGGCCTAAGTGCCGTTTCACATTCAGCCAGCGCCTGCTGTGAGAGCCCTCCTGCCCCCAGCCTACCATCCTCTTGGCCACGAGGTCCCCTCCTGCGGAGGCACCCACAGGTCTTAACATACCATGTCCACGTTAACCCTGTGAGTTACGTGCCCTTGGAGCCCCTAATACCAATGGGGAAACCGAAGTTCAGAGAGGAGAAGGCATTCACTCAACATCACACAGCAAGTGGAACCCAGGACGGACTGCCCCAGGCTGGGTCCCTAACTGGAGCCCACCTCTTCCTCTGAGCCAGGAGGCCGAAGGGAGGTGCTGGCAGAAAGCTACCCTGGTGCTCCTGACAAACAGGGGCAGGACCGACAGCCCGAGGCTGGGTCCACATAGCCTGAAGATGGCAGCACTTCCACCTCCAGAGTGCCGGGACCTCAGCCCAGGGAGACCAGGCTCCCAGGATAGCCATTCTCACTAAGGTGTGAATGACTGACAGCTCTAGCCCTTTCCTGAAAGGCAGAGAGCACACCGGGTCATACACTGGGTTCCAGAAGCAGGAGAAATGAGAAGCCACTAAAGATAAAAACTTTGAACCTTCCTCCATCCCCAGTTGTACGCTCTAGGCAGCTGTAACCCCTTGGGGCTCAGTTATTAGCTGCAAACTCTTCCACTTAATTCCCCAAATCAACAACAAACGTAGGAACTCAGCCTCTCGTCCACCCCTCGCTACTGCTGGGGTCCCCTTCACCGTTGGCGGCTGTCCCTCCCCTGGCTCGGACGCCACCAGTGACAGGGCCTTATGCTTACCAAGGGAGTTTGTGTTATTTGACAACAGCTACCAGAAAGTTCCTTTGAGAGGTTGGATCCTGGACCACTTGCTCCCTCATTAGCAGTCCTTTTGGTTAAAGTATGGTCTCCCAAAGGCCACTGCGGGGTGAAGGTGTGGGACACTGTGTAATAGGGACACCGGCCTCAGAGACCAGAGTCAGATTCAGGACGAGGCCTCGGGATGTCACCTCTCTGAGCCGCACTCTGAACAAAGCAGAGCTCATGTGACTGGCTCGTGTGGGTCCTCCCAGGACCGCCCCCCATGCAGAGCACACACGGGTTCCCCCCCACACCCCCCGCAGTGACCATGGGACTCTGGGATAAAGGGCGAAGTAAGTCAGAGAAAGCCAAATACCATATGATATCACTCATATGTGGAATCCAATTTTTAAAAAATGATGCAAAAAGGATGTGGTACATATATACAATGGAATATTACTCAGCCATAAAAAAGAATGAAATAATGCCATCTGCAGCAACATAGATGGACCTAGAGATTATCATACTAAGAGAAGTAAGTCAGGCACAGAAAGACAAATATCATAGGATATCATTCATATGTGGAATCTAATTTTAAAATGATACAAATGAACTTATTTACAAAACAGAAACAGACTTACAGATACCAAAAACAAACTTATGGTTACCAAAGTGTGTATATGGGGTTAACATATACACACTACTATGTATGAGATAGATAACCAACAAGGACCTACTGGATAGCATGGGGAAATCTACTCAATACTCTGTGATAAACGGTCTGAGAAAAGAATCTGAAAAGAAATGAATACGTGTATACGTATAACTGAATCACTTTGCTGTACCTCTGAAACTAACACAACATTGCAAATCAACTATACTCCACTACGATTTTTTAAAATAAATAAATAACATTTTTTTAAAATTTAGGGACTTCCCTGGTGGTCCAGTGGTTAAGACTCTGCGCTTCCACTGCAGGGGGCACGGGTTCGATCCCCGGTTGGGAATTAAGCTCCCACAGGTGTGGCAAAAATAAGTAAATAATAAAATAAAATAAAGTAAATTAAGAAAAAAAATTTTTAAAGGGCCAAGAGAGGCCAGCCTCTCCTCCTCCTCCAGGGGACCCCCACCTCCCCCTAGATCTGTACCCACATTCCTCCAAGGCTGACCCACCCTCGCCCTGTTCTCCGGGGAACTGCAGGCCCCAGCCCCATCCTGCCCCATCCTCCCACCCACCTAGGCCTCGCCGGCTGCCTCCATCCAGGCCCCCTCCCTCCCTGCAAAAGGCTGCAAACGCTTCTGAGGGCTGGGACATCTGGCTAATGACGGGGAAAGTGCTGAGACGACAGGTTATTTCAACACTGTCATCATCCGTTGGGTATTTCAACACTCAGTGCTTGTGCAAGAGACATAATGGGACCTGTCATAAACTCACGCCGTCTCAAAGCTCGGGCACGTCGCGGCGGGGCTGCCGGGCGTTTGTTGGGATTTCGAGATAGGCGCTGTCTTGGGGCCCGCAGCCTCCTTTGGGTTATTCTGGCTCCACCACACAAGGCCCCGGAGAGAAATCTCAAGGTGTCAGAGAAAACCCAGAGCAATTACCTCTCGGGGTAATTAGATGGTGGCAGAGATAGACCGTGCACCTTCCTGCCTGCCCGCCTGCCCTCCTGCCCGCCTGCCCTCCTGCCCGCCAGGGAGAGGGAGGGCCAGCCTGTCCCGTCCCACCGGGCCTCCCCCACTTCCCCCAGACCCCTGCGGGGAGGAGGCCGCAGATGACCTCATGGAAGCAGCAGCTGTGAATCACCGCCCTGACCACGTTCCCACTTCCCTGGGGGTGGGCGGGCGTGTGGGTCCTCAGTGGTACGGCTCAAGGCCCGCAGCTGACCCCCTTGCCACGACGGCGGCGTCTCCGAAGAGCGGCGCAGAGGCTCCCGGACCCCGCCGGCCTCTGCAGCAGGTCAGAGTCACAACGCGGAATCCTTGACCTGGCTCAGCCCCCATCCAAGATTTCATCTGAACCCCAACCCCTCCGCCTTTAGGAAGCCAAGTGGAGGATGGAGGAGGGGTAGCGTCAGCTGCAGCAGGGACGTGAGGCCCAGGGGAGGGGAACGCCAACCAACACAGAGACACCTGTATGGGGGGCAATGCTGAGTCTTCAACCCCAGCTTCCCAGCTCTCACGGGGCGAATCAGAGGCACTGCCCAGACACAGGGTCTGGGACACGTCGCAGGCTAGGTGGGGAGCACACAGACCCCCCCAAGGCCGGGGCCTCTGGTGGGGGAGGCCCAGGGGCGAGGATTCCTTTAAGTGGGCACCGGGGAGCCACAGAAGGTCTTCGACCACGGGGGTTCCAGGGGCACCGAGGTGCTTTGAGCCCTTTCTTAGGCTCCATCTGGCAGCAAAAAAGAGGGCGACAGGTTCCGGGGAAAGTTAGAGGAAGGCAAGGAAGCTGGACAACAGCCAGGTGGGGACATGGGCCAGAATGAGGGGGTAGAGGAGAAGCAGAGGGGGTGTGGGCCGGAGGACATTCGGGAGTGGACCCCCTGGATCGGGTTCCACGCTGGGAGGGCTGGGACCAGGAGGGGGCCCTCCCCAGAAATGGGCCGCAGAGGCGGGGAGGGTTCACAGGGGACTTCGGGGCTCTTTGTGGAAATCGGCCCCCAGAGGACCCCAGCTGGTGCCGCGCCTCTCCACCAGCAGTGATGCTGACCCTCCGCTTCGATCAGAACTTTGGAGACAGTCAGACACTCCCCGAGGGACACATCAACCAAGGAAACGGTTCTGTAAGGTTCTTAGCTGCTACTCCAGGACCCAAACCCCTTCCTCCCCCCAAAGTCTTCTCTCCCCGGATCCCATCTCCTCTTCCTGCGGATTCCCCTCCATTGGCCTCTCAAGGGCTTCGTTCAAGGTCCCCTGTAGGGTCACCAGAGCAGCCTTCCCCAGCCTGCCAGCCCCCTCAGCTGGCTCTACAGAGACCTCCGCACAGCCCACGCCTGCCCCTCCACTGCTCAGCCCGCACCTCGGCCCCTGCCTGCTCCCCGGGCTCCCACTGCAGCCTCCTCGGGGCCAAGTCCATAGGAAGTGTCACCACCTTGCCCTCAACCAGCCACTGGCTGTCCTGGGGCAGGGACCTGTCAGCAGAACTGTCACATCCCCTCTGCCAGAGGCTGTTTTCCAAGTATTGTCTTTACAATGGTGGTATTGTATCACCACCTCCAGATAGGCAAAGGCTGGGTAGGGGGACGGTTTCCTCTGACTGGTGCCTGGGTCAAGTTGATACTCACACCTGTCCTGTGTGGCAGGGGCTGTCATCATCCCATTTTATAGATGATGGACGCGCCTCTCCCATGTGGCAGGGCCCTGTCCAGTCAACCCTGGCCTCCAATGCCTGGGATACCCTTGACCACGATGCAGTAGCCTCGAAGTGGATGTGACCCGGCCTTGGGGGTGGCAGTCCCGGCTCTGCCCTTGAGTTTTGGGCCATCATCTTGGGGAGTTATTTACCATCACGGGGTGTCTGCTTCCTCCCGTGCAAAACGATGTAGTGGCCTCCATTTCTCTGGTCAGGACATGGCATTGGGGCATGGTGGAGGAAGGCCTCTGCGGACAGGCTGGCCGCTGGGGTTTCAGCTCTGTCTCTTAAAGCTGGGCTCCCTCGCTGTTCCGGGCCTTGCTTTCTCGTCTGTAAATGGGGTATAGTAACATCTCTCTCATACATAGCCCAGGGCGGGTACACCGGGGGTACTGTGTGATGTTTTCAGCGGGATGGTCAAGGTTCCATCTGGTTCTAGAACCATCTATTGTTCCTTAACAGACCATCTCCCCAGGGACAGCTCAGCACCTCTGAGGCTGAACCACCAACCCCTCGCCAAAAACAGGCCCGTGATCTCAGTAAAGCCACAGCGGCAAAACCAGAAATGAGCCCTTTCCCCAGGAGCCCTCACAGAGCTACCAGAGGCAAATCCAGGGGTCTCTGGGGGAGGGGGGCTCGACACCCCTGAGGCTGGGCAACAGCTCAGGAGGCACCACAAGCCCCTGCCCACCCAGGGCGGGCAGAGCAGCTGAGTCTCTCTCTCGCTCGCTCGTCCTCTCCGGATACCCCCACCCCCGTGGATGCCGCACCGGGAGCTCTTCTTTGCACTTGACACGTCCCTCCCAGTGTAAGGCACATTCAAGGGATTTGAGACTGACTCACACATAACCAAATACAAAGGGAGGCAAATGCACTAGATGGGGAGCAGAGAAGGGGGAGCCTGCCCCGCACCAGGGCTGGGACAGTGGCAGACAGGAACGGCCACATCCCCTCCTCCTGGCTCAGTGCCAGCCTCTGGGGTCAGAGGTCCCTGCTCCCCACCCTCCAGGAGACACTCTCAGCCCATGGAGGGGCAGCACCCAGGGGAAGGAGAGGCCCCCAGCCCTGTCCAAATGGGGCCAGCAGGGCGGCCGTGGTGTGGTGTGAGACCCAGAAGGGCGCCCAGTCTGCCCTGATCCCCGGGGCGCCGGGGCGCCGGAGCGGCCTGGCTGCCCAGCCTCCTGCTGGCAGAGGGGCAGCAAAGACGCTGGCAGCCCAGGCCCCGGGCCTCCCATCGCCGCCTCCCCCACTGCTCTGCCGGATGGTACCATCTCCTAATGCATCTGCCTGTTTACATTCCCCCAACGAAAAGCAGCTTTGTTTATGGAAAAGAGCTATTTTAGTTCCACATTTTCTCTCTCCACTCCTCCAGCTCGCAGGCAGAGCGGTTGCTGCTCCCTTGGGGAGCTGAGAGGGTGACGGAGCTCATCTCCTCCTCCTTGGGGAAGGTGGCTCAGGCTCCCTCAGGTGGAGACCCAGGACAGGGGACGGGGCACAGGTCTGTCTCCTCCCACGAGGTCTCTAGGAAAAGGACAAATGGCCCACACAAGTCAGACAGGTCTCACCCCGGGGGCAGGAAGACGGCGGTCCCCACGAGCCGGTGACTCAGGACACCAGCCCCTCAGTGCACCCCACCCGCCCTGGGCTCATAAACCATGTCCTTCTCCTCCCCCTGCTGGGTGAGTAATAGTATCCCCATTATACAGATGAGAAACTGAGGCTCCCAGAGGTGAAGTGGCCTCTCCAACATCACAAAGCTAGAGATGCCCAGGGGCTTGACTCCAGACCTTGTGCCTGTTCCCCACCGCGCCGCCCTGGGATGGGAAAAGACGCACCCATGGAATGGGGGGGAGTCGGGTGGGACTCCGTGGTCATAGCCATTTCTGTCAATAGCCATGGCAAACATTTCATTCCAGGCTCCAGAAACAGCGAACAAAGCGTGAGCGGGAATAATCGAGTTCAACAACAGAGGTGCTTCTCCAGAGGGAAGCTGCTGTTTTCCAGATGGGAACCCCAAAGACCAGAAGGGGTAGAAGGAAACAGCCATCCCTCCAAGAAATAACAAGAGGCGGGTTCCCTACGCCCAGTGCACCTGCCTTCCCAGGCAGGAGAAAAAGGGGTCCTGGGTGACAGCAGAAGGGTCCACGAAATGCTCACCGTGGTCCCGTGTAGGATGCCTCTCCAGCCCTCCCTTCCTCTGTGGCCCTGATCCCTTCCTCCGTGCAATTTGTGATTTCTGGTGCACACATGTTCCCTGGATTGCCAAGGCAGGTCAACAGCTGTCACCATGACAACAAAGAAAAAGAAAAAGAAAGGTTGATGGAGGTGGGACCCAAGAGCTGTCATCAATGATTGGCCAAATGGATGAAGGAGCAAAAGGACACATGAAAGAAGAGGAAACAGATGGCCCACGACAGGCCTTTGGGTTGGGCCATAAGGTCAGGTCATGCCAGACAGTGGGGCTCCCTCACCAGTCAGAGCCTCACCCTATATGTCAAATGGGACCTTTCATCATTCTTTTGTCTGCCCAATGCCGCTAAATGTGTCTCCTATGTTTGTGGAATACCCCACCTTATGAGTTTCTAACTTCTTTCACAAGAGCCAGCCTGCCACCTTCCAGCCTCCCTTGCAGCTAGGGTTTAATCGTGTGACCCAGGATCTACCAATCACACACCCACCAGACTCAGATGGGAGGGGGTGACCCAGGAAGCAGATTCCCTGTGGAATCCTTTCTACCTGGGGAGAGGTGGACTCCCGTGTCCAGTTTCCAGGGACAGTGCCTTGACTGGTGTGGGAGCCCATCAGGGGGCTTGCCCTGGGTATGCTCATCTGCAGTGGGATTCTGGTTCTGGTACTCTGGCTTTCTGGAGAGTCTGGGCTATGGGGTATCCTCGAATAAATTCCTTGTGTGCCTTACCCAGCTGGAGTTGGTTTCTAGACTCTGGGGTGTTCATCTCCCAGTGATGGAGCAAATGCCCCAGGAAGCCTCATGTAGGCTGGGCTCTGTGTGGGACAGCAGGCTGGGGCAGGAGGGAGCAGAGGTCAGCAGGCCGAGTCCTCCCTGGCCTGTGAGATGCCCACCCACTAAAGCGGGACCAAGACAAGGGTCTGAGCAGGGGCTGCCTTGAGATCCCGAGGCCAGCCCATGGCTACGGGGCGAGGCTCTCCCTGCCATGCCTCTGCTCCTCCCCCCACAACCTCCACTAACTCCTCCTCTCATCCTTTAAGACCCAGCTTCTCATGATCTCTCTCAGGAAGCTTCCAGGCCCATCCCTTTGGGGCTAGGTGCCTCCATGGTGCTGCCAGGTCACATCGGCCAGCACCCTTCCACACTGCGTGGTAACTGCCCATCGCCTATCTGTCTATCTGTCTCCCTGCTAGATGGTGACTCCCTGGGGACGGGGGTCATGTCTGGTCCACCCTGAGCAGTTGCACCAAGCACAGTCCTGGCACTTAGGAGACAATCAGGGAGTGTTTGCTGAATGACTGAGTGAGTGTTAGTGAACGTGCTCGCCCTTGGGAGAAGCTGGCGGTCTCCAGGCTCCGTGAGAGCAGCAGAGAGAAGAGCAGTTACAGGGTGGCCCTGGGGCTTGGCGGCCAAGCCCACCCCTGCCAGAACCCGCCTAGGCCAGGCTCGGCTGTGTCCATGCAAGGCGGGTATATAGGGTGGGGTAACACCTGTCGTTCCATCTCCCATGGGTTTCTCAGCAAATCCAATGGAAAAAAATTTCCCAGGAAATAAATCTGGAGCCACCGGCTGGCTTCACGGCCCCCGTTCTCCCACACTGATCTGAATCTCGGCCATTTCAACCTCTCCGTTGGTTTGCCAGGGACACTTGTCAAGCAGATGTCCAGGCACAGGCAGCAGTAGTGGTTCCCTCAGCTGCATTGAGTAGAAGTCAAGTGCATCCCTTTGGAATCACTCTTCTTCCCCCGACACGTAGGCAGGGGAGGTTCCCCAGAAGTTCCTTGGAGGGATTCAGGCCACTGTACCCCACCAACCGGGCTGCAAGAGTCAAAGTGTGAGGGGTCTCTGCTCCTCCAGGTGGCGGCCACCAGAGATTCACGCCCCAGTGTTGCAAGCTGGGGTCAGCAGGGTCACGCAACCCTGCAAGGCTGCGCCAGGGTGATTCGCAGCCACCCCGGCCCCTGGATGGGCGAGGAACGTGAACTCATTTCCCAAGAGGTCTGCAGAGTCTTGGGTGGGGGCAAGACCGGTCACATCTCGGTTGCCCTTGACCTGGAACCCTGCTTCTGCTGAACATCAGGTTGGGGATGGTCTCGGCTCAAGGTGGCTCAGTCCTCCACCACCGCCATCCAGATGTAGAAATCC
Source organism: Leucopleurus acutus (assembly GCF_964270905.1). Taxonomy (NCBI): domain Eukaryota; kingdom Metazoa; phylum Chordata; class Mammalia; order Artiodactyla; family Delphinidae; genus Leucopleurus; species Leucopleurus acutus. The sequence continues at coordinate 7,724,551 of NC_139158.1, forward strand.
TTTTCCTTACTTTCCATCCCCAAACCCACTCACACCAGGCAGTTGTGTGGCTAGAAGGTTTACTGATGGTTGGAGAGGCGGGGGCATGTGCTGTGCAATTACAGGAACCTACTGAAGTCCTTCCCCCTAGATGTGTCTCTGCTATCTCTGCCTGACACCCCCTTCTCCTTCTTCCTCCTGCCCCTAAAATTCTGCCTCCTGTCAAAGCACAACAGCCCAAGCCCCTGGGGTCCCGTTTTCTAGAGAGTCTAATCAATTTTCTGAAACAGGAGGATTCACTTCCAAGGGGAATTTTGTACCAGTTTTCAAAACGATGGGTTTTTATCTCACTACCCTGGAACCAGACTCATCTTCACAAAAGATGCAGTTCCCAGCACCTCTTGCATCACAGGGACCCAGAACTGAATGGAACACAGATCCAGACGTCATGGGGCCCTGGGATGGAGAAGCCCTCAGGAGACCACCCGGGCAGAGCAGACAGGTGATGCTGGGAGGAGGAACCCAGGACACAGACCCAGGGAAGATGGATGAGGGGCCACTCCCTCTACTTGGAGGAGCAAGAAAGGGCTTCACCGACGAGGTGATGGGAACGACAGCCTTGAACGGGCTTCACGAGGAGAGGAAGCAGCTGGGACAGAATCTGCCATCAGTTCCTGTCTCAGAGGAACTGCTCACTCTGCGTTGTCAGAGTCAGATTTTATGTCTGCCTTCTGCATCAGACTGGGAGCTCCTGGAAGGTGATCTCCCTTCCAGGGCCAAGTTCAATCAATCTCAGCCCCAGGAGGAAGAAAGGGAGGAAGACAAGTAGGGGTGGGAGCTGCATAGAGTCCCCGGGCACCCAAGGCCACAGGACCCCTGATGCTGGGCAGAGACAAGAGGCGGAACTGGCTGGATCTGCATCCTCCACGCGGCAGTGGACGTGATCACTTCACTGAAAGTAAACAGGGCAGGGGGCCGGCAGGTCCTTGGGCCACGCCTATGAAAGGCTTCTGCATCAAGCACTCGTGACCCACCAACAATCCCATCACAAGCCCTCTGCGCTGACAGGAGCCATGGGCTCACATCTGTCCAGCACTTTATGGTAGGAAGATGCTTCAATGCCCATGAGCTCAGTGGAATCAAGGTGCGGACCCTACAGAACTGAGGGAGAGGGTGGCCAGGAAACACAAGGTAAGCTCTAGGCTCCGCACTTTGTGAGATTATTAGTCAGGAGGGTCCCGGGTCCCTGCTGTTCCCCTGTTCCTGGAACTTGCAAAGCAGTGAGAGTGGGCAGCGTGGCAGTTAACTACAGGCTGCCCTACCTTGCTCTCTAACGACCCTTTCAGGATTGGGAGGCTCCTCATCTGTACTGGACCCTCGAGGGCAGAGGATGTACTTCTTGCATCTTCTCTGGGCCCAGCCCCGCCCCGTCCCCCACCCCCCCTCAGTGCCAGCCCTGAAGCAGGTCCACAGTGCACCTTCCAACCCAGCGGGGTCAGCTGCTTCCTCTGCACACTGGCTACTCATCAGACTCGTCTGGGAGGTCTGCTAAAATACTGACGCCTGGGCTCTGCCTCCAAGGAGACGGATTTAACTGGTCTGAGGTAGGGCCCGGGCATCAGTATTCTATTAATCTAAAGTGATCATTCTAGTGTGCAGCAAGAGCTGAGAACGTCTGCTGTAGCATCTCCTGCCACAAGTGCAGCAAATGCTCCTGGGAAATATGTCCCTGGGAGCCCGGCTCTTGGTACTAAGTTTTGTTCCTCTTCTGATCTCATCCACCCCAAAAGCCTCCATTCTCCACTGCATCAGATGGTTCTTAAATCTCAACATCCAGCCCAGAGAGACTTTAGTCTCCAGGGACAGACGCATACAGTACAGAGCTCCATCCGTACCAGGCCCTTGGTGAGTGCTACCACCACCGTACTGAACAGCGGTATCAGTCACGTGCTTGAGGCTATCCATGATGGGAAACCAACTGGAACTAGTCCAGGCAATGGAAGGATTTGGCGTATCATCTGTAGCCGTGGGGTAGAGGATACAGGTGGGTCCAAGGGGCATTTGGCTCTAAGACTCACTAACATCACTAAGGACCACATCTCTTCATGCTGAAATATGCTAGGGAAGGACTCTGATTGGCCTGGTCAAGTGTCTGCCCTACACCAATCAGCTGAGGCCAGGGGCATGGGGTCATGTAGCACAGAAAGGGCTGCTAGGGCCCATTCTCATATAGAGGCAAAGGGACTCCATTTAAGATGGCGGAGTAAAGCCGCCGTATCTTTAACAATCTTTTTTCCCCCAAAGACTAACCATTTATAGAGTTAGATGAATAATGACAATAACAGCAAAATCCAGAGAGGGCATTTTTTTTATTTACAACGTTGTGTTAGTTTCAAGTGTACAGCAAAGTGATTCAGTTACACGTATATCTATTCTTTTTCAGATTCTTTTCCATTATAGGTTATTACAAGATACTGAGTATAGATCCCTGTGCTATACAGTAGGTCCTTGTTGTTTATCTATTTTATATATAGTAGTGTGTATGTGTTAATCCCAAACTTCTAATTTATCCCCCTACCCCACCCCCGCTATCCCCTTTGGTAACCATAAGTTTGTCTTCTACGTCTGTGAGTCTATTTCTTTTTTTTAATTTACGTAATTAATTAATTTATTTTTGGCTGTGTTGGGTCTTCGTTGCTGCGCACTGGCTTTCTCTAGTTGCGGCGAGCAGGGGTTACTCTTCGTTGTGGTGCGCGGGCTTCTCATTGCAGTGGCTTCTCTTGTTGCCGAGCACGGGCTCTAGGAGCACGAGCTTCAGTAGTCGTGGCATGCGGGCTTAGTTGCTCCGCGGCATGTGGGATCTTCCCGGACCAGGGCTTGAACCCGTGTCCCCTGCATTGGCAGGCGGATTGTTAACCACTGCGCCACCAGGGAAGCCCCTATTTCTGTTTTGTAAATAAGTTCATTTGTATCATTTTTTTAGATTCCACATATAGTGATATCCTATGATATTTGTCTTTCTCTGTCTGAAGGAGAATGTATTTTGGTTAACTGGGTGTATTAGTTAGAGACCTAGAAAGAAACAAATCTTGCACTGAAGGGGTAATTGAAGAAACTTAATAACGAGACTAATTACAAAGGTGAGAACGAAGAGAATCAGCGGGGATGGCGAGGCACCAAGGATTAACTGTTACACCTGCCTCTCCAGGCATGAAGGGGCACGGGAGGCCCGCAAAAGTGGAGCATGGGAGAGGGTTGCCCAACTCATGGCTGCCTTAGCTGGATGAATGCAGCCGCCGCCAATCTTGAAAGAGGAGGCACTGGAGGGATACATCCACCGATCTCTCGGCCTGGTCCTCCAATCCCTCACTGGCTGAGCGTATCTGGAAGCCAGAGAGAGCCCAAGTGATGCAATCCATAGTGGTCAGGCTTCCAGACCCAGAGCAGGTGGAGAAGCACGGAAAATACGTCCGAAGGAACAAATGTGAATCCTGTACGTTGGGCATCCACCCAAGGACTCTAGCCTCTCAGCTGCCTTCACTCAGGGGCAGTAACTTTAAAGTCATCCTTGGGAGTTCCCTGGCGGTCCAGTGGGTAGGACTCGGTGCTCTCACTGCCGGGGCCCCGGTTCGATCCCTGGTTGGGGAACTAAGATCCCACAAGCCGAGTGGCCAAAAAAGCCATGCTTACTCTTCACTCTTGTTCTTCTCCCGTAGTCCATCACCAAGTCACCTTCCAAACATTTCTGGAGTCCATCCCCTTCGCTGTCTTCATTTTCTCTGCTCTGGACTATTGCAAATGATTTCTCAACTGGCTTCTCTGTGTGCAGTCAAATCCACCCGCCAAGATGCAGTTGGGCTTGACCGTGGATGGCCCTTCCCAGCGGAAACCCTTCCAGGCCCCCCAGGCCTTCAGGATAACAGGCAGCCTTACCCTGCGAGCTCCCGAGGTCCGTACCTGCTCCAGGAGAGTTGGAGCCAGACCTCAATGTTGATTGACAGTCTGGCTAAGGAACTGGGCCTCCCTCCTTAGGCAAGGGGACAGTACAGGAGTTTTGAAAGCAGGATTTTGTTGTTGTTCTTGTTAACTTTTCATTCTGAGATATTTCAGACTTCCCCAAAAGTTGCAAAAATAGTATAAAGAATTCCCATGTGACCTCTATCCAGATTCTCTAAATATTAACATCTTACACAGTATAATGATCAAAATCAGGAAATACTATGACCTAATCAAAAACCTTATTTGAATTTCCCAGGTGGTCCCACCCTTGTCTTTTTCTGGCCCAGGATTCACTATAGAATCACCTTGCTTTTAGTTGCCATGAGTCTTATCTCCTTCAAACAGAAACAGTTTCTCATCTTTGTCTCTCATGACCTTGACACGTGGGAACAGTACTGGCCACTTGTTTTCTAGAATGCCTCTCTATTTGGTTTTTTCTGATGTTTCTTCACCATTAGTTTCAGGGTAGGCATTTTTGGTAAAGATGCCGCAAAAGCGAGGTTGTGTCTTTGTCAGTGCATCATACAAGGAGGAAAGTGATGTGAGTTTGCCCCCAATACTGTTGATATTAATTTTGCCTATTTGATCTAGATGTTGTCTGCCAAGTTTCTCCAGTGTAAAGTTGCTATTTTTTCCCTTTGTTATTAATAAGTATCCTGTGGGGAGAATACTTTAAGACTCTACCCTGTTTCTCATATACATTTTGCCCACCAGTTTTAACATCCATTAATGATTCTTGCCGGAAACAGTTCTTACTGTGGTATTTGCCAAATGGTGGTTCTCAAGCCCATCATTCCTTCTACGTTTATTAGTTGAAATTCCACTGTAAGGAAAAGAAAAGCAGGATATCTACCCAATAGAAGATGGCCTGCAGGCATCAAAACAGCCTGCCCGATATATTGCAAATCGTATACCTGATAAGGGACTTGTATCTAGAATATATAAAAAATTCTTACAACTCAATAATAAAAAGACAAATAACCCAATTTTTAAAAGGGCAAAGGAGCTGAATAGACATTCCTCCAAAATTTTTTTTTTACAAATGAACAATAAGCACATGAAAAGATGTTCAACATCATTAGTCATTAGGGAAATGAAAATCAAAGCCACAGTGAGATGTCACTTCCTATCCCCTTGGATGGCTATAATACAAAAAGAATAAAATTAGCAGATAACAAGTGTTGGAGAAACTGGAACCCTCATATGCTGCTGATGGGAATGTAAAACGATGCAGCTGCTTTGGGAAACAGTCTAGCCTTTCCTCAAAGGTTAAATACAGAATTACCGTATGACCCAGCAATTCCACTCCTAGGTATATACCCAAGAGAAATAAAAACGTACGTCTATATGAAAACTTGTACACAAATGTTCAGAGCAGCATTATTAATTCCAAAAAGTGGAAACAATCCAGTGCCCATCAAATGATAAATGAATAAATAAGATGTGGTCTATCCATGCAACGGAATATTTTTAGCAATAGAAAGAAAGAATGTACTGATACACGCTACAATGTGGCTAAATCTTGAAAACATGACGCTAAGTCAAAGAAGCCAGCCACAAAGGACCACATACTGTATGATTCCGTTTATGAAATGTCCAGAATAAGCACATTTATAGAGACAGAAAGTAGATTCGTAGTTACTGGGGGCTGAGGCCAGGGAGGGAACGGGGCGTGACTGCTCATAGGTACAGGGTTTCTTTTGGGGGTGATGAAAATGCTTAAAAATGGTCCTGATGGTTGCACAATTCCATGAATATACTAAAACCCGTTCATCTCACACCTTAAATGGGCGGATTGTATGGTATGTGAATTATATCTCAGTAAGGCTGTTATTTAACACACACACACACACACACACGCCAGCGACAGCCCCTCCGGGAGCCTCCTGGGAAGAGGAGGCCTCCACGGCCCCGCCCACGCAGCCCCCCTAGCTCCTGTCTGCAGCAGCCACTGCTTGCTTACAAAGGTTACTTGCTCCCGACAAGCCAAGCAGAAAAGCGGCATCGTCTCAGGCCGGGCAAACCCGGCAGCCACCGGACAGTGTTTCTCGTGATTCAGCTCAGGGAGATGCACAGCTGCATCTTGAGCAGCTATCTCCATACTCCCCAGTGAAATATCCTGAGCCAGACTGTGGTTTCGTGACTTGAAGTCCAAGGTCATGAATCAACATCAGCTACTTATCAAGACCGAAGGCTGCGGTCACCGTGCCTGCAGGAGGTCACCGTGCCTGCAGGAGGAGCAACTCATGTTTCTCGGCGCCTTCATGCCAGAGTGCTGGGCCGCACCCTGGTGCCCATGAACCTGCTGGACTAACCACACACTGGCCCGGACCATACCTTTCCCACAGCCGTCACGGCTGTGCCACTCGGAGCCTGGCAGTCTGATTCCCCACTTGCCGGTTCAGTGACCCCTGGTGAGCGGCCTCGGCCGGGCCAGGCCGGCGCCGGTTTCTCTGGCTCTGGCTTTCTTGCTCTTGTTTACGTGATATTGTAAAACACAGCACCATGAGGGGTGGGTGAACTAGGAGAAGGGGGTTAAAACGTACAGACTCCGGGCTTCCCTGGTGGCGCAGCGGTTGGGCGTCCGCCTGCCGAGGCAGGGGACGCGGGTTCGTGCCCCGGTCCGGGAGGATCCCACATGCCGCGGAGCGGCTGGGCCCGTGAGCCATGGCCGCTGGGCCTGCGCGTCCGGAGCCTGTGCTCCGCAGCGGGAGAGGCCACAGCAGTGAGAGACCCGCGTACCGCAAAAAAAAAAGTACAGACTCCCAGCCATAAAATAAGTAAGTCCTGGGGATGGGATGTACAGTGTGGGGACTATAGTTAATCAGACTATATTGTCTATTTGAAAGTTGCTAAGAGAATAGATCTTAAAAGTTTTCATCACATGACAAGAAAAAAAAATTTTTGTAACTGTGTGGTGACGGATGTTAACTAGTCTTATCGTGGTGATCATTTTGCAATATGTACAAATATCGAATTACTATGTTGTACACCTGAAACTAATCCGATATTATAGGTCAATTATATCTAAAATAAACAAAAAACACAACTCAAATCAGGGCCACTTCCTTTGGTTGAAGCCCTTCCCAAGATAAAGACAGGGCTCCTGAACCTGGCCTGATGTGTCTTCTCAGAGCACCGCCCACCCGAGGACTTGTCAGCTCACGGCCTTCATACTCCCGACCACACTGGCCTCACTTCAGCTCCTCCAAGTCCCTCTGTCCCCTCTCACCTCCAGCCCGTGGACCACCTGGTTAGTTAGTTCACTCTGTCTTGAGACCCCTGCTAAAACTCACCCTTCAAAGAAGCCTTCCCTGATGCCCCAGGACTCTTGCACGTCTCTTTCCAGCACTGGTCAGCGTGTCAGCGTCGCTGAGATTATTGAATTAATGTCTGCTCCCCCTTCAGGCTGTGCACCCGCTGAGGTCAGGGGTCTGTCTGCTTCACCCACACTGACACCCACCACAGCTGTCCCAGAGCCTGGCACACAGCAGCCGTTCAAAAAGCCTTGTAGATAGAACAAAAGAATGTTGTTCTGAAGTCTCCATGAAGCCCATTCTCATGTTCAGCTTCCTGAATTTTCCCATTCCTCCCAAACATAGATCAGATCACATCCTTTCCATGCCTAGAACCCTCCAAGGGCGTCTCACCGAAACGATAATAAAATCCAAACTCCCTGCCTCGAGGGACAGGGCCGTGCAGGGCCTGGGCCCCGCACCTCTCTCTTATGTCATCAGGGGAAGGCCCTGAGGGTGATAAGCCGAGAACGGCTTTGCCTTCTGACCTGCCACTTTGACCTCTTTGTGCCCTTTGACCTCTCCAAGTTCATTTCCATCTCAACCTCATGCCAAATCAATCAGAAAGGAGGGCCAGCACTGAGGACAAGCTCAAGAGTCACCTGTGCGGGGCCAGCACCCCCGTGGGACAGCAAGAGGTGGAGGGTGGGCACCGGCCGCCCCCGTGCAAAGGCACGTTTTATCCCTGACGTGGTTTAGAATTGCCCGCATACGGTGATGACACAGAGCAGGCCAACTCTGAGTCAATTTTGTTATTGTTACTAAATTCTCGACAGATGATGCGCCCCCTTACCGCCTGCACCCGGTGACCCCACTTAACACGACACTGCTCTGCGGGACGATGTCCACTGTTCATTCCCCTCTCAGTCAAGTGTAGGAAGAGGGAGAATGCAATCTCATGTTCACCCCTTTGGCGTTACCTGATATGGGAGAAGGCAGACACAGGCATGAATTTTATGTCCCCCCACATGGCTGGGCAGGACAGTCATTTCCTGCCAGGGAGGGGAGTGGGGACTCAGTGACGTGGTCCAACTGCAGGAGTTCAAGCAGTAACAGGCTTTCTGGACTGGGGCTTGGGAAGGGCTATGCCATCCCCACAGGATCTGTCAGCTTCCCCTGCAATAAGCATGGGCATCCTGCACCCTTCTTCTGAGCCTCTGTAGAGGCTGGGAGGATGCTGGGGGATGGTGCTGTTGGAGGAGGAGGGGGGAGAAGAGCAAAACAGGAAGAGCCTCCGAACATTCTTCCTGGCTGTTCCCTCTGCCACGCACTCCCCTCGTCCCTGACCTCTACACATCTCACCCTCGTATCAGGGAGGCCGAGTTCTCTGCACTTTCTGGATGAGTAAACTGGAGCAAAGTTATAGCCAATGGGGAGCCGACTGGTCAGACTGCAGGGGGAGGGGGTGTCTGTGCTGTTTCCCTTGTCGACTCCTCTGGGCTTTCCTAAGTCCCCCGACAGTAGAGAGGGGATAAATGGTAGCAGGAAGCAGCAGGATCGGGGCCCTGCTCTCGGAAGGGATCAAACAAGTACCTGCTTAATCATTAGTCGGGCGGTGGAAAGCCTTGCGAACTGTCAAACTTCAGCAGAAACACCAGGGAAGGAAACAGTGGCCAGGAAAACAGACTTCTGTTCCAGTTTCCGCCGGGGGCATTCAAGACAGATTCGTCTGCTCACGTCCAGCCCTTGTGAGGGGCGCACCATTGGCCCAGGCATTAGCACCCACAGTTTGATTCATTCTGTCCTCACTCCAACCCTTGGCGGGGAGGACTAATTATGCCCATTTCACAGATGAGGGAACTGAGTCTCAGAGAAAGGCAGTAACTTGTATGAGGAAGCCAGGCTCTCTGCTTTTTAGCCCAGGGCTGTTTTCAAGGAAACACGAACTCTAACCTTCCCAGCCCACCCCCACTCCCCTCACTGGCTCCCTACACAAGCCCTCCCACCCCCAATGTTCTCAGCAGGGAGAAAGGATCTGATTGACATGTTTTAATTATTCAGACTGCTGTGTAAAGAACGGATGGCAGGTGGAGGGGCTGTGGCCGTACAATGTGCAGGCAATGGACGAGGGCAGAGGAGACCGGGGTGGTGGCCACAGAGACGGTGACTAGTGGACGGGGTACATTTTGGAGCTGGAACCTACACGGAGGTGTCAGAACGATTCCCAAGTTTCTGGCCTGAGCAACTCGGTGGAGGATGGTGATATTTCCTTTTTTTTTTTTTGGCCCTGCTGTGCGGATTGCGGGATCGTAGTTCCCCGACCAGGAATTGAACCCGGGCCAGGGCAGTGAAAGCGTGGAGTCCTAACCTAACCACTGGACCACCAGGGAACTCCCAGTGGTGATATTTCCTGAGAGGGGAAAGAGTAAGAGGTGAGTTTGGGACATGGGGAGTTGGGCAAACCCTAGAGACAGCCAGGAGGAGGTGTTGGGGCCACAGGGTGTGTGGGTCTGGCTCAGGGGTGAGTGCCAGTGGGCGAGAGGATGAATGAATGACCGAAGGGGTCAGCTGGGGGATGGATGGGCAAGTGGGCGCTGTTGCTAGGGGTCTGAGCCCTGGAGTCACTCTTCAGAGGACCTAGGAGGGGAGACTCTCCGTGCAGGGGGACCTGGACGGTGCAGCCCCTCCTCCCACCTCCAGTTCCTCAGTCCTCCAAGGTCAACAGCTCAGGGGCGCTGAAGACATTCCTGCAGTTTCAAGGAGAGCAGAGGCATCCTTCGAGGAAGGAGGATGGACAGCCTCCAGCTAGGAGGCGGAGGAGAAGAGTGGGGCCCAGAGGCGTGGCCTGGAAGCCCCTTCCTCAGTCTGTTTGCACAGCTGTCCAGGCCAAGCTGGGCAGAGTGCCTCACTGGCTGCCCTTCTCTCCCTCCACCTCCAGGGGAGGGCGACTTGCTGTAAGGTAGGGAACTCGGTGACCAAGCCCTGGCCCTGGGGACTCTCCTCCTCTCTCCGTCCTCCCCTGCTTCTCTGAACCCCTCGAACAGCCCCCCTGCACCTAGCATGCCCTCTCCTCCCTGCTCCCTCCCAGCCGCCTCCCCAGGCCCAGAGTCCTTTCCCCTCCTTTCTTTGGCTTCCCACCTGTATGCGAGGCCCTCCTCCGCTCTCCAGGCCCCCTCACCACAGCCTATAGGAGAGCACCCATTTCCAGTCCTTCCACCAGATGGTGAGCGGCTGAGGACACATCCTGGGCAGCCTTGGCATCTTTTCAACCTCTCACCCCACACACTCTAGGTGCTGAATCAGTGTGTGGTGTGTTCAACTAAAAGCGCTTGGTTTGTATTTCTCGAGCTAAGATTAAGATCTCTCTCTCTCTCTCTCTCTCTCTCTCCCTCCTCTCGCTCTCTGAGGTGATGCTGTCCAGGGCTGGGGTGGAGGGCTTCTTCTCCAGGAGAATTGCCCCAGCTCTGGATGCTTAAGGAACTTGTTTTCTCACCAGGTGCCAGGTCTGCAAAATGCACCACCCGGCCTATCTCCAGCCCCCGAGCCTTGCTGAGCCATGGCGCTCCTGTATGGCAGGCGCCATGCTAGACTCTCCACCTGCCTCATCTTGGTGATCCTGTCAACGTCCCCATGATGTGGGCACTCATCTCCCCATGCCGTGGTTTAGGGGATACCTTCAGAAGGGTCAGAGGATCAGGAAGGTCAGTGACTTCCCAAGGATACTCGGCAACCTCGGAGTGACTTGTCTGGCCTCAGGGTCCCTGTTCCTGGTCACTTTGCCTCCACTTGCCACGTGGAGGGACCTGAGTAGCACCCAGAGAATCACGGGAGGAAATCACATGACAGTGACTCCGCTCCCCAGCCCCGCACCCCGGCAGGTGCACCACAATCTCCCCTCTGTGACTCCCCCCAGGCTAGCCTGAAAGCCAGAGGCATGGTGTCTCCAGCCTGGGACAGAGAGGTGCAACCCTCATATCGACACCAGCAACGGTTTACCCACTTGGCTTCCTGTTAGGTTTTTTCTTCCTTCCCCGCAGGGGTGTCTCTTATCTTAAACTTCTTAGGGGGTTTGTGCCAGCTGTTTACCATTTGGTGACAGTTGGTGCCAGAACCAGCCTCTTGGGACAAGCAAGGCGGAGCAAAGCAAGCCCCCTCAGTCACCTGCATGGCTGAATGGGACAAGCGGGCCCCATGAGGTCAAGGAGCAAAGCCCCGTCCGGCGGCCCTGCTGTGTCAGGCTCTATCTCCTGCATGGGGTTGACTTAGGCGAGTGGAAGTGAGTTGGCCTGCCCTGAGCTCCTCCAGCTGCGGGGAGCAGGCAGGGAGCTGCAAATAAAAGAATCCACCAAATAGATGAGTGAGAGGCGGCTGGGTCTGCTGGGCCCAGGGGCTGGCTTTGGTCTGTGAATTAGGAGCTCTGGGTTCTTCGTGACCATGCGAAGTGAGAGGATCGGCTGCAGAAACTGGCCCTGCCTCCGCCTCCCGCTTCCTAGCACTCCTTGGGTCAAGACTTCCTGATGGGGGCTTCCCTGGTGGCGCAGTGGTTAAGAATCCACCTGCCAATGCAGGGGACATGGGTTCGATCCCTGGTCTGGGAAGATCCCACATGCTGTGGAGCAACTGAGCCTGTGTGCCACAACTACAGAGCCTGCGCTCTAGAGCCCACGAGCCATGACTACTGAAGCCCACGTACCTAGAGCCTGTGCTCCGCAACAAGAGAAGCCACTGCAATGAGAAGCCCACGCACTGCAACAAAGAGTAGCCCCCGCTCGCCGCAACTAGAGAAAGCCCGCGTGCAGCAACGAAGACCCAACGCAGCCATAAATAAATAAATAGATAGATAGATAGATAAATAAATAAAATAAAGCACATCAACTAAAAAAAAAAAAAGGCTTCCTGATGCCCAGCAGGGTGAGCTCTGTCTGACCCTGTGGCCCAGTTCTAATAAGTGTCTTCGATGCTCACGGTGTCTCCAGGGTATAGCCCAGCCCCTAGCCCTGGGCTCCACAGCACATTGGACCCCATCTTGTCCTCATCAATCTGCTCAGAACCCTTGGCATTCTGGGGCCACATCCACACCCGGCCATCCTCAACCCTCCCAGACACCAGAGCCCTTCCTCAGCCTCACTCAGCATTGCCAGGCTCCTCCCGCCTCCTCCCATCAGCTCCTGTCCCCAGATGCCCGTTCACCCGTGACACATTCCAACCAAACATTGCTCTGCCTCTCACCCTGGAAGGGTAAGGGTCTGGATTCCTGATCACCGATCACCTGTAAGCCAGCCAGCTCCCAAGCACCCTGAATAGCCCTCTGGGCCTGTCCAGGGTTCATGTTCAAGGCTGACCCAGATCTCACTAATCCTTAACCTCTGTCCAATCCTCCCACCATGCAAGGAACAGGTGCAATGAATGAACAGAGAGGTAGAGCTGAGTTGGGTTCATTGGAAGAAATTCTCGTACAGTAACCAGAGTCAGAGGCATGGTCTCAGGCCGGGTTGGCCAAACTCTAACCAGGGATGGAAAAGGAAAATTTCTCACCTGTTACGTAGAAACAGATTCCCACAGCCAGGAGGGGGAGCTAGACCCTTGGAGTCCTGATTTTAGTTCAGGTGCAACCAAAACTCAGGGAAATGGCCCAGATGGGACCCCAACAGCCTTACTAACCCCCCGCTCTAGAACTCTGAGAATCGGGAAAGAAGTCAGTGCCGAAGAGGGCCATGTAGAAGGTAAGTGAAAAAGTGATACCTGAGGAGGGAGGAGAAGGCGTGAGAGCCCCAGGTGGCAGTCCTCAGTCAGTGCCTCTGCAGCCTGGCACCCCACCTCACCCCCCAATACACACACACACACACACACACACACACACACACACACACACACACAGAGCCACGCAGTGCAGCGCTGTCCAGAAGGTGCTTGAGGGAGGACAGAGAAAGCCAAAGGAAGGAGAGAGACAGCTGAGAATGCAGACTACTGCTCACAAAACACACCGTGAAGACACATGTGGGGACCTCACATGCCCCGGGACGGTGGGTAAGATGGGGACACCGAGGCCCCAGGGAGTAGAAGGAAACCGACTTGTTTGACAGTTTCTGAAGTCACTCATTCACTTTCCCGTTCATTCCTTCAACAAATATTTATCGAACATCTTCTAGGTTTATAGTCCAGTGCAGAGATGAGAGCATAGACCCTGGGGCCAAACTTGCTTTGTTCCCCCCACCCCGCCCCCAGCCCTGCAATTTTTGTTTATTGTTGCAAAATACATATAACATAAAATTTACCATCTTAACTATTTTTCAGTGAGCGCTTGACCACAGTCTGTGCAAAGGGAATGTCTGTGCTTCTGGCTCCACCTAACAATATCTTTCCAGTGCTTTCTGTCTCCTGGTGGGCAAAGACTGGGAGGGACGTAATATTACGGATAGAAATCCTGGGCCTTGGGATTGTTCCAGCTGTGCCTCTCTGGGGAAGTGGTGTGTGTGTGTGTGTGTGTGTGTGTGTGTGTGTGTGTGTGTGTAGGGGGCGTCCCTGGGGAAGAGTCCCTGCACTTAACTTCTGCACCTCCCCAGCCTCTCCTCTAACTTTGAAAAGCTCAGAGGCCCTTCTGGAAGCCTGAGTCAGCCTGCAGTCTGCTTTTGCTCCAGAGGCAGGACCAGCCCCTGAAATGTGAGGGTGGGGAAGCTTGGACCACCTTCAAAGTGACTGGGGGAGGGAGCGGGGCAGGGCTGGACCCCATGCTGCCCACTCTGGGATGGAAATCCCCATGGGGAAGGTGGATGGTTGGTGGGGATCTGGGCAAAGGTGCTTTAGGGGAGACAGGGCCGGAGGGAGAAAGGGGTGTGTTGAAGACCCAAGAGGTGAGAATGACCAGAAATGAGAATGTTGCAGAGGCAGGGCCACCTCCCCCCCGAGAAGGGAGGGTCCCTTGCTCTCCTCTGCATGGACAGAGCAGTGACTGTTCAGGAAGGTGGGTTTGGCCTCACTCAGGAGACAAACGCTCACCCAGAAGACGTCATGGGCTCTGGAATGTGGAGAGAGGGCTGGGAATGCAATGACAGGGGCCTGGCACCCCGCAGGACAGGAGGCGGGCCCGCCCATCCCCGCCCAAAGGCTGGTCCTTCTCCTTTCTTCAGGCACACTTTACAGAATCACAAGTGACCAGAACGGACTCTTCGAATGTCCCCACTGGAAGGGCCCTTAAAAATGCAGCCACCTGTTGTACCGACTGGGAAACTGAGGCTCAAAGAGGTGGTCCCAGCCGCCCCTCCCCCCGCCCCCCCCCCGTGCTCTGCCCACCCCCACCCCCACCCCCCACCCCGTTCTGCCCGCGCCAGGCAGGTCCCCTATGGGAAACCCTCTTAAAGAGTTTTTCCTTTCGCGTGAACTTACCGCCTCCATCCAGCCGCGCGGTCTCAAAGGTGAACATCACTTAAATGCGTTACAGATGTTCTTCCTCCCATTTTTGGCTACCGCGCGGCGCGCCTGGAGCGGAGGCGGCCACAGCGCGATCCAGGCCGCGTTTTGCGTCCCGCCCGCCAACTTTCTCAAGCTGTAGTTATTTGATAATGATTTTTTTTTTTTTTTAACTCTCCAAATAATTGTTATCCTCCCCGCCCGGTGCAGCTCAGGTGATGGGCACAGACTGCAGACGCCTCCTCCTCCGGATGCAGGGCTGCCGACCCAGGCAAGAAGCCATTCCCCGGGCGCCTTCTGCAAAGCCAGGGTCGAGGTCCGGGTCTGGCCCAGGCCAACCCAGCAGGACGACCCCCAACTGCCCCCCATGAGGCCTCTGTATGACCCACCACCCAAGGTCACTTCTCCCAAAGTCCACTCTCCAGGGGACGTGGCTGTCTGATGGATGACTGAACAGAGAGGGTGAGCTGGGTCCAGACTTCCATGCTGCAAACATTTATTAGGCACTTACTGTATTCACAGGCCCTGAGCAAAGCGCTGGCCTCAAACACAAGCAAGAGCAGCCTCTGCCCTCAGGGCTCCCGGCCCAGAGGAGTCTGGGGCCACACACCCCTCATCTGGAAAGATGAGAGGGGCTTCCAGGGTGGAATTGTGGACAGAAGCAGCTCGAAGTGGCAGGGCTCCACAAGGAGAGCTCCACGACGACAGAGCTCCCCCAGCACCTATCACCGTCATCCCTTCCTCTGACCCCTGCAAAGGGCCGCCGCCAGCCTGGATGAAGGCCTCTCAGAGCCTCTTCTAAGAAGCTACAGGGTTCAGAAAATACCTACCCCCCAGGTGCGGGTACGTAGGCGCAGGGCCCAGGTTCTCTGAAGCCACCCAAGCGGATGACTGAGAGGCAGGCCCCCAACAGAAGCACTAAATCTGTTTGGAGTTTGCCCCCCAAAGGGAGAAGCTGGCTGGGGAGCTGAGCACCTGCTTCCCCACCTGAGGATCACGTGTGTTTTTTGACGCTAAGCCACAGTGGTTTGAGCGGAGCCCTTCGCTGGGTTCGTGAGTCCGCGCTCAGCTCAGTTACATCCCCAGAGAGCCCAAAGTGCTTTCGTTACCCTGAATTAAGTTTAAGTTTTAAAATTAATACATTTGAGGTGGAATTTGGGCAGCCAGCCGCAAGGGGTGAAAGAGGAGGAAGTGAAAGGATGGGAAGGCAGAGGAGCAGGGCTGGGGGTGCTGGGAAGAAAGGGGTGCTGGCTGGGGGGCTGCCTCTCCAGAAAGCAGTGTTCTTGAGCAAAATCAGGGAGCAGGGTGAGAGGTGTGGTAACAGCCCCGGTGCCCAGAGAGGATTTCCGGGCGGCCTGGGGGGCCCCAACCTGTTAACCGACAGTGGTTCCTCATCCTTCACTAGATAAAACCAGTCTCTCAGTGGGGCCTCATGGGCCCCTCTTCTATCTGTCCCTTAGACGGACTTGTACGAGCTCCTGCCTTGGCCTGATTGGTGCAGTAGAGGTGATACGTTCCCTGCCCCAGAGTCCCTCTGGGTTCAGGGGAAGCCAGAGGGTTATTAGAGCAGACTCCCCGCCCAGTAGCGGTAGTGCCACCACCAGGCACCCAGAACTCAGAGCCATTGCCAGCCCTAACGCCCTCTGCGTTGCATTTTCTCACGCCCTTCTGTGGAACCCCCCAACCCATACACACTCCTGTACTCATCCACCTTTTCTGCCCAGTCTCCACTCAGCCAGTGCCAGACAACACCCAAGCGTTTGCATATAGCACCAGCAGAAGGAAAAAAACAAAGACAGAGAAAAAGTTCTCTACATTTTCCTTGCCCTGAAATATTCTGAGATGATCCACTCTTCTCTTTGTATATGTCCACCACTGCTAAGTGGCAATGTAAATTCTATTGAAATTTGTGATTCTGTAAATGGTATATGAAATGCATCATTTGGCAATTTAACTAGCAGCCACTTAATAAATTTACTTTGCAGGTCTTAAAAAAAAAGCTCATCCCAAATTTTCAAATCAGAAAATCTTTAGAAAGATCTCTTTCATTTTTCACATATGTATAAGTTTTA
This sequence comes from Leucopleurus acutus, assembly GCF_964270905.1. Classification (NCBI taxonomy): domain Eukaryota; kingdom Metazoa; phylum Chordata; class Mammalia; order Artiodactyla; family Delphinidae; genus Leucopleurus; species Leucopleurus acutus. The sequence goes on from NC_139158.1 coordinate 7,741,244, forward strand.
TGGTTTAGGGTTTAACAGCTTTTTCTATTTTCAGTTCTCTACGGGTGGGGGGACACATCATCTGCCCAGTATGGGGCTTGCACAAGGCCCAGATCAGGGCTGCCCCCTCCAGGAAGCCTTCCGGGCTCCCGAGGCTGGGTCAGGTTCCCTCTGTCATGCTCCCACAGCCCCCGGACTTCCACTGTTGCCACCCCAGCACACAGTCTGTTTGCCGACCCCTCTCCCTCACCGTGAGCCCATGGTAGCAGGAAGTGGGGTCCCATTCTTCCCTGTGTCCCCAGCAGTGCAAAGAAGCTGTCAGTGACTGTTTGGGGAACCAAGAGCCAGCCTAAGGGATTTCCCTCCTGCCTCGGCTTGTGGCCCTGAGTCTTGCTGGGATGAGGCGTGCCCAGGTGGCTCTTCGCAAGCCTGCCAACCCCCCTCCCTGCACCCCCAATGGGTGTTAGGACCCTCTTCGGAGACTTGGAGAAACCCCTGTCTTCCTGTCTCCCTGGGTCAGCCGCAGCCTTCACAGCATCTCCCAGAGCTGCCTCCCCTTCCAGTGCAGCCTGAAGGAGGGGGATCAGATGCGGGGATGGAGGCCCCTTGTCTGCGCAGAGGCAGGATTTATCTCAGTTTGGGGAGGTCTGGGGCCCCAGAGCCCCTAGATCATCATTAGTTCCATCAAAGAGGCGGCTATGATCTGAGGGGGCAAGATGCATCGTGTCCAAATTGGAAACAGCCTGGTGGGCTATGGGGTAGGAGCCGGGCGGGGAGAGGGCTCGGGCCGCCCTGGGGGGGAGCCCAGGACACTGGAGGAGTCCCACAGACAGTGCACAGGAAGAGGAGGGGGAAGGAAGAGAAAACATTCCACTCGGGCTCCAGGGAAGAGAGCCGCAGGAGATGGAGCACGGCCAAGTCTGCAAGTCAGCTCGCCCTCCCCAGGGAGGCGGGAGGAGGTTGGGGTGGGGAGGAAGCAATCCCGCCCACGAGGTGAGGGCCTACTGTGTGTCTGGCCCCCATGCCGCACATCTGCCTGGGCCCTGTCTCACCAGCCACAGAAGCGCAAATCAGAGCTGGGGTTCAAGGCCAGGTGCCCCGATCCCCAGAGCTTCAGCACGTCCCTGAAAAGGCAGAGCGAAAGGAATATTGGGCTCCCCAAGTTCTCCATCCTCATATCTCCCCGTTGGCAGGCAGCAGCGAGGCGGTGGTCTGATTATTAACTCCAGGTCAAACACAGAGGTAGAGAAACAACGCAGAACTATCTTCTAGGTATTGGGAAGTGGAGGTACACGAGCGGACAGGAATGGGATGTAAATGACACCTTCAACTCGAAAAATAAAGCTGAAAGATCTTTCCCATCCTGCTGCTTTTCACTGATGACCACGTTCTTTCTATACGCACCCCCCCAATTCCAGAGATGTCCCGCACCCCCAAAGGTGGCATCTGACGCCCACGCTCTCCAACTAGCCCCTCTCTCTAGGGGACAGAGCGGAGCTGGAGCCACAGTCCCCGGACTAACTCGCTGGGGGCCACCTGGGTGTGGTCCTGCCCCTCCCTGGGTTTCAGTGCTTGACAAGGGAAGGAGGGGCTCTGCCTTAGAGACCCCCTGCCTCCAGCCCCCAGGGGGCCCCTAGAGGGAGCCCAGGAAGGACATTAAAATGTCTGCAAGGGGGGAGGGGGGTGATGATTCTTTCACGGGACACAAAAATGCCAGATAAATGCTCAGGCTAGGACGCTACCCTGAGGGAAGGGAGACAGGAATGAGTGACCACACTTCTGCCCAAGGGTGTTCCAGAAGCTTCCCAGACAGACCTCATTTCATCACACTTCACTTTAGGGCACTTCGCAGATACTGCGTTTCTTACAAATTGAAGGTTTATGTCGACCCTGCGTCAAGCAAGTCTGTTGTCACCCTTTTTCCAACAGCATTTGCTCGCTTTGGGTTTCTGATCCCATCTTGATATTTCTCGAAATAAACATCACCAAAAGTTGACAATTCCCTGAAGGCTCAGATGACGGTTAGCAATTTTTAGCAATAAAAAATTTTTTTCTCTTTTGTGGCAGCACAGCATGGCTTGTGGGATCTTAGTTCCCCAACTAGGGATCGAACCGGACCCCTGGCAGTGAGGGTGCTGAGGCCTAACCACTGGACCACCAGGACTTCCCTAAAATATTTTTTACATTAGGGTATGTACATTGTTTTCTTAGACATAATACTACTGCACACTGAATAGACTATGGTGTAAACATAACTTTTATATGTGCTGGAAACCAACACATTTGTGTGACTTGCTTTACTGGGGTGATCGCTTGATTGGGGTGGTCTGGAACCCAACCTGCAATATCTCCAAGGTATGCGTGTACTATAATGGTGAAAAATGGGAAACAGGGCTTCCCTGGTGGCGCAGCGGTTGAGAGTCCGCCTGCCGCTGCAGGGGACACGGGTTCGTGCCCCGGTCCGGGAAGATCCCACATGCCGCGGAGCGGCTGGGCCCGTGAGCCATGGCCGCTGAGCCTGCGCGTCCGGAGCCTGTGCTCCGCAGCGGGAGAGGCCACAACAGTGAGAGGCCTGCGTTCCGCAAAAAAAAAAAAAAAAAAAAAACGGGAAACAACCTAAACTTCCAATAACAGTTAAATAATTTCATGTGGTGGAATATCATGTAGCCGTTACAAATTATGCTCGTGGATTTGGCTTATCGATGTGGAGGAAATGCTGTCAATAAGACTTAAGGGTTAGATAAGCTAATTTTCTCTTTTTTTTGTTGTTTTTTTAAAAATCGAAGTATAGTTAACTTACAATGTTGTGTTTGTTTCAAGTGTACAGCAAAGTGATTCAGTTATACATCTATATATTCTTTTTCAGATTCCTTTCCATTGTAGGTTATTGCAAGATATTGAGTATAGTTCCCTGTGCTATACAGTAGGTCCTTGTTGTTTATATACAGTATACTTTATATACAGTACACTTTATATATAGTATACTTTATATACAGTAATGTGTATATGCTAATTTTCTTAAAGGACCCATCCAGTGCCTGCCTGTCACAAACACTCACAGACTGGTGACCCCAGGTGGGGTGTGATAAAAGCAGGAATGAAAAAAGCATACGCAAAACAATCCCAGTCTTGTAAAACAACCCCTCACAAATGCACAGAAAAAGGCAGGAAGGAAATGCAACAGAATATTGCTGAGCTGTGAGACTGGAGATTGGGGAGTTCATTTTTCCATATTTGCCAAATTTTCGACAATGAGTGGTTGTGTTTTAAATTCTTTTTCATTAGTTAAATTTTTTCCCAACATTTTATGATGAAAAATTTTAAATCTATAGCAAAGTTGAGATAATGTCACAGTGAAGTACCCATACCTCTTCCTAGGTTCTACCACTGAGTTTTTTTTATAATACTTTATTCTGTATCCATCCATCTATCCCTCCCTCTAGCCACCCATAAATCCACATTATTTTTTTTTCTTATGCATTTTAAAGTAAACTGCAGACAACAGTACACTTCCCCCTAAATACTTCAACGTGCATGTCAGGAAAAATTGTTTTCTTTTGTGGTACACGGGCCTCTCACTGCCGTGGCCTCTCCCGCCGCGGAGCACAGGCTCCGGACGTGCAGGCTCAGCGGCCATGGCTCATGGGCCCAGCTGCTCCGCGGCACGCGGGATCCTCCCAGACCGGGGCACGAACCCACGTCCCCTGCATCGGCAGGCAGACTCTCAACCACTGCGCCACCAGGGAAGCCCAAAAAATTGTTTTTAATAGTCTTCAAGAAGCCAGAGGCTGCCCTTACCCCTGAGAAAAGCAGCCTGCAGCCCCACCCTCCTTGCAGAAGGCAGGTCAGGAGGAACTGGGGCTGGGTTGGGGTGAGGCCCAGCCCTTCTGCCTTACTCTCTGTGTGACCTGGTCAGTCCCTAGAGCCCTGAGCTTTCTCTGCACCTCAGGCAGGGATATTGAGAAGCAAAAATACCTCTGCTCTCCCAGCCATCTGAGGGTGTAGTGCAGATTCCCCACGATTAGGCCTGCACTCACCTTGGCTTTCCTGCAGGCATAAAGTTGTCAGATGTAGCAAGTAAAACTACCGGACACCCAGTTAAATTTGAACTTGGGATAAACCCATTTTTCAGTATAAGTATGTCTCGTGCAGTATTTGGGACACGCTTATGCTAAAAACATTATTCAGTCTGTAGTTTACCTGGCAAGGTGGGGAAACAGAGCCCTAGGAAGGGACTCACGCCAGAAGTTGAGAACCAAGTTGGGATTTTTGATAGTAAAGTCTCATGTTTGTGCTGTTCTCTGGATTTCACAAAGTGTTCTTCTGTCCGTCATCTCACTTAAGACTCTCTGTCACCCTCCAGAAGAGTAGTGTTTTATTCTCATTTTATTTATTCATTCATTCATTAATTCATTGAAGTATAGTTGATTTACAATGTCATGTTAGTTTCAGGTGTACAGCACAGTAATTCAGTTTTTTTCAGATTCTTTTCCCTCATAGGTTATTAGAAAATATTGAGTATAGTTCCCTGTGCTATACAGTAGGTCCTTGTTGGTTACCTATTTTATATATAGTAGTGTATATATGTTAATCCCATCCTCCTAATTTATCCCTCCCCACCCCCTTTCCCCTTTGGTGGCCATAAGTTTGTTTTCTATGTCTGTGGGTCTATTTCTGTTTTGTAAATAAGTTCATTTGTATCTTTTTTTTTTTATGATTCCACTTAAAAGTGATATCATATGATATTTGTCTTTCTCTGTCTGGCTTACTTCACTTAGTATGATAATCTCTACATCCATCTATGTTGCTGCAAATGGCATTACTGCATTCTTTTTTACGGCTGAGTAGTATTCCATTGTGTATATGTACCACAACTTCTTTATCCATTCATCTGTCAATGAATATTTAGGTCACTTCCACGTCTTGGCTATTGTACATAGTGCTGCAGTGAACACTGGGCTGCATGTATCTTTTCGAATTATAGTTTTCTCTGGATATATGCCCAGGAGTGGGATTGCAGGATCATATGGTAACTCTATTTTTAGTTTTTTAAGGAACCTCCATTCTGTTCTCCATAGTGGCTGTACCAGTTTACATTCCCACCAACAGTGAAAAACCCGTGAAAACACAATGACCCATTTCAGTGTCGGAGAAACAGAGTCTCAGAGAGATCCAGGGCCCCCACCCAGCTGACAAGGCGCAGAGTCAGAACTCAGTCTCAGTGTCTGGGCTTCAGGGGAGGCTCTCCGCCACCTTAGTTCCTCTCTTTGAGACCCCAACAGACCACAAATGTTGGCCCTGAGACCCACAAATGGGGCTCCAGGACAGGGCCTACCAGCCCGCAGCTCCAGTGCTCGGGGTCCGTCATCTATCTGTGCGACGGTTCATTTTACGCATCAGTTTGACCAGGATATGGGGTGCCCAGATCTTTGATTCCTGGGTGTGTCTGTGAGGGTGTTTCTGGATGAGTTTAGCGTTTGAATCAGTAGGCTGAGTAAAGCAAGTTGCCCTCCCCAAGGTAGGTGGGAACCATCCACTCCATCAAGGGCCTGAATAGAACAAAAAGGCAGAGGAAGAAAGAAGTGGCAGGTCAGCGCACCCTCAGGTGCGACACGTGGCTTCTTGGGGAGGACACAGCCGCAGGTGGTAGCAGCACGGCATGGCGCAACAGGAGCTGGCTGCCAAGGCACTGCGAACAGGAGAGTAGGCATCCCTGAGCTGGTAAACCCTGCCCAGCCCTCCAGCTCCGCAAACCTGCTCTGTCTCACCCAGTGGCAGCCGCCACCTGGAGCCCAGTGCCGCATCCTCGAAGGAGTCAGACCCCAAACCTTGAGTCTGTGGGAAGGAGGCTGGACCAGTCGCCCTGCCACCCCGACACTCCTCCTGGGCCCCGGCTCTTTGCCTCTAGCCCACCAGACCTTCCTGTCTGCCTGCCTTCAGCCACCCTGGAGACTTGCCCTGTCACCCATCCATTCATTCATTCATTCAGTAGAATTTGATCGAACGTTTGGATGATGACAGCTTACTGGCATGCAGTGATAACTCCCTCTCCAGCAGGGGACCTGAGCAAAAGGTGGATGAGGTGTCTCCGGTTCTTTTTTTTTTTTTTTAAAAAAGCTGTGAACGGTTTCACAAAATAACATGGTGATGCCTATTAGGAGGTGATTCCCTCAACCACACCTCATTCAACTGAACTGGGGCAGCCAGTTTGGGGACCTGTGAGTTAAGGTTTCAAGGGTAAATTATGGAAATTGGGCCCATCCCAGGGTCAGCTTCTCAGAGGTGAGACAGAACTCGCAGAGCCCACCCACCTCTTAGACGGGGCCACACGGTTCTCTGAGGCACCACCAAGCTCCTTGTTTCCCCAGTTTTGATGCCAGCACCTGCCCAGGTGCTCTTAGTACCAGCCGTCAGGTCTAACACAGGGTCAAAAATGAATCTCCTCTCCTATGAAGGCCCAGATAGTAAATATTTCAACTGTGCAAGTTTCAGAGTTTTGATTGTGACTACTCAACTCTGGCTGTAGCACAAAAATGGCCATAGACAATATGTAAACAAACGAGTGTGACTTTGTTCCAATAAAACTTTATTTACAAAAACAAACAAACAAAAATGGATCTCCTCACCTGCCGCATGGCTTGGCCAAGCCGGAGTCAAGTGCAGGGCTAAGATGTAGGCGCTTAGTGGGTGATGGTGTTGACCCCCAGTTGGGACAAGCCATCGTGACAGAGGCTGAGCTATGGTGAGACTCAGGTTCTAGGATCTTCCTTACGTGGGGTCTGCAAATGTATCCCATATGTCTGGCCATTGCTTCACATACCTGTTCATTGCATTTAAACAGTTATTTAAAAACATAATTGGTTTTGCTGTAATCACTGGCTGAAAAGTATGCCTTTAAATTTAGTAATACAGTAACCAAACCTTTATGAGTTGACTATTGTCGGACGCTGTTCTGACAAAATAGAGAAATAGTCACCATCTGAATTTCCAAGATTTTCCCCCCGCCACACACACACTGCCGCACGCCAGAATTTTTCTTCTCTGAAGTGAAGGGTTTTTTCCTTTTGTTTTGTTTTTACTTTGAACCCCTGAGATTAGTCTTTGGCAAGTTTCCTTTACTCTCTACCAAATGGTTTTGAAATAGTCATCATTTCTCTAGATGACAAAATCTAAAAGATTGCTTTTACTTTTGAAGGCAATGAAAATATGTCTATGGTTTCACTTTGAAGCTCATCAGGAAAAAAACTAAAACCCTCCTATAACATTTAGCACGTGTACAGGAATTCTCGATTCATGGGCCACCTGCGTGTCTGATAATCATTTAATGATGCTTCCAAAGTTTCAATAATCTTTGGAAGCCGCTCAGTCACAGCAGACAAAGCCTGGTGATGGATGACCCAGTGTAACTTCAGCAAACTACCCTCGTGTCGCTTTGCCACTCCTGTTACATGTGTTTTGGGTAATGGCCAATCTTTTCACAGATGAATGTATAGTGTAGATCAAAGAGTTGAACGCTGTGAAAGCACATCGAAGTTTTTTCCTGTTTCTATAAAGTCATCAGCATTGCACCATCCAACCAATAGGTGTGATTCCTTCTCACGCCATGCTGCAGGGTGGCCAAATTTTCCCCACGATGTCAAGCCTTCAGTGGTGGATCTGACCCCTCCTTTGTTTTGAACCCCACTTTGATTTGCTGCAGATAACTCTGTATGACCACATCTAAGTTGATCTCCGTCGTCTTTTCAATACGACCAAAATCCATGCATCTCTATAATTGGGAAAGTGATGGAGATTTTTCTTACATAAACTACAGTGATTTTTTCACTACCCAGCCAGTGGCCTTGTCACATGTTATTGAATCAGGAACTAATGATTTCACCTGCTGTGTCTTCTAACGTTGCAGGTTTTCTTTTTCTGCTGATTTCATTTTGAATTTGCTAACTTCTATAGGCATCACCTGATTTATACGTGAGACTACCTCACTTTATCTCTTTTGGCAACTCCCTCCAAATTGCCTTTATTCACAGATGAAATAGATCCGTCATGACTTCTTAACAATAAACACTGTTTTCCAAAGAATAAAATACGTTTAACCCTGAATTGCAGGTATGTTCTAGTTTCCTCAAGCTGTTGTGAGTGAACAGATAATAATCTGTTAGTGACAGTTTCACCAGAAAATCAATATTCTCTCCCTCCCAACTGCAACGATTTCAGGTGCATTTTACGTCTTCTGTGTTTTCAGAATTTTTACAGAGATTTATCCCCCCCTAAACAGAAACTCCTTGTGAATAATTCTCCTCTACAGGTGCATTTTGTTGGCGAATGTGCCTCAATTGCCACATCTGTAAAATGAGGATGATAAAGATTCCTGTGTCATGGGATTGTGTTAGGACTAAAAGATTCAACACGGATAAAGCCTCTGGAAGCATGCCTGGCGCAAAGTAATCATCCAACAAATATTTGCTCTTATGATTGTGTCTCTGCTCACCCTTCTCCTTCCACCTGCATGCCTTCCACGCCTGTTACTTTGCGAACTCCAATTCATCCTTCAAAACAAAACGCAGGGACTTCCCTGGTGGTCCAGTTGCTGAGACTTCGCCTTCCGATGCGGGGAGTTCGGGTTTGATCCCTGGTGGGAGAGCTAAGATCCCACATGCCTTGGGCTTCCCTGGTGGCGCAGTGGTTGAGAGTCCGCCTGCCGATGCAGGGGACACGGGTTCGTGCCCCGGTCCGGGAAGATCCCACATGCCGCGGAGGGGCTGGGCCCGTGAGCCGTGGCCGCTGAGCCTGCGCGTCCGGAGCCTGTGCTCCGCAGCGGGAGAGGCCGCGACAGACAGAGGCCCGCGTACGGCTAAAAAAGATCCCACGTGCCTTGCTGCCAAAAGGCCGAAACATAAAACAGGAGCAGTATTGTAACAAATGCAATAAAGACTTTAAAAGTGGTCCATGCCAAAAAAAATCTTTAAAATAAAGAAGGGAAAAGAAACAGGAGTTTCCTCAAAAAAAATATGCAAAGTCCAGCTGTGGAGCCCTCTGTGACTGCTTTGGGCTGTATACTCCCTTCTGTGTTCCGCCCACCTCCATGCCAACATATGTCACATGGAGCCCTGAGTCCACTTACTTAGCCACCTCCTTGACTAGACTGAGTCCTACTCACCCTTCCCTGATGCCCACAGGGCCGGCTGGTTGAATGAATGAGTAAAATTTCAGAAACGGTGATAGTAGATTTTTAGCCGGTGTCATCTTTGAGAATAAACTCTCAAGAGCACATAAAGGAGAAGCCTGATTTCTACTTCTGCATCCCTCCTCAAGTTTTAAAAGACTCACCAATGTTGTCAAAAAGAAGAAACGTGTGAACAACTCGAGAAAATGTTGGACTTTTTTTAATATTAGAGAGATAATCAAATAGAAAACCTTTTCTTTTAAACCTTTTCTGTTTAATTAGTCATTATGATCAGGTATCTATGGAAACAACTGGATGTTCACGCTCAAAATAGACAATCATCTCTCTGTCGAACAATGCGTAATCAACACAAAAGTTGGAGCTTGGAGAAACAAGCTTCCTCCCTTCAACAAGTGCTTCTTGATCTTGAATGATATGATAAGAAATCAAAACTCAATCCCTGCCTTCAAGGGCGCCACAGGTTAACAGGCAACAGGTAAAGACTTAGCAGTCAGGGAGATGAGGTGGACCAGGTGGGAGAGAAATGCAGGGGCAACAACCTTGAGGAGATTGGGTGGGGGCCACCAACATCAAAAGGGAACTTCTTGGGATCACGTAAAGTTCTAGAACTCGATGAGAGAAAATTCTAGAACTTGATGGAGTGATGGTTACAAGAGTGTATACAATTGTCAAAATACACTTAAAAATGGGTATATTTTATTGTGTATAAATTTTATCTCAATAAAGTTGATTTTTTTTTTTTTTTTTTTTTTTTTGCGGTACGCGGGCCTCTCACTGTTGTGGCCTCTCCCGCTGCGGAGCACAGGATCCGCACGCGCAGGCTCAGCGGCCACGGCTCACGGGCCCAGCCCCTCCGCGGCATGTGGGATCTTCCCGGACCGGGGCACAAACCCGCGTCCCCTGCATCGGCAGGCGGACTCTCAACCACTGCGCCACCAGGGAAGCCCCTGAAGTTGATTTTTTTTTTTTTTTTTTTTTTTGGCAGTATGTGGGCCTCTCACTGTTGTGGCCTCTCCCATTGCAGAGCACAGGCTCCGGACGCGCAGGCTCAGTGGCCATGGCTCACGGGCCCAGCCGCTCTGCAGCATGTGGGATCTTCCCGGACCGGGGCACGAACCCGTGTCCCCTGCATTGGCAGGCGGACACTCAACCACTGCGCCACCAGGGAAGCCCTGAAGTTGATTTAAAAAAAAAAAAAAAAAAAAAAAGCCCTGGAGCGGAAGAAAACGGCTGCGCTTGCCTGTGAGTGCCGTGGGGAATATCGCGTAAGGGCAGGAGGGGGTGTGGAAGGGAAGATTCTGAGCTCCATTTCGAATATGCTGAGTTGCAGGTGTTTGTGGTCTTCCACTAAAAGCACCACCTTGAACCCGCAGCAACAGTGTCACCTGGTAACAAAGACTGTGCTTGACCAAAGTCTACTCAGGCTCCCCAGAACTTTTTCAACTCGGCCCTGATTTTGGGCTTTCGTGTTTGTTTCTACGTGGTTGAATTTTAGCAAGAATCCTGCTAAGTCAGTTTAACCAGAATCCTACATTCTCTGTATCTGATCACCCTCGATATTTGACCAAATTCCTCATCCCCTTCCATCATCCCCCAGGTGATGGCTTATCCCCCTGGCCTGCCTTCTGCAAGTATCCCGTGAGGGTGGTTTAACCAGAGCCCCCTGACCCCTGATGTGCCCCTTTAGTAGTTTTCCATACACTCGCCCTCCACCCTGCTCCTTGGCTACAAATTCCCACTTTTCCTTGTGGTATTCAGACTTGAGCCCAAGCTCTCTCTCCTCCTGCAAGACCCCACTGCGGTGGTCCCTCTACCTAGCACAACAGTCCCTTGAATAAAATCTTCCTTAACTATCTTTAACAAGAGTCACTGAATAATTTTTCTTTAATACCAGGGGCTTGTTAGAAACTGCTAGATCTCAGGTTCCATCCCAGACCTATTGCCCAGAGCGTTCACATCAATGAGATCCCCAGGTGATCCCTACACATGTCAAAGTTTGAGAAGTGCTGATTTAAGGGGCCTGGAATAGCGCCCATGAAACGCCCACAGCTGTGAACACTTAAGCCCACAAGAAAAGCAAAAGGGACAGACGGGGTGGGGGGCCTACATGGGGCGCCCCAGCCCTTAGGTGGTAGCCTGGGCTTATTTTCTCAGGACACACTGGTCTCTGCTCACAAATGGGCTCGTCGGAAAGGTCCTCTGTGAGCCCCCTTTGTAAAACAGCTCCCCTCACGGTGTTCACAGCTCTGAACATCCCCTAATATTATGTTGTATATTAATTGTTTTATTTTGTAGACTTTCTGTCTGCCCTGACCTGAATAGAAAAGCCAGAATGGTAGGGACTTTGTTTCGTTTTGTTAATTGCTGTGTTCTCCAGGGCCCAACAGTACTTGACATGGAAGAAGCACTCACTAAACATTTGTCGAATGACTGAATGAATTCAACCCGGCTGTCAGGTTTTGAGGGTAGTGAGGAATTCCCTCATCAGTGTGTCTGGATTTTGGTGAACGCATCCTTATTTCCACCCTCTAACTCCTCTGTGGTTTGCAGATTCAGCCTGTCACACGTCACTGTTCCCAGGGAGATTAGGAACCTCATCTTCCTCTTGACCTTGGCTGGCTGATCTTTCCATTCCCCATGTCGCCCTAACCACCGGCAGTACCTCCATCCCCTGGGTCCTTCTTTCCCCATCTGAGAATGTTCTCTCCCACGTCCCAGGCGAAGTGCCAGAGAGCTTGTAATTCAGCCTCATTGGCCCCTTTAATCCTCACAATCACCCGAGAAGGCAGACACAATTACACAGAATCAAGGCTCAGACAGGTTAAGTAACTTCCCTGAGGCCACACAGCTATTAAAGAAGCAGAGCGGAGACTCGAACCTAAGTTCCCTGAGTTCTGTCGTCTATCTGTCCCAGTGGATGTCAGTGCTGGGGTCTGGGCGAGGGCCTGAGAACACAGACAGGGCTCTGCTCATGGAGTCTGCTCTCCTGGAATGTTGTCTGACAGGTCAGGCAACCCTCTTTGGTCCCTACTTTTAGAACACCCACCGGGAACATGTGGGACTCAGGGAAACAGGAGGTAAGAGGCTATGAGGTCACACCACACTGGGTACTGCTCCTCCGGTTCTGTAGATGACTCAACGGTCAGGAGCAGAGGGGCTGGGTGAGTAACCAGGCAACCCAAGCAGGGTCCCAGCCACCATCCTGAGCAGCCTCTCTCCCTGGGTCCTGATGCTGCAAAGAATAGGTCCGGCCCTACCTCCACGACAAGCCTGTTCTCAGCCTCGGCAAGTAAGCAGTGACAGACAACTCATTACTCCATCACATTTCCTGACAGCTCTGGTGGGAAAGGGAAAGAATGTTCTTCTTTATGTTGAACTGAAACCCTTCTTCCTGGAAGCTTTATGGCCTGAAAGAACAATCTTTCTTCAGGGGAGGGAGGCTCTCCTGTCCCACTGAGTTTCCTCCCAGTGAAATGATTGTGGGTCCCCTAACTGTTCCACACATGACAGAGCTCCCGCATCACCCTTCTCCTTCTCTAAAAACACATATTCTAGAGAACAGGACTGTTACCTCCCTTTTTATAGATACTAGGCCTCTAGTAATGTAGCCTATATTCACATTTGCTCTCTGGGCGGCCATCTCCTAGAGCGTGGAATTTAGGAGCTGAGCTTTGAAGAATGACAGGATTTTAATCCAGCATCTAACACAGTGATGAGCAGGTTTTTGGTCTCAAAAGTACATATAAAATAAGCAGAGAGATTAGTTTGGCCAAAGCTGTGAAGTCGGGAATGACCACGGCCTACTTGGAGGAAAAGTAGATCTGGCCAAGCTAAGTGTTCATGAACAGGTAAGTTGGGACAGATTGTGCAAAGCCTTGAATGACAGGTTCGGGGGTTTGGACTCCTTGCAGGTCAAGAGATGTGACTGAAGCTTTGTTAGCAAGGTGACATGATGGCCCTTGATTCAGAAAGTTTATGGGATGGGCTGTTGGGGTGTGTGCGGGGGGAAGGGAGACCACATTAGGAGTTTGCCCTGCCATCCAAGCGGGAAATGAGGAATTATAAAACATCCCCCTGGAAAGATAACGAATGACCTACATCTCCCATCATCCATGGTGAGAAAGTCAGGGCCCAGAGAGGGAAAGTGACTTGTCCAAGGTCACACAGCTATCAAGGAACAGAGCCTGGACCAGACATGATTTTTATTTTTTTTTAATTTTCAGCCCAAGGAATTCCCTGGCAGTCCAGTGGTTAGGACTCTGCACTTTCACTGATGAGAGCCTGGGTTCAATCCCTGGTCAGGGAACCAAGATCCCACAAGCCACACAGCTCAGCCAAAAAAAAAAAAAAAAAAAAAAAAAATCAGCCCAGATGTCTTTCTCTTTCATGGGCCTTCCCAGGGGGCAACTCAGACCTTGGCACCTAATAGTTGTTCAAAAAATAGATGTAAACTTGGTTCGATGTGCTTCCTGGCCTAGGTTGGTGGTGATAAGGAGGTATTCCAGAATAGGCAGTAAGGAGAAGAAGTCGGGACAGCGTCCCACCTGTCCGATGTAAGGGGGCGTTATTCCAGAGCATCTCCTCCAGGGGTCAAGCTGCTGAGGGCCCCTAGGGATCCACATGGCTTCAGAGACCTCCCTGGTCCACAAGGCCAGGGTGTGGGGACACCAGGGAATGATCCTCCTGACCTCTGGAGAGAGGCAATACACAAAAATCCCTGCAAGGCCTGTGGAGGGGGCACCCCAGGGATGCTCTGCCACCTCCCTCCAAGGCGGGGGACCCAGCACGGGAGAACAGACTCCACAGGGTCAGCTGAACCAGTGGGCTCTCCGGGTGACCCTGAGCTCATCACTCACCCCCTTTGTGTCTTGGTTTTCTCATCTGTAAAATGGGGACGATGATACTTACCTACCTCATCGCCGAGTTGTGAGAATTAATTAATGTTTATAAAGGACCTGGAGATCCACAGATGAAAGGTGCTATAGAACTACAAAGTATCGTTACTGTAATTACATTACACTGTTATATCTCAGGCCAAGGGTTTTCTGCAGCTTCGCTTATTACCGAGAACGGGAGATGGGGTGTAGATATAACCCAATCTCCTCCAACCATTGTTCCAAGCTCCAACCAAACTCCATCCAGATCTAAACTCCTGGAGATTTCATCAGGCTTGGAAGACATGACAAGCGTCTGCAGCCCAGAATTCCCCAGGGGCAGGGAGACACAGTGTCTCCTCCTGAGAGCAGCAGTTCTGGGGGGGGTCTTAGGAGATCGGGGGCTATTCTGAATTCATCCAGAGGCTAGACCCTATAGGCCAGTCTGACCCTGGGTCATCTGGCCAAGCTTTCTCTTTCGGGGGTGCCCTCTTTGTGTTAAATTGGAGTCCTGGTGGGGTCCCTTCCCACAATGCCCCTGGCCCCAACTTGAGACCAAAAAAAAAAAAACAACAAAGAAAGGGAGGCTTCCCTGGTGGCGCAGTGGTTGAGAGTCCGCCTCCCGATGCAGGGGACACAGGTTCATGCCCCGGTCCGGGAAGATCCCACGTGCCGCGGAGCGGCTGGGCCCGTGAGCCATGGCCACTGAGCCTGCGCGTCCGGAGCCTGTGCTCCGCAACGGGAGAGGCCACAACACTGAGAGGCCCGCGTACCGCAAAAAAAAAAAAAGAATGAAGAAAGGGCCGCTGGGCCTCCGATGTCAAGCTCCCCCGTGTTACTGAATCTCCGACAATTCCACGATCACCATCGTCACTATTTCACAATACCTCGACTTGACCAGGTAGGCGAAAGGGAGATCAGAAGGAAATATAATTACCTTTTTACGAGCTTATGACGTGGTTTCACCCTCCTCGCCTGCCAGCTTGTCCAGTCACTCGCAAATGATGATATACATACTATAAATTATATCATTATCAACCTATAATTACAGGCAACATCTCTATGAATCCCCCTGAAGGAGACTGAGGCTCCAAGATTAAGTACCCCCCCCCCCCCCCCGCCCCTCGGTCCCTTGGGAAAAATGCCTGGTTGCCAAGAGGAGAGGTTACCTTCTTCCAAATACCAGAGACGCTTGGTTCAAACAAACAGAGATGCCCCCTCCCATCTTCATGCACGCACCCCCGGGCTCCCCAAGAGTGGATCAGCTCTCCCTACAGAGTGCAGACAGCCTGAGACGTTGGCATGGACAAATCCGGACATGTGAGGGCAAACTCTCCGCGGGAGACTGAGAGCAGAAGGGCCCTGGCAGGGGGAGCTCTAGGGGGAAGGGACAGAAGGAAGAGACCCTGGGACACTGCAACTCGGTGGAACAAAAGCCCTGCGGCTCCCTCGGGCCTTGGAAAACACACTCAAGGACATCTCTGCCTCCCAGAACTAGCTGAGCATGGGTGCCCTCCGAGAGGCCCTCACTCCATAGGGGCAATACCCAGGCCCTGGCAGTGGTCTGGCAATACCCATATCCCCACAGGGGGCCCTGGCCCCCCTGGGCCAGACCTGGCTGAGGTGGGCCATGGACCCTCTGGCCTCTCGGCTGACGACAGGGAGCTGGGAGGTGCTGAGCCCAGGGAGGTGGCAAGCTGGAGGTGGGAACATGCCAAGCCGTGCTCCTCCAGGTTGCACCCTCAGCTCCCCACTGGGTACAGGAGCCTGCAGTCCACTCCTCCCTTCCTACCTCCTTTCCTTCCATGGGCCTCCTTTGCAGCTCCGAGCCAGGCTCTGGGAAGTAGCCATGAAAAGGGCACAGGCCGGTCCTTAGGGAGCTCATGGCCCAAGGAGTCCCTACCCTGTGAGAAATGTGATTCCTGGGCAGGACTCTGGGGCAGAACAGGGGGACATGGGGTGGGACGGGTCGAGAAGGCAGAAGCAGGGATTCGAGAGATGGGTAGGGATTTTCCAGGTGGGCAGAGGAGATTTTGAACAGAGAGACTCCCCCCCACCCCCACCCATAAAGGCATAAAGGGATGGATGAGACAGTCTGGTATGTTCAGGCATTGAGGACACACGGGGCTAGCAGGGCAGTGGGGGGAGGGGAGGCTGCCTCCTCCCTGGATGGGACCAGTCCCATCCCATCCCTCCTCACTGCCTGTTCTTCCTGGTGCAAACCTCCACTCGACCCACCAGACCCCTCGGCGTCCCCTCAGCTCCCTGTACACTCCACGGGTCCTTCTCCCTTCTTCCTCCTGCCCACCCAGGCCTGGGTCCCCTTCAGGCTCCAGCTCAGGGACCCCTCCTCTGCGATACCCCCTCCTTGAGGTCCAACCAGAAGGTCTGGTCACAGCTGGTGTGTGAAGTCGGGGTGGTTCTCTAACCTGATCTGAGAACAGCCAGGTCCTGCCCGGCTTCTGGAACCAGTCCCCAAGCCCATCCACCAGCAGTGAGAAGTGGCGGGGAGGGGGCACCAGAGCTTTGCCCAGAGTCACAAGTGGCAGCTGAAGGCAGCCAAGCGCCTCCCCTGTCTGGAGAGCAGGCGACCCCGGCTGAGGCTCGTCCTTGAACCACATCTTGTAAAGAATCATTTGCACATTTGAATTCAAAGCCCCTCAAACCAGTATAAACACCACCATCCTGAGTATCATAAAAACCACGCTGAGCATTTATGGAAACTAAAACATGTGTATTAACATATGGCAAAAATTTCACTTACTGCATCTTTTTAGCATTGGACTGATGCATGAGGCATCTGTGCTAAAAGTGTTTGAATGGAAGCTTCAGAAAAGAGCAGAACTAGAAAAAGGCTGTCGCAAAGATTGGGCTGCTGGCAGGGCTGCAGGGAAGCTCAAGGATGGGTCCCTGGTGAGGGCTGGGGGCTTTGGCGGAGAGGCAGGGGGCAGCCCACCAGGGTGCACATGCAGCACAGTTCATTCACCCCAGACCTTCCAGGGCAGGCTCCCCTCTCTCCTGCTCCCCTCGCCCTCTTCCCTCATTTTTCTCTCCTCCTATCTCAAAGAGCAGATGGGTCTCAGGGGAGAGGTGGTCAGGGTTGAGAACAGGAGAGAGACGCTTTCCTGGTTCTTTTTTCCCACCTCGGCTCCTGGCAGGAGAGAGTTGAGTCTTCCAATTCCCCACAGCCAAATCTGATGGGGTCCTGGAGCAGGACTTGTGTCAACTTCTACCTTGAACCAACAGCTAAGGGTCCCCTAGGCCCCTCCTAGGCTCTCCTAGGTCACTGCAGCCTCCCTGGTTATCCCATCTCAAAGGCCAGTCAGGAGCATTCCTCTTCTCTCTCAAAGGAGTGTTCGGGGCTCTAGGGTACAAGAGGTCCTGCTCACCAGAGCCCAAATCCTCATGTCAGCCTCCATTTCCAGGTATGGCAGATCCAGGTGAGAATGTCAAGGATTTTATAACACTGAACATCTGGGTGGCCAGTGGGTCCTTGATCTTGACTCAATACCAGCTTCAGCCTCAACCTGGCAACTGGGGGTACCCCCGTGCTGGCAGATGGAGCTCTGACCTGATTCCTCAGGTCAGCACACGGGCGGGGATGCCATGGTCCAGGAATGTGCTGGTCCCATGAACTGCTTTGAAAGAATAAGCCAGCCTTGTAAGTAGCTACTAGCCCAGGGTGAGTTATGGTTTAGAGGAGACCATTTTCATATGTGCTTTGATTTATTTTGTTACTATGTGACTTTGAAAAGAGGACAGATGGGCTTTCAACTTCCTTCTAAGTGAGAGAGCATCCCAAAGGGTGATGCCGAGAGCACGCGTGGTGAGGGCTTTGCAACCGATTCATTCTTCTAATTCCGTGACCGTCAAGCGTGGAGTTACTGGAACCTCAACACGGCAACACCTTGCAGGTTGGGCCTGGGGCTGGCCCTTTGCCATCTGGTTGGGGTCTCTTCTAATTGGGGGCTGGGAGGGGGGAATGAAAAGCTGTGTTCCTGGAAGCAAGTTAGATCATCATCACCATCTCACAATCATGCTAGCCGCTAAGAGGGGACCCTCCGATGTGGACGCCAATGGGCCCTTGGGTTTTCTTGTCCAGAGCTGAGCAAGTCTGTCCCTCTCTCAGGCGACAAGGTCACAGCCTAAGACAGACAGTTCCCGTCTGGAACTGGGAACCTCCATTGATTATTCCCAATGGCACCTTTCTGGGTCAACGCTGGTGATGTGCTCTGTGCCAGTGTCCTGTTTGTCAACTGATGGGATAGACTGAGGATTGCTGGCAAGATCCCCCCAGTACCTTTCAAAGAGGCTCAGCCTTACAGGGAAATGAGAAAATTAACCCACTGCCCTCCTACCCGTAGAAAGCTCCTAGCTGCGTCCAGAGATGCAGGTTGCAAAGTGCTTTCATCCACATTGTCACGGTTGAGATGTGCAACCACCCGTGGGGAAGGCGTCCCGAGTGTCTTCTCTTTCTTACAAACGAGGAAACTAAGAAGCAGAGATGAGAACTGAGGTGACCAGCCCGAGGCCACATGGCTGATGGGCAGTAGGGGCAGCCTTCAGAACTGCAAGCATCATGCCTAATCCTTGATCTGTGGGTCCTTCTTCCCCCGGATGACCCCCAGTCGGGAAATCTCGATGCATATGTTGAAAGTTTATCTCCAGAGAGTGGATCCCACCCGCTTCCTTGCACCATGGGTACTAGCTGGGTGCTTGCTAACTCCTTACCAGAAAGTGGCCTCCCCAGTTAACCTAACTGCCTGGCCCGCCACCTCTTTAACCATCCGAACCTGACATTGAGACAAAATAATATCTAGCTTTCCTTCCTTGCTTTGATAAAGATCAAAGCCCCAAAGGTGATGTCAAAGGCCGCCAACCCTCGCCTTAAGCCAGCATCCTGGATTTGGGGTTTACCCCAGCCCTATGAGGTTTCTGCCCAGGCAGAAGAGACGTGGGGTTTCCCAGCTCATTCCTCTTTTCTTTTCTGTTCCTCTAAAAGAGAGAGAGAGAGAGAGAGAGACCAAGCGAGCCTGAGGCACAAACAAGCTGTAAGGAGATAAGATGATATCCTCTTGTCACCCTCCTGGTATTCTGATGTCCCGAGATGGCAGCCCAGTGCTTGCATTGGCAAAGGAAGTGGGGTCATTGACCTCCCTTGCGGCATCTTTCAGAATGGGCTCCTCCCTGCTTTAATTTCAGCCTCAAGGTGTGGAGAAGAAGCAAGAAAAACACATCCTCCTGTTAATCAGTGTGCAAAATGGCTACAGGCCTTTTCCGTGCTTGTGAACAGAGAGGGCCCCTGAGGGTCCCTGTGTTACCCAGGGACCTTTTCAACTGGATCTGTCCCAGCTTCTTCCTGCTGGATGAAATTCCAGAGTCTTCTGTCCCGAGTAGCCATGGAAGCCAGGCTGTGGCCTCTGGAATAAAGGTCCAGAGACAAATGCATGGAAACAGAAAGACAACTGTGAAGTGGGGGTCGACACTGCTATGTCTCTGGCATTCGATATCCACTATGATGGGAGGAAGAGGCCCTTCCTGATTTCCCAGGGGAACTTTGAGTGACCCCATTGGAAGCAGGCTTGCAGGTGTCCAACGGGTGTTTGCCAAGAGGCAGGACCTGGGATAAAGGCGCTGGAAAAGGAGTGCTTCACAGTGGCTAAGACAGCCGGAGACCCACTCAGAACATTTAGCCCACATGGGCCCACTCCATGGACACAGAGTGATGGGGAAAATGTCACATGGAGAACCTGATACCACTGGCTGGATGACCTCATGCTGTTACTTCTGGTCTCTGGCCTCGGAGTCCCGCTCTGTAATAAGAGGTGATAACTGACCTCCCAGAGTTCCTAGAAGGTCAAGTGTGATGGGCATGCAGGAGCCTTGCACTCTGTCAAACCCTCTTCAAAAGTCAGGAGGACGCCAGGGTGAGTAGACATTGGTCCAGACTGGAGTGACATTTCTGAAGTTCCCCTGAGAATCCACCACCATCCGCATTCCTCAGGGAAGAGGCTGTGTCTTAGAACAGTCACTGAGGAGTGGACAGGAGTTGGTACATTTATCATTGAAAAAAAAAAAAAAGAGGCATTGTCTGCGCTGGCTGTCTCATGGTCACACGAAATTTCTGGGTCCTTCCCAAGCAGGCAATGACATCTGGTAACCCCATTGTCTGCTATCTGCAGGGAAGAAAGTGTTAGACACGAGGGGCAGATGGAGTTTGCCTAATGTGTCTGTTCTCTTCTTTGCTGCCTTTTCAACTCTTCTTGGGAATGCAGCGAAATAGCAGCTGTTCATAATTTTCATGAATAAAGAACTATGTAAATTTCAACTATGAAAATGTGTTGCATCTCTTGTGGGCAAAGTGTGGTGTATGCTCCAGCTTCGTCTCTATTTCCATCTTGTGTGCATCTTGGGGTTTATCTAAACTGCATTCTCCAGGCAACTGCTCAGTTTCAGAATCCTTCCTGGTTAATTGATGACAAAAGCTATCGTTCCCCGATCCTCCCGGCCAGAGCGAGAGGCTTGCAGGCCAGGTTCCCAGGTACCAATTCCACCTCCATCGCTTCCGAATGGGGTGTCAGTCTCTATGTGTTTCTTTTTACTGCTGTAAAATGGGTATGTGATGTCTCTCTCTTTCACAGAACACTTGCATGATAATTACGGATTTGTGAACTACCTTCCAGCAGCCTTTGGATGGGGAGGCCAAGTACGTTAAAGGTCTTCTTATAAATACCTGCACGAGGGGAAACTTGTCAGCCAGCATTCCACCCTGATTAGGTCCAAATAGATACATACTGCTTGGGACCTGTCTTCTACCCCGTTTTCTCTACTGCTGGGGGCTTCAGAAATAGTATTTACACCATGTTTCTGAAGAGCATGCTGTACTCGTTAGTAACAATCTTACCAGCTCAGCTCAAAAATGGCAGGAGGGTCCCTCTCTGTTTGATGGGTGTCATGTGGAGAGATATCAAACCTATTGTGAACGGATCCAAGGTATGGTGCTAGAACCCATGGTGGAAGCTGTAGTGAACCCAGATTCAGCTCTTTGGAAGGTGGGGTTTTCTGATGGTGCCCTAAGAGATGGGCCATGCCTCTCTGGAAAGAAGGCCAGTTGATCAGACTGCTCTCGGGAAACACTACTATTATCCTTCAGTATGTACATGAACCACCCTGTTAAAAGGCAAGTTTGACTTAGCAGGTCCAAGGTGGGGCTGAGACTCTGTATTTCTATGCAGCTCTGGGGCTGAGGCTGCTGGTCCCAGGACCACACTTAGGACCAGCTGATTTTGACGCCTCTTCCAGCCCCAAGTTCCTGCACTTCTGTGATACTGTGATCAGATGACCTCTGAGTTAATTCCCCAGGGGTCCTGGTCGGCTTGGGCAAGGGAAGGCACCTAAGGGGAGTTCAAGGGCCTCCCTCCAGGGGGTATTCTTTCTAGTGCCTCCCACCTGCATCCTCTTAGACCAGTGGTTTTCTGTTTTGTGATTAATAAGAGGGACACCAGTTGCTTCTGACCCTCCTCACTGTGGACATTTGGGACTCTTGGAGTTGGGCTGCTTTGGAAAGCTCGGCCCCAAAAGGCATCCACAGAGGCTGGGGCTGGTGTGGCCAGTCGGTTTCAGAGACAAAGGTCCTTTCCACAGTCAAGGTGAACAAAAGAGAGCAAGTGAGAGGAAGGTCATTGTGCCCACAGGTAACTGGCTGGTTGGGCTGAGGGACTTAGTGAACATGACCTTGTTTCTGCAATGCTGTTTTTGTTGCCTGAGGCTCCATCCCTGTCCAAGCCCAGCTCACTCCTGTTCACTCCGCGTCAACCCTGAACTCCGTCACTTTGGATCCAGCACGTATTTTCCAAAGGTTTCCCTCCTCTGGCCAGGTAGCAGGACTGGTGGAAGGGAGCACAGAGGTGGACAAAGCACAGGGCTTCGCCTCACGTTGTACCATGAAGACAAAGCAACCAGTACACAGAGAAACAGAGGAAGACCCCTGTGGACTGGGTTAATCAATGAAGGCTTCCTAGAGGAGGTGAGATTTCAGGTAGGCCTCAAGGATGATAAAGCTAAAGATCACGGAAGTGGATCAGAGGTGAGGATGGGGAGGGGGTGAAGAATGCATGTCCCAGAAAGACTCCCACAGGAAAAGCCTATTCAAGAAGCCCCTCATGCTTTGGAAAATAGTCTGAAGTTCCTCCAAAGGTTAAACATAGAGTTAACCTTTGACCCAGCAATTCCGCTCCTAGGTATGTACCCAAGAAAGAAGAAATCAAATCGTCCCATGGAAACTTGTACACAAATGTTAATAGCAGCATTATTCACAATAGCCAAATACTGGGAACAATCCAAATGTCCATCACCTAGTGAATGGATAAAAAAAATGTGATGTATCCATGCAATGGAATATTATTCAGCCATAAAAAAGAATGAAGCACTGACACAGGCTACAAGGTGAATGAACCTTGAAAACATCATGTCAAGTGAAAGGAGCCAGACACAAAGGACCACATATTGTTTGATACCATTTATATGAAATTTCCAGAACAGGGAAATCTATGGAGACAGAACGCAGGTTAGTGGTTGCCAGGTGCTGGGGAGGGGGCTGGAGCTGGGGAGGAAAAGGGGGGTGACTGTTAATGGGTACGGGGTTTCTTTTTGGGGTGATGAAAATGTTCCAAATATGATTGAGGTGATGGTTATACAACTTGGTGAATTGCAAACAAACCATTGAATGGTACGATCTGAATGGGTGGATTCTATGGCATGTGAATTGTATCTCAAAAAGCTGCTGAAAAAGAAAAGAAGAGGGAGCACAAGGGTAGTTCTTGGTCTAAGAGTCATCAGTCATGTTCTTAGAGCTTTACCCTTGAAAGGCAGCCCTGGTCCCCTCAGCAGCCAATTTTCAGTCTCATCCCTTCCTACCTTCCTGCTTGTATTAGGTCATGTTCCCCAGGAAGCAGAATCTGAGGCAGAAATTTGGGCCCAGGATGTCTACTGGGAATGGATCAAGATTTTTAAGGGAAGCAGGTTTGAGCAGGGGGAAGGATTGAGCTGCAATGCAGTCACAAAAAAGGCCTCAGCCAATCCCATGGGGTCCACTGAAACTGGGATGACCCATCGGAATTGTCTCACTTTTTTATTTTTTTTGTGGTACGCGGGCCTCTCACTGTTGTGGCCTCTCCCATTGCAGAGCACAGGCTCCGGACGCGCAGGCTCAGTGGCCATGGCTCACGGGCCCGGCCGCTCCGCGGCATGTGGGATCTTCCCGGACCGGGGCACAAACCCGCGTCCCCTGCATCGTCAGGCGGACCCTCAACCACTGCGCCTCCAGGGAAGCCCTCGCTGGAATTGTCTCACTTTGAGGCAAGGGGGCTGGGCCTCTATACCCTCTACGGTAACCAGTCATAGGATGAGGGCTGCCCCTGGGGAGGGGTATGACCTTGAACAAGGTGGATGTCTTTGGGAAAGGGACGTCCTTGGGAAAGAATTCAGCTGAGCTCTCCCAGCAGCAGGTGGGACAGAGACTGTCAGTCCTGAAGGGAGGACCTAGGCAGTGCTCCCATTATTCACTATGTGGTTCTTTCAAAGGGCTGGCCGATCCACCCTTCACCTGGTTAAGAGGAGCTTCATCTCCAATAACTGGACCTGTCCCCTTGGCCTCACAGCACAAATAAAATGAGAGAAGGCGGGCTTCCCTGGTGGCGCAGTGGTTGAGAGTCCGCCTGCCGATGTAGAGGACGCGGGTTCGTGCCCCGGTCCGGGAAGATCCCACATGCTGCGGAGCGGCTGGGCCCGTGAGCCGTGGCCGCTGAGCCTGCGCGTCCGGAGCCTGTGCTCCGCAACGGGAGAGGCCACAACAGTGAGAGGCCCGCGTACAGAAAAAAAAAAAAAAAAAAGAAGGCAAACTTGGTTTGAAAGGACTGTTATAGGATATTCTTTAAAAACAACTGCATTATAGAACATTTCTGGAACCCAGTTCTTGACATCTCTTCCATGTCTTCTTTGTTTTGTTTTTTTTTAACTGAGATAAAATTCACATAACATAGAATTCATTCCTCCTTGTTTTTAAATCTTCTTTTCTCGCCTTCTACTGTTTGAAGGCGTTTGGGTACAAGGCTCACCCTTGAAGCAGCAACACGTCTGACAGTAGAGAAATAAAGATCAGTGGAGCATTTAAAAATGGCAATGATAATGACAGTCATGAGCTGACTTGCTACTTATTGGAGAAATAAGAAGTCACTCCTTATTCAAAGAGATGGGATTCTCAGCTAAGTTATAATATGTCCCTTCTTGGTTATGTATATAAACCACTGAAAAACATTCATGTGAAATAAAAAGAAATGGGCTCTTCCTTTGAATATTCTTTCAGCGAAAAAGGAGGGTTTTTCCGTACTGAATTTACGGTACTGCAGCAGCTTAAAAAAAATAATAATATACAATGCTCTGTCCCACACATGAAACCAAACTGGATCATCAGATTGCCTGAGTCATCTGAGAAGCCACCTTCCAATACCCCAAGTTCCTACCTCCAAATAAAATTAAGTAGAAAAACAAGCTAAAAAAAAAATCTTTAAATAATTATGGAAGTGGGCAGAGCTTTTTCTGCGATTGAAATGGTTGATAACGCTTGTATGAGGAGTGAAAAACATCTCATATAAATTTAATCTGAGTGTTTTTGTTATTAAAAATCTCATGTGAATCATGAATTATGGGAGACATGACTAGGGAGAGCTGTGAACAAGTTGATTCAAGTATCTTAGGCATCTGATGATCTCACGTCCCAGTCCAGCTTGGCTTCTGGGACTGTCAGGATTTTATCAGGTTCAGAGCTTGCTGATGGCCTAATGCTGGCTCCAAGCCTCAGCTGGCTCCTTTCACAGGCTCAAGGAACTGTGGAGAACCAGGCTGGTCACCAGTGACCACAGTGGGCTGTGGCTGGTATCAGTCTCCCACTCTTAAATATGGAGAAAGAGAAACCCTGGAAATGAAGGGTATGGCGAGATAGACATAGACCTCATGACCCTTGACCTTTGACTCTTAACTGAGGAGTGAACCAGGCTCGTTCCTTCCTTCCCTCATCAAACATTCTTTAAACCGCTACTATGTGCCAGGCCTGTAGGTGGATGGGAATGCAAAGAGAAATAAGACTAGGTCATCTCCTCAGATAGCTTAGTCTGGTGGGAGAAACTAAAAAATTACCAAAACGTGGTCAAAGAGATTGCGGGTAACGTTAGATTCTGGGATGGAATCTGTGACGTGCACTGGGGGCCAAAGGATGGCCTTGACCTCAGGAGTCAAGACCACCTGCCTGCCCCAGAAATTGCCGAGGGTGCGGGTTCAGTCCCCAGTTGGGGAACTAAGATCCCGCAAGCTGTAGGGAAAGAAAAGGAAGAAAAAGAAAAAGAAAAGAAAGAAAGAAAGAAGTCAGTAACAAATCTGGTGCCCTCATGTTAGAAAACTTTAAAAACTCAAGCAGAATAGATGGGCACTGACCAATCAGAGTGCACACTGACTATCAGAGGACCGGCCAGGCTACACTGGTGTGAATGTTTGAGAAGCAGGGAAGAGTCTAGTGTGGCTGGAACGCTGACTGCAGACGGGGAGAGGCAGCATGGAGGCTGAGATGGTGGGCGATGACAATGGGAGGAGAGCCTGAAAGATTAGCAGGAGAGAGACCAGATGAGAGCATTTCAGGATGCTCACCTGCGTGGCCCCGTGGAGTGCCAGGTGGGTGAATCGGTCCCTGTGTCCTGTGTACTTGAGAATACAGAAGCCAGATTTGAGGGAATGAAGGGATGTGAAAAGCAGAGGGGCCTGGGCCATCGGTCTCCATCTTCCACTCTTTGTAAATGCAAAGCCAGCATCCAGCTACTATTTTTTTTTCTTGGCCGCGTGGTGCGGCTTGCAGGATCTTAGTTCCCTGACCAGGCATAGAACCGGGGCCCTTGGCAGTGAAAGCGCAGTCCTAACCACTGGACCACGAGGGAATTCCCAGCATCCAGTTACTTGATGTCCACTTCCCTCACGTCACCCTTGTCCATGACCTAGAAGCCGAAAGCAAGGACAAGCCTGTGCGGACCCGATTGCCACATCATCTTCCAATCCCCTTTTTTTTCAGCTCTCTCTAAGACCTGATGCAGCCCAGCCCGGCCTGGAGGAGAAGTCCGCACGTACCATGACCCTTGGGGGTGCTGCCTCCACCTGGCCTCCTTTAAGAGTTTGGCCAGAGGACTTGAGACAGCCCCAGTGCACCGTGAGCACACTAATGACATCAAGGTGGAACCACAGCCATAAGTCTTAGCCCCAAGAACTTGAACTTCTGCTATGCACCAGACACCATACCAGGTATTTTCCATGCATTACCTATGTTTTAAGTAGGCCCTCCTCCAAATCACAAAGCCACAGAATATACTCCTCAAAATGGGTCCACAGTGGTGGGTGGAGCCCAGCAAAGATGCCAGGCCATACGCTAGATAAGTCTTTGGCAGTGTGACCAGCTCCCGTGCACTTGCCTGCTGGCCTCCAGTAAAACTGCAAATTAGCCCAGATCACAGACCTTCAGAGTTGCTCCCAAATCCTGGAACCCACAAACGTTAAGTTCACCTGTGCTGAGGGTCTATGGAATTATCATCACGTTATAGATGAGGAAGCCTTACTTGTAGTAGAATCTATTCCAATTGCCACCCAGGCTCAGAAACCGCAAGTCTTCCTGGAGAGCGGGGGGTCTCCTATAAGACTTCCCAGGACTTCCCTGGTGGTGCAGTGGTTAAGAATCCACCTGCCAGTGCAGGGGACATGGGTTCGAGCCCTGGTCCGGAAGATCCCACATGCCGTGGAGCAACTAAGCCCATGTGTCACACGTGTCAGGTCTTAGTTGCGGCACGTGGGATCTTTCATTGCAGTGCGTGAGCACTTCGTTGCAATACACGGGCTCTGTAGTTGTGGCGCGTGGGCTTAGTTGCCCCGCAGCATGTGGGATCTTAGTTCCCAGATCGAACCCGCGTCCCCTGCATTGGAAGGCGATTCTTAAGCACTGGACCATCAGGGAAGTCCCGGCATTTCCAAGAGTCTATAATTCTTAGCTGCCCTTTCCACTCTGTGTGCGGCCAGAAACAGGAATCAAACCATCCCACCCTTTGAGTACATTTTCTGAGTATCTCCTCTCTTAATCCTAAATGCCTTCAGATCAAAACTGCAAAGGACCATTGCATTTCTCAGCCCCAGCAAGAGAAAGTGTTGTTGAATAAGATGGCCACTGATGCCTTCTCTCATTCGACACATCATTATTGACAGAGCCAGGCCCTGGGGACAAAACAGGGAGAGGAAGGAAGACAGACCTTGTCCCTGCCTCACCTGAGGTTAACAGAAAAGATAAGCAAATCAGGGATGCTTTAAAAGGTTGGTATTATGCATACTGAGAAGGGGGGGGGGGGTAAAAATGAACCCAATCCCAATTGAATTCCACATTGCTGAGTCGAATTTGTTTTCTTTATTCATTTTCATTCACTTAAATACAAATTAAATTTATATTTTGAAATTCCTGCTGTATCAGTCAGGGGTCTAGCGGGGAAACA
Source organism: Leucopleurus acutus (assembly GCF_964270905.1). Lineage (NCBI taxonomy): Eukaryota > Metazoa > Chordata > Mammalia > Artiodactyla > Delphinidae > Leucopleurus > Leucopleurus acutus. Next base: position 7,768,849 of record NC_139158.1, read on the forward strand.
GAATCAAACGCAGATGATTCAAGGGAAGTGAAGAAGGGACTAGGTATGACGTGTGGGCAAAATTAAGGGAGCCAACTAAGGGTGTTGAGGCCCTCCCTTGTGTCCCCTGCCATCAGCAGTAACAGTAAAAGCAGGAAGCGGTTACTACCCCGAGGCCTGGGCAAGGGGACTTGGCCATGGGGGCCTGATGGAAGCCAGAGTTGTGGGAGGATGCTCAAATTCCAGAGGCAGAGCGGGAGTGGGGAAGCAAAGTCCCAGCCACTCCTTCCTCCAGTCTCCACTCTCCAACCTCCTACAAAGCAGGCACCTCCATTAGCCCAACCCAATGGGAAACCAGAGTGGAAGGGAAACTACAAGAGTGTCCTCCCTGGGGCTCAGGTATGGGATTCAAGGGCAGACAGTGGCTGCAGGGGTGGAGGAGGTTCACAAGAATAACTGTAAACTTTGCAAGCATTGGAAGGGGGCTCCTCAGGGAAAGAGGCGAAGGTGTCCAGGGCGAAAGCATTCCACGGGAGAATGTTGCTGCGATGGCAGATTTGTTGATAAAGGAAGAGTCTTAGCACAGAAGGAAAAGGAAAGTTAGGCTAGTCGGTTAGTCCGGGCTCGGGTGCGTGATTTAGTCTCAAGATGGGAGAAATGGGAGGGCGGGGTAGGCGACCGTGGTGGTTCCTCCCTGGCCTGTCTGTATTGATCAACTAAACCGATAACCGCCAGCTGTCTCCATCCCTTTGTGCCGTGAATTCACAGCCATAATGTGTGTGCATCTGGCCCTTCACGAGAGTTCATGGAGGCTGAGTAAAGTCTGGAGGGAGGAAAAAAAAAAAAGACTGCGTGTGGCAATATGATCCCCAGCAATGGACAGCTGGTGATAGAGGGGCTTTCAATCTTTTTTTCTGTCTCGGGCTGAGCAGCTAAGTCTGGTGTTTAGCTGTATTTTGTATTGATTTCCAAAATGACAAAGAAAATTTCTAGAGCTGTCAAACACGAGACATTTGTGAAATGAAGTGGCGTTTCATTGCGATTTCGGCTTTCCTCCTCGTCTATTATGGATATTTCATTAGCAATTAGTCAGAAACTTTTGAAGCTAGCTTTGGAGTTTGTTGTTGAGAGCTTTCATGTCAATTTCCTGTAAAACACAAGAAACATCACTGCTATAAATAAAGCACAAGGCTCAGCCCGGAGGGAGAGAATGCAATGCAGAAAGGCAAAGATAATTTCCAAGTATATGCAATTATGAAAAATAGAATAACAAAGTAGGCAATGTTTCAAATTAAGTTCCTAAATGTACATTTCATTTAAGTTTAATAAAATATCACTTAGATTGCAGTAATACCATTTAATTATTAAAAATCCTATCCAACCAGATTAATAACTATGTAAAAGATGCTCGTCTAAATTCTTTATTTCCCCTCCATTCAGCGGTCCCTCATGATGAAGACTATCCCTCATTTTAGAAAGAATTCTCTTAGGTTCCTCAAAGACCTGCTGAGAACTCATTTTTAACACTGTAAATTATTTACATCGGAATCTTGGAAACACAAAGCAAACTAGGGCAGTTGTCATGGATGCGTCATTTTAAGTTTATTTTTCACCTACTATATCTTCTTGGGCTCAGGCCAATTTTAAAGAAACATCATTCACAATGGTCTACAGCTAGCTTGTGCTGGTACATGTGCTAGGTATCTTCCCAGAGAGTGGACATCTCTTATTACTCTTTGCAACAAGTCCCTGAGGCAAGTATTATTGCCCCCATTTTATAGACGGGAAAAGAGAGGTTTGAGGATGTCACAGCCAGTGAGCAGCCTGATCTGACCCCACGTGTCCCGCCTCACCATTTTCTGCTTTCTCCATGAAAACACACTGCTAGGGCAACTTGTAATAATTACCTACTACAATTCTCAGCATCGTTGTTCACATCAAATTCCATTGCCATGTTCCATTGATCTGGCTTTTGTTGGATCAGTAGCAACCTTAACGCCTGATAACAGGAGTGGGGCCGACCCCCTTCCATGAGATGCTGTCTGAGTGTCTCTAAATTGATGGTTTTATTAACCAGTGACACGCCATGGAAATTCAGTCTCACAGGGTAAGAGCTTGGGGACCTGGCAACCAGACAGGATGTGCTGGGGGAAGTTTCTGTCTACGTTTAAAATATGTTTTTGAAGTTTCTCCTGTCCTTTTGTGGTTGCTTTCTACTTGATGGTTATTGTAATCTCGGCCTCGGGGCACTAAGCAATCAGACCTCAGTTCCTCGATGGGATCTATGTTGGGTGGGAAGGCTGTGTTTATTCCACAGAATCCATTGCTTCTTTCATTGAGTTTGGGCTTCAGAGCCTTTGGACTCAGGGAGAAGCTTCAGGGATTTGCTCAACCTCAGCACCGTGCTGGCAAGTCAGGGTGATGAGGCCAGTGGCTCAAGAGTAGAGGCCCAGAGTCTGAGAAAGGCAAGACCATTACCCGTGGTTACAGCAGAGCCCAGAATTTGAAAGGTTGTATGTGTGCGTGTAGCCACGGGGGCGTGGGGGTGGGGGTGGGGGATGGTGGGAAATGACATATGGTCCCTCCTGCTTTGTGAACTGGGGGACAAGGAGACAGGGCCTTCCACTCCCAGTACTATTTACTCTTCCAGAACTTACAAGACATTGAAGGAACCTTGATCCACAGACCCCTGGCCAGGGGTCTCATTCACTACCTCCAGGGACAAAGGTGACTCACCATGGGCCCTTACTGTATGACTTAAGGACAAAATAACAATTGTTAATTTCAGGTCCTCCAAGAAGGGATGCTGTCACTTCCAGCTGCGGGTCATTATTTGTGAGTATTTAGGGGGGCCAGGGGCACATAAGAGCACCTGCTTTTCCTTTTTTAAAAAATATACTTTATGGGCTTCCCTGGTGGCGCAGTGGCTGGGAGTCCGCCTGCCGATGCAGGGGGCGCGGGTTCATGCCCCGGTTCGGGAAGATCCCACATGCCGCGGAGCAGCTGGGCCTGTGGGCCGTGGCCGCTAGGCCTGCGCGTCCGGAGCCTGTGCTCCGCAGCGGGAGAGGCCACAGCAGTGAAAGGCCAGCGTAACGCCAAAAAAAAAAAAAAAAAAAAAATATATATATATATATATATATATATATACACTTTATTTTTTAGAACAGTTTTATTTTAATTTTTTGGCCGTGTGACATGGCTTGCGGGATCTCAGTTCCCTGACCAGGGATTGAACCCGGGCCCACGGCAGTGAAAGCGCCGAGTCCTAACCTCTGGACTGCCAGGGAATTCCCTAGAATGGTTTAGATGTGCAGAAATATTGAGCAGATAACGCAGAGAATTTCCATATTAGGATCCCCATCAACATCTCGTGTTGGTGCGGTACATTTGTTACAATTAATGACCCGTATTGGCGTGCTATTATTAACTAAAGTCCACAGTTTGCATTAGGGCTCACTCGTTTTAAAAAAATTCATTATTTATTTAAAAAATTTTATTGAAATATTGTTGATTTACAGTGTGTGTTAGTTTTAGGTGTACAGCAAAGTGATTCAGTTATGTGTGTGTGTATATATATATACAATATATTATTTTTTCACTTTCTCTTCCCTTATAGGTTATTAAAAGATATTGAGTACAGTTCCCTGTGCTATACAGTAGGTCCTTGTTGGTTATCTATTTTATATGTATATATAAAATACATATATTTTAATCCCAAACTCCTAATTAGGGATTAGGACTCCCTCCCCCACCCTAGGGTTCACGCTTTGTTATATATTCTTTGGGTTTTGAGAAATGCATAAGGGTAGGTATCCACCATTGCAGCATCATACAGAATACTTTCCCCGCCCTAAAACTGCAGTGTTGTGGACCCATTCCTCAGGCAGTTTGATCATCCTGAAATTTAGCAGAAACCATACTCCTGGAACAAGAACGTATGGACCAGTGTTATCCTCCAATGGGCTGTGAACATTCTATGACGTGGAGCTGGGCTGGTGAACAAACACTGTGATAGCTATGGAAAGAGTTAGAGACAGAAAAGTAAAAAACGGTTATTGAGGGATAGTGAGGCCAAAAATCCCTTCTGGAGTGAGGAATAAGGTGGAGGAAGCCTAAAACTTCACTGAGGGATGTCCATGCCCACCTCTAATGCTTCCGGTGTATTAACTCTTTAATCTTACAAGGTAGGTGCAATAATTATTCTCTTTCGCAGATAAGGAGGTACAGGCAGGGAGTTTAAGCAGCGTAAGTCCAAGGAAACAGATTTTCCTGTTTGGGAACTAGGATTTGAATTCAGGCAGCCCGGTATCAGGGAATGTGCTCTTAACCTCCATCGTTAGGCGGAAGTTTGCTACATCACTTCCTCTCAACTTCACCCCAGCCCTATGGGATGGGTCAGTTATGATTCAGATATTCCAGGTGAGGACAGAGAGGCTCAGAGAGGTTAGGTAAGCAGCTCGAAGCCGCCCAGCTACAAAGCTACAGAGCCTAGGGTTTGCACACAGGTCTGTCCCGTCTGAAGTCCACGCCCGTGACCTTCTCTGCCCCTTGGCCCGGTCTCCTCTGAGAAGGAGGGTGGGTGAGGATTTCGCTCTTCTGCTTCTCTGAATAGTGGTCGATGCAACTGTTCCAGGGAGCTCGAGGGAGGCAGTTTTTAAGAGAAGCAGCGACAGGAAATTTGGTCTATTGTTTGAAACAAGAGGTGCAAACAAGTCTCCTCTTTGAAGTGCTGAATACCAAATTCTGCTGGGAATGGAAAGGCGAGAAGCTACAAGATTCCTGAGCTGGTGTCAAATGCGCACGGCGGAGGGCAGGAGGGGAAGAGGCGGCCCTCGGAGAAACTGGGGCAGGATTTGTTTGAAGGGAACGTCTTAAATAGATCAGGCTACAGAGGACAGAAGCAGGGGGCCAGGGATCATTCTTTAGTTTCCTACGGGAGCCCGTTTTTGAAGGAAAACATAGCATCCAAATGTGGGGATAGGAGGCGACCGGCTCAACAGTAAAATGCAGAGCGGTTGCAACAGAAAACAAAACCAAACCCGCCACTTGGTCCGACTCGGTTGGTAATAAAATGCTATCGGATGAACGGAGCTTGTGTAAACGAATCCCACCTCCCACTCACAAGTCAGCGTTAAATTTTGGAACAGAGAGAGGGGAAGATACCGAACTTGGGATTACTTGCAATCACTTTACTAAACTGCATGCCTTCAACTCTGATAGTGTATCCACGACCCCACCCTCCCAGCCAGACGCGTAGCCAGAAAGGGATTGTTAATCAGATACTTCCCCCGACAGTCCATTAGACCAGACTCCCCTAAGGTGAAGAAGTCAGAACCCCGGGCAGTCAGCAAAGAGATTCCCAGCGATGACTAGGGAAACACACCCGTCGCCAGCCGCTTAGATTGCCAAACATCCTGTCTTCCTGGACTTAAGAGGGACTTTTGACTCTGCCATTGTCTCTCATTTGCAATCGATGTCTCATTCAAGACCAAGGTCAGGTAATCAATCTTTATTATAGATGCCCTGGACCAGGGTGTCTGGAGCCTCCACTGCGGCAGAGAAATATGTCTGGAGACGACAGCTCCACCGAGAAGGATTACTCGCCAGCAGGCTGCTGCAAGGTAAGATGGAGGGATCCCTCCTGGGCAGGTAATACTCTGGACTTCCTGAAGGCGTGAAAGAGAGGCGACCTGTCCGACGACCCAGGTAAGCTCTGACCAGGTTGGGGCTCAGGTGTGACGGAGCAGCTGCAGGTAAGCCTATGGTGGTGCAGAAAGCCCAGATTTGACTCACCAGTGAGCAGGTCACGTTGGAGAAGTCTCTTCATCTCTCCGAGCCTCAGTCTTCTTATATGTAAAAGGGGAATAAGGCTTCCTGCCTTGCAAACCTGCTTCGAGGATCAGAGATAAAGGTGTGTAAAGCGCAGCAGGACAGAGGGCAGATGCTGGATGGATAATAATTGTTGTTATCAGGTGGTTTTACAAGTAGAGATAACTCTTCCAGGCATGTGCCTTTCAATCTGGCCTTTCCACCCTCAGGACATCAGCAGATAATAGGATGTCCTGCATTGGCTCTATCCCCAGCCCCCTTCCAAGAGTTTCCATAAATATGTTTTATTTGGGGGAGGTCAGACCTGAGAAGTCCCCAGAGGGGAAAGATGTCCAAGGGAGGTGCATGGCTAAGGCAGAACGGGGCTGGGTGCCTCGGATCTAGGTGTCTCAGGAGCCGTATCTATGAGCTATGGCAACGCACCTGCGTGTGTTTGGGTTTTCAGGGCCTTTACCTCCATCAGATATTATTTTCTTATCCCATCAAATAACCTATAAGATGGAACCAGTTACATGTTTTTAAAGTCTTTTCAGCCAGATTTTAGACTCTCACCAGGGCAGGAGCTACTGCATTTCATGTGGCTTTATGTACAACCCCCCCCCCCCTCGCCACCTTGCCATCCCACCTGCTCCCCTAGTGCACATGCCCGTGTACACACACACACACACACACACACACACACACACACCATACCAGCCTGATACAGACTTCAGGAGCAACTGCAGATTTGAATTGACTTTATTTCACGTTGCATTTGGGAAAGCAGGAAACTTGGCTTCTCTGTTGGTGGTTGTGGTCTCAGCCCTGATTTCTGAAATGAAAGATCCCAGATAAACAGGCCTGGAAGCAGAATATTAGGATAGCCCTCCCCAAGGTCAGACCTATGAAAGATTTTATTCTGGTAATGAGGGCTTACATTGCCAAAACAAAGAAGGCTGAAGGATTACAGTGCGCTGTGGCATGAAGAATGTAAGTCAGGAAAGTGAAAGGGGTTTAATAACCAGCAATGACATGGCACAGGATGGGAAGGCCATGAGGAGAGTTCCCCTCTCACTCTGAGATTTCTTCTCGCGGTGCTCAGCTGTCCAAAGGAGAAGGAGTAGGGAACTCCCTCAGGCTCCAGACCCGGCATACAGTAGGCCCTCAATAAATATTTGCTGGAGGAATAAATAAATAAACACATCAGTTGCTTCAGAAAGGCATTTGGGAGGGTGCAGCTGAGATCATGACATTAAGAGGTGATCAGAAAATTGAACATGTGCTTGGCAGCCTGACTGAGAAATTCAACCTCTCCGTCAAACAACTTTTTGGTGCTCTGAACCTCAGTTTGCTCTTCTGTAAAACGGTATTAAGATATAAGCGTGAGTGCAGAGAAACAAAGTTAGGGTAGGTGGATATAATGCAGTTGAATGAGATTAAATAATAACAACTGACTTTTATTGGGCGCTTAGTGTATGCAGGTAGAGCTCAAAGCATTTTCTGTGGATTTTCTCGTTGAAGTCTCCTGCACATAATGAAGCAAGCGCTTCTGCTGTGGAAACTGAGACTACGCAAGGTTAGACATCATGCTCAAAGTCAAAGCGCTTTTCACCAGAATTTCAGTCCATGTCTGACCCTGTGGTTATGGGCTTCAATGCAAACTGCTTCTCCTTAGCTCTGCTGTTGAGATGCTGGCTCGACTGATAGGACAAGGGTCTTTTTTGACGTGGTGAGTTGGAAATGGGAGCTCAGTAGGAATGGGTCATTCGCAGCAACTGCACGTCACTTGGCATCACCACAGCTCGTCATCCACAGTGGAGGACTCCCACTTGCCTCTTCCAAGATGCCACCAGCATCTTCCCATTTGGCCAGCCTTTAAGATCCCAGCCTGCTCTCCACCTCCTGGGCTCCCAGCTGAACAGCCCACGCACCATTTCCCTTCTTTGTATGAGTTTAGTCTGTGCTGCATTGTGCCCGCTTTTCCTGACCCCAAATACCCTCCATCCTTCTTTCCAGCTCTTACATCCTGCCCTGTCCAGCACCCCATCATTTCCGAAATCTTTCGCTCATCTAAACTGAGAATGAATCTCAGTTCATTGCTCACATCCAAGCTAATGCTATGGCATGTATCAGCCTTTTATCAGTTCCTTTCCTGGATATTGTTTGTCTTCTGCTTAAGTTGAATCATTGTTCCTCACCCCACCCACATGTTATTGCTCTATTCCCCCCTAAAACTGTAAGCTTCTAAGGGCAGAGACCTTTTCCACTGTTTCTGTGTTTCTTTATAGTGTCTGACAGAGTGCTTTACTCAACAGATAGTGATTGGTGATTGGACAGTGGACATCCCAGCATTCCTGGTTACATCCTTATCTGCTCCCCAACCCCCAAACCTTTTTAAAGAACACAGAATCCTGCACAGCCAGTTTGGCATGTGGCCTCATATCTGACTTCAATTTCTCTCAAACACCTTTGTCTTTTTGGCATCTGGCCTCATATCTGGCTTCAGTTTCTCTCAAACACCTTTTGTCTTTCCTGCTGTGGAAACAGACTTTGCAAGGTTAGACATCGTGCTCAAGGTCAAAGCGCTTTTCACCAGAATTTCAGCCCATGTCCGACCCTGTGGTTATATGCGTCAATAAAACCGCTTCACCTTAGCTCTGCCGTTTAGATGCTGCCTGGACAGATAGGGCAAGGGTCTTTTTTGACTTGGTGAATTGGGAATGGGAGCTCAGTGGGAATGGGTCATTTGCAGGAACTGCAGGTCACTTGGCATTACCACGGCTCATCATCCAAAGTTGTGGACTTCAATTAGCATTAATAGAATAACACTTCGCACCTTTATAGGATCTTTCCTTAGAGAACTCAAAAGCATTTTACAAGGAAATATTAATGATTCCCATCTCACAGGCAGGAAACCCGAGGCAAAACCAAACAGTGGCTCAGTGGCAAAATTAGGACATGATTTTTCTCTTTGTTTTCAATTGTCTACGTAATCACTAGATCACGCTATCCCTTCTAGGTTAGAGTTAAATTACTGTTGAAAGACACGACATACCAAGCTTTTCACCAGCCTTACTTTAAATAATATTTGCTCTTTTCCTGCATTATAAAAGTAGCATATGCTCATGTAGAAATTATATAAAATACAGAAATACTAAAGAAGATAACACTTACCCATAAATTCATTGTCCAGAGACACCTACTGTTCTTTCGGTATCCTACGTGTCTGTGGAACACGTTATTCTTCGTGACTGAGCTCACCATATATCCTGTTTTCCTCTTAAGTACTAAACATTTCTCCATGTCACTATGTATTTTACTAAACATAATTTTTAATGGCTACACACTTCCGTCATTTATTTAATCATTTCGGTACTGTTGGACTTTTATGTTGTCCCATTTCGTTGTTTTTGGTTTGTTTGTTCTGTTACCAGAAATACTTCTGGGATGAAAGTATTTGCATTTTATTCTTTTCTTTAACATATATGCTTTCCAGATTGTGTGTGTGTATGTGTGTGTGTGTGTGAGTGAGAGAGCATTTTAATAAGAAAAAATTATTGCTAGATTAGAGGCCCACTTTCCTGGCTTCTCCCTTCTATCTCACACACAAACAAAATTTTGACATCCTAGGAGATTCTGCTAGCTACTTAAACCTCTAAAGATATCCTAATACAGATTCTCAAAGCTGACACTAGATCAAATATTTACTGTGAATGAAGCTTGAGGGAATGAAAAAAGTTTTGTACTCCCCGCTAGACAGATCAGCTTCCCTCTTTTCCATAGGAACAAGCTTTCAAAATCTTACAAACCACACTTACCCGGGAAAAATATAATATACAGTCTGACAGTGCTTATGACAAAAGAAAATCTAATTACATTTCGTGAAAACAAGTCTTCATTCAACTCCAACTGCACAACTGCAGAGATGTGTCATCAAGGATCTTGGGGAGAAACAGAACAATATTTTGCTTCATGTCATGAATACAATTAAAAAAAAACAAAACTGTGGTGTCCCTGCCCTATATGTCCTGGCACCAGGGACATAGTTGTGTGTTTAAAATATTGGATGGCAAACTGATATCATAAGAACAATATTAATAATGAAAGGTCAATATAAATAGAATGCATAGGGGTCATATCTCCCAGGAGGAAAGAAAAGGAACTAATATATGGTCTTAGCACAGAACTTGAACTTGCATTAAACAAGATAATAATAATATTTATATAGTCCTTTACATACTTCAAGCCTTTCATGCTATGATGATGTACACTCTTAATTCCTAGTGGTTCAGCAATGTCATCAGTGAGAGTCATATAGGATGGTATTTATTTCAATAGCATACAGGAAATATGTAATATGACACGTATGTGGGCCTCTCATGAGGAGGAAGAAGTAAAAAGGGGAAAATGAGATGTGATATTCTAATAAACTCTAAATTTCGAGAAAGTTTATATTAGAATATAAGTTTGGTAACAAAGAGACTGGGGCAGGGGGCTGTGTGGCCGGTGAGATGGGGTATGGGCGCTTGCGGGGTGATGAGAAGCCCTGGGTCCCTCTTAGGGGTTTGGAAGTCCCAAGGTAGCGAGCCCTTGAGTCCATTAAGCTAGGTGTATTTTCCAAGCGTAAGACGGAGCTCTGTCTGAAAGATCCAACTGCGAGCTGTTTTGTTTAAGACACGCAGAGAACAGAATGTAATCGTTAGAGGTGTGGAAAGACACCTAGAGCTAGTGGCACTGACGTATGCTGTCCAGAAGTGGAAAGCAGACTTAAATGGTGGGCCAGAAATTAAGTCTTTGAAGATTCCAAAAAGGGTCTTGGAACTGAGCGACGCTGTCACCAGAGAGAGGCTGAGGGGGTTGGTGAATAGGAGAGTCTATTGTTTAGAAATCATTATAGTTTGTTCTTACAAGTTTGGCAGGTTCTTGGTACAATTATACAACTACACATACATTTGGCATATAGAGATGAATTATGTATTCTGCATGTAATTACATGTAGCAAAATGTGTACTTTTATTTGGTGGGTATTTACATAGTGCAGGGAATCGTGTACTCAGAAATAATTAGCATAAAGTATTATTTAAAAAACAAAACAAAAGTTGTTTGGTTTTCTCGAGCTTCAGAAAAAAAAAGAATCTGGAATCTTCCTTTCATTTATTCCAATAGTCCATGCCAAATTGTTCTGGAAGGCCATCGCCAAAGACAAAAGGAAGACACTGTAATCTCCCTCTGTTGTTCATCATCTTTTGATTTAAGGAAAAGGCCTTTTCAAATTTAAAGTGTCTCAATACTTCTGTCTGGCCTTAGATATTCCTAAATTTAAAACATTTTCAAATTCAGTCAACTTGAATGAATACCTAGATATAAATTTTCAGCTTCTATATTTGTAAAACTGAGACTCTTGTATGACTCATTAGGAGTATGAATAATTTTTTTACCGTGCATCAAAAAGTAGCCATGTCTTTATGTTTATCTGTGAATAAGTTATGAAGGAAACATTTAGCATTATATATTGTCTCTGGTTATCTGACATATTTCTTGTTGGAAACAATTCAAAACCAGTTCTAATTTGGATGCAAAAATATTCAGAAAGTGAATTAAGGTTTTAGAGCTGAATCTCTTTTGAGTTTTCTTTTTAAGCATATCACATAGGACAGAAGATTTCTGAATTTTTTCATTATTCTTGGCGTTGGCTTAAAAACTCTATTCTCCAACTTTTTCTGGAGATAAAGTTTCTAAGTGAAACTTAATTTTATGAGTTCATTATAAATAAGATCTTAGAACATAGAGACTCTTTTGTGAGGGATAAAGAGGATGGCTTTTTTTATAATGCCCTAATTGTAAGACATTTTTCAGTTTGGAAGAAATTCTTGATGGTTAATTCCTTCAAGGAATTAGGTTAACTATATCAGAACGATTACTAAATTAGAATCTTTAGGAAACAGGGTAATATATTTTCCTTTCTTGGGGCTATCAAAGGAGGACCAATTTAGTAATAATCAACCCATATGGCATTTTAGAGAATTTGCCAATTTTCACCTTAATTGATTTAATCAACTATATGTAGCTGTTGGGAGACAGGAGGGTCCACCAACGCCAGGAGGGCAGGAAAGTGTGAACTTCTGAAAGTGCTTTACAGTGTTCTGTAAGTTACATTCATTAGTATTATCACATCCCCATTATAGGCAAAATAAAATGGGTCAGAAAAGAAATTTAGGCATTCTGGACGCATATTTATTTGTCTGATCTGGTGCGAAACTGTAATTATTTAAAGGGTTCAGGAACAAACATCATTTTGGTCAGTCTTCCCATCTGATTACTTGGGGCTTGATTTTTGAAAGATTGGGATGGTGAATTAGTCATATACTTGGGAACTGTGAGCTTTCTTTCCCTAAAGGGAGAGCCAGAACATCAGTGTCTCCGGGTTGTTTTTCTTGTGCTTCATTCTAAGTAATATTGTTTTCAAGTGAAGACACTTCTCATTTCCTGGGCCAGTTATCTTACTAACCTGCCTCTGTCTCACACTTCGCTCTGGGTTCTTATAGCCATTATTCCATTGTCTTTGTAGATGCTAATAGAGATCTAGGTCCTAAAACCTTTCCATTTTCTGAATATTTTATACAGTACACAGCTTGTATAGATCCACTATATTTGGATGTCAGCAGGTCCTCCTGATCTACCAAGGGGAGGCTGAAAGTCAACATAAAAAGAAAGAAAGAAAAAGAAAGAAAATAGCCTTTTGAAATAGATATAATTTGTTCTTATTCTATGTCTATACTCAAGAAAAAGATAATGTACTTTAACAAGTTTTTTTAGGTCTCTGCTGATTCTTTCAGGCAGCTAAGGGAATCTTTGATCAGTGATTTATCTGAAGTGCTTTTCCTTTAAAATGGTAACATTTTGTGGTGCTGGTAAAGTTATTCTAAACCTTTTTCCCCCTGTAGAGAGCAATTAGCCTTGTATATCTCAAAACTTTGGTAGAAGAAATCTAAACTTTATTTAAATAGAGCTTAACATTTGGGCCATTCAATGTAGTGCTTTTTCGACTAAGTCCAGTTAGCATGTAAATAACGTAAGTATAACCTGAAATGTAACAAGGGTATTTAATACTCATCCAAATTTATTTCTGAAATATTGCCGTGGATTCAGAATCCTGAATTCCAACCAGATGTATTTCTGGAGTATTACACAGGTCATATATATTTCACTTTTTTTTGGGTTCAAACCCTGGGGATCGACACGATAATTAGATTGAGAACATCTGCACCAAATCCAAACCATTTCCCTGATCCTTCCTTGAGCCTTCCCCACGGGAGGGTTTTTTTTTTTTTTTTTAAGCCCTTGCACATTTTATTTGTCTAGGTACCTTTCGGGCAATTCCGAGGTCTCACCTGCCTGCCACTGCACAAATAGGAGGGGAAGGCAGACGTACCCTCAAGTGTGGGAGCGGGAGGAATCTTTACATGTGGCATTTCGTCGGGACGGGAATCGCTAGAGGTGGCACTGCTGTTTCCCGCTAGGGGCCTGGCTTTGGGACAGGGCGTGGCCAAGCGCGGGGCGCGCGGGTGGGCACGTGCGCAGGGACCAGAGGACGCGAGTGTCGGGGCGCCGCTGCCCTCTACCGGGCGGCGCGGTCGGAGCTGCAGCGCGGTCGCTAGCCGCCTGCGCGCGCGGGCTCGGGCGCCCCACGCCGAGCCGGCCCTAGGCGTCCCGAGGTCGGGAGTGCCCTGCTTGGCGCGGCGTCACTGCATCTGGGGCCAAGGCTCCCGGCGCCCGCCCGCTCCCACCCACCTGCTTCCTGCCCTTGCTGCGGCTCAAAGCTGCCGCCGGGACGCCCAGGGAACCCCCCCCAAAGACCTCGGGAGTCGCGCGTTGTCGAAACTGAGGCTCCTGGTCGCCAGTGGCAGACCTGGGGGCAAGTGTGTTCTCCAAATCTCGGGGACTTTCACTTCCAGTCCCTTCATTCAAAAATGTTGAGTTCACTCCAACGATCAACGCTAAACCCTCGAACTCAGTTGAAATGCAATTATATCCCACTTACATGTTTTGTGTTCCTTACAGATTTTATTTACATATAATTTTCGAGATTGAGGAATGTGGGTATTTGTTTTAACTAATTACACGTTAAAATAAGGGCGGGAGAGTAAAAGTACAGTATTCCTACTGGAAACTCCAACTCACGTGTGTTATAATCAATTAAAGATGACGACCATAAAACGCGTACTTCTTGCCAGGTTTCTTCGAAGAAAGAAATCAAAAGAGAATTGACTTTGGGGTTTATATTTTAGCATTCCTGTAAACTAGGGGCCATGCTTTTTGTTATGAGCGTACCCACACTTTCCAAGTTTTTGCACCCAAACCGATGTGTCTGAACTACAGGAAGTTTCTAAGGCTGTTCCGCTTAAGCGGTGCGGGGGGATACAGAACTGGGCTCCAAGACTTTTCCTGTCGTGGCCTAAGCTGGCGCAGCTCCGGCGGACAGGGGCCATCGGGACCCCCGGCCACCAGGGGCGCGGTGCGGCGCGGGGACCGCGCGGCCACTGTGCGGGACATTAACGTGTGCAGCGACACGGGGGTCAGGGCTGCTTTCCCCCGGCTCCAGTGCCCCCAACATGAAACGCCGTTCGTGTCTGGCTCGGTCTCTGAATCCGGCTGGGTCGCAGGGAGAGGGTGTGCGGCAGCCGACCGCCAGAGCGCCTCGCACCAGCGCCGCAGCCGCGGGCCGGGTCCAGGCGGGGTCGGGGCTCGGGCAGGTGGTCGCGGCGGCTCCGCGCGCTCGGCGCCCTGCCGGAGGGCGAGTGAAAGCGGCGCGGGGCCGGTGCCCTTCCCAAACGGCCGCCCGCTCCCAACAGAGGGCCCAGAAGGGGCTGCGCTGCGTCGCCGCCCGAGACCGCGACCCCCGGCGCCCGAAAACCGCCCCAGGTGAGCCGGGCCCGGGGCCTCCTGCGGGGGCCCGGGGCGCCCCTCCCGTCGCCCTCCAGCGCCCCCTCGGGGCCGGGGAGGCGGCCGCCGCCCGCAGGGGCCGGGGGCTCGGGAGGGGCGGGGGTCGCGGGCCTGGCGGCGGGTGCGGGGGGGGAGGGGGCAGGGGCCGCGCACGCGAGGCCCGGCGGCCGCCGCCGCGCCCTCGGGCTCCGACTCCGGCTCCGGCTCGGGCTCGCCATGGCTGCGGCGGCGCCGTGAGGAGGAGTCCGCGTCCTCCGTGGCGGCGACGGCGGCCGGCTCCAGGCCGGGTTTTGGCGCCGCCCGCCTGCTGCCTCCTGGCGGCTCCTGAACTCCAGCCCCCTCTCTATCAGCCTCTCACTCCGTCTCAATATGTCTCAAGATGGCGGCCAATGTGGGATCGATGTTTCAATATTGGAAGCGCTTTGATTTACAGCAGCTGCAGGTCAGGCTTCTCCTCGCTCGGCCTCTCGCCCGGGGGTGGGGGCTGCGGGCGGTCGCGGCCTCCCCCGGGGCTCCGGGCTGCCCGGCCGCCGGGGGGCCGCGGCGGAGGGGAGGAGGGGGGTGCCGGGGAAAGCGGGGCCGAGTCGGGGATAAGTCCCTCTCGCTCCCCGGCCCCCATTGATAACTCGCTTGATCAGAAATTGATCCTCTTTGTTCAATTCATCGATCAGCCCAAGATGGCGCCGGGAGCCGCCGCCGCCACCGCTGCCCCCGGTGTCGGCCCCCACCCCGGGCGCCCCCCCGGCCCTGCGCCGCCGCCGCCACCGCCGCCGCCGCCGCCGCGGGACCGGGGAGGGGGCGGCCCCGGCGGTCCGCGGGGTGCGCGCGCGAGCGGGGAGCGGGCGGCGGGCGGCGGCGGCGGGCGCTGCGCCGGGAGGGGGCTGCGGCCCGGCGGCGGCGCCCGGCCGCGCGCCCCGCGCCCCCTGCCCGCCGTATTCCCGGGGAAAGTTTGTGGGGAGTTGCTGTGGGGGTGAAGCGCCTGCCTCTCCAGGAGGAGCAGCCGCCGCCACTGCCGCCGGCGCGGCGGAGCTGGGGCTGGTGGCGCTGTGGTGCCGCCGGCTCGGGGGAGGGTCAGAGCGGCCACCGGCGGCGGCGGCGGCGGCGCGGCCGGGCTCCGGCCAGGCGGGCGGGTGGCCGGGCGGGCGTCCGCGCTACCCGGCCGGCCCGGGCCCCGGCCGCGGCCCCCAGCCGCGGCCCCCGGCTGTCAGCGGGCGGGGACCGCGCCGCCGCTCCCCCGCCAGGCGTGGGGCGCCCAGCGCGGACCCCGGGGTTTGTTTACGTCCGGGCGGGTGCCCGGGGGCCACCCGCAGACCCCGCAGCCGCCCCGCTCTTTTGTGTGCCTGCAGGAGCGGCGCGGAGCCGGCCCCTCCGCGGCCGGGGACCCCGGTAGGGGCGCTTGGGGAAACTTGCTGGGGGCAGCGGGCGCCGCGCACGCGGAGCCCGGGTGTCGTGTGTCCCGGGGGCGCGGGTACGGGCGCCGGAGGAGGGCTGCAACTTTCCCCGAACGCAGGCCCGGCTCTGCGCGCGGTTGCGCGGTCTGTCCGGGCCGGGGGCGCTTGCTCCCCGGCGCCTGTCCGGGCGGTCCTCTCCCCGCGCCCAGGGGCTCCCGCGGACCCCAGTAAATATCCCACCCCCCCGCTTCTCTCTGATCCTCTCCTCCGAGGCCCTGTCCTCCCAGCAGGGCCCGCGGGGGGCAATGGACCGCGCGGCGGGTCCGCTTCGAAATGCCTACTCCGATCGGGTTCTCGAAACCAAAGCCCCCGGGGCCTCGCTGGACTGTGGTATACCGGGCCGTGGTCCACGCGCCGAGCCCCGGGCGCCGAGGGGGCATCGTGCTGGGGCTCCACATCCGGCGCCCGAGCCGCAGGCGTGCCCAGGGGGCGCGTTCCTGCCTGCCAACCCCCACCCAGGGGAGCGGCGCGCCCTCGGGGTCCGCCCGGGACCAGCCAGCTCCGCGCTCGCGGCGCCGGGACGGCCCCGGGACTCTGCCAGGTGGATGTTGTGCGTAGCCGGAGCCAAGTTGAAGGTGAGCGGCGTGTGGGCCAGAAACTCCGCGAGCGCTGGCGGTGGTGTTGGGGGGGTGTCTGCGTCTTAGAGACCCTGGGCGGCCTGGCGCTCCGGGGCGGGGGTGTGGGCCCTCGGCGTCCCGGGGGGGACGGCTGTTGCTCCCAACTCAAAGGTGTGCTTGAAGGTAAACTTGGCCTAACTTTCCTAACCCGGAGGACTGGTGATAGTGACCTACAGTACTTTTAGGAGGAAAGCAAATGAACTCCAGATGCGGGCTTGTATGAAGTGAAGCGGATTGGATTAAAATGTATATAAACGGAGTATGACAACTTTAATTGTGTGTGCTTGTTTTCTGCTCTTGCCTACGTAAGAGCGGTAAAGCAGACTCATAGTCGTTATGAAATTTCTTCAGATTTCTCACTTAACTAGCAAGAAGACTATGTGAAATATGTATTTCCGATAAGATTAAAACTTAAAGGAGTTCGTGTTTATTGACTAAAATAGATTACTCCAAAGTGTCTATTGTGTAAATTAGATTCCTGAATGTAATGAACACAGCTGAATGGCATTTTTGATAAATTGGTCTACCCTGTTTTAGTAAAAATAGCTCCCTTTTACCATAATTTAATTCCTGAGCTTACTGTAAAACCCGTTGTGGAGTTTTAGGAGACAAACCTTAATTTTTTTTTTTTCTTGTCTTCCTAAACGTGACATTCTAGCTTAACACCAATGCGGTTTCTTCTTTAAGCATCCTGGCAAAACTGCCTGGGAGGTGGATTTGGTTTCTAGGGAGTTATTATATGAACTCGTTGACCCCGTTCCCCCCCACCTTGGTGATTAGCTAGTTCTTCAGGGTAGCATGGTTAACTGTGTAACTTTACTGAAAAGTTTCCCTGTCAGTTCATGTGAATGCACTTTCAGATGTTCATCTTGAACCTTAAAAATTCTTTGAGCATCGTTTTTTTTACTGAGCAGCCATTGGCTTTTGGTGATAGATAAGGATTTGGCCTTCGATGATTTCCTATTGCCGCTTCATCGCCTGTTTGAAAACCTTCAGCTGCCTGTGGAACGCCCAAGTTCCAGGAGAAGGCTAAACTAGTTCTTTCTCTGGGCCCTGAAGAGGCCTTTTGAATTGATATCTAGTTTAGCGTCACCTCTATTCTCTGACAGTAAGTGAGCCAGTGGGACTGCAGTTTGAGAAGAGAGAATTCATTAGTTTCAGACTCTTCTCATCTTTCCAGAGCCCCTTACACCGAGATCGGGTTGCCTGCAGAGCCCAGCGAGGGTTGTGGTAAAGAGGCTGGGTCTCGGAGGGTCCAGGTGAGTTGAGGCAATTGTGCCCCTGGCCACAATGCGGGGAGCCCCTGGCCACAATGCGGGGAGCCCCTGGCCACAATGCGGGGAGCCGGGGCTGAGTTCCGGGCCCTCTGCTCGGTCTGACTTGAAGCTGCCTTGGGCTGTGCAGTGAGTGCCCAGGAAGAGAGTTTCTGAAGACTGAGCTCTATTTTGTTTCCTTTTTAGTCCCAAAGTCTTGTTGGTATGGGAATTTCAGTGATCTGGCCTTGTTAAGACTAGTTGGACAAGTTTTTATCCTATCCCAGACTTGTAAAAACCAGGTTTTTTTTTTTTTTTAATAAGAAAACCACTATTGTATAAATTTGTCTTTTAAATACACGTTTGGAAAGAGGACACTTTCTAAAATGAGCTCATGTAACTCTGTATGTTAGGGTAGCTTTTTGCCAGTGCCTGGCTAGGGCGTTCGTTATTCCTCCGTGGTGACTAGCCTTTCCCTTTAAGGAACCTCTGCAAAAGTAACCTTTAAATGTTTTCCTCTTTTTCAAAATAAGAAAACAGTTTCATTTTTGCTGCAAGTCCATTTTCTGGTTGCTTTTATTTTGTTTTCTCCTGTGAAGGAAGTGTGTATGTTACCAGCCCTCCAGAACTCTTCCCTCTAGGAAGTATATTATTTTGATTAAAATATGTATCTCATCTAGGACCCTTTATAAAATAATGAGTAAACAAATGGAGGGGTTCCACACAACTGCTGTTTTTGTTTTCTTGATTCTCTTAATATCATTGTCTTTGAGATTGAGTGGGAAGGGGGTCATTATCAGTTGATTAAAGTTTTTTTTTTCTTTTTCTTTTATACAAAACTATGTGTAGGGGTTTTTTTTTGGGTTTTTGTTTTGCCTTTTTTTTTTTTTTTTTAAAGGTGTAAGTCAGTGAAGGGGTTGAGTTACGCAGCACCTCCTGGCAGTTGGGTCCATAGAGGCCCTCTTCTGCTTCCCCAATTTCACCCATCTCCTGCCGGTAGTTAGTGACATGAAACGGACAGATTGCTAGTCCCCTCAGGAATGACTCTCTCCTAATCCACTGAGCTAACCTTAAAATTAAAAATACTGTCTGGTGAGCTGATGGAGCCCAAGACCTTTAGTGGCTGTTGAAGAAGTTCTCTGCCCTGTTGTATGCAATTCAGACGAACCCACTAGGGTTCATGCGGGGCTGGGGGGTGGTGGTGTGGAGGGGGGGGTGTCCCTGTGCAGAAGCACCAGGCTGTGCTTGGAGACCCTCCACTCCGAGTCTACCTGGAGCAGTCAGCAGTCTAAACTGCTCCTGAGGCTGTGCTCATATTCTGTGTCTTAGGAGAGAAAACAGGGCTCCAAGTAGAAAATCCATGTGCCTTTCAGCTCCTTTATAAAAGCACAAGGAACATCCTCAGTGAAAGGAAGGAAGGACAAATTTGTTAGAGGAAAAGTTGTACATTTTTAAAAAGAGAAATTCATCGTGTGAAAAATCCTGCAGAGCTAAGCCAGATTCCTACCTGTGCTTCCGTCTTTTTCAGGTCACACGTTTGGCTTCATGTAAGTGTCACATATTTAAAAGACAGGTATATCTGATGGACTATAACATAAATGCTGACTAAAAGTTACTATAAACATTAAATATACAGGATCATATATTTTTAGAAATTATTTAAAAACCTATTTAATGTATTATACATACATTATATATATATAGTAGCTTTCCCTATGACAGTTCTGATTTTTACAAGTAATTGTCAAAGATAGAAATTCGTGTATTTCATCCTGTTGTTTTGTCTGAAGCTCTGCATTATGGCTGCAGAGAGATAGTTTTGGTTTCAGCTGAAATTCCCCTGCCTCTGATTGTCTAAACCAGACCCTTAATCTTATTTTAACATACTTAAAATGTTCAGAAAACCCGGAAGAATTGTTTTGTATAAGTAGCAAGTGAATGTGGTTTAAGCACTCAAGCAGTTCTGGTATCTAATTGGAAACAGGTGGAATTCTTGGAATCCTGTGTTTGAATCTTATTATAGCAGAGCACAGAGACACTCCTTACTTATGGCCATTCATTTTGTTGAAGCTGTTTGAAATGGGGCTCTGTGACCTCTCCCTGTGCCCCACTGCTGTTTACCTGATGTTCAGCTGTGCTGGGCGTTTTAGGGACGGGATACCTGTGTGTGCTTGGACACCCAAGAGAACTGTGCATGTGTGGATCACGGAGTGAAAGGGGAACTTTAATGGCATAATTAGACGAGCGATTTAATATCTGTATTATATAACTAATAGAGCAAAGAAATTTGTGATTTCTGATTTAATAAGCATTTGTTGACATGAGCATTTGGGTACCTTTTCTTATACCCTGATAAACATTTCAAATTCAGAAAGAAATTACTTTCCCTAAGTACATTTAGAGATGTAACCTTAAATAGCAACCAAACCAGACCAAACCAAACACCAGGTTAGGAGGATATTTCAGTAAAATGTTCACGGTGGGCCCTCTGAATTATCTCAGTCATTCTTCCTATTCTACTTTTCAAAGCCAGCTAATAGCCTTGGTTTTGCTTTATGTTTAAGAACCAAGTTTCGGTTGGTGTTTAGGTGCTGATTTGTGTCGAGCTGTCGGTTCTCACAGTCTTGGATTTGCTGGGCTGTAATCAGTCCTGCTTTTCAGCTCTCCTCTGAGAACGCTGGTAGAGGAGAACGGTCTTTGGCTGGGCAGGAGGTGTTCCTGCAGGGACTTACCTGGGATTGACGGGGTACCTGTGGCATAGCCTTCATTTGTACCATGGCTTGAAGCTGCTTTGAAGCACCTGGGCTAAGCACCTGGGATAATGTACCTGTGACTTAAAAAGTCTGTGCGCTACCCTGTTCATATAATGTGACATAGTTTGAAGGCGAACAGCTCTTCCTGAAAGACGTCTGATTTGTTGCAAACCCCATCAAGAACCTTTCCTTTGAAAAGTAAACAACTTTCTAATAAAAATAATTCTAATTCTTGCTGTAATTAAATTCTGATACGATGATGTTAGTGTGCAAAATAAATGTTGTCAGTTTCTTCATTTGAATCTGAAGGCCTTTCCTTAGGCAGGAGACCCCGGGCAGGCAGCAGAATTTTTGTGTTTATTAGAGCCCTGGGCCTGGGGCAGCCCGGGAAGTTCTTCAAATGTATGATTGGTGGGATCCCTACGCAGAGGTTTCCCCCCCCGCCCCATCCTCAGGAACACCATGGGACAGGTGACCGGAAAGGAGCGGGGTTGGGAGTGTTCAGTCCTTCCAAGAATTTATCCAACACTGCAGAGCCACTGGAAGAATAGGTAGGAGGTGCACGTGAAACTGACTAGATTCTGCTTCCTTCTTTGAGGCACTTGTGAAGTTGGGAACACCAGCTATGTGGTCCACACCTTTTATAAAACACAAGAGGCCACAGCAGGGCCTACCCAGTCTTGCTTGTGGCCGACTCACTCAGCTGACAGTTGAAATCCTGGATGCTTTTGACTGTGATTTGTGAAGTTAATGTCGGGAGAAATTACCAGAGCTCTCTCTGAAGCTTGTGCTCTCTTAGCATTACCCTGGGTATACCAGCCTGCGGCCGTTTTCTTAGACATCTTTCTCTTTGACTGTGTTTATCAAATAAGTTAAAGGAGTTAACATTTCTTTAAAAAGTTATGCATAGTTGTGTGGTGTCTTGAGTTTGGTTAAGGGAAAAACAGATTGACAAATTAGCTCTTTCTTAAGTGAACATTGCGAAATTGTGAGAAATAGAATGCCATTCTTACTGTCATTAAAATTTTATTTGGGTGTTGACAGCTTTTTGCCAAATGTAAGGCGTTCAGATCCTGTCCACCCAGCTGTAAAAAACAAAAAACCCAACCAGCTCAAAAGCTTCTTTCCAATTTCCCCCAAAAAGCAAGATGGTCTTTCTTAATCACCAGGTCTCTTTCCCTAATAAATTGTTAACATTTTATTTTCTAACATAGTTTTATATTTTTAAGGCCCAAAAGAATATGAACTCATTTTAGGCCTCTTGGTTCAGTTGTTATTTTGGACCTGCAAGGGTCTTTGGTTTATTGCCACCTTCCCTTGGATTTTTAGAGGAGAAATTGCTGTTTAGATCAAAATAATTTGATGTAAAGCTAGTAAGTGACACCAAAGGTAAATCCTTGTCTTGAAGAGCTGGAAGATGCAAATAGAAGCAAGGCCGGTGAGCTGCTGGCAAAGGAAGGGCCGCTTCGGAGCCGCGCTCAGCCTGGGTGCTGCCAGCCGAGTGCCTGCTGCCACCCTGCTTGCCACTTCTTGTCCCTCTCTGAGCTCCCGCCCTGCCAAGCCTGTCCCCTCCTTCGTGTGACAACTGTTGTTGTTGTTGTTTTTTTAAAAGTATTTGTGGAGCTCCATTATTTTGAGATTCTTGGAAGAAAGATACTATGTAAATGAAAATTAAAAATAAAATTCTTGCTGGAGGGGATTATACATTCAATTTTTTGATTAGGTTTGGAAAAGATTTTTTTTCTCCTTACCCTGAAAATAAGAACATTCGGTTGCTCCTGTCACCGTTTTTGCTTCATTCTGAAAGGTGTGGCAGATAATGGTGAAACGCATCCTTTATTTTCTGTTTTTCACCATGATAGTTGCCCTAGAACTTGAACCCATGCGGTTCTGTGTACAGTGAATTCTTTGTTTCACATTGTTCTACTGTGCCCAGCTGCCCATAGGACACAAACCTTTTAAAGGGGAAAAAATTTTGGGTTATCACCGTGCAGAAGTTACAGCTAAAATACGTAGACCTGCAAATAAAATTCCACCTTCCCTTACCGTTGACACAGGAAGAGGTGGTGTACGTTGTGCGTTTTTGAAACAGAAAGCTGTGAGGGTCAGAGGGTTCGTGTGAACCAGCGGAGAAGCCTCAGTTTACTGGAATCGCTTCGTTTCACTTGTACCTCAGCTCGCTTACATAACACAGTGCGCTGTCACACCCGTCAGCCAAGTCAGAGACAGGTCAGGCTCAGAGTCATGCTTCTGCTCCACGGGCATGTGTGGGACCCAGGAGCCAGACGGGAAGCCCAGGCTGCTGCCAGAGCGCCCTGTCCAGGTGACGTGGTCTGCCAGGGACCTCAGGGGCAAGCGCAGAGGACCAGTGAGGCGGCCAGGGCCTGGCGAGCACTTACCTTGGAGAGCATGGCAGGAAGCTGTCACCTGGAGCCGACCATCCCTGGGGGTTGGGGGAGGGGGAGGGACACATGCTCTTCCCCCCATGGTTCCTCAACCCTGGCACCCCAATTTGTCAGCATTGGTATGGGATTGGAAGAGGAAGGATATTGCCAGTTACGGTTGAATGTCATCGTCAGGAGGAGTAAGAAGTGGTTTGTGGTGATTGTTTCACGTTGCTCTGTGTTGGTGTGTAATTATGCTGTCATTTTAAGACACACTGATACTTTAATAAATCTTGTGTGTGCGTGTGCGCGCGCAGTTAGTTTTGAAGGCTGCTTGTATGTGAGAGCCAAAGCTTCCTAACTACAAGAGCTGAGTGTAGCCTTTACTTGTTTGAAAATTGTCTGAAACGGGTCGCGATCCATTATGTATGTGGCTGCCAGATGAATCTTCCCAAATCATTGATTTCATCATGTCGTTCCTCTCCTTAAAGACCCACAGTGGCTCACGTTGGCACAGAATGGCGGCCACATTCCATAGGAGGCAGAGTTCCTGACGGCTGTCTCCACCCCGCCTAACCCTCCCCCCCGCCCCCTCCCCGCTTAGGAGGATCCCAGATCCCCGGTCCACTGGGGAAACTCCTCCCTCTGCACATCTGAGTCTGTAGCCTAGTTTATGCACGTCTTCATTTTCACCAACGCCAAGGGAGCCCCTGTGTGCCAGGCACTGTGATGCAGGGTGAGAGAGCCGCGGCTCCCCGCTGGAAGAGCGGGCAGCCTGCTATGGGCAGAGGTGCGCCGGGTGGCTGGGAGGCAGCCGCGGTGGAGGGCTGCAGAGGATGGGCGTCCAGAGCCAGGTGGGGTGGGCAGGGAAAGCGTCCAGAGGCCGCTAAAGCTTGAGCCGAGTTCTGTGCACCTGGGGAAGCGTGGGAGAGGGTGTGCCAGCAGAGCAGTTGGGGGGTGGCCGGTGGTCGCTGAGCTCTGGCTGTCTCCTTTGCTGTTTCTGATGGCCCCCACATAGCACCCACTGAGCTTCCCAGGCACGCACCTGCTGTTCACTCTGCCCTCTGCTGTGGCACCCACCACAATTCTTGGCACCCAGCGAGTCCTGCTGCACGAGAACTGAGGGCGTCTTTTAGGGAGCAGTCCTGTGTATTTCTGATTTGGGACTCACTCAGCTAGTTAGTTTAAGAAAGCAAACGGAATTCTTCTTAGAATTTTGAAAGGTAGGCAGGGTATATTAAAATGGCTGTGTTTTGAAAGCTACTGATAGATACACACTGATAGAACATGTATTTCTTTTTTTATTCCCGTTTATTAAACTCCTTCTTTGCAAAGTGACATATACGTTGGTTAAAATATACATAATTGTATTTGTGGCACATAACACAAAAAATTCACGTTTTTAAAAATAGAATCGGGCAGAACAATTCTTTGACAGAGATTTATTCTCTGACTCTGCTCACAGCCTGAATGGGAGGAAACTTCCCCATGTGAATGGGGAAAGTTGGTATTGCAACGGTCAGGACTCCACCAATGCAAGAGAAAGCGAGTAGCAAGAAACACGAAGGCTTGGGGGTCAGCGCTGGAGAAACATCTCAGGCGTGCTCGGCCCCCAGAAGCTGTCCCGTGAGCCTGGGCAAAGGCTCCCGAGCAGCTCGTTTCACAGCAATGGCCTTCATAGCCTGCATGCTTTCTCTGCTTCTTCATTTACAAAGAAAGTACCTAGGGTATTTTTGTAGGGGTGACGTCAGTGTCTGGCTGCATCAGCATTTGCATGGATTTGGGGAAGTGAGGGCTGCCAGGACCTCACCAAGGGGGGGCGCTGAGAGGAGCCACTGTCCCTGGGGTCCAGCCTGGGTGGCTGATGAGGGGGGCACGGCCTGGTGTCCAGAGGGACGGGGAGGAGGCAGTGGAAGAAGACACGCTCCTTTGTTGGGCTTTGTGGGTTTTGGGGGGAGTGGCGGGAATTCAGGGGCTGAGCCCTGGGAAAAAGGAGGGGGGAAGTGCAGTGGAGAGGTTTTGATGTTGAGTCTCCAAGATGCGTTGAAGCCTGTGGAGGATTTGTTTGCGTTTTGGTTGGTGCTTGAGAGTTGACCATCATTGCGGTGGGGAGGGCTGAAGGATTAATCTGGTCCCCCCGCTCCCACCTTGTGTCTTAACTTCCCCATTTCTGGAGCTGGGATTGCAGTGTTGCTTCAGGAAAAGGCAGAGAAGAGAAGGAAAGCATTGGATTCCTCTTATTGTAGCTGGTTTTATGTCCACTAGTGACAAGACAGATGCTTAAAAAAATTTTTTTTATGCCATATATATATATATATATATATATATATATTTGGTATCAGCTCTCATTTCCTGAGTATTGACCCTGGGCAGGATCTGGTTTAGGCTGTTGATATCTTTCCTGTCGTCCACACCACAGTCCAGTGGAGGAGCTACGATCCGGGCTGGAAGGTGAGAAGCTACGAGGAGAAGGTGGGTGCCTGGGGCTGCCTCTGTCCCGTCCACACTTTCCCTGCCACCCCTGCTGTCCCTGAGAGGAGCTCTCTCTTGAAGCGGGGTCGTCGTGATGAGGCGACAGGGGGAGCAGAAGGGGTCCCCTGTCCACAAGCTGTCCGGGATGAGCTTGGGGGTGGGTGAGTCACTTAATGTGAGCAGCTGGGGATTGAGTAGAGTTTCTGAGGTGCACATGAAGGTACTTGGGTGACCGGTGGACAGACACCTTCTGGCCAAGGCCTCGCTGGATCCGAGACATTTTCTAGAGCTTCCCCTGCCCTGAGACTTCAGAGTCAGCTCCCAGCAATAGAGCTCCAAAGAGAATTATCTGAGAGAGAGTCCTTCCCCAGGCAGTGAGTACTCCCGTTAGCAAACTTTATCTTGATAGTAGGGGTACAGTTCCAGCGTTGGGCTGAACATAACCCTCCTTGTATCACCTGCTGCCCTCAACGCCCCATCTGTGCACAGAGCAAATTTGTGGGAAGGGTTTTGGGGAAATGGAAGGCAGGAGAGAGGCCTGATGGTGGGGTCTGGGCGGGAGGGAGGGAGGGAGGGAGGGAGGGAGGGAGGGAGCTGGCTCAGGGGAGGCCAGGCACTGTCCAGCGGAACTGCCCTGAGCACTGGGCTGTGGAGCATGGGTCTCTAACCAAGGCTGTTCTCTGACACACCTGGCCTGATGCTGGTGCTGGGGAGCAATTCGCTGTGAGATGCTAATATTCGGCCAAGACGAAACCGCCCCCCTCAGCCCCTGGGAATCTAGTTGCTTTAGCCACCGTAGTGATACTGGATTCAAATCCACTCATATCACCCGAAAAGCATCAACCACACAGGGTTTTGTTCCCAGTTGCAGGTGAAGGCGGTGCTGGGGTGTGTTCAGTAGGAGGCCGGCTCCGTAAGGGGTCTTCAGGTGGACATCCATCCCTTGATGAGAAGCCTGATAGCTGACACGCCTTACTTTCCTCAGGGAGTCGTCATGGAAAAGCTGAGCGTTCAGGCCACTCTGAATTCACATGATTATTCAGCAGGCCTGGTTTTTTGGAGATGATGCGACTTGTTTTGTAATGAAGTTGTACATTTAGTAAGAGAATATGCGCAAAGGTGCGCTGGTCTCAGAAATAATGCAGCGTGTTTGAGTGAGGGGGTTTGCAGTTTTGTTTGTTTTTTGAATGACTCATTCTTTTTTGTGGACTGTTGGGGCCTCTCATTCATTCATTTATTGAGCGGGTCTCCGTGGTGCCCAGTGTCCGCACTGGATCCTGTTCAAGCCCCTGGGGTACCAAGAGGACTGAGCCCGCGGCCCCGCTGGTCAGAACTGCAGGACACAGGGCATCCGCAGGCGTCAGGTTCGGGGCCGGGGGTGTCTGATGTGTGCGGAGGGCAGGACAGGGGCCTGGAAAGATGGGCCTGGGACATCGTGCTGCACTGACCTCCCCTGTGAGCCAGGCGCTGTTCCAGCACAGCCTTCTAGTGACCAGAGCAGCAGGACGTCCCTGCCCTCAGGGAACTTACGGTCCAGCAGGGGAGACAGAAAGTAAACACAGAAGGAATAAGTACGTTACAGAGTGCAAGTACGTGCCCAGGGCCTGGGCCCAGACAGCCTCTGTGCAAAGCCCTGCTGAGTCAGTTCTGTGTTCTGAGGGCCCTGAGAGATGCTGCTTTTAAATGCGAGAGGGCCAATTCAGCACACAGATTTGTGTTTAGGAGGATTCTTCCAGAAGCTCCTTAGGACGGGCTGATCAGAGTGTGAGGGGGAGGGGTGGTGAGGGATGGAGCCGGGAGGGTAGGACGTCCTAGTCCAGTAAGGGGTGGAGAGGGACTGGGCCAGGAGAAAAGATGCCAGGCTGAGTGCTGGTGGCCGAGGGAGGAGGCGGCGCCCGGGTCCTGGCGTGTCCAGGGAGGCTGCTGGGGTCGTGGTGGCCGTGGCAGAGATGGGCCCAGTGAGTGGCATTTGGACAGGCCTTCTGGGGGAGAGGCGTCAGCTGAGGAGACTGGGGCTGGGGGAGGGGCTGGGAGCAGTGCCTGGAGGAAGGAGTGGTCTTCAGGTTCCGGTAGATGCTGAGCGGCCAGCAGGCCTGTGTCACCTGGTGCCTGGCGCTGGCCCTTCCAGAGGTGGCCCATGCACACGGCCGCTGGGCTGGGCCCCAGAGGTTGATTAAAAGCAGGTGGGGTGCTGTCCGCCCTACTTGAGCGTTGGGTGTGACCCAGACATGCATGGAGTCAGCCCGTCGTTTCTTTTATTCATCCCTATTTGCTTTTTGTTGGTAATCCTTTGTAATTCCCTAGTTTCATGGTGTAATTTTAATGGAATTAAACTTGAACACTTCAATTTGTAATTAATTACGTTCGGCTTCAATTACAATGGCTAATTATAACGTGATACCTGGTGGCAAGTCAGGTACATCCTGCTGGCCGGTTCCTGTCTGCCAGCTATTAGGATGGCCACTCTCTGTCACCAGGGGTGCGGCTGCCTTTGGGGCTGCCCGGTGCCTCTGTCCCACCCCACCAGGGGCAGCTCCAGGACCTGTGAGGTGTGCAGCATGGGGGAGGTGCAGGGATGGGGGTGGTGGGCGGGGAGGCCTGTTTTAGGACGCAAAGGCTCAAACTTGTTTTCAGGTCAGAGAGCTAGGAAAGCAAGTCTGGGGGAGGCCACACGGGAGGAGCAGGGCACTACTGCGGGATTCCTCTACTTACTCTGGGATATTGGAGGGAGGTCGCACTTAAGTCAGTGTGAACACGGCCTGAAGAACGGGCAGGATGGTTTAGGGAGAAAGGAAAAGGTGCAAGAACCACCTTGGGGTGAAAGGAGGGGGTGGGGTGGAAGCCAGGTTTAAAAATGTCACTGTGGGAGCTATTCCCAGGTGGCCAGTGTGCAGGGCTCTGGGACCAGGAAACCGCCTCAGCCCTCACGATGGAGCTTGTGTTTGTGGGCTTCCTCTTTGCATGTGATGGTGGTTTTATTTTGTGTTAGGAGGAGGGGGTCTTGCTGAGAAATCTGTACCCCGATCGACCGTTGCCCCTGAAGCTGGGCACTCCCATCTCCCGCTGATGGGGAATGGCAGCCCTTCCCAGAACTGGGCTGGGGGGTGCATGTTCGCTCGAGGGCGCCATGGTGGGCCTCCCGCCCCTACCTGCACAGCCTGTCTCCAGACGCTCCTGCCATCCTGCTGTCCTCCAGGGAAGCTTCTTGGAATGGACTTTCAGCAGTGGTGCCCGCGGGTGGCATCCAGTGTCCGATGGCCTGTTAATTTGAGAGGCTCAGGGCATTTTTTCAAAAGCTGATTCTTACATCTGAGACTAGGGAGGTTTTCCTGATGCTCATCTGTGAGTTTTCCAGCATTTCCCGTTGGGATCGTGCTGGCCAAGGGGCTGTGTCAGAAGCGCAAGCTGAGGCGGAGTTTTGAGTTAGGCCATGAGGGCCCCTAAGTGTCTTAGGGATTTCTGTTCTTTAAGGGAGAGTTAGTTTTACACTTCGGAGAGGGAGCGTGGTGGCGCAGCACGTGCTTGGAAACCTTTTCCCCGTTGAACATGCTGCTTGCTGTCCTGGTGCACAGGGCAGCTCCCTGGACATGATGCCTGATACCTCTGCTCTGTTACTTTTTAAGATAAAATTTATATAAAACTCACCATTTTAACCTTTTTAAAGTATACAATTCATTATTTTTTGGTATATTCACAATGTGGTGCAACCATCACCACAGTCTAATTCCAGAACGTTTCCAACACCCCATCGAGACCCCCATACCTGTCAGCAGTCACTCCCCACCTGCCCCACGTCCCCCAAGCTCTGTGTAACCTTTAATCTACTTCCTGTCTCTGTGGGTTTGTCTATTCTGGGTATTTCATGTATAAACGGAATCATAGAGTATGTATGTGGCCCTTCGCGTCTGGCTTCTTTGACTCACTGTGATGTTCTGCCGGTTCATCCATGTTGTAGCAGGTATCACCACTTCGTTCCTTTTCATGGCTGAATAATATCCCATGGTGTGGATATACAACTTCTTGTTTGTGCTTTCATAAATTGATGGGCATTTGGATTGTTTCCACTTTGGGGCTAGTATGAAGAAGGCTGCTGTGAACAACTCTGTGTAAGTGTTTATGTGACCGTAGGTTTTCAGTTTTCTTAGGTATATACTTAAGAGTGGAGTTGCTGGGTGGTAGGTGGTGACTCTGTTTAGCGTTTTGAGTCTGTTCCTTTGTGGCTTCTTCTCTGTGACTCCTGTTTTCTCTGGGGGTGCTCATTTTAAGGCCCAGACTGTTGTTCCGTCTTAACTCTGTTCTGTTCTCCTCTGGTCTTCCTCTTGACTCTTTCTTGGGTGCCTTACTGATGGGGATCGCCCCCCCACCCCCGGGACCACTGTTACGTGCAGATGCATTGTGGAGAGGCTGGGAGCAGTTTGAATGAGAGCACACACTGTTGGCTGCCCCCCTCCCCTCATCTCTCCCCTCCCCGCCTTCCCTCCTTACTCACCAGCAAGGGGCCTCTCCCGTGGCCAAGTGTGCTGGGTATTTCACTTCATTTTGGCCAGAGAGATGGGGACTGTCAGGCAGATTTGCTTATGGTGCTGCTGCTTTGATAAAAGCCAGGACAGACTGCCATTTTCTGCCTGTGAACACGCCTGCGGGAGAAGAGGCTGCCCAGGCCTGCTGCCATCATCTTAGCACCAAAGGGGGAAGCCCAGGATGACGGCAGCCACGGAGGACGTGGAGCAGGGAGGTGGCGGGAACCTGGGCCCTGGCTCCTGCAGCCGCCCTCCCCCAGCTCTCTGTGATGCCAAACGAGCATTATAGCTGAAGTCCAGACCACAGGAAGCTTCTCCTGACTGCTTTGTCTGGGTGTGGACATGCAAGTCATGTTTTCTGAGATGCGCTGGTCCTGACTGAAGGCAGACCTGAGGGTGTGAGAAGAAAGTGAGCGCTTGAAGCTCTCTTTTCTGATAGCAAGCAGAATCCCATTTGCCAAGCCAGATGTCCTTCAGTACTTTAGATCCAGCCGATAAAGCACTGAGCATTTAGAATGGTTAATATAAGTTAAGTACAGTTAGAAGCTGGTGTAAATTGTGAATGAAATTGACAGGTTCCATAAGTTATAGCAAAATACCAAATCTTCAAGTAGAAGATGTATTTGTATCTCTGTGGTCTGTCAACCCAGACAGGTATATCATCTTACCTCCTTGGAATAGAAATGAGGGGCTGCTATCAACCCAGTTCACTATAATTCTGAAAGTTTAGAGACATCTTGCCAGTTGTTTTATGTCAAAGATTGAAATCCTTAAGTCAAGTTGTAAGAACTTTAACGCTCTCATTTCTTTTTTTCTTTTTTTTTTGCGGTACGTGGGCCTCTCACTGCCGTGGCCTCTCCCGTTGCGGAGCACAGGCTCCGACGCGCAGGCTCAGCGGCCATGGCTCACGGGCCCAGCCGCTCCGCGGCATGTGGGATTGTCCCAGACCGGAGCACGAACCCGCGTCCCCTGCATCGGCAGGCGGACTCTCAACCACTGCGCCACCAGGGAAGCCCCAACGCTCTCATTTCTATACTATGGGCAGGAAAGATCAAACCCCTATTTTCTGCCTGCCTTCAGGGCATGTGTGTGTGTGTGTGTGTGTGCATGTGTCTTGTGTGTGCATGTGTACACACACGTGTGTCTCCCCCCACACGAGTTGCAGTAATCACTTCTCAGTTCACAGCACATCATGATTCATCTTACTAAATTTTTTCTCCTTTCTGCTCTATCCCCATTTCTAGTCTCCTCCTCTCCTCATTCTAACGTGTTTAGTATGCCTCTATACGGATGTATTCTTGTAAAGTATGTGGCCGGTTTTGTATGTATAAGTAGTTATAATTCTTAAGCGTGGCATCGTGCTATAAATCTTTCTCTCCTTCCCTTTCACTTCTCACTGTTTTTGAGATCTGTCCATATTACCCCCCATAAATTTCATCATTCGTGAGAGCTACATCGGATTCCACCTTAAGAATCCACTTGTCTTAGTCAGCTCAGGCTGCTATAACAAAATACCACACACAGGAGTGGGGGTGGGTTAAATAGCAGACATTTATTGCTCACAGTTCTGGAGGCTGGGAAGCCCAAGGTCAAGGTGCCTGCAGATTCAGTTCCTGGGGACAGCCCTCTCCGTAGCTTGCAGACAGCCATCTTGCTCTGTCCTCAACATGATGAAGGGTCTTGAGAGAGAGTGAGTCTTTTCATAAGGACACTAATCCCGTCATGGGGATTCCACCCTCATGACCTCATCTAAACCTCCCAAAGGCCCCACCTCCAAACACCATCACATCGAGGGCTAGGGCTTCAACATATGAATTTGGGGGACACACCATTCAGTCCCTAGCACCACTCTAGCTCATATGTCCACTTCCCTGGGGATGGCCCCCTTTGGTGGCCTCGGGCATCATTACACGTGTCTCCTAACAGATGCCCAGGAGTAGGATTGCTGAGTCCCAGGGTGAAAAGTGTTCTTAATTTCACTGAGCACTACAGCTTGCTCCCCAGAGCGCCGCACCATGCTTCTCTCCCACAGCCTCATTAGCGCTTCCTAGAGGCTTCTGCCTGATGGTTTGAAAGTGGCACTTCAGCATTGTGATTTTTCTCTGATCACCAGTAAGTTTTCTACTTTTATAAACCTCATTTTATACTTGTTTAGGTTTTCAGATTTACTTTTTTGTAAATTGTCTCGTCATATATTTTGTCCCTTTTTTCTTTTTTAAATGGTTTACCGTCCTTTTGTTGATTTGCAGGAGTTTCTTGTATGTTTGCATGCTAACCCTGTGTTGGTTTTCATGTTTGTAAGCATATTCTCCCAGTCTTTCACTCGTTTTGTTGATTTGTCTGTAGTGTCCTTCAATAAACAGAAAAACCTAATTTTGATGAAGTCAAATCTATCAATTTTTCATTTCAGTCTTGTTTGAGAAAATCTTTCCCCACTCAAGATCTCAAAGATACTCATACTTGGATGGCCATAGAGATTCGTTTAGATTTTTAGGTTGGAGATGGTTTTTTTGTGTAGAATGTGAGATACTCAGTTTTTCCAGCACCGCCTGCCAAGTGGTCCAGTCTTCCTACCCAGTGATTTGGGAAGTTACCTCCACTGTATGCCAAGTCCCCATATACACGTTGGGTATGTTCCTGGGTTGTTCTTTTGTTCCAAAACCCTATGTGTTTCTTCTTGCACTGGTGCCACACTGTTTTAATTTCGTGGCTTTATACATGTTTTACTTTCTGATCAGGTGAATTTGATCTTTGCTTTTCTCTTTCAAAATATCTTGGCTCCTCAAGGTCTGTTATACTTTTGTGCCCATTTCTATCAAGTTCCCCTTAAGTTCTGCTGGAGTTATATTGGATTTGGATCAAATATACAGATTAATCTGGGAGAGAATTAAGAACTTTCAAGTTGTCCCGTGACCGAGAATATTTCTCCATTTGCTTAGGTCTTTCTCCAGAAAGGTTTTGAGCCTTTGTCATTAGGTTAATTCCTAGTTCTGTACAGTTTCTGTAGTATTGCGAACAGTGACTTTTTTTATTCTTAAATTTTTTTCTGATTGGTTATTGTGGTGTGGAGGAAAACATCTGTTTCTGTTCACTGATTTTGAAACTGGCCAGCTTGCTGAATCTCTCATTGGTTTTACTAAAAGTTCACTTGAATCTGTTGCATTTCTCTGGGGACGATATCACATGCAAAAAAATGACACTTTTGTTTGTCCCATTCCTGCGACTCCTTATACCAGAGTGACTTGTATTGTCAGCTGGAACCCCAAGGACTCTGTTGCAGAGTGGTGATGGGGCCTTGCCTCTTCTTTCCTAGTCTGAGAATGTGTGTAATGGAGATTTTTGATAGCAGCTTTAATCGGGTTAAGGAACTACAGGACTCCATCGTCTCCACTTTCTGAGAGCTTTCATCATAAATAGGTGTTGACCTTTTCCTTTAAGTCTATTCATGTCTGGGTGATTTTTATCCCTCAGTCCATGAATGTGGTAAATTACAGTGATTGATGCTCTGATGTTGAAGCATCCGTTGCGTTGTTTGATCAACCCTTCTTTGTCTTGTATTTTAAAATACTGTTGGATTAGATGTGTAGTTGTCACATCTGTGTTATTAAATAAAATTGGCCTACAATTTTCTTATTCTTATCTGGTTGGAATTGAGGTTATGCTGGTCTCATAAAATGGGTTAAAATGGTTTTAGAACCATCTGTATAAGATGAAGATTATCTGTATCTGAAATCTGATAGGGCTCACCTGTAAGACCGTGGGACCTGAGCCTGAGAGTGTGCTGGGAGACGCTTATCATTTATTTTCCTTGTTATTAGTCTATCTGAGTTTGCTGTCCATGGCCTGATTTTGGCATTTTATAATTTTCTAGGCGCGTGTCCGTTTCATCTAGGCTCTAAGTTCTGTTCTTGTGTGATTGTTCATGGTGTTGCCGTTGTTTCTGTAACTCTGGCTCCGGCTCTTGCGGCTCCATCTCTCTGCGTCTGTGTTTCTGAATTGGTCTGAAACCTGTTTATTTTCAGGCTCATGGAGAGTTTTGTTCATCTTACTAATCTTTAAAGAAAACCCAGCTTTTGCTCTTCTTAGCCTCCTTGTCTCTATTTTCTGTTTGCGTGGCTGGCTTCTCAGCTTTGTTTCGCTCTTGTCTCTTTGAGGTCACGCTCTTTTCCCAACTTCTTTTTCTGGAGGCTCAGCCTTTTAATTTGACTTCTTTCTCATTTTCTGATAAATATATTCAAAGCTGTAACATTTCTTCTAAGTATTACTTTAGTGGTGGTCCACAAACTTTGACCTGTAGTGCTTTCATTTTTATTCACTTTGTAATTTTGTATTTATTTTGTAATTTCCATTATAATTTCCTTTTTAACCGAAAGGTTATTTAACAGCGTACATCTTTTAGAGTTTTGACATTTTTCTTTCATAACTTTTCTTATGCTGTTGATGTCTGTTTTTATTGCATATGGTCAGAGAATATAGTTAACGTGACACTGACTCCCTTGGAACATGTAAGAGAACTTTGGGTGCATTTACACAGAGTGTGTTTTTGTGAATGTTCCACATGTGCTCAAAAATAACGTGTTTTTTGTTTGGGGATACATTTTTCCCTATATTATTTTGAGCTTTTTCATGTTACTTAATTCTTCCGTATCTTAGTTTTTTGCCTTATAGTTTTGACAGCTGTCATGTTATATTATGTTAAGGCTATATTGTTAGGTGCACATATTATTATCTTTATATCTTCCTAATTAATTGTTCCCTTTTCTGGTGTATAGGTACTCTTCATCCTTTAGGATGTTTTTCACCTTAAATTCTATTTGTTTTGATGTTAAAATTATTCTCCTTTTTGTTTGTTTTTTCCTTTGTTTTTAGTTTCTGTTTGCCCGTTAAAGCTCCTTCGCTTTCATTGTTTCCAATCTTTCCATGTCCTTTTGCTTTAAATATGTCTATTATAGATGCATGATGCAGGATCTTGTTTTTTAAACCCAGGATGAGAGTCTGATTAGTGAATTTAACTCATGTACATTTATGAAAATTGTGATTATATTAGGGCTAATGCAATTTTATGTTTTCTTTTTACCATTCCTTTTTTGGGAGGGGGTTCTTCTTTTAAAAAAATTTTATATTGGAGTATAGTTGATTTACAATGTTTTATTAGTTTCAGGTGTACAGCAGAATGATTTAGTTATACATTTATGGGGGTATCTTTTCTTGTAATGTTTCATCGGGGTGAATTTCCTCTGCTGGATTTTAAAATTGTGCGGTCTATTTTATTCTTCTGAAATTCAGAATCTGGATTATTCCCGAAATTATTAAGACCCATCCATGTGTTTATTTTTTCCTGTCAGTTTCTAAAGTTTGTCAATACCTCTGTCCTGTTTCCTGTTTCACCGGCCTTCCTTCTCTCTCTTCTGGTTTTGACCACATGCTCGTTTCATGTTCTTGTTCTTGAACTCTGCCTTCACTCCTCAGGCTGTTGGACTAGTTGGTCTGTCTCTTCTAGTGCTGGCTGTTTTTCCCTGTGGTGGGGAGGAGTTTGGTGGAAAGGGGTGTGCCCAGGGTGGAGGGCTTAGGCTGGGTGCAGTCGGCCCCTGGGGCGAGCTCCTGGTGCCTCGCTCCAGCCACACCTGTCCTCCTGGGGCTGCCTCCGTCTGATGTTATTGCCCAACCTTCACTGTGTTTCGGGATCCCCTGGGGGAGGGGTCACCCGCAGAGATTCTGATCCTGCTAGTCTTGGGTGGGCACTGGTATTTTTTTCCAAAGCTTCTCAAGACAGGAGTGGGGTATGATATAGACTGGCTCTGGTTGATCAGTGTTGAAGCTGGGAGATGGGTGCTTAGGGGTTCATTATACTCTCTGTTTACGTTTGAGGTACTGTCTGTGTACAGCTGCAAGTCTGATTACCTCCTGGCTGAGACTGACTTGACACTGACCCTTGGTACAGGATAGAGGTGAGGGGTGGGGAATGAAACCTAGCAAGAACCTGTGGGGCTCCTGGGCAGGAAGCCTTTCAAACAGTTGCTAATCAGGGAAGGGAGGGGATGCAGAGACTAGGGAGGAGCGGCCAAGAAACAATAGTGCAGCCTTGGGGCAGGTCCTGGTTCCCCCTCAAGAGATACACATAACAATATCTTTGAGCTCTTTACAGAACTAAAACCCCCAACAAATGGAAGATGTTAGCATTCTTCATTCCAGAGGAGGTCACAGTTTGATAATCTCGAGAAACTCATCAGGAGACCACCTGGGACCAGATTAAATGAGCTGCAGGCCCTGCACACACCGTAATCTTTTTCAGCAACCCGCCCTTGAACCATTGGTATAACACTCCTCACCAAATCCTCCCGGTTTAGGGACACGGGTTTTTTTAAATTAAATTAAATTTAATTTAATTTAATTTTTGCGGTACGTGGGCCTCTCACTGCTGTGGCCTCTCCCGTTGCGGAGCACAGGCTCTGGACGCGCAGGCTCAGCGGCCATGGCTCACGGGCCCAGCCGCTCCGCGGTATGTGGGATCTTCCTGGACCGGGGCACGAACTTGCGTCCCCTGCATCGGCAGGCAGACTCTCAACCACTGCGCCACCAGGGAAGCCTGGGACACTCAGTTTTGAGGGGCACGAGCCTGCTGTGTGCCCCTTTGCCTGGCAGAGCAATAAAGCTATTCTTTCTACTTAACCCAGAACTCTGTCTCCGAGATTCGATTTGGCACTAGTGCACAGAGACTGAGTTTTCCACGTCAGGAATAGAAGAGGCTAGCTGGGGCTGCCAGACATTGACGATGACTTATGTGGCATGTATTCTGTTTCTCTTGGAAAGCGCTGTTTCATCTAGACCCTGGTTCTCCAGTGATCCATGAACCAGCAGCAGCAGCAGCAGCAGCAGCAGCAGCGGCTGGGAACTTGTGAGGAATGCAGAGCCTCAGGCCCCACCCCAGACGGACTGAGTCAGAATCCACATTTTTATGAAATCGTAGGTGATTCATATGCACATTAAAGTTTGAGAAACACTGGTCTAGGTCTTTTTAAAGGGATGGTTGGTTTCATTTAATTCCTATTTTAATAGAGTGACTCCTCCCTTATCATCCCAGTGGAGCTTTCCAGAACAGAGAACTGCTCAGAACTGCTCAGCCAGTGCTCTGAGCAGCTAGGAAAGGTGCACACCGTCTATGCGGTTATGCAAGGGAGGCCCTCAGGCCCTCTCCCAAGCCTGTTTTAAATCTACCTCCTTTTTTTTCTTTCTTTTTTAACATCTTTATTGGAGTATAATTGCTTTACAGTGTTGTGTTAGTTTCTGCTGTATAAGGAAGTGAATCAGCTATACAGATGCATATATCCCCGTATCCCCTCCCTCTTGTGTCTCCCTCCTACCCTCCTTATCCCACCCCTCTAGGTGGTCACAAAGCACCAGCTGATCTCCCTGTGCTATGCGGCTGCTTCCCACTAGCTATCTATTTTACATTTGGTAGTGTATATATGTCCATGCCACTCTCTTACTTCGTCCCAGCTTACCCTTCCCCCTCCCCATGTCCTCAAGTCCATTCTCTAGTAGGTCTGTGTCTTTATCCCCGTCTTGCCCCTAGGTTCTTCATGACTTTTTTTTTTTTTTTTTTTTTTTTTAGATTCCATATATATGTGTTAGCATATAGTATTTGCTTTTCTCTTTCTGACTTACTTCACTCTGTATGACAGACTCTGGGCCCATCCACCTCACTACAAATTACTCAGTTTCATTTCTTTTTATGGCTAATATTCCATTGTGTATATGTGCCACATCTTCTTTATCCATTCATCTGTTGATGGACACTTAGGTTGCTTCCATGTCCTGCCTATTGTAAATAGTGCTGCAGTGAACATTTTGGTACATGACTCTTTGAATTATGGTTTTCTCCGGGTATATGCCCAGTAGTGGGATTGCTGGGTCATATGGTAGTTCTATTCTTAGTTCTTTAAGGAAGCTCCATACTGTTCTCCATAGTGGCTGTAACAATTTACATTCCCACCAACATTGCAGGAGGGTTCCCTTTTTTCCACACCCTCTCCAGCATTTATTGTTTGTAGATTTTTTGGTGATGGCCATTCTGACCTGTGTGAGGTGATACCTCATTGTAGTTTTGATTTGCATTTCTCTAATGATTAGTGATGTTGAGCATCTTTTCATGTGTTTGTTGGCAATCTGTATATCTTTGGAGAAATATCTGTTTAGGTCTTCTGCCCATTTTTGGATTGGGTTGTTTGTTTTTTTGATACTGAGCTGTATGGGCTGCTTGTGTATTTTGGAGATTAATCCTTTGTCCGTTGCTTCGTTTGCAAATATTTTCTCCCATTCTGAGGGTTGTCTTTTCGTCTTGTTTATGGTTTCCTTTGCTGTGCAAAAGCTCTTAGGTTTCATTAGGTACCATTTGTTTATTTTTGTTTACATTTCTCTAGGAGGTGGGTCAAAAAGGATCTTGCTGTGATTGATGTCATAGAGTGTTCTGCCTGTGTTTTCGTCTAAGAATTTTATGCTGTCTGGCCTTACATTTCGGTCTTTAATCCATTTTGAGTTTATTTTTGTGTATGGTGTTAGGGAGTGTTTTAATTTCATTCTTTTACATGTAGCTGTCCAGTTTTCCCAGCACCGCTTATTGAAGAGGCTATCTTTTCTCCCTTGTATATTCTTGCCTCCTTTATCATAGATAAGGTGACCATATGTGCATGGGTTTATCTCTGGGCTTTCTGTCCTGTTCCATTGATGTATATTTCTGTTTTAGTGCCAGTACCATACTGTCTCGATTACTGTAGCTTTATAGTATAGTCTGAAGTCTGGGAGCCTGATTCCTCCAGCTCCATTTTTCTTTGTTAAGATTGTTTTGGCTATTTGGGGTCTTTTGTGTTTCCATACAAATTGTGCAATTTTTTGTTCTAGTTCTGTGAAAAATACCATTGGTAGTTTGATAGGGATTTCATTAAATCTATAGATTGCTTTGGGTAGTATAGTCATTTTCACAGTGTTGATTCTTCCAATCCAAGAACATAGTATATCTCTCCATCTGTTTTATCATCTTTAATTTCTTTCATCAGTGTCTTATAGTTTTCTTAATACAGGTCTTTTGTCTCCTTAGGTAGGTTTATTCCTAGGTATTTTATTCTTTTTGTTGCAATGGTAAATGGGAGTGCTTCCTTAATTTCTCTTTCAGAGTGTACAGGAATGCAAGAGATTTCTGTGCATTAATTTTGTATCCAGCTACTTTACCAAATTTATTGATTAGCTCTAGTAGTTTTCTGGTAGCATCTTTAGGATTCTCTATGTATAGTATCATGTCATCTGCAGTGACAGTTTTACTTCTTCTTTTCCGATTTGGATTCCTTTTATTTCTTTTTCTTCTCTGTTTGCTGTGGCTAAAACTTCCAAAACTATGTTGAATAATAATGGTGAGAGTGGGCAACCTTGTCTTGTTCCTGATCTTAGAGGAAATGGTTTCAGTTTTTCACCATTGAGAACGATGTTGGCTGTGGGTTTGTCATATATGGCCTTTGTTATGTTGAGGTAGGTTTCCTCTGTGCCTACTTTCTGGAGAGTTTTTATCATAAGTGGGTATTGAATTTTGTCAAAAGCTTTTTCTGCATCTATTGAGATTATCATATGGTTTTTATCCTTCAATTTGTTAATATGATGTATCACATTGCCTGATTTGCATATATTGAAGAATCCTTGCATTCCTGGGATAAACCCCACTTGATCATGGTGTAGGATCCTTTTAATGTGCTGTTGGATTTTGTTTGGTAG
This sequence comes from Leucopleurus acutus, assembly GCF_964270905.1. Taxonomy (NCBI): domain Eukaryota; kingdom Metazoa; phylum Chordata; class Mammalia; order Artiodactyla; family Delphinidae; genus Leucopleurus; species Leucopleurus acutus. The sequence continues at coordinate 7,808,788 of NC_139158.1, forward strand.
TATTTTGTTGAGGATTTTTGCATCTATGTTCATCAGAGATATTGGCCTGTAATTTTCTTTTTTATGTGACATCTTTGTCTGGTTTTGGTATCAGAGTGATGGTGGCCTCATAGAGTGAGTTGGAGAGTGTTCCTCCCTCTGCTATATTTTGGAAGAGTTTGAGAAGGATAGGTGTTAGGTCTTCTCTAAATGTTTGATAGAATTCGCCTGTGAATCCATCTGGTCCTGGGCTTTTGTTTGTTGGAAGATTTTTAATCACAGTTTCAATTTCAGTGCTTGTGATTGGTCTGTTTATATTTTCTATTTCTTCCTGGTTCAGTCTCAGAATGTTGTGCTTTTCTAAGAATTTGTCCATTTCTTCCAGGTTGTCCTTTTTATTGGCATAGAGTTGCTTGTAGTAATCTCTCATGATTCTTTGTATTTCTGCAGTGTCAGTTGTTACTTCTCCTTTTTCATTTCTAATTCTTTTGATTTGAGTCTTCTCCCTTTTTTTCTTGATGAGTCTGGCTAATGGTTTATCCATTTTGTTTGTCTTCTCAAAGAACCAACTTTCAGTTTTATTGATCTTTGCTATTGTTTGCTTCATTTCTTTTTCATTTATTTCTCATCTGATCTTTATGATTTCTTTCCTTCTGCTAACTTTGGGTTTTTCGGTTCTTCCTTCTCTAATTGCTTTAGGTGTGAGGTTAGGGTGTTTATTTGAGATTTTTCTTGTTTCCTGTGGTAGGATTGTATGGCTATAAACTTCCCTCTTAGAACTGCTTTTGCTGCATCCCATAGGTTTTCATTGTGATTTGTTTCTAGGTATTTTCTGATTTCCTCTTTGATTTCTTCAGTGATCTCTTGGTTATTTAGTAGTGTATTGTTTAGCCTCCATGTGTTTGTATTTTTTACAGATTTTTTTCCTGTAATTGATATCTAGTCTCATAGCGTTGTGGTTGGAAAAGATACTTGATACGATTTCAGTTTTCTTAAATTTACTGAAGCTTGATTTGTGACCCAAGATATGGTCTATCCTGGAGAATGTTCTGTGAGCACTTGAGAAGAAAGTGTATTCTGTTGTTTTTGGATGGAATGTCCTATAAATATCAGTTAAGTCCATCTTGTTCAATGTGTCATTTAAAGCTTGTTTTCCTTATGTATTTTCATTTTGGATGATCTGTCCATTGGTGAAAGTGGGGTGTTAAAGTCCCCTACTATTATTGTGTTACTGTCGATTTCCCCTTTTATAGCTGTTAGCATTTGCCTTATGTATTGAGGTGCTCCTGTGTTGGGTGCATAAATATTTACAATCGTTATATCTTCTTCTTGGATTGATCCCTTGATCATTATGTAGTGTCCTTCTTTGTCTCTTGTAATAGTCTTTATTTTGAAGTCTGTTTTGTCTGATATGAGAATTGCTACTCCAGCTTTCTTTTGATTTCCATTTGCATAGAATATCTTTTTCCATCCCTCACTTTCAGTCTGTATGTGTCCCTAGGTCTGAAGTGGGTCTCTTGTAGACAGCATATGTACAGGTCTTGTTTTTGTATCCATTCAGCCAGGCTATGTCTTTTGGTTGGAACATTTAATCCATTTACATTTAAGGTAATTATTGCTACGTATGTTCCTATTACCATTTTCTTAATTGTTTTGGGTTTGTTTTTGTAGGTCTTTTCCTTCTCTTGTGTTTCCTGCCTAGCAAAGTTCTTTTAGCATTTGTTGTAAAGCTGGTTTGGTGGTGTTGAATTCTCTTAACTTTTGCTGATCTGTAAAGATTTTAATTTCTTCGTCGAATCTGAATGAGATCCTTGCTGGGTAGAGGAATCTTGGTTGTAGGTTTTTCCCTTTCAACACTTTAAATATGTCCTGCCAGTCCCTTCTGGCTTGCAGAGTTTCTGCTGAAAAATCAGCTGTTAACCTTATGGGGATTCCCTTGTATGTTATCTGTTGCTTTTCCCTTGCTGCTTTTAATACTTTTTCTTTGTATTTAATTTTTAATATTTTGATTAATATGTGTCTCGGCGTGTTTCTGTTTGGGTTTATCCTGTATGGGACTCTCTGTGCTTCCTGGACTTGATTGACTATTTCCTTTCCCATGTTAGGGAAGTTTTTGACTATAATCTCTTCAAATATTTTTTCAGACCCTTCTTTTTCTCTTCTTCTGGGACCCCTGTAATTCAAAGGTTGGTGCAGTTAGCGTTGTCCCAGAGGCTCTCAGACTGTCCTCAGTTCTTTTCATTCTTTTTTCTTTATTCTGCTCCCTGGCGGTTATTTCCACCATTTTAACTTCCAGCTCACTCATCTGTTCTTCTGCCTCAGTTATTCTGTTATTGATCCCTTCTAGAGTATTTTTTGTAAAATTTTTTTTTTTTTTTGCGGTACGCGGGTCTCTCACCGCTGCGGCCTCTCCCGCTGCGGAGCACAGGCTCCGGACGCGCAGGCCCAGCGACCATGGCCCATGGGCCCAGCCGCTCCGCGGCACATGGGATCCTCCCAGACCGGGGCACGAACCCGCGTCCCCTGCATCAGCAGGTGGACTCCCAACCACCGCGCCACCAGGGAAGCCCCTAGAGTATTTTTAATTTCAGTAATCGTGTTGTTCATCACTGTTTGTTTGCTTTTAGTTCTTCTAGATCCTTCTTAAATGTTTCTTGTATTTGCTCCATTCTGTTTCCGAGATTTTGGATCATCTTTACTCTCATTACTCTGTAAACCTATCTCCTTTTTGACGCACAGTTCTGATAGTATCAATTATCTGATATTCAAGGTCCTAACGTATTAAAACAACAAATTGGAGGAAGGCAAGGGAAGTCCCAGTGGCAGTACCAGAGGTCCGCTTGGGAGTAGGAGACCAGAAGACAAGATTGCAGGCTGGGGCTGTTTGCTGGAGAGGCAGCTCCTCCCCTGTGGAGGTTGTTGAGGAACATAGGGATTCACTGCAGATTTCAGCACTGACCTTAAGTATGATTTGTCTGAGCCACTAGGACGGGACTAGCTGACGTTGTGATGAATATACCTACCACAGCCATCGCGTGGGGAAGGTAGTATTGTCACCAGTGACGTAGCACGTGTCAGGGCCAAGACCGGAGACAAACGCTTGTTTGGAGAATGCACTTTGGGGAGCGTCTCCTCCACTCATTGTGCTGGGTCCCTGGCACACTGTCCCCTGGTGGTGGCAGCTCTCAGCGTGAGAACGTGGGGTTCCTAGGTGGCCTGCCTTTGGGTGGCCCAGACCCACCGGCCCATCTCACTTGGCATCTCCATTTACTGGCTGTGTGACCTTGGGCACTTAACCTGCTTCCTCTGTACAATGGTGATAATAAAGCTACTTACTCTCTAGGGGACTTGCTGAGACTCAGTTTAGGACAGAACCCGATACGCTATCCTAAGTGTCTTTTAGCCTCAAAATGACGAAGTCAAGGAAAGGATGTAGTGTTGGCAGCTCACCAAGAGACACCACCGCCTTCTAGTAAAAGCGTAATACCGGTGACCCAGATGGCAGTGTCCTATGTCACAGTGTCAGTACCGCCGTCTGGCTCACCGACTACTTGTCGGTGTGTTGTTTACTACTTTTATTTCTTTTATGCTTTTCCCCAGAGATTGTTTTCCCCTTATACGATGAAAAATATCTGCTTACACGTTAAGCCCACCTCAGTTTGAATAACGCATTAAGGCAAAAGCGCGCCTCTGGGTGTGAGGAGCTCGCACATTGCGTGTTCAGCAGGCGAATGACAAATGTGAGTCACGCAGTACTTGTCACCTTTGGCTTCTGGCATTTGGTGGCAGACTTCCGACAGAGGAGGAATTGCTGAGTGGAAATGCTCTCAGATCCAGACAGTGAGAGGGTCCTTCCAGAGAAGCCGCTTCATTCTCAGCGCTGACTGGGACGAGTGATTATTTGAATATTTTTCCTCCTGTTTTCTCAGCCTGCTGGGCCTACATGGGGGCCAAATCCATCCCGAATTTACCACTTCTGTGCAGACTGAGGCTCTGTGCTCCCCGGATGGGCTTACCCCTAAGGATGAGAACCATTTCTGGTACCTTCTAAAATGCACAGCAAATAGAAGCCGGAGAGTGTGTAGACCAATGGAATACTTGCAGGGCATCTCTCTGCCCGTGTAGAGAGCTTGGGTTTGCTCTCTCTGGTGTATTTAAGATTAAATACATTCAAGATGTACAACTTCTTCTTTTCTTTTTTTTTCTGGCTCTTCTTCCAGCCATGAGCAGGAAAAGGTACTGTGCCTTGTGACTTACCTGTCGGGCTTGGAGTTCTGTTTTCTTGGCAAAGATCTTGAAGACTGTTTCCAAGTAGGTTTTTCTTCCTTGGCAGGAGATATGGGCTCTTGGGTGGTCAGCCCTGTCCTTGTCTGCAGGGGAGCTGAGTTGGGGGTTTGGGAGAGTGGGCAGAGTGGCTAATGTGGGTGCTCTGTCCTCTCTCAAGTAGTTTTTTTTTTTTTTAATGCAGTACTCGGGCCTCTCACTGTTGTGGCCTCTCCCGTTGCAGAGCACAGGCTCCGGACGCGCAGGCTCAGTGGCCATGGCTCACGGGCCCAGCCGCTCCGCGGCATGTGGGATCTTCCCGGACCGGGGCACGAACCCGCGTCCCCTGCACCAGCAGGTGGACTCCCAACCACTGCGCCACCAGGGAAGCCCCTCTCAAGTAGTTTTGAATGGAGCGGCGCCACTGGCTGAATTTTGAATGTAGGAAGTTCATATAAAGCACACTTTGATCTGACTTGTAGATAGATGATAGAACTGAAATTTGGAGAAGGTGGTCAGATAGTTGTACAGAATATGCGATCAGCAAGGGTTTCAGAAGCAAAGTCAGAAAAATCTGGTAAAAAATCTTGGGTGACAAGGAGAAAAGAATGCAACGCTCAAGCCTCCATGGTTCCCTGCTGCGCAGGTGCCCCGAGGTGTCTGGCAGGCCCAGAACTCCAGGAAGTGGAGGCCAAGGTTGGCTCACATGTGCAGGCCTCCTGGGCTACGGTTTCAGGCCTGGCAGCCTCCTCCACCTGACATTTCCAACCCAGGTAGGGGCAAAGCTCCCAGGTTCAGCCATTTGCAAATAGGTCACGGATGAGAGAGGTTTGGGAGTGGAAACAGTTATAAGGCAGAATTAATGCTTTTCCACGTGGCCCCTATGGTTATCACAGTTTAAAATTGTTCAAGGTTCCAAAAAAAAAAGGTTGTACATCTTGAGTATATTTAATCTTAAAATAAAAAATTGTTGAAAGGTAATCATTGTTTTTGTATATTTTCTTTCTTTCAGAACACTTAATTTTCATTTTTTCTCAGAGTTCTCTAAGGCTCAGTATTTTTTTCTTAATTATTAAAAAAAATTTTTTTTTTAAATTTTTATTTTTTGGGCCATGCCTCATAGCTTGCGGGATCTAAGTTCCCCTGACCGGGGATCGAACCCTTGCCCCCTGCAGTGGAAGCACGGAGTCCTAACCACTGGTCCGCCAGGGAAGTCCAGGAAGTCTCCTCTTGGTTCGTCTCTGCTCCTTTTATTTCTTGTTTTGGTCCCAGTTAGAAATTTCCTGAAATGTCTGGTGACATTTCATCATCTGTCTCTATATGAGAGCAAGGCACTAGCATGCTTATGATGGAAGCTCGTGTATGTGTGTCTTGAGGGGCTGGTTTTGGGGGGCAGTCGACTGGTGGCCTTCGCTGTAAGTGATCAGCCCCGGTGCTTTGCTGGGGGGGGTCCCCAAGTGTCCGTGTCTGTGCTCTTTTCTCTTGGGCTTGACAGCTTCTCCCTTGAATGTCCTGGGTTCCCTGCCTGGTGGGGTCGTTGAGCCTGGAAGTCTTGACGGCCTGTCTCTTGAGGCTGAGCTGTGAGCTTCCTCTGGTCTGTGAAGTCAGCTGTGGCGGGTTCAGCAGCTGGAAAGCTTCTAGGATTCGGTGGACTTCTCCTTTGCAACTCTCTCCTGTGAGACTAGACCTCACTGTTCCGGAGGGAGCAGAGAGAGCTTGGGTGTCAAGATGCCGCTTTTAAGCTGGAAGTCACACGTTTTCAAGATGCCTCACTTAATGTATGGGGTAAAGCTGTTGTGTCTGTGACGACACCGGTTTTCTAGGAGACACGTCACAGCAATCTTCTGGGAGCTCCTTCCAGCCAGGCTGCCCTGAGTGACACGTCATTAACGCACGCTGGGGATCATCTTCAGAGGGACTTCGTGAAATGCCTCGAACCGTGGGCTCACTAGCGTAAGAGCCTTGATTGTGATGGGAAGAAAGAAGCCGTGTGGGCTTTGGAGCCCAAGGCCTGGGTTCAAATCCTCCACCTTCCTAACTGGGTTGTTATAAAAACAAAAAGGGAATATATGTGAAGTGTCTGCCGGTAGCTGCTCTGTGAACGGGAGCTGTTATTAACCGGAACATCCTCACTGGACTGAGCAGTGGCACCGCCGTCTCGCATTTAGGTGGCACCTCGTTCTCAGTGGTGGTTATTCACACACACACTCAGAGGAACTCAGAACGGACTTGGCCTGGACGGTAATGCTCAGCTGCAGGGGTCACGTCCCTCCCTCCCCGTTATTTCGTCGTCTTGCCTCTCGCCTGTAATCTTCCCCAACACATTGATGCTCCACTTCCTGCCTCAGAGCTCACTCTTCCCCGCTTTTGCTGGGGGTGGACCCCATCCCTTGGAGCCCCCAGCTCAGGCCCTGCCTCCCTGTGAAGGCCTTTCTGCCTTCCCAGCCCCAGGAGCTCCATCTCCTCGGAAACCCCTCCTTCCTCTGTGGTGATACTGAGCCCCATTCATCTGTCTCGGTGGCCTTGCCTGCCAGGGGCCACCGTGAGGGGCATGGCTCTCTCCATAGAGTCTGGTCATTTCTCCTCAATTGACCAAGAAAACAAGGCTTGGGGAGAGGTGTAGGGTTTTACCTGAATTTACAGGTGGCACAATGGGAGAGTCACCCGTGGGTTTGCAGGAATTTTGCCATTTAAGTCACAACATTCAGTCTGGTACTTTGTGCTGACCGTAAGTTTTAAGTTGTCAATGATACATGATGACCAGAATGTTACTCCTCAGTTGCAGTTTGTTTCTTTCACTGGCATCGCATCTTCATCCTTCCTCTGCCCTATCCTTGATGTTTTATCGGAGCCAGTGTTCCCCGTTCCCTAACTGAAGGCTTTGCAGGCCGGCCCAGCCAGTAGTCTGGTGGGTCTGGAAAGTAACGGGGACGCCACAGAAAGATGGTGGCAGCATACTCCATTCCCTCTGGATGGAAACCCTTCCGAGGGCTGGGCCTCTCTCAGCCGGACAGACGCAGCCACGCAATCTGTTTCCTGCAGGCCCGAGGGAATGCTTCCTCCTTGCGGTTAGTGACTTCAAAAGCAGCTCCAGTCACACAAAGTTCAACTGTTTCTCCAATTTTGGGGACGCTGGGGCAGCCTGTCGCGCTTTGAGGAGAAGCCTCCTTCTTACCCCTCTTCTCTCTGGTTCCCTCTTCATCATTAAACCGAAACTGCTTTCTTGCAGCTGGGCGAGTGCTGCAGTCCGTCCTCGGGCCTCGTCCTCTGTGACCCCCGCCTCCTCGGGCCCCGGGTGTCAGAACCCACCCTCCCCGGTCAGGCCTCTGCTCGCGCTGCCCCCTCCCTCCCTCTGCACCCTTCTCCCCTCGGCCTCTGAAGTCCTGCTGCCCGGATCAAGTTCCTGTTTCTGTTTGAATGAAGCCCTTCCGATCCCCTCCAGCAGATGGAATCTGTCCTCCTCTGACCCCCAGGGGCGCTCCTGGCCTGCCCTATATTTCTGCCCTCACCGCACCTAGGATTACGGTCCTCTGGGTCCTTGTTTTATGCCGGGTCAGCTTATCAGCGCGAGCTGTGCTTCACTGGGGACTCAGCACCTCCCACGGTGCCTCGCATAGAATAGGCATAGCATTCAATAAATGTCATAGTTTTGAAATATCTGTTGAAATAAAAAGAAATGCTTTTTTTTTTTCCAGGAGTCAAAATGCATGGCTTTCATCCACTTTCAACACATAAAAGATGTTTTCAACACAGAAAGGCCTTTCACTGCTCTTAATAGTCAGCTTCTGGAATGATGTGGACTAGAGTGAAAGATGAGGATGAGCCCCTCTGAAATCAGCTGTTTTGAATTAAATAAAGCAGAGTGAGGATGGAATCAGGTGAAGTGAGAGGATGGGATTTAACCAGAGGAGGATTAACGTGCTGGGTACCTTGGAGCTCTGAGGGCCTGTCTTCCCACACATGAGATGGGAAGGGACGGACAGGGCTGGGCTGGCCCCACTCCTCCCCCGACCAGCCTGTTACCCCCTTACCTGGACTTAGGTCAGAACGACTTAGCCCTCCTGCGGCTTCGCAGAATTGCGAGGAAGTTTCTAGGATTTGTTTTTTCTTATTTCTTTTGGGTTTTTTTGGGGGGATGGGGGGGGTCAGGGTTTTTTCCCTTAGCTGTTCTTCCTGGTGATTTTCGGAGATCAGCTGCATCAGTAAGGATGCTGGGGCCAGGGAGCGAGGAGGCCCCAGGCCCTCGCTGCTCCGTGGACGTGTGTTTGCACTGGGTGGACGGTGCGTCCATGTCCCGTGCTCTCAGTTTCCCTGCCTGCTCCACCTGAGCACGGGGGCTTGGATGCTCTGCGTCCAGTAGCCAACTTTGCAGAGTCTGCGTGTTTAGCTGTCCATGTGAAAACAGACTAGCGACACTAAATGCGATGGGAATTCCCTGGTGGTCCAGTGGTTAGGACTCGGTGCTTTCACTGCTGAGGGTGCGGGTTCAGTCCCTCATCTGGGAACTAAGATCCCGCAAGCCGCATGGTGCAGCCAAAAAGTGAATGAATGAGTGAATAAAGAGACAAAATGAAATCAAGCCGCTAGATATGAAGCCAGCCCACTCAGGCCTTTCAGGGCGCGCTGAACTGGCCTCTGTCTCAGCGAGGCCAGGCAGCCCCAGTCTCACTGGGAAAGTGGTGGAGGTGACTCTCCCCCGCCTGAGGCAGGCTGTTTCATAAGCTTCACCAACAGGTGGGTGGGGCTTCTTGTCTCCATTCTGGCTGGGGACGAGCCAAGGCCTTGGCGTTGGTCAGCTGATAGAACTGACCCTGGAAGATCCTGGGGCCTCCAGGTTGGCCGACTTGCCACGGATCGTGTGGACAGCGCTGCCGCTGACTTTGCTCCCATGTGGTCCCTCCCGTCAGGCCTGTCCCCTGTGGGCGGGTGGGCGCCGGGCGCTGGCAGTTCTCACGGGAGCTGAGTGGCCCCCATACAGCCAGCCGTTCCCGCGGTGCCGTCTAGAGGGTCATCTGGGGCTGCTTCAGGAGTGCAGTCCAGTGTGGGTCAGTGTTTGCATCAACGACCCTGGGTCTGACGTTTTAACTGAGGGCTTTTAAAATTTTTTTTCTCGATCCCACGCCCCCTGCATTGGAAGCTCGGCATCTTAACCACTGGACCACCAGGGAAATCCTTAACTGAGTGCCGAGATCGGCTCCGCTCAGTACAGGGCTAATGCTGGAACCAAGAGGATTTTAAAACCCGACACTGTATTTCAGTTGTTACCGAGGAGGAGGGCTCATTACCAGGGAACTGATGGAAAAAAAAAAATACAGTATCTAGATTCCCGAAGGCTGTGGCAAAGCTGCGGCAGCTTGTAAGCAGGCAAATGGACAGAAGTCTCGCCCACAGCGTTTTGGTTTCTGTTTTGGGGGTGGTGACGGGGGTTCCACTGCAGGGCCGGCTTTGGTTTGCCTTGATGGGTTTTACTTCCTTCAGGTCTCAGATGTCCCCTTCCCGCCCCTTATAAACTAGCACCCCCTCTTGGCCCCTCACCCCGCCCCCCGGCCTTTTCTTCTGCAGTGACTTATTGTCACGTGAGCCACTATTTATAAAAGCTGCCCCCTCCCCCCTGTGTGAACTGTGGTGCCTTAATGAAGGTACACATTGGCCCTTAGAACTGCAACGGCTTTTAATCGCAAGAATGTCCTCTTACTTATCCATGGATTGTGAAAACACTTGTACCTTTTCTTTGTTGAAGAAATCCAGTAACGTTAGGCTTTATAGATTCAAAGTAGGTCAGATGGCTAGCGATCGGCATCCAGCGTGTCTTTGGAAATGGGAAGCTAAAGTCTTTGAGGCTGTGTTTTTGTTTATCCCCTTATCATTCAAGTGGCTGGGCGGAGGCTGCGTTTGCAGTGGCTGCCGACCAGGGGTTAAGGGCAGAGCTGCAGGGAAACTAAGTTAAGGCTTCCCTCCCTCCACCTGAGCTGCGAGGGAGGCGGGCTTATGATTAACTCAGTGCTGTCTTAAATGCAATTTCTGGGGGCTGAAAACATTAACTTTTAAAAATGATTTAAAATTACCAATTGACCATATCCGGGGCCGAACCTGCATGATTCAGCTCCTTTTAAAAATATCTTTTCTCAACAGATTGCTTCCTTAACATTTTAATTTGTTGATCATAAAGGAAGCTTGCCAAATATTAGCCGTTCTTTTCCATTTCCTACAGCTTCAAGCTTTCCTTATTTGGCATATTTCAGTGGAACTGTAAGGTCACTCCCTATTTTTCTTCCCAAATAACTATATTTATTACTGTCAAGTATTGGCGGGTTTGATCCAGCTGTCATCAGAATGTTTGGAAATACTGTTTTTTGCCAGAACGCTGATTTAATGATCTAATACTGACATGGCTTGTTTTCTCTGCTGACTTGATAACTTGTTCAATAAGCTGCCCTCTTTTTTTTTCTTGCCATAAGCTTTATGGGGCAAGTGTCTTTTTTATTTTTTATTTTTCTTTTGCCTTGTGGGATCTTAGTTCCCTGACCAGGGATCAAACCCGTGCCCTCTGCAGTGGAAGCATGGAGTCCTAACCACTGGACCACCAGGGAATTCCCAGGGGGCAGTGTCTTAAAGACAGTCATAGAAAGGTTTTTTTTTTCTTCCTTCTTCTTCTTCCCCCACCCCCTCCCTTTCCTTCCTCCTCTTTCTTTTTTTGGAGAAGACCTAGATGGTAACAAAACTCTCCTTGAAGAAGCTGGCGTTGCTGCTGCCTGGTATTTTGGAGAGTACTTAAGACGGTTTTTCCTAGTGAAACCTTTCAAATATACACCAGAGCAGAGGCAGCTCTAGTGAACCCCCATGTACCATCACCGGCTTTACCAGTTAACGGCTCACGGCCTGTCTAATTTCATCCCTACCCTCACCTGTTTCTAGAATTTTGAAAAGGCTATCGTATTATTTTATCCATAAACATTTCAGTATGTATCTCTGGAAGACGATGCGTCTGTCTTTTTTTTAAAACACCATAATACCATGACCACACCTAAAAGATAACGCTGTGAAAAAGGCGTTTCGCCCGAGTGGCACAGAAGTGAGACAGTCCGTGTGTGTCTCGGGGGAGAGGTGGCCTGGCCCAGGGCTCTGCCCTCACCTGCTCCCGGGCCTGCGGCTGGTTACTGCTCTTTCTCGAGACTTAGTTGCTTCATCCAGAAAACCAGATGCACTAGTTCTTCTGTCTCTGAAAACCTTCCTTTTTTATTTCTTTATTTTTTTTTTTTTGCGGTACGCGGGCCTCTCACCGTTGTGGCCTCTCCCGCTGCGGAGCACAGGCTCTGGACGTGCAGGCTCCGGACGCGCAGGCTCAGCGGCCATGGCTCACGGGCCCAGCCGCTCCACGGCATGTGGGATCTTCCCGGACCGGGGCACAAACCCGTGTCCCCTGCATCGGCAGGCGGACTCTCAACCACTGCGCCACCAGGGAAGCCCCTAAATCTTCCTTCTTTTAAAAAATATTTCACACGTATGTACATACTTTTTAGTTTATTTCTTATTGTGTATAGTTGACTCATCTCTGAAAATCTTGAGTCTCTGAACGTGTGAGGTGCTGCCTTGCTTCAGAATCGGTCCCCCAGCCCCGGGGAAGGAGGGGATGGGCAGGCGCTTTACTGTGTCGGGTTCTGCCTCCTTCCTGCCAGCTGTGGGAGTTTGAATGTTTGACTCCAGCTGCTTCCATCTGGTAGCTGGACGGGTGCTCCCGGTCATCTCTTTTATCCTGGCAGTGTTTCACGGGCCACGGATTCTCCTTTGTTGCCCGTGCTGATCATCTGAAACTCTGCGTAATAGTTGCTTCTCAAAGTGGAGGCTGTTTTCCATATTTAGTGGTTAGCGGTTAAGGGTCAGGAACAGGTGTCACATTTGCAACCCATTTTCACCCCAGTCTTTTGGAACTGAAACGTTTTAGTTATTTGAATCGAACAGACTGCCTGGCACTGCCGCAGATGCTGGGGCTACAAAGCTCGTTTGGTGCTGGCTGGACCTCCGGGAGCCCCGTCTGCGGGGAGAGGACGGGTGCCCAGTGCCTTAACTGCTACGGGGGGAGGCCTCACCAGGTGTAGGGCTTGGGTGCAGGGCTGGGGCGGGGTGGGCAGCAGGTCCCGATTTGGTGGTATCAGTGCTGCTGGGCCTTGAAGCATGAGTGGGATTTCTGTACATCCAGGCTGTTGGGCGGTGGTGGGTAGTCATGTGTCTGACACCCGTAATCCCACTACCAGGGTTAGGATCACCGTTAACGCTGTGATTCATTTGGATATTTCTGCATGGATTCATGGATTTCTGCTATCCACTCATGCAGTCAGCAACTCAAGAAACACGTCTTGAGCATCTACATGCCACACTCTCTTCTTGGTTCTGGGGTGGTAGGGAGAGGTCGAGGCGATTCCTGCCCTCAAGGAGCTTACACTCTGGAAGGTTTACATGGTGAATCGTACCATGTAGTAGATGCCATTTGTATTCTGTTTAGTTCACTTTACAGATTACACTAGGCCGTGCATGGATTACTCGCCTGCCCTTCCAGCCTGCTGTTGCCCTTCAGCTTGACAGAGAACAGCTGTCTGTGAAATGTGACCCTGACAGGCCAGCCCGCTCCCCGCCCCCATCCCCCAACCCAGGCTCAGAAGGTGTTCAGGGAAGGCTTTCAGCTGGTGGGCTCCGGACCTGCCCCCTTTCCCTTTAAGTTGCCTGTAAAAGGGTGGGGTTTTCCTCTTTTTGAGTAATTATACTGACTCTGTATGCATCGAGGAACATATTTAAAATCCGGGTATAATTTGCAACCCAAGCATGCCCTTAAATCATTTCATTACCAGGGTTGGTATGGGGGCAAGTGTTGTGTTGGTTTTCTTACAGTTTACAGTTTATGTGCTCGGAAATGTCACATCTGAAGTTTAATGCCCAGAAAGGATAAGAGCCTTTATTGTTCAGTGTACCTGGAAAATGCGGCTCCAAATTCGAATACAAACCCAAACAGAAGAGCAGAATGAAACCCTTTGTACCCATTACCCAGCTTCAGTCATTTTTCACTTATGGCCAACTTTGTTTTAGCTGGACTTTGTCCTTCTCTACCCAACTTAATTTTGAAACAAATCCCAGGCCCCATATTCTTACTTCATCCATAAATATTTCAGTGTGTATCTTTAAAAGATAAGGACTTTAAACCACAGTACCATTATCATATCTACCCCGCAAATGGCAAAAAATGGGTAATATCAACTATCCAGTCCGTACTCAAATTTCTGTTTTCTCATAAATGTCATTTAAAAAAATCTGTTTGAATGAGAATCCAAGTAAGATCCCTATATTGTGATTGGTTCGTACATCTTTTCGTCTTTTAAGTCTCTTAATCAGCCGGTTCCGCCCCCCCCCCCCAATCTGTTTCTGCATCTGAAGATCAGATTTGCATTTTTTGTTTGTTTTTCATTTTTTTGGCTAGGTTCCTTCCTAGGTGATGGTATGTGTTTCAGGAGGTCAGGGGTACGCTATTTATGTGTAATACAGGGTTTTTTCCTTTCTAATGTTTTAAATTACAGAATACATATAAAATGTACCATCTTAACTATTTTTAAGTGTACAGTTCAGTGGCATTAAGTACATTCATATTGTGTAACCATCCGCAGCTTCCATTCACAGCACTCTTCTCATCTTGCAAAACAGAAACTGTACCCATTACACACTAAGTCCCCATCTCCCCCCTCCTCCCAGCCCCTGGCACCCACCATTCTACTTTGTGTATCTGTGAGTTTGACTACCGTAGGGACCTCATAGAAGTGGAATCTTGCAGTATTTGTCTTTTTGTGACTCACTTATTTCACTCAGCATGTTGTCCTCAAGGCTCATCCGTGTTGTAGCAGGTGCCAGAATGTCCTTCCTTTTTAAGGCTGCATAATATTCCATTGTATGGACGGACCACATTTTGTTTATCCTTTCATGCATGGGTGGACACTTGGGTTGCTTCCACGTTGTAGCTATTGTGAATAATGCTGCTCTGAACAAGCGTGTACAAATAACTCTTTGAGACCTTGCTTTCACTTCTTTTGAATATATCTACACCTAGGGAGTGGATTTGCTGAATCATATGGTATTCTATTTTTAACAACTTGACGAACCGCCATGCTCTTTTCCACAGTGGCTGCACCATTTTATGTTCCCATCAACAGGGTACCAGGTTTCTTTCTTTTTTAAAAAATTTATTTATTTAATTTATTTATTTTTGGCTGTGTTGGGTCTTCGTTGCTGTGCACGGGCTTTCTCCAGTTTCGGTGAGCAGGGGCTACTCTTCGTTGCGGTGTGTGGGCTTCTCATTGCGGTGGCTTCTCTTGTTGCAGAGAACGGGCTCTAGGCACACAGGATTCAGTAGTTGTGGCTCGTGGCCTCTGGAGTGCAGGCTCAGTAGTTGTGGCGCACGGGCTTCGTTGCTCTGCAGCATGTGGGATCTTCCCGGGCCAGGGCTCGAACCCGTGTCCCTTGCATTGGCAGGCGGATTCTTAACCACTGTGCCACCAGGGAAGCCCGGGCACCAGGTTTCTGATTCTCCACATACTCGCCAACACACATTTTCTGTTTTTTTTTAAATTTATATTCCTACTCTTTTTAAAATTTTATTTATTTATTTGGCTGCGTTGGGTCTTCATTGCTGCATGCGGGCTTTCTCTAGTTGCAGCGAGCGGGGTCTAGTCTTCGTTGTGGTGCGCGGGCTTCTCATTGCGGTGGCTTCTCTTGTTGCGGAGCACGGGCTCTAGGCGCGTGGGATTCAGTAGTTGTGGCACACAGCCTCAGTAGTTGTGGCACACAGGCTCAGTAGTTGTGGCGCACGGGCTTAGTTGCTCCGCGGCATGTGGGATCTTACTGGGCCAGGGCTCGAACCCGTGTCCCCTGCATTGGCAGGCGGATTCTTAACCACTGCGCCACAAGGGAAGCCCTATTTTCTGGTTTTTTGATAGAAGCCATCCTAATGGGTGTGAGGTAGTATTTCATTGTAGTTTGGATTTGCATTTCTGTAATGACGGCACTTTTTTTTTTTTTTTTGGCGGTTCGCGGGCCTCTCTCTGTTGTGGCCTCTCCCGCTGCAGAGCACAGGCTCCGGATGCACAGGCCCAGCGGCCATGGCCCACGGGCCCAGACGCTCCACGGCATGTGGAATCTTCCCAGACCGGGGCACAAACCCGTGTCCCCTGCATCGGCAGGCGGACTCTCAACCACTGCGCCACCAGGGAAGCCCGGCACTTATTTTTAATAACATATTTAAACTTCATATTTTATCTGGGGGCACTTCAAGGTGGGTCATGTATTTAGTGAGCCACCTTAATTATTTCTTTAAAAAATAAATGGGGGAAATACTATTTCCCCAACAGTATTCATAATACATATCATTTGTTTGAAATGTTTTGTAGCATTACCAAAATTAGACCAATCCTCTCAGTTAACCACAAAGAAACTGAGACCCACCTGGGCTGGGTCTTTGTCCGTGGTCTCAGCCGTGGGAGAGGGAAGATGAGTCTGGGCCCCAAGTTCCCAAATCTCCTGCTGGCCCAGGCCTCCTTGTCCTTCCTCCCCACTTCTAGGCCCGGCTGTGGTCCTTCGGTGGGGAGGGCCAGGTGCACAAAGCCCTGTTTGTTTGGCTACACATGCCCACCAGCAGTTGCGCTTATTATAGAGCAGTTATTCTCATTTGTCGAGAAACTCAGAACAACTGTTTTTATTCTTCACAGTGGATGCTTATGCACATGACCTTTTGAGAACATATTTCTGGATGCTGCAGAGGCACTGATGTTCATGCAGATTAGCTAAGTTAAATCTTTCTTTCAGCTGAAAACTGCCTCTGCCCCTTTAAGAATTCCACTTTGCGGAGGTACTGTGTTTCCTTGTCCTGTTGTTAGACGTTTTTTAGTAGCCCCATATAAATTAGGTTATTACTTTCAGATGACAGTAGGACCCCTTGGTAGAGCCGGTGTTAAAGTCTGATGTTAGTTAAACCTTACTTACGCGGTGTTCGAGTCTGATGTTAGTTAAACCTTACCCTGCTTATTGAGGTGGGGGACAGTGCCGGTGCCCGATGCATGTGGGCAGGACGGGGTGGAAGGGTGGTCTGGCAGTCTAACTGCAAGCAGCCAGGTAGCATGTCCCTCTGGGGGCAGCACATCCATTTACATGTTTCTGTGTAGTCTCTGAACGCAGATATTTGTGAAAGTGGGAGGTATATACCTACACCTACATGTATGATGACCGTGATGGAAAATTCACTCATGCAGTAGTTACGCTAATCTTTATCGTTTGGTTAGTAAGGACCAGGCACAATGCTGGGTATCTGGGATTAGCACTGAGAAAACGACAGCGCCTGCCCTCATGGGACTGACATTTTGGTGGTTTCAAGGGAAAGCAGCACTTGTTTTTAAGGGACCTTGGCAACGCACATGACCTTGAAATCTACCAAAGGCAGCAGGAGTTGGCATGCTTATTTTACAGTCTCCAGACAAAAGAATCATATCAGACCCTCTGTTGCAGACATGAACATTTATTTTAAGGACTCAAATTAAACTAGAGGAGATAAATGAGCAGGCCTAGTTTGCTGATCATTCATGGCTGATACCATGAGCAACTCATTAAATTGTTGGTAACAAATGTAGTCATGAGAATTTCAACCCTGAGACACTCTGAACCACACAAACCATGAAACGTTGAGTTAAAGGTGATTTTCCTTTGTCCTGGAAGCATCTGATTGATTTCAAAGCTTAGAAAGAAGGCACCACTGGGGCCTTTGGGAAAAGTGCCATGTAAGAAAGTTCAAAAAGTTTCATAACAGGTGATTTGGAGTTTCAGTGTGATTTGATTGTCCACGGGGATAATTAATACGCCGTGTATCACTGCAAGCATTTTACTTCCTGTTTCCTTGTGTGTGCTGAATTTTCCAAAGTGGAGAAGAGTCACACAGCAGCGGATGAAGTGATGGTGTTTCCTCGCACAGATGTGTGTGGTGGAGCCAGCTCAGACGGCAGCATCCAGGTCATTCAGGGGGCTCTTCGGATGCTCAGTTTTAACGGCAGATGATTTATTAAGTCTGGCCTCCAAGTGGTGAATCTCACAGCCAGAGCCTCACAGAAGCCCTCCTTGTCCTGGGGTGCCGGCAGCCACCAGGATGAGGTCACGCCCAGAGTGTCGAGTGCATGGCTGTCACAGACCTGAGGCTCTGCTGCAGGGGAGAGAGGGGGAGGGAGGCTGTTGAGGACGGGCATGTAGGACACTAGCGAAATTCTCTGTGCGTCCTCCCCTGACACCTGGGCTGGGGGGGGGGTGCCTCACAGGAACCAGTGAGTGTGTCAGCTGACCAACACTTCACCTGCTGGGTTCTTTTCCTCTGGACCTTCATCTCTGGGTGTCCCCAGAAGCTCAGACTTCAAATAATTTGCTCTCGTTTTAAGCCAACTTCTTTGTAGAAGCACTCACTCGTAGCTTTAACTGTCACCTCGATGTCCAGGTGTCAGAAGTCCGACTTGGTCCCTGGGTGGCCCACCCTCCCTTTGGTTGATTGGGACCGGTCTCATCCATTTCCATCCCCCTCTGCAGAGCCGGCTTCTGAGGTCTTCCCACGGGCCGCCGAGCCCTGGCCTGGTTGTGGCCCGGCACCTCCTCTGACCGGCAGAGGGTCTTGAACTTGCCCCCTCTGGTCCCTGAGGCTCTCCCAGTTGCAGGCAGTGTGGGGGTGTTGGGAGGCGCTCCCCCCTCAGTCTGTCTTGCACTGGGGACGTGCGAGCTGCCTGCACTCCTGGCGTGTGGACTATCGACCGGACACACAGCACCGTGACCCTCAACAACCGCAGGCTGGGCCGCCCTCAGGGAGCCCCTCACTGCCCGGGGCGCCGGCTGTTTACGGGAAGAGCTCACCGTGGAGAACTTGGTCTGAGCTAACTGTGCAGGAAACACCATGAGCAGCAAAGATCTCAGAGCAGACAGATAACAAGTGCTTTAGGCATCGACAGGAGAAAGGTCCCTGTGCAAGCAAGGATGCTGGGCTGATCTGAAAGCGCGCTGGGGAGGGGGCGAAGCGTTAGTGGGAGCTGGAGAGTAAAGGACCTTGAGTGCCGGGAACAGTGCTTTAGGCCTGACCCGCCGGGAGGTGGTTCGGCTGCAGGGACGCGTCAGGGAGCCTACCCGGCTTCGGAGATGAACAGGCAGAGGGCCTGTGATGGTGGCAGGGGTGAGAAGGAGTCAGAGGAACCCCACCCAGGTCGTGGTAACTTGTTAGGAGGCAGGGAGGGAGGACACCTGGGTGAACCCAGAAGTGCACTTGGGCACGAAGGGTTTCGGTCAGAGACCCAGATGGGAGGTATGTGGGGAGGACATGCTGCCTTTCAGACATCCTGAGTAAAGAGAACTGCTTGAGAGACAAGGGTGGGTCTGTCCTGTCTTTGCCCGATTCCCAGTGCCTGGGACACAGTAGATGCTTAATAAACCCGTGGATCAAACACACGAGGTTGAGCGGAGTCAGAACTGGTCGCAGGTCCTCCCTCCACCTGAGCGTTTGTTGACTGCGTGGCAGTGAATGAGTTTCCCAAGGGATAGGATTAAAGGGAAGAGGGGCCAAGAGCTGAGTGCTGGTGCGGGGAGCCTGCAGTTAGGGGTGCAGTGGAGGCGGGAGGGTGCAGGGTCAGCCGAGGTCAGGAGGCTCCTGGGAGACGGTGGTGACGTGGGTACAGGAAGCCTGTGTCCTCACCATGGAGAAGGCGGACGAGGGAGTGGGCCGCAGAGAGGGTAGAGGAAGGGCTTGGCTTTCCAGTGCCTCCCCCCGGCCGCCTCTGCCGAACCCAAACACTGTTGCCGACACCCGCTCTCGTCCTGCTCCCCCCAGAGCCTCATTTCCCACTTCTCTTCCGGGACGCTGCTTCATGGGCTGCAGTGTCCACCCGCCACGTGCACCCACCAGCCTCAGGCCCCCCACCTCCCGGAGCCAGGAGCCGCCACCACCTGGAGCCTGGACGAGGTCACATCGGCCGGCCGGAGCAGCTGCTTGGTCCCGATGTCTTGTTTACAGCCGGGGCCGTGTTGTCCATTCGCCCCCCGGCCCACAGTGGGGTGTCCCAGGGAGCAGAGAGGAAGTCAGAGCTCCTTCACTGCCCTTCGTAAAACTCTTGTCTAGAAATTAATGGACGAGAGGATCTAGGGAACCTTGTCCAGTGATACCTTGAAGAAATCTCGAAAATACGAACTTAAAGGGAAACATCATAGCTATCTCATTGAGACTGTGGGACGTAAATTCCTTAATCTTAAGTGGCAGAGCTGGTTTAACAAGATGTTTCTCTTTGTGGTGGAGTTTTCATTTTTCCCCTTTTAAAGTTGTTCAGATAAAGCTGTGAGGGTGGTATAGAGTTTTTCTTTTTTAAGTTGGTAACTAGTAATTTTAGGATAGATGCTTATGAGGTCTGTAAATAATCATTTAAAAACCCTTGCCTAGTGCCATGCTCATACCAGTTTTTTTTTTAAACTTTTTATTTTATATTGGAGTATAGCCGATTAACAATGTTAGTTTCAGGTGCACAGCAAAGGGACTCGGCTGTACATACACATGTATCCATTCTCCCCCAAACTCACCTCCCATCCTGGCTCTCGTATCAGTTTTAATAAATATTTACGTAGCTGGACTCACCTGTCTGCCTCGGAGGGGCCGAGCGGGTCCCCAGGGTGTGTGGAAGTGACTCAGAGTGGGTGGACGCCGCTGTTCTCTCTGACGTTTTCTGCTCGGAAAGGGAAGGTTGATTTTAGCCTGTGATCATAGCTCCCAAGGTGGGGGAGATTGTGAAGTTAGTCCTCCTGCGGTTTCATCAGCAGAGCATAGGCCTCAGCTCCATTTAATTTGGCCCCGTCATGAGGACTAATAGGGGCTGGATTCGGTTACATGATGGCTTTTTAAAACTAAAAGCCTTTAAACAAAACAAAACAAAAAACACACCCACCAGAGTGGCAGGATTTTAAGTCTGAAGCTGTGGAGGGTTCGCAGTGTGATCTCTGTGTCCTGTCGGCGGGCGTGTGAGCCAGAACACGCGCTTCGGAGAGGGATTTTGAAGGCGCACAGGTACAGGGGGGCAGCCTCCCTCCGAGGTGAAATGTACTCTTAGAGGTGTTCTCGGGCGTGTGTTCCGGGAGACGTGTACAAGAACAGGAGTAAACACCTGGGGAGGACGTAGAGGTCGTTGGGGGAGAGTGGTGTTGCCCAGGGGAGTTGTAGAAGGCAGGCTTCACGTGCTGGGGGACCTCACAGGCACAGCAGAGAGTGGAAGGGGCCAGCCGGAGGGCGCACACAGCGTCGTCCTGTTCATATGGAGTTAAATGTGTGAAGCCATACCTCGTGTTGTTCATGCCCCCATGAAGAGCTAGTGAACATAGAAAGAGTTTTTGGGAGAAAGATAAATGCCAGGTTCTGGAGATGTGATTATTTGAGGGGGGAAGGAAGGGAGAAAATGGGACTGAAGAGGGTATGATGGGAGTGCCAACCATAATATCTTATCCCTTTAAAAGCAGCAAATATGGCAGAATGTTGAAATTTGATGACGCTGGGTATAGGTACGTAGGAATTTATGCTTTTCTGTACGGTTGAAATATATTATTATTTAAAAAAATAATGTATACTAGCTGTCTGAATGTATGTGAACAGGCTTTAGTAATCTGTTGTATTTATAGCCTAAAGTTCTCAAGATTGGGGCGTCTTATGTGGGACCCTTTTATATCTCTCTTCTTCCTGTTCTCTTAGAGAATTCTAAAATTATGGTGGCTTTAATTTTATTTGTTGAAGAACTTTTATGGTCCCTTGTTTTAAATATCGGAAGGTTGGTGAAACTTTTTAGGTCTCTGTACAGTTTAAGAAGACAATTTTAAGGTGTATTTTCTCCTTTGGATTATGCCTTTTGATAGAAAAATGGGTCCTTGCCTCTCTGTGTGATCACGATGAATTTTCTAGAAAAACAAGGACAGGAGAACTGAAGGGAAGAGACCCACGATGCCCGCGTCTCCTTATGTATAGCCCTTAGGATACTCGGGATCCTTGGCAGAAGTAAACTATACGTTATACCTAATGTTATCCAGGCCGTGGGTCTGGGATGGTTTCATATTGTCACTGGAACAAGAGATGCTTCTCAGAATGAGACTTCTGGCTTAATTGACTTAGCATCCTTGCAGTCAGGACGGGAGTGAGATGGTACATTCCTGTCGTGCCAGTTGTTGTGGGGGATGATATTAAAGCCGGCCGCTGATGGACTAATATCCTTTACTCACTTGCTGTCTTGCTCTGAGGAAACAGGAGCTTAATGTGCCCCGTTCAGTTAATCGTGACAACATCCTTGAAAAGGTGAATAGGAGGCAGGTAGTATTATCTCCCTTTTACTCAAAAAGGGGCTGAAACATGACGAGCCTGAGCTCCCCAGGAGCCTCCACCCTCCTCTCCGAGCTCTGGCCAGGGTCATGGTCAACGCAGCTCACGGGGGAGGAAGGAAGCACTCAGGATGTGTCGCCTCAGAGCCCGCCCCTGCTGGGGAGTCTCAGGGTCACGATCACTTTTGATCCTGAGGACAGTCCTGCGAGGCCGTCGGTGGGGTCATCCCGGCCTCTCCTCGGGACGTCCAAGTCCCTGGCCCGAGTCCCCAGGCTGGTCAGCGGCAGGCTTGGCTCTGACCCGCCAGACCCTAGGTTCCCGCCTGGTCACCAGGCCTTGCGTCCAGGCCCGGGGCGGGGGTAGGGGGAGCGGTGGGGATCCATCAGGATCTGTCCTCTGAGAAAACGAAGCTTCAACGTACTTGAAGCAAAGTCGGCGACTCCGTTGTGCTGGCTGTCACGTGGTTAAGACCACTGAACACAGCCTCACTTGAAAGTAACTTGGGATCGTGGAGCAGAGAGGGTTTAGGGCATCCCACCTCCCACTTCTCGACCCCGGGCAGGGCTGCCACCCCCGAGCGTCAAGAACAGATGTGACTCGCGTGGCATCTGCTGATAGACTTTATTCTGTTGCTTAAACCATTTGCCGGGGCCAGATCAATCTCGAACGATTCTGGTTAGAAGTTGTGGGGAGGGTCAAGAAAAGGAAACAAGGCTAACGGGGGCCTGCGGTCGTCGCCGCTGTGTCTCCGTGTCCTGACCCGTCCTTTGAGCCAGGCTGATTTACAGGTGAGGAAGAGGCGGTCAGGATGATGAACTTGCGCAGGGCCGCGTGTTATTCAGTGGCAGAGCTGGGGTCCAGACCCAGACCTCTTGGATTCCAGAGCTCACCGTCTCTCGGGTGCGATAAACCTGCGACCATGCCTTTGGCCAGCTGATGTTTTTTTTTTTTTTTAATATTGCTGATCATTCATGAGAAATGAGGATGAAGGCTTCGATTTCAGCCACTTAGAATTGGACAAGTATTGCTCTTGTCATAAGCAGGGCTCTTTATTAACCGAAAACACTTGGCTCTTAGATGTGGTGTTTAATTGCTGTTGAATATATTTTTGTCACACTGCCCTGTGATAAGCCAGAGAACGTTTTGTGCCAGACACAGAAGGAAAGTGAAGCGGGGATGACAACCCTTCTGCTCGTCCAGCTCCCCGTTGGAGCCCGCGGTCTTGTGTTTGCTGTGTTGGGTCTAGTTTCTGTTAACTGCACCTGGTCTGGAGGCTGATCAGGACCTGTGATGGGGGAGACCCTCCCCGGGGGGCTCAGGTGCATCTCCCTCCCTTCCTGAGCCAGTGCTCATGTCTTCCTGGCCTTTCATCCTTGGTTGTGTAGGCCTTCTAACGTTACAGCACTGATAGAGGAAAATCAGCTACTGAACTTGGCCTTGGTTTTGTTTGTTTGTTTGTTTTGCAAAGTGGAAGTGACTTTGTGATTTGAAAAAGTAAGAAATGCTAGTAAAAATGAAGAAACTATGAAAACATACGATGAAGGAGAAAAATTCACCACTAATCTTATTCCTGTTAACATTTTGGTATACGTTCTTCCAGACGTTTCCCTGACTGTGGGTTTATAAAACTAGGTGAGTGGAATAAACACTTTGGATACTGTTTGGTAACAATCTCTCCCCAGCCTAGAGTTCACTGTGCTACTAAGAATATCTTTCAATGTTAGTTTAGAAAAATTAACGTGCTCTTTGTTGAACTTACACGTTACATAGTATTCCACTGATTTCCCATGTTTCATTAAATTGTTCTTCTCTTTTTCAATTTGTACTACCTTAGACTACACTGGGATGAACATCTTTGTGCATCTATGCATGGTTTTGCTTTTTTTTTGTTTGTTTTGCTGTACGCGGGCCTCTCACTGTTGTGGCCTCTCCCGTTGCGGAGCACAGGCTCCGGATGCGAAGGCTCAGCGGCCATGGCTCACGGGCCCAGCCGCTCCGCGGCATGTGGGATCTTCCCGGACCGGGGCACGAACCGGTGTCCCCTGCATCGGCAGGCGGACTCTCAACCACTGCTCCACCAGGGAAGCCCTGCTTTTTTAATTATAGTACTTTTAATGTTTGATTATTATTTCCTTAGGTTAAATTTCTAAAAGCAGAAGTGCTGAGTGAACAGTGTGTGTATATTTTTAAGACTTTGGATACATGTTACCCAAACTTCCCAGAAAAGTTGGACCAATTTATAGCAGCAGTTGCACTAAATTCCCTGTAATACTTTTTTCCTGAGTAACATCTCATGGTTCCCCCCACGGGAAAAAAAAAAAGAAAAAGACCTAAAGAGAAGTCTCCTACCTGCCCTGCACTGCCCACTCCTCCCCCACATCGCTGATTTCTTTGTGTATCTTCCTGAGTTTCTTTATATACAGAAACAAATACGAATACATGTTGTTTTCCCCTTATATACCCATAGTGTGGCGTGCTGTACATACTCTTCTGCATCTTGCTTTTTACTTTTTAAAAATTATCAGCGTTCCTTAGGCTTTCCAAATCAGTACATGAAAGCTGAGAATTCTCTCTCTCTCTCTCTCTCTCTCTCTCTCTCTCTCTCTCTCTCTCCTCTCCCTCTCTCAGAGCTCCGTGATATTCCCTGATATGGATGGCCATACCTGATGTACCAGGTTTCCCATGGATAGATATTTGCGTTGCTTCTAAGTCTGTGCTCTGACAGCAACGCCGCCTTGAAGGGCCCTGTGTGTACACCGTCTGACACTGGTGCACGTGTACCTGCAAGGAGAGTTGCGGGGTCCCTGCACACGAGCATCTGTGATGTGATCGGTGCTGCCACCTTCCCCTCATGTGTCCCTTTAGACTCCTCCCAGCGCAGCTCCTCTCTCTGCTGCCCCGCCACAGAGTCCACACTGGGCTCTAGTTCTTTCATGATCCCTCTAGCCGTGCATCGGTTACTGTGAGGACCCTCCCCTCTGTACCCCAGTGTGAGAGCCCTCCTCCCCTCCCCACTGAAATAATGCCACTTCCTTTTACGGGCAGGCAGTGGCTCTCCGTGTGCCACCAGGAAAGCAATGAGTTCTTTTAGAGCCTGACCTCACAAGGAGCCAGCCATGGCCTGTAGCGTGGCAAACTGGGGTTTGAGGTAAACGGTCCGACAGCGCAGAGCTTGAGGAACCGAAATGATCACAGCTGAGACTGTGACAAAATGCAGGCAGGGCCCAGTGAAGGCAAGTGGTGGCCATGTCCCTGTTGGACGTAGCCCCACTGGTAGCAAGAGTCAGCAGTCAGGCTCCAGCCAGGATTTGGGTGGCCCAGACAAGCCCACCTTCACGCAGTTTTGATCAAAACAGTGCAGATTCCAAACCACAAAAGCAAACTGATACCTTTTAACACCATGTGGTTTTAAAAAATTTTATGAATGAAGAGAAAGATGAAATGACGACTTACAAGCTTTTAAGTAGAAGAAACTCTTTTCTTCAAAATACTGTTAGGGTCAGAAGCCTGTTTGCGTTGTGATAAGGGGGTACTTGCCCTATCTGTTCTTTGTAAATGATACAAACCTACATGCTTGAGTATCTGGGATCGTTGGATTTCAGGGCCTTTCCAAACTCCCCTGGGAGACGGTGTCCCCGGGGCTGACTTGTGCAGTGGAGCTGAGTCCAGGAGGAGTTCAGGGGCGTCCGTCGGAACGCAGGGCACCACCTGGTAGCTTAGGGTGACCTTGACTCTCCCTGCCCCTCTCCGTTTCCCTTTCTGATGGCTTTAACGTACAAATATTTGTAAATCATCTACCCTGTGCAAGAGTGGTCTCCTCTGAAAAACACTTTGAAATTAGGGTGGATCCCTCCCTCCCTTCTCCCTATTTTATTTCTAGGTTGGAGCCATTTAGTGTAATGTAACTTTCTGCTCTGTTCTTCTGGATAAACACATTCTAACCGTTGGCATTTCAAAGTTTCGTTCTCGGGGACGTTTAGCCCCTTCCTGGGTGAGGCTGGTGGTCTTGCATGGCCTCAGTGGTGTTCAGCGTTTTCCTTGGGCTTGCTGCCACCCACTCTGGAGGCCCAGCCAGCTAGCAGTCTCCTCAGGCAGTGGACCCCACAGTCGGCTCGTCTGGCCCACCCGAGGGCTGGTCTGCTTTCTTCTGAGACCCAGCGTGGTTCTCTTCTCCCGTAGCCTATCCCTGCCAGGAGGTGACGTGGTCTCGCCAGGTGCTTGGCGGGCTGCCTGCGGGGCCCCTGGTGGAGTTGCAGATGTAGCATTGGTCTGCCCGTAGGGTCTGCTCCCGCCCAGAAGGCAGCACAGCGGCTCCATGGACGGCATCCTGGTGGGTGATCCATGGTCACCTAGCACACGTGGGTTCGAGCTGGAGGGACTGTAGGATCATGCCCCACCTGTGGACACTAGTGATGGGTGGGGACAAACAGGAATCAGCTGGGACAGAAGGGAAAGGTGACTTTGCTGGGGGTGGGGGGAGAAAGGGGTGTGCTTGTGGATGCAGCGCACGCCTGGTCCGGAACGGTCGGAGCACCTACAGGAAGAGGCTTGCTTGAAAAACAACGGCTGAAGGCGCACAAGACTCAAAGCATATACAGAATGCATTATATAATGTGCTCCACTGAAAGGAACGTCGTGAACCAGCTTGGGAAAAGGATCTTTTAAAATGGCTTTCCTAAAATACTCCTAGGAATGGGTCAGAGGGTTTGGAGAGCTTGCCTTCAGAAGGCCCTAATCTGGCATGGAGATTGTTGATGGAATCCTGTTGTGAAATGTTCAGAAGCCCGTATTCCTTAGGAGTGGCCTTGTTACGGATGGCTGTGTACAGAGTGTCGGGAGGAGGGTGTGCAGGCGTGGGCTTTGGGGGGCCTTTCCTCCTTATCACACATCCCCCAGACCCCTCTCACTGGCCTTGTAAAGAAACAGATGGCGCCCCAGGAATAGCTCCGAACTCACGTTGGCTCCTGGCTGTGTAAAGGGAAGGGACGGGGACCATAAAAATTTGAAATGTCCCAGGAAAGACAATTATTTCCTCAATGAAATATCGATGGAAGGGGAGCATTTAAAACGACAAAAATTATGAAGCCAGATTCAAGTCGAACCAGATACTACACTGTAACCTTTTTGAGAATTGTTAATTTGAAAGCAAACAGAATGAAATACAGACCATAAAAGCAAATTAAATCATTTTTATGCTTCCTGGGCTTTTGGTGTCACGTGGATGGAAGAGCTAACGGAGAGAAGAGCGGGTTTTGGATGGAGGACGGTGGGGCTCACGTGAGATCAAGCACAGGCTGTGATCCTTGAGGAACAGAAGGAAGAAGCCGGCCAGCAAGGGCTCAGGATGGAGAGCCCCACGGATCCAAAGAAGCCTCCGGAACGGAATCCTCTGTTAGGAGCATTTTCTCGAGCAAAAAAATGCCCGTCCCGTGTCCAACCAGAGGGAGCAGATGTTTAAGAAAGGTGTCTTTGTCTGATTGATTTGGGGGGAGGCCCCCAGCAGTTGATGTTTTATGTGGAGGTGGGGGAAGCTGGGGCCGGGTTACACGTATCTACCTGCAGGAATAAATAATTCTTTTGACACATCACGAGGAAAAAAAAAAAAAGCTTCAGATTTATCTGAAAAGGAAGTGGGAAGTTAAAGTTGCTGGAGATCTCATTACTGTCTGTCTAGCTCACCGTAATTAAAAAATGCCTGAATGATGTTAATAACACATGATTCAGCTGACAAGCACTAATTGCTCCGTATCAGGCCAAGAGAAGATGAATGTTGTCGAGAAAACCGCAAGTCAGACAAGCTGATTCTCTCTTAGTCTGACACTGTGTTCCATGTACAGACCAGTTTTTACTGGAGCCTTTCCAGTATCAAAAGAAGCTCTTTACCTTCCCATTAATTTCCATCGCTGGCAGGCCCGGGTTGTGACGCACCCAACTCATCACTCCTGCTTGCCGGCTCGAGAGCCCGGGTCTGCAGACAAAATGGAAATGTGTTTCTTGCGCTTATCTTGGTCCTTTTTAAGGAAAGAAATCCGTTCCTATTCAATCCGAATGCCCCGGTGGGCTTGTCACTGCATTACGTGGCATCTGGGAATTGATTTTCTGACGCCGCCGACTTGTCAAGAATTCCGCGTGCTTTTTCAGTGATTTGACAGAACCTGTTGGACCACCGCATCCTGTGATGGGATCCTCTGCCGGCCAAGAAAAGGGAACCAGGGCCTTGTCGCTTGGGCATCCAGAAACCTCCTTGCAGGGGGTGAAATTTGAGGAAGGAGGGGAGAATAATGATACTGGCTCATCCCTACACTTCTATAGGACGGCTGAGTCATCCTGTCATACCAGAGCCTAGTCATAGTCTGAATCTAGTGAAGCTCAGTTCCTTAAAACAGGCCGAGCGCCTCTGCACCAGGGCAGTGCGCTGGGGAGAAGGGGCCACAGCGGTAACAGCGCCCTGGCTGTCCCTGGCCACCTACCGCGTCCTCTCACACCCGCAGGCCTTGGTCCCCTGGCGCCAGGCCCTGTGCTGGGGGGAGGCTCCCTATAACGGGGAGGGAGATGGGTCCATCACCTGCCCTCACCCGGCTGGGCGAACCTCTGCAGGAAAACACTGCAGCATGGCACACCGGGCCCAGATCAGGCCAGCATCTGCCGTGACTGCCCTGTCCCTGCCCTCCCGAGAGGCAGGCCAGTGCGGAATGGAAAGGTTGGCCTCGAAGGCTGGCAGGGCTGGGCTCTGGCTGTGGGGCCTAGGGCCAGGCCTTCAACATCTCTGAGCCCAGGTCCTCGTCTGAGAAAGGACCTCGCGGGGCTGCGGTGAGGTCTGAGCGAGGGGCCGCTCAGCGTAACGCTGCCCGAGCACAATGCCGGACATGTATGGGGCAAGGCAATGTATGTCTACTGTTGTCACCCTCCAGGGTTGGGGAATTAGAGGAGGGGGTTCACGTTGCCCAGCACCGCGAGTTGCACACGTTAGGAGCACAGTCAGTTGCTGAGACAGGAACTTACTTCCTACGGAGAGAGGCCGATAAGGCTGGCAAATAAGTGAGCAGAACACAGAAAGCCATTCAGTCCGCTGACTTGGTGAAGTGGCAGTGACTGGTCCCCGAGTGTTCCCTGCTGGCGGGGGATGCCTGGTCCACAGGAGCGCCCGGAGCCGCCCCACGCCGAGCTTCAGGGTTAGCCTAGTTAGCGAAGATGGCTCTTACCAGAGACCTATTTTCCTGAAATTAAAATAAAGTGAAAATCTGTGATAATTATCAAATACCTTCAGTGTGACTTAGTTGTAGGGGAAAAAAATCATAAAGGAAGCGGTGCGTGGAAACAAAGCCAGGGTGCGCTGTTTGCTCTCCATTCACAACCTGTGTTTGGTGGCCTCTCTCTTTCTCTTGTTACCTTTTGACTTTGAGACTCAGGGCCTTGAGCAGTGTGCTACCCACAACACCGCGCAGCCCTTCGTGCACGGGTTCAGGAGGACCCAGAAGAAGAATCTGTGGGGGTCCCTTCTCTGAGCGGGGTCTCCTTGGTCGGAATCTGGCTTTCCTGATGACCTGGTGGCCTCCAGAGTCACTGGACGCCTGGACCCCCTGGTGGCAGTGGACAGGCTGGCCCCTGCCTCCCCAGCTCTCAGGTTGTCCCGGGATTTGAAAGTCAGGGATAAAGGCTTTGCAGACCTCAAAGTCCCCGTTGATTCTGCGTAATGCAAGTAACAGCACCTCTGCGTGGTGGTGTGCCACCTTTGTCGTTTAATTTATGCATGGCCCTGAGTCAGTGGAAACCACGACTAGAGAATCTATATCAGCAACTTATTCCAAACCTCAGCCTGGCTGGCTCAGTTTATAAGTTCTAGGCCGTGAAAGGGATGGCTGTTCATTTAATCTTCATATTTCACCGATTTTTCATACGTGGGAGTGGTGCTCTTCACCCTGTTTTGTTTTTTTTTTAAATCAAGTTATTTATATTATGGGGAGAGTCTGTCACATGGTCTGAATGCGGAATGTTGCCATCCTTTTAATCAGAATCCTGCCAGTAGTTTCTGTTTACAATAGAGCTATTGAAAATTATATTGGGGTGAAACTAACATAGTATAGAAACTGTTGGCTTGCGTGCGATTTTTATAATATGTACATGCAGACAAAGTTGGCTTTAGTTCAGAAGGCTGTTTCTTTCTGTTGTGCTTTTATTAGCTAATGTTGCAGAGCGGGCCAGGTGCTGTTGGGAAATATGGGGGATTGGAGTACCTAGCTGTGGACCTTGAGATCTCCCGTCTTATCTGTAGCGTCGTCCCCGCGGCGTCCCAAGAATTTCTGATTCCAGAACTCCTTTCTCCTCTCCCATGTCTGGATCCATAATTGCTGCAGGCCTGGTTTGTAGATGGGGTGGGAAGGCAGTGTACCCCCGTGGGGGCCTCCTGTGTTTCGGGCAGGTCATTGTTTAAGCCCCCCTGCAGGGTGGGTGTGCGTTAAACTCCCAGCTCCGGTGTCCCAGCCCACCCTGCGCGTTGGCTGTGCAGAGCACCTGGGAAAACAGACTTCTCCCAGAGAGAACAGCTAATGGGTGGGGTTTTGAGACAAAACTACATGCGATTGTCAGTTTCATGGATTACAGTTAATTCTGTTTGATGTCCTTTTCCCCTCCCTTTTTGCCAAGTCCTGTGCATTATAGAATATCGACTTGAGCACAGAAGCGCTTAAAACTTGATTTGGCGCTTAAATGGATATTTATACAGTGACACCACAAATGTGGGATGAACAGGGCATCTGTTCAAATGAGACCTGCAGCGATTCGAAGCCGTTTCCCCCCTTGCCTTGTGGAATCCGGGGCTCCTCTTCTGCCTTGTTCTGGTGGTGCCGTAGCAGCCAGAACGCTCCCCTCGCGTCCTCACTGGGTTCCAGGCTCTCTGAAGCCCGGGCCTCCTCCCCTCTCTCCGCGTGCCCTCTGCCGCTGTGCCTATTTCTGTGATTTGCATGTAGCGGAAATATTTGTTGAACCGAATTATTTTTACACACGGGCCTTTCATATGGCCAGTGTTCTGAGGTCTGTTTCCTTTGGCTGGAGGCTGGGAGAAACCTTCCAGTTCACCAAGGAGTGATGATGGCTTCAGGTCCAGGGGTGCGCTGCGTGGGGCTGGGTGTGCCCCGTCTCGCCAGGAGGACCTCCAGCCAGGAGAGGGGGCCGAGACGGGCGCCCACATCCTCCCATGGTCCCCGCTGCAGTGTTGGGGGAGTCTAGGAGGCCCTCGCAGTGAGGCTGCTCCAAAGAGCAGGTTCCTCCTGCGGCCCAGAGGGGAGGAGGGGAGAGAGGAGGAATCTGCCCAGAGGACCCCCGACCGCAGAGGCCCCTTGTCCTTAAAGGCCCAGCTCAGTGCTGTTGAGAGTTCCTCTTCGTATTTCGTGACTCATTGAAGAAACACCCATGTTTTCCGAGGGTATGTCGCCTGGCGTTTTCTGATGAGGCTTTGGGCTTCAAGGAGTCATCACCACAGCTCACACTTAGAGAACGTTTCCTCTGTGTTTGGGCTGTTCCGAGTGCCTCACACCTTCTAGCTCCGTCGGTCCTCACAAGCTTCATCCACAGCGGAGGGAAGCGAGGCTGGGGACCAGTGCTCAGCTGGCCCTGGGGTCCCCTCGCCCTTCAGGAAGACATGGCTGGGAGACGCAGTTGAAGAGTTTCTGAGCCTCTCCCGTCTCCCAGATGACCCAAATGCCCACGCTGTCATGAGCCTGCCGTGTGTCACCTTCCTGAACGCCAGTCCCAGCCTTGGGGACCCTGCAGGGACTTACCATCCTTGAGATGCTGCAGCGCTCCGAGGTCAGGTGGGCCTGGCTTTTGGAGGAGGCCCGCCCGGCCCCTCCTGCCCCTCTCTCCTCCCACTGGCCCTGGGTCACTTTCTCCTGTTGTGATGTGGAGACAGCTCAGGCGCGTTTTCTGGCCCTCCCAGGTCTAATGCTGCTCTGCGGTGACAAAGGAGCCCTCGGGACTCGGCCCCAGGCTTCCCCCACCCCATCCCAACTGCAGATCAGGGAAAGCAGTTGTGCCCAGGAACGTGTGTTCTTGCAAACGGGGTCGGTGAGGAACACTATTTGGGAGTCGCCTCTGGGCTGCTGAGCGCAGCTGGTGAAGCTTTCAAGGGGCTCTGCTGCTGGAAGTTTCTAGGAGGCACCCCTGGCCGGGCAGCAGAGATGCTGCTGCCCTTCCTCCCCTCTTCGAGACGTGGACACAATCTCACCTCTCTTTTTAACCACTCCTCGTCCCCTCTCTTTCTGAATCGTGTGTGCATGAAGCGGGTAGGAGCCATCCAGGACACCAGGATCAGTGTCAGGGCCACCCTCGTGAACCCAAGGCCGAGACGTCTCCTGACCTGGATGAGGGCCTCCAGGAGGAGCCAGTGGGCAGGACAGAATCCACAACTGCCATGTGTACAAGCCAGTAAAACAAGTGTCCTCCTCTGTGGCGTTCCTTGCTCTTAATATCTGGGGATTGAAAAACCAAATCCTACCACTGTATCTGGTGCTGAAAATGACCTTTATTTTGCCTTGAAGCTTACAATTCTCAGGTGTCTTCTGGTGTATGTGCCCCCCAGCAATTATGGGGCCCTATGCATGCTCACCCCAGGAGAACACATCCAGTGCCAAGACACCGACGTGTGAAGTTGAATTTAGGGACTTAGAGGATAAAGCTCATTGAGGGTTAGGTCGATAAGTTCAGTAAACATTTTTCAGTGTTTCCCTGTGCCTGCCACTCTGCTTGGTCTCTTTCAGTTCCACTGGATGAGACATGAAATTCGTATTTGTCTCTAGACTCACAGACACCTGTATACTCATATTTACTTACAAAGAAATGTATCGAACACATTGGTTTATTGTCCTTCTCCCTGTCTGTACTGTCAGCTTGACTGTCTTGTTCCCTGTGATCATTTCAGTTCCCAAACTGCATGCCTGCACGCGTGTTTGAATGAATGAATGAGGCCCATTTTTTCCTTTTGCCCCAGGGTCTGGCACACAGGAGATGGTCATTAAAGACTGCTGAGTTTAATCAGTCCTCGCAAAACCCTACCAAGTTGCTGTCACTCTTATTTTGCAGATTAGAAAATTGATGCTCAGAGAGCAAGAATCTTTCCCCCAGGATGGTTTGTGGAAGAGCCACCCCCTTTCCCCTGTCTCATGCCTTCTCCCCTGTACCACACAGCCTGTCTCCAGGTGCACATTAGCAGTTGGGTTTTTTTTTCTCCCCCCTTACTTTGGTTCTTCACTTTAAGCTCTAAAGGATTCATAAAATAGACTTGAGAGGAGTAAACCAGAATTTTCTTCTAAAGCATCCAGTGCTTGTGAAGTGTTCAGGAAATAATTTCTTAGAAGAAGGAACCCTGCAATTGCAAATACAATATTTTTGCTGGTTGCATGCAGGACACTGAAACTCTCCGTTAATCCAAATGATTGGAGATGCTCTGTTTTCTGGAAATCCAAGCTTTCCCACCCCTGCTTCGCTTAGACAGGGTTCCAGGGTCTTTGCAGCAGAGACACAGCTGCCCTGACAATAGAACCATTCCTACTGGCACATGGTGGGGTGTCCCCAAGGATCTGGGGAGAGGAGAAGCCAGTGGTTGGAACGGACTGGAAGAAGGAGAGTGCTAGGAAAAACGTGGGGTCACGGATGGATGGGTTTAAGTATCAGGGAGGCCTAATGTGGGATAGGAGACAGGTGAGTGTTCAGAGATCCAGAGTCTGTCTGCTCAGAGCAGGAACCCCACCCTGGCACATGAGGTAAGAGGGCCCTGGTTGGACAGAGCAGGGTGTCGGCTCCAGGGGAACCGAAATCCCAGCTGGTGACCAAAATGGGGACATGAGAGCTTAGGAGTCAGAGCAGACCTGCAGGAGGGCTCCTCTGCTCTGCCTCTTCTCCATCTTCCCCCTCCCCCTGTCTTCCCCTGCCTTGGGTCAGAGCTGGCTGGGCAACCAACCCAACCCTGGACCCCACTGTCTGTCCTGGGCAGGAGTCGGGGCTGGAGGGTGCAAAGTGCCTGGCAGAGCCCTACGCTAGATTGATTCTTGGGGTCAGAGTGAAACGCACCCCTTAACGTTTTTAAGCTGCTGCTTTTGTGGGTCAGCATGGAGCAAAATGGTGGATCTCTTCTATGAAACATTTATCTAAAGGTTGGTTGGAAAAGTAGCAGCTCAATTCTATTTGTGCGTTTTTGCTCGTTGCTTAGAACACAAATCTGTCTTCCTCCTTTCTGAATTGTAATTATCTGATTAAATTGTAATTTAATCGTTATTTACTTAATGAATTGGACAGGTTAACCTTGAACCTTTCCATAGCTGTGGTTTTTACCATCTACCCCTTCTCACTTTACACGCAAACCTGAGATCTTTTTTATTCGGAAGTGTGGCTTGACATTGTTTAAGCTGTTGTTTGCTTCTTATTTTCGACTCTTCTTTTGCCACTTAAGTAGGATGTCTTAATTCTTATTTCGTGTTAGATTATTTAGCAGGATTTTTTTTTTTTTGCTTTTTTCCTCTTTTTTAATATGGTTTTGTGTTGCATTTTGAATACTTTCTTAAGGAGGCATGTTTTAGAATTACTATAGATCCTGTAATTCTCTTCTCAAAGACATTTAACTGTTAGATGTAAACACCAAAAACACTTTCTTCAATCATTTCATTTAGAACTTGCAGTCCAGGGAGACTGTCTGGAATGTGCCCCAGAGTCTCGGACCGGATCTCCTTTGAGTGCAGAGCGGACGTTCAGACTCACTTCGTGACCGGGGTGTACATCTGACCTGCACTAGGTGCTGTGGGGAATCCAGAGATGAGCAGGACAGCTCCCATCTTGTAGCAGCCGTGTCAGTGGCGTCAAGAAGGCCCACTGATGACCGGAAAGCACATGGAATGTGACACACGCTGCGAAGTGCAGGCGCGGGGGAAGTGGTTCTGACCAGTGGTAGGATAGAACAGGGTTCATGGAGCTGGTGGCATTCGAATTCCATATTTGGGGTTGTTGGGTTCCATGGTAATCTTGGGGCAATAGTCCTTTATATTTAGTTCCCCCCTAAATTCGAAGAAGTGGTGGCATTTTGGTTTTTCAACTAGTTGGTGTGGGTGTTGGATTTCTGTACGGAGAGCGTCTGCTCGTTTTTTCCCTGTCTCCTCCACTGCAGAGTGTCAATAAGTGTTGAATTATTTCGAAGGCTTTCTTGTGGTTGTCACTGTTAATGATCTGGGCTGTACCTTTTGTTTGGCACACTGTAGACTGGAAGTCCCAGCTGGGTAGGGCAGTGCACGTTTTAGCTTTTTCTTCCTACAAATTGACTTGTCAGAGGTGGGGGACTCACTCAGGGCTCATTGAGTGAGTCGGAGCCCAGAGCATCTTTTTTGGGTTTCAGGGGAGAGTTTGTCCCCGTTCTTTCTGTCCCTCTCCTTGCTCTGAGCCGGCCGCCGGCAAGCCGAGGGCAGTTGGACTTCTTAAGGAAGCTGCATGTAGAAGCAGACCGTTGGTCAGATGCTTTTAACTTTAGGGCTAGGGATGCTCCTCTTTCTCCCATTTGGTGAAGTGGTATGATTCTCTAGCACATCTTAACTAGGATTACGCAAGCTGCTGTTAGCTGGCTTCAAGTGTCTTTTAATCTGGAGAGAAAACGTTACTTCCTTCATTTGCGAAACAGCATGTTTCTGTCACCGTATCCCAGAGTATCTTCTGGTTGTCCCGGTTCAAAACTTATTGTGGGCTTCTGATCACGCGTATTTAGACGTCCAGGGCAGAAATTGCCACTTCAACAAGAACATTTTGTAATGAGCCAGAGGAAATGGGCTGGTCATTACCCTGTTATATATATGCAGCCTAAAAATCTATGTGGATTTTTCTTTCATGAGGATGTGACTGTTTAATTGACAAATGTCGTTGAAGCGTCCTTTTCCCTCCCCGTCAGTCTGTTGTTAATGCTCATCTATCCAAGCTAGAGGCAGTTAAAATTGGTGCCCCTTTGCCAGAACGCTTCTTTTTATTTTTGGTGCAGGATTTTGTGTTGCTAGATCTATTTTTGTTTAATTAGGCCCTGCAAGGAAATAAGGGAGAGCTGTATATAAATTTTTAGACCACTGAAGAGCCTCAAACTATCCTAGATGAAAAGCTCAAAAAATTAACTTTACTATTTATTATATGAATAAAACCAAGAGGCAGAATACTTCCAGAAACCCTTTCTCTTTTTCCTTGTTCAGACAGCTGGCTCCGATTAATAGCAGGCCAGAAAGCAGGCACATTTGCTGCTTTTCCTTGTTCTGTTACTAGAAAATAACTCTCCAAGGAACAGACACTCAGTCTCCTTGTATTTGGGGGTCAGGTTGTAAACTTTATAACTCACTAATATAATAAAATGTTTGTTGGTCACATTATCCAATTTTGCTCTCTGGTAGAAGAATCCTAGTCTCTCCTTTTATTGGGATTCCTTTTGCAGTTTTAATCCAGAAAACAAAACCATGTGCATGTGACAGACTTGCCTCGTCCACGGAAAGTTCTAAAAACACCAGTTCCAGGGCTGTGGAACCAGGCTGGCTGGCTTCTGGCTCGAGAAAAGCTTGGAGGAAAGCACGTCTGGGGGCCCAGCCCGAGAATGTTCCTCTCATCATTTGACCAGCGATACCCCATTTGGGCTGCGGGTTAGCCAAAAACTCTTCTGTAAAAAGATGGTCAGACCTAGTTGCATCAAACCAAGATGAGGGGCAGAAGGAAGGAAGGGAGACCTCCACCCACCGGAGCTTCAGTATTTTTCCCCTCCGTTGGATCCCCCAAAGTGGATTGGCTGTTGTGATGGAAAAGATTGTCAGCAGTATGTAAATGAGAAGGAAAGCAA
This sequence comes from Leucopleurus acutus, assembly GCF_964270905.1. NCBI lineage: Eukaryota > Metazoa > Chordata > Mammalia > Artiodactyla > Delphinidae > Leucopleurus > Leucopleurus acutus. The sequence continues at coordinate 7,845,258 of NC_139158.1, forward strand.
AAGTGCATCTCGTGCAGATAATTTCTGTGTAGATAATTTGCCATAAAAATTTATATCGCAGTCCTTAAAGCCTTCAGAGATGTAGTCTGTTCTAGGGGAAGGTGATTTATATGGTATTAAAACACGTTTTATGTCCCAGTCCTTTAGATTTAATGTTTATTGCCTATAAAAATGAAATCTTCTTGTGGATATTTAAAAGTCTGGGTACTGTGTGAAATATACATTCAAGTTAGAATCCGAACAGCTTTGGGGATGTAAATGAGCGGCAAATTCTCTGCTCTGAAGTTGGCTCCACCAACGTTGGGCCCATGTCTCCGCTCGGCACACTTATGAGGTTGCACGGGTTCGGTGTGTCATCACCGCGGTCAGGTTGCCAGGTAGGAAGATGTCTTCTGTGGGGACGGTGTTGATTTCTTTAAAAAATTTAAATCCGCTAACAAGTCCAGAAGTATCCCCATTCCTCAGCAACTTGGGCGAGGTGTGACCAGAATGTCGTGCCAGCCTGCAGAGGTACGTGAACTATGGCCCAGCTTTTAAAGAGCGGAAGTGCTCTGGCAATGCAGTATCAAGTGCAGAGCGGTTTTTGGACCTTTGCAGCCCCTCAGATTCCCAAGTCATGGCGTGCTTTAGCACCGGCCTTGCATAAAACTCCAAGGGAGTAAAGGAGGCGCAGCTGCTGCGAAGGGGGAACCGTGTGAGCGTTCGGGGGGGGCTCCCGAAGGATGTCTTTTGAACAGACAGCCCTGGAGACGAGGAGCTGCTTTGATTGTGAGCTGAAGCATCGTCTGTAGGCCTACATGTGCTCTGCTGGCCTCTCGTCCCCACCCCCGATGCTCTCTGTGCACGGGCAGTGGCTGCTGCCTGAGCGCGGGGACGGTGGCCTCGCTGAGCCTTACGCCCCGGGCTGAGCCCTGGGCGGCTTTCCAGGCTCCTTAGAGGCTGGGCATTTTAGAAATTTTAGAAATGATGTGGGAAATGCTTTTCCTGGAGATTTGCAGGAAAAGGTGGAACTCCTCAGCGAGGCCACCCCAGTATAGCTACGGTGGGACTCGCAAGGGCGCGGCCGTAGGAACACGGAGCCTGCCCTGGGGTGCTGACTGCTCTTCGAGGCCCGGAGTCGCAGGGAGAAGGGTCGGGGTGTGGAGACTTTGGTCAGAATGTGTGTCCACGGATGCAGGCCTGTCAGTGAGATTTGCTGAGCGGCTGCCCCATAGCAGGGCAAGGGCAAGAGGAACCCAAATTCTTAGAGAATCTAGGGAAGGCGGACAGGGAGAGCGACGGAAATTCTGAAGCCCTCAGGATGGAACTCGCGGGGCTCCCTGCAGTGACGTGCCCAGCCAAGCCTGCCTCCAAAAGATGTCGCAGTGATCTTTCAGGCAGAATCAGTGAAGAGGTGACAGCTGTTGCCTAATTATTGTAGTGGTGGCAGTGAGTAAGAGGACGGATTCCTGAGGATTCAGGGGCCACAGTTCCTTGTATCACCAACAGGATGAAGCAGGATCCACGCCCCCGGAGAGCGGACCACATCGACAGCCTCCCGATTTCCAGCTTGCCTGAAGCAGCGCAGCTGCTTTGCAGGGCGGGGCAGAGATGTTTGTGACAGCAGTGAAGTCTCAGAAAGGGCGTTGGTGGGGAAGCGGCTATAGGACAAAGAACCACCAAGCACGGGGGTGGGGGGGGGATGGTCCTCACCCAGAGTAGGTGAAAAGTAAGAGGGTGTGTGCGGTGACAGTCCCCTCCCCGCCCAGGGAAGTAACCACAGTCAGCTTTGTGTGCAAAGGGCCAGCGACCAGGCTGCCAGCGTGGCTTCCCCCAGCTCCGCGAGCCCCCAGGAGCAAGTCAGAGAGCTCACACACTTCAGCTTCACGGCGGCCCCCCCCACTCCATCGCCGTGAACCCCACCATCTGAAGGGAACTCGAACGCACAGACTTTCCCGTGACAGTGTGTGAAGTGAGGCCACTTCCACAGCTCCATTGACTAATATTTCTGATATAAAGCCTTGTTAAAATTAATTCCAGTCTGAAACTCGATGAATTCTCAGTCATGGAATTAACAGGTTTCAAATGGAAAAAGAAATTGGCTTGATTAAAAAATAAATGTTTGTGCCGGAAGTTTGGAGCCCGTCCCTAACAAACCGAATGTGTGGTTCTTTTTCATCTCAGAGGGTCTGTTTGCCTCTTTGTCTTTACGGGGGGAAAGTACATATTCACACCAGAAATGCACAGACCACTAGCCATGACCCACCGGCAGCGGTCTCTCACGAGCTGTCAGTCCTTTATTGTCCTTTATGCCTAAGGCCTGCTTTCGGTCCACGTGAAGAATAAGACGCCACCTGGCTCCAAGGGGGACTCTGACCCTGGTACAAAGCAGGTCACGCACGTGCTGCCACGTGTGGAGCACGTGGTACCGGGAGGGCAGCCTCCTTCCAGCCAAAACACCCACCCGATTTCCTCTCATCTTCCTAGGTCTTCCTCTGAACGTACGTCAAGTAAAGCATTCAGGACACGGTGTGTGTTTCATTTTGTTTTCAGTGGGGTGTCAGACTTCCGCCGCCCATCTCTGTCCTCTGAGTAACAGCACGGAGCTCCACATCGTTGGATATTAGACATCTGTGGTTTGACACCTTGAAGGCTCAGCCACTCCTGGGTGTGTTGGGTTAACACAGCAAGAAGAGAACAAGAGGCTCTTTATTTGGAGTCCGGGGATTCTGCTCTCAGTTAACGAGGAGACTTCTAACAGCGAAGAACGAGCTAGGCTTCCTTAGTTTTGCCGGTTTAAGCATCACACGCGGGGGCATCGTAAACACTTGGCTCTTTTCATGCCCGGCTTCAGTGTTGAATAACGCCCAGAACGCAGCACGACCAGCCCCTTTCCATCCCCAGATCTCAATAGGTTTAGCTGTAAGAATCGAAAACCGAGGAACCATGTTTTTTTTGGTGTGTGTGCGGTTCAAGAGAAACTTGCGTTCCCGGATTCATTTAAGTAGGAACAGTAATGCAGAAAAGCTGGATTTTATCAATAGTTTTTGTTTCAAAAAAAAGAAGTGCACACCCAGGTGTCCCTGTAGTGCCAGAGCTGCCGAATAATCCGTCACACCATCCTCCAGCTGTGGGACCCAGTAGCGCGCCCCTGTCTGCCCCATCAGGCCTCTGGCAGCCGGCCGGGCTCGGGATCCAGCAGGGTGAGGTCACCGCGGGAAGGGCAGATGTGCCGGGAGGGGGAAGCCCGTTCCCCTGCTTTAAACCACAAATGTCTTTTGATAACTAGTAGAATTGGCAAGCAGAATGATTGAAAACATGTGAGAGGTAACTGGATCTACGCTGCAAGTAGTACATATTTGAAAAGTTTTCCCCAATGTAAAAGTTACTCTTTAAGAGCCTTAAACTAATAAAAACAAGGAAATCCCATGTTGCGGCTGCCACTCGGCCGTTCCATTTCTATCCCAGCAGCCAGATTTGACAGGTCCGCTGCCGATTGGCTCTGGGACCCCCGTGAGCATGTAAATCAGGGGGGACGGGGGCAGAAGCTGGCAGCAGCCGGGGTGGAGAGTCCCCAGCACCTTTCAGTGCCAGGCTTGTGATTCCATTTTAGTAGATCCTATTTTCCCTTCTTGCGGCGGCTTCCTGTATTACTTTATCGACTGAAGCCAATTCAGGGTTCTTTTAGAGACGTCTCTGGCTCCTTTCCTTTTTCTTGATCTCACAGCAGATTTTACGGGGTGGCAAACTCCCTCGCCCCGCGGCTGCTTTTCTGAACCGCGTGACCCGCTCTCAGCCTCTCCTCGCTCAAATCCATTCTCCCCGTCGCCGCCAGCGTGGTCTTTCTAAAGCACAGTAGCCTGGAGTCAGCCACACGTGGGTTCCACACAGAGTCAGATGCACGTTCAGGGCTCCGATGAGGCGCCCCCGCGCTGTCCCTAGATCCACTTCCTGCCTGCCTTAGTGACCCAGCAAATAACAAGTAGCTCTGGTCTCGAGACCCCACTGTCTTGTTTCTTTCACCAGTAAGCTGAGGGAACTGCCCCCATCCCCGGGGTAGGGGAGGGGGGCGGACGACAGAAAAGGGAGGCTGGGGGATTTGAAGAACCGCGTCACCAGTTCCACCGTTAGGACGTCATCACAGAGCTTTAGAAGAGGCAGGAACCCCAGGGTGTCCCCCTTTGTGCCCCCAGAGCCCACCGTCCCCACGTCAGCCCCAAGCCTGGTGCGCTTCCAAGAGCGTCCTTCTGTAGCGGAGGGAGCAGCGTTAGGTGCAGAAAACGTGGCCTTTTACGTCTCCCTCCGTAAATGTGTGATCTCGGTCAGGTCCCCTTCACCTCTGAACGTCGGTATCCTCGCTCATTGGTTGAACAGGAGTGATGGCTGTTGTAGGATCACCGTGGCCATGAAAAATGACAAGGGGCGTAGAGCATGAGTTGATAAACTGTAGCTGCAGCGGTTTTTATCATGTCTCTCTGCCCATTCTTTGCCTTCTGGAATCCTCCCAACTCCCCCCCTCAGTGAAATCACACCCATCCTTTGGGGCCATCCCCTGCTACCTTTCTTATGAAGTCTTCCGTGATCTTTTGTTTTCGTATTTGTTTTTGTTTGCTTTTTAAAAATTTTTTGGCCCCGCTGCAGGGCGTGTGGGATCTGAGTTCCGCGAGCAGGGATTGAACCCATGCCCCCTGCAGTTGGAAGCGTGGAGTGTTAACCACTGGACCGCCAGGGAAGTCCCAAGTCTTCCCCGATCTTCGCTGTCAACTCCCAGCTGTCTCAGAACCACTCCTGGCATGTCCCGCCTCACAGCGTCTGGCTGTCTTCCTTGGTTGTAAGCTCTGAGCACTGGTGTGGTTTGTTGCCCCTTTGTGCCCTGTCTTGTCCTTCCAGGAGGCGCTCGGGAGCGCCCCTGCTGGACGGATGAGTTGACTCAGGGGCCGGGTAGGAGGGGAGCAGCGTCCTGGGGCACTTGGGCCGAATGGCTGTTCTAGGGGAGGGAAGCTTTTGGTTTCCTTTGGCCCTCGTTTCACGCAGGTGTGCACGCTTGATCCCACCGTCTCTGAAACCAGTCCCATCCTTTCTTCTGAGAGTCTTTGGGATGCAAGCGGAGTCTTCATGGTTAGTCCATGATTCATTGGACCTCCCGGTTCAGGGCTTCCTGCTGCAGCCGTGCATAACAAGCCTTTGCTAGTGGCGATTATGTGCAGTCTCTTTAGCATAATACAGGTGTCTAGAAATCCAGTGGGACCGTTGAGCGGGCACTTAGGGATGGAGCTCTATAGCTAGGAGTAAAGCAGGAAATCCTCTTTTGTCTCAGTTCCTGCTGAAAATCTTGACAGGATCAATATATGGCTGTGCGTCCCAGGATCAGGAGGCAGAGGGCGCGGGGCACGACTGGTCGCTTTTGTTTTTGATGATTGGCGGGCTTGATTCTCATTTCGGATCTATGGCAATATTTCCTTTATGTTTGCGTTAGCCTGGCAGGGCCAGGTGTTTGCTGGCATAGAAGACAGTGGCTGCTGCTTGTACAGCACTGCCTGTGGCTTCCTGCCTGTGATGGGGTGATGTGGTCAGAGGAAGAGCCAGAGAGTGTGACGAAGGCCGCTTGGCCAGCATTGCTTCGGATGCTACGTGGGCAGCGCCCTGGGGTCCCCGCCTCTGGCTGATATTGCCGAGGAGGCCAGGGGGTGAGAGGTGTCCTTTTATAAATCACACTCTACTGGGAGCTGCCTTTTGACCCCAGAGCAGATCAGGACCACCTCCTCCTCGCTGCTTCTCAAGAAATCACACAGAGAACCAAGAACAGAGGTTATAGGGAAATGTCATTCCTGGGCCAAAACAAGTGGCGTCATTTTACTGAGCTCAGAACTCTTCTGGGTGTCTGTGTAGTTAAGAAATAGCACCCAGAGTTAGGGGAAAACAGGTGATGAGACCCTGAACTTGGAGGGGTCACAGAGAGGTTGGGAATGCTTTGTAATTGGCATTGGTTTTCTGCCTCAAGAACTAGCCCCCCTTCTATGTGCACACACACAACCTCCCCCTCCCCCCCCCCCCCCCCCCCCGCCCTCGTGGGGCACTCAGGAGGCCGTGGGTCACCTGTCCACACCGGGCAACAGCTTGCACTGGCTGAGGGCCCTGGATGTGAGTATCTGAACCCATTCCAGAGTCAGTAGTAGTTTGCCGTAATTGTGCTGGTCACTTGTGTGTCCTCATCCTTTCAGGTGAGTTTAGAGAGTTAACAATAGCTCTGTAGCTGGCTCGATAAAGTCTGAGTTAAAGTGCCCCTCCAGGGACTTCCCTGGTGGCGCAGTGGATAGGACTCTGCGCTCCCAGTGCAGGGGGCCCGGGTTCGATCCCTGGTCAGAGAACTAGATCCCACATGCATGCCACAACTAAGGAGCCCATGTGCAGCAACTAAGGAGCTGGCAAGCCGCAACTAAGACCTGACGCAACCAAATAAATAAATATTAAAATAAATAAAGTGCCCCTCCAGCTTTTTCTTAGAAAGCTCCCCGGACAGGGTGGAGTGGGCAGACTGGAACAGTACTTCCAGGGCAGCTCCCGGAGCAGCCCTTTTTTTCTTCCCGGGTGTCCCTCTAGCATAGCCAGAGGTGGAACTCTTTGAGGATTGAAACGGCCCCTTTAAGATCACACCCCTGCTCTCGGCACTGGGAGCCCTCACGTGATGTCACCTGTTGCTGCCCAGCACCCCGGTTCCCTGATAGCGGCCAGCAGCCCTGGTGCCAGGAGAGAGTGACGGAATCACGTGCGACATTCACTTTGCCACACGAGTGTCACTGTGCCGGGCTGTCTGGCGGGCAGCGGTTCTCCATTGCCATCCAGCCAGTGGCAGGATGTTGTAAACCTTGCTCGCTTGAAAATTAACGCAAAACTAAAATCAAAGCTGGCTCAGAGGTGGCATCTCTTGGCCTGAAATGAGCTGTTCAGATGAACCTGCTCAGCGTCGTTGGTAGGTGTCTGTTAGGGGGTTGGTTGCCCCCGGGGGCCACTTGGCAGCTTTCAACCTTTGCTTACAAACTCCAGGCGAAAACATTCTGAGAGCTTTCTGGAGTTCTTATTTGCTAATTAAAATGTGAGAAGGGAACACAGCTACAAGTAGAGTGCTAGTGCAAGCCATGGCTGTGATTTAAAAAAAACCAAGCCTGACAGTTCCAAAATGAAGTTATTAGCACTTCACCTGTAACTGTGATAGCTTTTAACTTTCATGCTCTGTCTCTTAAGCCCCCCTCCACCCCCGTAGTGTATAAAAAAGGGAGCTAAGTGAGGAAATTGTAGGATACTTTATCCTCGCAGGAGATAAGAAGAACTACCATTTCTGTGGAAGTTCTTTAACTTGCAAGAGTTTTTCTTATTCTTTATGTCATGCAGTTTTCCAACAACCCTTCGAGCCAGGGTAGGTGGCATATTTTACAGATGCGGAAACCAAGGCTCAGGGCGTCCTGGTGGCCTGTCCAGATTCTTGTAGGCAGGATGGAGCGGGCTCTTCCTGAAACTCTGCTTCTTGCTTCCTAGACTTCACTAACGGTGGGAGAGACGGGGCTATGTGGAAAATCACCTGATATTGGGCCCCAGGTCTTCTACCACCTTCAGAATAATTAAAGAAAATGTCCTCTGCTCCTGGAAATCACTTTCAGCTGATTGCCCACTGAGCCCAGCTATGTGTTCCTAGTAACCCCCAAAGCGCGTCTTTCCTTGCACACACACTGGGTTTGATTCACAGCCTGCGTCTGCGCCGGCAGATGTTTGTGGCCGGGGCAGCCCCGGCAGAGAGCGAGTGAGCTGCAGGGCGGTGGATGGCTTTGCCGCCAAGTGTTTTCCCAGAGAAGTGGAAGGGAACCTTTGCCAGAGTGGCTGGTGCCCTAACAAATTGATTCCTGCCAAACAATAGAAATAAATATTTTCAACAGACAGAATTTTTGGCTCTTAAAGTATTCAAATTAAAGGCTTATTTCTGAAACAAATACTTTAGGAGGAAAACATTTACCAGCGTAGATGAGATTGGAATCACTCCTTTTGGCAGTGGCATAATTATTTTTGAGATTAAAACACGTTTTTCCTGCTCCTGCCTCATTTTTAGCCCATGGCCTTGCCTCCTGTTTCCTAGAGAAAGTCAAGTGCGTTAAGCCGGAGCTTGGGAAAGAGGCACTGCTGGGGTTTACCTCAAGGAGCTTCGGCTTGCATGGAGTTAGTTACCCAGAGCTGGATTCAGATCTCATTTCCAACCACTTCGTGGTGTGATCTGGGCAAAGCCCGGTCATCTGATCATCAGTTTACTCAGTTTGTGAAATGGGGCAGCAGTCTCTGCTTTGTAGCAGTTAATAATGTTACCCTCAGAACCTGGGGAGTCCTTCTAGACTGTCGCTGTCCAGCAGAACTTCCCACATTGATGGAATGGTCTGTGTCTGTGCCATTGAATACAGTTGTCAGTAGCCCTCAACGTGCGGCTACTGCGACTGAGGAATTTGTAATTTAATTTCGATTCACACGTGGCTAGTGGCCACTGTTTTGGAGGATGCCTTTCCCATTCGTCCGCTTCACTCCACTAATTGGTCCCTGGTTCCAACTCATTGGTTGGCAGCTCAGCCCACTGGAGATCTCTCGAGTCTCTCTCTCTCCATTGTGAATCCGGGAGTTTAGGCGGATCTGTTCTCTCTGACGTCCGTCTCCTGTCCTGCAACCAGACCAGTGGGCCAGTTGCACTGAGCTCGGCAGGGAAATGAACGCTTTAGCCAAAGATCTCCCCCACCCCGCAACCAGATCAGCCTTCATGGACATTTCACATTTTAACAAGATTCCACTTCGTTTTGGAATTTGTCTCATAATGTATAGTAAGCATAAGAAGATTGAGAAAAAGACACGGAGTCAAGGGCCTCTTCCCTGGGCATTTGTTAGCAAGTACGTCGCGTCCGCGCCCGGCCTTGGTCTCCTCATCTGTGACATGGGATTAGCCAAGCTCCTGTGGCTGCCTCTTCCCCAAGTGGGCTGAGGCCCACGGGACGGGGAGTGGCAGCGGCCACCTCAGGAGGGGATGGCAGAGGCTGTGACCTGGGGGACAAGCAGAAGAAAAGAGACTCACCCAGGAACAAGACGGCCAGGGGAGAAGGTGATAGCCCAGGAAAAAGAGACAACCAGACAGCAAGGACCAACCCTAGTGGCACCTTGGGGTGGGGGTGGAGGGTGGGGCATGAAAGGCTTTTGGGCTCCTTGGAGAAGTTTAAGATTAGAGAGGGAGAGAGCACTCCCGCCATTTGGAGCTGTGTGTGCCTGAAAGGCTGAGGCTGCCAAGGCAGAATTTCGTTTTGCTTTGCCATGTGGCCAAAGAACAGTAAAGAATGCATCTTACGCAACAGACACTGTTGTAGTTCAGAGCCGGGCAGACGACAGCAGTTTCATTCGTTTCGATTAGTAACAGAATCCTGTTAGTTAGGGTTAAAAGGCCTCCTTCCCTCTCCCTGCACCGGTCCCGGGCCACAGCGACCCAGGCCTCTGATCGCCTGTGTTTCATTATGCATCACCGAGATGCCGTCTCTCACATCTCACTCTTTAAATGAGTCTGTCAAGTATTACATGTAGTGCAATGCTGGTTAGATGCATCTGGCATTTTTGTCTCTGCGTAGTGGGTTTCCGACGGGGTGAAAAACAATAAGAAACAAAATCTTGTTCTCTCTTGAAATTTCTCTGTGCCGAGGAATTCACAGAAAGGCTCGTAGCTTTTGTTAGGATGATTTATTTATTTTTGTTCAATTTTAGTTTCTGAATAGGTAACGCATTCACTCGATCCAAAATCAGAGTTCTATTTAAAAACGTAAGAACTCTGCCCCCCACCTCTGTGCCAGCCCACCTTTAGATGGAAAGACCTCAGGCAGTAAGTGTATGTTGGAGTGAATTGTTTCACTTGAATTTCTTAGATTGGGAATTAATATCAAGTCATCTCCCAGAATCAAGAAATATCAAGTACCTACTAGACGTATGATACATACTTGACACACGATAACCTTTTCTTCAGAGTTAAAGGAACATGAGAAAACGATCTTTATTTCAGGTGGGCTCTAACATTCTCACCCGTACCAGGCATTTCATCTTACTTAATCCTCACAGCAGTTCTGTGTGTATCAGCGTTCCCCTTTTAGGTTAGAGGGCTGGCTTGGTCCAGAGCTAAAAGGTGGTGGGAGTCTGTATGCAGACTGGCCTCTGCGCCACCCTGCCAGCTTCCCCACCCTCCCACCCAGTTCCTAGTCCCTGGCCGTTCTCTCTGCTTTCCCTGGGCACAGGGAACCCCACTGTGCCCTGTGAGACCCCGCCAAGAGGTTACCTTCTGTTCATTCGACTCTAAACTCCAAGACGGGAGAAGATAGCTAACTACACCATGCAGGTTTCCGCAAGGGTTGAAACGGTGTTTTTGATTAAGCCCCCAGACAACTAGAAACTTCAACTGTAGGCAGTCCCTTGCACGTTCCCTGAGAACCTCAGGGTGTGATTAACCCAGAGAGCTCGCCTCCTGTCCGCCCAGTGCGCCCGCGTGTGCTGCCCGCCTGCTGCGTGCTGGGCTCTGTGCTGGGTGCCCCCAGGAGCTGTGCTTTCCCTGCCTGAGGGCCTCCTCCTGGGATCTCCCTCTTGGGGAAGCAGACACGGGCCCTGCCAACAGGCTCGGGAGGAGCCGCAACAGCGAGCCCTCCACGTCTGCTTTGCTGCTCCCTATTTTACCCAAAGCACTGTTGGCACGGACTTTTCCTGTCCCTGTTTTTCCTGTTTCCTGTTCTCACGGTGGAGCTGTGATGACAGTGGCTTCCTCGGCTGCAGGGAGACCTTGCCCCGGCGCCTTCAGCAGAGATGAGCCCCTCGTAGCCAGATGATCCTAATTCTTAGAAAAATGGTACCATCCAAGGAACCACCCACGGTCCTTTGAAGCTGAGCCGGAGGAGGCTGTGGGTCTCCTCCAGGCGCCCCTGCCCTCCCTCCTCATCCCTTCTTGCCTTCAAGAAGGTGCCGCTGTCAACTTGTCCCCTTCCTCCACAGCCTCTTGAACTGTTCTAGACTGTTCTCTTTCATTCAAGGGTCAGTGCTTGGGCCGGCCTTTTTCTGGCAGCCTCTCTCTTTCCGACTGGAAGCCTTGCTGTCTGCAGTTCTTAAATTTGTGCCCTCCCCCTCTGTTGGTCCCTCTGTCCGGTGTGCATCCTTGCCCACCCCAGAATTCTCTCAAAGGTGCTATTATTTTCTTGAAGCTGTTTCTGATTTTTTTCCCCCAAGCAGAAGTAACCTCTCTTCCTTTGAACCCTTTTGCACTTACTCTGAACTTCTGTTGGAGCATTTAGTTTATTTTGTGATTCTTTTAATTTTTCCTTGTTTTTTTTTTAGCTTACTCTTTCTTTTGGCAAATTCTGACTACAGTAGTCCCTCGGTATCCATGGGGATTTGCTCAAGTCCCTTAAATAAGATGGCATAGTATTTGCATATAATCTAAGTACGCCCTCCCTATACTTTAAACCCTCTCTAGATTATTTATACCCCCTTACACAATGTAAATGCTGCGTAAATAGTTGCGGGATTGTGGTGAATTCTAGTTTTGCTTTTGGGAACTTTCTGGAAATTTTTTTCCTCGAATATTTTCAGCCCCTGGTGGATTGGATCCCTGGATGCAGTGCCCACAGGTACGGAGGGCCGACCACGATGTGCCCCAGCACCAGGTGAAGTGGGCAAAAACACTTCTTCCCAGAGCTTACAGCCTGTGGGGCGCCCAGAGTTAAACAGGCACCCAGGCCAGTACGGAATTGCAGACAGGCACAGTTTAGGGAGTCGGGTGCACACCTTCTGGCGCGGGAGGGGCATGAGGGGCAGGGGAAGCGGTGTTTGAGCAGAGATCTGACAGGTTCCATGGGAGAGAGAAGGGAAAGTCTTCCAGGCAGAGGGAAGAGCCTGTGCTGAGGGCCTGAGGTGAGTGAGGGGCCTGGTGGGCCCTGGTGGTCTCACCCAGACCCCCTGGGAAGCGCCTGAAGGCTTTTGAGCAGGGATGACAGGTCCCCTTTCCTGCAGGGTGTGTGTGTGTGTCCTGGTGACCTTATAGCTGTGTGGCGATTCACACCCATGAGGGGGCAAGGGCGCCTTGGTCTGGCATCGAGGGACCCTCGTTGCAGCCCCCTGTACACACGCCAGCACCTCCTGCCATCCCGCCTTCGGTTGCTCTGCTTTTCTCCACTTGTTCCGCTTTCCTGCACCGCCTGCCTTCTGTTGAGATTCTCCTGGGCCGCGTCCAGGTCCATCTGATTCTGTAGGACTGTGGCTTCCTGGGTGGGGATGCTGACTGCTGGCCCGCAGCCTGACATCACGTGACAGAACACTGTAGCCGGAATTCAGATCCTTGTATCGCCCGGTGGTGAATCAAAGACTGTGAGTGGGAAAGTGATGGGTAAGAATTAAGTGTCTGAAGGAACACTTGGGAGATATGGGGTCAGACTTGGTTCCCTGCCTAAAGTTATAAAATAAGTGAGAACATTAACGTTTCCCTAGGGAATTCTGCAAGGTTCTCCTTGAAACAGAGACCATCATCCGTCCACACACCCGGGAGCAGGACAAAACGCACTTCCTGCAGGACCACGTGAGGGCTCTGCTGGGAATGAGGCATTCATAGGCTCTTATCAGTCCTTCAAAGCCCACGTCTCATTATAGGGGAAAAAATGAGATTTTAAAAGATAAATGTTTACTTTTTAGGAGTGGTCATTACGTTTACGTGTACAAAATCCATAAGATACAAAAGGGGAGACGGTGAAAGGACCTCCCCCCACCCCCCGGGCGCCCCGCCCATTCATTTTCCTCCCCAGTATGAGGAATGGCGCCAGGATCTTGGACCTGGGGAGCCTTCCAGAGCGATCTCGTGTATGAGCACAGTGTGTGTGTGTGCGCGCGCACGCTCACAGTGGGTGTCCTGGTCAGTGTCTGTGACTTCTGACTGAACACAGTGTGTCCATTCTAGCCCCAGCCCCCTCTCAGCAGCCCTTTCACCACTTCTGTGCCCAAGCCAGCCTCCCTGGGGGACCTGACCTGGGTCCTGCTCCATCTAAGCCCCCTTTCATGGTCTCTGACAGCAGCAGTCACAACCAGAAGATGTACTGGGGATTCGGTGAGGAAGACGAGGAGGAAGAGGTGGAGGGCGACCGGCGGACGCAGGCCGACCCGTACACAGGCCCCAGCCGAGATGGGCGTCTTTCACGAAAACCTGCAGCCCCTTCTTGCTGGCAGTGTGTCCTGCCTTATCTAACCTCTGCCTGGTTTCGTTCCACCAGCCTGGTCCCCTCTGTCTTGTCGCTCTTCCATGCCTGCCTAGTTTCCTCGGCTGGACTGTGGGTACCTGGAGGTCAGGGTCAACTTCCAGTTCACCTGTGCATCCCTGGAGCCCCCCGGCTGAGTTGGGGATACTGGTGGCAGAATGCATTCTAGCCTGAGGTCAAGCGTGTGGCTCTGATGGGACAGAAAAACTCCCCTCGATGGAGTGCTCACCATGCCTCAAGGTGGACATGCATTGCCTTAGTTATCTCCCCAAACCACACAGGTTAGAAAAGGGGTGGGGCCTGGAATCCAAACCAGGGTTCTCTAAGGCCACTGTCGGAAGGGTCTCCAGATGTTCCGTGTAGGAGGCCAGGGAGGGGGTGATGGAAGGAGGCAGGTGGGTGGGCTTGGGCCTTTCACCCCTTTCTAGTCAGAGTAGCTTCCATTTGTCCAGCGATTCCATTGCAGGAAACGAAACAGAAAATGTTCCAAGGCCTTCTTCATGCAGAAACCGTGGCTGGCCTTCCCCTTTCTGCACAGGTGCTCTCTCTGCATTTTCCCTAATAAAGCCACTTTAAATTCTTGTATAGGACTTGCTGTTAATTAGTTGACAGATAAGCCCTGAAGAAGCCTCAGATGAACCAACTCTTTGAGTCAAAGTTAGCGACAGTGAAAAGACAATACTTTACTCGCATCTCTGATGCAGTTGGCTGGTGTGTTTTCCCCACCAGCCCGGGGGCCCCGGGGCCAAAGAGGGCCTGTGTGCATCTGCCCAGAGCAGGCCTGACCTGGGGGCCTCAGGGAGAGAGGATCTCCCAGAAATTGTGGCAGCATTGCAGACACACACACACACACACACACACACACACACACACAAAATACTTGGCTGGGAGGCTGGGGTTCAGGCAGAGAGAAGCTTCCGGTGTTGGGAGCTCTGCCCTCTGAGGATCTGTCAGAAATGGAGAAGCAGCATCGCAGAATCAAAGCCAGTGAGGAAAACAGGATTGCAGAGTCCACAGCTCTTGGGGGCAGCTCCCCAGTTTCATGGGGTGAGGTGTCCAAAGCCAGAGGTCTTTCCCTGGACCTTGTCACCCCCTGACATCAGTCATCCCATGACGACTTTGAAAGAAAACCCCAGAGTTTCTGCAGCCAGGTGCCGTCCTTGCAAGATGCTTTGTCGTTACCATTTCTAGCTCTTTTGGCCTAGTTGGAAATGCCCCCTGTTCAGAGCCCATGGGTTTGCTACCAGTGTCCGTCACCTGGGACCTGGTCGCCAGGTGTTTCCGGCAGGAGGACAGTTGTGAACAGTTCAGAGAGGACGCCCTCCTCTGCCCTTCCCTGGGAAGGTTGGGGCTTGACTTGAGTGGTGTTTTCGACCAGTAGGCCACCTCCTACTCGTCTGTAAGCCCTGAGACTGGCCAGCGTGCAGCACGTTGTGCAAGAAACAGCTGTTGTTTTGACAAAGGACGCACTTGCCTCACTTTTTGAATCACCAGAGTGAGTCAGGGGTCATCTATCCCAGGCCTCTGTCCCTGGGCAGGTGGACACGGAGACCACGCACACGCATATATGGGGACGCAGCATGTAAAATATGTTTGTGGAACTATATGCGTGTGCGTTTTGTTCACATTAGCAGTTTTTAAATATGTATAAAATTAATATATATTGCGACTTTTCCAATCAGGTAATTCATATACGTAGCAGAATAGCCCAAAGATACCTGGAGAGCAAGTCCCCTCCCCCCCGGGCCTCCTCAGAGCCAAGCACAGTTTCAAGTTTCTCCATCTTTCTAGAGACAAGCAGAGCGTATGCAAACATGTGTATAGAGACTCTTTTAAACAATGTAGCATTGTTTTGCACTTTGCTTTTTTTTGCTTAAATATATCTTGAATATCATTCCATCTCATATTGTGTGTAGGTAGAATTGCATTTTTGCAAAATAATTCTTGAGTGCATATGCCGATACACTATGTGCTATCGCTGGACATTGAGGTTGGTTCTACGCTTTTTTTTGTTTGTTTGGTTTTTTTTGTTCTTTGTTTTTAAATACATTTCATTTATTTATTTGTTTATTTAGGCTGCGTTGGGTCTTCGTTGCTGCGCGTGGGCTTTCTCTAGTTGTGGTGAGCGGGGGCTACTCTTCGTTGCGGTGCGGTGGCTTCTCTTGTTGCAGAGCACGGGCTCCAGGTGCGTGGGCTCAGTAGTTGTTGCTCGAGGGCTCTAGAGCACAGGCTCAGTAGTTGTGGCACACGGGCTTAGTTGCTCCGCGGCATGTGGGATCTTCCTGGACCAGGGCTCGAACCCGTGGCGGGCGGATTCTTAACCACTGCACCACCAGGGACATCCCCTTTGTGAATTTTTAATGCCTTTCAGATGTGGGGCCTCTCTGTGCTCCTTGTTACATGTGACCAGTGACTCAGGGGCTGAGGGTTCTGTATTTTAGACCCCCACTGCCACTCCCCTGAAACATTCAGTTCCCTTGTTAACGGATCATTATATGTGACATTTGGAGGATAGACCGGCTGGGTAGATAATAAAACAGTATTTGGCTTATGTTTCATAGCCATCTCCTGCCTTTGTGTTGTCCCCAGAGCCTTAGAAAGCCTTGATGTCCTCCAGGACTGAGACTGTGAGCCTTGAACCTGAGCAGCCAGACCCAGCGTGGCAGAGGCTCATGCTCGGTGGGTGGCGGCACCCGGTGCACTTCCGAGAGCCCTGTTGGTTTCTCACTCGGGCCTGCGTATGTCTGCACACATGGCGAAGGGGGTGTGGCACGCCCCCCGCGGCCCCCCGCCACCTGGGTCCCTGCCTGCCAGTAGCAGGTCACCTCGGGCGCCCTGGCCCTGCTACCCCGCGATAGGGGTGGGTCAGTTTCCCTTCCATCAAGCGACCTGTGCCAGGTTCAGCCGTCCGCAGTCAGGCTTTCTGATGGATCTGCCCACGGAACCCCTTGATGCCGGGCTGGGACAGACCTCAGAGTGAGAGGTGGGGGGACCGAGGGGCCCAGGGAGGCCCACAGACCGTGTGCTCTTCGACATCTCCTGCAGTGCTACCCCCATGGTCCCCGAGTTCTTCCCACTAGGTCTGGGACCCTGCAGTCGGCTGTGTGCCTCCAGCATGCAGCACCTGTCTGCAGAAGTCACCAGACACCCTCTGATTAAGGGACCCCTCCCCCGCTGCCCCCCACCCCCACCCCGCCCCAGGAAGTAGGGTCTTCACTGAAAGCTCTTTGTTTTTCTCTAAGTTTTCTGCATCTGTGTGTGATTGGAACCAAACATCAACTTTACTTTTTTTGTCGTATTTCAATATTGGCTTTTTACCCCCTTTCTTGAAATCTCCTTTTATAACTTCTGCTGCTGCTGCTTAAATATAGATGTCTAAGTCCTCCTCCTTACCAGATTGTTTATATTTTTGAGAAGCCTTCTGCTTATCTGCGATTGCTCTCTCCTCTGTCTCCATCCCCACGCTGCCACATTGGTTTCAGTTGCTCTTTTTTTCCCCCCCTGCCTTCACTTGACTGGGATGTGTTTCAAATGTGGTCTATCAAAATGTGCAGTGTTTCCCTCTTTTCTGCAGTAGCTTTGACATCTGTTCTTGAATCCGAGCCCACGTTATTCTTTTGGACTTGCTTGCCCAAGAATTGCCGCAATGCCAGAAGCGCGGAAGGAAGGAGAGAGTGCGGTGTGGTGGCATCTCCCCCACCCCCTTGTTCCTCCCCCCAACCCCCCACCCCTTTAAAAACTCTCTGCCATTTCCAAGTTGACAGCACCCTAGATGTTTGTTCCAGCACTCCGCCGCCCCGTCTGGCAGCGGCCCACCCTGTAGCGGAACGAACGAAGTGCTCAGCAGCAGGGTTCGCAGACGCCTTTGGTTACTTCCGCCAAAAAGGAAGCCGGGTGGGTGGAGGGTGGGCGTAGAAGGCCTCTTGGCTTCCTGGATGTCTGTGCATGGATCTTCAGCTTGGAGTTTCCTCGCCTCCCTTAGCTCTGCTGGGCCTCGGGGCGACGGGCTGTACCACTGAGAAGCCACTTGGAGCCGCCGCTCGCATCCTAAGCAGAATGTGCCTGTGTGTGTCTTCAGTAGCCAAAGCCACCCAGCACGAGAATGCGACTCTCGGTGGCTTCGGGAATGTGTCCTTGCACTCCTGCTGTCCGCCCAGGACACCACCCTCCTGGCCCCATCTGCCGCAGGCTTGTTTCAAACGGAGCCTCTTGGCTTCTCCTCCCAGAGCTTCCAACGCTAGGACCCAGGTTCTCTGACGCTCCGCGTGCCGGTTTGTTGTGTGCGACAGGGGCCCACCCGCTCCTGTTGGTTCTCAGAGGCTCAGGGGCAAGTCTAAGGGTTGGGAGATAACACTGTTTCCAGGTGCCTCGCTTCCCAAGTTGACACGGCGCTGGAGATCCTTATTCTTGGGACTTGCCTCTTAAGGTCCCTTTTGAAAACAACTAACAGGTCCTGAACATGATGTCTGGCCTCTAGTAAGCCCACAATAAGTATCTGTTGAACAAAAGCAAATCAGATGTGACTACAGAAGATGCCAGGCCCAGAGAGTCAGACAGGATGCCCCGGGGAGCAGCCCGGAGTCAAGCAGCAGGACTGGGGCCCAGAGACGTGGCAGGAAACACGCTCGTGAAGAGCAGAAGCGAGTGACTCCGGGGAGGGGTGGTGTTTGGGCACTGGCCTGACTCTGGTTTTAGCCAAGAAAAATGCATCTGCGTGTCCTGTCATGGGAGCAGTCACTTGTGATGCGCCTGTCGATACACAGCATGTCAAGCCGAGCGGGTTTGGTTTTTTCAAGCCAGTCAGCGCACGGGGGCGGATGGGAGCCTCCCGGTGGTGCCCCGGTCCCTTTCCGCTGGCCCCCAGCCCCTCCTGGGCCACGAGGTGGTGATCCCTGGAGCCACGGGCTCCCCCACCGCCCCGCCACCCGGTGCCCTGGTCGGGTGCAAATGTGCTCTCCTCCCGTACAAAGTGCAATTACAATCTCGCCTTCCCTTCTTGTTTCTCTCTGCAGAGGGAACTCGATGCCACCGCAACAGTATTGGCGAACCGGCAGGATGAAAGCGAGCAGTCGAGAAAGCGGCTCATCGAGCAGAGCCGAGAGTTCAAGAAGAACACCCCAGAGGTGAGCAGCGGCGTCTCCCTCCCCGGCTCTCAGGAGAGGGGGCGTCTTACCGTCCCAGCGCGCGCGCGTTCGGAGGCTGTGTCGTGAGCACTTCATTCCTAGCAGACGGGCCGTCTGCTCCTTCCTTTCGGCTGCCCTTGGCCCCAACAGCGAGCCCCTGTGCGGGCTGGGGACCAGATTAAAGCCCGAGTGAATTCTAGATGCAGACGCTGAACCAGCTGGGGAGCCAGGGGCGGGACCCCAGCCCCTCCGTGCCCATGTGCTCATGTCTGTAGGCAGGACCTCACCCCGGGTCCTTAGGGAGCGTGAGTACAGGGACAGAGCCGGGTGGCAGGGCCTCAGAGGGGCACCTGCAGGCCGCACGCATCCAAGGATGCAGTATGCCGACGCTTCTTGCGAAACAGACGTTTAGTCTGGTCTGGCCTTTTACTTGCCTCTGTGTTTCCTGAAATATGCTTTAAAGGGCACTGGAAATGTGCACTTCGTGAGCTCCTGATTTTTCTTTTTTGGAAGTATGTGTTCAGAGGACAGTGTTTAGAGTGGCTGGGGCAGCCTTTTCCTGTCCTATTTTCTTGGTCCCTTGTTCCCTGAGTCCTTATCAAAGGCTTCAGAAGAAATAAAAAGACAGGAGAGTTTTACAGACAGTTGAGCAGACGTGAGGATTGCTTTCCGTGAGCTTCTGCCAGTTGGACCCACTGTGGTGCTTGTGCCAAGGGCTCGTACCCAGCCTCCTGCACCCTCCACTCAGGTGTGAGCGCGTGGCGGGTGTTCAGAGCTTCAGCCCTGGCTGCCAGGCCTCCGGATTCTTCCACGGAGAACAAAGGAACAGGCCTGGAAGAAAAGCTGCTTTCTGGGAGGGATGCTTCTAACTTTTATAATAGTCCTGGAAAATGATGTGTGAATTGAATTTGCTTAAAAGTGGACCCATTTTAAGTGCTCCAGAGGAGCTTGCTGTTTAAGGGAGTGTTACTGTGAATCATTTGGGGAAACAAGTAATTAACCCGCTATTTTCAGAATAAGTATTTTAGGAGAAAAAATCGTGGTAGTCCAGTGGAAAGAAATAAGGCTGTAGGGGCAGACCCACCTGAGTTTTAGATTCATTGCTTACCCTCTCCACCCACCCTGCCCTGAAACGTGGATCTTCCGTGTCGTATCAGGACCAGACACGCGGGTC
The DNA here is from genome assembly GCF_964270905.1 of Leucopleurus acutus. Taxonomy (NCBI): domain Eukaryota; kingdom Metazoa; phylum Chordata; class Mammalia; order Artiodactyla; family Delphinidae; genus Leucopleurus; species Leucopleurus acutus. The sequence goes on from NC_139158.1 coordinate 7,864,817, forward strand.
AGAGTGATTCAGGCTTGGGGGTTGCTGTCCTCCGTGCCGCTGGGGTTGGGGGTGGACTGCTGGTCTCCACGTTCCACCTCGTCGTGTCATGAGCAAAGGCAGGATCAGAGAAGGCAGTCGAGCGACAGGCCACCTTCCTCCTCTTGGGCTGCTCAGAGCAGACCTTCCGGGAGGGTCTCGCCGCGGGGTTTCTCGCGCTCTTGTCTTTGACTTTGTTTCACTAGACCAGCCCGGGTCAGGTGTGTCTCTCGAGCCACCTTCAGCACTGATCTAGCAACTAGCTGTCGCCGCTGTCCTGCGTTCTCACTGTCCTTCCCTTGGCGACCATATGTCCAGGGGTGGCCGCAGAAGAGTCTAAAGAAGGCGAGGCCATGCTTCTGGGGCGCCGGACGGCAGTAGGTGAATACAATCCGTCCTGTGAGGAGGTGCCCTGAGGAGAACTGGATGCCTGGGTGTTCCTCTTGGGTCCCAAGGTCCTGTCAGCTAAAGGTGGTGCCGAGGAAGGGCGTGTCCCCTCCAGCCCCCTCGGGCTCAGCGACCGGGCCCCGTCCCTCCATTGACATCTAAACAGGGCTCGTCGGGCAGGATTCCTGCCCGCCCGGCCCCCATCCACGGCCTATGTTGAATCCCAAGCCAGTTACTTGATGAAACCTAGCCTCAAACTTTGCATTTTATCTCTTAATCCCAGTAAGTGGAAGAGGCTTGGGGAGGAGCAGCCTGGTGGGGAAGAGCCATTTGGGGCATTGCTTTCCGGGGCACGTTTTGTTTGTTCTTGATTTTTTTTGATTTTTTTTTGGGGGGGGGCTATAGGATACGGTGTTCTTGATTTTTTTTGTTTTTGGGGGGCAGGGCTGTAGGATGTGGGTTGGGAAATATCTATGCAGGTTTTGCCAGGGCACGTTTTTAGACACCGTCTTCCACGGAGAAGGGGACGCAGAACCCCGCCTGGAAGGGATGGATGTTGCCATCCTGTTTGTCCCTGGCTCTGCCAGCTGGTCGGGGCTGGTGCCCTCTCGGGCTCCTCCTGTCACAGTCAGGAGGCCTCGCTGCGGCACACATTTCCAAGACGCGTGGAAGGGGGAAGCCGCTCACCGGCTGTTGCCCTGATGGCTCCCCTGCGTTTCCCAATCCCGGGCCCATCCTTGAATTTGGTGTGGGGTTCCCATGGGAACTTGAGGCAAGACCCTGTAGAGAAGACAGGTTCACCTATGCTGCCAGCCATCCAGTGTCTTCTGTAGATTTGGAAACCTCTTAAGGCTGCAGTGGAGGTGGGGGTGGGTAGCTTCAGCGAGGTCCTCCGGGGTACATGATGGCGGTACTTAGGGATCCTGTGGTATGGGGGTGTCTGGGGGCTCTGACGAGTGTGGGGCCTGGGACCCAGGTCAGGTATCGGGTCTCCACCTTGTTTGGAGCTTCAGTCCAGAGGAGCGTGACCCGTCTGTGACATCAGTCATTTCTTCTGATTATTAAACAACTGAGGACAGATTAACACTTACTGTCGAGGGAACACTTCTGGAAATTGGACGTGTGAAGATGAAGGTTGCTTAGAACTTTGTTCTCAGGGGTAAAAAAAAAAAAGTTGGCTTGTTGATGGCGGGGGGCATCTCTGGGTGTGGACACAGACCAGCATCCTCACGCCTCACACAGTCAACCGAGTGAGGACCGGGCTGGCAGGGCAGAGCCAGTGCCATTGGTCTTGCTGGCGTCACACCAAGTGCGTTGATTCTGGATGAAAACCCTGATGTCCCTCTTTGTTCTGGGAAAGGAGTCTGTTGAGTGTCTAGTAAGTCTGTTAGGCAGGTTCAGGCTTCAGGGGGCAGTCAGAGGTGAGTGAAGCCATCTGCCGACAGGGAGTTTGTGTTTTCCTGGACTGGTGCTGCCCAAGGGCAGCTGGGAAAGCCCGGGTCCAGGGGTGGGTCAGTGCCCACCCCACCAGCCAGGAGCACGAGAGGCACCGCGGAGGCCGGAGCCTTGAAGACTTTTTGTTTAGAATGCAGTTCTTTCAGTTTCAGTTTTGTGTCATTAATGAACACATTCCTAGTCAATTGATAGTCTTGCTTCTGTCCTTTTCAACTCAAGATTGTAGTTAATCTGAAGGAGATGCAGTTACTCTGCATATGAAGTTCATGCCTTTCTTTGACTCAGAAAAGAGTCCCTTTCGAAGGAAAACGTTTTGAATTTGGATTCTGTGACTAAACATCCATTCCCTGTTGAGTTTATGATTGATAACTGAACGTAAAAGACGGGGGGGGGGGGTGTTTCTAGGTTGTTTCACTCTTTGTATTTATTGCTGCAGGTGACTTACTGGCTGGTGTCATTGCGCAAATGACTTAAGCTCCCAAAGTCTCAGTTTCATCATCTGTAAAAAGTGTAATTGGCAGGGCCCAGCTCACAGGGTTGCTATGTGTGTGTAGTGTGTGTGTGTGTGTGTGCGTGTGTGTGTGTGGTATGTAGTGTGTGTAGTATGTAATGTGTGTGTAGTAAGTAGTGTGTGTGTGTGGGGGGAGAGCTCCACACAGGCCCAGCACCGAGAGTCTAGTACGTGTTTGTTAACGAGCATTAACTTGGAAAACATACTACGAAACACATGAGATACAGTTGTCTTCTGCTCCTCAAAGCCAGTTCAAGGAACTTAAAAAAAAAAAACAACCCACAACAAATATAGGTTGTTTTCACCCGAAGTGTTCCAGAAGTTGGTGTGTAATAACAGTTAAGCATTTTACAAGTATTTTTGAGCACCTTCCACGTGCCAGATGGTTTGGCCCTGGGGATAAAATCCTACCCCCGTTCTTAAAACGTTCCTTATATTCTTCCTTATATTCTTAAACGTTCCTTATATATCCAAGCAAGTACACCATCCTGATGAGGCATGTTAAGTATAGGACAGTGTCTCTGGAATCTTCTGAACGCGGACTTTCCCCCAGAAGCACTCTTAGATCAGTGCTGGTAAATTCCAAGCCGCGTGTGTCACAGTGATTCTTACTGTAGGTGAGCAGGGCTGCTTTTTGAGCCTTGGTTCTCAACCTTTGAAGCATTGGGGAAGGACCTGCCCCCTGAGAAATGCACACGTATGCACATAGTTTAGTTTCTCCTGGACCCTCTGAAACTCATCCAGCAGCCCCTGGCTTAATGCACAGCTGCAGGGCACGCTTTGGTGGTCTCAGCGCACCACCCTGGGAGCTCTGTATGTGTCTCCCCTTTCACCTTCCTCCTAGTTGTGCCCAGACTGGGGGGTGGGGGGATGAAAGATGGGGGAAGGGGCTGCGTGACAGACGAATGCTGAGGCCTTGACCTCTGGGCAGAGGCCACTGCGCTTCGGCCCCCGGGCTGGATTTTGGGGACCGGGAGGTGGCAGAGGAGCTGGGCCACCCCCGCTGCTGCGGGGCCCTGCAGGCTGGCGGCAGGGGCAGGTGCCTCCGCGCTGGCTGGCACATCCTTCCTGCCCGAGGCTGGTGACGAGCGTGGCTAGGCTGGCGGCAGCTTTCTTGAAGCTCTTGAAGCCAGAGCTGTGGGTTCAGTGCAGGCCAAAACCCTGTGCCTTTTGCTTTTCTGTTGCTTTGATCAGAGAGCCAGGGTGTGGGCGGGATTACCTTTGATGCCTCAGTGTTGATAAACCTAATGGCAGATTAGAGGACCAGGGATGTGGAGGGCCCTGCCCAGAACCCTCCTAGGACACACGCAGCTCCTTACTCCTGGAAACTGAGTTACTTCCCATGGCGGGTGGGGACGGAGACAGGAACTGCAACGCTAGGGTTTCATGATTCTACCTAGAAATTGCTTTTTTTCTTGGTTTTCTGTTTGATTAACTTTTAAGTTTGCTCCTGGGACAAACGTTTGTCTTGACCACCATCTCACAGCTGCTACTCGCCAGGCTGGGACTTGAAACCAGGCAGCCTGGCTCCTGAGTTGGTGCTTTTAGCTGCCTCCTCGATGGGCTGAGCATCTGGAGTGGTGCAGGCCCACAGAGTCAGGTCACGGGAGGTTTGCAGGGGGTGCTGTCCCAGCTCAGCGGCTCCAGCTATTTGAATATGATGCTCAACTATCAGAAGAAGGGTCTTCAGTGTTAGATTAGACTTGCTTCCAGACGGAGCACAAGGGATGGTTTTTGTTTTGTTGCCTTTCTTTTCAACAACAGAAGAACCATCCTTTATGGGGAGGAGGAAAGGAAAACCTCCGCCTGGAGATGCTGCAGTTTTATCATAGAACCATCTCTGGGCCTCATTTTTGTCCTGGCAGAGTATCCAGCTCCTAACCCAGAGTGTGTCTCAGGCACCTGACTGTCAGACTTCGCTGGATTAATCTATGCTTCTTATGAAAGGGGTCACATCTCTTCCGTGAGGTTTAAAACGCAGCTGCAATTCGGAAGCTCTCCTTGGTCATTTTTTTCCCCTGATGTATTTTTGCCTCAACATTTCTTGCTCTCTTGAGTGTTAATCCTCGTGACACCTGGTCCACCAGGCTCACATCCTGGGTCTGTTGCCCACATTTCTCCTGTGCAAGCGCACGCGGCCTCTTTCTCCCGTCACCATCTCTCGCTCCCGTCGTGACAGACAGAGCTCAGTGCCCGCCCTGACCGGAGCTCGGCTCCCTGACCACCCTCGATCCCCGATGGAGAAGGTGGCCCTGGGCCTGGCACCACCCACAGCCTCACAGCCCTGCCTCCCGGGTCAGCAGGCCTGGCTCCGTGAAGGGAACGTTCTCTTTCCTGCTGACATAACCGCCTGTTCGCGGGCGTTCATTTCCTGAGCGCCAGAATCTTAATTTGCCCTCTCTGTCTCTGGCTGGAGTGTTTTTCTGATTTTTACATTCTTAGGAAACCGTTATAGAATAGTCAGGAGTCGTCTTGACATACAACTCGGGAAGCAATCTTGCACCACGGCTGAAATGAACGGGATTTGTGGATTTCTCCCCAACTCGGGCAGGTGGGGGCAGAGCGAGGGCGCCTTCTTTAAGTCCCCTGTCACTTTCTTATCGATCAGGATGGACTCCTTCTGAGTGAGATAAAAAGTCACGTGCCCCCAGCCCGTCTCCAGCACGCGTGAGCCAGCTGCTCCCCTTCTGCGGAGGTGAGGGGGACAGAAGGACGGAAAGACGCTGCAAACCTTGTGGCTCCTTTTGCGCTCCCTGTGAGAAAGGAGTCAGCAGGCTGGGGGAGGGAAGGAGGGGGCAGTAATATAGTTGTGGCCCGGGCCCAAATGCATTTAGTCACTGCCTCTACAGCCTTTATATAGACACTGCCGGGAGTGACTCAGCCTGGAAAAAGAGCGTCACTTAAAAATAAAGTTGCAACTCAGATGGACACGTCCTGCACGGGCTGCCTCCAGACGGCGTGGCTGGGGATTGGTGAGAAACCTGGGGTGGGGGTGGGTGTCTTTGCCCCACATGGCCCTGCGGGGGTCCCGGGCCGGTCAGGTGGCCAAGGTGAGGACGGTCTTTACAGCTGCATCGTGGAATTGGCGTGAGGATTAAACGAGCTCACGAATGACTCCCCAAGCTTTTTAAACTATCAAACAGTGTTCAGACGTTCTTCGCTACAACTGGACATGCTTGCGTGTTGAGCAGGGACTGAATTCTTCGCTCTTCTCTTGTTTTCAAGAAATTGACAGACTGTGGAGGCCTGTGTGGCTTCAGGCACATGGGAGACTAGAAGTGCGAGCTTAGTTTTCCTGGTGCCTCACTGGACACGGGAATACGTTCATTGACGACCCACTGCACTGATTTGACAAATTGTGACCTTTTTTACTAGTTTAATCCCACTTTATTAAATACACATAATCATACAGAGCCCAAAGCCTGGAGGGTTAATCACCAAAATGCTAACCTTATATTATTTCTGTAGGGAGTAGGGGAGGGGTACAGGTGACATTCATTGTCTCCTTTCTGTTCTTCTATACTGTCAACAGATTGTGACTTTTTTTTTAAACCATAACTAGGACTTTTTTTTTTTTTAAGTTTTATTGGAATACAGTCATGGTTTCTTGCTTTTTAAATCTTATGTATTTATTTAGGCTGTGCTGGGTCTTCGTTGCGGTGCGCGGGCTTAACTGCGGTATGTAGGATCTTAGTTCCCAGACCAGGGATCAAACCCAGGACCCCTGCGTTGGGAGTGCGGAGTCTTAACTGTCGGACCACCAGGGAAGTCCTAACAAATTGTGACTTCTAAAGAGAAGGGCAGACCAGACGTGCCTCTAGGGACATGGGCCTTTCAGGAAGAGTAGTGGTGGGGAGGAGGCCTGTAAGCTTGAAGACCGGGGGATGCAGGCGGACACCATCCAGGAACATGGACACCCCCAGTGCCGTGCAGACCACTCACATCGGGGACCCAGGAATCTAGACGCAGCCCCTCTGCTGAGTCTGCAGCTCTGGTACGATTACTTCCTCCCGCTTCGGAAGGGGACAGGCCTGCAGGCCGGAGCTGTGGCTCCATCCATCATGTGTACTTAGCTGTGCACCTTGAGCACCATGGACGCTGGGTGACCATATTTATAGCATTAGTTTAGGAATCGTTCTTTACAAAACAGAATCTTTAAAATATATATTAACGCATGTGTGTGGAATCTAGAAAAATGGTTCAGATGAACGTATTCGCAGGGCAGGAATAGAGACACAGACGTAGAGAACGGCCATGTAGACACAGTGGGGGAAGGAGGGGGTGGGATGAACTGGGAGATTAGGATTGACATAAACGCACTACCATGTGTAAAGTAGATAGCTAGTGGGAACCTGCTGTATAGCACAGGGAGCTCAGCTCAGTGCTCTGTGATGACCGAGGGGTGGGATGTGGGGCGGGGTGGGAGGGAGGTCCAAGAGGGAGGGGATATATATATATATATATATATATATAGGTATAGCTGATTCACTTCGTTGTACAGCAGAAACTGACACGACATTGTAAAGCAACTATACTCCAATTTTAAAAAATGTTAACTGTACTGCTCTACAAGATTCATTTCTCAAACAGGCAGATAAAATTTCACTTAACACTTTAATTTTATTTTCTGTACAGAATTTTAAAAAAATTTCAAGAACTGCCTTTCTTTGGCAGTTCCTCAAAATGTTAAACACAGAATTACCCTATGACCCAGCACTTCCACTCCTAGGTATATAGCCAAAAGAACTGAAAACATGTCCACGCAGAGACTTGTATGTGAGTGTTTATAGCAGTGCTATTCAAGATAGTCAAAAAGTAGAAACAACCCAGGCGTCCATCAAGAGATGAATCAATAAACAAAATGTGATATAGCCATACAATGGAATATTATTCAGCTATAAATGTTATAATATAGATGAACTTTGAGCCATTTTGCTCAGTTAAAGAAGCTAGACACAAAATGCCACGTGATTGCGTTTATATGAAATGTCCGTAATAGGCAAATCCGTAGAAGTAGATTAGGAGTGGCCGGGGGATGGGGAGAGACTGCTAATGCTTGTGGGGTTTTTTGGGGGGATGATGGAAACGTTCTGGAATTAGATAGTAGTGATGGTTGCACAACTTTGTGTATACGCCAAACACCACTGAACTCTACACTTTCTTTGTTTTTATTTTTATTTTTGGCTGTGTTGGGCCTTCATTGCTGCACACGGGCTTTCTCTAGTTGTGAGCAGGGGCTACTCTTTGTTGCGGTGCGTGGGCTTCTCACTGCAGTGACTTCTCTTGTTACGGAGCGTGGGCTCTAGGCACACGGGCTTCAGTAGTTGTGGCTCGCGGGCTCTAGGGCGCAGGCTCAGTAGGCGCGGTGCATGGGCTTAGTTGCTGCATGGCATGTCGGATCTTCCCGGACCAGGACTCGAACCCGTGTCCCCTGCATTGGCAGGCAGATTCTTTTTTTTTCTTGCGATACGCGGGCCTCTCACTGTTGTGGCCTCTCCCGTTGCGGAGCACAGGCTCCGGATGCGCAGGCTCAGCGGCCATGGCTCACGGGCCCAGCCACTCTGTGGCATGTGGGACCTTCCCGGACCGGGGCACGAACCCGTGTCCCCTGCATCGGCAGGCAGACCCTCAACCACTGCGCCACCAAGGAAGCCCTGAACTGTACACTTTAACAAGATAAACTTTATGGTATGTGAATTATATCTCAATTAAGGTTTTTTTTTTATAATGCCTTTCTTTGTAGGGTGTGGGAAATCCCTGCACAGGTGGTCTGTTCACTTGTTCTCTCTCTCTCTCTCTCTTTTTTTTTTTCTTTTGCGGTACGCGGGCCTCTCACTGTTGTGGCCTCTTCCGTTGCGGAGCACAGGCTCCGGGCACGCAGGCTCAGCAGCCATGGCTCACGGGCCTAGCCACTCCGCGGCATGTGGGATCTTCCCGGACCAGGGCACGAACCCGTGTCCCCTGCATCGGCAGGTGGACTCTCAACCACTGTGCCACCAGGGAAGCCCACACTGGTTCTCTCTTATCTTCTGAAGAAATTCCCTACATAAAAGGGTCTTGTGGATTTCATTTGGGCAGTGGCCAGCTTGGTTTGGAAAAGACTGCTCCAATATTTGGCCAGATTATAAAGCCCAAATAATCAACTTGGGTGTTTAATCATTCCAGAATCACCCACCGTTAAGTTATAAGAAGACTTTAACTAGAGAAAGTTTAAAAATTAAAAGTGAACTTTTAACTGTTACCAATTAAACTCTTTAAGCCAGTTTATCAACCCAAGAGGTTATTTTCTGGTTTCTTCTGGGTCCCTAGGAGAGAAAACCTGCCTTGAGGGTGATAGATAGAGTAATGAATGCAACACAAATGTCATTCAGCCCCCAGTCGGTAATGGCTGGTGGCCATGTTATTCCCCCTCATTCCAGAGAGACCCTGCAGTGTGCTCCCAAGGCACCAGGGAGGCCTCTAGAGCAGAAGAGGACTGAGCTCCGACTTGGCCACATGGAGTGAGTCTAGCTCCACGGCTCAGTGGCATTGGGGCAGAAGCTTAACCTCAGTTCCTCCATCTGCAAAAGTATATTCTGCTTACTTCAAGAGACATGTTGAGGAACATGTGAGATTCCTGGGAAGTAAATGGCCAGTCCTGGGCTGGAGTGGAGTGGACAAGCCAGTAAGTGGTGACCAGGATCTTTGGGCTAAGTTACCTTGACCAAGATCACCAGGCATTCTGGGACGCAGACCCCATGTGTATAAATGGAACTGACAATATCCCAGCTGCTGGGCAGGTGAAATGAATTCAATTGTAAGGAACATATAGTAGGTGCTCAATAAACACTTTTCTTCCTGCATTCTTTCCTCCCTCCCTCCCTCCCTCCCTCCCTTCCTTCCTTCCTTCCTTCCTTCCTTCTGAGCCCTTTCCTGGGCCAGGGGCCGTCTGAGGTTCTGAGATACAGCAAGACACCGAGAGAAGGTTCTGGCTCATGTGGGGAGTAGGCAGACAGTGACCACGTAAACAGGTGACACACAGGATAATTTCAGGTGGTGATAAGAATGAAAACAGGACAGTACGGCAGTGAGTATGGATGGGTGGAAGGATCTTCAGGAAGTTAGGACAGTTTCTTGAATCAAAAAATGGAAAATGACCTTTTGCACAGCTCCCTGCTGCTACCCTTGCTGAATTTGGGCAGATTGCTTAGCTGCGGGGTCCCTGTAATTTCTTTCAGCTAAACGCCTGATGGCCTGTGTTTGCTCTTATCACTTAGTGACTCTGAGACACCAGATTCGGTCCCTCTGCTTCCTAAGACCGGGAGCTTTTCCATTCGGATGTCAGAAAGTTCGGTCGGTAAACATTTGAGTTGGAGGGAGGCCGTGTTTTGTTTGACTGCCTTTGGCCCAGAAAAGTGAATTCGAAGGTAATCAATGAAGAGTTAATCTCTTGGTCTGTGTTGGTTACACAGGAACCAGGCAGAACTGCTCCAGGAGCCCTGACCTGGGGGCCGCGCGTGGCATCTGCAGAGCCCTCAGGACCCGCTTGCTTCCCGGGAGCGGCCTGTCCCAACTCACTCACTGAAATGTCGCAGGGCTGCCGTTCCCTTTCCTTCCTGAGCCCATGTGCCGCTTCCTCTATGCGTCTAGCAGTTTTCAAAGGGCCATTTTAAGTATAACAGACAGATTCTCTGAGAGTTTAATAACTGTCAGAAGGAAAAGGCTGTAATTAGATGCATGTGGCGTGGAAGTTTAGTCGAGACCACTCTGAGTTGTATAACCTCCAAGCCTCCATTTTCTTATCCAGAAAATGGGAGTGATGACAACTCTTGCAGGGTAATTATGAGTCAGACAGAACGCTGTAGACGGACCAGAGTAACCTTGGCAAATAGCGGGAGCTCAATAAATGGCCTGTTGAGTGTATGTTATAGGAATCGAATCTTTTAAAAGGAGAAATTGTGTTCACGAGTGAATTTGAAAGCTATAAATGAGCACTAAAATTCAAAAAAAACAAAACAAAACTTTTTTGGGGGGGCAGGGGGGCCTCGCCGCTCAGCACGTGGGATCTTAGTTCCAACCAGGGATCAAACCTGTGCCCCCTGCAGTGGAAAACACGGGGTCCTAACCACTGGACCGCCAGGGAAGTCCCCCCACACAAAAATCCTCTTAAAGCATTAAGTAGATGTATAGGTCTATAAGCTATAGTCCTAGTTTCTAGGGCAGACTTGAATAGATTCAGTTAAATTAAAATACACTCCTTCCATATGTGTCTAGATGGTCATTTTCTCTCCCTTTGCATTGGTGCTACTGTTCATGGAGTGGAAATATTTGCCTAAACTCTCTCTTTGGAAGCTGTTCTTTGGGAGCAGCCCCGTAGCTTGTCTTTCTGGTCAATAACCTCAACCGAAGTACCTTTTGGGTAGAGAATGTCATGCTACGTAGGATGTAGTAATAACCCGGGTATAGACCGGAGCTCACAGCTCTTCTCAGTAAACATCCTTGCTGTGTGCAATTTGTCAGGTATGATGGTTAAATGGGAAAGGCATAAAATTTGGTTGAAATTGTGGTGAACTGTTATTTATTAATATTTATCGAGTACTTACCAAGAGCCAAGCATTATGCTAAGTGCATCACGGTCACCCAAGGAGGTGGGTGTCCTTAGTGCCACTTTACAGAGTGCAAGCCAGCTGCCTCCCAGGCAGACAGACTCCCAAGAACGAGGCCATAACTATTGTGTCAGACTGCCCCCTTTTAGCTTCCAAAAGTCGATTTTTAGTCAGTTAATTGTAAGCGGTTTCTCTTCTGTTAGTTAAAAAAACAACCAAAAGAATATATATATATATATATATATATATTTTTTTTTTTTTTTTGAGTATCGCTCTGAAGTGACATACCCATTTAAAGGGTGTTGTATGTGCTGGGTGTGCGTTTTGCGGGATTATACCCAGGGAAGAGCGGTTAGGCTAAAATCTGACGTTTACTTGAAAACACTGGTTCCCTTACGGGAGTTTTTATAACCCAAAGCACAGGAAAATCTCCCCTTCTGTTTTGAGATTTTTGTCAGTCAAGAAAGAGACAGATGACAGGTCCTGCTGACCCTGAGATCTGTTGTCTTAAGTTTTTCTTTCTTTGCCCAAGGCGGCTACGGGCGGGAATAGTTGGGGCTAATCATTGAACACTGGTTTTTTTTTTTGCCACGCCGTACGGCATGCGGGATCCCAGTTCCCCGACCAGGGATTGAACCTGGGGCCACGGCAGTGGCAGCGTGGAGTCTCAACCACTGGATCGCCAGGGAAGTCCTGAACACTGATTATTAACTATTGTCGGGTCTTGGTTTTAACTTGAAAATGTAAGTTGCAGAAAATGTAAGTTGCAGAAAAAGTAATCTGCAGGGAGCGTTATGCGCCTACCGTGCAGAGGGTGATAATTTTCTTTGTGGTCCAGTACTTTAGCAGGAAGACATTATGGTATTGTTGATACAGTTAAAAGGACAGTTGTATCGGGAACCAGGACACTTGGATCCTGATTCTGGTCCTGCCACTGACTGGATTTGAAGGCTGAGCAGCCAGGTCCCCTCTGTTGTTTGATGGCCGTGCAGCGTGGCCGAGATCCGAGGGCGCTGAGCTGGGCCCACTCCCTCCCCGCCCGGCTCACTCCTGTTCACCCTCCATGGGCCCAAGACTTCCGGGATGCCCTTTCTTCTCAACAGGCCTCACCTACTTTACCTCTTGGGGTTTTTCTATTCAGAATTCATTCTGCACACAGCAGAACGTTATGGCGATCCCATTGTATGTGGTTGGGTATACCCGGGCAGCTCTGTTTTGAGGGCTCTGGTCGCTGCAGGGACACAGCGGGAAGAGCTCGTAACAACAGCTGACACTTACTGAGCGCTTACTGTGTACCAAACACTGTTCTAAAGACTTTAACTGTATTGGCTGATTTAACACACAGGATCCCTGTGAAATAGGTACAATATTTTTCTCCGTTTCAACGAGAGGAAAACTGAGCCCCTTAGAGGCGGGAGGAGGTCCACTAGGGCGTCACAGCTCAGAAGCGGAGAAGCTGCCTGGAGGTTGGGAATGCAGGCCCGCTGGTGGCAGGTCTGAGGCCCCTGGGGTGGGATGGGTCCCCGGAGCCGCCTTCCCTGCCCCACGCAGCCCCCCACAGCCCCCCGGCAACTGCCTCCCTGGCAGCCAGACTCCCCAGCACAGTTCTGGGAGGGCACAGAGGCTGGATTACTTCTCACATGGGTAATTTGCATCCTGGGCCACTTCAGCTGCAGGGCCCCCCCTTGGCGGTTCCCTACTTCACATTTAAAAGGTCACTGTTGTAGTTCCGAAGTCCAGTTGGGGCCCCAATTTCACCCCGTATTCATCCGTTCACTGTCTCCGCACCGTTGCCAAGAGCGTCTGCCGTCAGGTATCCTGAGATTGGGCAGTTAGTGACAGTTGTCTTCCTGGGGGACCCCCCCGCCCCCCAGCCTTGGGGAGGCGGGGCAACCTCAGCTCCTAACACCTCCCACTCCGCCTTCAACGTTGTGTCACGAGAAGCTCTTGTATTTGTAAGGTACTGGGTACATTTTAACCTGCAAATGTTTTGAGTCAAACAGACCCCGGCACACACATCTTCCAAGAACTTCTTGTGCGAGGGAGTGGCCCTTGGGTAGAAAGACCCAGAAGGTACCCAGGAGGCCTTTGCCTCCCCTGGGTCCCACTCACAGGCCTCACACAGGATCTTACCTGCATGACATAGTTCTTTTATTTGCAAAGCCGTGTGACCGGGTTTATTATTATTTTTTTTTTATATGAAGTATTTCTAGCATACCGAAAAGTATAAAAACAAAACACAGGTTTCTGTGCCCTTCATGACGACTGGAAAGATGTTAACGTTTCATCCATTTGCTTCTGATGCCTCTTTTTCAAACAGAAATAAACTGTTACATTTGCAGCTAAAATTCCACCTCCCTGCCTTCCCCTCCTTTCTTCCTTAGATATAAATCCATCCTGAAACTGGTGTTTCATCCCTGTATGCTTTTGGCATTCATAGCAATGTTTATGCACTCATAAACAATAGATACTGTTTTATATATATATATCTATTTTACTATTTACACACATGGTAGGCAAATGGTATCTTGCGATATCTGTATATATCCTCTGCCACCTGGTCTTTTAAAAATTCATTCCACTGTGTGCGTGAGCCACAGATGATGTATCCACTGCCCTCCTGAGACGGCACGTGGATTTTTGGTTGTTGTTGACACTCTTTCTTTATTATTATACCCGTCCTGGGGAGTGGGTTCAGGAATTTACCGAGGCGAACCCCCCAGAAGTGTGGTCCCCGGTCACAGCTTGGCCAGGTGGGTGTTGCCAGTTAGCTGCCCTCAGTGGCTACATGCTGTCATGCCCCCCCATCTCCCAGTACCTGTTCCGGCCACATTCTCATTGGGTTTTGCTATATTTCCTTATTTCTAACGTGGGAGAACATCCTTTTGTACAATGACTGGCCTATACAGTTTCCTCTTTTGTGTCTTAACTGCTTGTATCTTTTGCCCATTTTCCTATCGGGCTGTTGGCTGTTTTCTTGCCGCCTTGTAGGAAATTTTAATACCCGGAATCTGGGTCCTTTGTTGCGTGTGTACATGGCTGCTCTCTCCTCCTAGGCCGTGGCCTGTCTTTTCACTGTGTTTATGTTGTCCTCGGTCACATGGAAGATTTTAATTTTAATGCAGGCGGCTTTTATTTTTCCAGTTTTTGATGTAAAGTGTGGGTTTTTTAATCTTATTTCAGAAATTCTCCCTATGCTGATGTCATAAAAACAGTCTCTGGTGTTTTCCTTCAACAGTTTTTGGTTTTGCTTTTTACATCAGGCCTGTAAAGTACTGTGTGGATGGCGACTGGGTGAGGCTATAATTTTATCTTTGTCCATTGAGGGCCCCCTCGACGCAGAACCCTTTACCGTGGAGTCCCCCTTTCTCGAGGGTTAACTTCTGCACCTCTGCCAGGCACCACGCCCGCCCCTAGGCCCCCAGTCTGTCCAGCCCAACACTGTCTGGATGATTATTACTATATTATTGCCATAATTATTTCCATACTGTTACTAAGTCTTGATATCTAGTAGAGGAAGGCCCATCCTCATGGTTCTTCAAAACCATCTAGACTGTGCTTCCGTATGACTTTTAGAATCATTTATTCGGTGCCATTTGAAAAATTCTCTCGGGATTTTTATTGGAAAAGTGTTGAATTTGTAGATTAATCTGGGGAGACTTTATACGGTGTTTAGAGTTTGGGTGGAATTACTCTAGACCTTATTCTTAGGTGGATTTCATTCCATGCCTGACTCCAGGGATCCATGAAAATGACACACGCTTAACTCACTCTGGTTCGTTGTGTGGATCCAAAACAGTCAACACTGAAGGATTGATCATTGTAGCCTGGAGCCAGGCATAAAAATAAACCCCGCTCTGTTATCATAGGTGGCTGTGATTACGATCAGGCGAAAGGTCAGCTGTGGGCCTCCTCACATTGACAGTTTCCTTCAGAAGATTAAGTGGTTCTTCATTTTTGGCCCAGGTCATCAGTAGCTTAAAGCCATTACTGTCTATTGGCTGTTTGGTTTGTCTGAAATATGGGGCTGGTCTCAGCCTATTTCCCTGGGGTCAGGTGTGTTCACATAATCAAAGTGCCAGGACCCCATATCGTATGCGTGTGTGTGTGTGTGTACCTACACAAAGTAGCCTTCTCTGGGGAGGAATGCACAGCGCCAGGATGCAGAGATGCCCTTTTGTGCCTTTGCATTTTAAAATGTGCGTCCGTTATTAGTAGAGTGTTTTCGAGCTTACTTTTGAGGCAGGCTTGTTCAGCCACAGTCACATGTGCTTTGGAAAATGACCGTTTGTGATGCTGTCAACCACATGCAAACTGAAGAAAAATGAAGATGGCTTTTCTGTTGATGTGTGTTCAGGGGTTTTCATTAGCCCAATGCAGTTCCCATGACCTGTTCGGGGAAGTGTGAAAGCTTCTGTTTCCTTTCATTAAAAGTTGATGATGAGAATATTCTTATTTATTTTGTTTACGTATAAACAACCCATGAAAAGTATTCCATGTATATTCAGATGATTACTTTGCCACAGTAAAGGAAAAAAAAAATGCTGGTTCCAACAGTGACAGGAGACCAGAAAAGGAAAAAATGACCTGTGAATAGGGATGAAGAAATTAAAGTGAAAAATACGACCAGGGCAGGTTGGGCTAATAAAGTGAAGAGTAGAACTTGGGGTTTAATTCTTTTTGCTGGTATAAGGGAAATGTTTATCTTTCTTTCTCTCTTTGTCTTTTCCTTTCAAATCCATTTGTAGTTGAAACTAGAAAAAATGTTGGACTGTATTAATTTTCTTGATTACAAGTGTGGGAAAGGAGTTCCATGGTAACCCTTCTTAAGTAAATGAACTCATATGTTAGAACCAAAAGAGTTGAGAGTCATTTTTATTTTAAAATTCTTTTTGCATTAACACATCTGCAATGTTGAGGAATATATGGAAAATTGAAATAGTGCTTCTATCCTGCTGTGTGTCTCCAGTACATCAATAAATCACCTTTTTTTTTTCCTTTTAAAATGTCTGGCCTTGTAATTTATGTTTGCATAACCCATTACTAAACTCATAGTAGGTGTTTTAGTTGGCAGGCATTATTCCAGGGATTCTGAGGATCTTAAAAAAAAAAAAAGCTACAGAGCCTTTGTTAGTATTTATATGTAAGTGGACACTTCCCCGGAAAAAAAAAAAAAAAAAGAATTGGATTAAAAAAAAAAAAAGAACCTGGAGCTGGCTGTTTACCTTTTTCTTAAGCCAACAACATTAAAGCCTGTATTCCCACGTTATCGATAGGCGTGGATTTCTTAACAGACTTTATTGTTTTTCTTTCTTTTTTTTTTAAATGTTATGGAACCGCACTATTTTTTTATTTTTAAATTTATTTTTATTTTTTGGCTGTGTTGGGTCTTCGTTTCTGTGCAAGGGCTTTCTGTAGTTGCGGTGAGCAGGGGCCACTCTTCATCGCGGTGCGCAGGCCTCTCACTGTCGCGGCCTCTCTTGTTGCGGAGCACAGGCTCTAGAGCGCAGGCTCAGTAGTTGTGGCTCACGGGCCCAGTTGCTCCGCGGCATGTGGGATCTTCCCAGACCAGGGCTCGAACCCGTGTCCCATGCATTGGCAGGCGGATTCTCAACCACTGCGCCACCAGGGAAAGCCCTCTTTCTTTTTAAAGTTAAAATCGGCAGAAGAAAGTGATGTTAAGATCATACTGATTTCTAGACAATTTTCCATAGGTTTCATGTTGCACAGAAAATAAAAAGTTGTTTCCCTAATTTTTACATTTCTTAAATGCCATTGACTATCTTAGTTATAAAGTGAAGATGAATGTATTCATTCATTTACACTGTTTGGTGCTTGAACAGAAATAGCAACGTTCAGGGTTAGTTCTCATACTTGTGGCTTACCGTTGAGACTTTCTAATTTTTAAGCAGACATTTAAAAATAATCATTATGTCTTCTAGCCCTAGGTTAGGGAAACTTTTAGGGCCTTACTCTGAAATGATGAAAAAAAAGTTATTTCTGTTTTGTATTGTAAAAAAATAAATAAATATATATATATTTTTTACGTGATCTTTATGGTAGTTAGAAAGCTGGAAGGGCCACTTACGGTTTTTGGAAAAAGTTTGTTTTATTCGATCGTTCTTCCCTTCTCTTTCCCCAACTCCCATCAACTGGTTAATAAAATGTTTTCAGTATAAAATACGTATTTCAGCGCATTGAAATCTCTGTGGCCACTCAGAAGAGGAATTGTTTCTCCCGCTGGGGAGCCTTAATATATTTACCAGGAAGTCTGTAGCCCCCTCAGTCTCTTTGTGAAACAGAATACAGGTTATTGTTCAAAGGATATGTTTAAAAATTCAGAGTTTAACCTGTTCAAACTCTCTTCTAAAAGTCCACTCGTGCTGTAGAAGTCTGTCTTCCTCCTACTTAAGTTAGGCACTAAAAGAAATGACAGCTTTCTTTTGTTTTTGTTTATGTTTAACATAGCTAATGTGACATTTTTAAAGTGCCTTATTTTCATTACAGTTTTAGCTCCTTATCAGAGACGTTTATTCTGGTGGTATTGCTCTGACAACCTTCTACACTTACGGAATAATTTCTTTTGGGTTCCAGAGGTGCCTCTTCCATTTCTGCATTTATTTCTGGAAACTTTGGGCTCTTATTCGCTCCTCCTGGCAAGGTGCAGGGTTTCTAGAATCTGTCCGACTTCTAAAAACCCAGCTCTCAGACCAGAGCCTTTCCTTACAAGAACAATGAACGTAGATTACAGAAATGGTATCGCAGCTTTCAGGAGACAAGAAACACACTTTCTGGCTTTTTGTGAGGTTTTCCTCCCCCGCCCCATCCTCCCTGGAGTTGGTGGCCCCGTCGTCCTGAACCCTGTGGTCGTGTCCCAGAAAGCGTTTCCACCAGGCAAGGGTGCTGAGCCAGAAGTCGGGGCAAAGGAAAAAGGAGGTGTTTATGGTCCCGAAGACGCCTTCCAACTTTTATTATTAACTCCTTTCCAAAGTAAACTTTCGGGTTTGTTTCAAGTCACTTCTGGCCAAAGTACAGTTGGGTTTGCTGTGTCCTCTAGGGGGAGAGGTGAAAACAGCATCACCCTGGGCGAGGACGAGGTGGCGGCCTGTTCGCTTAGGGAAGGGGGGGGATCCGAGTGACAGCTGGGGGCGGGGGGGGGGGGCGACAGTTGAGATTGAGAGTCGGCTGCGGGCTGGGCCCCTGAAAGGCACTGGGGTATCCAGAGCTCCCCGCGGGCACCCCTGGCCCAGCCAGAGATCGGTGTGGAGTTAGACTGTTTGGATAAAGAGTAATAAGTGACCAAATGGTGAGGGCAGTGCCCAGAGGACACTTGGAGCAAAGAGAAGGGGCTCCGGGGGAGATGCAGGAGTCCTGACCCGGGCTGGGGCCAGCGTGGGGCGGTCACCAGGAGTGATCAGTCCACGGGGGTGGGAGGGGGTGGCACATGGTGGGGCTCTGGCCGCTGCTGGAGAGGTTCCAGAGCGAGGCTGCGGAACAAGGACCTTGCTCTGCCTAAGGCCCTGCCAGAGGACCACAGGGTGTATGCCCAGGAGTGACCCGGCCTGGCCTACACGTCGCAGAGCTGGTGCCCACGCTGTGGCGTGGAGCATGGATGCCCCGGGAGCAGAGGTGGGACCGGAACCGCTGGGCCCCTGCTCTGGGGGGCTCCCTGGGAAACGGCTGCTCTCTCCACAAGCAGGTGATGTCATATCCATTCAACAAATACCTGTCGTGCACCTTCTCTGGGCCAGGCGCTGAGGATGCAGCAGTGAACAGAGTGCCAAGCCCCTGCCCTCGCAGTGCCGCCTTCCAAGGGAGGAGACAGACCACCAGTGAATGGATAGGACTGAGTTCCAGGCGGTGCTGATCGTGGGATCGGGGCAGGAGAGACGGTGAATTTGAAAATGCTTGGCTGAGAAGGGCAGGAAAGAGGCGCGGGGGGGGGGGGGCGGGTAACTAGGGAAGGACAAGTTTTAAGGGGGTGGTTTTCCCCACCCCGAGGGGGCCGGAGCTTGTTCTAGGTGGGGGTAGGGTGGGGGAAAAGGAGAATCCATGTGTGGTGGGGTATAATTCCAGAGCAAGGTCAAGGTCACAGAGGTGGGAGGAGAGGGACTCTACGTTCCAGGGCGCAGCATCCGCTCTCCCAGAGAAGTAGGAGAAGTTGTCCTTGAAGGGTGAGCAGGGGGCTGCGTGCTAGGGGAGAGTGGACAGGCTTACTGTGGTCGTGAAGACGGTGGGATAGGGATTTGGCAAAGCGCAGCCAGGAGGATGGGGCGGTGGGAGGTCTCGGATGTGTGGTGGCACCTGGCCACCAGGTGTGCAGAAGGAGACGGTGGGTGTCCTGTTGAGGATGGTGAGGGACAGGTGGCCAACCCTGCTGGTTGCATTCGGGCTTCCTGTCTCTTCATTGACTTGCTTCAGTCTGGATGCTTTTGAAATCACGCCAGACCAGTTACTTACAGGTCGCAAAGCCAAGGTTCTCGTGTCTCCAAATTTTAAAGGTTAAGAAATCAGCTTCACTTCTAGCCACGCAGGAGCCACCCTATGTCAGTATTTTCCTAAGTTAGCTAATTATAAAAGTCTCCTGGGTGTGTGCTTGTTAAATAAAACTACCATCCCTGGGCCTCACCCTACACGGAGCGAGACATAATCTCCCAGTAAGGGCCTGGGGACCTGCACTTAGAATCAGCGCCTCGAATTCTTACTCAGGAGCCTGTTGGGGCACCCAGCCTCCCTTGATCTGCCCACAACTTGGATGATTTCTTCCTCCATGAGGATGTAGGATGTAGAAAGCCAAGGCTGTGGTTGGCATTTCTCCATCTCCCCACAGCGATGCTCGGGGAGCGTGTGTCCAGTGACCACCTGAGACCTTGGGTGGTCAGGGCGTGCGGGCGGGGTCAGCCTCAGTCGTGAGCGTGGAAAAGCAGCCTGTGAACGATGTTAGTGCTGTCACTCCTGGGGGAGGCTGGGAATGATCTCAGGGTTCCGGAAGGCCTGTGGAAATGAGCATCGTCACGAACGGGCAGACCTGGAAGCGTTCTCCAGGTTGTCTGGTCCAGTCTCCTTATCACGCATGTGAGGAAGCTGAGGTCTGTGGCCGGCCGAGGCTCCACTCTGTGCAGGGGCGGTGCCGGGCATCTGTAGGATTGTTTTTGACCAGAGATCACCAAGCTTTGGCTTAGGCCAGGGTTGTTCACATGTCCGAGCCCCTGGTAGGCGGTGCCCCAGAGGGAAGTCCCCTGACCTCAGCGGGAGAGTGGGCGGGCATCGTGTAGAGATGACTCTGCTTTGGAGTATGGTGAAGGGTAGGAACCAGGTCTGCAAGGCCCCGCCCAGAAGAGGACTTGGTGGTGCTGGTCTCTGTGGTGCTCCCTTGACAACACCTCCAAGTACGAGCGTGCTTGTGTGTGCACGTGCGTGTGTGTATTCTTTGGGTGACTTAAAGCAGTTTCACAAGCAGAAAGTACGGTTTTAATACTGATCATGGATGCTAGCGCTCAGAGCTCACGGCCCACCAGGCACTGTGCTCACATGCTCTGCACGTGTCTTCCACGCACTCCTCACAACAGGCCCCGGAGGCCAGCTGTCTCACCCCCGTCCTGCAGAGGAGGAGCCTGAGGTTGAAGTTGCCTGGGGTCGCCCGGCCAGGACGTGGCAGAATCAGGACGTCGGAGCCGGCCAGCCCGGCCCCAGGGCCCCCACTCTCTGCGCTCTGCTCTCCACCCCTGGAGTACGGGACCCTACGCCGCTAAGCGCTCAGGCCGAGCGAGTCTCCTGTCTTTTCCATTAATGATGTTAGTGGTTTTCTGCTTAATTTATTTTATCCTCACGACACTTTCTAGCGGATTTGAGTTTAACGGGCACCATAGTTTTTTTGTTCGTTTGTTTGTTTTTTGTTTTTTTTTTGGCGGTACGAGGGCCTCTCACTGTTGTGGCCTCTCCCGTTGCGGGGCACAGGCTCCGGACGCGCAGGCTCAGCGGCCATGGCTCACGGGCCCAGCCGCTCCGCGGCATGTGGGATCTTCCCGGACCGGGGCACGAACCCGCGTCCCCTGCATCGGCAGGCGGACTCTCAACCACTGCGCCACCAGGGGAGCCCCGGGCACCATAGGTTTTTATAAATCATGGGAGACCGTCTGAGAAAATTCTTTCTCTCTTCTACCCACACTTTTGCCACCTACCCGTCTCCACCTCCCACAGAAGCTGGGAGAAGGGCGAATAATAATTATCATAGTGAGCGTCCCGGGCTAGCTACTCACGAGGCTTTAAAGATACCGGTCAGTGCGAATGGTTTTCATCTTTCTGGCTGCACTCTAGTTCCTTTTGCAGTACTGGCGTGGCGAGGTTAGTGGGAGCTCCGTCCTCCGCCTGAGGAGAGGGTTTTTAGTCAGGTGTTACTCACTCACCCCTTTTTAGGGGCCCGCTCCTGGGAATTTTGGCAGATGCGTGCCTTTACGAACCACCGCCACGATGATCGCGTAGGACAGCGCCCTCGTCCCCCAGGTTCTTCTGTGCCTCTCTATAGTCAGCCCCTTCCCTACCCCCAAGCTCTTGGTGGCCACTGATCTGTTTTTCTGTTCCAGTTCTGCATTTTCCAGGATGTCGCATAAACGGATCATACAGCCCCTGAGTCTGGCTTCGTTCCTTCACTGTAATGCGTTTGAAACTCAGCCGTGCTTGAAAGTACCTGCAGCTCCTCCCTCTAGTGCCGAGTAGAGTTTCTTTGTATGGACGTACCACAGTGGGGTGAGGTTTGTGCTGCACTTTATCTCAGGACCCCCAACATCCAGGCCCCCGGGGTGTTTAAAGCTGCACACGGCCTCACACCCAGTGCTGCCTGGTACCCTGATTGGTTTGATAGGGAGGCCGGGCAAGTGCACTTTGGTCCCTGCCAAGAATGGTCACGTCAGTGCTCTGCCGTTTCTGCCTGCAAACCCACCCTCCTTCTGAGTGCGAGGGGTCTTCCTTGAAGGAGGCGGGGTTAGTACTAAGTTGGCAAAGCTGACCGTTTTCTGGTCCTGTGCCCCAAAGGGGAAAAGGATTTGAGAGTTGCTGGAAACAAGCTCACACAGAGGATGCCAGCCCCCTGTTGACGGAGGCTGCACCTGCGCTGAGGGACAGGTGTAGCACTTCAGTAAACCAGGTATCTCGCCCCCTTTGTGCTCTGAATTGTAGATGCTCTTCTAGTATTTCCTTATGTTGTTATTTCATCCCTCTGTGATGTGCTTTCTCCGACTTTGTATGTTCTGGGAAGGTAAGAACAATACCTCAGATCCTCCTCCTGCCTTGGTTGGATCTGGGGTTGGTTGATTGATTACATGCTGTAATGCAGATGTGCAGTGATCCAGCCTGCCCCCCCCCCAAGAATGCTGTCGTCACAGCTGCGGACGGGTTGGGGGAGGGAGAGGGGCTTAGCAATCACTAGCCCACCTTGTCATGTTCTTCTGGAGAAAACTGAGGCCAGAGAGGGACACCAACTTGCCCAGAGTCACACGCCAGGTCAGCAGAGGGGCCGGGACCTGGCGGAAGGGTCTGCTTCCCCGCTTCCCCCACCCGCAGTCCACTGCCCCACACAGCTCATCTCCACGCTGTAAATTCGAAAAGTCTGAAGGAAAAGGGCAGCGTGCTGGGCTTCCTTGAGGCAGGTGGCTCTTCTAAAGCTGGGGCTTGTTGCCAATCTGACCTCGTTTCCATGGAAGCAGCCAGCGGGGGCAGCTTGTTCCTGTCCCCCTGAGGTCTGGTGGAGCCTCAGCCCCTGACAGCTCGCCGGCTTGCTCCCTTGGAGGAGGGGACCCAGGAGCCCCGCCAGAGGCTCTTTCCACCTTGCTTTTTGCTGCGGGAGCTCAGCGGCGTGAAGGGAAAGTTAGTGCATCGCTAGCCCCAGCCTGCGCTTTCCCAAGGACTCGCACGGGGTAGACTTCGTCACTGCTCTGGGGAGACCTCCTTTGGGAGCCCTGCTTAGAGGTGGGCTCCCTCTGTAGACTATATGGCCCTCCCATCGTTCCTGGAGAATCTCGAAGATGGAAAAAGAACTATCCAGTACGTTTATTTTGTGCTGCAAGCGAACTCTCAGTGGAATCTAGTTCTTGAAGTTAATTTCATCAAGCTACTACTGGCTTTTCTTTCTCGCTGAGATTGCCGTTCAGCGGTTGTGGTGTGATAACCCGATCGTGAGAGCAGATTTGCCTTCTCTCCTGTCCGGCAGTTTTAATGTTTTGGCATTCCTGAGCCGGGTCTGCTTCGTCTCATGCTGGGATCACGGCTCAGTAATGAAGCCTTTATTATATTCACTCGTCAACAGATAACATTCTTTGAAGAATCCTGAGTTTTTAATTACCCCGCTTAAGCCTTTGGACACGCGGGTTCTAAGGGGCATTTTTGCATTGCTGAATTCCAGAGTTGATTGCAAACCTTAAAAGACTAGAAAATGCTAGGAGCAACTTGTAAAGTCACAGACCCGGGAGAGGTTCCCCGCTTCCTCCCCCTTCCTGCCCCTCCCCTAATCCTGTTTTTCATGCCTTTCGGTCGGTGGTGTAAGTGCACTTTTATCAGACGTGCCAGCACACATTGTTTCCCAGGTCTGTTTTTGCATTAAACGTACCCAACCTCTGTTCCAGTAGGTGGAGAAAGATGCTTCAGTCCTAGAAGCACCACTCACCTACCTTTTTAGGGTATTGCAGGTTTAGCTTGAGGGCTGGAGGGCTTCCAAAAAAGTATGACTAAGGGAGAAAAGGGCGACTCCCAGAGTTAACAGGGTGGAGCGTTGCAGCCGGGATAGGAAAATTTCCCAGCAGGGAAACCGTCTTGTTTGTAATGCAGACACGCTGGGTCATAGATTTGCTTTCACAGAATAAGTGAAATGGAGCAAAGTTTTCTGAGTTCTCATTCCCAAAGGCCCAGTTTCTGCAGGTGTGTCTTTCGGTCCCAACTTTTGTATCCGGTATTATATCAGACAGTTTACACTTCATGCCGTGTCTGCTCCAAACCAAACAGCTGGCTGGCTGGAAAGGGGAGTGTTGCCCGATCTCTCTGCCAACCACCTGTCTTAGGGCAGAAAGTGAGCAGCATCTTTGCCCCCCTCCGCCGGCCACCCCAGGATCCTGCTCTTTCCCTCCCCTGCTGTCGGTTCTCCTCTTCTCGTTAGCAGCTGGCGGCTGGCGATGCACCCCTGGCCCTCTGAGAGCCAGCGTGCGGTGTACGTTGTGTAGTGTGTGTGTGTGTGTGTGTGTGTGTGTGTGTGTGTGTGTGTGTGTGTGTGGCTTTGGAGCAACACAGTCCTGGGTCCAAATGTTGCCTCCACCAGCTGCTGGTCTATCACTTAACGTCTCTGCAACTCAGTTCAACCAGGATGGGAATCTGTCCTCCTTACGGTGGCTGTGATTAAATAATCAAGGTCGCTTCCCTGCTCAATGTCGCTTAGCACCCTGTGCACAGGTGTCTGGGGAACATTTGCTTTCCTTCCCAACCTGGTAAATGCTTATATACTGAGCTGCAGGAAAATGAACAATTCATCTAATCTGGGCAAGTTAAGTGATGCTTTCTGACACGCATGTGGCTGAGCTCAGCCATTCTTGGGGCATCTTCTGGCCCAGTTTCGGCGTTTTCTCTCCGGTGGGCTCTTTTCAGTATTACGCGGCATAGGCAGGATGCTAATTGAGAGCCAGGCTCAGAGATATTGGGGGTGAAAGGAGTAGTGGGGCCAGATGTCGGTGGGAGCAATGTCCTCTAACAGTTTGAATTTTCGCTTTTTAAAAAAAGGCAGCGATAGGTTTGTGGGCACCTGTTGGCCTTTGGAGGTTCAGAATGTAATTTTGGTCACTGCCGTAAACACAGCGCAGTGCCTGCCACATAGGCATTCAATAAATACCATTAAAAGAGATGAATAAGTAACTTGTGGAAATATGGCTAATGCTCTTGCCTTTTACACAGACACCTGATTGCACCTTTTTGTTGATTGTGTCTTTGTGCTGTCCTGCAGTGGTGCGTGAAAATCTGTATAGAGCACCACCTATAGAGCACACCTTTGCCTTTTCGGAATGCGGGATGGGGCACGGGGGGAGGGAGTTTCGTTTTTTCCTCATCGTTAGGGGCCAGTTGTAAAACATTCAATTAATGAAGAAACAGAGTCACCCTAAATTCTGCCACCCCGAGCTAGCCACCGTTAGCATTTTGCAAACAGCGTTTCGGACGTCTCTGTGCTTACATGCACATCCAGGCTCAGTTCTGCTCAGTGATATTAAAAGGCGCCGACCGTGTGCCAGGGACCCCGGGGTCCTGCCGCTTACGTGCTCTTCTGCGAGCTCGTATGTTGGGGACGTCTGTCCGGTGGGTCTGCCCTGGCCTGGCCGGCCTGCACTTTTCACGGCTATGTAGTGCGCCAGTGCTTGGCTCCCCCCAGGTGCATTTAGCCAGTCTCCTCTTGGTGGAAGTTCAGGTTGCTTGTTATTTTAAGTAAACCGTGTCTAATCACACAACATGACAGCGTGAGCCACCCGCGGGTTCTTGCCAAAACCTCCATTAGTGCCCTGACTCAGGAAAGAATGCTTGCTTTTTCCTTCGGTTACTGGGCTCGGCCATTCCCAGGTGTGAGTGACCCAGGCCCGGAGAGCAAGTAATTGACTGCCAGAGGCATGGGAGGGGGCCCTGTCCCCGCAGGGAGGGATGGCGCCAGCTCCTCCCGGTGGCTCGTTCCAGAAAGGGGGCGGTAGGCAGTAGGGCTGGCTGAGTGAGAGGGGCCTCCGTGTTAGAGCGGGAGGGGCCCTCGGAGCCTGCTGGTCTGCAGCTCCCACGGCCCCAGAATGGTGGGAAACTCCTGCTTTTCCCGAGGAGGGTGTTGATCAGCGATAGGATGGCATTAGCCGTAGGTGATGCACCCCCGCCATCTTAGTGGTAGCAGTTACCTAAGCCACCCGCTGGGAGCTGGGGAACAAGGCTGGAAAACACTAGGTGTCACAGGCCGGCTCACTGGCCCAGGGCCCCAGGGAGATGGGTGCTCTGGGCAGACGGACCCACGGCAGCCGAGGAGAGTGACCCGTCACTGTTAGGAGCTCTCTGTTCTGCCCAGACTCACCTCTGCTTTCCAGTGGTGGCCACTGAACCCCCAGTTGAGCCCAGTGACCTGGTCCACCCCTCTTCCTCCACAGGTGAGGGAAAGGGGGAGCTGCTCGTGGGTGCACTTCAGTGAGTTATTAAATCGAGCCCTGCAGCTGGGCCAGAATCTTCCCCCTGAGCGAGCGTGCTGTGTGCACACCCCCGCCTCGTCGTCATCTGCCTCCGTGGGTCTGTCTGTTGGTGATTCTGCTTTTGTTTTTAATAAAACCCCGTGCCTGTTGGTTGGTGCTCTGACTCTTCCAGGGTCCCAGCGGCCTCCAGCGGACACCCCGGTCTCCCCAGAGAGCAGGCGGCTGTGGCCAGGTTGCTCCTGGGAGAGCCGGAGCCCCCCACCCACGCTCGTGCCTGCCAGCTGCAAGATGAGGGAGCCTCTTTTCTGGAGCGAGGCACTACAGGCTGGCCTGGCGAAGAGCATGTGGGTCAAGGTCAGCCCCGCTCCTTCCATTACCCAGAGTTAAAGCCGAATGCCACGTGGCTGCAAAAAGCAGTGCACTTTTGCAAAGTGCTGCCACTCCTGGGTGCCGTCCCCACCCCCGAGCCAGCTTTGGAACTTCCCATTCAGCTCACAGTCGCCCGGAAACTACCGAGCCCTGGGGCAGGTGCTGGGTGTGTGCCAGGAAGGGGGTCGGCATGGGCCGTCCCGAGCATGCGGGGCAGAGCCACCCAAGGACTTGGACCACAGCCCGCTCCAACCCAAGCCGGGCCCCAGTTCTGAGGGTTTAGCTCCAGGATCTGTTTGCTTTCGACACATCCACTATCATTGAGATACAAAGCATAACACGGCTGAAGCTAGTCAATGGAATTTAGAGTTCATGCCAGGAAAATAGAATAAATCAAAACAGTCATTAATAATTTGCTTTAAATTGTGAGTAAATTCCCTCTCTGTTTGTTGCATTTTGTAAATTATATCCAGGAGTTAATTTATTGCTATTTAAAATTGCACAAGAACTCATGGGAACCGTGTCTCTAACGAGTGCCCTCTCTGTGCCAGGCGCTGTGCTCGGGGCTGGGGTACCAGGGGCTGATGTTCTGCCTGGGAGTAGGGTCTCCTGGGAGCATCCTGAGAGCCTGATTCTGGCTGGGGCTGGGGGTACCGAGGGGAGGAACTGGACAGTGGAAGAAATGGGTAGAATCCACATGATTCTGAACCCCTGGGCTGCGGGCCTGAAAGAGGGGCTGCAGGGGCTGGCCTGGGCCAGGCTCAGGTAGGTCGGCGTGTCTGTGGTCCTGACCCGCTGCGCACAGGAGCACCGTTCTGACTCTGGAGGTCACGTCTGGGGCATGTGTCTTCTTTGCTTCCTTCCCTTGGGTCTGGGTGACAGCGTTGGCTGTGTCCCCTGAGGCTGGGAACACCAGAGGTGAAAGGAGTGGCTTGGGAGTCAAGCTGACACATTTGCTTTCACAAAGCATGAGTTCTAGATCTTTCCCCACTGGGCCAGAGGGCTGGGACTCGGAGGGAGGCAAAGTAGAGTTGTGGGTTTGGAAGGGGATGGCAAGGGAGGCCCCAGATGAAGCCAGTGGTTGGGGACCGGGGAGGGGCTGGCCTTTTCTAGTGTGAGACATAGACGCGAGAGCAGTGGTGAAGCGGCCGGCGAGTCGGGCGGAAGCTCTGAGGACCGAGTCGGGGCTGCTTAGGAAGAGGAGGGCCAGGAGGGTTTGCGGTGGTGGCAAACGCTGCAGAGCGAGTGTTAGATTTGGAGTTTTGAGGCGGGTGGGGAGTGGGCCAGACTGTAATGCAAAGGGGCAGGAGAAAGGAAGGGTCTCGTTTGCTGAGCCCCAAAGCCAAGGGCGGTGCTGGGCCGTCGCATGCATCCCCTGTGGTCATCCGAGGCGGGCCTTGGAGTCTTAGCTGTATAGAGAGAGCTTGCCCTGGGCCTTCAGCTGGAGTCCAGACTGGTTCCCCTAACCCTAGGCTGCAGCCAGGGACGGCTGGGGCGCGTGTCAAGTCAGCCCGAAGAGGCAGCGCTCCTGGACCAGTCTCCCTGCGGGCTCGGCGGTAAGCAGGAGGTGCAGAGCGAAGGCAAGCACGAAAGCGTCAGCTCATAGGCCCTGTTTGCAGCGGGGCGGGTTGAGGGGGCACGGTGCCGGTGGGTGAGGAGGATGGAAGCAGGTCTGAAGACCAAGCACTCGATGACCAGCCTTTATTTCAGATGCTTTGGTGACAGACCTAAACGTGACTAACTTCACTCCAAATGATCTCACTCTCCCAGGAATGACCCCGGGCTTGAACGTTTTCCCTGCAAATCCATTAGGTAGTGCTGTGCCTGAGTCCACCCCTTTCCTGAAGAAAGGAGCTGATCGGTGTGGGGTGTGCTGATGGACCCGATAGGCAGTGCGGAGGGAGGGAAAGAATCCAGTCCTGAATTTGAAAGGACACCGTAAAATCTCTAAAATTGAAAGAAAGATGTATTATTATTATTATTTTAAGTCTACAGTGAAATAACTCTCAGTCTGCGGATAGAGCTAATTTGGGAAGAATCCCGTATTTTGATTTCTGGAATTTTTTTTAAAGGCAACTTTTCAAGCCGTAAATTAAATATTTTTGGACGTAGGTTAAGATGACCGACTCAGCCATTCCATCAACAGCACGGAAAGTGTGAAGACGGGTTTGGGGTGAGCGAGGACACCCTCACAAAGTTTGGCCTCTGCAGATTTTTGACCCCTAGCAGGAAAATGTCTGTATTTTCTTAGGGCCGCTGCTCAAGATATTAATTGCGAATAACGTCCGTTACACCAGGCCGCTAGCCAAGACACTCACGTTTTGCCTCATCTGTGGAGAGACCTGAGCAGAGTTTTATCTCTGCGTCTCTTTGCTAAGTGTTCCCGCTCCGTTAGCAGAGCCATAATTAACTCACAGGACCAGGCAGCCGGATTCGGCCAGGCGCCAAGAAATCAGCCCCAATTACTATATTCACATTGTCAGTAATGCCCACTTCACAGCTTCTGCTAATTTGAAATGGCAAGTTCCAACTTTCCATAGTAAAATTACCATTTTTGTGCTGTTCTATTACATGGCGATATTTGTCCATTATTTTGGCAATGTAAACTTGGTATTATAACGACAATTAGTTGCCGAGCAGTTTCTGAGATGATTTGCAATTACGTCTCTTAAATGCAACACTCACGTCCGCCCCGATGGAGTGAGCAGTGCATTCCCTCTGTGCCCTAGGTTCACTGCAGGGATCAGCGTCTCGTAGGAGACTGAAATGCCCTGGGACTGGGTAATAAAGGTGAGGGTTTAAGATAGGAGCAGCCTGCGAAGGTTGCCCGTTCTGTAGATTTTCGGCGTGCGTGTGCGCGCGTTGTCCCATCTCCTAATGAGAGCAGGGAGTGGCCCCAGCCCTCTGTCTCCCTGAGGCCCCCTGGGGCGGGCGCTCTGGTGGCTTTGCCGGCCAGCGCAACCGCTGAGGGTCTGGTCTGTGCCCCAGACGGGCGGCCACAGCTTCTCCTCCGACCTCCAGTCTGTGCGGTGGCAGTGACAGTTGGTTTTCCTGCTGGCACACAGCGAGGTCCCCAGCGTTCCAGAGAGGCTTGTCCCCGGGGGATTGGGCCGGCTGGCCTGGTTGGGTTGTACATTTTGCTCTTTTCAGCATAGAAACTTCAGGAGGCATGATCTAGGCCAGTGTGCCACTCAAAGTGTGTCAGAGTGCGGCCCGAGAACCAGGAAACGGCCGTTATTGGCCTGCAACTAGATAAGCATAGGGGTTCAGAGCAGGCGTTGAGAAACGTTCACAGCCTCTCGATATTGCAGTGACATCCACGTGGCGTGTTTATTGTATTTTATAAAAATACCAGTCCACAGCAGATTGGAAATTTAGAAGCCTGTGGCGCGTCCTTCCCTACAGATGGTTTGAGAGGCATTGATCATTATTCAACCCCAACCCCGTGACTGGGTTGCGTGGTAATGGTTTATTTTGGATAAGACAGACTATTTTCTTTTTCTGCTAGGCCGGGGACCGCAGGGCACAGTCACTGAGGGGAGGGGCTTCTGAAAGGAGAAGGCAGGCGTCCCCAGGTGCAGACAGGGACCCTTGGAGGAGACCGATGACCCTCAGGGGCTGGCAGCCGAGGTGCGGGCCTGTCCGGGGGTGCTGGTGTCCCCCGTGCGTGTCCATCAGGACCCGGCTTCTCTCTTGAGCCCCAGACCTTTCCTTTCACGTGCTGGCTGGGCATCTGGACCCCACATGCCTGCTTTCACAATTCCCAGACCCTGATGGGGAGGATGGGGCGCAGCAGCCCAGAGACGGGGGCCCGGATTCCTCCCTCCCCCTCAGCTAGTCAGTCACCAGTTCCTGATGGGAGCTCCTGACCGGCTCTCACATCTGCTGCCTCCTCTGTGCCCACTGCCCTGTGCCGGGGTCGGCAAACCACGTCCAGCCTACCGCCTGTGTTTGCGTGCCCCACGAGCCAAGAATGGTGTCTACGTTTTTTAATGGTTAAAAGAAAACAAGAGTATGTTATGATATATGAAAACTAAGAAATTTAAATTTCTTGGGACTACCCTGGTGGCGCAGTGCTTAAGAATCCGCCTGCCAATGCAGGGGACACGGGTTAGAGCCCTGGTTCGGGAAGATCCCATGTGCCGTGGAGCAACTAAGCCTGTGCACCACAACTACTGAGCCTGCCCTCTAGAGCCTGCATGCAACAACTGCTGAGCCCGAGTGCCACGACTGCTGAAGCCCGTGCGCCTAGAGCCCATGCTCTGCAACAAGAGAAGCCACTGCAATGAGAAGCCCGCACACCGCAACAAAGAGTAGCCCCCGCTCGCCGCAACTAGAGAAAGCCCGCGCGCAGCAACGAAGACCCAGTGCAGCCATAAATAAATAAATAAATAAATAATCGATCAATCAATTAATTAATTAAAAAAAGAAATTTAAATTTCTATGTCCATAAAGTTTTTTGTTTTTGTTAATTGTGATAAAAGATACCTAACGTAAAATTTACCATTTTAACCATTTTGAGCGTACAGTCCGGGGGTGTTAAGAACATTCAGGTGGTTGTGCAACCATCGCCACCATCCATCATCCCAGACTGAGACTCTGTAAATAAAGTTTTATTGGAACGCGGCCACACTCGCTTGTTTGCCTGTTGTGTCTGCCTGCTTTTGTGCTGCCAGGGCAGAGTTGAGTAGTTGCAACAGAGACATCATGGCCTGCAAAGCCAGAAATATTTACTCTCTGGCCCTTTCCAGAAGAAGTTTGCTGAACCCTGCCCTAGTGCATATTCTTGTCACGTCCTGTGTAGTTACCGTAGCAACCATCTAACTGGTCTCCTGACCTCCGCTTTCATTCCTTTCCAGTCTGTCTGCCCTTGGGCGGTTTTCCTAAGAGACTAGTCTATCGATGAACCTCCGTTAAAATCCTGTAGTGGCATCTCACAGACTAATGTGTTGCTGGGAACACCCAGAAAAGTAAGTTATTAAAGGCTCTGAAAAGTCCTGCAGAAAAGAAACCTGCCGAGCGTTGATTAATCCAGTATCATCCAAAATGAACTGGCGCAAAATTATCATTGTTTTTTCCTAATCACCTAGAACAACCAACAGCAGGGGTTGGTTGGCAAACTTGCGCTGTGAAGGGCCAGATGGTAAAATACCATAGGCTTTGTGGGCAATCCGGTCTCTTTGCAACTACTCAACTCTGCTGGGAAGTCGCCATAGATAATACGTGAATTGATGGCCATGGTCCAGCAATAGTTCACGCAGAAAAGTAAAACAGGCCGTGGGCTAGATTGGGTATGCTGAGCCCTGCCCTTACACAACAGTGGTCCCCGGTGTGGTCCCAGACCCGCAGCATCACGTCACCTGTGCCCGCTCCAGACCTGATGAATTGGGAGCTCCGGGGGTGGCCCCACAGTCTGCATCTTCACCAGCCCTACCTGCCAGCTAAGGTGTGAGGCACCCCTGCTGCAGAAGCACAGGACACACTTGAGGAGCACCCCAGGAACAAAGCCAACATTAGCAGGGACGGAAGGCCCTTCGAGAGCTGGCCTCTGTCCAATGCCCCTCCCTCGCGAGCACATTCTGTGCTCCAGGTGAACTACCTGTAGGTTCTGGAACGTGGCCTCCTTTCCCCAACCCACGCGTCTGCGCAGGAGCCTTTCCGTTTGGGGCAGCTCCATTCTCTTGCTGCCACCGGCCTCGTCCCAATGACTTCTAGTCATTGGGACTCAACCCAGGTGTTCCCTGTCTCGGAAGCATGTTTGGTCCCAGCCCCACCACTGCCCCACCTGCAGGGTTTTCCTCCTCTGCGCTTCTGTACCTGCCCGTGCTTCTCCCGTGTGTCATGATGCAGTTAGTGGCTTGGATGGGGACTCCTCAGATGGCGCCATTTTATTCTTCTCTGTATTCCCAGCACGCAGTGGGCGCCCTGAAATGTTTGCTGAGTTTGCTCAATGAGCAAAGGAACCCTATGCTTGGGGCGTGGCTCTTGGTGTCTGACGGAGGCGCCTGGTCCCCAGGTGCGAGGACAGGGAAGTCGAGTCCCCACCGGGAGTTCCTGGCTCGGCCGGGTTCTGGAGAGGCTCACGGTGGGAGCCTCTGGGTCATTTCCTCCTCTCCCCGCCTCTGACTCACTGATTGATTGATGTTTGGAAATTGTGACTCACCTCGTTACAGAAGAAAAAGGAAATTTTACTCTGCTCTCCCTCCCTCCCTTTCATAAAAGCAATAAATAAAAGCGGCTGACATTCTGCTTGGTGCAGTAAGAAGCGTTTAAATACATTTCTGGTTTTCATAATTGGTAGCTTCTTGTAGAAAGGTGCTTATTAGAAGAAAAAAAACTTTCTTGTGTATCTGTTTTCAACCTTCTTGTCTGTAAAAATCATAAAGTGAGCTGGTGTGGGAATTGCACAACCGCCCCCCCCCCCCTTAAAAAGATATTTGTGGCAGTTCACGTTTTAGCAGTGGATGGTTAAGCTACTTCTCTTTAGTAAGAAATGTAAGGTGTACCCTCTCCGCCTTCAGAGTTTCAAAATGAATCCACCGGGGTGGTGAGTAATGATGTCTTAAGCTGGTTTATTAAACGTGAAGGAATAAGATGTTCTGGGTTGACATCATGTACCAAATATAGATAAAGCCTGGATCAGCTGGACTCGAGGCCCCGGGCTCAGGCCAGTGCCAGAACACAGTTGAACCTGATGATGCCTGTTTTGTCTCATGACACTGACGATTGAAGTGGACGCGTGGCCTTGACTTTTAAGAGTCTCCTCCTGGAAAATACAAAAAAAAAAAAAAAAGGCGTTAGTTCACTTATCACTGTAGTATTGGAATGAAAGCTTGGCATCTCTCGTTGACCTTTTATTCTCTTCACGATCAGCACGTCCTAAATGCGTTAGGCTCTTGGTTCTGGAAAACTTAACCAGTGAAATGAGCATCTTTTCAGAATGTGACTCTAAGTAAGGGCTCAACAAATGTTAGTTGTAATTATTTTATTACTGCCATCCTTCTTATCTGCCAGGCATAATGCCTGGCGTCTAGGCAGGTACCTTGCTGTCTTATTTAACTTCACGTGCAAAACGGCCTTGCAAGGCAGGTGCCGTGCTCTCCCCGTAGGGAGAGGAGGCTGAGGCTTGGAGGGACAGGGACTTGCTTCTGGTTGCACGGCGTCCGCAGGTGAAGCCAGGATGCACACCTGGGCCCGTGTGCCGCGCTCTCTGCTGGGCAGGACCCAGCTCCACGGCGCTCTGGCTTCCCTGGTGCTGATGCCAGGAGTCTCTCACACTCATCACACGTGAGTATTTTAACCGGGGAGCTGTTCTAAGTGCAGAATCCTGGAAGGGAGAAGACAACGTGGGACCCACTTTGTCCCTTCTCCCTGCTGGGTCCCCTGCTCCCGGCTCTGCTGCCACTGGGAAGGGGCAAAGGAGGAGGAGCCTCTCACTGTCATTACTGCCTCTCATTGTCAGTAATGAAGGCAGTAAACCCGTGCTGAGCCCTTTACATTCCTTCTCTTACTTAGTCTTGACAACTCCCTGTAAGGCGGGCATAGTTTCCTGACTACTTCACAGGTGAGGAAACCGAGAGACTCACCCAAGCCCCTGAGCTGGTGATCGGCAGAGCTGGGCCTCCCTCTGCCGTCCCCAACAGCCGGCTCGGCCCAGGACTCCAGCTCAGGAGTCCCAGGCTGCAGCCGACTGCTGGCCCCATCACCAGGCACCCCGGCCCCAGGGCTCAGAGCGGGGTTGGCCTGGGAAGGGGCCGAGGAGCCGGACCCGCTAAGGGCAGCCACGTGAGGGAGCAGCAGAGGTTGGGGGCCCAGGCTGGGACCTGGGATTTGAAGCTGCCCACGGGGGGCCAACGTGCGACAGAGCTGAGAGTCACGACCTACCCTCCACCCTAAAGCAGCCGGGACTTGCCAAGCAAGCCTTGTTTCTAAAAGTCAGAAAGGAAAGCGAGGGCGTCTCCCCACACCTCACAGGAGGGATGCTGCGCACACAGCCACGTCCGACAGGAGCATCGCAGGGCCCCCGTTACGCCGCGCCTTCGACTTCGACCGTGCCAGGCTTAGGTCATTTCCATTTCTGGGTTGGGAATGGCCTTTTGCAGATACCGGTTATATTTATCACCAGCTAACTTATCAGCTTACAACACCAGATACACAAAATTGTAACCTGACTCATCAAAGAATAGATAGTTCATGACTTGATGGTAAAGTAGATCAGCTTTAAGAAATCAAATGGATTGTGGAATCCAGCTTTTCCCCCAGAAAACTTTGTGAAATGGTCTAATAGGAATGTTAGTTCAGACCTTTCTGGAAACTGTGACCTTAAACATACTCCATTGACTCAACAATCTGGTTTTCTTTTCCCCCCTCAGGGAAAAAAATTAGAACCGTGCTCAAAGCTTTGGGAGCAAGAATGCTCACTATAGAGTTGTTTAGAATACAAAACATGGGAGCAGCCTAATGCCCAATAGACAGGAGTCGTTAATTTATGTTAAATTCATTCAATGAAATGGTTATGTAACTGATGTTCTTCTCCAAGAATATTTAATAACATGGAAAATGATCATGATATAAACTAAGATACTATATCACCCTAGTTTTATGAAAGAGAAATGAACAAAAATAATAAACGACATGAATACATACACATTCAGCATAATATATAAAAATACCTATTAAGTATACAGAAGGCCTCGTGTACATAGGTACGTGGAAGAAAGACTGGAAGAAGATAATTCAGAGTCTTAGCAGGGATTATTTCTGGACGGTGTGAGACTGATTTTTTTTTTTTTTAAATTCTTTGTCATGCCTTTCTATATTCTCCAAATTTTCTGTAGTGAGAATGTTATTACTCTTTAATTTGAACACAATAACTAAAAAAATGTTCAACTTTTTGCAGAAGAGAAAAGAATCTTCTTGGAAGGCTCTGGCATGTGGTGATCCGTTCACCAGGCATCTTTAAGTGGGAAACGGAGGTTAAGACTGGAATCTCAGCCTGCCACTTACTCACTGTGGTCCCTGGGCGAGAATATCAGCCTCTAAATCTCAGTGTCCCCATCTGTAAAATGGGAGGGTCCGCCTCTTAGAGTTGTTGGGGTGATGAAATGAGACAAGGTACTCCTCCAGCCCCTGGCGGGAACACGTGTCCAGACCATCTGCTGTTATCGCTCCTACTCTTGTCATCGTGGTTGAAGCCCCAGCCGTGTGCCAGACTCCGTGTGAAGTGCGACCAATGTGAAAGTGGGTAAAAACAGTCCCGCTCCCGGGAGCCTGGGACCTGGCGGTGGGAGGGGGCACACGGGGCCGAGA
Source organism: Leucopleurus acutus (assembly GCF_964270905.1). Taxonomy (NCBI): domain Eukaryota; kingdom Metazoa; phylum Chordata; class Mammalia; order Artiodactyla; family Delphinidae; genus Leucopleurus; species Leucopleurus acutus. The sequence goes on from NC_139158.1 coordinate 7,900,633, forward strand.
AACGCAGCGCTGGAGTCAGGGAGGGCGTGCCTGCCAATGCGGGGGTCTCCGGGAGGGTGGAAATGGGGTGTCATGGGAACCCAGGAGGAACTGAGAGGGGTGAAGGTCGCCCCTGCCAGCCAGCTCAGGGCCGGCCGAGGCCGCAGCGAGAGTCCAGAGCATTGAGGAGACAAACTTGACTCGGTGGGAGGGGCGACCAAAAGGGAGCCTGTGGTGACACTGAGGCTTTCGCTGGGGCATCTATGCTAGAGAGCGTTCTTTTTATATCAGAAGGAGATGATACCTTTACTTTAAGGAAAACCAGACTCTCTTTCAGAATGTTCACTGCACCTGAGTGTGTGTGTACGTGTGTGTGTACGTGTGTGTGTGTGTAACAGGAAAGGGAGTGTGGCTGTGACAGGGCCATTCGCCTGGCGTCACCATTTCTGTGTCGCCCCCTTTCTCTGCCCCCCCCCCCGCTTTAACTCACCCCCCCAGTGCTGTTTGCTATTCCTTGTCACCCCACCCCATTGAAGGAGAAGCTTCCTCTGTTCCCCCGAGCACCTGGCTTTTCCAGAGCAGAGGGCGCTCCTGTCCCGGGACAGGCGCAGAGGAGGCCGGGTGCCCTGCCCTCCCCCCTGCCCCCGGCGCCCCTTAGAGCAGGGAGCAGAAACCATGGAAGCTCAAGTAAGAGCTCTAATTATTTCTGTTGAAACTGATGATACTGAGGGTGGAGCGCATTGCCTTTCATTTCTTTGTGTGCACGTATTTTTTTTTCCCCCCTCACAAGAAGTATATTCTTTTCTTTCCTGTTTGTTCCTGCTTGATTCGGGGAGGCTGCTGTTTTCATTGCCTAATTAATGGGGAGACTTTCTGTGGAGGATTTCGTTGTGGACGGATTCTCTGTTTGAACATGGTACAACCTGTGGCCCCTTTATTTTATTTTATTTTATTTTTTTTGCGGTACGCGGGCCTCTCACTGTTGTGGCCTCTCCCGCTGCGGAGCACAGGCTCCGGACGCGCAGGCTCAGCGGCCATGGCTCACGGGCCCAGCCGCTCCGCGGCATGTGGGATCCTCCCGGACCGGGGCACGAACCCGCGTCCCCTGCATCGGCAGGCGGACGCTCAACCCCTGCGCCACCAGGGAAGCCCGCCCCTTTAAAACATAGTTACATCCTTGACTCTTTATAGGGCAATAACTGGATTAATTTTGTCGTGCTTTTTGAATACCAATTTTCTTTTTAAAAGAATAGGTTTGCTGTTTTAATAAGACTCGAATGCCGTCGAGACGCCTTAAATTGGCACAGTGGCTGTGGAATAGCTTGGCCCCTTGCAATGAACTTGAGAGAGCACTTTATGGCTGCCCGCTTGTTGAAGCCGGCCCCGGCTAGACGCCACTTCCGCTCTGGACCGCGGTCACTAACTCTGTTTACCCTAATGTGCTTGTCAATCGCATCGCTCACTATCTTTTTCGCTTAGAGTGAGGTTCACTGTGTTTGTCTTGCCCCACTCCAGTTTTCACTAATGAGATTCATTTTGTAAAGGAGAGTTGGAAATTAATTGGATGATTAATTGCGAGATTCTTATTCTTATCAAGGAAAGCTATGGAACTCGTGGCTTCAGATAAAATTCGTAATGAGCCCTTAATACTTTTTTTAAAAAAATCTGTTATTTTTAAAGAGCCTGGTTATGTAAAGAGAATTCAGCGCGACAGAGGATTTTTTTTCTCCCTGTGCGTTTACGACAGAGGATTTTTTTTCTCCCTGTGCGTTTACAACTTTACTTCCATTGTAAGGCAGTGTGTCGTGGTGGCAGAGTGTGTAGTGTATGAAGATCCATCCCTCCCTGCTGATGTACATTAAAGGCCCCTTACTTGCCCATCACCGTGCCCTGTGACAGAAGATGAGCTCAGCGAAGGCCTTTCTGTGTAGTGGGGCCTGGGCTTTGGGGGTGGTTGGATGTAGGGGTGAGGGAGGAGGGAGCTTCCTGGCTGGGGCTGTTGTAGGTGGCACCATTAATGAGAATCCAAAAGGGATTATTTGGGGGCATAGATGTAGAATGAGCTTGGAATTCAGAGAGTTTGAAATACCAGTGGTGTAGTAGATAGAGACATATACATAGAGACCTGGAGAGGGAGAGAGAGAGAGAGAGAGAGAGGGAGAGGGAGAGGGAGAGGGAGAGGGAGAGAGGGAGAGAGGGAGAGAGGGAGAGAGGGAGAGAGGGAGAGAGAGAGGGAGAGAGGGAGGGAGGGAGGGAGAGAGAGAGAGAGGGAGAGAGGGAGAGGGAGAGAGGGAGAGGGAGAGAGAGAGAGAGAGGGAGGGAGGGAGGGAGGGAGGGGGAGAGAGAGAGAGGGAGGGAGGGAGGGAGGGGGAGAGAGAGAGAGAGGGAGGGAGGGAGGGAGGGGGAGGGAGAGAGGGAGGGAAAGAGAGAGAGGGAGAGAGGGAGGGAGGGAGGGAGGGAGGGGGAGGGAGAGAGGGAGGGAAAGAGAGAGAGGGAGAGAGGGAGGGAGGGAGGGAGAGGGAGAGAGGGAGAGAGGGAGGGGGAGAGAGAGAGAGAGAGAGAGATATCGGGAGAGTGGTGACAGGTCCCACCTCTGTGTCCCATGTCACTTCTGGCAGTGTGAGCATGGGAACGTCGTTTAACCCCTAATCTTTGGTTTTCTCTGTCCGTGAAGTAGACAGAAAAAGAGCTCCTGTACATGGTTGCTGTGAGGCTCGAATGAGCTGAATGCAGGTGAAAGTGCTTTAGAAACTCTAAGCTAGCTAGAAATATTAGTTATTATTGTTCTTATCATTCTTACATTAAAATGTAATCTGCCCAAACCATTTGGGAAGCATTGCACACTAGCCCCACTTGGAGACTTGTAGTATGCATATTATTGTCTGTTTGTTCAGTGGTTTGCTCACCGTACTGATTAATATTAGAACTAAAGCAGTATATTTCAGAAAGCAACCAGGAGTAGCCATTCTCGGAAGTGTTATACAAGCATTAAAAATTATGTTTGCAGAGAGAGTGAAGTGTCTGGGCAGGCTTCAACAAAGCAAGCAGCTTAGGGAGTATATAGGGTATATTATTACAATTAGAAAAGAAACGCACAGAAAAAGATACTTGAAGGATCTATGCCAAAATAGTAAGTGGGTACCTTAGGGCGTGGGACTTGGAGTAATTTTTCGTCTTTGTTATACTTCTCTGTGCTTTAAGCATACATTGCCATGCCCTTACATTACTTCTCTAATCGAAAAGATAAATTCATGAACAAAACAACAGCCCCTCACCACCCCCGCTTCCCCACCCAGTACAGGTGAGAATTAGATGCTTGAAGAACTAAAAGGACAAACGTATTCATTTCATCTTTTTAATATTTTCCTGGTTCGTCTTCCCTTCAACACTGTTTTCATCTGGCAGAGAAAACGAGACTCTGCACAGAAACGGTAGCGACCAAAGCGAAATATCCCCTAGCGGAGTCTCGAATTGCTCTGCCCTCTTGGGACCTCCTGCCTAAATTTTTTGGTAATGAAATTTGATCCTGACTTCAGCTAAAGCTATTGTGTATTAATCTCGCATTTCTATGTAGCGTAGGATATCTAGAATGTCTATTTAGTGTAGAATGTATTCGGCAGCCTGTAGAGACCAGAGATAACGAATTGTTATGTATCTTCTGTTTTGCCCTTGTGAGCCGTGGAATCCGGTTTGCAGGCATGTGGAAGTGGATGCATTTATGTGTCCCCCTGGCACGCATAAGAGGATGGGAGAAGTGTGCCGAGTATTCTTTTCTAGGAGAAGTGGGCTTCTCCAGCTCTTTCATAATTCTTGACCCCTCCCTTTCATTACAAGGATTAGTCATCATTTCAGATTTCAGATTTGGCCTGGGCACTTCCTGTTTAGGTGTGACTGTAACGTGTGCCTCTTCTCTGCCTTTGGGGTCTCCCTCTTCACCCCCTCTAGGGCTCTTGCTCCTACCTTGACTGTTGCCTTCTACATCCTGCGGGTTTCCCAGTGCCTGCTGTGCTGTCACCTGCCACTTTCTCCAAAACCATCCCCTTGTCTCGCCCCGCAGGAAAATTCTCCCTGTAGCCGTTACCCCTGCCACCGATTTTAGTGCCAGAAAGCGTGCTGGCCTCACTGTGCCTGGATAGCCAGTCCTCCCCTTTGCGTGGTACTGTGCTGCTGACCGGGTGGGGGGGAGACCATGTTGGCTAATTGCCCACCCCCGCACTCATTTCTTCACCTCTTCATACTGGGTGCCGGGGCGGGGGCAGTGTGCGGTGGGAATGGCAAACAAGGCGGACACAGATCCTGCCCCCATTCTTGGGCCTGGATCCAGGGACTGGCATTCCTCTCTCCTCTTCTCACTCTTCAGAGGTCATTGCTGCTGCTTATGGGGTGGAGAGCAGAGGCAGGTGGACCTTATGTGGAAGAAAGGAAAAGCTGAGGGTCAGGGCTGGAGTGGCAGACCGGGTCCAGTCCTGATTTGGTCCACTAACTTGTCAGTTTCCCTGTCTGAAATGGAACAGTAACCATGGTAAGGCTACCAGTTGCTTATTGCCCATCAGCACAGGCCAGTATCTTAACCGGCCCTTCACTCATGTAATTTCACTTTGCCTTCTCTGCAGCCCTGCGATATAGGTTGGCTTATTTTGTCCCTATATCACCTTCAAAGAACCCGAAACTCAAAGATAAATCACAAAATGGTAGAGCAGGAATTTGGACCCAGTCTTGGTGCCCAAGGCCTGCACTCTTCTTGTTACACTGAACAGCAGACTGGCTTGGATGACCGTTTCCCAAAGTGTGTTCCAAAGAGGCCGAGTTGCAAAAGGCGTTCCTGGGAGAAAGGCTGGGTGACCAGGTGACTTTAGGAAGCACTGGGCGCCGAGGACCAGGGCCCGGTCCACGATGGTGTTAATCCTTCTCTCGGGGCTTTGTCCGTGGATTTAACACAAACTCCCCAGATGCCCAGGAGGCAGCGCATGGTTGTGGTTAAAGGCTGCAAAGTGGGGATTCTGGTCCTGCCAGTTACTGTGTGACCCTGGGCAAGCACTTAACCCCCTCTGTGTCTCAGCCATCTCGGCTGTGAATAATTTCCCTCTTTGGGTTGTTATGAGAATTAGATGGGTTCATACAAATAAAGTACTCAGCACAGTAGCTGGCACCTGGTAGGTGCCTGGTGCCTGTTGGCTATTATTATTGCTGTCATTGTCATTGCTGGTATTGGCTCAGGGCATGGAATGGCTCAAAACACACCCGGCTTCTGAGAAGTCAAAGCAGAGAATGCTGGCTTTGTTTTCTCCAAAGTTTCCCCTTCTCTTTTGCCATCATACTCGTTTGATCACAAAAACACCCACCTGCATGTAGAAGCCTCAGCTCCACGGGACACGCTGTGGAAGTACTGGCACAGGTGGTTGTGACGACTTTGCACAGGCTCAGGATCCAGCAAGCCGACCTCAGTGCCTTCACACCGTCCCCAGGCAGTGGACTGTCGTTGTGTCAGAGTTGGAAGGGCCACAGCCGTCTACCAGCCCACCTGTTTGGTTGCAGGCCTCCCATGGAGGACAGTTGTTTTGGACCACAGCAGAAGAGCGATCTCTTTCCTACAGCCTACCAAAGAAATAGAAGGGCTTGTGAAGCAGGAGGAGAGGGGTCCTTTCCCTTCCCAACACGTGTGTGTGTGTGGGGGGGGGGGGGGGGTAGTGGTATTTGGGTGTGTGTATAAGTTTGATGGTGATGTGGGGTGTGTGTGTGCTTTAATGGTATTTAGGTGTACGTGTGGGTGTGTAGGGTTCAATGGTGGTGTGTGTGTGTGTGTGTGTGCGTGCGTGTGTAGGGTTTAGTGATGATGGGGTGCGTGTGGTTTGATGGTTATGGGGTGCGTGTGTGTCTGGTTTCATGTATTTAGGTGTATGTGTGTGTGTGTAGGGTTTAATGGTGATGGGGTGTGTGTGTGTGGTTTAATGGTGATGGGGTGTGTGTGTGTGTGGTTTGATGGTAATTAGGTGTACGTGTGGGTGTGCGTAGAGTTTAACGGTGGTGGGGTGTGTGTGGTTTCATGGTATTTGAGTGTGCGTGTTTTTGTGTATGTGAACTTTAATGGTGCTGTCATGTTGTGGTTTCACGGTGTGTGGGTGTGAGTGTGGGCGTGTGTAAGGTTTCACGGTGACGGTGGATTTCATCAGGGCCCTCCCCACCTTTGCCCTTCGTCAGGGCCCTCACACCTTTTTTTTGTTTGTTTGTTTGTTTGCGGTACACAGGCCTCTCACTGCTGCGGCCTCTCCCGTTGCGGAGCACAGGCTCCGGACGCGCAGGCACAGCGGCCATGGCTCACGGGCCCAGCCGCTCCGCAGCATGTGGGATCTTCCCGGACTGGGGCATGAACCCATGTCCCCTGCATCGGCAGGCGGACTCTCAACCACTGTGCCACCAGGGTAGCCCACTGTCACACCTTTTGTTCTATGTCAGGCCCACCCCAGAGAGCACGACGATGAACCTATTTCCAGCCGAGGAGGAGAGTCGTTCCCACGCTTTGCCTCTGCACGTCCTGGGGGACGGCAGGTCTGTGTGTGAGGAATCGTGTCCTCTTCACGCAGCAGCGTGTAGTTAGGGTTGCCTTCCTGCCTCAGCTTTGTGGATCTCACAAGAGCTGCGACGTCCGCCAGCCCCCCACAGCCGCCTGAGGTAATCAGCTCATGTTCAGGTTCATGGGAATGGGCATCAGTGTTGTGTCCACAGTGATTCCATGGAGGGCCCTGATGAGCTATCAATTATAAGTGGAATCCACAAAGAATACAGCTTTAATGCATCACAAATGTGACCTATCTAAAACAGGTCTGTTGGGACATAATAAAAATTAGGTATTTAATCATGTTGGGGGCTGTCTTCGAGTTTTGAGGTCTTAGCAGTCTCAAATCCCTGGGAAGAGAAGGCCTCTGCCGTCTTTATGCAGTGAAGATACAAGGTAGTTCTTCCAGTTTTTAATGTGCTTACAAAATTGGGATCATCCTTTTCAAAAGCGTCCTCCTCAGGCCGTGAACGGTGCCCTGTCCATGACCTTCACTGTGAGAGTTGGGAGAGGAAGAATTTGCGGCACCTGGTTTTATTGGGACATTCTGAGCATTGAAGAGGCGCTTGGTGCCGTCCGGTGTGGAATGAGGGGCCAGCTCCCTGGTTTGCACCCGGCTCCAGCACTTTCACTGCACAGTGACTTGAGGACGCCATGCCTCCATGTCCTGAACTGGAAAAACGGGGGTGACCAGGACATTGTCACGCGCTTTTTTTTTTTTTTTTTGCAGTACGCGGGCCTCTCACTGTTGTGGCCTCTCCCATTGCGGAGCACAGGCTCCGGACGCGCAGGCTCAGCGGCCGTGGCTCACGGGCCCAGCCGCTCCGCGGCATCGCGGGATCTTCCCGGACTGGGGCACGAACCCGTGTCCCCTGCATCGGCAGGCGGACTCTCAACCGCTGTGCCACCAGGGAAGCCCATGTCACGTGCTTTTAACGAGTCCGTGCAGATAAGCATTTAGAGCAGAGTGTGGCCCAGAGTAAGGGCACGTAAGCATCGGTTACTGATGTGGCAGAGGCTTGACATCCACGTAACTCCCAGTGATCAGAGGAGGTGACGATGTGCAGAGAAGATGCACCACTTGCTACTGAGATTTAGGGCGAAGCCAGGAGCCCAGGAAGCATCTCTGGGTGCGTCTCTCTCGTGGACACTGGTGGTTGTCTGCGCTGGACACCAGCACTCTGGGTCCCAAATCGGTCCCCGCTCTTGGCACCTCACAGTGCCAGGCAGGGGGCAGACCTGAGAACAGACATGTGGTTTTTAAAGATACAACATGGTATAGTACCAGTGTAAGCTGATAAAAGGCAGTGAGGGGCAGAATGGTTTTGAAACCCCCAAATGAGAGGTTAATTTCAACTAGGGGATCTGAGAAGATAATATTTGAGTTCCACCCGCCAGGGTGAGCTGCCCCAGTGGGCGTTGCTCCAGTTAGGGGGCGTCAGGGGGTGTTATCTGGAGATATTGACCAGGAAGCGTGTCCACCCCCAGTTGATCTCGAGCCAGCAGGTCCCTGGAGGGTAGATTCAGGCATCCAGACTCAGACAGGAGCCTTGCTGGCAGCCCAGTGACCCAGTGCCATTGTCAGCAGGTTCCTTCCCTCACCTCCTCCAGGCTGGCTCTCCCACCTTTCAGGCGGGTCCCTGACGGAAATCCATCCAGGTCAGCAGGCTTCGTGGGGGCCCGAGGGCCTTTGTGGCTGGGGGCCTGGGCTAGGCAACTAGCAGCAAGAGCATCTCCCACCAGTGCCCACGCCAGCACCAGAGCCCCAGTGCGCCTCCCACCTGCTGCCACCTGCTCCCGCAGCCCGGCGTGGTCAACTCACTTCCCATCGGGCCCCAGAGGCCATGCCCAGTTCGCCGCAGCTGGACTGGCTGAGACTTCTCAGCCACCCATTTTTAGATCCTGGTCTAGCGTGAGTCCCTTTAATGGACGGCTCATCTCACTCTTATTTTTTCCACGGTTTTATTCTCAGAGGGTAAAAGCTTACCTTCCGTAGTTTGCTGTCTTGACCCTTGACCCTGTGTTTTTCACTGGCTACTAGCATTTAAAGTGGGGAACATTCTAGAGGAAGGGAAGTATAATCTGCAGGGAGTGGTGAGCCGTCCTGTATCGCTGGACTCTGGGGCACGGGGAAGACATGGAGTAATGTGTGTGATGTGATCGAAAAGCTCTTTATTGCTTATGGAGCAAGAGAGGGAGGAGGAGAGAGAGAAGGCCAGTGCGTGGGGGGTGTCCCTGTGGAGGGCTGTCGAGGGAGGGAAGGATGTTGGTGGGACGGCTGTGCGGACGGCCGAGGCCCGCCCTGCCCCTCCCCCAGTGGGCACCAGGGCTCCCCTCAGGTGGCACTTCCAGCAGGCAGTCTGTGTCCTTGGGAGGAGCTGGAGTGAGAGGGAGAAGTAATGCGAGGGGAGGACTGCCGTGCCTGGGTTTATAGATGCTTTTCCCCCGAGAGCTGTCCTCACGGTTTTCGAGGTGACTGTCCTGTGTCTGTGTCTTTCCTCAGACGAGCCTTTTTGCGCCCCAATGTCCCGAGCATTCATGGTGACCAGCGACTGTGCTAGGTGATCAGGACCCAGTTTCTCTCTCACGCGTGGTGGTGACCTGATCCGATCTGTGCCCCGGAAAGGCCACTCTGGGGCAGGTGGCGATGAGCAGCGAGGGGCTTGCCTTTTGTCACACAGCTGGAAACTGGCAGGGCCTGGCTGGCCAACTCCCCAGTCGCGCTTGGGGCCTCTCGGTGCTGCCACGTGCCCCGGCTTCGATATTCCAAAGTCCCCTCTGAGACACAGTTGAGAAGGGAGGGCATGGGTGGCCTCGGTGGCTTCCCCCTGTGTCTCCCAGGGCTCATCACCCACTGCTGCTCTCTACCTGTTTTAATCCGTGCTCCTACAGGGCTTCCCTCTGAACGGGTAACAGCACGCCATCAGCATGATTCTGGCTGAGATCTGCTGGGATAAGGCCTTAAGGGCGGGCTGGATGGACGAGTAGAGGGACCTTTACAGAAGGCCGTGACGTGGCCCTTTTCCTGAGCATCTACCCTGAGCTGGCCTCATGCCAGGCCGTCCCCACCATGAGAGAGGGACTGACACATCTGTCCCAGTGCCTGCACCCAGTCCCAGGACTTGGGTCGCAGCTGCCTTTGAAAGGGCCTGTTTGGAATCTTTTTCCATTTAACACATTTGCAACTTAGCTAAGTGTCTTTTTCAAACGCTAATAAAGCCTTAACAGCTTCTAAGACACCGCACTAGACCTGAGACAGGCTGACAATTTGGATTCCGTCTCCAGTGGGAAAGATTCGACACTGCAGGTTTGAGGAGCTTTGAAAAGCTTCTTGTTTGTGTAATGTTCATCGGACACAGATTCTTTTGCAAACAATGGCCTGCAAGTGCTTTAAAGAAATAAACTCCGCTTGCTTGGCCGGGGCGTGTATCTGTCAGCGGTAGAACCACAAACACACGTTCTGTTGGCTGAATTGTTTAATTAAACCACATCCTTGAAATGATCCGAGCCATGTGAAGGGACAGTATGGGCACCACACTTTCTGAAAAGATATGTCAAGGGTCCCCAGAAACAAATAACCAGAATTTATCCTAGACAAGTCATTTCCTCTCTCTGGACCTGTTTCCTCATCTGTAAAATGAGGTAGCAGGCCTGGGACACCCACAGAATCCTTGGGGTAATGCAGTGTGAAGATTCGCTGTTACTTGGAATAATTGTAATGCCTTAGGGTTTTATCCATTTCCCCCCCTCTATCTTCCCTTGAAACGGTAGGAGATACCCTTATCGAATGCAGGTTCAAAATATGAGAATCAAGGGACCAAGATGATGGCCCAAGTGGTTCTCCTGGTCAACCCTGTCCAGGCTTGGCCTTTGCTTTTAAAGTGGCTCAGAACCCTGGATATGTGGGTGGCGAGGGCACCGGAAGAGTCTTGAGAATCCTTCAGACCTTTCCGGGATGTCCCTGCTGCCGGATGGGAGGCAAGGCTGTGGAGGAGGAACCCGGAGGCTGGTCCGGCTCTGCAGCCCGTCAGCTGTGTGGCCTTGGGCCTCCCTGTGTGTCCTTTCCCCGCCCCCTCCCTCATGGGGAGAGAGGGCTGGCCAGGCCCCTTCTGGGCCTGACAACTCCTGGAGCTGGAGCCTGGGGTGTTATGGGGAGCACCCAGCAGCTGACGGCTCTCATCACCCTAAGAAAGTCAGGCTACTGAAGCCAACTTAAATGAATAGACCCCCAGATTTCCCCCAGCCTTAAAGAAAGCTTGAGACTAGATTGGGAAGGCCCAATTCTGTTACAAACCAAAGTGACCAAATCATACTTTTGTAAATTCCACTTACTTTTTTTTTTTTTTTAAAGTCCTAAATTTTCAGCTTTTCCAGCATGCAAGTTCGTAGAATCATTTGCTTTTCAGTGGTTGAAAGGAACTTAAGATGTACCAGTTATTTCAGAGTTGTGAAGCAGAGACTAAAATAGTCTGAAGCTGAATTTTAAGCCTCTTTTGGCGGGATCAAAGAAACCCAAACTTCTAAAAATACCAAATTAGCTTTTTAAGCATAGTTTCTATCTTTAGTTGAAAAATGTGTGCAGTGTGGGCTCCTGGAGCCTCCTTAAATGTATCCATTGATATTAGCATTTACCCTGAAAAATGAGGCGTTTGACCTGCGCTAATAAAGTCACTTTCTCTGCCATTGACTTTCCCCTCCCCCGGTGTCGGGATTCCACAGGGTAGACCAAGACCTCCTCCCTTTCCCTTTCTTGAATTCAGCCCTGTCTTGCAGGAGTTTGCTGTGGTCCGAGTTATATTCTTGAAAACCAAGATGAACAGACACGGGACTGAGCCTTCAGCTTCCATGTCAGAAGTTAAAATGGATACTCCTACTTAGGGCATAAGCTGAAATATTTGTATTTGGGTTGCAAATGTGTGATATGATGCTCTCTGTAGCAGATTGGCCTTTCTAATTGCCGTGCTTGTTAAAATTTAAATTAGTTTTAGCTTTCCTAACAAATGTTGACTGACAGTCACAGAAAATGGCCCAGAATCCTGGTGAATGGGAGGCCGGGCCGGCCTGGGTTTGGACAGACCATTCGGAGTAGGTAGCCTTGACTTTCAGTGCTTCCATTACAGATGTTTCAGAGACAGAGCTCCTTGCCATACCTAGCTGGCCGCGGGGCGCACGGGGGAGGCGGCTCTCCCACTGTGGTCGTTGAGGGAAACACCATCTCTGATACAGGCTTCACGTAGACAGGCCAGACTCCAGCCAGATGGGGTACAGGGGAATGGGCAGTGGGCCACACACCCAGGATTGCAGACCCTAACCTCCAGGAGTGGGCCACGGTCCCCCAGGCCTCTCCTGGGAGTGCCGAGGTGCCCAGGGCTGTCCAGGGACTTTGGGTGGGATCTCTGCCAGTTTTGCCTGTTAAGAGGAGAGGGGACAAGGGAACAGTACAGGGGAAAGAAGGGGAAGTGACTTTTCTTAAGCACGTACTTTGTGCCAGGCACCAGGCTGAGCACATTCACGCGCATCAGCTAATTAAATCGTCACAACATCCCTGAAAATATACTTTCCCCATTTTGCATCTGAGGAGACTGAGGCTCAGAGAGGTTCCCGGCCTGCCCAGGGTGGTGCGGCCGGTAAGTGGTGGAGCTGATACTGCGTCCAGGTTCGTCTGACCCTAAAACCATGCTCTTGCCACTGTGCCATCCCTGCCCTGTTGGCTGGTTGTGTTCTGCCTACTTCCCAAAAGATTTCAGGTGGCTTGCAAAGGTGTAACAAGCAAGGCAGTGAGGCTGGGAGCTAGTGGGAAGGAAAAGAAATAAAGGGAGGAAGGAAAAGAAAGGGAGGAAAAAAAGTGGGGTGACCATCCAAAGTTATGTTCCCCAGACACTGTATGCTTCATAGTGATGAGACACAGACTTGATTGTGAGCTTCCTAGCACCCAGTGTAAAGAGGGCAACCAGATGAGTCACATGACTCACAGACACAAAAACAAAGCATTCCTTTAGGAAAAGCACAGAGCCTCTAGTGTTGGTAAACTGTTTTCCCAGGATCCTCATAAAGAGTATTTTTTGCTCGGTTTTTTTTTTTTTTTTTTTTTTTTTTTTTTTTTTGCGGTACGTGGGCCTCTCACTGTTGTGGCCTCTCCTGTTGCGGAGCACAGGCTCCGGACGCGCAGGCTTAGCGGCCATGGCTCAGGGGCCCAGCTGCTCCGCGGCATGTGGGATCTTCCCGGACCGGGGCACGAACCCGTGTCCCCTGCATCGACAGGCGGACTCTCAACCACTGTGCCACCAGGGAAGCCCTTTGCTCGGTTTTATTGCTTACATGTTTCTGGCAACCAAGTGCCATTGGCATGTATCTTCTGGATTAATAGAGGTAGCGTTGCATTTATCTGAAAGGTGAAGGAAAGAAAATTGCAGGCCCATTATTTGGAGTGGACACATTTCTAGAGGTAGAGACACTTCTGTCTGGATCTATGAGGTGTGGGTGACCCTTTGATTTCAGATACGGGGCAAATGTGGTGTGTAAAAATACTGATCATCAGAAGTGGAAAAGAACCCCCAACCCACCTCGCTTGAATCGGCTTGGTTCTGAGTGGGGCTTGGGTGGTCTTCCGGAGCCCACACTACTGACAGCCTGGGAGGGGCCCAGAGTGCAAGGGGGCCCAGGGAGGCTCCGACCTGGGGGCACATCTGCTTTCTCTGACTCTCCCCTGACTTTAGCTCACCAGTGGCCTGTTCTGCCTCATTCGTGGCGGAACTTACTCTCAGCACATTCTTAGTAGGGGTTTGGGTTCAGCCACTGAACGAGAGAGAGAGATTCCTCCCTTCTCAAAACCCTTAGTTCCATTTCCAAAACTCCTGGGAGGAACCCTGGCCCAGTGCAGGGCCCATGTCTCATTTAGACCGGTGTGCGGTGGGCAGCAGGCAGGTCGCATGCTGACATGATGGGAGGGAGAAGGGGCGTGTCCCAGATGAGGCGGCCCCCGGTGACCCAGGACCCCTCCCAGGCACTGTCTGTAGAGGCATCGGTGGGTGTCAGAGGGGGTGTCAGGAGGGGCCCAGGAGCCCCGTTGTGTGGTGACCAACAGATGCTGCCCCTTTTCCACACTCAGAGATGTGTGATGCCTGCAAGGAGCCACACCTTCCCGTCACCTCTGACCTCAGCAGGCTTCCAACCAGTGACCTTAAGGTGAGAAGCTCTGATTACCGACAAGTCTAGCCAGCTTCTGCCTTCCTTTATTTGACTCTAAAAATGATACCTGGGTTTTAGAGGATTGCTTCTCAGGCAGCTGAAATCACTGCTCCCACGTTCTGGTACATTTCAGGAGAGAAGAATCAGGTGGCTTCCTTTTGTCCTGGTCCAGGCAGAGTAGAAAGCCGGGCTGGCTTCCTCAGGCAGAGGCTGGGCACCTTTGGATTTTCCCTGTAGTCTGAACTCACCTGGGAGGTGAGTCTGAACTCACCAGGGGCCTTGTGTGTCCTTCCCCACTGGACACACAAGGCCTCTAGATGACATGACCCCCTCCCGGTGGCTCTGTGACCTCAGCGGGACTCGGCTCACGCTCATGTCACAGCCCCTAGGAGGCACGCGTTTTCCACCAGAGTCTCTCTCAACCCCTCCCCATCAAGCCAACGCCAGGATGCAGCCCGCTGATGGGAGAGTTGGGGACTGAAGTCCTGTTTTGCTTTGGCCATTTCAGTTAGGGTTGATATACCTACAGGAAGATGCCTGCTTCATTAGGCACACACTCAGTCACCCTCCCCAAACCGAGCTCATCCGTGTACCAAGAGCCAGATCAAGAGCGTTACCAGCACCCGCAGAAGCCCCTCCTTGGGGCCCCAGAATCAGAAAAAGTTTTAAAGAAAGAGGGAAAGGAAAACAACGTTTACTAATTAGCTTTTATGGAACAGGCTCTGTGCATACTCTCCACATTGCCCCAAATCCTCATTTGAAGGATGAGGAATCAGACCCAGGAAGGGACAGGTGACCTGACCAAAGCCACGGCCGCAGAACCAGGTCTCCTCAAATCCCAACACAATGCATTTCATCTAAACCCTGCTCCTGACTTTCATTCTCTCCCTGTCTTTTATAGATTGTTGGGAAGTGAGATAGCATATTAATATTTCCAAAACTTCTTGTGAAATTTTGAAGTGTTGTGTAATGATTAAGATGGCAACTAGGAACTAGGAAATGAGAGCTTTTAATCCCAGCTTACAGGAAATTCTAACTAGTAGGAAATCTAATTCAGGCAGTCCTGGGAAACATCACACCGCTCTGAGATGAAAGTCGGCTAAATTGGGATCTAATTCTATAATCTAAATATAGATGTAGATATATTACAGGTTGGCCTTTTCAGCTTGGGAGAGGATCGTTCACTCTAAAAAGTGCCCTTTGTGTCATAGAGAAGAGCGGCTGGCGAGGGTGACAGCCCAGAAAGGCAAGGAGGGGCTTTGACTTTTTATACCTTTGACTTTTTATACCTTAGTCTTTATTTTCTTAAATTTCGTAATAAGAATGTATTTGTGCGTTACATGTGTAATACACGAATTTAAAGGGCCAGAGGGAAGACTCTTAGCAGAGTGTTTTCAGTGTGAACAGGAGGTTTGCGGGTAGCCTTTGCCTTTCCCACATTAGTGACGATGGAGGGTGAAGGTGTCAGCTGCTGTCGCCTGTCCCAGGGACACAGAGCCCCCCCTGGAGTTGACTAGCTCATTGGCCTTTGCGTGGCAAGGGCTCTTTTATTTTAAACATGTTTGATTACAAAATTAACATGCTTATAAAAGTTAAACCATTCCAGACGTGCAAGACATAACAAAATTTAAAGTCGCCCCCCTTCCCCCACCCCCACCCCCCAGTTTCAGAGGTCACCACTATCAGTTACATAGTATGTAATTATTTGTTTTGATTATTGTTTCTTCCCTATGAGAACATTTTTTTCCCTATGTCTTGTTCAGTGATGCATCTTAGGCCTAGAGAACAGTATTTTGCACGAAGCAGGTGGTGTGTCTGTGTCTGTGGGGTGCGTGGACACTGCAGCAGACGTCTTTGTACATGAGTCCTTGACCATTTGTGCAAGTATGACTGCAGGACAGATTCTTGGGTGTGACATTGCTGGGCCAAAGGGTATGTATGTGTTTTCCTTTTCTGGTTCTGCCGATTTGGCATCCAAAACGGTGTCCTCAGTTGTCACTCACTCTTCACCAGGTGACAGGACAGTGGGACTGTCCTTTTCCTCATGACCTCACTAGCACTGGATAAGTCAGTTACTGCATCTTCCACTGGTAAAAAATGTATGTATATTCCTTTAAGTTCATACTTCCTCAATCAACAGTGAGGTTGAAGATCTTGTACTACGTTTATCAGCCAGTAGTATCTCTTGCATAAACTGTCTCAACGTCCTTTGCTAATTTTTTTAGTGGGCTGTTTGCCTCGTCCTCTTGGTCCATTTTGGTGTTTAGAGAGTGTGGTATTAATATTTTCTTATATCTTATAAATTGCAGATATTTTCCCCAAGCCTGTCATCTGTCTTGTAAATATAAACATGTTTTTCTACATCCTCTTATAGTAATTAAGGAATTCTGGTTTTTCATTTGATTTTTTTTTCATCTGACAGCAGTTTTGTGTATGTGGTTTGAGGTGTAGGATCTAACGACTCTTTTCCCCCCAAGTGGATAGGTGATTCTCCCCATGCAGTGTTCTTTCAAATAGCCTAAATAAAAGAATAAAATTTTGTCTTTGAGAGATGGGGATTGTGAACCCAAAAACATGCATAGCAATTTTTACTTAAAAATCCAGACCGGCAGCAGGAGCAGGTCATTAAATTCATTTTAATGAATATTCCCTAAAAGCCAAAACTCGTAGAAGTGGTTGCCCGAGGGCTTTCCAGAAAGCTGTAACTGAAAGGTTTCTACCATCGGTCTTCCCTCCTCTTTCCCTTTTTCGAGCAGCCATTAAAGATCTGATGACGGGGGTGAACGTGACAGCATTTTGGCATTCAGGATGGTGGCGTAATCACACATATCGAAAAACTCTAAATTTACATCGCTTGGTCTACTGTGTCTCATTATACTGCAGGCGTAAAAATTTCATGGGCCTCTTTTGTACAGCCGTCTGGTTGTATCACGGTTCAGGGGAAACAAAAGTAACTAGAACTCAACGTTACCGAGAATTATTGAAATTAGGCTTTGTTCCATTTAGTCGGCACTGAAACTAGAATTTGAATATCCTTTTCCTTTTCTCCTTTTCACTTCCCATTAATAATGGAGTTCAGCTCGTACAGCCGCCCAGCTTGGACCCTCTGATGCCTTCCTGCCCGCCCTTCCCTGGGCTGTGGAGCGCCTGTACCATCACAGCCGCTCCAGCCCCGTTGGCATCACCTGACCTTGCCTGTCTGCGCCCTGCGGTTCCTTCTCCCCGGTACTCCCGGGAATCCCACCACTGACACCCCAATCTAAGGTCGTTATCCTGTGCTGGCCACAAGCTGTCTCTCCTGTCTACCCCGGCTTGAACGTTAGTCCCACAAGAGCAGGAACCCTCCGTGGTCATTTCACGCTGTACCTCCAGCCCCTGGCACAGAGCCTGGGACATAATAGTAGGTGCTCACTAAATATCCATTGACTGACTGGCTGGATATTCTTGTGGGGGGCGATAATGACCAGGGATCACAAGTTACAGGGGGGCTACCCACCCTTTCCCACAAAGCCGGGAGGGTCCGTTTAATCTGCGAGGAACTTAACTCCTGGGCAAGCTGTACGTACGGATGTAAGCTCTCAGAGGAACATTTTTACTGCTCAGAAAATGTTCCAGCAGGCGACTAGAGAGACACTAACATGCCCCAGCCTGCAAGGCTGGGGAATGGGTTCCAGGCTGGAAGTGGGTTCTGGGCTCCCCATGAAGCAGGCTGGTACACGGGCTCCCTGGCAGAAGATAGGCTTCGAAGGGGAGACCTTTGGGGCTGTCACCCCGGAGCAGGTCATCACACACAGAAGTGGAGCCAAGTTAAAATTTGGTAAGGCTCGAAAGTTTGAGTCTTTGGCAAAAGCCCAAGTTAATGAAAAGCCCAAGCACAGAAAATTGATGTTATTAGATCTTGAATTGCAGTTAGAGAAACCATGTAATTAGTTATCAGTGTACTATGGTAAATCAAATATTGGGTTAAAAGGATCACTTCTACAGTCTTACGCACGTAACAGTAACTCAGAAACAGCTGGAAGTAAAAGAGACCTGGTGGGCCTTAATAAGCCTGTGAGTTTGGGCGAGGCAGCGCCCCCTCACTGGGTTCGGGTTTCTTTCGTCTTCATGCATTTGTTCAATCAGGAACTGTGATTTGAGCACCTGTGGATGCCAGGCCCAGGGGCAGGTGCCGGAGCACGGTGAGCAGGGCCTCTTTAGTGAGCTGGTGGACAAGGGTCTTCCAGACAGCGCCGTGCTAACGAAGCAGACTGGCCCAGTGGGGTAACTGGGCCGCGGAGTCGTGATTAATATTGTGATAAAAAGAGGGCCGCCCAGGGCGGTGTTGCTGCCTCTCGAGAACAAGATCTTACAGCCTAAGAACTTTCATGTGAACATATCCGACCGTTCCCTATCTGGTGCTGGAGCAGCAAATGCCAGTACAAAGGAGGTGGCGGGTTGCTTCCCAGGGGCCCTGAGACTTCGGCTTTTCCTCTCCTCTCACCCAAGGGACAGCTGCTGTGATGTTGGCAGCCCCCTCCTGCTCTTACTCAGCCCTTTACTGTTTGCTTCCCCAGCCAGATGGGCAACGCCCTGGTCCTTGTGGTCCCAGAAGCCGTGGCTCCCTGCACCATGCAGGGCTCTCTCTCTCCCCAAGAGGAACCCACATGCCCTTCCTCTCCTCTATCTGAATCCAGCCTATGCATCGGTCTCCTAGGTTCTTGACTCCAGAGTTGTTGTTAATTTTTTTTCTTTTTAATTTTCTTTTGGCCGCGCATCGCGGCATGTGGGGTCTTCGTTCCCTGACCAGGGATCGAACCCACGCACCCTGCCTTGGCAGCGCAGAGTCTAAAAACACTGGACTGCCAGGTAAGCCCTGCTGATTTTGTTGGTGTTGTTTCAAAGCCACCAAGTTACATGCTGTGTCTTTCGGAATTTTGAAAATAAACGGAAAATTAATGTGTGCCCATCAGGCTTGTCCCCGGAGCGCTACAAATGCCCCTCCCTTGCCACAGAGCTGAACAGGGGTAGGTGTGTGGCATGGACACTCCTCCCCTCCCTTTCGTGAATCCTGACCCAGCACTATCTCCTACTCCCCCCCCCCCCCACACACCCCCATTCCCTTTACTTTGCTGTCTTTTCTCCACTGCCCTTACCGTCTCCTGATCCGTTATCTATCTTTTTGTCACCTGTCTCTCCCCCGTTAGGATGTAAGTTCCATGAATACCAAAACTGGTTGCATTTCTGCAGCCACCAGAGTGGCTGGCACTGAAACCTCCGTTTCATGAATGATGACTATCAGGTCAGAGCACAGAAGGTGGTCTGGCCTGGGCTTCCTGGAACCACCCGTTGACAAGTGGCTGGTAAGCCATTCCCACGAGGGGCTCTCAGTTATTCTCTTTGACAGATACGTGTTTATTGCATCTAAAGGGTTCCGAATGGTGTTTAAATTGTGAAGGCAAAGTCGGGAACTCTGAAGTTTCAAGTCTTGACTCTAATGAATCCAGGGAGGTTTCTCTTAGTCACATAAGCAGGAGGGAAAGTCAACTGTTTTTTTCTGTATTCACCAAGATGACCTGAAGTAAGAAAGGAGCAAACGCAAGGAAGAAAAGCAAGCCCTGGGAGGTCGTGCTAGTGTACATTTGCAGGTATCTTCTTGCCTTGTTGACTGCTGGATCTTCTCTTTACCTGCATTTCAGGCTAAAAGCTCTGACTCGGCTATGGCCAATAACACACCAATAAAAAGTCGTTTACCCTTCGAGCTTTCCCTCCTGTAGTTGGGAGCCCTGGTTGGCTCTGAGGGCCTCTTCCTCGCCGAGGTCTTGTGGGCTGGAGGGGGAGGCCCAGAGCTGGTGCCGGGCGGTGGTCACACCCCCCCTTGGCCTGCTCTGCGCGCTCGTGGGTGCGGGAGCCCGGAGCTGTCGGCCTTCCCCTCCTCCACCACCAACACCACCACCACCACCACCAACACCAAAATCCCCGAACATGCTCCGTAGACAGTGCACGAGGGACTGGTGTCAGGAGAAGGAAGGAAAGGTCACAGGGCCTCTTGAGTTTCCTCATCTGCAAAACAAGGATGGTTAATCCCCTCCCCGGGCGGTGACAGGGCAGCCGCAGAGGATGCTGTGGGTGGCGGTGTGCTGTGCCCAAGTGAAGCCCCTGTCGTTTACCCAAGTCATTCATTCAACCAGTAGTTATGGACCTGAACAGGAAGGAGTATCACACAGCCGCAAAAACCTGGAGTCGTGAATATGTTCACGCGGGATGCGTTGTGGGTGTTTCAAATACAAAATCTTTCATTAATGCTGTTGTTTGTGTTTTCCTTAAAATAATTATGCTTAGGGTGGCAACATCTCTTGTAGAAATTAAATCTTGAAAAGAAAGGGAAAAGCAAGGATTTGCAGAAGACTCAGCCCGCGTGCAGTCTCTCCCCCGGGAGCTCCCCCTACCCGCCCCGCCTCCCCCGCATCACCTGGTGCTCCTCCCTCCAAGGGGTGTGGGCTTGAGCCCTTGTCCTCCTGCCCCTGCTGCTGCTGACCGCACTCAACAGTTACTTCTGTGTGGATCACAGCCAGGAGACTGTAAGGTGCTGGGTATGGACCCTGTGTCTTATTTCTCTTTATTTCCTCGTTGGTTAACATGTAGGTGTACCTCCTAGGGATAAGATAAGTGCGTGAGCCACCCTTCTAAAACTGTTTCCTAATCTGTAAAGTGTACCCACCCTGCAGGATGGTTGCAAGACAACACATATGAAAATCGCAGTCTAGGTCCTAGTCCACAAAGGACACTCAAGAAATATCCTCTTTGGGACTTCCCTGGAGGTCCAGTGGTTAAGACTCCGAGCTTTCACTGCAGGGGGCATGGGTTCGATTCCTGGTTGGGGAACTAAGATCCCACAGGCAGTACAGTGTGGCCAAAAAAAAAATCAATCCATCAGTAAATATCCTCTTCCATCTTCTGTGGCTTTCATTTTCGAGGGCTCAGATTATTCTCTTAAAAAAAAAAAAAAAAGGCCTGTAACCAGAACCCGCCCTGCACTCAGTCAGGCTTTTTTTTTTTTTTTTTTGCTGTACGCTTGCCTCTCACTGTTGTGGCCTCTCCCGTTGCGGAGCACAGGCTCCGGACGCGCAGGCTCAGCGGCCATGGCTCACGGGTGCAGCCGCTCCGTGGCATGTGGGATCCTCCCGGACCGGGGCACGAACCCGTGTCCACTGCATCGGCAGGCGGACTCTCAACCACTGCGCCACCAGGGAAGCCCAATCAGGCTTTTACTTAACTGTTTTGTGAGTGTCCCACAGACCACGCACTCCCTGAGCTGCACTTTCAACACGGTGCCCTGCGCAGCCCAGACCCAGCAGGGAGAGGCGTCTGCAGCCTGGGAAAAGTAGATGTCAGTGAAAAATGCCAGAGGCGGTTGGCATCCGCTACACCTGGTCATAAACCCAGTGCGTTCTCAGTACAGAATGAGCACTGTTAGAAATAAAATGTACAAGAGGCAATATATTTGAATACAAGGGCACTGCAGTTTCGCAAGGTACTAAGAGCACATTAATTTTAATTTTATTACATATTAAAGTTTGCAACTTTTCAAATAATGCCGTTTTCGTTGTTTCAAAATGGCTGAGAATTATAGAGCTATTTGGTGTGGCTGTCAGGCAAGGACTCATGTCATTTATTGGGGCCCTGGTTTTATTTAATAGCCAGATGAATGGAACAGTTAATAAAAGAAATATTGCTTTATTCCCTGACATTTATGTCCTTGGTTTCCAATAAAGAATTGAAATTATGAATAGTTGATGGTTTAAATTGATGTTTTATGTTGAACGCTAGCTATAATTTGCCCTCTGAGGATTGTAATACCGAGAAACAGATGGTTTTTCACAGTAACAAATTGCTGTGTGTATACAGTCTCCAGTCTTGGCTTTCAGACACTTTCACCTTTGGTTCCGAGCTGCCCTGCCACTGGCAGCCGGTGCGGGGGAGTTGGGGGGAGACACAGCGTCTCTGGGAAGGGGCTTCCTGCTCCGGGGGAGACGCAGCCAGGCCCCCCAGGGTTCCGGCTGTGGTTCAGAATCAGATCACAGGCAAGTGCTGTGCCCCAGACTCAGCCGGTACCTGCAGGTCAGGCCGCGCGTTGGGAGCCAGCTGCCTTTGGAAGCGGCTCATCCAAGGTCACGGTGGCGGCTCTGAGGCAGCACCCGCAGCCTTGCTGAGTGTGACAGCCCGAGACCACGCGCACTGCAGACCTCACAGTCCCTCTAGAGCAGGCAGAGAGACGCAGCGGAGACAAGTTGTGTGCGCCCTGCAGGAGAGAGATTAAGAGCTGGGGTTCTGGAGCCAAGTGGCTCGAGGCCCTGGCCTGACTGCCCTTGACCGGCTGGGTGACCTTGGGAGAGACCCTGAGATCCCTGATCTCAGTTTCCTCATCTGTAAAGTGTGAATGACAGCAGAAACCGCCCACCCACACTCCCCGACACACACACACCCCCACCCCCGTTATGGGGATTGAATGAAACGATCCCGTACAACAGCACTTAGCGCAGCGCAGGGCACAAAGCACAGTGCCCAGTAATGGTGGTGCCGCTGAGCGTGAGCAGCAGAGATTACAAAGCAGATCGGCGTGGGGTGATTCTTAGCGTTACGAAAGCTTTTTTGTTCTTTAGGGCAGGTTCCCACAGGGGTTCTTTAAACGGGCTGCGCGTTAGGGCTGCAGAAATTTACTTCCCAGAACCTTTTAAAGGAACGTGGCTTCCATGGAGCTAGGCACCTGACGCAGTAACACTGCCAAGTGTCTCTGTGGTGTTGGCCTCAGAGGTGCTCTCCCGGGAGGAGGACCACGGCTGTCTCTGGCCCGATGGCCACTGAGGCCAGTGCATCTCCGACAGAAGCCTGGAGCTTGTTAAACTGTTGACATGTGAACCAGAGCCCCAGCTAGACAATTCGGGAACCCTTACAGTTAGGAAATGGTGTCTGGTTTTATGTGTAATTTTGCACAAGCGATAATAACGCTTGGTATTGGTAATGATGTACTTAGGGTTTGATCTTAAGCTTTTTGTAAAATTTCGTCAGTTGAGAGCGGTGGTTCTATCTTCTCCAAGAAAAATGTTGAATTTCGTGTATTTCCTTGTTTAGGTCGTGATCCAAGAGCTTGTTTTCAAGGCATTTATTTAGTACTTAGAATACGAAGCTCCTTCCATAAGGAAAGAAAATATACAAGTGTTTGAGCTCTCGATTGATTGGATAAAGAAAACTGCATCTCGAGACTCACTTAAGAGAGAACCAGCAGTGTTTCCCAAACACCTATTATGTGCTGCACTTTATCCTTTTACTCTGTCCTCCCAAGGAGGGAGCGAGGCGGGGCCCTTCCCGAGGCCCCATCACTGTGCCGTTGAGTGACTGGAGCCTGGATCAGGCGCGGTCTCTGCTCGTCTGCCTCCGTGGAGGATCCCAGGGATGAGCTCTGGAGGCCGGCCCCGTGGGCACCATTGCCTGCAGCTTGGGTTCAGGCTGTAGCACAGAACTGGTTGAGCGGTCGTTCCCCTACAAGTTCTTGTCAAGCGGTGGTGGCTTGGAGATGAGAAGTAGTACTGGGCTGGCACATGGAGACCAGGGCCAGACGCTGGACCATGCTGCTCCAGAGCAGGTATCTTTCTAGACCTCTTCCCCATTTAGTGAGCTAGAATGTTCTTTCTCCAGCAGTAAGCTCATCCCCTCAGGGCCCTGCTCCAGATCTTTCGGCATCTCCCTGCAGCCTGAGGCCAAGTCCGACTCCTTCCCTGGGAGCCATGGTGACTTGGCCCCAGCGTGTCTCCAGCCTTGCTGGCCTCTGTGGAATCCCAAGTCCATTTCTCTGGGCACTTCCTGCGCCCCGGTCCGCCCGCCCTCCGCCCCTGCACCCCACTTTGCTTCGCCCACAGCTCAGCTGAGACGCTGCCACCCAGGAGCCTCTGGAACACAGGGGCCTGTGATCCTGTTTACCTTCAGGTCAACTCCCTCTCCTCCTGCGACAGCACCCAGCACCCAACAGGTACCGCACGCGGGGAGTGGAGGCGCCTGCGGATGTGGGTGCATGAGCCCTCGTGGCCTGAGCGGTGCTGCTTTTATCCCAACTGTGAGATTCTTCGTGGGGAGGGGGTGCGTAGGGCCTGCCGATCTGTTACAGCTCAGATACTCTGAGAGCACAGTAGTTTACCGGTGATGGTTCCTAATAGATTTTCAGGGACGAAATGATGCTTGTTTTGAAGTCCGTTGTAGATCTGCCTTTTTTTTTTGAATTAAAGAGAATTTTGTTTTGTGGGTCGAGCGTTAGGGGCCGTTATCCTGGTTGCTCCATATGACGGTGGAGACCCTCGGGCTCCCCTGCAAGAAGCAAGGGCAGGGACAGCGTCTCTGGGTCACTGCGTTGTCCTGGTGACTGGAGGGGACTTGGGAGCACTTGTCAGACAGGAAAGAGCAAGTTAACAGAACCGCTCTGGCCCGGTGTCATTCCTCACGCAGATTAAAAACAAACATACAATGTACTTTGCCTCGGAAAGAAGCCTTAACTGTTGACAGGGAAACGCCAAGGTCAGGAAAGGGGAAGGTCCTAGTGGCAGAAGCTGCTCCGCGTGAGTCACCCGGGTGTCTGCTAAGTGTCCCCAGCTCATTCCTCACAGCTCACATCATCCCGTTAGGGGGCTGGGGTGGGAGGTGAGAAATCCAGGCTGAACCCTGAAGTTCTCGGTGAGCCGCGAAGAAAGGGTCACCCCTCCTGGCTGTGAAAGCTCGAAGCTCTATTTGTGGTGTCCAAGCCCCAGGCGCTCCTCTCAGATGAGTCAGCGCCTCTCTCCCCCACCCTCCCTCCCCATCTCCCCAAAGTCCCAGGGCTCTCGGCTGCTGTTTCCTTTTCATTCCCAAGTCCACAGCGCTGCTCAGGCTACCCTGCAGCTTGCAAACAGCCTCCCGGTCTCTGGATGTGGCCTGGCCAACCCTTTCCATCACCACTGTCCCCAGGATCTTCCCGCTTACCAGGGCCTTTGGAATGAGACCTCCACACTCTGCCCGCACTCCGAGCCTCTTTGAGATGCATCCCGCACGCCGGTACCAGACAGACACAGCCTCTGCTGAGAGCTCAGGCATCCCGGGCTCAGGATGCTGGGATCCCCTCTGGAAGCAAGGGCTCCCGTATTCCGAGGCCTTTGGGCTTTCCTCCTGCTCCTGTTCCTGCCCGTCAGAATACTGCTCATTCATCCTCCAAGGCCCCTCTGTGAGCCTTCCCAGACCCTCTCTCCTCCTGTAGCTCCTTCCTCGCTCCGTCCTGCTTCCCTGCAGTTGTGGGCCCCCCTCTTCCCCCAGACGTGGAACCAGAGACCCCAGATGGTGTTTGATCCCAGCGTTGTCCCAAGTGGCCCCTTGCCTAGGACTTTGCGTGCACTGAGCACGGTAACGGTGACGTTAATAGCCTGCATGGCTGGCGTTACGCTCAGGCGCAGTGCTCAGCCCTCTACAGCCATTATTTCATGTAACCTCACAGCATCCCAGTGCGGTGGGTCATCGTCTCTTGATTTCAGGTGGGAATCAAGACACGATAACCCGCCAGGCTCAGAAGCCCTAGGAAAATTTCCAGGCTTCTACAGAAGGTCACAGAACTGCTAAGGGGCAGAGCCCAAACCCAAACCCGAGCTTTCCACCACTGGCCATGCTCAGTGTTGATTCCAGCTGAAGGCCCTGGTGTTTAAGAGTTACAGGCGCTTTGGAGGTGATGGCGCAGCACTGTGGTTTGATGGAGGCTGAGGCTGGCGCGGTGATTCCCTGGGTTCCCGAAGTGATGGGGCGCACCCAGAGGGCAGGTGCCATGTCCTGACCCCCAGCACAGTTTCCTCCACATTCTCAGCTCCTGCCCCGGTCCTCTGTCATCCCTGCTACGCTGGTTCCAGGGGCGTGGAGAGCAGGAGGGCAGCTACATGAGTAGATCGGGGTAGACACTGGAATGTAACGTCTGTTTGCACGCACTTTCTGTGGCTGTCATTTGCGTGTGGGGTCTTATGCTCTGGGGATCAACTCTCAGTGAAATGACAGCCTCACCACAGTGGAGACGGGACGTGATGAGGGAGGCTGGGAGGCGGAACGTGTCCCTCCACACCATGGGTTCCTACAGCCTCGGCCCAGCCAGGAGGAGCAGTACACGTGGCAGTTATGTAAGCTCCAGTCTGCATATGTCCCCGCTCATCTGCCCCATAGCTTGTCCGAGCACGGATCGTTATGGCCCCCTTTGACAGATGAGGAACCCTAAGGCTTCGTCGGGCCCAGGGCCCGATAGTTGGTTGGAGAGGCAGCCTCTTTGGCCCCTTGTTCTTCCCTTTTCGTGCGTGTTTCTGGGTGCGTCTGCTGTAGATAAATGCAAACACGGTTTTGTGTTAGAATAGCATCCGCATGCAAATAAGACTCGGGGGAGGGGGCGGTAAATGGAGAAAATGAACTTGAGACAAGACCAGGTAAGTACAAGACCTGCTGCACGGGAGTCACAGGAACGGGGATTTCCCCGCGTGTGGTCAGGGCGCTGGGGGGGAACCTCTTGGCTGCCTCTCCTCTGCCATCATCCCCAGCTCTTAGCCTTTGCACCCGGGACTCGCGGGGCCGGGGGGCCAGTTGCAGCCTCAGGATAAAGGCCACAGGAGGATTCCAAAATTCCCTTTTCCCTTCAGTATGTAGTTTTTTCATCGCGACTGAGCCCATTCAACGTTTTTTACACCTCCCGCCGGATGTGAACTAGTGCACGGAGACACAGGTGGTGCGGCAGGCCATCTCCATCCCCACCCTGGGGTCAGAGGGGAAGCACTTTCCCGGGGCGGGGCGGTGGGGGGGGGTCTCCTGAGACCCAGCACCTCTAGTCTCACGTCATTAAAAAGAAAAAGGCTGAAACACTGGGCTCCCCACCAGCACCGCAAGCAGCTAAATGTTGTACCCAAGAGATGCCAGGCACGTGGGCCTCGTGGCCAGGGCCACTGGGGCTCAGGGCGGAAAAGGGCCCGGGGATTTCACGCTAAGTTCCTTGACCCTCAAGGGCGAGTGGGGAGGGGGCCGGCCTAAAACCCACCCCTACCTGTCTCCCAGCAGAGCCGCTCCGTTCTCATCTGTTCTGCAGTTTTGTGCAGCCCTGTAAAGTTTCGCTTGAAAACAGTCTTCTACAACTGAAGACACAAAAGAGTTTGAAAATCACTAACTTAGGCTCCAGCCTGTTTGTTTTTCGATTTGGGAAACTTGAGCCCACAGAAGGGAGGTGACCAGCTAGTGAGCCGGGTCTGGGCTGTCACCTCATCTCAGATGCCACCCGTGGCTGCCGGGTCCCCGAGGGCAGGGCAGCGTCCTGTGTGCCCAGTGCCCAGCAAGGGGTCCGTCCAGGTTGGTAAATGAAGTACATAGGTGTCTCCTGGGGGGCCATGTGGGCCACAGGGTGGCAGCGATTTAGGTCTTCTGTCTTCAGAGAGGGAAACTCAGATACAGAAGGGCGGGGGCCTGAGCTCGGTACGTGCTCTGCAGGAGGAGCAGCGCGCTGGGGCGTGGCCGCGCAGGCTTCAGTCTTTGGCCTTTTCTTGCATCGAGGGGTTTTTTGTTTACGGCAGCTACATACTTTTAGAAGAGAAAAGTTCCAATTTCCATAGAGAATGATAAAAAATGCACAGGTATGTCATCCCTCCAGTCTTCGGGTCTGGGGGTCCTCTGAGCACCCCGAGGAGGCCCGGGCTCCATGCCAGCCACATCCAGTGCGGGATCCGCCTCCCCGGGCCTCAGCTTTCCCCTGTACGACAGAAGGGCTTGGCCTCAAGTCCTCACCCTTTCTGACGTTCGCCAGCTTCTGTGCGTGGTGGTAGGTCACACGAAGGCCGTCAGATGTGGAGAATACACTTGGCCGGTCCAGGGCAGGTTTCAGGGAACTCGGAAGACAGGGGCCTAGCTCAGAAATGGGAGGTGGGGGCTGAGAGCTGCAGCTGCTCTGATGAGGGGGAGAGAGGCCTCCCCAGGGAGCACATACTTTTCCATTTCACAGTTTGTCCGAGAACTGCTGACGCAGGAAAGAAGCAAATTGCCACTCAGCGAGACTGGGCCGCTGGTTTGTTCACCCATTCATTCATTCATTCATTCATTCATCCATCCATCCATCCATCCCTCCGCACACCCAGGGCAGAGTAGGAGCAGCTCCACACTTCCTTGCTGTGTGGCCTGCACAGGCTTCTGAACCTCTCTGAGCAGTTTGGGCAGGGTTGGTCCTCCTGGCTGTCATCCCCTCCTCGCCGCCCACTCTTTCCCCAACCCCTTCCCTCCGGCCTTGGCCACTGTCCCCGAACCCTGTCTCCAAGCCCAGAGGACACTCTCAGGCCTCGTCTCCGGCACCTTCACCTGGAAGATGCGCTCCTCCCTCTGGGACCGCCCCTGCCTGGCTTCTCCCCCACCTCATCACACCCTCCCCGGCTTCCTGGGGTCCCCAGTCTCCGTCTCCCTGATGCTCCTGGGAGCACCACACAGCCCTTGGCACCTTCCTTCCCTGCAGGAGGCCGGGCCCTTCCCAGAGCTCTAGTTAATCTGTGTCCTCTCAGCTCCTAACCCGCCCAGCTCTGGGTCCACCTACCCAGCTGCCTCGTGTGCCTCACAGCCAGGCGTGGCCGCGGCTGGTGGAGTCCTCTCTGCTTACTCGAGCTTTCCGCCGCCCTGCTGGCAGCCCCGTGGCCCACAGAGCTGTGCCCGCCTGAAGCCTGGGAGTGGCCTCGTGACAGCTCCTCCCTTATCAACGTGGTACCAGGACTTGCCTATTCTAGCTCCTAAGGGCCTCGGTTCATTTCATTTTCTCTCCATCGTACCTTAAGAGTCACCAACGTTTTATTTTTTATTATTATTTTCTGTAGAACTCCTAGATCTGCTAGTCTGACCTTGGCAGTAATCTCCCTGGGACAGCCTGGCCGCCCGCACACCTTGAATCGGCCTTTTCTGCCCAGAGACTTGCCCTTGGACCTGCGCCGAAGGCTTCGGCTTTCTCTGTCGTTGCCTTGAGGACACTTGTTACCTGCCTTCCAGGGCTGTTGCAGAAGACCTTGGTTTGGTTTCTGGAGGGCATTCAAGACCTCAGGGTGCTGTCTGGTTTGTGCAGAAGAGAAACGTGATGCTTTTAGCACCTGACTGAGGGCCGTTGTTGGAGCTGTTGTGGTTTGGGGTCTCCAGGCACACTGCCCCCACCAGCTCCTGCCGTTTTGCTTGGATTTCGTGGGACCCCGCCTCAAGACCCCTTAGAGCCACCCCGACTTGCTTATTCCCGCCCTGTAGACTCTAGAAGGCAGACCGCCTGCACAGTGACCAGCACGTTGCCCACTGCGTCAGGCTCTTCCTGTTCTTTCTGTCGTTCTTTTAAAAATGAATGAGTCTGGGTCCCCCCCCCCTTTTTTTTTTTTTTTTTTTTGCGGTACGCGGGCCTCTCACTGTTGCGGCCTCTCCCGTTGCGGAGCACAGGCTCCGGATGCGCAGGCTCAGCGGCCATGGCTCACGGGCCCAGCCGCTTCGCGGCACATGGGATCCTCCCGGACCGGGGCACGAGCCCATGTCCCCTGCATCGGCAGGCGGACTCTCAACCACTGCGCCACCAGGGAAGCCCTTGGGTCCCTTCTTCTTATAAGACAACCAGCTGAACCTGCTTGTGTTAAATTGTGGCCTTATGCCTTTTGATTAAATGACCTTAAATAGCTCTGAGGTAAGGGTCATTTAAGATCAATGCTGTCAGAATGTCAGATCATGGTTTACTTGGGAAGTAATTTTGGTCACAAGATTCAAAAGTGCAAGAAAGAACCCCACAGACTATTATAAAATGTCTTAGATGGTGCTTGTAAGAGGCTCAGTTTACATGTACAGAACTCTGGTCGATGTTGAAAAGCACATGGGTCTGGCCCTGGTCCCACGGGCAGGCCGACATCCTGGTGAACACAGAGCGACTTGTGTTTACGGGGACTTAGCAGATTGGTGGGTAGTTTGCAGTAAGCTTGGCAGTGCTTGTTCATATTTATCCAAGAGCTGCGGGGCCATCTGCCTCGTTTGCATTTTGGTGGAGATGTCTGACCTTCTCGTGGAGGAGAGTTCCCAGGGAGAGCGTGCACGTGAGGGTGGCTGGACGGTGACTGCGGGCAGGGGGCCGGGAGGAAGGCTGCTCTGAATCGGGTCCCGAATCAGGTCCCAGCTGACCCCCTTCTGAGTGGACAGTGGCCCCCGCCTCTCGGCAGCCGGGCCCAGCTGCTCAGGCATTTTGCGATGAGTCATTCTTTCTGGTTTGTCTCTGCCTCACCGGGTGTGACCAAGCCTGGGGGCCCCGAGCAGGTCTGGAGGTGGCAGTACCACAGCGAACACAGCAAGAGAGAAAATGAAATGACGATCCCCAAATGCACAGCTTTCATTATGACTCCCTCCGTCCCTCCCTCTTGTCGACACAGCCTCCTTGCTGTCTTCTCTTTCTCCTTTACTGTGGCCCTGTCCTGACCTTGCCCTCCGCCGTCCACCCAGAAACACCGTGCACCCCCTTCGTGTGCCTGCCCAAAGCAGCCTCCTATAGAAACTTCTCTGACTCACCCATCTAGATGGGGCCGCTCTTCCTGGGACCTCTCCTCAGCACTGAGTGTGCTTCAGCCCTGCCCTGGGTTGTCCCTATCTGGGCACTTGTCTTATTTCCTCCCCATCTTACAGGCGAGAGAACAGACTTGTGATGAGGAAGCTGCTGGAAGCACCAGCCCGTGAGTGGAGGAGGCGGATGAGCGTAGCTCAGAGCCCAGCTTGGGGGCCAGGCTTCTCCCTTCCCAGGACGAGGATGTCAGGGAGGCTCACTCTGGGTCAGAATGCCTGGTCTTAAGTCCCACCCCTCCCCCTCCCCCTCCCCCTCCCCCACCCAGCTCTGCTGGCCCTGCTGGCACCCACGCAGCAGTTCTCACCGGCCTGGCCTCCGCCCCCAGCTCAGGGATTCCAGGCCACGGGAGCACATGCTGCCCAGTCACCGTGGCTTAAATCGCCGGGCTCAGGCTTGGGGCTGTGTGTTCCCCTCCGCTTCATCCCGTTTCCTGGGCACCCACGGTGCCCACTGCAGAGCCGAGCCTGGCCTGTAGAGACGAGGCAGCCGCTCCTGCCCCGGGGGGGCTGGGGGGTGGTGTCCCAGCCCAGGACGTACCCCTGGCCGAGGGTCACCCAGGACTGCCTGAAAGGCATCATCATTTCATCTGCCGCCAGCCCCGTCCATCCCTGTCCCTGTCGTGGGGGAAGGAGGTCTGTGGGGTTTCAGGAAGGAGAGAAAGGGAGGGGTTGGCTTTGCCCACTTCGCTCTTCCTGAAGGTGAACCCATCCCTGGTGAAAAAAATGGTCCTTTTGGAGCCGCGAGGCGGCCTCGGCATCTGGTCCCCAGGCAAGCCCAGGAGCTTCACGGGGCTCCGTGGCCCCGGTGGGCAGGGAGCTGCTTCCTGGTCTGAATGCCTGTGTCCAGCTCTTTCTTCCTCCTTTTCTGAAGTCCAGGGAAGCTGTTATGTCAGGGACGACAGATAAAGGCCCCTGACCCTCCCAGGTTTATGGCAGGGCTTTGAAGTGTGTTTCCTCTCGGCCCTTGGGCCACACCTCTGCGTGGCCTCCTGTGGCGCTTCCCTCCTGAGAGCCTGGCACGCCCCCGGCCAGCTTCCTCCAGGCCCTGCAGACAGGCAGGAAGGACGCCATGGCTCATGGCCCATGGCTCATGGCTCCGCTGCGCCACCAAATCCTTCACCTTGGAGCATCTGCTGTCCCATGCCAGCTCGAGGTGGGGAGAGCTGATTGCCGGGGAGGGAAGGGCCAGTTCCTAGGGTGCGCCCTGGCTGTGCTCGCCTGAGAGGTGACTCCTCCCCGCCCCTGGGCACCCCCCCCCGCCCACCCCCATTGGCTGCGCCTCCACACACCCCTTTGAACTTTACTGATGACAAGCGTGTTAGAAGATTACTTTGAAATCTCAATTCTCCAGCAAAGACACCAACTCGGGGGCCGGCTCTCCTCTGATTTATGTCGGCCGCATCCAGACGGCGGGATTGCCACCCTTCCCAGGGCAAACCCCATAGTTAGAGCGTTTGAGTGTGGTTTCTGCTCCCCTGAGGCCTGCGACAGATCGCCCGAGAGGACCTCCTGACAGTGTGATGTGTTCATCGCGGCGGGGCCACTGCGGCCCGATCGCTTCCAAGGTTAACCATCCCGTGGGGGTCTGCGCTGCCCCGTGAGCCGTCGGGCTGTGGGATTAAGATTACTGATGAACGTATGGAGTCGGATCTGGTTTAAAACTGTCTAGGTTTTGAAGTTTTTAGTTTTGGTAAGGAAATGAAACCCTTTGGCCCAAACCGGGGCCCGTTGGTCTTGTCAGCGTCACATGCGTGCAGCGTGTTTTCAAGCGTCTCTATTTTGAGCTGTTTGGAAAAGCAGCTGCCCTGATTCGAGACACATGTGTCTCCAGCTCGCTTCCCGACGTTAGCACTAAAATAGAAACCGGTCTCTGTCTGCAGCCTCTCTCGCAGGCAACTCATCAATGAAACCGCTTCCAAATGTTTTCCCCAAGCACGTTGGTTCCACCGGCTTCTGTCTCATCCGCCTCGTGTGGAAGGTAACATTTTTGGTTCTAAAGAGTTTTCAACACTTTCTTCTCTGGAGAGCAACATCTATTCCATATACAGTGAACTTAGAAAAATTCCTGGTAGCATCAGTCACCCCCGTCCTGCGTTAGAATCCTCCAGAAACCACCGGGTTGTGGGCCCCTCGAGGCCACGGCAGCGCGTGCGCCGTTGCTCTGTGTGCACCTGGCTTCCTCCTGCAAACGTTCGTTTGCACTTTAGCAGACTGTTTATTGGATTGGGTCCGTGAAGTTCCCCGGAACGCTGACGGGCTGGGTGAGGGTTCGCCAGTGTTCAGGGAAAGGTGTTTTTTTTTTTTTTTCGGTACGCGGTCCTCTCACTGTTGTGGCCTCTCCCATTGCGGAGCACAGGCTCCGGACGCGCAGGCTCAGCGGCCATGGCCCACGGGCCCAGCCGCTCCGCGGCATGTGGGATCTTCCCGGACCGGGGCACGAACCCGTGTCCCCTGCATTGGCAGGCGGACTCTCAACCACTGCGCCACCAGGGAAGCCCGGGAAAGGTGTTTTTAAACATGATTTACTTTTGGCCAATGGCCTGCAACCTTCAGTTGCAAAATTCACAGGATAGCTCGAGGTCTTTTAAAAATGACAGAGCCTACCCACCTGCCAGCCTCAGGCCGGAAGGACCTCCGTGAGCATTTATCTCAGATACTCCCTATAGCTCCAGCTGACCTCTCCCTCTTGAACAGAATGATGTTTAAGTTTTGGGTTCCTTGTCTTTTAACTGAAAAGCTCTTGTTTATTAAGCTGTGATGGTGGGGGGAGGAGGAAGCACGGGGCGTGGAAATCCCCTTTCTCCACCGTTACGTTCTTTAATAAACATCTGTATTAAATGCGTCCTATTTGCCAGGCCCTGCGCTGAGAGTAGAAACATCAGCAAGGCATGGCCTAGCCCGCAGGGGCCTCTCAGGGGGGCCTCGGGCCTGGAGACAGGGTGCCTTGGGTGTTGGGGACCCAGAACCAGCCCTCAGTCCTCCGTGGGGGGCGGTTGGGCGGCCTTTCGTACAGGAGGTTACCCAGCTGGTGGAGCTCTGGGGCAGCCCGGCTGTGTGGTAAGGCCCGCCCTCCCCTTAACTCTGTGTCTTCGACCTGCTCTTGTTTTGCCTTTTTCACACTATGTTGCCATGATTTGCACGTTTATCCTCCTTGTGGAGCTCCAGCTGTAGAGGCGGGCGATCTTCCTGGCCGTGCACACGCAGGGCACACAGCAGACAGTGAGTGTGTGCTGAGCAAATCCACTCCTTCCTTTCGGAGAGAGCTGTCACCGGTTACCTCGCCCCTGCTCAGAAGGGGCTTAACTGCTTTTACTGAATCTCCTCCAGTTTGAGACGTCACTGTTCATTCTTTAGTTGTGTCAAAGGAAAAGTGGGATTACTTTACAAAAATTTGACTAAAAAAGGTGGTTTGAGAACCATCGTATAAAATGAGGTAAGAGGGCGTGTGGTGTTGAGCTCTGCACGCGGCCTTGAGCTCGGGGCGGGGGCGGGGGTAGAGTTTGGGCTGCTGGCTTCCCTCTGGCTCCCACAGCCCTGGGGTTTGGGTTGGTTCTGTTGCTCCGTGGCTCACCCGCGCTCACGTTTCCTCGCAGATCTTGCCCCCGTGGGGTCTCGTCTGGCTCTTGGCAGCTCGGGTAGAATTCCAGGTGGTGGCCTCCCCCGCTGTCCCAGCCCAAGGACGCCTGGAGGTGGGGTCACAGTCCTCCGTGAGCTCAGCTCCTTCCTTGCTTGAGGCTGACGCAAGGTCTACTTGGTTGTTTGGGATGGGGCTCCCCGCCGTCTAAGAATCACAGCGTCTTTGCGGGCCTCCAGGGAAAGGGGGGTGCAGTGTGGATCTGAGCACAGCTGTGGGCCACCCAGCCTCTCCCACCCGCAGCATCTGAGTTGTTAACAGCCTGCCCCGCCCCGCGGGGAGGGGGGAGGTCTTCGATGCTGCCACCTATGAGCGACTCTCCAGATCCCTGGGTGGGGGGGCGGGGCGTGTCTCTGTCCCACCTCCTGTCACACTCCGTGACTGGGTCTGGGGGGAGCTGTCGTAATAAAGGAGGTTACTTCTCAGCTGCCCAGAAAGGGACCTGGAGGGGCTGACCGCCTGCCTTGTATTTGCAAATAGTAGAGTCCGTCCTCCGTATCAAAAGGGGCCTGGGATCGGAGGGAGGGGGAGCTCATGGTCAGAGCTGGGCGTCCGTGCCAGCCCCACCGTCTGTCAGGCCGCCCGAGGCTTTTTAAGCCGCAGATTTCTCACTCTCGGGGTGGCATGCTTGTCCATCATAGGCCATTCCATTAAGTGACCGGGGTTCATGAGGTAGTAAGGTCACCACGGTGTCACTTAAATTAAACCTAAATTGCGACCCCCGATTTCAGAATGATCTCAGATGTAAAAATCACCTGTCTCCCTGGATTGCTCCCTGAGTTGCTATCCAGTGCTTTATGGATACGATGTCTAGATAGTCTGCATTTCCTAAAAAATATGGCTCAGTCCTGTGTCTCCCTTCACACACGTCTGGATGCGGAGTCAGAAAGATTTTCCAAATGGCAGGGTGCGGGCCAGCAAGCTTTCCCCGGGGAGGTGGGCTCAGCCAGGGAGGAGCGGGGAGGTCAGCCTGACCTGCTGGTGAAATTGGATCAGGGAGCCGCAGGATAGACAGCTCCGGTCAGCTGAGCGAGGCCCCCGCGCGCTCTGTATTTGTGTGGACTGGGAGAGAACGTCAGGCTTCCACGTTTACGAGAAAGGAAAAGAAATTTGGCTAATAAACCAGCTCATGTATAACCTCAGATGACAATAGGCTTTTATCCCCAGAGTCTTCTGAGCTTTGAAAAAAAAATGCATTCATATCCCACAACTCATATGATGTTCACAGCACCCTTTTAGCTGGAGTCATTGGGTGGGGGGTGGGACTGAGGCTGGGGCCGGGCGCAAGGCCTACCCGGGTTCCACGGGGAGAGAGTGATGAGGCTGGCATGGGCTGTGGTCTCCTGGCTCTGTCCACGTGGCCTGGGTTCCTGGATGTGAAGCAGCGCTCATCCTTGTCACAGGTGCACCCACCTGTGTTGGGGGCATGGTGAGGCCAGAGCAAAGGAAGAGAAGGACAGGATGGATGGAGGCCCCAGACTTTCTCTTAAAGGGCCGGTTACTAAATATTTTAGGCCTGGCCATCCAAGAGGCGAAATCAGGATATTATGTACGTACTTATCTGTTCATTTTAAACGCAACCATTTAAAAGTGTAAAAAACCATTCCTAGCTCAAGGGCCATAAAAATACTGGCAGGGCAGCCAGCTGGGTTTGGCAGCTTTCGACCCCTGGGTGGAGCCACCTTTGCATCCAGCCGGGGCTCATTTAAGACCCAGGTCTGCACTGCTGGCCTCTTTCCTTGTGTGCAGTTTTCCTGCCCATGTGGTTCCCAAAGCCCTGCCCCACCCATTCAGGGTCTGTCTCCGCTCCCTCCACTGTGGACGCCGGGCCGCCTCCTGACTGAGCCTGGGGGCTCTTGAGGAGATAGTCAGCAGCACAGGCTGTGGGAAGCACATAGATCATTTTGCCTTCTGGAAAGATCGTGCTCCTTCTGGAACCTGCTCCTGTTAGGCCCTTTCCCAGAAGAAAGATCATCTCCAGAGGTCCCGGAGAGAAAGGGAGTGAGGACGGGCAGAAATGGGGGTGGACGTGTGGATGGGTGTTACCAGAGCGATCTTTTTCATGAAGAGTGGAGAGATGATGGAAGACTAGCTCCGGAAGATAAGGCCCCGGAGTCAAAGTCTCAGATCTAGGGAAGCAGTAACGTTCCCGGGAGGAGCTGCCGCCTTTCAGAAAGAAAGCCACATAAGTTTCATTTCAGCATCTCTCCTTTTAACCTGGGAATGGAGAAGAAAAAAGCCTGGTGGGGGTTGATTGGCACACAGGGGGCCACCTCCATTGGTTTAGACCAGCTTTAGAAGCTCCAGTTGGGAACCTGTTATCTAACCACCAGGACAGTCGTCTCATTACTGTTTAAACAGGGAAACCTTATTAGAATCTCTTGTTGCTAAACACACCACACTCTTGCCTTTAAGGGGAACCCTGGAACACCGGCGCTTGTTAGAATCCAGGTAGAAGGGATTTGTTTTTTCAGGCAAAGTAATGTTCTCAGTGAATGAGTTTGGCCCTCCATGTTCAGAAACTGATTTAATCTGGAATGAGATGCGTGTGGCAGAGATGGCATAAAGCCATCCAGTCGTCAGATTCAGCATCACTGCCTCGACCACAGCAAGAGACCGCTGTGCACTGGGGGCACGAGGCACCGAGCAGCAAGGAGACGAGGCTGCAGGGGAACCTTCGCTTTTCCAGCTTTTCCACCAAGAAATGTATCTCTTTTCGATTTTGTTGTCATCCTCCTCATGGCAGTGGCCCCCAGGGAGCCACCTTGGGGCCACGCTCTGCACCTCTGCTACTGACCTTCCAGAGGAGCAGACTTCCTGTTCCCCAGGGCAGAGGTCAGGGTTCCAGAGAGCCGGCAGAGGACGCAGCTCGGGAACCCCTGGGCTGCGTGCTCCAGCAGGTCCAGGGATGTCCCGAGTCGTAGCAGCCAGGTGGGGCCTGCTACGGGTGGCAGCTTTGGGTGAAATACAGCTTTGGAGACAGCACGGCGCAGCGGCTTTGGCGCCAGCCGGGCCCCGAGTCTGCATCATAGCCAAATGGCCTCAGGTGAAACACAGCCTCTCCAAGCCCCAGATTTCCTCTTTACGTGGTGAGGATAATCGCAGGCACCTGCAGGGCTGTTCCGACGCAGACAGGAGATGGCCCCGTACAGTGCCCGCCACCAGGCTGGCCTCAGGAGCGGTGCCCTGAGCACGCCTCGGGGAATGCGGCCAGGTGTCCCCATCACTCTAAAGGACCTGCGACAGAAAGGCGTGCGGGGGCAGCAGGGCCACTCAGTCCAGACCAGGGAGCCGAGGCTCTTTCCATAAGTGACATGATTCAGGCGAGCTAGGACCCAGGCTAGGCCTTGGCCTCTGCCCTCTGCCCTCTGCCCCTTCTCTCTTACCACGGGGTCGTTATGCTTCCCCACACTAGGGTGGGGGACACGGTTCGCCCAGCCTTTCTCAACCTCTTTATCTCTAGTGTGTGCTTCTATAAATTTAAAGTTCCTTCGTTGGGTAAAAGCTTTAGAATGACTAAGATTCCTTTTGTATTGCATAACGTTCTTGCCATTTAAAAGATTAGCAGGCGTAATTTCAGCGCGCCTTCGTGAATGGCGTGCCTCACTTAGCTTAATCTCTCTTCGGTACATGTTACAACATATAAAGAGAGTGTCTCCAGCACACATGGGGAGCTTGAAAACGAAAGATCCCTCTGATCCAAACTTTCAGAATGGTGGGCCTCTTAAAAAAGAAAAAAACATGGTGAACGGCCTCCCGTGCTGTCAGCGCCGGCTTCCCTGACATAGAAATGCCGGGTGCCCTGGGGACGGGGATGGGAAGTCATTCCATTTCCTCTGGGGGAAGAGGGCAAGGCGCCGAGTTTGGGGTAACACTGGAGGAAACCGGCCTTCCCTGGCCACAGAGTAGCAGGCAGGCATCACCTTTGGAAATCTCTGTCTGGGAAAGCCCTGTCTGCCAAGCCCTGCGGAAGATGCCATGAGCCGCACTTGGCGGCCTGAGGGAGCGGCTAGGGTAGAACTTGAGAGCCCGGGGGTTTGAGAGAGCGCGCTGGCCACCCCGACGTCAGCAGCCTGGAGGGAACGCCCCGTAAATGCCAGTCCCTCGACTAAGTGCTGGGGAAGAAATGACAGCCTTGTTGTCAATCAGGCGAGACTACCTGAGTGCCCACCTGGAGCAAGGTACACTTTGCAGACCATGTAGAGGTTCAGGGGCTCTGAGCGTTGGCGTCTGTGGACGCGGACAAGGTCATGATCTTCGTCGCCATCGTCATGGTAACAGCCACGTTCGGGACCTACTGTGTTCATTCATTCAGAAATGTTTCCAGGCTGCCTACTGTGTGCCAGACAGTGTTCTCATAGGCTACCTAACAGGAGGGAAGGCTGAGGTGCAGAGAGGTGGAAGTTTAGTAAGCAGCCTAATTCACTCAGCTATTCAAGGGCAGAGCTGAGATTCCAGCCCAGGTCAAGTTGAATTTTTCTGTGAGGATGACTTTGCAGATGTACTTACATAAGAAAGGGAGATTTCACGGAGTGACTGAACCGTGCACAGCATTTCGTGAATCAGATCTGCGTTCAGGCAGTAGGGTATTGGGCGTCTGTTGTTTACAAGGCCACACCCAGGGGAGTGTGTAGTCTGGAGGGAAGAGGAAGGAGACAGGTAGTGATGGGGTAGTTGGTTTGTTGGCACGTGTCCCTGTGTGTCTGTGTGTGTGTGCGTAGCTACATGAAAAGAGTGTCCAAAAGAGGCCCCGGTGAAGCACTGATGGAGCTCGGGGCGGGGGGGTGGGGGGGGGAATCGTGTGTGTGGACCCCAGTGACTTGCTAACCTGAGAACTCTTCCAGAAGGTACCATTCAGACACTGTCAGTTTACATTGCTTGGCCCAAGGCATGTATTACATTTGAATTTATTGAAATTTATTTCTATAACTCCTCCGAAGGATGTTTTGTCTAGAAGCCCTCTCTGAATATATCATCTTATAGCAGATCCACAGTGCCACCTATTCTCACGGCATTGCTACCACGTCGGGGGGGGGGCTGGGTAAGAGCCTCGTGTTACAAAGAAAGAATCCTAAGATGTCCATCAGAGCAGGTGCATCAGAGCGCTGCGAGCCCAGGCGTGACGTGGGGGGACATTCGGACGAGGGCGTGTGTGATCCCATGATCCCCTGTCCTGCAGAAACCATTCATTCCCCTGAACTCTTTCTCCAGGACCACCAGAAAGAAATGCCTTTCTCAAAAGGTCTGACCTGACGCTTCCTGAGGATGGCGCTGGTATTTGGGAGTCAGAGGCGACCTCTTCTGTTCACCCCGTCTGGGAGGGAACTGCCGTGTGGAGCTGGTACGAGGTCAGGGCAGGAGACTGAGTTATGCCCCCTCACTCGAGGGGGGAGTTTTTATTATTCTGCCCAGACACTTGAATTTGAAATACATACTTTGTTACAGGTAATTTTGGACGACTCCAGAAAGGACTCCTCTAAGGGGTCTTTCAAAATAATTTCACCACATTAAGTTTTAAGCTTAGGTTGCCATCTTGTTGGTTTTGTGTGATTTGTTTTTATAAATGGACCTTCCAGTGGTCCTCCAGGTATATGAACGTTCCCATCAGACACCTTTTGTTTATGTAGCGTCTCAAGGAGCCACCTGATGAAACGGAGTCACGTGTCTTAGGCTCCCGTGCACATCTGCAGGCGCATCTTTCCAGCCTCAGGTTGGGCACCTGAATGTTTGAACGCCGTGCTCTCCAGCCGGTTTTCTTCACTTCTCTTTTGTGGGCCTTCAGCGTCTTTTAAAGGTTATGTCTGAAGACTTTGCGCTTCGGAGCTTCCCTGGTGGTGCAGTGGTTAAGAATCCACCTGCCAAGACAGGGGACCCGGGTATGAGCCCTGGTCCGGGAAGATCCCACATGCCACAGAGCAGCTAAGCCCGCGCGCCACAACTACTGAGCCTGCGCTCTAGAGCCCTCGAGCCACAACTACTGAGCCCGCGTGCCACAACTACTGAGCCTGCGTGCCACAACTACTGAGCCTGCGTTCTAGAGCCCTTGAGCCACAGCTACTGAGCCTGTGCTCTGGAGCCCGTGAGCCACAACTACTGAGCCCACGTGCCACAACTGCTGAAGCCTGCATGCCTAGAGCCCGTGCACTGCAACGAAGAGCAGCCCCCGCTCACCGCAACTAGAGAAAGCCCGCGCACAGCAACGAAGACCCAACGCAGCCAAAAATAAATAAATAAAATTAATTTTTTTTTAAAAAAAGACTTGGACTTCCCTGGTGGCGCAGTGGTTGAGAGTCCGCCTGCCGATGCAGGGGACATGGGTTCGTGCCCCGGTCCAGGGAGATCCCACATGCCGTGGAACGGCTGGGCCCGTGAGCCATGGCCTCTGAGCCTGCGCATCCGGAGCCTGTGCTCCGCAACGGGAGAGGCCACAACAGTGAGAGGCCTGCGTACCGCAAAAAAAAAAAAAAAGACTTGGCACTTGCAAAGCTATCTCTCTCTGAAACCTGATGCACTCTGTCGTTCCCCCCCCCCGCCCCCCACCGCCCATGTGTCCTGCTCCCACTCTGTCCTCGGGGGTGGGCAGGCCTGGGGCCGCTCATCTTCACATCTCTATAAGCTTGATTCTCAGTACACGTTTATTGGGTGAGTGAATGAATGAATGAATGAATGCATGCACGCAGGAAGCGTTCCACCAGAGAATTCTTAAACTCTTAGCCAGTCGTGGAATTTCCCCACAGCCAGCTTTTAGAAGCCTGAAAATATTTTTGATATTTATCTCTTTAACGAATATGTTAAAAAAAAAAAAAAGCGCCAACCACTGTTTCTCAACTGATTCCTGAACGTGTGATGAGAAGCACGATTCCTTGGGGGAGAAAACCTGTTCAGGTTAAATTCTTACAGCCTCATATTGTTCAGCTGAGATGTAGCAAGACTCTAAACAGCCAGGTACTTTGACCTACCTCAAGTATTCGCCGACGTGAGACATTCTGTCCTCGTACCAAAAAAAAAAAAAAAAAACAAACCAGAAAAAAGCACAACCGCCCCAGCCCGGGGTTATGTCAGGACTGCCACCGGCAGTACTGTCTTGTGTGGCCAAGCTGTAGGTCAAGAGAAAGTTTTAAGAACAATAATAAGGTAGGAAAAACACCAAAGCTCAATTGGAGATGCTGGGAGATAAATAGATGTATATTTGCCATATATGGTAATAAAAGAAGTCCAAGCAGATGCTCTTGGCATTTATGGACTTCTCAGTGATTCATCAGCAGGACTAAAGCCTTCAGCCAAGAGATATAGAATCTGTTAAACTGATCTCTCTCCTGAATGGTTTCACTACAAAGAGGCCATGCTGTGAATTCAAAAGAAAATTCCACGACTGTGTAAAAGTATTTGGTAACAGGCCTGAGAAAGAGGGATTCCAAAAGTATTGGAAAGCCATTTGTTTACCAAAGCAGAATCACTCTCTAAGCGTTAGCAACTTTCTGTAGATTCTCTGTAGGTTCCCGCAGCAGCAGCTCTTCCTCTCATGCCAGAAACAGGGGTCTGAGCTTTTGCGGCTGAGCTGCTCACGGACACACCCTTCTTGCGGAGGTGTGTAGGTAGGTAGGTGTAACTCAGGGCTCCATTTCCAGGGACAGGGTTACAGATGAGCACCTAGGCGTGTACCTCCTTCCAGCCCAGCGGCTTCCGAGCTGTGCCTGGTTCCTGCCATCCAGGCCCGCAGCACTGCTCCGAGCAGCAGACCTGGACGGGCCCGACCTCTCTGGACTTCTCAGTGGGTTGCTGCTCCCCACGCCTGTAGAAGCGACATTACGGCATCCCAGAGAGCAAGCGTGAGGGACACTGGGTATCCCCACGACACGGCAACCGCATGCCCCCCAGGATTTCCCGTGAAATGTGCTAATTTTGAAATGACACACGTGCTTCGGAACTACCAAGAAGATGTCGTTTTAAACAGGGTTCTCGAGCTGTGCAGACTAACCAGACGGGAGAGTCACTGGATGAAGTCATCTTCGAGGCCACAGCTCGATCAGCGGGATGGGTAACTCACCTTTCCTCCCTGCCCTTGCCGGGCATCATAGCCCTCATCCCTGACCTCTGGGGTCTCTGAGGGCCTGCTGGAGAAGCCTGGGTGAAACTAAGGAGGTGCTTCCTTGGTGCTCTCGAATGGACTTCCTTTGCTGGAGTGAAGTCGGGTCCCCTCCCTGGAGCGTGCTAGCCGGGCCATCCGGGATGCCGACGTGTACCCAGGCCAGGAAGCCCCCAGGGAGTCTCTCTTTGCTCTGGAAGCTTTTGTTTCTCCTCAATTGCTAGGTTGGGGTAATCCCTTGGGAAGCCTCTGAGCATCTTTAAACATAAAGTCTGATTCCAAAGGTTTAAATTCCCTGGTTGCCACTGAGTCACATGTTTCTTAGGCTTGGTTTTCAGCCATATGATATAAATAATTCCATTTAGAAATTAAGAAATTATGGCCTGCATTTCATATGCAGTAGTATTTTCCAAAAAAGAAAATGCATGAAAAAATTATAATATCCCTGTTTGGACCCCTTGTCTGTGGGGCTTTCTGGTTGCCTGGGGGGCACTAGGAGCCTCGTTCTGCTGCTAAAGCACAGGACCCTGTGGCTGAAGGATCCTGCCTTTGTTTCCATGTGTGCGTTTGAGTGGGTGTCTGAAGAAGCATTTACAGTGTGCTCTGCATATGCTAGTAGATTTTCCCATCGTACATTATTAATTATTCCTCTGAGCAGCTCTATGAAGGGAGTAAATATTAGTAAACAATATGTACTGATTTTTAAGCCAAGACAAAGATATATCTTCTCCATGCTGCTTAATTTTAGGTAAGCT
Organism: Leucopleurus acutus; assembly: GCF_964270905.1. NCBI lineage: Eukaryota > Metazoa > Chordata > Mammalia > Artiodactyla > Delphinidae > Leucopleurus > Leucopleurus acutus. The sequence continues at coordinate 7,943,439 of NC_139158.1, forward strand.
AGTTGCACACAGCTGATGAATAAACTTGAAGTAAGGCCTTCGGGTGGGAAAACAAAGAAAACTGAGATCAGATCCGGGAAAGAGGGACTCTCCTGGTGGTCCGGTGGCTAAGACTCCGTGTTCCCAATGCAGGGGGCCCAGGTTCGACCCCTGGTCAGGGAACTAGATCCCACATGCCGCTACTAAAGATCCTTCAGGCGGAACCGAAGGTCCCACACGCCGCAACTGAGATCTGATTTTTTTTTAAATTGAAATATAGTTGATTTACAATGTTGTGTTAATTTCTGCTGTACAGCAAAGTGATTCAGGTGTGTGTGTGTGTGTATGTGTGTGTGTGTGTGTGTGTATATATATGTATATATATGTGTATATATATATATATATATATATATATATATATATATATATATATATACACGCACATTCTTTTTTTAAAATCCTTTTCCATTGTGGTTTATCACAGAATATTGGATATAATCCCTTGTTCTTTACAGTAGGACCTTATTGTTTATCCGTTCTGTATGAGATCTGATTTTAAACCTTTTCTTTCTCGGTCTCCCTGGTGAAATCTGTCCTTGTTTTATGATTTGCCTGCTGAGTCCAGGATCTGTGTGTAGGGTCTGTCTCTGCCCCTTTGGTGCTGGTTTGAGGTGATGTTTTGTTTTGTTTTGTTTTGTTTTTCATGGTTCTGACTTTTATTCCTTTTTGAGTAAGTTTGGTAGCATATATATATTTTTTTAACATCTTTATTGGTGAGATGATGTTTTAAGTGTCCCCATTATTGTCTGAGATCTGAGACTTTATCTTCTGATTTACAAAACGTATGAATGTTCATTACAGAGATTTGCATTTAAAGAAGATAGTAATCAATCACCTGTAATCCAAGACATAAATGTTAGCTCTGATGCTTTAGATCTTTCTCATCTTTTTTGGTTCATAAATATTACATACGTTAAAACAATAGAGATTATGCTGTACATATCGTTTGTAGCATGGTTTTCCCGCAACCGTAGTATCTTATATAATGAAAAAAATGTAAAGCATGTGGTGGGCCAGTAGGTTTCCTGCTAATATTTATTGTACTTATAAAATAATTCTCCTTTGGAGACATATGTCTAGTTGAGCTATGCATTAGCAGGTACCGTATTTATTTTCTTTGTGGGCTGAGCACAGGCTGAAATAATGCCTGGCTGTTTGCTTGGCCCTGTGGACAGCACCGAGTCTGGGGATTCTGCCACCGGGGAGCCACAGCGGGGGGTAACCCAGTTGCTCTGTAAACCTTAAGGTCATCTTACTTTTTTGAGCTATCACTCAACCCTCATCCTTAATTTTTAAAAGAACGCTTTTGAGGTTAAAAGGATATAATTTATTTTAAGCCGAAGAAGTGAAAAATAAGCCCTAATCCCATTCATCTGCTGTTTAACCCTCACATAGTTCTCACCATCCTTTTCCAAACACGTACAGATGTGCGTTTATCCATTTTTACAGCGTGGGGGTCATACTGTAAACCCATCTTGCAGTTTGTGGCTTCTTTTCCCCTCTTTCTCCCCTTTTAACCCCTGATCATCCTCCAGATCTGGGATCAGGCGCCCCTTCCTCCGTCCTGCAGGAAGTGCCTGCTGCCCCAGCCAGGTCGGCTTCATAAACGGACCCCCAGCGCCACGACCCTCCTCCTTACAGGGCTGACCGCGTGGAGTGCACTCCTGTGGGTGGTCAGTGACTGACGTCCCTCTCCCTGCTGAACAGGCGCCCCACGAGGTGCAGGGACCGATTGGTTTCGCTCATGATTGAAGGAGCACCTGTAGCGGTGCCTGGGGGCCTATAACATCTACTTGACAAATATTTGTTGAACAGGTGGCAGTCGTGTGCCTTAGTCCGTGGTATCAGCCGTCCTTTGAAAAATAATTCTACTGACTACCTAATGTGCCGCTGTATTGCTTTACGAACGTTTATGTAATAAGTAACCCCCTACTGTCGGCATCTACATTATTTCTGGTTTTTCTCTCTTCCAAACACATGCTAAGCATTCTTATACATAGATCTCTGCCTACATCTCTGATCTTCCTGATGGATAAATTCCTAGAATTAGAAGCACTAAACTGAAGGCTTAATCTGCGTTCTAATCCAAAATAGCTCGTTTGTCTAAATGTCAGCAGGGCCGAAGGTCCAGAGTAAACGACACGGTGCGGGTGTGCGGGGAAGTGAGAGTCACGCTTCCTGGTTCCTTCCGGAGGGTCCCAGGGTAAAAAGGCACTTCAGGCACGTCCCGTCTAGCACGTGGATCCCCTTTGCAGCAGGTCCCGTGAAGGGTCAGCTTGGCTGTGATTCTGGGAAGAGCATCTTTAGTTCACTCATTCGATCCACAAGTATTCACGAGTGTCTCCTCTGGGCCTGGCACCATCAATGGTCCCAGGACTGGAGTCGGGGTGTGTAGGCCCCTCAACAGTCTACTGGGCATCTGTCTAGACTTGGTTCATCATTCGCACTAGGAGGTAAGCCCCAGGAGGGCAGGGACTGCAGTGAGCTCATTCACTGCACGGAGTAAATGCTCAAATGGTTTTATAATACATTACGTGTATAATACGTGCTTCTTCTCTTTGACAAACTCAAAACCTATTGATGTGTAGATACATAAAGAAATCACAGCAGTATTTTCATAGTTCTGAAATAAAACTCAAGGTTTAGACACGAGCATTTTTTTCAGAAAGGGACCTGGAAGAATATTTTGAAATCAGACCTAAAGGCAAATCAGACGTAATTAGAGAATTAGAGGAACCTGAGGTGGCCTCCTTCCCGGCCCCACCACTGAACTCCTGGCCAACAAGAGTCCTGCAGGAAGTCTCTGCGCCACCGGCAGGCGTGATGCCATCTCAGGCCAGGAGAGCCAGGTGCCACAAGACGCAGGGGAGGGTTCCAGGGCCCAGAGGTGGCTGGCTGGCCCAGCTGCTTCAAGGGACGCCAGCAAGTCATCAGCGGACCCACAGGCCTGACCTCTGGACAGCGACCAGTTCTCCGCTCCGAGACTAAAACCTTAAAGCTGCTATTTCTCAAACATTTTGGTCTCTTAATATTGAGGGTTCCAGAGAGCGTTTGTGTCCGTGTGGATATCTATCAGTAGTGACCATGCTAGAGATGTTTTTAAAGCACAAGAAATCACAAGCACACGTGCCAGCACTTCAGGGTGATGACCTCATCACACGTGACACAGTGTCTGGAAAACTCCACTGGGCATGTCTATGAGAATGAGAGCGGAAAAGGAAAACAGCAAAAATAGTTCTGACCTCATGGACCCCTGGAAGGGTCTGAGGCATCCAGTGGTCCCAGACCCCACCGTTAGGGGCATTCGGGCTCTCCCGTACCACTGAGCTGCCGCCACGTGCTGCCTTCAAACCAGAGCCTCTGTGCATCTCGAACCTGTGTCCCAGGCACCATCCTCAGCCTTCATCACCTTAGGGCCAGGTTGGGGCATCACCCATCTAATAAACCTGCCACTCTTCATCGTCAAACGAGTTTCGCTAAAGAAGACCGCCACTGGCTGTCACCCAGGAGCTCAGCGGTCCTCTGCACTGCCTGGCTCCTTGGGTGTCCATCCTCTGCCTGCGGATGCCCTTAGCTGGTCCTTGCCACTCAACCCCAGGAACCCTCCGTGCAAGCCCTGCACGAGCTCCCCTCCGCTCAGCTCCACAGAGCCAGGCCTTCCCATTATGCAGTTTTATTAGGCACAGCGCTGAAGACACATCCATCAGTATTAGAGCCTTTCTGCCGAGATACAGAACATGTTTTAAATGGAGCAAAGAAATTTAAATGGGAAGAAATTATAGCATGAGTGAGTTTATCCCTTTCAAGGTAATCTTATTTAATAACCAAAAAACTCACAAAGATGTGCATTTTATCCAGCTACAAAGGCGGCGTGGCAGGTTATATATTGTGGTAATTACATGTTTGGGGTTTCATTCCTTCTTTCAACTCGATTTCTATTCTCTCAGAAAAATCAACCATTGTAGAAAAAGGACTATTCATTTATTTCATTGCCGGGTGGCCCATACACTGTAAAAATAGGTCAAGAACCATAATCTAAATTGACTGCTGATAAATAATTAAAGCTAATGGAATTTTCTCAAATCTGTGAACTAAAGTCTTTGAGAAATTGCCAGGACATACTGTCTGCTGTTGTATAGAAAGATATTTTTTATTTAACACTTCAGCTTAAATGCCATTTAAAATTACTCTTTTCTATCACAAAGACTGGAAGGAGTATGTGTTCATCTCTAAAAGTAACCAGAAGTAGGGTGCTCCATTGATAGCTGCATGACTCATCTCCAGATGATGAGGGTGGGAAGCGAAGGTTTCAGGATCCTGGAACAAAGAGAAACTTCACTTTCCACTGAACTGCATTTTAAGTTGAGTTCTACGACGTGTGCATTATACAATATATATTGTCTTGCCTGAAAAACTTCATACCTGGTCTGTGCTCTTGTATACACGATAAAGGGAGAATTCCAGCCATCTTCAGTGACATAAGTACCAAGAACTATCTTTCTTTTGTGGATAATTATGATTCTCTCATTGATGCCATTAGGACCTTATAAAAATACACTTGACAGATATGCAGAGAGGTTAGTTTTGGAAGAGATGGCTTATCAATACGAAAGCAGATTGGCATACTGCAGTCAATAAGGCTGGCCCTAGATGTGACACACCGGTAGGTTTTTCTTTATCATAAGGATGATTCGGCCATCAGCAGGATATTCTAGAATCCCAAGGACATCCGAAGGGAGAATCAGTAGCTAGATGCTTTTGAACAATATGTCTTCAGTGTTTGGGCTCTAAGTTGTAGAAAGGGGGTCGTTTTCTTGTTTCAGTTTGGTTAAATATCTTGGTTGAAAAAAAAGTCACCAATTTGCTATTCTTACTTTTTAGCAGAGTTGCAGTTGTTAAACTGCAGTACTTACATCCAATGTTGTATTTACTGTGTTTTAATGTATTTATAAATGATGGACCCCGTTTCTGAAATTACACTTCTTTGCATTTCTCTTTATGAAAACACTCTCTATGGAAATTTCTTGATTTAAAAAGAAATTATTCCATTCAAATGCTCCTATCTGGCATCTGTATAATCTATATATCTAGCGCCTAGAACCTTTATTCTGGGGTAGCCAAGGTCTCTGGGAGATGCAGTGAGTATTGTCCGTGGCCGTTTTGAGGACCCCATTGCTTTCTTCTTCTCTAGAACTTTGTTCCAACACGACTGAGGGCTTCTTAGGTGCTGCTCGTACAATGTGTCCAGAATGGGGAGCATGAGACCCTGGAGCGAGGACCCCAGCGAGGGCTGTGCCGAGATTTGTCACACAGGAGTGGGGAGAGTGGCACTTGGTCCAGAGAGAAGATTCGGGGCGCAGAGGGAGGTGTTGGAAAGACGTGAGCTGGGCCCTCAGATACCTGCAGGGCTCCGTCTCCAGGCCCAGAAGAGGAAGGCTCAGCCATTCTCGGTCCCCTGCTCAACCCGGGGGTGCGGGGAGCCGCTTCTCTGATCTCCCTAAGGAAATGCGTTATTAAGCAAGTCACTGACAGTGCAATCACTTCGAATCTGATCTTTTTTCTTTTCTTTTTTTTTTTTTTAAAGTGATTTATTTACCGACAAATTGCTACTAGTAATAACATCATTTGTGCTCAGGAGAGCTTCCCTCTGAGCGTCAGCCTTTGGTAGGTGGTGCCTGGAGCCGGTATTTGAAAACTCCCGGTTCCACAGTGAGGCACAGTCTCGCACCAGGACTGTCCCGGGAGGGACAGACTGGCCTTGGGAGGGTGAGCCGTGTGACCAGGACACCACGGGTCCCCTACCTCGGGCAGGAGATTGGACCAGACGACCCTAGATTTCCAGGTTAACCCGATGAAGGAGACAATTAACTAGTTGCTTGGCTGTAATTTAAGAGCAGCAGTCCCTCACCCCAGTCTCGTAATTCTCTCCGGGCCTGTCCTATGCGATTGGTCAGCGGAAGGCTTCGCGGGTCTCAGAGTGAAATATAGTGTTTTGGAAACCTTTTATATTTCAAACATACACAGGCCAAGGTGAAGAATACAATGAACCCCATGTCCCATCCTCCATCTATAATAGTCATCTGCCGATCAACACACACTTGTGTCATCCTTATTCTCACCCGTTACCCCTTACCATTAAATTATTTTGAAACAGAAACCATATTTCATCCATAAATATTTTAGTAGGCGTCTCTAAAAGACAAGAGCCCTTTTTAAAAAACACGGCTGCACTACCTAAAGTACAGGCCACGTCATTGAAAAACAAAAACAACTTGGGATCTGTTTTAACTTTAGTTCATTGTGTGGCCATATTTTATCAATTATAATACATACACTTTTACACATTTCACCGTCTTCAACATTAGAGCGAGGATGAAAATCAATGACATCACAGTTGAATAAGCCACATCTTTTTCCCCTTGGGGTGGCATGAAATAACAGTACCTCTTACACTTGACGGTATCAAACTTAGTGAAATAGGCTATGTTATGGAATGATTCTCTTTGAATAAACACCTAAAACATTTTCCAGTCAGAATGTCCTTGTTTTGAGGCCTGAGTAACGAGGAGGGATTAGTGAATTCATATGGAGATATTTTCAGCTCCGGGCGGGTTTGTAGCACGGGACCTCCTCATGCATAAGCATTTCCTAGGGTTTTAAATGCCGGCCAGGCTTATACTTTTGCCTGGCCCCTGTCAACGGTTGAACTCCTTCCCCACCTGAACACAGTGAAGGAAATGCGAGCTAAGACCAGGAGAGGGGGGAGGCCGAGAGTTACCCGGGCCGAGGTGGTTCTGAAACAGAAGCCGGAGGGATGAGGCCACTTCTGCCGATGCCGCAGGGCTGGGTCCCTAACGACTGCTGTACCCGCACGGGGGCGGGGATGCTGGCAGCCCTGCGGGAGCCACAAAGGAGAGCCTTTAACAGGTACCCTCCACGCTGCCCCCAGTGCTCTCGGGGAGACCCTGTTGTCACCGAAGAAAACAGGGCCCCGCTCCTGGTCTGTGCCACAGAGGACAAGGTGCCACTGAGATGCAGTCAGACGGTCGGAGTCTTCAGTGTAGGCAGAGTCGTTCCAGAGAAACACACCTGAGTTACAGAGAAGCAAAAGGGAGAGGGAAAAGGGCATTGTAAAACTGAGTAGAACATGTCGGGAAATCTGGACTTCAGAATCTTCTGGAAATAGAGATCATTTTATGGCTTGGAAGATGCATTCCCCCCCACCCCCCGAGCCATGTGGCTTGTCCCCCACCAGGGATTGAACCTGGGCCCCAGCAGTGAGAGTGCCAAGTCCTAACCACTGGACCGTCAGGGAGTTCCTGGAAGATGCATTTGTAATTCATAGCCTCTTTTTGTTTACACGTGAGGCCTGGCTATTCCCCTTCATCTGCTTGTCCTTCCAAACCTAAACAGCCATGTCCTGGGCACCGTTCCTTCCAAGACTCAGAGGTGGGCCCGGGTGGCCACCAGATTTGAATCCATGGTATGAGATTCTGTGATGCCGGCCCTGGCATCACGTGTCAGTGTGGATGGGAGAAGTGTCATGGGTATTGAGAGTGCCAGGTCCCGAAGAGGGAACAGAGCCTTCCAGAGACCACCCAAGTGCTCAAAATGGGCAGAGAGTCAAAGATTCAGACCATCTGGGTTCAGAGACTGTGTGTCTTGTGTTACTCGCTGCCACCTCACAGGTGTGACTGAATACTGCGTGGTGATTTCATAATTTCATTTCTGTTTTGCTTTTAAATCAGAATGGTTTCTCCAGCAGTAGTCATTAGACAGAAAATTCCTCAATAGCATTTTACTGTTCAGGTTTCTGACCTGAAAAATGAGTTGTGAATCAATGGTTTGGGGACTAATGAAAATGCTTTTCACATAGAAGCTCCTCTCGATAAACATCGCTTATTATTTGCCACGTGCTCCAGGGAGAGAAGGTAGCAATGCAGTGCTCTGGTTTTGCCAACAGACATCCGATATTAATAATCTCAAGGGCATCGCTGTCTGCGTGTTAAGATGTTCGCTGCTTTCTGCTCAGTAAATGATACAGAATTGAAGAAAATTTGAAACAGCATTGAAAAACCTGTTGCTGAATTAAGCGTGGTAATCCTACATTTAAGTTTCTTGACCTTGTGTTAATTTCCTAATTCTCATTCACGCCAGTGAGTTTTTTGTTTGTTTGTTTGTTTAAATTTATTAATTTATTTATTTTTGGCTGCGTTGGGTCTTTGTTGCTGCGCACGGGCTTTCTCTAGTTGCGGCAACCGGGGGCTTCTCTTTGTTGTGGTGCGCGGGCTTCTCATTGCGGTGGCTTCTCTTACTGTGGAGCACGGGCTCTAGGCACGCGGGCTTCAGTAGTTGTGGCTCGTGGGCTCTAGAGCACAGGCTCCGTAGTTGTGGCTCAGGGGCTTAGTTGCTCCGCGGCATGTGGGATCTTCCCAGACCAGGGCTCAAACCCGTGTCCCCTGCAGTGGCAAGCGGATTCTTAACCACTGCGCCACCAGGGAAGTCCCGCCAGTGGGGTTTTGATTGGCGTGGACCCCGTTTTCTTCAGTTTGCAGTTGCACAGAAGGGCACGTGGTCCCCTGCAATGACTGGGAGTGGTAACAGCCGTAGCTTTTGGTGCTGTTCAGAGAGCAAAAGAGCACCCTGTTCTAAAAGGACAATGCAGGGACGTCTCTGGAGGCACAGTGGTTAAGAATCCACCTGCCAATGCAGGGGACATGGGTTCGAGCCCTGGTCCGGGAAGATCCCACATGCTGCGGAGCAACTAAGCCCATGCCCCACAACTCCTGAGCCCGTGAGCCACAACTACCGAAGCCTGCACGCCTAGAGCCTGTGCTCTGCAACAAGAGAAGCCACCACAATGAGAAGCCCGCGCGCCGCCACGATGAGTAGCCCCTGCTTGCCGCAACTAGAGAAAGCCCGCGCGCAGCAACGAAGACCCAACGCAGCCATTAATTAATTAATTAATTAGTTAATTAATAAAAAAGGACGGTGCAGCCTGTCATGTCCTCACTAACCAATGACGGAGCGGTCTACGGGTCAGAAGTCAGCATCCTTGGTTCTGGGTTCTTAGTTTGGTACTAAACCAGGTAATATTTGGAGGTAGCAGCATAAGATAAGGAATTTCTCAGAGTGCCCAAAATAAAATGGGAATGAGTGATTTTTTTAGCTGGTGACTCCAAGAACATCACTTCGTGTGTGTATGGGTGTGAATATTTAGGGCCTTTTTTCTCTCCAGCTGTCTTCAGATAGATGTGTGTGCTTGAGTGCAAACACACACATCCAGCTTTAACATCTTAAGAGGTTATTTTAGCAGGTCTGCCGTGAGACGCGATTATGCCCAAAGACACGATTTTTTATACTGGGCTGGTTAAGACCGGGGCAGCGGAGACCAGTTTACTTTATTTACTACCATTATGAGAGGCGTGGCTCTTCCACCATCCAGGAGCGGTCTAGAATACTTTTGCCATCTGCTGAACTTCTCAAAGCTGGTGCTCTCATGAGGCTGGCCCTGTGCAGTCTGGGGCTTGGGGTGGACCCGGGGCGAGCCGAGTAAGAGGCACTCTTTTGTGGGCTGAGCGCCAGGGCTCCCGGGTGCCTGCCCCCAAGGCTGCACCTCCTCTCCAGCTCTCCCTCGTCTTGTCTTCGCAGGGTCTCAAATGCCTTGGCCCCCTGCCAGCTCTCACATTCCATGACCCCATCCAGCTTCGCCGTTTCTCCTCCGAGTTTGGGCCCATTACAAGCCTTTTGAGTGGTCCGTGTGTGCCCCTCACAGTGCTGGTGTCCAAGCTGATGGATTCCTTTACAAAATGTCCGTGTGGCGTGGGCCTTGGGGAGAGCTCTGGGTTCACATCCTGACTCTTCCCGCTGTGCGACCTTGGACAAATCTCCTTCCCTTTCAGAGCCTCAGGCATCCCTGTCTGTGACGTGTGGGTACCAGTCCCTTTGGCTGGCAGAGTTACAGTGAAAAGCAAATGAACGTCCTGTATCTGAAGCCCCTCACTCAGACACGCCGAATGGGAACTGTCATTAACTTCCGCCCGCCACCCCCTTCCCCGTGGGGCTCCCCAGCCCTGCCTCGCTTCTTCCTCCACCTCACGCTCACTGCAGCCTCTTCCTCAGCCCCTCACACGTTGGTTTCCAGCGCTGCCCGGATGTTCGACCCGACGGTGTTCCCAGGCCCGGCGTCTGTGGCGACATTTGACACCAGTACCTTTTCCCTCCTGAAACGGCCTCCTTTTGACCTTGTGTTCCCCCGACTCTCCTACTTTTCCGGATTCTGGCTCTTTCACCGCTCGCTGCCTCTGGCCGTCCGGGGGTGGGGGGCTCACCGGCCTTAACCGTCTCCCCCAGGAGAGCCCTGATCCGTGAGCACATCGCTTAGCCCCGGGCTGCCCGACGTGGTGGCCACCGGCCACGTGCGGCTACGAGGGGCCACTTGACATGCAGCCAGTGCAAATGGAGGGGGGAGGGATGCGCCCCCGGTTTCAAAGACTTAATGCCGACAAAGAATGTACACTATCTCGTTAATAATTTTTATACTGGTTACATAGGAAGTGACAATATTTGGGGTATATCGGGTGAAGTGAAACTAAAACTGATTTCCTCTGTTTCTTTTTGCATCTCGAACGGAGCTGTTGAACGCTGTCAGTCACGCAGGTGGCTCGCACTCTGCTGGCAGCGCTGGCCTGGGACATGGACCCCAGCCTTGAGGGCTCACATCCAGGCGGGGCAGTCTCTCACTTGCCCGGTTCTTAACACACTTTGAGAGATTGTTTGCTCTTTAATTTATTTGCTCACGCACCCATTCCATGCCCTGGGAGTTCCCCCTCGGTGTGACCAGCCCGTCTAGGCAGAGGCAACAGAGGTCTTTCTGCTGACGGGCCCGCGGCCTCAGAGGGTGCCGTGTGCACCAAGCCCAGGGCCGCCCTGCAGCCCTCCCTGCTGTGCGCTGTGGGGAGCAGACTGCGTGGGGGGCCTCTTCGGGACAAGGGCCCTGGCAGGACTACAGCCAGCTTCCGCGGTCCCCACCCTTCTGGATTTCAGGCCCCTCGGGCCTAGGTTTCCTCAGCAAAATATCCCCCGGCCCCGCGTTGGATGCTGGAGTTTGAGGGGGGGGCGTGACCAAGACCCATCCCCTGCCCTCACGCAAGCCCCAGTCTGGAAGGAGGAGGGCACGTTCCTCACTCTGATCACAGCCCCCTTCACAGACTCGGGGTGAGAGGGGGCGGGAAGCGTATCCCATACCTGACATCGGAGCCTGGCTGCTTCCGGTTCTGCAGTAGCCAGTTCAGGTGTGTCGGAGGCCTTAGGGGTCCCCCTTTCAAGAGCCCGAGGGCCATCAGGTGCCACCAGCTGTCAGGTGGAGCAAGACAGGCCCTCAGCCCACGCCCAGGGCTCCCAGACCATCCAAGGCCTCCCTGGTAAGTCAAAGACCACCCGAAGCCCAAGGCCTCCCACCAGCAGTTGGGAGGCAAGCGTTGCGTAGAGGTTCTCATCCTCGACCTGTTCATGTCTTATTTTTAAATTCGATTAATATGAGTCTGTGGCCTTTTGAGGGGAAGATTCGCCACAGCCCCGTGCGAGCGAGGGCGCGCACCGTTAACGCTCTGTACCCCCCACCTGTGGTCAGTGTGGACCCCGGGGATACCTGACACCTCATTCACGAGTCGCCTTCCTCACAGTCAGCCTTTTGGGAAATCAAACAGCAAACTCCATCCATCGTCTTGTGTTTGCAGTTTGTGACCAAAGTACCTCAGTGCAGTCATGCTGCCTGCTTGTCCCCTCCTGAGGGAGGCAAGGGGACTGGCCCACCCCCCTCAGAGTCCTGAGGGCTGTTTCCACCTTCACGTCCCCCCCCCCCACACACACACACACACTCAGAGAATCCAGGCCATGTCACCCCCTCCCGGGGACACAGTGAGCTCCCTGTGCGTAGACCTCCCAAGTAGTTACCTGCAGTGGCCGAGTTTCTCCCAAAGAAGCCAGGCTTATTCCTCGCGATGGAAACGTGGGCTTCACTGACCCTGCCTGGGGCCAGCCCGTAATCTTTCCTCCGTCACTCTTCACCCCTGGCAGCCTCTTGCCCCTCGCTCTCCCTTTCGGTGTTCTGTCTTATCGTCTGTGTTGCCAAAAAGCACAGTGGGCTAAATGAGATAGTGCATTAGTTTCCTCTTGCCGCTGTAACAAACTACCAGACTTGGGTGGCCGAGAACAATGGAAGCTTGTCATCTGACAGCGCCAGAGGTCAGAGTCCAGGATGGGTTTTACCGGGCAGAGCTGCGTTCCTGTAGAGGCTCCAGCTTCTCAGGCCGCCTCCAAGCCTTGGCTTGTGCCCTCCGCTGTTCTGACCTCCGCTTCCATCTCACATCCCCTCTGACTCTTACCCGCCTCCTCCCTCTCATCAGGACCGTTGTGATTACATCAGGCCCACCTGGATACTCCAGGGTCCTCTCCCCAACTCAGGGTCCCTAACCTAATCACATCTGCCGAGTTCCTTTTACCACGTAACCTAACAGAGTCACAGGTTCTGGGCATGAGAACATGGACACCTTTGGGGGCCGTTACTGTGCTCACCGCACATAGCCTTATTTATTTAAGAAGAGGCTGGCAAAGAGTTTGTTTATTTTTTTGCCATGAAGTTTGGTGTAAAAATAGAGAAAATGACCCAATGGAGGAACAAAAGGACTTCTCCAAGGAAGTCACCTTTAAGGACGCAACCTATAGGAAAATGTATAATCAAAGGGGAAACTATAATTCCTCTTGAGCAAATACTTTCACAGGTTACAATACAAATCAGTGTGGGTTAATTATGTTTGGCAAAGAGCTTATGGTACAGCCCTGTCTATTAGGTCACTCTGCAGTGGTGGAGATGTCCTGTGTCTTCGCGGTCCAGTGCCGTGGCCACCAGCCTCATGTGTCTACTGAGTACTTGAAATGTGGCTCCTGCAACTGAGAAGCTGAATTTTTAAATTTAATCAAGTTACATTTGAACATAAAGAGCTGGTGACAACTGTATAAGACCGCATGGGCTGGAACAAGGGAGCCTCACCTGGGTCTGTAGGTAGGCGTTAGGAAGCCCTCAGTGAAGTAATTTGCAGAGTTTTCTCCCAGAGGCGAAGGTCAATAGCTGTCCTCAGATTCTTAGAAGGGCTTCCTGACGCCAAAATGTCACAGGCCCCTGTCCAGAGGGAAACCACAAAGAACAGTGGAGCACAGGATACCTGGAGCCGTCGTTCTTCCTAACGCCGCAGAGCTGTGCGCTGTGGTCTCGAGCTGGATTCAGAGCGTGGGATGGAGGCCCCTTTCGTTTGGGTGCTTGGCCAGAGGAACACAAAAGGCAGTTACCAAAAGAGCAGACGCCAGCGAGCCCGTGTGTACACACAGCTCAGCTCAGGGCCTGAGTAGGCCCAGGGCCGGAGCTACGTAGAGAGCTGCAGCGTTCCAGAGGCAGAGAGGCCAAGGATTCGTGTCCCCGAGCCCTCTCCTTGGCCCCTACAAAAATCCTACCTGTCTTCCCAGCTCAGATGCTGCCTCCTCTGCGACACTGCTCTTCATCTCTTTAACCTGAATTTATCCTTCCTCTTATGTTCTCCCACAGCACAGGGGCTCTTTTTCTGAAATAATGTTTTACTTTCTCCCCATGTTATGGTTGGATTGGTACACCTTTACCAATACTAGGCAGTTTTACTTGGGCGTCTGCATCAGCCTCGGAGCTTCAGGAAAACGTAGATGCTTAGGCCTTGGCCCAGACTTGCTGCACCGGGTCTGGCACATAGATCAGGCTCAGTAAATACCTTATATGCCCCAGCTCTCAGTAAAGGAGATGTTGCCTTATACGAGTCCTTTCAAAGTGTTGGAAGTATTTTCTCCATTACTTCATTTTTTTTTCTATTTTTTAAAAGTTGAGATAGAGTTGACATGTGCAGGTTTGAGGTGTACAACATGTTGGTTTGTACAGCCATTTATGTATTACAGTATAATGGCCATAGTAGCATTAGCTCACACCTTTATCACGTCACATCGTTAGTATTCCTTTTATGCTGAGAACAGTTAAGATCTAATCTCCTAGCAACTTTGAAGTTTATAATACAGCGTTGTTGACTATAATCGCTATGTTGTGCGTTAGTCAATTACTTCATTTTAAATAAGATAAAATGTTCGCAGGTTCTGAAACGGGTACTGGTGGCTTAGGATAAAATTTCCAGTGACTATCAGACATGGATTCAAAATCCATGTATCTCCCATGAATCGTGCCCCAAAGTAGCAGCTAAACTGCAGGATGGTGACCCAAATCCACTTCAGATACAAGCAAATCAAACCTACCTTATAATATTCGATGGTATTCTAAGCAAATTGTCTTAGACTGACACCAGCAAAAACTTTAGTCCACAGCACATTCAGGGAAGATAAAGCTTAGTGGTGTTCTTAAGTGAGTTCATTTAAACAACGGGGCACAGTTGGCATTATTTACGTGTATGAGGGAGGGAACGGGGCAGGAGAGGCGCCGGGATTGCTTTATGTAATGGTAACCAGCACCGCATTCGAAACTGTTTTTAGGAGACCTTAACGAATGTTTCCTTCTCTTTTCTTCTCCCATGGCTGCTTCCTGACCCACCTTCTCACCCCAGGATTTGCGCAAGCAGGTAGCGCCGCTGCTGAAGAGCTTCCAGGGGGAGGTAAGCGTTTATGTTTCTCTCGCATCCTGAGCCGCCTTCCTGTTCATCACGCTTTCTTTCTGTTCTCATAAAGTAAGTGCCACTGGCGGAAGTGCTTGCTTGGAGGGAGCCTCCCCAGCCGCACCGACCCATCCACGTGCAGGTGACGGGCTCCTCAAAGTGAGGTTTCCACCGATTCCTCCATTAAAGCCCACGGGCGAGGGGAGGCGGGATTCGGGATGTCAGAAGCGGCGGAGGAATCCGGGGAGCAGTGGCCGGCGTATCGCACTTCCCACGGTGGATTGGGCTTGTTCAGACCCCAGCCTGGGAGCCCACAGACCTCCCTGAGCTCACTGGTCCCCTGAGCTGGATGGGGGCTGCAGCCACGAAGTCTCCCACACAGAAAGGATGTGCTCTGTCAGTCTGGTGCCTTCCTGCACAGCCGTGGGGGAAATAGGAACTTCACAGGCAGAAGCCACGGGGAGTAGGTTTGGGCTCAGTATAAGGAACTTTTCTCGTGGATCCTTCCAGAGAAGGGCCAGGCAAGGTGGCAGGCAGGCGGCCAGTCATCTGAGACCTGTGTGCCCTGAATGCTGTTCGTCACAGGTTATGCGGGCAGTCTGGGTGGGTGACACGCCTGCTTCTCTGCCGTTTGTGTAGACACTCGGTGAACTTCAGAAAACCAGAAATGATGTTAGTGTCGGGGGATTATTCGCTCTCCGCTTCTCCCGTAGGAACGATGGCCTAGTAACAGCAGCGAGGGAGCAAGGCTGTTTTCAAGCCCTCTAAGGAACCCACGCCGTGGGGCCTTAGAAATGTCGTGTCCCTGCAGCTTCCCAGCTCACAGAGAGCCCGGGAGGAGGGGCTGGATGCGGGGAAGTGAGGGGGCGAGTTGGGGAGTGCCGAGAGGCTGGGATCCCGGCCCCCCGAGCTCTCAGCAAGAGATCGGGGCTGCCGTTTGGCCAACTCTTCAGTGCGCGGGTGACAGCAGAAGGTGCGGGATCCAAGGAGGCGGCGGAGGGCGGGAGGCGATTCCCGGACGGCGAGGGTTGCATGTGAGGGCAGCAGCCGCAGTGAGGCTGGCAATGGCTGCAGATTTGAGAGCAGTGCAGGCGGGGCTCCTCTCTCTGTTTATCATTTCCTGCCGCAGGAAGTCGTCCCCCGTGCCTGGCTCCCTGAGGCACAGAAGGACACCAGTAGCCCAGGTCTCGGAAGGACTTGAATTGCCCTTTCCTCAGAATTACATGTCCAGACCCTCATTTTCTGAGTAAAGCCATCACCTTACACCTGCGCACGTGTGATCGAAGCTCTTCTTCTACCTGTTCAGCAGCTTTTGTGAGACCCATCAGCTTAGTGCTTCTCTGGTTGAAATAGCTCAGGGTGCTCTTTCTGTTGGTTGCTTGTTTTTCATTCTTTCTGAAAAATTTCCAACCTGCCTAAAAGTAGAAAGACTGGTATAACGAAGGGCCGAGCGCCCTTTACCCAGACTCCTCACCTGTCAGCGTTGTGCCACGTTTGCTCCCCTCCCCCCACCCCTTTGCTCAACATTTGGAAGTGAGTTGCAGCCAGCCGGCCACCCCACACCCTCAGCGGCATGGGCGTCTCCTAAAATTAAGGGCATTTCCACAGTAACCCCGAGTATCACAATTGGGAAAATAACACGAATTTCATAATATCTGATATTCTGTCCAAAACCAAATTTCCTGTTACCCCTAAAATGTCTTTTATAACTGCTCTACATTGCATTTGAGGGATATATATATATATGTATATATAAATATATATATTTCTCTTTTAATATAGACACTCTCTCCACCCCCTCACCTTTGTTATTGATTTTTTTTTAAAGAATCTAAGCCAGTTGTGTAGATTATCCCACATTCTGTTGGGGCAATGGGTTTACTTCTGGCAATATATATTAAATTTAAAATGCCTGTGAGACATCTAGGCTTCCTATTTGCCTGATTTTTTTTTAAGGCTATTTGAAAAGTAAATATTTTTATAGCACCGTTAATATCTACCAAGCTGCTGCTAATTGCTATATTTATGTTAAATAATGTGTGCTTTCCAATAAGCTGATTTGAGCAGAGGGCGCTAAATCCTGCTCGTTTCTGAAGACTGAGCTTGCGTAGCAGCGGGTAACTGCACGTGGGGACCACGAGTGCAGGGATGACCAGGGGCAGCGTGTCCTGATGCTTAGATGGGGCGGGACCCGTTGTTTTTCTAAAAAGCCACCTTCTCTAGTAACCAGAGGCTCATTCTCGTACCCATCACTCGAGTGTCTGCTGCTGCAGTTTTATTTATCAGATATATTCTTTGAGTTCATCCCAATGTGCTTGAGTTCCCCTAGAAGAAAGTACCGTGTTAGTGAAAAGGTGATCTTCGCCTCAGAATTTGTACAGATTTCTTCCTTACTTGAGATCCCCAAAAGAAAAAAACAAAACAAAATAAAAATAAAG
Source organism: Leucopleurus acutus (assembly GCF_964270905.1). Taxonomy (NCBI): domain Eukaryota; kingdom Metazoa; phylum Chordata; class Mammalia; order Artiodactyla; family Delphinidae; genus Leucopleurus; species Leucopleurus acutus. The sequence goes on from NC_139158.1 coordinate 7,960,594, forward strand.
TTTTCGGACAGCGAGAAATTCACAGACAGAGGCCCTTAGAATTCCTGCGTGAAGACCTCTTTATTGTGTGTCATAACGTCACGGGAAACGCTAGCCGGGCCAGGGTGCCGTTTACGCCCTTAGGTGTTTTCTCATGGTCCTCGGTGTAAATCCAGACGCCCCCCTGCCTGTGGTTTGTGGGGCCCACGTGGTTCACTAACTGCTCACCCCTCTAGGGTCCGCTCACTCCTTCCTCCTGTCCCAGCATACATGGCCATCCTGAGTCTCTGACAGGTCCTTGTGCACTGGGCGTCCTCACTGGCCCCCAGGCCTTTGCACGGCTGACCTGCTTCCTGAAACGTTCCTTTCCTTCCTCTTTACCTGGCTCACTTCCTCAAGGAAGGTCTTCCCTGAGCCCCAAAGGATGGGCCAGGTACCCCCCCCCCATCGTGTGCTCCGAGCTATTTGTGACACATTTGTCATCATACCCGAGAGCCACCTGTCACCTTGTCTCGGTTCTCCTTTTGTCTGTAAAATGTGTGAAGGCAGCCACTGTATGTTGTTCTGTTGGCCCTTGTGTTCCCAGCACCCGACGCAGCAAGTGAGAAGCAAAAAGTGTTTGGGCTCTCAAAGTGGTTATTGATAAATGATGGGACAGCCAGGTTCCCCCGGGGGCAGTTTTTAAAGCACTTTGCCTCTCTCCTTTCTTCAGGATCTGTTGCTGTTCATAAGGTGAGAGGGACCCTGGAAGGTATGCTCGGGAAATACCTTTAGAAGAAACTAGTAAATAACGATTTGTTGTCCTTGACTGAAAGGTTTGGGATCATACAGTCATAATGGTTATTCATAATTGTTATAGCAAAGTCATCAAGTTTAACTCTTACACCCAGCCAGCTGATTGGCGAGGCAGAGGTGGGGAGGGTCGGTCCAATTTAAGGTTTATTTTAGTCCAGTAATCAGGCAGTCCCTTCAGTGAGGTGACAGTCACACTGCCTAGGAAGACGCTAAGTCTTCCAATTTGCCTCCCCCGCTCCTGGCTCCTCCCCCGGGAAGGGTCCTCGTGCAGAGGCTGAGGGCTGAGGAGTCGGCTTAGGCCCCACTTCTCTTGGCTGCAGGGGAGCTGCGTATTTAACCCACGTGTCCTCAGGGAGGAAAATCCGCTTAAGAAATAACTTAGTTGCTTGTATTAGAGGGGAAATAAAAGACTAAAAATCCCTGAGCTTAGCATCCAGCTTAAAAAGTTACAAAAGTGCGATAGGATAAGCTCAAAGGAAAGAGGAGGAAGTAAATAAAAAGCGCAGTAATAGTGTATAAACTAAACGGAATGAAAAAGAAGGACAGACCCAGGAAAGAAAGAGCCCAGAAGCTGGTTCTTTGAAAAAACTACTACAGTAGACAAACCACCTTCCTAAATCAAGGGGAAAAAGGTTGGGAAGGAAAACAGGATAACTTCGCAGCTGTAGCAGAGATTAAAAAGATAGTAAGGGAATATTATAATCAATTTTAGGCCAATAAATGTTAAAACCTAGGCAAAATAGACAAATTTCTGGTATGCTGTGATGTACCAAAGCTGATTAAAGAAGAAGTAGAAAATCTGAATAGCCTTATAACTATTGCAGAACTATTTCCACAAGGTCTAGACAGTTTCATGGGAGAGTCCTATCAGTCATTCGTGAAACAGATAGTTCTCTTCTTTTGCACTTTGGGAAAATTTCTTTTCCTTCAGAAAACAGAAAAAGAGAACACTTCCTAACTCATTTTATGAAGCTAATGTAACCTTCATACCAAAACCAGACAAGAACAGTGTAAGAAAAGAAAATTAAAACCTGTCTTGTTTATGAATAGATATGCAGAAGTCTTTAAAAAAGTATCAATAAGTTGACTCCATCAAACCCCATGTGTCCCAAGAGCGCTGTGTGGTTTAACAGAAAAAATAGTTAATGCAAGTTAGTAATAATCATTCTCAGATTAAAAAGGAAAAAATCTCAAAAGTTACAGGAAAAGAATTTAGTAAATTTCAACATTCATTCACGATTAAAAAAAAAAAAACTACCAGCAAACCAGGAATAGAGGGGAAATTTGTTAACCTGGGAAAAGGCATTTATCAAAAACCTACATCAGTCATCATATTCAGTGATGTTAAAAACATTCCCTATGAAATCAGGAACAAGACAAAAATGGCTACTGTTGCCACTTTTATTTAACATTGTACTGGAAGTCTTAGAAGACTAGTCTTCATGGAAGACTAGAAAAGGAAATAAAGTACAAGTATTAGAGCAGAAGAAATAAAACTGTCATTTTTCAAGTGAGCCTCAGTTATGTAACAAGGTTACTAGATACAAAATCAATATAAAAAAGTAATTGCGTATCTCTACATCAATAGCAAACTGAAAAGGGTACCACTGCAGATAGCAACAAAAAAATAAAGGATACCTAGAAGTAAATATGACAACACATAGGAACTCATTCTGGAGAAAAGTATAACATTCTTATTGAACAATATTAAAGAAGAGCTAAATGGAGAAAGTCAAGGTGTTCAAGGAAAGAAATTCCCACTACTGTATTATTAAAGACATCAGTTTTCCCCAAATTGATGATAGAGTGAGTCATTGTAGTTTCAATCAAAATTCTAACAGTATTTTTCATGAAACTTGAAAAGCTGATTCCAGAATTTATATGCAAGAGCAAATGGTCAATAACGACAAAGATAATAGTAAATAAGAATAAGACAGAGAATTTGCCCAACCAGATTATCAAAGCTACAGTAATTGGCACGGGGACAGATAAATACACCAGTGGGACGCAGTAAAGAAATCAGGAACTGACCTGTGCATATACAGAAGCCAAATATATTGCAAACATGGCATTGCAGATCAGTGAGGAAAGCGTGGACTTTTCAATAAATGGTCTCCTGACCATTGGTTGTCCTTATGGAATTAAATGAAATTAGATCCCTACCTCACACCATATGCAAACACAAATTACAGGTAAAGACTTAAGGTAAAACTTTCAACCTTTCAGAAGAAAATATAGAATATGATGACCTTAGGTTGGGTAGCATTTCTTAAACAGGAAACCATAAAGGAAGACCTTCAACTACATTAAAATTTTAAAGTAATAGCTTTCTTTTTCTCATGGAAAGACAGCCTAAATGAAGTGAAAGGCCAGCCCAGTGCTGCTAGCTCAGTTTCACCTTTATGAACTAGGAAAGGGTGCCACCTCCCTCAAGACATTTTCCTTATCTCTTGGAAACTTATCATAATAAAGATGCAAACCTATCTGAACGTTTTTTCATAATAAAGATCAAATGCCCCTGATGTGACTGTTGCCCCCTTGGACCATACTGTGAACCCATCATACATGGGGTAGTTGCCACGCACATAGCCGACAAAGGATTAGTATTCGGGAATTTATTTTTTTAACTTTTACCTATTAATAAGAAAAAGAACATACATCCCAACAGGAAAATGGGCAAAACCATGAACAGCGTTCTCGGAAGAGAAAATCAGAATGGTCAGTACACATATGAAGAGATGCTCAACCGTATAATCAAGGAAACGCAAATTAAAATAATCTAAGCGCACCTTATGCATATCTACCAGGCTGGCCAAAATTCAAAAGTCAAGGTAAGTGCAGAAACGGGTGCAACCTTTTTGAAAACCTATCTGGCATCAGATTCTCCAGCTGAAGAAGTACATATACTTTGACAGAGCATTTCCACTCCCAGACGTACACCCTAAATGAACTTAAACATGGGCCCCAGGAAACAAGGTGAGGAATGTTTGCAAATGATAAACAAGTGGAAACAACCTGCTTTCCATCCGCAGTAGGAAGAATAAGTAAAGAATGATGTAGTCATACGGTGGAATACAACACAGCAGGGGAAAGTGAATGAAATGCAAAATGGTGCAATACTGAGCTGATACTGTTTAAGATACATTTGTATTGTTATATAAGAGAACCATAACGAAAAGGTTAAACAGGAAATCCAGAACAGCGGTTGCCGCATATAGGCACAAAGGTGGTTTCAAAGGTCATGGGAATGTTGTCACTCACAGGTGTTCATTTTGTGATCTGTAATTTACGTACTCTTTTGTAAGTATGAACTACTTCTTTCCGAAAGAGAGAATCATGCTTACAAGGCAGTAGCTACATAATTCTATTTTTGCATGTCAGAAGCTGAGTATTATTTTCTCCCATCTCTTTGCATTTTTCTTCTGTGATAAAGCACGTTTGTGAAGCTGTTCAAAATGGCATTTGTTTGACAGTTAGCAAGCGCTGTGTTCAGTGCTTCTCAGGCATGTGCTGCCCGGTCTTCGCCATCCCGGAAAGGAGCCACTGCTTTGACCTTCCTGCCAGCGGATCTCCAAAGCTGTATCCATCTCTCCTGTTGGCTCCCACTGTGGGAGGACGTGCCCCTTCCTCAAACACTGGTTCCCCCACCACCCCGGGGCTTGGAGCCCAGCTCCTGCTTTCTCAGGAACCACAGTCCTGCAGGGACCCCCTCCTGTGTCTTCAGTCTCTGCTAGTTCCTGGAGTGTTCTCAGCAGCATTCCTACAAGTGGAGGTAGGGAGGGAGACAGACTCCTTTCTCCCCCAGGCGCTCGGCCAAGCTTCTCCAGAGAGCCGTCCGTCCATCCTGTGCGTATACCCACCCCTGTCTGGCGTCCACCCTGCTCTTCCTTGACTCTTTAAGTCCTCAGCTCTCTTACCCCAGTGACTTTCAGCCCACCTGACCCTCTCGTGATAACCTCTTCTTTTGATATCCCGTGATGCTGTGCCCGCCGAGTTTTCTGTTCACTTCTCTGCCTATGGATTTTTAGTCTCCTTGGGCTGTTCCTCCTTTTCCCTTCAGACCTCTGAAGAACAGCCTTCTTTGCTGTATCATCTCTCAGGATCTGCCTGCGGAAAACTCGGGTTTCTCTCTCTAACTTGGTCTTCTCTTTGGAGTCCCAGCTCCTTCGAGAATGCCTGTGTGACACGACCTCGCCGTTTTCCGCAGCAAAGACTTCTTAACCCACAACCCACCTCCCCTTCTCTGGCTTCCGTGCCTGCTGAAATTCCCTCCTCCTCCGACCTTCACCTTCTTGGGCATAACGCCCCAGGGGGCCTGGCCGCCTCAGGTGGAAATCCAGGCCTCCTCTCTCCCATGCCCCCACCTCCTCCGTCCCATCTCCAGAGTGCACCGTCGCCGTCTCCCACATGCTTGTCCAGTGCCATGTCGTGTGTCACCGAGACCAGTGGTTCCCTAACTGGTCTCTGTGTCCCCTCTTACCCACCCTACCCCCCCCCCCCCCCCATGCATCAGCAAGGATTGGGTCCTTCCTTGCTTCCAGGGCCTCTCCAGTGCCCTGGGCCTTCGGGGTGCCCTGGCCTGGCCGCTGCCTGCCTCCCAGCCCCAGCTGTTCCCCCAGCCCCCCGACCGGCCCTCTCCTACTCATCCCGTAGGGCTCACCTCAGGTGTCACCCCTCACAGAGGTGTCCTCTGACGGTCAGTCCAAACTGAGGCCCCTTTATTTCTCTTGTAGCAAGTTGTTCCGTTCAGAGTGCCTTCCTCTGTGCATGTGAGCTTTCACGTCCGCCACTCTCTCTAGATATTCCATCTGTGTTGGCCTCCTCTCTATACCTAGACCTGGCCCCGTTGAGCAGGCGGTAGGTGCCCGTTGGATGGGTGGGTAGAAGCAGCATCCTCATTTCACAGATGAGGAGACTAAGCCCAGCAGGTAAGTAAGGCACCCATCGTCACGTGGGTGATAACGGTGGGCCTGGGCTGTCTGGCCTCCCAGACCGTGTTCTCCAGTGATGGTGCTTGGGGAGTGGGGAGGTGGCGCCCTCTGCCCCTCCATCCTCTCAGTCACCTCCCTGGTCTTTGATAAGGACAGTTGATGTTCATTTAGCGTAAAGCGCTTGGCAAACACAACGTCAGGCTCCCTCGCCTTCCAACCAGCCCCTCCTGTATCAGACCTGGTGCTGCATGCCTGGTCCCCGTAGACATAAACATCCGTAACTGTGTGCAGATCCTTTGGTGCAACCCAACCTGTGCCCCTTGGAGGAGTGGGGTGCGTGTTAACCGATGTCGCAGTGTCACCTGCTGACGTGGCCCACGGGAGGGACCAGGCCATCATTTGGAGCTTTCCTTTATACCGAAGGTCCACCGTATACATAGCGCCAGTGGTATTCAGAGCCTCAATCTGGCCGTGTGAGACCCCACGTGGGCTCTGATGCTGAGTTTCACTCTCTGTTCATTTCTTCATTCAGTAAAACCCCCGAGAGCCGACTGTGTGCAGCTCTGGGCCAAATAGGAGCCGAGGACGCAGCCGTGGATACAGCTGACAGGCGCCTGTGTCCTAGTGAAGGGACCCAGGAGTGATGTCAGATGGTGACAGTGCTGTGGGGGAAGTGATAGGAACGGAGAAGCGCAGGCTCCTCCAGAGACGGTCCTCATGGGAGGTGACGTTGGGGGAAGACCTGCGTGATGAGAAGGGCCAGCCAAGCACGGAGCTGGGAGTGTCGGGCAGAGCAGGGAGGTGCCAAGACCCCGAGGAGGGACAGTGCTCGGGTTGAGTGGGGACCGGAAAGGAGGCCCGCATGCGGGGGTGGGGGGGCTGGGCCGAGGGAGCGAGGAAGCCAGGCCAGAGCAGCCAGCGTGCGGCGGGTGGGCAGGGGTCTCACGGGCCACGAGATGGGAAACTGCCTTGAAAGGCTCTCGTCCAAAGACGTCTGAGTGCCGTGTAAAGCAGAGGACTGTGCACACCTGCAGGTCCGTCTGATAGATTTAATAAAAAAATAGATGAAATGGCTTGAGTTGTGTAAATAGTCCATGAATTAGTTAAAAGTGACTGAGTTTCCAGGGTGCCCTGTGGCCTGGGTCTGTTGTCCTGTCACACATTTATGCGTTCAGATCTAAAGGCCACGGCTAAATAAAGCCAGGAGGTCCGAGTGCTTTACTCCCAAGGACAGTTCGCAGGGGGTTAGAGGCGCTGCGCGCCGGCCCAGGCGCTGCCGCTCCGTCTGCTGTGAACTCGGGCGGCTCCTGGGCCTCTTTCTGTCTGACTCTGCGCATCTGTAAAGCGAGTGGGTGAGCGAGGGAGTCGGCAGGGGGCCCCGTGGCTCTGAAGTGCCGTGTGGCTCAGTGGCCGGGTGCGTGGGTTGACCATCAGCAGAACGGAAGAGGGGACATTTTCCAGCAATCACATCTGTTCCTTGAAGGAAGCGGCCGTTCAAGGTAGCGAGTTTCCCGTTACTGGGAGTGTTCAGACAAAGGCCGGGGGACCCCCTGTCAGGGATTTTCAGCTCCTACCCAGTCTTCAAGGCCCAACCCAAACTTTGGAGCCTCCGAGTCATCTCAGGGTACCCTCGCCAGAAACAAACCCTTCCCACCTCATCTCTGGGGGGGCTTCGTTTGTATCTGTCTTGTGATTTTTGAGCCTGGAGACATTGTCTTTATTTTCTAGTTACTGGAACACAGTTTAACTAGCGCTATACTAAGCCTTATGCTTCTGAAATCTAGATGATAGGGACTGTGTGTGTTACACATGCACACACACGTGTACTTATGTCCCCATCATACCTGTACTCAGCAAGTACCACCTTAAGCGTTGTGGGCAGGCTGGTAGTCGAGAAAATTGGGCCAGACAGGTGGGTCCCAAAGCTGGTCCCCGGATAGCCCAGCCGGCTGCCTGAGCATCACCCACACGTTTCCAGAAATGCAGCTCCCCGGGCTCCTCCCTCCAAGGTTCCGATTCAGCAGACTGGGGAGGGGACCTAAGAATCTGTCCTTTTACGAAGTCCCCACTGATTCTCACGCGTGGCTGATTTTAGGACCCACGGGCTAGGCTCTCCCCAAGGGCAGTTCCTCTAGGTCAAGTTCTGGTTCTGAGCGCCCGCTCAAGCACCCTTGATCCGTGTGTCAGGAGCTCCGTGATTTCGCTTTAAAATGTATTTCCAGGCGTCATGTCCTTGGCTTCTGCTCCGGCCAGGCTGGTCTATTTACCGTCACCGAACATGCCTTGTGGTTTCCTGCCTCTGCCCTTTTCCTAAAGTCACGGCCTCCGTTATTATAACCTTTTGCTCTTCCTCACCTATAAAAATCATTTCCATCCTTTAAGACCGAGCTACAAGTCTGCCTCCTTCGTTCCTTTTGCAGACCATCTCAGCCTGCTGCTAACTTTTTCCTTTCAAGGGCCTGCATCTTCTCCCCGACTGTGTATCTCCCTCTTTGCCTGACCGAGCTGGTTGAGGGGGAGGTATTCTCAGCTGAAGTTTCCTCCCTCTTACCTTCTCCTCGTTAGCAAAGACTCACCGAGTCCTGTGTTTGAGGCTTTGCACCAGGTTCCTAGTGACCCACAAGAAAAATAAGGTGGCCTCCCCTCCCTGGGGCCCCAAAGGCATCTGCCAGTTTGAGCCCAGTGTCCCTCCCCTTTTTTTTTTAATTTTTATTTTATATTGGAGTACAGTTGATTAGCAGTGTTGTCTTAGGACTTCCCTGGTGGTGCAGTGGTTAGGAATCCACCTGCCAATGCAGGGGACATGGGTTTGAGCCCTGGTCTGGGAAGATCCCACATGCCACGGAGCAACTAAGCCCGTGCGCCACAACTACTGAAGCGTGCACGCCTAGAGCCCGTGCTCCGCGACAAGAGAAGCCACCACAATGAGAAGCCCATGCACCACAACGAAGAGTAGCCCCTGCTCACCACAACTAGAGAAAACCTGCGCGTACCAACGAAGACCCAACGCAGCCAAAAATAAAATAGATAAAATTTATTCACAAAACAAAACAATGTTGTCTTAGTTTCAGATGTACAGCAAAGTGATTCAGTTATACATATACATGTATCTGTTCTTTTTCAGATTCTTTTCCCATTTAAGCTACTACAGAATATTGAGCAGAGTTCTCTGTGCTCTACAGTAGGTCCTTGTTGGTTATCTATTTTAAATATAGCAGTGTGTACATGTCAATCCCAAACTCCCAATCTGTCCTTCCCCCCTGGTAACTGTAAGTTTGTTCTCCAAGTCTGTGAGTCTGTTTCTATTTTGTAAATAAGTTCATTTGACAGGTGAGCACAGGGCGGGCCAGGCACCCTGAGGACACGGCAGGCTCTGGCTGGAGGTCAGGGGAGGCTGCCGTCCTGACCCATTTCCAGGGGAACTTCCTTCTCAGCCAACACGACCATCTTCAGACTCTTGGGCCTTTTTACGCGCCTGGTAGTCAGGGTGACTGTGGTGGCAGTGGTGACGGTCGTGGCAGTGACGACGACCGTGTGTTTTAACTCTCTTCCTCCGAAACCCAGCGGCCTGGTGGCTGCAGCGTCTTCCTGTAGGCCCTCTCCATGATGGCTCAATTAGGGGAGCAGTAGGACTGTGGTTCAATATTCAGGCCAGCTTCCTAATTGAAAACACATTTTCTCCTGCAAAGCTGCAGCTGGTTTGGTTCTGCTCATGCAGAAAAGGATATAACCTTGCATAACATAGGAAATGAACGGTTGAGAGAGAAGCCAAATTCAATTTCAGTCAGATACGTTGAGGCTAAGCCCGTGATCTATGGAAGCCGGTGAGCGAGCCGAGCGCACGTGGAGGGGGTGCGCTCGGCAGCCCATTCATCACGGCCGCCCGCCCGGTGCTGCCTCCGCCGCCGCCGCCGCCTGCGCCACCGCGCCCGCTGCGCCTGGGCCGTGGCTGGACTGCAGCCAAGCGCTCCAGAAGTTAACCTCTTAAAGACCTGGGGCTGCTTTCTGTTGAATAAATGTAATTTTGTGGTCAGAAAGAAATGCTTGTGATGGAGCCGGAGCTTTGAAAACAACAGCCCGCCAAAGCTATTACAAATTGCTCCGCGCCGGGGAAGCCAACAGCACACATGAAGATTCCGAGGGTACGGCAAATTGATTTCGGCCCAGAGCTCTGCAGCTCTTCAATAAAAGTCCTATTAAGCCATTGTATGTAATGAACAATCCAGAGCAAATCTAATATTTTCAGCAGATAATTATTTTTAACATCCTCTCGGTAACCGTCGGCAGGGTTCGTGGATGTTTACAGCGCACAGCTGCGCGCGGCAGCCCTCCCCGGCCTTCCTTGGCTTCTCTGCCAGAGGACCCGCGTCAAGTGCCCTTGGACGTGGTGCTCCCTGAGGGTCCAACAGCGGACCCTGCTCCGGAACAAGGCCACGGAGGGCTCCGGGCTGCTCTCCCAGGGCCTGGCGCCCAGTAGTTGCCTGGGAAATGTTTGTTGAAATGAACTGAGTTGAAATGCAGAAAAGGGAGCTCAAAGAGCTCTAGAATAAATTAGTAAGAAGATACGCTGGCAAAGCTGACTCAGAACCTGAGGCTCTAGAGATCAGAGGGTCGCAGGTAATTAATTCGAGGCCCCACGTGACAGAGGGACTGGTGCCAGTGCCCAGAGGAGCCCCAGGACCTGCCCAATTGTACTTACATTCCCTGACAGCTCGGGAAAGAGGGTCTGTATCAGGGAACCCACACCGATGGAGCCACCAAAGTGATCTTGTAGCCAGCTGGGTGGGGGTCACTTCGGCAAGGGCCACCACACGCTCCTGGACCGCTCCACTGCTCTGTTTGTAGCCAAGCTGTGATCCTGGTCATGCTGAATTATGTCTTTCTCCCAGACCGTGAGCTTCTGGAGGACAGGGTCTACTCATTCATTCTTTCATTCAGTGAGCGTTTACTGAACATCTGCTGTGTGCCAGACAAGACCCGAACGAGACCCTAGTATGTGGTTCTAGGTAATTAACTCAGATGCGGCTCTCATGGCGCTTAACAGTTGAGCAGGATCTGTATCCCCACGTGGCACAGTGCTTGGCACATAGTAGGCCCTCCGGAAACAATGGGTGGATGAATGGCTGGATGGAGGGATGGATGGAGGGATGGGCAGGCGTGTAGACGGGTGTGCGGGTAGGTGGATGGATGGATGGATGGATGGGTGTGTAGATGGTTGGGTAGGGGTAGGTGGATGGAGCAGGGTGAATGGCTGGATGGAGGGATGGGCAGGCGTGTAGGCGGGTGTGCGGGTGGATGGCTGGATGGATGGGCATGTAGATGGTTGGGTAGGGGCAGGTGGATGGATGGATGGATGGGCGTGTAGATGGTTGGGTAGGGGCAGGTGGATGGATCAGGGTGAGTGGCTGGATGGAGGGATGGGCAGGCGGGTAGACGGGTGTGCGGGTAGATGGATGGATGGGCGTGTAGATGGTTGGGTAGGGGCAGGTGGATGGATGGATGGATGGGCGTGTAGATGGTTGGGTAGGGGCAGGTGGATGGATCAGGGTGAGTGGCTGGATGGAGGGATGGGCAGGCGGGTAGACGGGTGTGCGGGTAGATGGATGGATGGGCGTGTAGATGGTTGGGTAGGGGCAGGTGGATGGATGGATGGATGGATGGGCGTGTAGATGGTTGGGTAGGGGCAGGTGGATGGTTGGGTAGGGGCAGGTGGGTGGATCAGGGTGAATGGCTGGTTGGATGCATAGATGGATGGATGGTTGAATGGATGGATGGATGGATGGATGGATGGATGGATGGATAGACAAGTAGATGGATGGGCAGGGAGGTGGATTGGTGGATGGATGAGGATGGATGGATGGCTGGTTGAATGGATGGATGGATGGAGAGTTAACACCCCTCGTGTATAAATCAAAAGCAATCTCTATTGATTAAAAAATGGCTCAATTCTGTGTGTTTACATTCCCAGCCCCATTCAGGAAATCATGTGATACCAGGAGGCAGTTGTGATATGAAGGTTAAAAGCACTGGACCTAGAGTTAGAAGGCCTAGGTTTGAGGCCTGACTTGCCAGTGACCTTGACCTTCACCAAGTCAGCTGATCTCTCTCAGTGCCTGTTTCCTCATATAATAAATGTGAAGAATTTGCGGGCAATAGATTCGAATGAGGATTAGAGGTAGTATTTGTCTGTGAGAGTAGACTGACTCTAATAGTTTTTTTCCTGGACTAAAATTATCCAGCTTGTAACATTTGGTCATATAATATTTATTTGAATACCGTGGAATTTAAATTATTAGGGTATTTTATTTTCTGCAGATCTCCCTCCCCTTGGAAAAACTCAATCTGGATGTTAATTAGGTTTTACTAATGCTCCATCAATTTAATGCAGTAATTCCTTAAATGACACCAGGGACCAGATGGTCGAAAGAAGGACTGTGAACCCATGTGCGTGACTTGGGGCGGGGGAGCACGGGGACACCGATAATAGCCCAGGGAAATTCTGTTGCTTGAACGTGGGTCATTCCACGTTCCGCTTCTCCCAAATCTTCAGACTGTGCCCCTGCTCTCTTTGCCAGTAATTATTTGCATAGCATTTTGCTTCTACAAATCACCATCTCCATGATGTCACGAAGCCTTCCCCCCACCCCACATTATCACCACCCAGAGTGAGTGGGTGGGAGGGCAGTACTGCGAGGAGTGGAGTGGGTTCCTGGGGGGAGGTCTGCGCCCCCAGCTCCAGGCTCTCGGCTCTCCTCGCCTCTTGCCGCCTCCTGGTCCCGTCCTGGGATCTGTGGCTCCCTCGTGCCTGTGGTCCTCAGGGAGCCCCTGCAGCTACTGGTTCAGATCCCACCCTGCCCCCTACTACCCTGGGGCCCTCAAGCCCCATTCATCCTCAGGCCTGAGACCACGGCTGTCTGGGGACTTGGGAGGGCAAGTGTGGGACGCAGGGCCAGGCATTGTCCCAGGGCAAACCTCTGAGTGAGTGTTCTCTTGAGAAGCAGCAGATGAGCATCACTGCCCCGGGAGCAGTCGCGCCCCGCGGGACACGCAGGGCTCAGAGGCCCAGCTGGGAGCACCTCCTGGCGTCCCCATCCGGGGCTGCACTGTGGGCTGACAGCTCTAGGGGTGTGGCAGCCTACTCGGGGTACTGGACACACGCACTGCTCCTTCCTGCTCCCCCTGGCTTCTCTCCTGTGTGACCACCCGCCCCTCTGGCACCTCCTCTCCAGGATGACAGCTTGGAGTAGCAGAGAAAACCAAACAGACACGTCCCAGATTTTGAAATTAGACAGATCTGGATGTGAGTCCTGACATCGCCTTTTACCAGGGTGACCTTGAATGAGTCATTTTAGCTTCTCCGTGTCTCATCCTTAGAATGGAAAACCCACCCTGCAGAGCAGAGACGGTGTGTGTATGTGTATGTATTTAAAGATCATGGCGTAAAGCAGGGCTGGAAAAGTGGAAGTTCTAGGTATTGATCACAGAATCTTCCAGTTCCTTCGCCCTCTTAAATTCCCCCGGGAATCAGCCCCAGCTCTCGGGGCCTCTCACCGCACGCCTGCCCCGTCCCTGGTGAGGTTACCCTCTTTCCTGGGCTGTGCTGCCACCTGCCAAGGTCTCCTTGCCTCCTGGGGCGTGGCCTTCCAGTCCAGAGCAAGCTCGTCACTTCCCGGTTGACAGCCTCTGGGACTCCGGTACCTTTCTGGATAAAGTTCCCACCCCCACCCCACCCCCTGCTTACCCCCAGGCCCTCCCACTCCACCCCAACCCCCAGCTAGGCACCAGGCACAGCAGATCCTGCACTTCAAACAGGCCACTCTGTGTTTGCACAGGCTCCCCTTGCCCCAAAGCCCTGCCCCTCCCACCACGAAGGAAGCTGACCTAAAGTGTGCAAAAAACACGAGATGCAGAACAGTATCTATAATATCCTACTGTGTGCGTGTGTGTGCGTTTTAAGGGAGACAAATGTGTGTATAAAGACGCTTGTAAACGCATAAAATATTTCTGGAAAGATACTCAAGTGAGTCTTTGCCTCCCAACCAGGCAGCTGAGTGACAGGTGGACGTGGATGTGAAGGAGACCTACTTTTCACTGTATATTTATACTTTTGTTTTTGTCTCTCTTTTCTTTTTTGCAATTAAGTGGGTTTTATTATATTCACACAGTTGTGCAGCCATCACCACAGTCCAATTCCAGAGCATTTTCATCACCTCACAAAGAAAGCCCACACCCGTTAGCTGTCACTCCGCATTCACTCCACCCCCAGCCCCGGCAACCACTGATCACCACTCTCGACATTTCATGTAAATGAAATCATGCAACGTGTGGTCTTTTGTGACTGGATTCTTTCACTTAGCGTGTTTTCAAGATTCATCCATGCTGTAGCATGTATCAGTACTTTTATTCCTTTTTATGGCTGAATAATATTCCATTGTGTGGATATAACACATTTTATTTATCTATTATCAGTTGATGGCCAGTTGGGCTTTTTCTGCCCTTTGGCTCTTTTGAATAACGCTGCTAAGAACATTCATATACAAGTTTTTTCATAGATACACACTTTCATTTTTGGGGGGTATGTACCTAGGAATGGAATAGGTTTAACGTTTTGAGGAACTGCCAGGCTGTTTTCCAGTGTGTGTCATTTTACATTTCCATCAGCAGTGTGTGAGGGTTCCCATTTCTCTACATCCTCTGTAATGCTTATTAACTGTCTTTTTTATTATAACCATCCTAGTGGGTGTGCAGTGGTATCTCAGGGTGGTTTTAATTTACATTTCCCTAATGACTAGTGATATTGACCGTCTTTTCATGTGCTTATTGGACATTTGTGTATCTTTGGAGAACTATGTATTCAGAACCTCTGTCCATTTTTAAATTCAGCTTGTCTTTTTATTGTTGAGTTCTAAGAAGTCTTTTTGTATTTGGATACTAATCCCTTATCAGGTATATGATTTGCAAAAAGTTTCTCCCATTCTGTGGGTTGTCTTTTCATTTTCTTGATAGTGTCCTTTGAAGCACAATAGTTTTAAATTTGGTAAAACCCAATTTATCCATTTTTCACTTGTCGTTTGTGCTTTTGGTGTCATAGCTAAGGTCATGAAGAATTACACCTGTGTTTCCCTTTTAGAGTTCTGTAGTTTTAGCTTTTACATTTTGGTCTTTGATTCATCTTGAGTTCATTCTTGTCTCCAGTGTGAGATTGGGGTCCACCTTTGTTCTTTTGCACATAGATAACCACATGTCCCACTATCATCTGTTCAAAGACTCTTCTTTCCCCACTGTTCTTTCTCCCTTGTCAAAAATCGGTTGGCCGTAAGGTCAGGGTTTACTTCTTGACTCTCTACTCCGTTCCATTGTTCTGTACGTCTGTCCTTAAGCCAGTGCCACACAGTCTTGGTTAATGTAGCTTTGTAGTAAGTTTTGAGATTGGTGTAAGTCTTCCAACTTTGTTTCTCTTTTTCAAGATTGTTTTGGCTTTTCCACATGAACCTTAGGATTGCCTTGTCTTATTCTCAGTGAAGCCAGCTGGGATTTTGATAGGCATTGCCTTGTACCTGTGGACCAATTTGGGACTTTTGCCATCTTAACAATATTAAGCCTTCCAATCCACAAACACTTCTTAATTTCACTTCCAGCTTGTTTTTGGCTAGGGTATATAGAAAGACAGCTGATTTTCGTATATTGTTCTTGTCTTGTGCAACCTTGCTGGACACTATATATGTTTTTATACCTAAACTTTTTTTTTTTTACTATACACGTATCATCTGTTCACAAAATAGTGTTTTTAAAATCTCGGGTAGGCATTCGTCCTCTGGGAGGCCTCTCCACAGCCCTGCTGCGATTTGCCTATGGGGGGTAGGGGGGGCGGCACCCTCCACCCTGTGTCCTCTGGGGGCAGAAGTGGAGACTGTGGCCCCGGGGGCTAGGCTAGCACACCTCCTGGCACGGTTTAGCCACTCCTTGAACGATTGTATCGACAGAGTGAAGGGATGCACAGACTAGTGAGTCACAGTCCTCCTCGGAAGCGCTGTGCTGTTTGCAGGGGTTTTCCTGCTGTGTTAAGCTGTGATCTGCCTTCCTGTAACCTCTGCCTGTTGATTCTGTTTGTGCTCCAGGGGGAGAGAAGCCGGCTAATCCTTCTTCCCCACAACAGCCCTTCAGGTATATGTCGACAGCCAGGATGTCAGACGTACGTGAAAGGACGTGGTAAACTGTGAAGGAGGAATGGCATGCGTGCGGCTGTTTTATTGTCTTTACTCCTCCCTTGCTGTCGCCTCTGCCACAGGTCTTCTCTGTGGTCCCGCGTCCCCACTCACTCTTCGTGGCGCTCTCTTCTGGAATTCTCCAGGCTTCTTCTCCTAGGAGCTTTGGGGTTGGGGGCACAGTTAAGGAATATGTCGTCAGTTTATATAAGACGTGATTTTGTGTCATTACCCAGGTCTACACTGCACTGCCTTTACAGCCAAAACTGTCCTCTGGGCTTTGTGCCCCCTGCTCTGAGCAGCGTAGGGATTTGCAACAAGTCCTGTTCAGTTCTCTGCGATGGGGAGTATCTCCAGCATGATTCTTCCTCCCTGCGCTCTGTGTGCGGGTTGGAAGTCATGAGGGAACGTTACCTTGAGAACCGAAGCTGGTGGTGGCAGCCGGGCTCCCACTCCCGTTTCCAGTCTCTCTTCTCTACACATCACTCCAGAGGTGGCCAGGGGGCCGGAAGAGGGTCCCCTCCCCTCTGGCGTCCTCTCTCGTCTCCCCATAGAGCTCTCACGGCAGTAGCAGGACCGGTACTTGCCAAGCATTAAGTAGATGTGCACTTAGAGAAGAATTACTGGGCTCTCGGCTACTGCGATCTTCTTTCAGAAAATATGTTCCTCTCTTACGTGGCCGGGTTCAGTTAAAATTAGAACTCGGAAGCTGTGGCTGCGTCCGCTTCTGCTTTGGACAGGACCTTGGTCAGCCTCATGCCTTCTGGAATTCCACGTGGCTCTTCACATCACGCCTTGCTCTGGAAGGAATTCTGCAGCCAGACGTAGAGACGAAACTGTCCTCTCTTTTCCCTGCAGCTCTCGCTGCCCCTCACTGGCCCATCGTCCAGCATTGCACATCGATTTGAAAATTCCGTTAATGGTCTGTGTTTATTTCTACATCATTAGCTTGTAAGTTCCCAGGGTGTAGGCTTACGGATTGTTCCTGAATGTGCCATTGCTACCGTGGTATCTTAAATGTTGTTTAAGTGTCTCTGTCCTCCAAAACCTTAAGCATTTTGGCTTCCTGCTCAGTTTGAGGGGGGGACGGGCTGTGGTGTAGTGGGAAGAGTGCTGATTTGGATTTATTCAGGAAGGCAAAGATGTTTACTCACCTGCTGCAAGCTCCCGAGCATACAGACACTCACATTTTATTTCACAGCTCAGCAATTCACTAGACAGATGAAGAGACAGAGGCATAGTTTAAGTAACCTGCCTCCAGATCCTCCAGTAGCCAGCACCAGGGCTGGATTCAAACCCAAGTCTGCGTTCCTTCAAAGCACGCATTCTTTCCCCCGGCCGTGCAGCCCCCAGCCTCAGCGCTGTGCTGGGGTGTCATCATATGGGGAGGAGGGGTTGCTTGGCGACCTGGTTCTGAGTGACTTGGTCGGTTTCTGCATCTGAGAAGTGGCGCTGCCAGCACAGCGGCCCCATCACCATTGCACAGCACAAGGGTTCTCCCCATCTTGCAGACAAACAGAGGCACCAAGAGGTTGACTTGGGTTGAGGTAGCGTACCTCTGTTAGTGCTGGAGCTGGGGCTCGGCCCTGCCCTTCTGGCGCCGTATCCAGGTCCTGGCCCGGGTGCCTCTGCCCTGCCTGCCACCTGTGCGTGGCAAGGCTGGACGACGCCCTGAAAGGATGAGCCATTTCCATTTCAAAATACGCTGCACTGGGCAGACATCAAGCCCCGTCATTCTGTTCGGTATCTCTTTGGTGATCCCTGGGCCCTTGCACCAAGTCCACGCCGTTGTCCGTCTGTGCTGCACAGCTGGTATGACAGGGCTCTCTGTGTGTGGCCGGGGCGGTGCGGGGTGGGTGTGTGGCCCAGCTGGGCTGTACCCGGCGTCCACAGCGCTCCGCTCAGGGTACCCAGTGAATAGCATCCCTTTCACCATGAGCTGGGTGAGCAACAGGCGTGGCCCCCAGACTCAGGCCACCCCCGGGGAGATGCTAGAGTCACCGGCCCGCAAGCAGAGCCTCTGCGCTAACAGCAGCCGCCGCAGGGCTGCGTCCCTCCCAAGAGCTGGGCCCACTTGCAGGCACTTTGCGCACGTTTCTTTAACACTTACAAAAAGCCCATGAGGAGGTCTGATTTTCTCCGTTTTAGAGACGACATCCCCTGGCTGGTTCCTCTCCACCCGCAAAGCCCCTACCTGCCCTCCCCTCCACTGACGCCGCCTCCCTAGGGTCCTCTAGTTCTGACAAGGGCAGTTGGCTCCCCTAAACCAGATCAGAGCCGGACTCTCATGACTCCCCTCTTCTTGGACTAAAGCGCGGTGGATATTGACAGCCTTCTTGAAGCTCTCGAGGGTAGGAAACTGCCTTCTCCACCCTGAGCTTCCACAGTCATCGATGCTGCAGGAGTCACCAGTGAGTTTCGAGGAATCCCCTGGCCTGGGCAGCCTGGAATCTACCCTCGTTCATTCACAGACACGCCCCCCAGGCGGTCTCCTGTGTTAGTCAGGACCTGGGTGCCGGGAATCAAGAGACGAAGGTGCCGCTGGCCTGGCCTGGGACGGACCACAGGGTGGTGGAAAGGAAGCTTCCAGATGGGAGGCATCGTCGCTCGGTGCGGGAAGTGGGCAGAGAGGGATTCACAACAAGCTCGGGTGGCACAAGAGCCAGGCGACCAGCAGTGCCTGGGGAAGTCGGGAGGACCCCCCAGAGGAGGTGTCACGTAGGCCAACCCATGAAGGGAGAACTGGGTCCCCCGTGCCTGGGGTGAAGAGCGTTCCAGGTGGGTGGAGGACCTAGTGTATGAAGACCGGAGGGTTAAGGGGCAGGGCATTGGCGGGTGGGCGAGGCCTGGTGTGGAGAAGCACGGGCAGTGGTGGGATTTGGTGGGAGGTGAAGTTGGCAGCGTAAACAAGGGCCGTGTTGGGAAGGGATCTGGAAGCGCAGCCCAAGGAGTGTGGATTGTAGTTGGGGAGCCAGGAGAAGCCATTAGGGCAGGGCGGATGCGTGTTCCTTCTGGGCTCTGGGACGATGACCCAAGGCCACCATGGAGGACACCTCACGCTCCATGGCAAGGAGAGGCTGCCGTCAGGGAGATCCTCTGAGTACTGGTCTGCAGTGTCCAAACTGGAAGTCACGGAGTGGGGGCTTCAATTAAGGCTTTCCCTCCATCGAAGAAGAGAAAGAGACTTTAATTGTGAAATTGATTTCTAAGGCCAGGTGAGCAGGACTTCTTGACTGATCAGTGGTCGAGGCTGGAAGAGGAAGATCTACACGTCTGTCAGTATTACACTATTTGATCCTTTTCTCAGCTCTAAACAAAACATCTTCCAGTTAAAATTCAGGCTTGTAGGGCTTCCCTGGTGGCGCAGTGGTTGAGAGTCCACCTGCCGATGCAGGGGACATGGGTTCGTGCCCCGGTCCGGGAAGATCCCACACGCCGCGGAGCGGCTGGGCCCGTGAGCCATGGCCGCTGAGCCTGCGCGTCCAGAGCCTGTGCTCCGCAACGGGAGAGGCCACAACAGTGAGAGGCCCGCGTACTGCAAAGAAAAAAAAAATTCAGGCTTGTATTTGATCTCCCCACATTTCCTTCCTCTGCAGAGAACTGGAGACTCCTACTGAAAATTCGAGTAACAAACCCCAGAGCCTCAAACCCATTCATGTTCTGAGTTATAGGTGGGTGGGGGAGCTTCTGCAGGGAATGTCCTTTAAGACATAGGTAAGCCCCTGAAACGTTGCAGCAACCCTCTGGAAATGCAGTGTAAGAGGCGGTCTTAACAGGCTAATTCTTTTTAAAGTGGTGATTTCTTTCATACCAAAACTAATGCTTTGTGAATTCTCCTTTAACCCCCTGAAATTTTGATGCTTAATTTAGTTGTAATTGTGTGCTGTTTCTCCTCCTATATACAGCATGGGTCAGTAATTATCACCAACACTGAAAACCAGCTTGTGACTAGCTCTGCACTGTTGTCGCATCTTCTGTCTCATTCGATTCTCTTAGGGTTCCTACAAGGCAGGTATTCTCATCAGTATCTTTTCCTAGACACATAGAAAATGAAATTCATAGAGGCCTAGGGTATGTAGCTGGCCCAGTATTTATTCCAAACTGCATGACAGAGCCATGTCTTAAATCCATTGTCCTGATTTTAAATCCTGTG
This sequence comes from Leucopleurus acutus, assembly GCF_964270905.1. Lineage (NCBI taxonomy): Eukaryota > Metazoa > Chordata > Mammalia > Artiodactyla > Delphinidae > Leucopleurus > Leucopleurus acutus. The sequence goes on from NC_139158.1 coordinate 7,980,657, forward strand.
CCCTTTCTCCCTTGATCACATACCATCTTCACCCCTGCCCTGCCCCTGGCAAAGATAAACAGTCAGGCTTCACAGCAGACAAAGAGAAATCCTTTGGCCCTCACGATATTGGTCGTTTGTTCCTTATTTTTACTTTGTGCTGTCATCTTAGAGACGTCATCACCTGTTAGGACTTGGAATAGGCCGCTCTGCTGGATCGCTCTGCAGTAACAAGCAACCCTAGATCCCAGCGGCTAATGGCAACAAGAGACGATTTCTCATTCGTGCTACATGTGGGCTGTGGGTTGGTGGGATGGCTCTGGAACCGTGTGTTGTCTTTACTCAGAGATCCCAGGGGAAGAAGCGGCTCCGCTAAGGTCACGCTATTCTCACGGCAGAGAAGGAGAGCGCACTGGAGCTGAACCACACACACACCCTTAAATCTACGCTCAAAGTGTGCGGCACCACCACTTACATTCCACGTGATCAAGTCTGCCACCTGTGGGCCGGGAAGCCCCCCACAGGTCACGTGGCAGTGGGCAGAGACGTGCGATGCCCCCACAGGGAGGGTGGACAGTGAGGAGGGCGGTTGCTCGTACTGCACACAACGCCCCAAGCCCCACAGCACAGTTCTGCTGGCTCCCAGGTGGTCGGGTGCTCCCTCGCCCCTTCTAAATCTCGGGGGTCTCGCAGTCGATTTCCATGAACTTGGCCTCTAACCCTGGTCTCTGACTTTTCATCCTGTTGGAAGCAAATATTGATTGAGATTTGGAATAAGATAACCTTTCTGTAGACCTTCCAAACTCCGCATTATAAAAGTGATGCTGTTGAAAGGGTAACTGTTGGATCCAGGAAACTCACGACAGAAGCACTGGGCCTCTCTGTAGAGTGGGGACACGGAGCTCCCTGCAGGAGGCTGGCCAGGGCTCGCCAGGCATGCGCGGTGGGGAAGGAGGCCTCCCGTGCGCTGGCTTCAGCCAAGCCGCCGTCATCATAGGAACACGTGAAACACACGCTGAGAATCAAAGAACTCTACGTGTTGAGCATTTTCATAAAGACTTAACACTGCATCCCTTAGCCATTCGATCACTTCTGCAGGTAAAACAGTTGACCAATTTAGGTAAATTTTCATTCACACAACAAAGATGTATTAAACACCTACTATGTACTGGTCGTCGGGAGGAAAGCCTAGGGTGGGCTCTCAAGGAATCTAAGATCTCCCAACGGAGCCTTGTCTGCAGTCCTGGACCTTCCGGGCAATCCCATATGGTGACGGGAGTGGCCGGCAGCCCAGAGATGGATCAACTGAGCCTGGAGGATCAGAGGAACATTCCAAGGAGGTGCCTTCCAGGCTGCGGGGAAATCGTTCTCGTGTATTCAGGGAACAGGGAGTAGCCGGGCGTGGCTGAAGTGTGAGGCGTGGCAGGAGGTGAGGTCGATCCCCGGAGCAGACCAGGTTTTACCCAGGGCCTGAGCGCCGTCAGAGCTTCTCCAGATCTGTCCCAGCTCCGCCGCCAGCAGCCCCTCTGTCCTTTGCCGCCCCTCACAGTGGCCTTGTGGGTCTGGGGATGGTAGAAAGGATCTCTCCCTCGGGTTATCTTTGCACATTAAGCAGCCAGAATGTTCTAACCTAGGATCCGACTTTCAACCATCTGTGCCTAAGACCTCACCCCAAACCTCTTCTCATTCACAAACCTCTCCCCCCACGTGAGGGGGTGCCGTGCCGAGTCCTGGCTCCAAGGTGGGCGCAGAGGGCGTGAGGATGAAGATGACCCCATCTCTTTCCTCCCTCACTGAAGGATAAGGAGGACAGACAGGGCTCTACTTCCCTGCGCCAGGCACTCAGTGCTTCACCTGCCCAGCCCCGGACCATGCAAGGCCGGCCAGCCTGGCCCCAGGGGAACCCGGCACACGCATCCTGGGGCCAGTGAGACCTGCACTGGCTCTGGAAGCATGGCTAGGCCTTCTAGGGAAGGCCCACCCCAGCAAAGGTGGGGCTGGGAAGGGGAGAGGACAGACCAAAACTCAGAGCCCGAGGCCTGTTCTTGGGCAAGGGCAGAGGCCGTGGGGGGAGTCAAAGAGTGAGCGAGCGGAGAGCCTCAGAATCACCAGAATCAACAACTTCTTCCGGGCTTGGAAACCTTAGAAGAAGGCTCGGGAGACCTCACCGAGGAGCGACTCACCCACGCGTGGGGTTCTCCTCAGCTCTCTTAAGAAACCTCAGTCCAGTCGCCTAATGAGTTAAACTCAGCAACCTGGCCTTGTTCTCTCAGGACTGGGTCGAATGTTCTTGCGTCTGTGGAAAGGGGACGGGAGGACGACGCAGATTCATGGTTCCCGTACTAATTTGCTAGAGCCGCCGTAACCAAGTACCGCACACTGAGCAGCTCAAACAGCAGATGTTTGCTTCTCACAGTCTGGAGACCAGAAGGCCAGGGTCAAGGCGTCGGCAGGGCTGGTTCCTTCCGAGGAGTGGGAGGGGCTTAGAGCCCCCCCCCCCCCCGGCTCCTGAAGGTTTGCTGGCCATCCCTGGCCTTCCGAGGAGTGTGAGGGGCTTAGAGGCCCCTCCAGGCCCCCCCACCCCGGCTTCTGAAGGTTTGCTGGCCATCTCTGGCATTCCTTGGTTTGTAGGTGCGTCACCCCAATCGCCGCCTTCACGTTCACGTGGGGTTCTCCGTGTGCGTGACCGTCTCTGTGTCCAGATTTCCCCTTTTTAGAAGGACAGGTCCTGTTGGATTAGGACTCCCCTTAAGGACCTCATCTGAACTTGGTCATCTGCCAAGACCCCATTTCCAAATAAAGCCACGTTCACAGGTACTGAGGGTTAGAACCTTCAGGGCAGGGGCACAGTGCAATCTGTAACGGTCCCAAGTGTGTGTGTAGATTGCCGATCCCACTTCCCCCCTCGACAACCCGTAAGGGAGAGAGAAGACAGTGTTCAGGATCCTTCCAGATCCCCTCCTCTGCCCACTCTAGAGGCAGCCGCCTTTGTGGGCTCAGAACCCCTAGGGAGCAGGGGGCCCTCCCTAGGCACATCCGGAGCCGAGCAGAGAACCCTCTGGGTGTTGAGAGGCGCAGAGAGCCACCAGGGCCTCTGTCTTGCTTCCTGGGCAGACTGCTGCCCGTGGCACCTCTCTTAGGAGGTGGCAGAAAGGCCCGGAGCGCAGGGAAAGCTCCGGACGTCTGGAAAGGCAACTCCAAATATCCAGTTTTACTCGCAACATCTGTGTAGGTGGTGGTTAGGTACAGCTGAAATAATGCTATTAAGACATTTTCCAAATTTTGTAATAGACATTTGGAAAGACTTTATATGTTCATGAAAGCACAGTACAAAATTTTCCATATGGTTTGATTTCAAATATACACGCAGACATTTGTGACAGCTTTATTGAGATGTAACTCACATACCATGTAATTCACCCATTTGAACTCGGCAGTTCATTGACTTTTACTACAGTCCCGATCAATTGTAGAGCTTTTCATCACCCCAGAAAGAAACCCACACCCCTTAGCCGTCATCCTCCCGGTCCCCAACTCTAGACAACCACTAATCTACTGTCTCTATGGTTTGCCTACACGCCTACATTTCATTCAGAATTAAAGGGAACTACAGACAGAAGCATGACTTCCACTGGTGAATGGCAGGATTATGGTATTAATTTTCTCTTTATTTTTGGATATATTTCTAATTGTACAATGAGCATGAACTGCTAAGAATCAGAGGGGAAAAGAAGAAAACATTTTTAAAATAGAGAGCCATCTTATCGTTTTTAAGTAGTCCTTGTGGATTATTCAGAAAACATGCCTAAATCACAAGCTTATCTTATCGGGGGGTGGGGGGACGTGGCAGAGTTCTCGGCGACTGACTTCAAGTAGGAACTTTCCAGCACAACTTGGTAGAAGTTGGAAATGCATGCATTGCCCTTTTTTGCTCTGTATTGGGTTTCCTGAGACCTGCCCTGCTCCCCTTCCCACAGCCTTTGTGTCCCCCTCCCCAGGGTCTTCCCATCCTTAATCAGGTGACCTCTCTCAGCCCTTAACAAATTGTTGGTTGGCTCAGGTGAGAGGCCCTGTAATTACGCCACTTCCTTTTGCCTCTTTAATAACGTTGGAGACAGTATAATTCCGTGAGGGGACAGAGGAATATATAATTTCGTGTCCTTTTCCTGAGCCAACGTGAACTCCGTGCATGTGGCATCTTGCTCGCTTCAGGGGTAAAAAGTGATCTGTTGTCTCAGCACGCATGTTATGGGAGCAAAATACGTACTGAGTCCATCCAACCACAGAAGCCTCTTTGGATGTGTGTCCAGCTTGCTTGGGACGCATCACCTTTCTTTGACGAAGAGACTTTTCACTGGAGGGAAACGAGCTCAGCTGGGTTTGTTTATGAGACACACTGATCCTGGCCACCGTCACAGGAACTCGCCGTTGCCGAAGCTAGAAACCTGGGCACCGTCCTTAACTCACCTGGACCCTCCATGTCTCACATCAGCTCAGCTGGACCTAATCTCTCTGCTTGGCCTCCTTCCCTCAGTCCCTAGCGCCACTGCCCTGCACATTCTCATCAGGGCAGCGGCAACAACCTAGGAATGGTCACCTCCTTCCTGGCCCCTCCTGTCCTCCTTCCACTCTGACTCAGGCCCAGACGGTGAAGGTCATCCTCCCCCACCTGCACCGACCCCCTCACCTGTCCAGTCTCACACCCCTGTATCCATGTCCACCCCCCCTCCCCCGAGCAGCCCCACATTCCCTGGGGTTACAGCCCGATCCACAGTTCTTAATCTGGATTCTATGAACAGAATACACGTGGACACGTGAGTGTCCTAAAGTAGAGTGTGTGACCCTGTGTGTGTGTATGTTTCTAGGAGAGGGTCCTCAGCTTTCATAAAATTCTTTTTTTTTAAATTTATTTTACTTTAATTTTTGGCTGCTTTGGGTCTCCGTTGCTAAACGCGGGCTTTCTCTAGTTGCGGTTTGTGGGGGCCACTGTTTGCTGCGGTGCGCGGGCTTCTCCTTGCGGTGGCTTCTCTTGTTGTGGAGCACGGGCTGTAGGCACGCGGGCTTCAGTAGTTGTGCCACGTGGGCTCAGTAGCTGCGGCACATGGGCTTAGTTCCTCCGTGGCATGTGGGATCTTCCCGAACCAGGGCTCGAACCTGTGTCCCCTGCATTGGCAGGCGGATTCTTAACCACTGTGCTGCCAGGGAAGCCCCGGCTTTCATAAAATTCTTAAAGAGGACCTAAGGACCCCCAGTTTCAGAACTTTGGTGTTTGAATGTGTTCCTCCCCTTTCGTGTCACCTCTTCACCAGGTGAGCTGCTCTTGAGGACTCTGCTCAAATGTCACCTGCTTTCTTGCTTGACGTCCCCTTCTCGGTGTCCCCACGGCTCTGCTTACCGAGCACTTTCCCAGCTGGGATTCCACTAGTCAGTCACATCACCTGTTCCCCTGCTAGACGCCGAGGCCCTGGGGCTGAGGGCTGTCCCTCTGTGTCCCGCCTCCGGCACAGCGTCTGGCATGTGGTCAGCTCGTAGTCTACACTGGAAGAAGGAAAGAGACCACATTCTCCGTGGAGAGTCTCCACTCTGTCAAGCCATGGGACCGCTCCTGCCTCGCTCCCCATCACGGGCGGGCCCGCGTGGGTTGCCTCCCTCTCGCATGTTTGCAGACGTTTAAGAGGTTGAAGGCCCAGCTGTCCGGCATTTACGTGGAGCAATCAGACTTGCATTTGATGTGTGATGATTTTTAAATTACCTCTTGACAAATTTTGAGCTCTTTGTTTTTCTTTTCTTTCTCCCATTCTTTTTCAGATTGATGCACTGAGTAAAAGAAGCAAAGAAGCTGAGGCAGCCTTCTTGAATGTCTACAAGAGATTGATTGATGTTCCAGGTAAGCCCAGCGCTTGTAGCCCACCTGTGGGCATTGTGTCTGGTGAGTCAGTGGGCTTCTGGCTGATTCTTCCCAGCCTCTCTAAGGCAACTTCCCCAGGAAACTGGGGAGTTCTGGGAATACGTACGAATTCTCCAAAACCCAGACTTGGGATGAGTATGGAAATCAGATGCGTATTTGCTGAAGTAATAGAGTTGCCTCCAGTGGATGCCTTTGGAACTGCAGAAACTCAGACCTGCGGGGCTACCTTTAGCTTTGGTTTAAAATGCTGCACGTTTCACAGAGAAGAAGGAGAACCCGTGTGTGCGCTATGCAGACGTCCTGGATAGTCACGATTCTGGGCTGACCAATCCCACGTTCAGGAACGGCCCTGATAGGGCACCTGGAATGCCTGGCTCCCCTCCCAGGTCATCCAGGGAATCAGTTTGCCTCTGGCCAAGTCTTTCACTTAATATCCAAGGGCAAGCGGTAGCCCATCTAACTACGGTGTGTGTGGGTTGTTTTTTCTTTTGAAGGAACTAAAGAGTTAAAATTTTAATAATGCTTGCTACGCATTCCGAGAGAGAATGGCTCCCCGTTCCTTATTCCAGAAAAGTGAGGCGGAATTTGGAGCACCCACGGGTCCCATCGACCCTCTGTTCTCGGTGGTCCACTCACCCAATCCGTGGGGAGGTGATGGACACGATCACATGGGTCCCAACTCAGTCCTGAAAAGACTCAGATCTGAAAATTAGCCACTTGAATGTCATCCTCTGCTGACCAAGGAAACCCAGTTACCACCACCCTCCCCTCCGCACCCATTAGAGCTGCGCGTTTGCCCTCATTAGGAATCCTCTGTGCGTCACTGATATTACTAGAACTGCTTTAACCAAGCGAAGCAGAAACAAGTCTCCTTGGTTTCTGTATTGGATTCTAATTCAGGTCCACTGAGGGCTTTGCTGTCCCCTCTGGGAGCCGGGGTTAACAGAGGCCACACCAAGCTACGGACAGCAGAAAGTACCTTAGACACTTCGGACAAGGGGGTGGGGAGATCCAGATTCTCCCGCCAGGGCCTTGTTGTGAGGTCTTGGCCACATCCCTTTTCCCTCTCTGAACCTCAGTTTTCTCATCTGTAACACGGACTAAGGTAGGGGAACAGCCTAGTGATGGACAGGATTTGTCTTTGTTCTAACCTTCTGCTGTCTTATGAGCTTACCCTGCTCTTAGTTCCAAATGCTGCCCCTTTGATTTTCTGCAGGACTTCGTATCCACCTAGGGGTTTCCTGAATACTCTGGCTGAGGCTCACGTGGAGGCTTCTTCACAATAAATGGACCACTCAGGGCTCTCTTTCTCAGGCATCGGCAGTTTGGTGGACCCACTTGCATTTTCTTGTGCAAGTGCTAGTTTTGTGTTGGTGACTTAGTTGAAAGGCGCCTGGTTTATTTTGCCTTTGCCCAAGACCCAGAGAGCCTGCAGCTACCGTTTTCTAAATAACCTACACTCTTTTTAAAAGTCTGATTTGTCTCTGGGTTCTCCCTTAGTGAGGTTTCTCCACTGGGAAGCCACTTGAACGACTCGTTGGGTTTCTTCTTCTGCAGTTATTTTCCATCTTGACTTCTTACAGACAAAAACGAGACCACTTTTCTCATCAACACTCGTCTGCCTGAGCAGTCCTTATTCATATACATACATAATTCTTATGGAACTCTGATCATAACATGACTATATCGTTATAGTCTGCTTTTTTCACTTAATGTTATCCCATCAGCATTTTCCTTACGTTGGTGATATTCTTTGTACTTATCATTTTTGGCTGCCAGTTTTCATTTCAGGTGGTGGGGGCGAATAATGTTTGACGTTGTCTGTAATGACGAGTTCATCAGAGTACATTTGCACACCACGTAGATCACTTCTACCCGCCTCCCAGGTATTTCTCTTACAAACACTGTGGTCTGACACATCTAACAGCTACTTGAGAAGCAGGAATGGAGCTTAGAGCCTCACCCTGTGTTTTGGAGGCCGCTCATCGCTCAGATGAAGTAATCGTGTGGCTGGGGCTTACAGGAAGGGCCTGGTCAATAGCAGTGCATTTACTGACGGTCAGCCACGCAGCTGGGGAGACTCGGGGGGCCTTAACTGTCTGTGTGCTCCAGGCTTCGATCCAGCTGAATCCAGAAATGTAGGTGGGGTGTGTCAAGTTCTGGTTTCAAGAAATAGCAACTTATGCTATCTCGGGAAAATAGAGGAAGCCCTTGGAAATAATGGGAAGGGTATTTTGGCCATGTGGCCCAGCTCCAGGAGCCCGGGAGGAGGTGACCGGTCAGCCCTAGCACATCACCACCACCCCTGCCACAGTTCTGGACATTTTATTTACCTGTGTGTTTCCTTGTTCCTTATCTGCTGGTCCTACTAGAATGAAAGCTCTCTGAGGACAGTTTTGCTTGATTGCTCTGCGCCCAGCACCTGGAGTGGGGCCTGGCACAGCACCGCTGTTGACATGTGACGTGCGGCTGTTGACCCAGAGCCACCAGGGTCCTTGGCAGCGGAGTGCACCAGGGGTCACGCTGGTGGCTCTTGGAGCTTTGTTTCAGTTCGGTTCTCGCCCCTGAGTGTCAGCCTCTATATCCTCCTGGACGTCCCCGCTGGGCTGGCTGAGGGGCACCTGAAACAGCCCAGTGTGTCCAGAGGAAACAGTCTCCTTCTCTTGGCGAGCGACACCACCTGCCACCCAGCTGCTCACGCCAGAGCACTGGGTCAACAAGCCCTGGCTGTCCTACCCCCAGAAGGTCCTCGATTCCATCCACTTCTCTCCATCCCGACCTCCGCCCTCCACTCTGTGGTTCAGGCCACCTCTCCCGTGTCCACCGCGTGGTGATGCCAGGCTTCCCGCCGGCAGGAATGGGTCCTTCTCCTCGCCGTGGGCAGGCCCAGCCCATTCTGAGCTGATCTCTTCCAGCTCCTCCAGATTGACTTGTTGAGACGCTGCTTCTTGACCTCCCAGGTCTGGCCTGGGTGTGCCCTTCGCGCGCGCGCACACACACACACACACACATACACACACACACACACCCCGCTCCCCACACCCTGTGTCTGTTTACCTCTGTTATAACTACAGTAAGTCCCCTACATACGAACGAGTTCTGTTCTGAGAGCACATTTATAAGTCCAGTTTGTTCATAAGTCCAGCGAAGTTGGCCTAGGTACCCAACTAACACGATCGGCTATATAGTACTGTACTGTAATCGGTTTATAATACTTTTCACACAAATAATACATAAAAAACAAACACAAAAAATAAAAGAAACCGTTTTTAATCTTACAGTACCTTGAAAAGTACACAAGTACAGTGCAACAGCTGGCACACACGGGCACGTTCGCACCTTTGAACGTTCGCAACTCGAAGGCTCGTAGGTAGGGGACTCACCGTACTTGCTCCTCAGCCCTTTTCCTTCCTGGCTGGGCGGACACTGGCGCAGGGTGGTCTCGTCCCTGGTTATGTGCCTGGTCTCTACCCCGGCGCCTGTCACGTAGCAGAAACTCGAAAAATATTTGTCGAATGAATGACTAAACTAATGCATCCAGTTATTTCTTCAGGATCTTCCTGAGGTTTATCGGTATCGTACCGTAATTGTTCGCATCGAACCCTATCCTGAGGTTGACAGCTTGCCGTTGGGGAAGAGCCCTCTGGCGCACCTAACCACCTAAGTTACGAGAGAACCAACTGTATCTTTCCTGGAGGTGGAGCAGTTTACTAGCTCTCTGAACTCTCCCTTCGCCTTGCTGTCACTCTGTAAAGATTTGCCTGCCTGCAGGGACATTTATATGAAGCTTAGCGTTCGGGGCTCATCAGACCAGCATGTGCGCTTCAGAGGCCTTGGGTTTCAGTGGTCAGTACTGACGTCCAGAATCTGTGTTGGGTTGAGCAGCTGTCCGGCTGGCATCCCAGGCTTTACACACCCAGCCCTGAGCATGGAGCAGGGGGCCCCCCTCCACCCGAGCCCTTTCCTTTCCCCGGTGGTGCGACTCCATTGTTCAAGGCAAAAGAAGCAGTGGGGTCACCTGGCTCCTTCCTCTTCTCATCTTCCACGCCTGAAAATCCCAAGTAGTGTTATTTCTCCTTCCAAAGCCTCCTTCAGATTAAAGACACTGAGTAGACACTGAAAGACCTAGTTGTCCTGAGGCATCCTCTGAACAGTTGCCGTAGTTAAGACCCCACGTTTACCTCCTTCTCACGTGTCAGCAGATGCTCCTCATTCCCTCGTCAGTTTTGAGGGTATTTTAAGATGCTTTTTATCAGAAATATCCTGCCGCTGCTTCCCCGCTGCTGTGACCCTCGGCTCTGTGGGGCTACCGGCCAGCACTGGAGACACTGTCCCCCCGCCCCCGCTGTGTCTCAGGAACCCTGCTGAGTGCTGGGGATGGAGCCGGGAGCAGATCCACTGAGAGCTTCCTGTTCTCGTGGGCTCGAGAGTCTGGTGGGAATGTGGGCATCCAAAAGTCTTCACACAGGGACTTCCCTGGCGGTCCAGTGGTTAAGACTTTGTGCTTCCAATGCAGGGGGCATGGGTTCCATCCCTGGTCGGGGAACTAAGATTCCCACAGGCCGCACAGCACAATTTGGCAAAAAACAGCCCTATACTTTCTGCTCTTTAAAATACCAGCCAGGGACTTCCCTGGTGACGCAGTGCTTAAGAATCCGCCTGCCAGTGCAGGGGACACGGGTTCGAGCCCTGGTCCAGGAAGATTCCACATGCTGCGAAGCAACTAAGCCTGTGCGCCGCAACTACTGAGCCCGTGCGCCACAACTACTGAGCCTGCGCTCTAGAGCCTGTGAGCCACAACTACTGAGCCCGTGTGCCACAACTACTGAAGCCCACGCACCTAGAGCCCGTGCTCTGCAACAAGCGAAGCCACTGCAGTAAGCCCGCACACCTCAACGAACAGCACCCCCCGCTCGCCGCAACTAGAGAAGGCCCCGCGCGCAGCAACGAAGACCCAGTGCAACCAAAAGTAAATGATAAATTAATTAATTAAAAAAAAAAAAGTCATCCTGACTGCAGTTTGGAAACAAATCGGAAAGGGGTCCAAGGTGATGTGGGGCGGGAGAGATGAGGTCGCCTGGTTTCAGCTGGTGGGGGTGAAGTGGGAGAGGAACAGACGCTTGAGGAAGGCGACTTGGACGACTCTAACCCAGGACCCAGTTAACGCAGCAGTACTTCCTCCATCTTTGGTTGCAGTATTGTTTACATCGTTCCATCTGGTTTACAAAATTAAAAGGAAGGCCAATAAAAAGTTTGCCAAATTAGCCTCCTGTCCCTAATTCGATTATCATCCCTCGTTGTTCTAGTTGAAAGTGCTCTTTGCCTTTATTGTCGACATCATGGCAGTAGGAAAGTAGTTCTACAGTTCGATTCATAATGTTTTACATCATTAACCCAGATGGCTTCATCTGTGATTCTTATCACAGATTTTATATCGTAATTTATATGATCAACATAGCGATACCTTACACTTGCAAATATTTACATTTTTTATTTTAATAACCTCTGATAGAGATTTATATGCATTAATTTGCTAATGGCGACTCACATGAGGAAAAGCATCGTAGGCATCTGCTAACAGCGTGACTTTGTTGAGGCGAGGCCCCCTGGGATGGGGAGCCCTCTGCGATTGACTCCCTAACCGGGAGACCAGCGTCCTTCTGCACTGGAATCTGTATCTGTGGGTGAGAGCAGAGGTCAGTGGCTGTTAGCCACAGTGACCCCCGGCTGTGCAAGAAACAGTTCGAGGTGTGCGGTTCAGAAATCATACTCGCACATTCCCTCGGCCAGCACTTCTGGTGCCAGGCCCGGCACCGTGCACCCAAGATGCAAATGCAGCTGAGACGTGGCCCCTGCCCTCCCTCCTGTGGCTCCTACTTGGGGGTGGGTGGGAGACTGTACAGCACCTTTGAGAGAATATCCCATAATTAAACAGGTGAAATAGGCAGCCTTCTTCCCTTACTGTAATGGAAGGAGAAATAAGTGTCTCGAGTCTTAAAGTGTGACCCTCTCAGATAGCTGGGAAAATTCTGGAATGACCTCCTCTTAAAGGCCCTTGCATAACTGGAATTTTACTGTGTTCTGAGCAGAATTACCACGGTATGCGTAATCTGCCAGGAATTCACGTCGCGTGGGTGACCTGCTCTTGCTTCTTGATGCTTTTCAGATTTTTTACAATGAGCATGTCTTTATCTCTGCAGTCGGGGGGTGCGGGGAAGCATAAATTTGTAAAATATTCAACTTGCAATCTCAGTTTCTGAATAGCCTTTAGTGATGGATTCCAGATAGGACCGTAAGCAGTAGTCGGTGGAGTATTTGTCCACACTTAATAATTGGTATAAAACACAACTGTGCCTTTTCAGTCCCAGAAGCATCTTGGCAAAGGTATTTTTGGGGGACGTTCCTAGAAAGGAGACAAGGTTGGTGAGCTGGGCATTGGTGCTGCAGAACTTCTGTTCTCTGGCTGCCGAGTCCATTGGAAGAGGCCCTGCTTGTTCTCATCACCTCCTGGCCTCTCTCTGGGCACCCCCACCCCCAACAGAGAGTCATCTTTCACTCCTCGCTAAGGTGTAGTTTAGGTCCTACAGACACAAACCCTTCAAACACAAAGGCAGTGCCCAGAAGGATTGAGTTTAAGATTTAAATCTAAGGGAGCACATGACCAGTGATATAAAATATTCATGGACTCGTGAAACTCCGCTGGTGCTCAGCGTTCCCTGACTGGCTCCGCTCACTTCATTTCCCTCGGATAACTGGCCTGCGATCAGAAGTAGAAGGTGTTAGTTTTCAGAAGCCTTGAAAGAGAACCAGCAGAAGGGAGCCCGTTTTGTAGGCTGCTCCGTTTTCAGCACCCACGCCAAGATGCCCCCGCTCCCGGGTGCTGCTGAGGGGCGGTCGGAAGTTTCAGTCGGGATTTAGGAAAACCTTCTCTGCTGGAGAATATCGCCATCAGCCCTGCATCTGAGGATCCAGAAGTGAAGAGGGACATCATCAGTTCTGAGAGCTGCTCTTCCTTTTGGCCGCACCGCGTGGCATGTGGGGTGTCAGTTCCCCGACCAGGGATCGAACCTGCGCCCCCTGCACTGGAAGCAGAGTCTTAACCACTGGACCGCCAGGGAAGTCCCGAGAGCTGCTTTTTAACGTTTCTGCCTAAGACTGAAATAGTGAGCCGGTCCTTTGTGCCTGTCAAGCTGTTTTAAGTGAGGACACGCTCTCAGTTAAAACCAGAAAACACTGTTTTCTCCATTCTTTTTCTTTCTTCCCCGTCTGTCCCCCGATCAAGGCTGTGTAGTAAGCACTCCTGGCAAAAAGGGACAAAATCTTGTGATTAGTTAGAAATATCCCTTGCTTCTCATACCAAGCTTTTACGGACATGCGTCCTGGCGGCGTTTTTGAAGGCTGTGCCGTGTGGCCGCCCCAGCCTGCTCCCGTGAGGCTGCTCCAGTCTGTGTCTTCTAGTCGCCCGGGGTTGGCGGCTGCTGGTGACCAGGCCCCTCCAGAGAGAACTCTTACCTCGGAGCCCCCCTTTGCACGTTTTCAGTTGACCTTCCTGAGACATCTTCATTCACACGTGAGAATCAACCACCAGCACCAAAACGGACAAGAGAGGGACCAGGGCCGTGGCCATGGGATGAAGCTGTGGGCTGCAGGTGCCCCCCCCCCCATCCCCTCTGCTGGGCTGCAGGACCAGAGCTGGTCCAGAGCAGCCTCGGGGGAGAAGGGGACAAGGGACAGTCACACTCTGACCAGTGCTGGGGTAACTGCAACCCAGATGAGCCGGCAACCTCTCCACCCTCCTTGATCAGCTTGAAAAAAACCCTGGGGCCCAAGGAGCTGATCGTTCGCAGGCTGAGATAGCAGCTCCACACGTGTTAAAGGAAGGCCAGCCTGACGAGATGGGCGTCTGAGTCGCCTGCCGCCCCACCTTCAGCGCTCTCCCCCGGCCTCCTGTCCCGGGCCCCCGACCCATCTGGAGAACTCACGGGAGGTGACTCGGTGACTTGGCTTTCGGTGTGGCCCGGCGGGGGGTGTGGGTTGTGGGGCTGGCGTCTTCCTCCCTCTGCTGTGACTGTGGTGGTCCTGGCACACGCGCTATCTAGACAGCTTCTCATCAGTTGCTCATCAGCATGCTAATTGCTGTATGACTAATTATGCCCTGAATTCCAGTTGATTTTCTTAATGAGACAGCTGGGTTAATTATGTAATCGTATGATTACATTAGCCTAGAGTGCCCTGGCGGAGGGGAGCGTCTGCCGCGCTCTGATGTCATTGCGGGGATGGCGCTCACGGTGCCGTCCACACTCTGGCCAGTGGCAGGGGCTCTGTGCACACGTGGGCAGGGGTCCAGGGAGGTCAGTCCTTGCGGTCCTCACGACAGAAGCAGCCACCACCGCCTGCCCGCCCTGCACACACACGCCCCGGCACCCCACGGCCCGATGGAATCGGAGCCCCACTCCTCAGCCCCGCTGCCTTCCGTGCGGTGCAGCAGCGCCTCTTCCTCCTCCCGGGATGTCCTGCCCCGGGACTGTTGGTGTGACGGTGATCCGGGGCATCCTCACCAGTGTCCCAAAGTCCCTGCAGGACCACACTGCACTGGTTTACATAAAGTCAGAACAGCCCAGGCTGGCCCCGCCCTCATTGCCACCATCCCCCTTACAAGTGCTGTTTCACACCTTCTTTCCTCCCTGATCTCTGCACACCTCGTGTTTCACTGAGAAAATACATGTGCTCGGAGGATGACGTCTCTCTCCGCTGGCCAGCTGTCTCCTCTGAGAGTCCACTGGGCCTGCAGAACCCACCTCCCCCCTGGTTGTGCTCCTCCTCAGACCCTCTCTTCCTCTGTAGGACTCTGAGTGTGGGGTACCCTAGACTCCCCCTGGGTGACTCTGATGTCTCTTTTTTTTTTTTTAATTTTTGAATTTTATTTAATTTATTTTTTTATACACCAGTTTCTTATTAGTCATCAGTTTTATACACATCAGTGTATACATGTCAATCCCAATTCCTCACACCACCACCCCCACCACCCTGCCGCTTCCCCCCCTTGGTGTCCATACGTTTGTTCTCTACATCTGTGTCTCAGTTTCTGCCCTGGAGAACCGTTCATCTGTGCTATTTTTCTAGGTTCCACAGATATGCGTTAATATACGATATTTGTTTTTGTTTGTAGATTTTCTCATCATGCCCATTCTAACTGGTGTGAGGTGATACCTCATTGTAGTTGTGATTTGCATTTCTCTAATAATTAGTGATGTTGAGCAGCTTTTCATGTGCTTCTTGGCCATCTGTATGTCTTCTTTGGAGAAATGTCTGTTTAGGTCTTCTGCCCATTTTTCGAATGGGTTGTTTGTTTTTATGATATTGAGCTGCACGAGCTGTTTATTTATTTTGGAGATTAATCCTTTGTCCGTTGATTCGTTTGCAAATATTTTCTCCCACTCTGAGGGTTGTCTTTTCGTCTTGTTTACGGTCTCCTTTGCTGTGCAAAAGCTTTGAAATTTCATTAGGTCCCATGTGTTTATTTTTGTTTTCATTTCCATTACTCTAGGCGGTGGATCAAAAAAGATCATGCTGTGATTTATGTCAAAAGAATGTTCTTCCTATGTTTTCCTCTAAGAGTTTTATAGTATCCGGTCTTACATTTAGGTCTCTAATCCATTTTGAGTTTATTTTTGTGTGTGGTGTTAGGGAGTATTCTAATTTCATTCTTTTACATGTAGGTGTCCAGTTTTCCCAGCACCACTTATTGAAGAGACTGTCTTTTCTCCATTGTATATCCTTGCCTCCTTTGTCATAGATTAGTTGACCATAGGTGCGTGGGTTTATCTCTGGGCTTTCTATCTTGTCCCCTTGATCTGTGTTTCTGTTTTTGTGGCCGTACCATATTGTCTTGATTACTGTAGCTTTGTAGTATAGTCTGAAGTCAGGGAGGCTGATTCCTCCAGCTCCGTTTTTTTCCCTCAAGACTGCTTTGGCTATTCGGGGTCTTTTGTGTCTCCATACAAATTTTAAGATTTTTTGTTCTAGTTCCGTAAAAAAATGCCATTGGTAATTTGATAGGGATTGCATTGAATCTGTAGATTGCTTTGGGTAGTATAGTCATTTTCACAATATTGATTCTTCCAACCCAAGAACATGGTATATCTCTCCATCTGTTGGTATCATCTTTAATTTCTTTCATCAGTGTCTTATAGTTTTCTGCGTACAGGTCTTTTGTCTCCCTAGGTAGGTTTATTCCTAGGTATTTTATTCTTTTTATTGCAATGGTAAATGGGAGTGTTTCCTTAATTTCTCTTTCAGATTTTTCATCATTAGTATATAGGAATGCAAGAGATTTCTGTGCATTAATTTTGTATCCTGCAACTTTACCAGATTCATTGATTAGCTCTAGTAGTTTTCTGGTGGCATCTTTAGGATTCTCTATGTATAGTATCATGTCACCTGCAAACAGTGACAGTTTTACTTCTTCTTTTCCAATTTGTATTCCTTTTATTTCTTTTTCTTCTCTGATTGCCCTAGCTAGGACTTCCAAAACTATGTTGAATAATAGTGGTGAGAGTGGACATCCTTGTCTTGTTCCTGATCTTAGAGGAAATGCTTTCAGTTTTTCACCATTGGGAATGATGTTTGCTGTGGGTTGGTCATATATGGCCTTTATTATGTTGAGGTAGGTTCCCTCTGTGCCCACTGTCTGGAGAGTTTTTATCATAAATGGGTGTTGAATTTTGCAAAAGCTTTTTCTGCATATATTGAGATGATCATATGTTTGTTCTTTTTAACCCTCCATTTGTTAATATGGTGTATCACATTGATTTGCGTATATTGAAGAATCCTTGCATCCCCGGGATAATCCCACTTCATCATGGTGTGTGATTCTTTTAATGTGTTGTTGGATTCTGTTTGCTAGTATTTTGTTAGGATTTTTGCATCTATATTCATCAGTGATATTGGTCTGTAATGTTCTTGTTTTGTAGTATCCTTGTCTGGTTTTGGTATCAGGGTGATGGTGGCCTCATAGAATGAGTTTGGGAGTGTTCCTTCCTCTGTAATTTTTTGGAAGAGTTTAAGAAGGATGGCTGTTAGCTGTTCTCTAAATGTTTGATAGAATTCACTTGTGAAGCCATCTGGTCCTGGGCTTTTGTTTGTTGGAAGATTTTTAATCACAGTTTCAATTTCATTACTTGTGATTGGTCTGTTCATATTTTCTATTTCTTCCTGGTTCAGTCTTGGAGGGTTATGCCTTTCTAAGAATTTGTCCATTTCTTCCAGGTTGTCCATTTTATTGGCATAGAGTTGCTTGTAGTAGTCTCTTAGGATGCTCTGTATTTCTGCAGTGTCTGTTGTAATTTCTCCCTTTTCATTTCTAAGTTTATTGATTTGAGTCCTCTCCCTCTTTTTCTTGATGAGTCTGGCTAATGGTTTATCAATTTTGTTTATCTTCTCAATGAACCAACTTTTAGTTTTATTGATCTTTGCTCTTGTTTTCTTTGTTTCTGTTTCACTTATTTCTGCTCCGATCTTTATGATTTCTCTCCTTCTGCTAACTTTGGGTTGTGTTTGTTCTTCTTTCTCTAGTTCCTTTAGGTGTAAGGTTAGATTGTTTATTTGAGATTTTTCTTGTTTCTTGGGGTAGGCTTGATAGCTGTAAACTTCCCTCTTAGAACTGCTTTTGCTGCATCCCATAGGTTTTGGATCATCATGTTTTCATTGTCATTTGTCTCCAGGTCTTTTTTGATTTCCTCTTTGATTTCTTCAGTGACCTCTTGGTTATTTAGTAACATATTGTTTAGCCTCCATGTGTTTGTGTTTTTTACCTTTTTTCCCCCTGTAGTTCATTTCTAATCTCATAGCGTTGTGGTCAGAAAAGATGCTTGATCTGATTGCAATTTTCTTAAATTTACTGAGACTTGATGTGTGACCCAAGATGTGATCTATCCTGGATAATGTTCCACGCACACTTGAGAAGAAAATGTAATGTGCTGTTTTTGGATGGAATGTCCTATAAATGTCAATTAAATCTATCTGGTCTATTGTGTCATTTAAAGCTTCTGTTTCCTTATTTATTTTCATTTGTGATGATCTGTCCATTGGTGTAAGTGAGGTGTTAAAAGTCCCCCACTATTATTGTGTTACTGTTGATTTCCTCTTTTAGAGCTGTTAGCAGTTGCCTTATGTACTGAGGTGCTCCTGTATTGGGTGCATGTATATTTATAATTGTTATCTCTTCTTCTTGGATTGATCCCTTGATCATTATGTAGTGTCCTTCCTTGTCTCTTGTAACATTATTTTAAAGTCTATTTTATCTGATATGAGTATTGCTACTCCAGCTTTCTTTTGATTTCCATTTGCATTGAATATCTTTTTCCATCCCCTCGCTTGCAGTCTGTATGTGTCCCTAGGTCTGAAGTGGGTCTCTGGAAGACAGATGTTTGTGGGTCTTGTTTTTGTATCCGTTCATGAAGCCTGTGTCTTTTGGTTGGAGCATTTAATCCATTCACGTTTAAGGTAATTATCGATATGTATGTTCCTATGACCATTTTCTTAATTGTTTTGGGTTTGTTTTTGTAGGTCCTTTTCTTCTCTTGTGTTTCCCACTTAGAGAAGTCCCTTTAGCATTTGTTGTAGAGCTGGTTTAGTGGTGCTGAATTCTCTTAGCCTTTGCTTGTCTGTAAAGCTTTTGATTTCTCCATCGAATCTGAACGAGATCCTTGCCAGGTAGAGTAGTCTTGGTTGTAGGTTCTTCCCTTTCATCACTTTAAGTATCTCATGCCACTCCCTTCTGGCTTGTAGAGTTTCTGCTGAGAAATCAGCTGTTAACCTTATGGGAGTTCCCTTGTATGTTATTTGTCGTTTTTCCCTTGCTGCTTTCAGTAATTTTTCTTTGTCTTTAATTTTTGCCAATTTGATTGCTATGTGTCTCGGCCTGTTTCTCCTTGGGTTTATCCTGTATGGGACTCTCTGCGCTTCCTGGACTTGGGTGGCTCTTTCCTTTCCCATGCTAGGGAAGTTTTCGACTATAGTCTCTTCAGATATTTTCTCGGGTCCTTTCTCTCTCTCTTCTCCTTCTGGGGCCCCCTATAATGCGAATGCTCTTGCATTTAATGTTGTCCCAGAGGTCTCTGAGGCTGTCTTCATTTCTTTTCATTCTTTTTTCTTTATTCTGTTCCACAGCAGTCCATTCCACCATGCTGTCTTCCAGGTCACTTATCCGTTCTTCTGCCTCAATTATTCTGCTATTGATTCCTTCTAGTGTATTTTTCATTCCAGTTATTTTATTGTTCATCTCTGTTTGTTTGTTCTTTAATTCTTCTAGTTCTTTGTTAAACATTTCTTGCGTCTTCTCGATCTTTGCCTCCATTCTTTTTCTGAGATCCCAGATCATCTTCACTATTATTATTCTGAATTCTTTTTCTGGAAGGTTGCCTATCTCCACTTCATTTAGTTGTTTTTCTGGGGTTTTATCTTGTTCCTTCATCTGGTACATAGCCCTCTGCCTTTTCATGTTGTCTGTCTTTCTGTGCATGTGGTTTTTGTTCCACAGGCTGCAGGATTGTAGTTCTTCTTGCTTCTCCTGATGTCTGTTAGACTCTCAAACTCCACATGAGCACAAGAGAGCATCTGATCCCCCCCAGCCTCCCCTACCCCCGACCCCAGAAAGTAAATGGCATCACCATTCACGCAGTTGCTTCGGCCACAAAGGCAGGAGTCAGCTTGCTTTCCTTTCCCTCCCTCACACTTTAGAGCTGATCTGTCAGTAAGTCCTGCTGACCTCGCCTCCAGAAGGCACCCCGAATTTGACCACTCACCCTGTCAGCCGCCCCTAGTGCAAGCCTCCGTTACCTCTCACCACTTGAATCCACTTCCTCCGCCCATCCTTTGCACACAGCCCACGGGTCTGAGTGGTCTTTGAGCTACTTTTGTTCGTGTCCCCCAACTGTAAAAAATTTCAAATTTGTACCCCCCATATATACTACTTATTTATTTAAATGATGTACATGTGTAACTATAGTAGTGTGAAATACATTGCAAATCATATACTAAAAACAGAATTAAAAGGACGTGATGCAGAGTAAAAAAGGACCTAAAATTTACATTTTATTAGCAGTGCAGAAAACATTTTGCTCTCACTAGAAAAAAAAATTTTAAATCCACCTCATTGAGGCATAATGTATATACAATAAAACACACCTGTTTTGTGTACAGTTTGATACAGTGGCCAACCACACAATCAAGATATAGAACATTCATAACCTCTCGAAAGTTCCCTTATGATCCCAGACGCCGGCAACCGCTGATCTGCTTTCTGTTGATCTAGCTTAGGTTCATTGTTTCTGGAGTTTCACATAAATGGGGTCCTTGGGGAGGTTCTCTGATGCGTCTGGCATCCTTCACTCGGCGTGGCGTGTTGGGGATTATTCACCCACGTTCACTGGGGAGTGGTATTCCACTGTGTGGATGTATAACGATTTGCCTACCCATCCACCTCTTCATGGACGTTTGGATTGTTTCCAGTTTGTGGCTATCGTGAGTAAACCTGCTATAAGCTTTCATAGACAGTTGTATATGGACATTTGTTTTCGTTTCCCTTAGGTAAACACTTAGGACTAGAATTCCTGAGGCGAGGGGTAGGTGCATGTTTAGCTTGGTAAGAAACCGCAAACGGTTTTTCCAAGCAGTTGTGTCGTTTTACCCCCACCCCCACCCCCAATATGCGCAGGAGTTCCAGTTGCTCTGTGTCTTCTTGTCAGTGTTTTAGATTTTAGACATGCTAGTGAGTGTAGAACGTATTTCACTGTGACTTTAATTTGCATTTTTCTTGATGACTAATGATGGTGAATTTTTATTCATGTGCTTTTGGACCTTCGTAGATCTTCACTCATAAGGTGTCTGTTTAAATCTTCTGCCGGTTGTTTTTATGGGTTGTTTGGCTTACTATTGAACTGTAGCTTTGCTGTAGTCTAGATACAAGTCCTTTGTCAAATGTATGCACTGCAAATATTTTCTCCCATTTTCTTGTCTTTTGAAGAGCAGAAGTTTTCATTTTAATAAAGTCCAGTTTATTAATTTTTCCTTCTATTGGTTCTTGCTTTTTATGTTCTAAGAAATCATTGCCTAGTCCGAAGTCATAAATTCTTTTCTCCTTTGTGTGTGGGTTTTGTGTGTGTGTGTGTGTGAAGTCACATAGTTTTATCTTTTACCTTTAGGCCTATGATACATTTTGGGTTAATTTTTATGTATGATATGAGATAAGGGTTGAGTTTCCTTGAAAATTAATGGATGGTATATGTTTGAGTCTTTTTTTCTGGACCCTCTATTTATTTCACTGATCTGTATGTGTATCCTTATGTTAATATCGTACTATCTTGATTCTTGTAGCTTTATAATCAGTCTTGAAATCAGGTAATACAAGTCCTTTCTCTTTGGTCTTCTTTTTCAAAATCATTTTGGCTAATTGAGTTTCTATGTAAACCTTAGACTCGTCTCATCAGTTTTTACGAACAAGCCTGCCAGGATTTTGATCTGGATTCCACTTTATCTATAGATCAATTTGTGGAAAATTGACAACACTATTGAGTCTTCCAGTCCAAGCATTGTATATTTCCTTATGTCTTTAATTTCCCTCAGCAGTATTTTGTAGTTTTCAATATACAGGCCTGGCCCATAGTATTCAGTTTATCCCTAAATAGGTCATGTTTTTGGATGCTGTAGTAAGTGGTATTTTTTTTGGTAATTTTTTTCCAATTCTTTGATGCTTTTATATAGAAGTGTGATGATTTTTTTGTGTGTGTGTGGTACGCGGGCCTCTCACTGTTGTGGCCTCTCCCATTGCGGAGCACAGGCTCCGGACGCACAGGCTCAGCAGCCATGGCTCACGGGCCCAGCCGCTCCACGGCACGTGGGATCCTCCCGGACCGGGGCACGAACCCGCGTCCCCTGCATCGGCAGGCGGACTCTCAACCACTGCGCCACCAGGGAAGCCCGTGATGAATTTTTATATAGTAATATTATATTTGTGACCTTTTAAAACTTACTTCTTAGTTCTGGAAGTTTTTTTGGAGATTCCCTAGACCATTCTATCTTGAATGTCCCTTGTGCCCTTGAAGAGATTATGCACTTTACAATTGTTGGATGGAATGTTCTGTAAATTTCGGGTCAACTTGGTTGATAGTGTTACTCCAGTTTTTTATGTCCATATTGATTTCCAATCTGTAATATCATGTATTTCTTTTTCCTTTTCTTTTTCTTTTTTTTCCACACTGGCCAGGACCTCCAGTACAATGTTGAATAGAAGTAGAAAAAGCAAACATCCTTGTGTTGGTCCCAACCTTAGGGAAATCATTCGCTCTTTCAACATTGAATAAGATGTTAGCTGTAGTGGGGTTTTGTAGACACCCTTAAAAGTTTGAGAAAAGTCCCTTTTAGTCCTAGTTTGCTGAGAGTTTTTGTCACAAATGGGTATTGAATTTTGTCAGATTTTTTTCTGCCTCAATTGAGATATCATATGATTTTCTCTTTTATTCTCTTAATATGGTGAACTAGTTTACTTTTCTAGTGTTAAACCAACTTTGCCTTCCTAGGATAAGGCTTACTTGGTTATGATGTATTTTTAGGATTCGCTGGATTTAATTTCCTGATATTTTACTAAGGATTTCTGTATTTAAGTTCATTAGGAATATAGCACTGTAGGTTTTTGCCTGTTTTTTTTTTTCCTTTTAATGTTTTTATGAGTTTTGGTATCAAGGTAGTAGTGCTGGTCTTATCAAATGAGTCAAGTGCTGAAAGAGTCTATGTAAGATTGCCATTACTTCTTCCTAAAACATCTCTAGTTCACCAGTGAAGCCATCCAGGCCTGGGATTTTCTTTGTTGCAAGGTGTTTGTTTGTTTGTTCTTCCATCGCTTCCACACCCCCTCTCCCCATTGTGAACCACAACTCTGTTCTCTATGTCTCTGAGTCTCTTTCTGTTTTGTAATAACTTCATTTGTGTTATATTTTAGATTCCACACATAAGTGATATCATATGGTATTTGTCTCTCTCTTTCTAACTTCATTTAGTGTGATAATCTCTAGGTCCATTCATGTTGCTGCAAATGGCATTATTTCATTCCATTGTATATATGTACCACATCTTCTTTATCTATTCCTCTGTTGAGGGACATTTAGGTTGTTACCATGTCTTGGCTATTGTGAATAGTGCTGCTATGAACATAGGGGTACATGTATCTTTTTGACCTATAGCAAGGGTTTTAATTATAAATTTTACTTCTTTAACAGATAGAGGTCTATTAAGATGTTTTATTTCTTCTTGAGTCAGTTTCGGTAATTTTTCAAGGAGTGATCCACTTCATGTAAATTTATTAGCATAATGTTGTTGATGATATTTCATTACCTTTTAAATATCTGGGCTTCCCTGGTGGCGCAGTGGTTGAGAATCTGCCTGCCGATGCAGGGGACACGGGTTCGAGCCCTGGTCTGGGAAGATCCCACATGCCATGGAGCAACTAGGCCCGTGAGCCACAACTACTGAGCCTGCGCGTCTGGAGCCTGTGCTCCGCAACAAGAGAGGCTGCAACAGTGTGAGGCCCGTGCACCGCGATGGAGAGTGGCCCCCGCTTGCCGCAACTAAAGAAAGCCCTCGCACAGAAACGAAGACCCAACACAGACAAAAAATAAATTAATTAATTAAATATCTGTAGGATGGGTAGTCATGTCCCTTTTTTCATTCCTGATCTTGGAATTTGTGAATTCTTTTTTTCTTTCTTTCTTTTTTTCATCAGTCTGGCTAGAGCTTTCTGGAGTTTCTTAAAGTGGAGGCTTAGGTCACTGATTTATTTCACTGTGGCCAGGGAATGTGCTTGGTATGATTTCTGTTCTTTTATGTCTATTGAGACTTGTTTTATGGTCCAGTATATTTCTATCTTGGTGAGTGTCCCGTGTGCACTTGAAGGGAATGTGTTTTTCTGTAGTTTGCTGAGTGGAGTGTTCTATAAATGTCAATTAGGTCAAGTTGGTCAACAGTGTTGTTCAAGTCTTTTGTATCCATTACTGATTTTATATTTAGTTGTACTATTAATTAGCAAGCACAGCATTTTGAAATCTTTATTATTGTGGATTTTTCTTTTTCTTGTTTCACTTATATTAGTTTTTAATTCATGGTTTTGAAGCTTTGTTTTGTAGTACATTTACTTTTAGGATTGTTATATCTTCTCAATGATTTGATACTTTCAAGTTTATACACTGATTTTATTTTTGTTAATATTCCTTGTACTAAAGTTTGCTTTGTTTCATTTTGATATAGGCACTGCAGCTTTCTTTTGATTAGTGTTTTCATGTTATATCATTTTCTATCCTTTTACTATTAACCTATCTTTTTGTTTTATTTAAGTTGTATTTCTTGTAAACAGCTCTGTCGTGTTTTTTTTTAATCCAGTCTGACAATCTGCCTTTTAAGTGGAATGTTAGATATTTTATGTTTCATGTAATTATGGATAAAGAGAGGCGTAAGTCTACCATCTTACTATTCGCTTTCTTCTTGTCTTACCTAGTTTTTTGTTGTGTCTTTCTTGCTTTATTGTGATTATTTTTTGTGATCTTATTTTATCTCCTCAGTTGTCTTATTAGCTATAGCTCTTTGTTTTATTTTCTTCGTGGTTACTTTAAGGTTTACATTAAGTGTCTTTAATTTATCACACTATACTTTCAAATAATATTATACCACTTCACATACAATGTAAGAATCTTACAGTACACTTTCACTCTCTCCTTCCTGTGCTTTGTGTATTGTTATGTATTTTACTTCCCCATATGTTATAACCCTACAATACATTGTACTATTTTTGCTTTTAAATGATCAATTATCTTTTAAAGAAATTAAAAATGAGAAAAGTAGTACTTTATTTTTACCCATATATTTACCATTTCCAGTGTTGTTTATTCCTTTGTGTAGATGCAGGTTTCTGTCTGCAATCACTTTCTTTTGATATGTAGCATTTCCTTTAACATATCTTATAGTGTAGGTTCACTGGCAATGAATTCTGCCAGCTCTTGTTCATTTGAAACACACAAACAAAATATCTAGCTCACCTTCATTTTTTTAATTAATTTTTTAAATTTTATTTATTTATTTAATTTTTGGCTGCGTTGGGTGTTCGTTGCTGCAAGTGGGCTTTCTCTAGTTGCGGTGAGCGGGGGCTACTCTTCGTTGCGGTGTGTGGGCTTCTCATTGCAGTGGCTTCTCTTGTTGCAGAGCACGGGCCCTAGGCACACGGCTTTCAGTAGTTGTGGCTCATGGGCTCTAGAGCGCAGGCTCAGTAGTTGTGACGCACGGGCTTAGTTGCTCCGCAGCATGTGGGGTCTTCCAGGACCAGGGCTCAAACCCGTGTCCCCTGCATTGGCAGGCGGATTCTTAATCACTGCACCACGAGGGAAGCCCTCACCCTCATTTTTGAAAGATATTTTTTGTTGGGTATAAAACTATATATTGGCAGTTTTTGTTTCCGTTTTTCTCTCTCTGGACTGACTGACATCATTTCTGACAGGAGGTCTTCATCACCCTTATCTTTCTTCCCCTAAGAGTCTTCTTTTCTCTGGCTTTTTTTTTTTTTTTTTTGGCTGCATTGGGTCTTCGCTGCCGCGTGCAGGCTTTCTCTAGTTGTGCCGAGCAGGGGCTACTCTTTGTTGCGGTGTGTGGGCTTCTCATTGTGGTGGCTTCTCTTGTTGCAGAGCGTGGGCTCTAGGAGTGCAGGCTTCAGTAGTTGCAGCATGCGGGCTCAGTAGTTGTGGCATGCGGGCCCTAGAGCATGTGGGCTGAGTAGTTGTGGTGCACAGGCCCTAGAAGCATGCAGGCTCAGTAGTTGAGGCGCGTGGGCTCTAGGGCATGCGGGCTTCAGTAGTTGTGGCACACGGGCTCAGTAGTTGTGGTTCGCAGCCTCTAGAGCGCAGTCTCGGTAGTTGTGGCACACGGGCTTAGTTGCTCCACGACATGCGGGATCTTCCTGGACCAGGGCTCAAACCTGTGTCCCCTGCCTTGGCAGACGGATTCTTAACCATTGCACCACCAGTGAAGTCCCTTTTTTCTGGCTTTTAAGATTTTCTTTTTATCCCTCTTTTCGGCAATTTGATTGTGTTTATTGGTGTTCTTTGCATTTATTCTGCTTGGATTTTGTTGAGTTTCTTGGATTTGGGGGTTTATAGCTTTCACCAAATTTGGAAATTTTGCCACTTCTTTCCAGTACATCCCTTGCCCCTTTCTGGGACATGTATGTTAGGTTGCTTGATATTGTTTTACAGGCTGCTGAGGTTTAAGTAACTTTTTTTTTTTCAGTCTCTTCTCTGTGCTTCTATTTCGGCAGTTTCTGTGACTATGTCTTTGAGTTAGTTCTCTGATCTTCCCGATTTTGCAGTGTCTAATGTGCTTTTAAGCCAATCTAGGGAATTTTTTTCATTTCAGATACTGTATTTTAAGCTCTAGGATTCCATCTGGGTCTTTATAGCTTCTGTTTCTCTCCTCATTGTGTTCACATTTTTCTTTAAATCCTTGAGCATGCTTATAATTGTTTTAGTCTTTGTCAGCTACTCCCATTATGTCTTGTAATTTCTGGTTCTGTATTTATTAACTGATGCTTTTTTTCCCTTATTCTCCTGATTCTTTGCATGTCTAGTAATTTTTGATTGGATGTTGGACATTGTAGTTAACTGGATTTTGTTGTCTTTCTTGAGAGCGTTGAAGTATTTGGGGCAGGCAGTTAAATTATTTGCAGATCAACTCAATTATTCTGAGACATGTTTTTAAGCTTTTGGGGACAGGTCCAGACTAGCCTTTACTTTAGGATTAGCTTAGCCCTCCACTCTGGTGTGGCCCTCTGATGTCTTCTACTGAATGTCCTGCCTGTTCAACAAGCCTCTCTTCTCTGGCTGGTTGCAACTTGAAAGCCTCCCAACACTGCGAACTCTAGGAGTTGTTTACTTAGACCTTCCTTGTAGTTCTTTGCGCAGCCTTGTGGAGTTTCACCCTGCGTGTATGTATGTACCTTATCTTTTAGCAACAGATTTTATATGACTCCTCTGCAGATTTCTCTAGCTCTTTCTCTGCATATCTCCCTCCTTTCCAGGGCTCTGCCCTATAAATTCCAGGTAACTAAATCTCCTGATCTTTTGATCTCTATCTTCTCAATCCAAGAAGACCATCATCCTCTGCTTGAGTTCCCCCTTCCCTGTGCTGCAGTCCAGAAAGTGTTTCCTGGCAGAAAGTCAGGGTGATCATAGGGCTCACCTTACTTGTTTCCCTCTTTCGGGGATCACCATTCCTGCTCTGCTGGTTGTACAACATCTGTAAATGGTTCTTTGTTTCGTTTAGATTGCCTAGTATTCTAGTTGTTTATGGCCAGAGGGCAGCTCCAGTGCCAGTTAATCTGTCATGGCCAGGAGTAGAAATCTCCCAAGTTTTGTTAATGTTGTTCTTGATTTTAATGGCTGTCATAAATGGCTGGAAAAGATAACTCACAAAGATACATAGATCCAAACCAAAGCGGTGCGTTATTAGCTAACTTTACAAAAATATGATTCATATTTTTGAAACCTGTATACCAGTTATAAGAAAGTATTAGTTGAAATTCAGCTAGTAAATTTTTATTTATCATGGTATATCAATTTGTCTTGCTAACTAGTCAGAAGATACTGTATTTTTTATATATTAACAAATGGGTTTGAAACTCCTTTTGGCAAATATTTCATCAGGTTTGAGTCGGTTGATAATAGGTAACATCTGTTGGGTGTTAACTCCGTGCCTGGTGGTATATCACATATTATCATAGTTAATCCTTACAACAACCTAATGATATTGGCACAATTATTATGCCCAATTTATAGATGAAGAAAGTAAGATACAGAGATATTAAGTAGCTTGTCAAAGGTTGCACAACCCGTAAGTGGCAGAGCTGGGATTCAATCGCACATAGTCTGGCCCACACTCTAAACAATGACCCTCCACTCCCTCTTGTCTGATATGAGGCACTGAGACATTTTTGTAGACAATGTTATCTTTGCCCATAAGTTTATATGATGATGGGAACATTTCCAAGTATCCACTTTTAGAGTGCTGTCACTGTAGATGAGTTTCATTCAAGTAGTTTTTTTTTTTCCCACTAAGTATTAAAACATCACATTTACTTCAAAGACATAGATTATGCGTTTATATTTTTTAAATGTCTGCCAGGCAGCATATTACTGATAGCCATCTGTCATCACAGAACAGGGCAGCTAATTTAGCACACTTAGCTTTTTAAAAGAAAAAATTGTATAACTCATCTTTAAGCTTAAAACTCTTAAATACTTTGCAACTAGAAAACCAACAAACATTTTCGTGGTTCAGAGTACTGCAGTTTTCTTCTCACGCCACAGTGGCTCATTTTGCAAGAGTCCTATTATCTGGTGGCTTTTCCCATCAGGAGTAGAATTGAATCCAAACTCGATCCCTTAGCTCACTGTAGACACTGTATTTTCATGAGACTGACCTGCTACCTACTGTGCAACAGGACGCCTCCGACATTGTATTTTCAGCTCTAGAATTCAGTGCGATTCTTCTTTATATCATCTCTTTCTCTCCTTAATTGTGTTCATATTTTTCTTTAAATCCTTGAGCACAGGCCTCCCACTCTGACCACTTGTCCTTGGCCGCTTTCCCTTCCCTTCGTCATACCGCACTGGCTTCTCTCTATGCCTTGTATATGCCCAGCCTGGCACCCAGCTGTGGACCTTTGCACTGCCATTCCCTCTGCCAAGAGTCTTCATGTTCTCTCCTCTTCGACATCCAGATCTCAATCCCAGGGTCACCTCCTCAGAGGCCCTCCCTGTCCTTCTGTCTCCAGGACCCATTCCCCATTCTCCACACCCTGTCTCCTCTCTTCTTCATGCTTGGCAGTACTGAGAGCATTCTGATTTGTTTGGTTTTACTGTTCGTCTGTCTCCCTCACTTCAGTGGAATGTCAAGTCTCTGAGAACAAGGATTTTCTCTTGTTCGCCACCGTGTCCCCCCAGCACCTAGAACGGTCCTGACGTCATGGAATGCGCGCGTGGGCAGCGGCAGTTGGACTGAAGTATTTTTGTGGCTGTGCCTGACCCTTCCCTGCTTCTTGCTCCCCTGCATGCTGTTTCTTCCACAGGGATCGACTGCCCCACAGTCTCTACGGGTCTAAACACTGACTCTTCTTTTTAGAAAAAAAAAAAAAATCTCCTTTTCCCAGTTTCTCTCTGTGGGAATGGTCTTCCATGTGGCCCTTCTTGCTTTATCTTAGTTATTTGTGAACATGGTTTATCTCTGTGAAGTTGGGCCCCGCTGACTCTGCTGAATGTCCATCCCAGTGAATCAGTGCCTTGCGCAGGGCAGACAGATGCTTAGGACCTACTTGTTACATTGGTACTCGAAGAGACAGTATAATTTCGTCGGCTGCCAGCTCAGAAGGCAGAAATCTTAATTAGACTTTTGCATACCTGTTTGCCTGGCCGACTTCTCTCCTCCCCCTGTCCCTGGGTGAGATGCCAGCTCCTGACTCGCTGCAGAGCCCCCTCCCCCCACCCCCACCCCCGACCTCTGGCTGTGATGGCTGGAATCAACGAGATGACGTTCCATGTACTTAGGGGAAAGTGCTGAATAAATGCAGGTGACTTGTTGCTGTTTGTTATAATTATGTTCTTTGAGTCCTGTGTTGCATAGTGAGCTGCAGAATGACTCAAAGAGTGTTTTAGGAATGAACTGTGAAGTGATTGTTGAGCACTTGGCAAGCTTGTCACATCGGGTGCATGGCACTGGCAGTAAGGCATGTTGAATTGGAGGCGGCAGGGAAGATGGGCTGCAGGTTTCCGTGTGATGCTGTTCCCCGCATGGGTGTGTGCTCTTGCCTCCCCCAGACAATTCCCTAATTGAGCTGCTGAGATCAGAGGCTTGTGACGTTCAGAATAAGACCTAACAATACTTGTGTGGGGTTTAAATGGCATTGGGAATCATTAATGAGACAAAAAGCTACGATTTCCCCTAGATTAACATGCAGGCTGGGGTTTGGCATGCCGAAATTCACTGTTTTGGTCTCTAGCCCAAACATGCTAGAGTCATTATATTGTCATGTGGTAATTAACTGTTCCTTTAATACAAGTAATAAATATTAAGCCTGAGAGGTACTTTAGCAATGCCTTTTACATAATCCAAAACGATATTCAAATGCTGTAGGCGTTGAGTCATTCAACTGTACTATAGTAAAGTTTGAAGTTTAATACATAGAGATTTTTGAACATTCAGTTCATTCTTTATTCTATGACCAGTTCTGCTACTTAGGCATTAACCTTTAATCATGTTCAATTAAATATATATGCCGTAATGAATAATTACAAGATTGCCAGAATTTTCATTTGCAATATAATGCTTTGAAAATTTGTCTAAAGGTCCTAGTTACCATTCACTTGATAATGTGCGTATTATTTTTACATGTTACTGAATTCCTTGCTGAATCTAACGAGGGAAACTATTTTTTATTCGAAGCAGACACAGTGGGTCCTGGCCTCTTAAAAGGAATGGACTGGAAAAGTTGTCAAGAGAAATTTGGGGGATGGAGGGCAGCATACTAGCTTAGCTCTTTAAAATATAATTTGTACTGGCAGTTGTGCTGGGAAACCTACAGCGATGAACATTCATAGAATTCTATAGAAGCACAGTGGCTCTCCTTCTCCTCAGTTCTTCCCTGACCCCTGTTTCAAGTTAAAGCTGTCGTTCTACATGGACGGGGCCACGGGCAATACTCTCTTTTATCTCCTTCACGTCATTTGCCCAGCATAAGGCCATGTGGGGAGTGGGAAGAGGAGCGGGGGTGGGAAGGTGTCCAGGGAAGATACTGAAATTAAAAAAAAAAGAAAGAAAAGCTGCACCTGGAATGTTCATTCTGTAGCGCTATTACCGCTCCTACTTACAGGGAACCGTCTCCCCGAAATAGCTTTTGAAATCTAATTTAATATAAATATTTCAATGCTGATAAAAATAATAATGAGAGGCCACAAATGAGAAGGCAGTGAGGTAGTCATAAACTGTATATACGCACAGAATCAGTGCCCGGCTGCCGGGGTTTCGCGTGATGGGCGGTGCTAAATGCTGTGCTGGACGTGCCGCGGGGCCTGCCTTTTGTAAACCCCACCAAGACGCTGGCTCCTCAAAGCGCTCCTGGCTCCTGGCTCCTGGTGGCCCCGCCGACTGAGGCGTGGTAGACGGAGCCCTCGTCTCCAGGAACCAAGGGTGGTCTGAAAAATGAACTGCTCTGGTATTTGAAAATTCAGTGCGCGCCTGGATATATACCCTTGTTGATCCACTGGGCTCTGTGTTTAGCATTCCTCAACCGGAGACTAAATCTTCGCAGCCGTCTCACAAGTGATGCTGGCGTCCATACCAGAAATACCTTCCGTAATCTCTTCTAAGCCCAGCAGACTCGGGGATGCTTCTACTCTGACGGGGTCCCAGAGGAAGTGCCCCACTGGGGCCCGGCAGGTGGATTATAAGTGCAGCAGAAATAAAAATAAAGACCCGGCTGATGCCAGAAGAACATTGAATGTCTCTCCATTTTGTGCTGAATGAATGGTAAAGGCAAAGTCCGCGCCTGTACCCCGAATTCCACATCTGCAGTGTCCGATTTTAGGTCCAAATCTGTTGCAGGAAAGGGGACCCCTTCCATGGCCCGAGAGTGGGCTCTTGTCTAACACTCAGAAATGAATTGTCCGAGGAGACACAGGTGCTGACAGAGCAAGAGACTTTATTGGGAAGGGGCGCCCGGGCGGAGAGCAGCAGGGTCAGGGAACCCCGGAGAACGGCTCTGCCACATGGCTCCCAGTCTCGGGTTTTATGGTGATGGGGTGAGTTTCCGGGCTGTCTCTGGCCAATCACTCTGACTCAGGGTCCTTCCTGGTAGCACATCCGTCGCTCAGCCAAGATGGATTCCAGCAAGGATTCTGGGAGGCTGGTAGGACATATGGACTAGCGTCTCCTCTCTCCTTTTGACCTTGCCCGAATTCTTCCAGTTGGTGGTAGCTTGTTAGTTCCGCATTCCTTACCAGGACCTCCCGTTGTAAGAGAACTCATGCGGGTGGCTACTGTTGTGCCTGGCCAGGGTGGGCGGTTTCGGTCAGTGGTTCCCCTCACAAATCCAGTTTTTTTGTAAGTGAATCTGATGGTGGAGAGCACATTGAATTGGCTGCAGGACCTCTCATAACTGGCCCAGATGCCCTTCTTCTGCTGTTTGTACTATAACCAGGAGTGTGGTGGCCTCCTGGCAGGCTGGCCTGCTGGCGCAGGACGGGTCACAGCAGCTGGGTCACCAGCTGTGCCTCTGAGGAAAGACAGAACCACCGAGAGCAGAAACCCGGGGTTCTCCCGTTCTTTAGATCACTAGCTGGTAAGCCCTGACTCTTTCCTGAGCATCCTTCATCAGTAAAGGAGGGCCGTGACAGAAAGGGGAGCCCGCCCCCTCAGGGGACCTTCCTCTTTGGAAGGACAGTCACTGGATCTCACAGACTTGGGTTTGAGATCTCTCTGCCCAGCTAACCAGCCGGTAACCTGGGCCCATCACCCCGCCTCAATGAGCTTTAGTTCCCTCTTCTGTGAAAGGAACATGATCTGTGTGTCACATCTCTCTCCCAGGAGTGTCCTGGGGCTCAAATGAGAAAATGTCCGTAGAAGTGTTCTGTGATGGCCAGACGCTCTCCGGGTATCAGGTGTTATTTCCAACTTCTTAAGAATTATTGGAAACTTGAGGCCTTCGGCACCTTCCCACTCGCTGCTTCCTCCACGTGGGCGCTAGGTGATAGGTGATTTTCCCGGGCTCCTCCCCTTGCCGCCGCGTGTATCTTTCTTCCTATCAGATCAGGGAATGGAAAAATCCTTTAAGTGTCACATTAGGCCAGGGAAGTGGGCAAATCCCAGGGAGCCCGTGGCCATTCCCACCCCGTTTTCATGTACTGGGTCGGTCTGCGTGCACATCCCTTAGCAGCCGCAGAGAAGCACCCAGTCCACCCAGCCGCGGGGCCTCGGGGAGCTGACTCCCTGGGAGCTGGGTGACCTACTCCAAGCCTCCTCGAGGCCAGGAGGGTGGCTCGAATGTGTCCAGAGGGGGGTGACGTGTGTTTCCCTCTCGTGCAGATCCTGTTCCGGCTCTGGACCTCGGGCAGCAGCTCCAGCTCAAAGTGCAGCGCCTACACGACATTGAAACAGAGAACCAGAAACTTCGGGAAACTCTCGAAGAATACAACAAGGAATTTGCTGAAGTGAAAAATCAAGGTTGGTGGAAAATGGATTCAGTCCTTGCTTTTTCTTGCTTTTTCTTTTCTTCTCTTTTTCCTTTTCTTTCTTTCTTCTTTTCTTTCTTTCTTTTTTAATTGCCTTCCCCACACTGTTGGAACTAGCTCTGATTGTCACCTTCATCATAAAGTCCGGGTGGGGCAAGAATCAGAGTCATGAAAGAGAGATAATAATAATGCTTAGCAATTGAGAAGGAAAACTTTACCTCTGCAAAACGACTGCGTATGATTGTATTGCCCTCCCTCCGGACGGATCAGGATTCTTTTAAAGTTCTTCCTGAATCATCCTGTGATAGGATCTGCCTTTTCAAAGATGGATGCGCTGCCTGCGGGTGACACCTGTCAGAGTGCCAGCTTGTGATCAAAGGGTCACAGCCAGTAAGTCATTTACTAACTGAGGCCGATACATTAAGGCTTTAGGCGCAGCCTCCACATCCCCATGCGTAAGCCCCGTGGCGTCCTGGTCACCGTCACCTATTCATGACGAAGTTACCGAAGGAAAACAAAACAGCTTTTTGGCAACAAGGGAAGAGGGCAAAGGTCGCCTGGCTCTTCCTGTCAGGGAAGAACAAAGAAATCTCTCCCACAGCTAAAATCCAGACGTGTCCCAGTCGGGAACCTCGTGGCTTCCTCGTCTTGAGGAAAATCACTGCCCCATCTGACAGCCGCTGTAGGTTTCTCAGCCAAGTCCAAGTAGAAGTGGGCCTGTTTGGTTTTGTTGGGGGTGTGGGTGAGGAAGGTGACAGAAAAGAGAGCAAACGGCTTGAGGGAATTCTGAGGGCTGGAGAAAGAATGACCTGATGACGATTTTTTT
Source organism: Leucopleurus acutus (assembly GCF_964270905.1). Taxonomy (NCBI): domain Eukaryota; kingdom Metazoa; phylum Chordata; class Mammalia; order Artiodactyla; family Delphinidae; genus Leucopleurus; species Leucopleurus acutus. The sequence continues at coordinate 8,014,681 of NC_139158.1, forward strand.
TTTTTTTTTTTTTTTTTTTTTGCTGTGCTGGGTCTTCGTTGTTGTGCACGGGGCTCTATGGCACATGGGCTTCAGTAGTTGTGGCGCCCAGGTTTAGTTGCCCCGAGGTATGTGGGATCTTCCAAGACCAGGGATCAAACCCGTGTCGCCTGCGTTGGCAGGTGGATTCTTAACTACCGTGCCACCAGGGAAGTCCCTGATGACGATTGTTAAAAGCATCCTTGGGGCTTCCCTGGTGGCGCAGTGGTTGAGAATCCGCCTGCCGATGCAGGGCACACGGGTTCGTGCCCCGGTCCGGGAGGATCCCACGTGCCGTGGAGCAGCTGGGCCCATGAGCCATGGCCGCTGAGCCTGCGCGTCCGGAGCCTGTGCTCCGCAACGGGAGAGGCCGCAGCAGTGAGAGGCCCGCGTACCACAAAAAGAAAAAAAGAAAAAAAAAGCATCCTTGGGTTTTGAGACCTTTGGACACCAGCTGGCAAGGAGGGGTCGTGCGCGGAAAGGACCCGGGAAGAGGCAGGAAGGTCCAGGCCTGGGCGGTGAGGACAGCAGGCCCGAGGGCCCCTTCCTCGGGGATGCCACTCGTTCTGGCCCACAGGGAGCTGTGAGCCTGTGGGACACAAGGGACAGTTTGGTCCTGCTGGGGAGCGAGGTGAGGACTTAGGAGCTTGGGGTCCAGTGAGAGAAATGCTCCCTTCCCCCTGCAGGACTTGGCTCTGGTCAGAATCACCCAGCGCCCAGGGGAAAGAGAACCTGTGGACTCTGGTTCTGCACGTTTCCTTCCAGTGGCCTCTGGCATCTGAGTTTGGCAGATCCGCCATTTGGGTCCCCTTCAGTTTGTTTTGGTTTTGTTGTAGGGTGCGGTCGCCCTCCCCCCTCTGTTTTGTCAGCGCCCCAGGGCCAGTTGCCCAGTGCAGGGTCATTGCCTCCCCAAAGGCCTCACCTGATGGACATGTCTAAATGAAATGCAGAGCCTAAGGGACTTCCCTGGCTGTCCAGTGGTTAGGACTGGACTTGGCGCTTTCACTGTAGGGGGCACGGGTTCGATCCCTGGTTGGGGAACTAAGATCCCACAAGCCACGTGGCGTGGCAAAAAAAAAAAAGAAAAAAAAGGGAGAGAGAGAGAAAGAAATGCAGAGTCCAAGACTCAAGAACAAAGGCTCCAAAGGCCAGCAGACCGGGCCGGGGTCCCTTGGTTGCCACCACTTCGCTGTGTAACCTGGAGCAAGTGGTCTCACATTGTTGAAGCCTCGTTTTCTTGGGGGGGGGGGGGCAGAATTCTCGTACTAACCCTGAAGGGCTGCTGTAGGATCAGATGAGATGCGCTGTTCCCAACACTCAGCAAATACCAGCTGCTCTTACCTCAGCGCGGTGGCTTTTTCCGGAAGTCGCCCCCCGTCCTTCTCTTTGTTTCTTGGCGTCTTTACCGATTTCCCGCTGCCAGGAACATGCGCTTTCCTCTCTTCTCTCCCCAGTATAAAAATGATTTGAATTTGGAAGGGGTCGAGGCGCACATCACTTGTTTCAGTCGTCACAGCTGTAGTGCGGATGGATCAAATGTTAGAGCAGGACAGGAGTTTCTTTATCACATGCTGTAACTCTCCCCCACTCCATGTAAAGGTGAGTGAACGGGGCCCAGGCACAGCCCGTGGGAGCAGAGGTCTTTGGTGTCCTCTCCTCCACGCCGCTCTCCCTTCTCCCCTGCTCACACGGAGGGGACCCAGCTGGGACACGCCCAGGCCAACGTCCTGGACCCGGGCCCAGGTGCCAGAGGAGGGACCGAGGCTCCAGGACAAATCCGCTCCTGGCTCACTGAGCAGCCCACCTGGGCTGGATGTGACCCTACTTTGATCATGAGCTGGCTCTCTGACAGGTGTCACCCGCAGGCAACGCATCTGTCGTTGAAGGCAGATCCCCACCAGACAGAGTGGGAGCCCCAGGCTAGTGCCCCAAACTCCCCTGGAAGGAGCATAGATGGGTCACACTGAGAAACCCATTGGGTTGAGCACCAGGGCCCAGGGGCTGCCCAGATGTTTCCAACCCATTGCTCAAGGCAGAAATGCTGCGTGTTTACAGCCGCACTGACCATCGACTAAAAAGAATGTGCAGATGTTTCCAGAGGTGACCTGTCGTGTCCGCTTTGGACGTGTTCCGCTCCCTCCCGGCCTGGGCCCCGTCACTCCATGTTAACCATTGTGCTCACAGAGCGTTTCTTCCAGGCCCCAAACACCCAGCCCGAGAGGCAGGAAGCCCCCTGTTCGTCTCTCAAATGCCCTGCCAAGGTCATTGGTCTTAATTCCCTCTCTCCTCCTCTGAGGAGAACCCTCTGGTTCCACTGGATGAAAAAGGCCAGTTTCTTATCTTAACGAAAGAGCCTCTAGCTTTTATGCACCAAGCCACGTGGGTACAAATGCCCGGCTGCCTGGCTCCCGCTTGGCCCGGCGTGACCGTGCAGCTCAGGGAGCAGAAGCTGACGTGAGTTACAGCCCGAAGGAACAAGGGCCGCCAGTCCAAGCACTTACATGGGCAGAGACCTGGCAGGCGACATTGTCGCGTGGGCCTGGAGCCCCGTTGTCACAGCCCCGTCGAGGCCTCACCCTGCTCAGCCCAGCCTCATGCCTCAGCCACTTTCCGAGCACCCACTGTGTCAGGTGCTGGGACGACCAAGAAACTCAGCCTTGCCTCCCACGGGATGGACCCACGCCCAGGCAGGTGCGGTCCCCCAAGAGCTCCGCCAGCCTTGGAGCCGGGGCCTCGGTGCTCTGCCTGGGGCTGGCTGGCCCGCCCAGGGGGGTGGGGGTGAATGGGGCAGGAGCAGGTGGAGTGGTCCCACCCTAGAGCCACTTACGAGTCTGAGTTAGGACCCTGCCCTGTTCGTTGCATCTGCTCTTGTGTTCCTATTTTGGGTCATCGAAGCAACTGCTGTAAACACGCACTTGGTGGTGGGGGAACCTGGGCTTTCCAGGGGCGGCCCTGACCCCCAAGGGACCCTGCGTCCTGAGCACCGGGCACTGCAGGGCTTCATCACACAGCACTGCTTCCCACGCCTCTGGCACTCCCCCTCCCTCAGCTGCGGCTCCCCTGGGCCCGTCATCGGTTCTGCACACGCAGCCTGGGTCTGCCAGACTCTGGCCCCGGTGGAGGGTGCTCTCAGCACCCAAGCTCTGGGGCTGGTCCCTTCCAGCCGAGGAGACAGGTGCCCCATCCACTTAGCGCACCGTGTGTCTCATCACCTGGGAAACAGCAAAGCTGCAGCCCATGGCCAGGGAGGTCAGTAGGCTTCTTCCAAAATGTACGCACAATTATGAACCGTTTTCTTTGTAAGAAAGTACTTAGACCCACACTAAAACGTTATTAATCTCCCCTCAGCAGAGGACGAATTGAAGGCTCGCCGACAGGGTGATGCTGTATTTTACCGTTGATTTGCCCCCTCTTTTTCTTAAGTTGTGTTAGAGAGACATAGTTCTTCTTCCCAGCAAAATCCATTGATCCTCCTCAACCTAAATGTTTAAAGTTCAATTTAACATTTAGGGAGTAAAAGGTCTCCGAAGGGACCTGTAACCATTGATTTTGTGTCAGAGTTGAAGAGCTGAAGTTTAAAACACACCAATCCTCCTAGGTTATGAAAGCCTAGTATATATAGCCACATGGAACCATGCTTCTCTCACTGGAGTATTTTTTTTCCCCCCTTCTGCAGAGGTAACGATAAAAGCACTTAAAGAGAAAATCCGAGAATATGAACAGACTCTGAAGAACCAAGCCGAGACCATAGCTCTCGAAAAGGAACAAAAGTTACAAAATGATTTTGCAGAAAAGGAGAGGTGAGCACGTGTTGGGATCTGCACGCACTGGCATGCTGACGTAACGTTTTACTTGTACACTTCACATCACAAGACAGCTTTTTTTAAATGGACCTGTGAAATAAGCCCAGGTTGGAAACCAAAATCCTAGGGGCTCTAAGGCACAATTCTGTTTGAAAAACAAAGGTGTCCCTTGTTCTGTAATTTGTGAGATTGTGAGATGACCTTGAGTGAAATGTACCAGTCTTTCCCTTTGGTGGGTGGTGTCAGGTGTGTCAAAGGGCGTGTCTGTCAGGGCCACATGGTGCTGGAGCTTGAGCCCAAAACGTGTGTGGTTGGCACATAGGGGTGGTACCCGAGGTAAGATGAGAGGGGTGGGACCGTCCCCTGCTGTGTGTCTTCTCTGGGAACCCAGGGCGATGCTGAGCTCCTGATACCTTCTTAAGTGAATTTTGATATTTAACATCTCTCTCTCTCTCTCTCTCTCTCTCTCTCTCTCTCTCTCACTCACACACACACACACACACACACACACACACACACACACACAATCTTTTTTTTTTTTAATTTTTTTTGTCCCTTGCCTCTTTTCATTACCTCACAGTGCTCCATACACCAAGGAGTTAGTATCAGCAAGATATCTTAATGCACCATCCAAGGGCTGTGAGTGTTAGGTTTCCACGGGCCTGCTTCCCCCAAAACTTTGCCACAAATAATGAGTTGCTTTTTCACTAGTGTGATGACTTAATGAAAGTTAGATTTCTTATAAAAACCATAGGAGTGTCGAACTTACCAATTCAAACTGCGTTAAGTCAGGTCTCTCAGAACTCTGGTGAAGCTAAGGTTTAAAAATCTAAGCCTGTCATGAAGAAACGTGAGTCCATTAACGAGATGCACTAAAAGTCTGGTTACAAGTGAAGAGGCAGGCCCCGTGGTGGGGTTTTGTGGGTGTTTCCCGTGGACTTGGAATGCAGCTGCTCGGACTTCTATGAGGCAGGCTCCGTGGAGATCTCGGGCATCATCAAGGCCTCTCTGGGCCACCGTTAAACTGGCTTCATTTGGAAAAGAAGAAGAATGCCCGCTACACTCATTGCCGGGCCCTCTCGAGATGTTGTCTCAGCAAGTGCCCAGGATAGACCTGCGGAGCAGACCATCTCATTTTACAGATTAGGCACCTGCCCACACTCTCCCAGCGAGGTACCCAGAGGTGGGGGCAGAGCCTGACCCACCGCTATGGCCCTGGCCTTCCTTTGTGCTCAGACTTGGCCTCCCAAAGCCCTCACTGCAGGACCAAAGCCAGTCCCTCGGGGCCAAGCCCAGATCTACAGGGGATGTCGCATCTACGCTGCTGGGAGAGCGGGGCTGGGTACAGCCCCTGGGAAGAAAGTGAGCCCCACAGAGTCGGGGTTCTTGACCCAGCAGGTGTGGAGCTGGCACTAAATATGTCTCCTAGGAAAGCACTCTGAGCCCAAAGAGATTTCTCACCATATTACTGATAATGGAGGGGAGGGGGGAGTGCAAGCCATTGAAATGCCTTGCCAACAGGAAATGGGTGCCCACAAGTGTCCACCCCTAACGGGAACGTTATACAGCCATTATAAAATAATAGTTTTGTTGAATTTGCAATTATACCAGAAATGTATCCAGCATAACGCGAAGTGAAAAATGCGTGATACTGAATTATAGACAGCGCGAATACATCTGCAGAGAGCAAACTTATGCGTTACAAAAGTAGGGAAATAAATTTCTATAGGACTTTAATATTATTAAGTTGATTTTTCACACTAGGTAAAAGGATTGATTATATTAAAAGATGCAAATAACTGACCACTGGGGGTGGGGGATGAAGCTAGATCTTTATCTCATTCTTTACACCAAAAAATTGAAACAGATTAGGATTTAAGTATTAATAATTAAATCACGTACATATTGGAAGAAAACGTGCGCATTTACTTTGTTTTTAATAATTTTGGAATCGAGAGATCTTTCTAAACATAAAAGAAAAGTTATATAAATACAGCTGCCTAAAATTTCACACAGACTTTTGAAAACAAGTAACAGTGGACAACATTTTTAAACCATCAAAAATCTGGGAAGAAATATTTGCACCACATAAGAAAAAGGGCTAATTTTCTTTATAAACAAAGAACTCTTACAAATTAATAAGAAAAAAACCCAGCGCTGCAAAAAATGGATAAAGGAGTTGAGCAGACAGTTCATACAAAGAGAAATTCTCAGCTTTACTCCAGAGTCAAACTAAGTTTAATTTTATCCAGTGTTGGCACAGCAGAACACTCTCGAATGCTGTTGGCAAGAGTTTAAACTGGTGAGGCTTTTTGTTGGAAAGTTTCTCAATATCTATCAAAACAACAAAAACAGTTGCACATACCCTTTCACCAGTGTAGTTCCTCTGTTAGAATTTTATCCAACAGATTCATTGTCAGAATTATGCACCAGTACCTATGATGATCACTGTGGAATTGTTCAGTAGAAAGGGGTGGTAAACCATCTAAATGTCCATAGAGGCTTGGTTAAGTCAGTTGTCTCATAAGAATGAGGACGAACTATATATGCTGGGGTAGAACATTTCCACAGTACGGAGATAAGTGAAAAAGCTAGCTGCCGGACACCCTGTGTGCTCTGATCCCTTTAGTATTAAAAGAAAGGGCCGGGGAGTGTTTATTACACTATAATATATCACATCTGAGTTTATATTGTGCTACAGTATGTTACATATTACATTGTATTTCTATACGTATAGAAAAATTCTAGGACTTCCCTGGTGGCGCAGTGGTTAAGAATCCACCTGCCAATGCAGGGAACACGGGTTCGAGCCCTGATCCAGGAAGATCCCACATGCCGCGGAGCAACTAAGCCCGTGCGCCACAACTACTGAGCCTGGTCTCTAGAGCCCGCGAGCCACAGCCACTGAGCCCACGAGCCACAGCTACTGAAGCCCACGCACCTGGAGCCTGTGCTCCACAACAAAAGAAGCCACTGCAGTGAGAAGCCCGCACACCGCAACAAAGAGCTCTCCACAGCTAGAGAAAGCCCGCACGCCCCAGCGAAGACCCAACGCAGCCAAAAATAAAATAAATAAATAAATTTATTTTAAAAAAAGAAAAAAAAATGAGGAAGCCCTTTATTGTATTAAAAAAATAAAGTAAAGAAAAATTCTAGAGAGCTACAGAAGAATTTTGAGGAGTGCCGGTGGAGCCCAAGGGAAAGGACATTTTACCTTCCATGCTCTTATGGTATTTGTGGTGGTGGTTTTTTTTTTTTTTTTTAAACGCAGAGCATTTATTAGTTTTATAATTGAAATATGTGCAAGCGCAAGCAGTGCTTTTCCATAGATTTCCATAAATTTGGGTGCCTTTTTTAACTGTGCCATTTCTACTTTTCCGTATTCCCAGGTTTCTTCTTTATGAGAGCATGTGTTATATTCATATGATGTAAAAATAATAAACTTATTTTTAGAGATTTTTCTGCCGATGAGGAGGAAGGAATGCTATTTATTGACCAGGGAATTCATTTGGAGATCATGGGAAATATAAATACGTGGAATGTGGCTGCAAACATTCCGCATGTCCCCATTAGGTATTAGAGTTGCATTTGCATTCCATTCCAACAGAAACGGAACAGCTGTCGAATCTCTTCAGTACATCCTTTATTCCAGCAAATTCCTTCATTGTGTCAGCAGAATGTAAATGTATCGTTCTTCTTGGGCTAACTTCAGGAAACAATGAGTGCATGATGATGGTTTTTCTTCCTTTTTTTTTTTTTTTTTTTTTAATATCTGGCATTTCAAGAACAAGCTACATTTAGGATAACCTTCCAGATCAGTTGCCTCACGTCAAGTCCCACGGGAAATACACCTCCCCTCGTGTGATGTGCGGGTACAAAGTCTGGGTGTTAAAGAGCAAGGCATCAGGGCTCCTGGCATTACGAGTTGTAACCGGCCGCGAGCCTCTCACCAGCCGTGCGAAGACGGCTCATCGCCGTAGCTCCAGAACACACAAGATGTGTGAGTTGCTAAACAAGATGACCAATCTGGCTTCTTCCTCTTCCTTTTCAGAAAACTGCAGGAGACCCAGATGTCCACCACCTCAAAGCTGGAAGAAGCCGAACATAAAGTCCAGACTCTGCAAACAGGTGTGCTATTCTGCCTGCCGGTCAAGCTGCTACAGGCCGGGCTGACCTGGGGCAGGTTTGCGGCACCTCCCAGTCCCTCCAGGTCCCCTCTGACACCTGTCACCGCCGCCGCCGTGGTGAGCCTGGAGGAGGGAGGGAGCCTTCGCCCCAGCGTGCCTCAGACCCCCTCCTCCACAGCTCCCCACCTCGACTGCATGAGTCACCCACGCTGAGCCGTTGAGGTGGGAGGCTCTGAATCCCATTTGCATCACTGCCACAAGCCATCCTTTCTTCCTGCTCTTTTTCCAACAAACAAGTCTAAATCACCAAACTGTCAAGGGCTGACATCTCATTTGGAACAATAATGAGGGCAAAAAACCCCCTTATTTCTACCCTCTGAAGTTACTGTGAGAACAGTAATAGCAGACCTTTAAAACTTTAGATGCCAAAAAAGGTTGTGCTTGAGTTTTTATCGCTTCTTTGAACTTCTTCCTGCCTTTTGTCTTTTTGTTCTGAAAGAGAAGTGGCGCTATATATTTAATTTAAACGTGGGGGAAAAAATCAGAAGACATCAGAGTCCACGTTTTCAAAAAACACAGGTGACAGAGTGGGAGAAACTAATCATAACAAATTCACAGTCAAATAATATCCAAAGAATGTAAAGCTCACCTACAAATCAAAAAACAATAGATAAACCGTGCAGGAGAACAATGGGCTAAGGATGAAAACAGGCAGTTTGCGGAAGACGTGCACGCGGCCAATACACATATGAAAAAATGTTAATTTTGAACAGGCAGGGAAATGCTAATTAAATCAGTAAAAGATTGTTTTGCCTGTCAGACTGTCGAATTTTTTTTTTAATTGATAATTTACAATGTTGGTGGAAGTATAGGAAAATAGTCACACTCTTAGTATTGACGTGAATGTAAATCGTCTCTCGGGAGGCCAGCCGAGTGAGATTTATCTGAAGTTGAAACATCCATGCTCTTTACCCAGCACCTTCCTTTCTAGGTGTCCTGACTCCCCGGGCACGTGGCAAGCCCTGTACAAGAGCTAAGTTGTTACTGTCATTGCCAATGTCCCAGCATGGAGAGATTTCCATATGCCTGCTAAGGGCAAAGGGCAAATCTCAGAAGATTTTTGTATCATCCTATTTATGAAGGGGGAGGGGTGTGAAATATATATATATACACACACACATACACTTAAATATGTATGCAGTTAGGTATGGAAATACTTTTTAAATAGTGAAGTTTATTTAAAAGCAAGAAACTTACACAATAAACTAGTAACGGTGGTTATCTCAGGAGAGGCGCACGGGGTGAGGTGGGGTGGCGGTGGAAGGGGATTCTTCTGTCCGTGCTGTGTATACTTTTGCAATCTTTGCCTCCTTTGAAATGAGAATGTATTACATGTATACTTTTTCTTTCTGACTTAATGTGAACAATTAGTATATTATGGTTTTATGTCCTCTGCCTTTCAGCGCTGGAAAAAACTCGAACAGAATTATTTGACCTGAAAACCAAATATGATGAAGAAATTACCGCCAAGTAAGTCTCTGCCTGGCTCCCTCCATTGGCATTTGGTCAGGTGTCACCCGATTTTGCTAATCCATGAAAGATTTCCCTGCGTCACCCTCCTGTTTATTGACTTCGCAAAGCGGTACGGGGTTTCGAAGATGTTCGGCCTCTGAGCTGCTGTAAGGAACAGGGTGTCGTTCCCATGACTTGCTTGCATCAGTTTAAAACCCAAGATGCGACAGTAAGCTCTCTCTGGTGCTCTCAGAACAAGCCTTCCAACTGAAACTTCTTTCCTTAATTATTGTGAAGCCTGGCCACCACTGTGCCTTTGTCTAAGAAAGTTTGAAAAAGAGTCAGTGTAGAGAAGATGTGATACTTGGGACATTTTGCGGAGCTTGGTCTGTGCCGGTAGCATCACCTCTTACCTGTGCCTTCACTCCCACACAGGTGTATTTGTTCAAATCCCACCTTATGGTGCTGGGCGTCCGAGTGCGGACACACCCAGAGGGGGCGTGTATCTTTGGGCAGGTGTATCACACAAGGGTCTTGTGGGAAGGAAATCAGTGATGCACTGCGGGTACGCTGTGGCTAGCCTACCCTCCACGCAGAACACCAGGAAGCAAGAAGTAATGTTGACGTAAATCAAGAAAGATGAAGGAGCAACAGATCATCCCCTGACAACACCAGGCTAGAGTCCGAACAACTTTTTCCTGTCCCACCTCCCCCAGAAACCCATGCGTCCCCAGCGCCCACCCCACCCCAGCCCTGACAGCTGTGTCTCCAGTGAGAAGCATCTCCTGCTGTGCTCACACCGGGCCTCAGTGGGCGCTGGCGAGTGGGGAGGTGGCTCTGAACAGCGTCGCCCTCCTCCCCGGCGCCTGCTCCGTGTGGGGCTCTGGTACTCTGCACCCCTCAGTCCCATCACCTTTGCCCTTGGCCTTTGAGGTCGCTGCTGGGCCAGCTGCTCTCAGGGCACGTTGAGGGGGCAGTAGGGCGGCCCTTGACCTTTGCTCTGGGTTGTTTAGCAGCTCGAGATCTTGAGAGCCCAGCTACCCAGGTCTGGTGGTCAGAACCAATTTTGATCATGAGCAGAGATCTTCTGCGCAAAGACTAAAACATCCTGGTCCGTCTTGGCGACTCCGGCTGACTTGTTGGCATGTCTAATCCCGGGGGACCCCGCCAGATCACTGTCCCGTCTCGGTGTGCTGAAATGAGACTTCAGGTGGTACAGAAAGAGCCGGTTCTAAGGTCCCGTGACCGTTAACATTGCGCTTTGAAAACTGGTGGTTCTGGTATTAACGCTTCCGACCCGGGGCATCACTGTCGGTGGGCCGGCAGGCGCGCGTCTCCGCCCTCCCCTCTGAGCCCACAGCCTGAGAGTTCCTCACCTCCCAAGACGTACCCTCCGAGGCACCGCGCCAGCTGCTGTCACCCTGGGGTTCCTCGGTGTCCGTGTGCGGGTTCCCTCTTCTGCCCGCGTGTCATCCTTGTTTTTCTACTACTTCCGCCTGGACTTTATTCTACTGTGTAGGTTGTTTTTCTCAGTAAATTCGATTTTTTTTAATTATAATGTTTTAGTCTGATACATAGCTCTAGCCTTGAGTTTATAGCATTTCTTTTCTGAAAGACTTTGATCTGAAGTTGCTGTGCTAGTTCCCTGATTCATTCACTCTTATCCACCTCATCTTACTTGCTGACAAAATTCATGATGACTTTGGGGGTGATAAATTGGATTATTTCATTAGTTTCTGTTAATTTATTTTTGTTAAACCACATCTCTTTCTGAAAGGCATAGATACATCTTGCATATCTACAGTCAACCAAAGTTGGCTTTATTATACACTTAAAAAAAACTTCTGTGAACCCAACCTCTAAGCCCGTCTAAGCCCATGGTTTTCAAACTGGGTCACAATCGCCAAGTCACGTTAGCGAGTGGCGACTGGCTAGTTGGGTAATAAATAGCATATCAAACAAAATAATGGAATAGAATAGAAAATGTCATGGCTCGTGGCACACAGTAAAGTTAGGCATTGTTTTGTGACCCTTTTAGCTCGTGTGTAAATCTGAAAGTACAGAGTTATTGAGCCACAGCATAAAATGTCGTTCTTCCCGTGCATCTCAGTCAAAAACCATTTCGAAAGCCGCTGCTCAGAGACTGTCACCAAAGCTCAACTTCCAGAAGCCAGTGTCTCCCGCCGTGTTCCCTGCGTGCACGGGGCGGGGGGCGGGGGGGGGGGTGGAGGTGTACCTACTGCCTGGTGACACCAAGCATCTGCAGAAACTACTGGGAGTTGACAGCCAGGAATGCCACCTGTCATATGATGGCTAAGTACTGGGCCCTGGCTGAGAGCCACAACTTCTTCCTTCCTTCTTGGCCTTCCAAAAAGCCACACAGAAAATTTGTGTCCAGGTAACTGGTTTGCCTTAGGGCTTGAGGCAGCAACGGCTCCGAGAACAGCCGTCTAGGAAGGACTTAACCTTCCCCAGCTCACAGCTGCAGGTCTTCTCTAGGGAGGACACGTGGCGGCCAGGAGTGCCTGGGAGACAGAGAGAGGGAGGAGGGGCCATCTTGTCCCTGTGCCCACCCTCTCCCTGCCTCACTGTGCTCGGGGCCAGGGTGACGCTTGGGGATGATTCCCGTCTCTCAGCCAGCAGAGAGCTCAGTCACCTGCTCCCAGGTCATCCTGCTTCCTGGGAGGGGTCAGAGGTGCCTGGAGATGTCGGGCTGATTTTCAGTCTTCAGTCTTGTCCTAAGTTACCATCTATAGATGCAGGGACCCTGGGCTGTTTCTAAGCCGCCAGCTCTGTCATCTGACAGGTAAGATCATTAAATCTCGGGTCACCTGCGTCAGCAGGGCTACCCAGGGGAGCACCAGAGGCCGGGCCTCCTGCCCCCAGACCTCTCCTTGAACTCTGAGCCCGCCGGCCTTTGACGAGAAGCGGTGGTGGTGGACGGGGCTCGGGGAGAAATGTCTCTAGACTGTTTCCCGTCACATCAGTGTGTCTTGAGTCCAGAACGCTTCTTTTCCCTCCAAATCCAGATGAGTGAAAACCCGCACATTACTTGCTCGTTTTCACTGAACTAGAGTAAACGGAGAATGGAATAAAAAAGCATGGGGGTCAGTTGTTCTGTCACGTAAAATGCTTTGCCTCTGGGCTGTGGCTCTTGTTACCAACTGCTGACGGGGCCACGGGTGCTCTCGGGGTGTGTCCCCTCCTGTGAGCATAGCAGGAGGTCCTTGTCTCCACGGACAGGCGGGGAGGCAGAGATGTGGCGTGCACGTGGGCGCAGAGAGAGCGAGCCTCATGGGCACACCTCAGAGCCACTCGTCAGCGGCGCTAGCATTCCTGGAGGCCTCCTCGGGGAGGCTCGGTGGCGGGGTGGGGGGGAGAAAAGCTGTTGTGAGCCAGCGTGACCCCTGCTGTGATGGAGGGGACGTTAGTTACGCAGCACCTGTGCCGTCAGGGTGTCCACAGAAGACAGCCCACTCTAGCTAGGTCGGTCAGAAGAGAGTTTAACGTGGACACAGCGGGGACGAGGGAGACCAGCGGGGTCCGGGCACCCTGAGCGAGCACTGGCCGGGCCTCACCCCACCTCCGTTTGGAGGGGCCGCCCGGAGAGGAGCTGTGACCTCTGGGAGGCGACGGGGATGCCGGCAGCGCCAGCAACCCCTGACCTTACCCTCCTCCCCTCCCCGGCCAGGGGAAGGGCAGGGGGAGAGGGAGCTGGCGCCGGGGATGGCGGGTCTCCAGTGCACACGACCCCACCCCGCTGGAGCCAAAGGAAGGGACTGGAGGAAGCCTTCCTGAAAGGGATGACCAGGGGTTTGAGGCCGAAGGAAGAGCCGTGGTGAGGCGTTGCTAGAGGCAAAGGAGGAGCGCCCCCTGTGAAAACACCAGGCGGCGAGGCCGATCTCCTGGAGGACCAGCCCCAAGCTCCGGCGGGTGGATCTGCCAGGGCAGGTGGGCATGGTGGGCGCAGGGGCTGGACTGAGGCTCGGATGGGGATCGGCATTTCCCAAATAGATGGACGGCTACCACAGGGCAGCCTAGGGCCACACCCTTACTGTAAATGGTTCCCAGAATAAGTAAGCCACAAAAATGTAGAGAATGGCCTGAGATAATAATTGCTACTTTCTTTTAACTTCGGAGACAATCGCTTCGATCTTGGACATCCCACACGGAGCTGCCCCCTCCGCATTCCTCCCCACTTTCATTTTCTGGGAAAGGTCTGTCACTGTACCATCTGCTTCCGGCCCGACTGACGTATACTGTCTTAGACTAGACAGCTTTTCATTAATACCTACGAATATAAGCCCCCCAGGGGCAAATCTCACAAATGGTCTTAAAACATTTCAAAACAGTGTTATCTTCTCCCTTCGAAAGGAGGGCTTTTAAAAAAATGTGTTGACAGAAAATGCAGGAAGGGGATGGGGGAGGCCCTGTGGAAGGTGGGCTTTGAGTGGATTGCCGGGGTCCGCTGCTCACCCTCTGTGTGTCCCTGGATAAGCTAATTGACCTCCGTGACTCTCTTTTCTCGCCTGTACAATGGGCATAATAGTAGTCAGGACGCCGGGTGGCTGTGGAGAGTAATGAGGAGGGTGTGTGCAGCGCCCAGCACGCTGACAGCTGTGGTCACTGTCACTAACGGCTGTAAGCTATTCTATTGTCAACGAGTAGAAGCTGTTCCCGACAAGCTTGCCCTAGGCTCGGGTGCGTGCGTTTCTGAAATTAGACGGGCCTGAACGGCATCGTCTCCACAGGAGGTTGGAAGGGCCCACGTCGCCTGTCCGTCCCTGGGAGATGTCACTGGGGTGACCATCCCCGCCCCCACTTGGGACCGAAGCCTGCAGGTCAAAGGCAGCGAGGCCGTCGGGAGCCCCCGTTGACTGGGTGCAGCCCTCGGCCTGCGTCAGCTGGACCGGCCCGGCTGGCTGTGGCGGGTACAGCAGCAGGAAAGTTTTCCATGTGTAGGCTTGAAGCGAAATGTAATTAGCCTTTATGTGCAGAACAAGGCCTCATTGATGAATACAGCTGGTCTTTGTTTTGTCCTGTCATTGAGAGTGGGAGGTAAAGTGCTCTTCTTCATGTTTATTAATGCAAGGTCCCTTAGACAAACGGCAAGCACAGTTTACTATTTGTTGGAACACTGGGGGGCTTGCCAAAACAGTTGCTGTGGAAGAGGATTGCAGGGTTTCAGATTATAGCCATTTCTGGGTTAAATAAATGAATTATTTCTCAGCTTTTTTATTTTTTAAGTTAAAAACGTATGTCCTCCTCAGCTGGTCAGGCTGTGTACAGATCTTCTGCCTTCTCTTAGCGAATAGAGATTTAGCACCCCACTTGACGTTAACTTGGAGATTCTAGCAACGTCGAGCAGGTTGGATTTTAAGATTTCAGTGGTTCCCCGGGATGGCCTTGGAGAAGGAGGGCAGACAGCTTTTTGGGCCCCGGGAGAGAGGCCTGGAAGCTCCCCCTGCCCCCCGACTCCACGCCTGTCTCCTGCAGCTGTTCGCTTGTAGTTGCGCTTAGGTGGCCGCTGCCCATGGTGGGAGCAATGTTGCCCTCCCAGCCAAGATACCAGCATTCTGGGGGAAAGTGCAGGAAGTCCCATTTTCGCTCAAGTCCACGACCACCCCTTTGCTCTGTCCCCCGGAGTCCTGGTTGCAGAAGGAGCTTCGGTTGTAACACACACAGTCAGCTTATTACATTCCTCTTGACTTGTGGGCGGAGGCTCTGAGCCTCTGATGAAAGAAAATATTGAATTGCACTGAAATGCTGCATTTTTTATAGCTAATGTTAGTCTTAGAAGAATTTGCACCTCCCAAACCTTTCCTGCCGGTAAAGTTCATATTTCTTAAGGTTACTCATGTTGTATTCCTTGCCTGTATGCTTTTTAAAAAGAACCACATCGTATACACACATACTTACATAGTACATTACAAAAGAGACGTTTATGAGGAACTTCACTTGGGTGCATTTTAGAGTATTTACTCTCTAGCATGTATATAAACCGGTGTATAATCACCAAATGCATTATGCTCTGAGAAAGCAGAAAACTCCCAGGCGAGCTTGGCTCAGGGCTTTATTGAAATTGTTTAAGGGAGCCTGTACCCTGCACCCCGTGTTTTGGAGGTAGGGGGTGCCTGTGTGCCAGAAATGGGCGTGGAGGACCTCAAACGAGATTTGAGAATGTGAGGATGCCCACAGTTGAAGATTTGACGGGGACCGAGACGGTGCATGCGTCCGGGTCACTCTGCACTGTGTCACGGCACCTTTGTGCATGATACCTTGTCTATTCTTTCCAGCAGTCGTGGAGGAAGTGTTTGTGGTGTTCATTGCATAGACAAGGAAACAGTGCTGGGAACACAGAGGCAGGCCTCAAATCCAGTCCTTTGGACTCAGAATCCAGTGCTCTCTGCACTCCCACCGTGGCCTAGAAAGTCTCTTCCTGTGCTATCTCCAAAGGGCTGAGTTAGGGAGTGCCGGCTCCCTGGGTGACCGGCCTTCTTGAAGGGTTTCACGTCTTCTCTCCCTCCCCACGAGCCCCGCGGTATGTACCCTCGCAGACCGATTTCTCTTTTACTTATTTTTATTACAGTTCCACATGCAAGACTCAGGAAACTGGGCCAGGTAGAGCTCAGTAAGCGGCATACGCACGTTAGACAGATTGTGCTTCCCCGGCTGCATTTGCAAAGACCAACCTCAGTGTCCGGAAGTGGAGTCTCCCTGCTGTACCTCTAAGAATGTAGCATTTTCTGTTTCCTGGCTTTTTGATGAGTCATCAGTTTCCAGTACCGGTTGCTGTAATTATCCTGGTCAGATTAATTTCCCTAAAAATAGAGAAGCAGCTACTTTGATGGTTTCGAGGGGATGGACTTGAATAAAGAAACCCCTGTCCCTTAAACCTGAGAAAGAAATCAAACTTGCTGGGAACAAATGATGCCTTTTTTTTTCCCATACCTTATCTGCAGAAGGGTGTGTGCATTTTGTAGAATTCCTGGGATTTTCCCTCTCTGTCCAGGCATTTTTCTTCACACCTAAAAGTCAGTGCCTGCATGAGCCCTAAAGGGCTTTCCTTGGCTTTTGCACTGACTGAATCTGTTTTGCCTTTTCCAAGCAGTACAGCCCTGATCTGGAGTTTTCCCCAGTCTGGGAACTGCGTAGAAAGAAGGGCGTGGCTTCATATTTTCAAATCCAGTAGAAAGACCTCTGAGTGCCAAGGATTCTTCACCTGTTCCATGGACTCTGTGGTCTAGAAATTATAAGGCATCAGTGAGAATTGGCAATCTTTACCTTTCCTCCCTTCAGCTAATCTTTTTTTATATATATATATATATATATATATATATACACATATATATATATATATATATATATTTCTGGCTGCGTTGGGTCTTTGTTGCTGCGCACAGGCTTTCTTTAGTTGCGGCGAGCGGGGGCTACTCTTCGTTGCGATGCACGGGCTTCTCATTGCGGTGGCTTCTCTTGTGGAGCACGGGCTCGAGGTGCGTGGGCTTCAGTAGTTGTGGCTCGCGGGCTCTAGAGCGCAGGCTCAGTAGTTGTGGCGCACGGGCTTAGCTGCTCCCTGGCATATGGGATCTTCCTGGACCAGGGCTCGAACCCGTGTCCCCTGCACTGGCAGGCGGATTCTTAACCACTGCGCCACCAGGGAAGTCCCCCTTCGGCTAATATTAAAACTCTGTGTTAAAATGCGGGCATTGTGTCAGGTGCTAGAACTACAGAGTAAAGAGGGCAGGGAGAGTTAACAGGTGTGATATGCACACAGACATGGCTCACACGCTCTGCACACAAAAACACGTGCCACACATGTGTGCATATAGCTGTCCTATGTGCGTGTGTGTGTAAACATGTTTATGAATATGGAGATAGCAGTCACATTCATCCGGCGTCCTTGGAGGGGATAGTGTAGAGAAAAGTGTTCACAGGCTGTCACCTGGGTTTGGCGTGCTTTTATACAAATTTTGGGGGTTTTTTTTGTTGTTGTTTTGTTTTTTTGTTTTTTTTGTGGTACACGGGCCTCTCCCGTTGTGGAGCACAGGCTCCGGACGCACAGGCCCAGCGGCCATGGCTCAAGGGCCCAGCCGCTCCGCGGCATGTGGGATCTTCCTGGACCGGGGCACGAACCTGTGTCCCCTGCATCAGCAGGCGGACTCTCAACCACGGGGCCACCAGGGAAGCCCCCAAATTTTGAGTTTTTAATGATCCTTGAAGTTCTTCTGATCCACTGTGAAGGACAGTCTTGGAGAGCTCACGGTTTGAGGCTAAAGGAAACGGGTAAGGGACTGTTGGAGAAAACGTCAATTTGTAGAAGATCAAAGCACAGCAAATGAGCTGCAAAATGGGCATCATCACGGGCACTTTCCTGCTTGTGGGGCTCGAGGAACAGGATGGGCACGTCCCTGCAGACCGCCCAGAGTTGGCAACGTCGCCTGACCTGCCTCAGAGGAGGGCCCTCACCTCGGTCCCTGCACACCACGGGCCCACTGGCCATCATCGACACGTGGGGCTTTTGTTGAATGAATCACTCCGCGGGTGCCTCCGCTGTGGAGACCGGTGGATCAGGGGTGCAGCCGAGGGACCAGTCTCGGCAGTGCTGAGAGCCCGACCAGCAAGTCCGTTTGCTCTCTGGAAGGGCAAACTAAGGAAGCTGTTGGAGTCTAGGAAGAAGGCAGGAGCCACCTGAACCTTTGAAGTGCTTCATGAAGACAGAATTGTAATGGAGGCCAGGCTGGAACGTTCCCGCTGCCTTCTGCCCTCAGTGAGATTCCTCCCAAAGCCGTGCATTTCTGACCCCCACCCCCGGGAGTCCCTGTCTGCAGTGGGGGCCGTGGCCTCACTGGTCATTGTGACACTGCACGTCTTTGCTTCCACAGTGTCGGGAAGAAGGGGATTTGACGCACCCTGACCAGTCAAGCGCCCTTTGAAGGGAGGCAGGAAAGCTGGCGGAAGTGGGAAACTATCTTTCGCTTGGAATCGCCCCACATCAGTGAAGACTAATTCCTTTTATGTGACGTGTATTATTTTTAATTATGAAAGCCACACGTGTTTATTATATGAAATTTAGAAAATTCTAGATTTTTAAAAATAGATCACCACTTATATCCACAACACTTAACATTTTGGCATTTTTCCTTCCAGTCTTTTTTCTATATGGTGCTCTATTTTTTTTTTTTTTAACTTTTTACCAATGACATCAGACTGATACTCAGTTTTCATTTCTAGTTTGTTTTTTTTCTTTTTTTACTTGCCATGTACATATGTCTTTCTTGTCATTACCTATTCTTCAGAAATGTGATGCGTGCCGCACAGTATTCCATCAGTAGGTGTACCATGAGACGGTTACCCCTTGAGTTCCCCCTCGTTTGGGAGCCTGATTTGTCATACTGCCGTCATTGCCGCACAGGTTTAAACTAGGAAGCTTCACACTGGCCCTGTCTTTTTGTGCCTTTACATTCTGCCAGTGGCCGTGGCATCTTCCGGTGGCTTCCTTATGGTATCATCGGACGAGGGAGTTTGGGACACCAGAATTCTCTGAGGGCCCCGTTCGCAGACTGCTGTTCGGTGATCTAATAGATGTCCCAGCCTCCCCTGGTTGGTGGACAGTGGAAGGTGCTGGGCCTAGAGTCAGGAGACCCTGGGTCGGATCCCAGCTCTGTCACTGCGTGTGGCCAGCACAGCTCCCTGCCTGGGCGGCGGCAGTGTCCTCATTAGCAAAACGGGAAGATTGGACTAACCCACAGGCAGGTTTGAAGAGCCTGACCGTTTCTCGGCCTCTTGAACTTTAACACCCAGGTTCTTGCCAGAAGCTGGGATCTCCGATCCTCTCCCAGCAGGGCCTGCACAGCCATCCGCGGAGGGGCCTTCGGGGAAGGGGCTGTCCAGCATGTGGGGGTGGTGTGAGCCTCAGGGGAAGAGCCCAGGTCTCAGGGTCACTACAGGGTTTGATTCCTGGTGCTGTGAGTGCAGAAACCTTGTGCAGGGCTCCCTTGCCTTACTCTGGCCTTAGTTTCCTCCCGAGCCATGTGCAGTCCGCAGCAGAGAGCCGGGCGCAGCGTCTGAATGCATGCCCTCGGGAAACAGGGCTGCGGCACTGCTGCCAGCTGCAAGGCCCCCTGCCTGGCCCATTGGAAAAACGCTCGTTCACTTCCCCCACCATCAGGTCTCTTCCAACCCTAAAGAACCCCGTCATTTTCCATGTGTGACCTGGGAAGATCAGTCTGTCTGCATCACAGGACCTCTGTCCGTATTTGCACGCTGCAGCTGTGGACCTAAGCGCACTGTTTCGTGTCACATCATCATCCTAAGAGACTGAATTTTAAAATCTTAACCAGTTACCATTTGGGTGCTGCTAACACTGGGCGTAAAAAGTTCTGAGTTCAAATGATTGCAGGACCGTGAGTGCCTTAACCACGAAATAACCACCTTCAGAAATCTACGTGCCATGTGTGTGTGGGACCCACTTTCTAAAGCGAGAACAGCGTGGTCCCCTCCAGCCACACATCGGGGCAACTCTTACGTTCAGCAGAGACCTGACTCCACGCATCCTGGAGAATTTGGGGGTCCCTGGGCTGGTGTAAAACAAATTAAGAGAGGTGCCCAACATCTGGGCACAGGCAAGGATGTCTAGGGCTTTTGTCCTGGGATATTGTATTAAAAGAAAAAAAAAACTTTTGGGAACCAGCCTTCAGAATGAGAAGTTTCCTATAGGAAAGCGCGAGGGAGCTAGATAATTGAACTCACTGATTTCCTTCACGGCTTGTTTGCCCTTTCATTCTCTTCCTGAGGTGCTGTTTGTTGAGGAATGTCTCCAATTGCCAGAAAGACAGTGGGGTGTCTCATATTTCCCCACCAGCTCTCCTTTCAGCTAGAGCCGAGCTCTGAGGCGAGCCTGCAGTATGAATTTTTAATGCAGAGCTTTATGGCATCACTCTGGCAGCCCGGCCGCATTGCTCTCCTGAGCTTTGAGATTTCATGCTCTGCTGAACAGAGCAAAGACTGGGGGCATTCAGCATCAGTGAGGATTAACCCCCAAGTGACCACACGTGTACCCTCTGATGTCCCTCAAGGTAAACCTAAAGGAGTTGCGAGAAAAAAATTAAAACTATGTAGTGTTTGGAATGTTATCAACATAGCCTAGGCATAGAAACAGAGCATAATCTTGAAATTTCATGGGATAGCGTTTATTTTTAGCTTTTCATTTATCTTTTTTAAGTTGGACTGTTTTCACTTTGATGCATTTCTGTGATCTTTCCAACCCTGGAAAAAAAGCCAGTTTGTAGGATTTACAGAACATAAAGATTATTAGACACTTCCGTTTTCCATGGAAAGCCCCAATGTAATTAGAAATTTAGAATTTGTCGTCGATAATGGAAAAAGGACCAGTTACGTAAGTGGTTAATTCTGTGTGTAGGCATATGGTTGATTGGCCCTTTCTTCTGGTAGCTTTCTGTATTTTTGAAAGTTTCCAAATTAAGGGGAAAAATTTTTAGAAAAAGTTGTCTATAAAAATGGCTTGAGTTTAAATGCGTTAGGGAAGGATGAAGCCTTCGATCAGCGGTGGTGCCAGATAGCTAGCTAACACCCAGAAGACGAGAGTCGGGGCAGAGCCCCGTGCACAGTCAAGCCTAGATGTTTTCAATATTTACATATGAAAAACAAAGCCATAAAAGCATTAGGAGAACTTGTCGATGGATATTTTTATAATGTGGGGGTGGGGAAACCCTTTCTAAGCACCATGGCAGAGGTAGAGCTCACACAGGAAACTCACAGCCTGCTGGTGATTGATGACTGACTGGTAGATAAACTGGCAAAAATATTTGCCTTGTGTATGACAGAGAGAGAGAGAGAGAGAGAGAGAGAGAGAGAGAGAGAGTGTGTGTGTGTGTGTGTGTGTGTGTGTGTGTGTATACAGGCACACCTCGTCTTACTGCACTTTGCTTTATTGTGCTTCAAAGATAATGCATTTTCACACATTGAAGGTTTGTGGCAACCCTGCATTGAGCAAATCTATTGGTGCCATTTTCCAGAAGTATTTGCTTTACTTTGTGTCTCTTTGTCACACGTTGGTAATTCAGACTTCAAAATTTCAGACTTTTTCATCGTTATTTTATTTCTTATGGTGATCTGTGGCCAGCGATCTTTGATGTTACCATTGCAAAAATATTACGACTCGCTGAAGGGTCAGATGATGGTGAGCATTTTTTTAGCGTTCAAGTATTTTTTTAATTAAAATATGTACGTGTTTTAGGCATAATGCTGTTGTGCATGTAACAGACCACAGTCTAGTGTAAACATAATTTTTATTTGCACTGGGAAACCTAAAAATTCGTGTGATTCACTTTATTGCAGTATTTACTTTATGCCGGTGGTCTAAAACCAAGACCTCAGTATCTCCGAGGTATGCCTGTATATATAAAGAGCCCTTACAAAGCAATAAGAAAAAATTTAATACCCAAAGAGAAAGCTCTCCATTTTCTTTTTTTTTTTTTAGTTTTTATTGGAGTATAGTTGCTTTAAAATGTTGTGTTAGTTTCTACTGTACAGCAAAGAAAGCTTTATATTTTCAAATCCAACTCCTTGCTAGACATAGGCATCTCAAACTCAAGCAAACTCATGATCCCTTCTGACTTCCCTCTAACCTGCAGGCAGCTTCCCTTCCATTTTTTTCCCTCCCTCGAGCATACGTGGTCTTCCTTTATTCCAGAGACGGAAGGTCCTCCTTGTCCCTGCTGTCTAATCCATATTAATTACACTTCCTTGAGACCTTCTCATTCCTCAAGTCTTTGTCTCCACTGTCACTGCAATAACTGGGCTTTTTTCATCTCTTGGCTTCGCTCCTTCAATATCTTAACATCGGATCTCCCTGCTGCCAATTTCTCCCTGGACTAAGCCATCCTCCAAGTATCTGCTAAAAGTATCTTTCCAAAATATAAATTTGATTCTGTTGAAATGAGTCCTAAGAATCTCCACGGTTCTTTCTTGCCACCACTGAAAAAATGATGCCACAGCGCCTGAGATGCGTCATGACACAGCTCTGCTTCATAACCTCATTTCCTACCGATTCTGACCCCCTCTGTAGAATCGTGGGCCTTTCCCCAGCTCCCCATGCTCCCGCATCCCGATATGTAGCTACCAGCCTTTCTTCACAAGCACATCCCTGCCCCTCCACCCCCCCATTCCTGCATCCCTCTCCCTGCACGCCCCGTTCCTGCGCCCACACTAACAGCCTCTGTGTGCCTGTGAGAGGGGGGCTCTGGTCTCTCCCATTCCATGGAGAGAATTCAGGGGTCTCGATTTTCACTGAATCTGACTGCAATGTAGCATTTCTTTCCATTGCGAATCAAGTCAACAGACCAGAACAAGAACAGACCTGTGACTTTGCTGCAAGCGGAAATCCTAGTATTTTCACATCACATCACAGTCCTTGCAGATACCTCAAAGACTGGTTATCTCCATCGCTGCTTCAAAATGTCAGTAGTTCTTAGACCTGCCACGAGATTCGTTATATGGCGCATCAGTAAAGAAGAACGTTTGTTACGGGGGCTTCGCTGGTGGTCCAGTGTCTATAAGACTCCACGCTCCCAATGCAGGGGGCCTGGGTTCGATCCCTGGTCGGGGAACCAGATCCCACGTGTGCCGCAACTAAGAGTTGCGCATGCCACAACTAAGGAGCCCACGTGCCGCAGCTAAGGAGCCCTGGAGCTGCAAAAGGAGCCTGCCTGTCACAACTAAGGCCTGGTGCAACCAAATAAATAAATTTTTTTTTAAAAAAAGAACATCTGTGGGCTTCCCTGGTGGCACAGCGGTCGAGAGTCCGCCTGCCGATGCAGGGGACACGGGTTCATGCCCCGGTCCGGGAAGATCCCACATGCCGCAGAGCGGCTGGGCCTGTGAGCCATGGCCGCTGAGCCTGCGCGTCCGGAGCCTGTGCTCCGCAGCGGGAGAGGCCACAACAGTGAGAGGCCCACGTACCGCAAAAAAAAAAAAAAAAGGACATCTGTTACTAGATCACAGACTTGGGGGTTTTCTAGTATTGTAGTAAATGCACTTCCAAATATTTACTTTCCCTAGTAGACTGATGTATTTAAAACATTATTCCAGGAAGGAGGTCCATTCTCTTCACCAGAGGGACCACGGCACCAGAAAGGTCAAGCATCCACGTCAGATTGGCAGCATCTTGAGGGTGGCAACTGGACCTTCCTAATTTTTTGCCCTGGCACTTTGCACAGTGCTTCCTACATTACACAGGCTCCTAGTAATAGTTTGTTCATGTGGTTTTCGTAAAACCTACCTTTTCCGGGTAGGAAATGGTTGGGGCTGAGATGGGCCTGGGTCAGATCCGCACATGCACGGAAGCAGGTGGTCCCTGCTGGCTCTGCGGGGTGAATGCTTCCTTGAGGGACCGAGGATGCCCGCTGGGTCTGCACCTCACACACCTCGACCCCCGTGTGAGGCGACGTGGGTATTTAGGTCACCGGAGGGCATACACCATTAGCATGACGTGGGCCGTGACTTTAAGTCAGCCACGGGAAAAGGACAAGCATCAGAGAGCCTGCGGCCAGCAGTGGTAATGAACAGGAGGCGTTAAGTGTATTTTCAGTCCAAGCTAAGGGACATTTCTCCTTTCATAAAAATGGAGGCAGTGCCACCTATATCAGGCTGTGTCACCTATGTCATAGGTGTCAGTGCCACCTATGTCGTCGATTCAGTAAGTCTCTCCTGAGGGCCTCCTTTGCACAGGGCACCGTTCGGGCACTGGTGGGGCCGCAGTGCGTCAGGGCTCAGTCTTTGCACTTGCTTAACCCTCTCCCTGGGAGGCTCACTCACTGCTGTAACTAAATTCCATCTCCCTGGCGCTGACTCCTGTGTTCATGTTTCCAGCCCAAACCTCCCCCCTTCACCTCCAGGCTCAGCAGCTGCCCTTAGGCGTCATCTCAGCTTCACCCGGACGAAGACCAACTCCTGATCTTTCCCATAACACCTGGCAAAGGAGCGGCCAGAGTGATCCTCCCACATTGTAAGCTGGTCCCGTCACTGCTCTCGGAGCCCTGATGGCCTCCTCCTGGCGGGCTCTGTCCTCTTTCCCACTTTATTTTTCTCCTTATGACACGCCCTGTGTTTCCCGGTGTGCTGAGCTGTCTCTACTCGCCAGGCTCCAAGTTCCGTGAATCGTGTTACCGTGTTCACCACTGTGTCCCCAGTGCCTAGCAGAGGGCCTGCCGGGCGCTTGAAAGATGTTCCCTGGATGAATGAAAACAAAGGGCCTGCTCTCCTGGAAGCAGTCTCTGAGCAAAAAGCCGGCCGCCACATAAGAATAAAAGTTGAGTTAGTGTCTAGTCCCACCAAGAAAATTAAAGCAAGTAGAAGGAAGGGGGCGTGGCACGGAGGGGGCGGGAGCGGCTGGCTGAGGTGGGTGGTCAGGGAGAGTCACTTGGCTGAGAATTAAACGGCACAGCCTGTAGCAGGGGCTCTGCTCTGCGGTGTTTAAATGGAACCCATGTGTGCTTGCTCTGCTATTCGTCTTTATTATGGGCATCTGCTCAGATTATTTTAAATGAGCGGGAACCTTGGGCCCGGCCCCGACGTGAGAAGGCTCGTGCTGAAACATAGAACTCCCCCAGTCCGGTCAGACGAGAAAATAGATGGTAGTTGCAGACGTCTTCTAGAAGGGCGGGGTGTGCGGTGCCGGGGAGGTCCCGCACGTCTGCAACCTGTGACACTGCAGCTCCAGCCCCTACTTTGGAAGCACTGGAATTCGGTAGATCGCCCCTCGTCACACAGGTCAGTGACTCCTGGACTTGCGTGGATTCCTCAGAGCATTGGTGTAGAATGCTGATCCCTGGGCCGCACCCCGGGGTGTCTGACTCAGTAGGTCTGGGAGGGGACCCAGGACTCTTCGGCCCTCCACGCACGTGGGGTCTGCTGACCACACTGTGGGAAACTCCGCTCCAGTTGCTCTTGTTTGATCGTTGATTTTTGGTTTAAGGAAAGAGTTGTCCAAATAAGGACAAAAGGACAGCGCTCTGATGGCCCCCCTGGGACCCCTTATCTCTGTCCCGGTGCTCAGGTGCTCACCTCTACGGGCCACCAGGTGTGTCAGACCCAGCGTCTGATCTCCCCGTCTGACGTACCAGAATGGGAGCTCCTCGGGGGCTCGTCTCTGGGATCCAAGGGTCTGGGGCTGTGCCTGGCACACAGCAAGCATCTGAATCATCCTTGAGTTAATGTGCCGGGATGTGCGGACACCGTCCCCACATCGTCTCAGGTCATTGCCTTTAGGGCTCTCACACAGCCGCTACGTCCCACCCCTTACCCAAGGGTCTAAAGAGCGAGATTCTTGGAACATTATTTGTTAGAACGTGGCTTTTTTTTAAAAAAAAAAAAACATCTGTATTGGAGTATAATTGCTTCACAATGCTCTGTTAGTTTCTGCTTTATAACGAAGTGAATCAGTTATACATATACCTATGTTCCCATATCTCTTCCCTCTCGCGTCTCCCTCCCTCCCACCCAGAACGTGTCTTAAGAGCCAGCTAAAGGTGAGGACACAGATGGAAGGTACACGCTCGTGGCGTGGGTGATGGCTGCAGCCGGCGCGGCCACCACGCCTGTCCCCACCGCCTGCCCATCCCAGGCAGCTCTGTGAGGCTCTGCTGTGTGGTCTCCAGCACACCTTTGAGGAGTCCCGGGGCCAAGTGTGAAAATACCAGATGAGGGGTTTCCTGATTCATAATTCTCAGGAGGCAGCCAGTTGCTGGTTCAAGGCTGGCAGAGTTCACTCGGTGGCTTGGGGGAGCCCCAGGGTCTGAGAAGCTCCAAAGTGATGTGAAGGGCTCGCTGGGGCAGGGCTGGGTGAAGACCACTAAAGCCCTCTGCTCTGGTCTTCTAGAATCCATCTGAGTTTTAATTGCTAGGTTAGTCTGTCTCTTATTACTCTTTAAAAAATGAATGCAGAAGCTCTTATGTAGTGCTATGGAAAGACCTTTTACATATGTGATTGAGCGAAAAAAGCCAGGTTCAGAACTGCGTGTCCAGTATGCTACATCTGCTTGTGCATTCACACACACAAAAAAAACATTTGAATGTCTAGAAAGAGATCTGGGGGACAGGGAGAGAGACGCTCTTTCACCGTAACCTTTTCTGAATTTTGAATATCAGATTAAATTAGAACCTGTTGGACTTCCCTGGTGGTCCAGTGGTTAGGACTCCTCGCTTCCACTGCAGGTGGCACGGGTTCCATCCCTGGTCGGTGAACTAAGATCCCGTGGCCAAAAATAAGTAAATAAGTAAATTAGAACCTATTTAGTCCCTCCAGCCCTGGAGCCATCAGGAGCCCCTCCTCTCTGTAGCTCAGAATCACCAGGATTAAACAAGAAAGCACTTTTGAACCATCTTTGTGAACGCGCGTATCTTTAAAGCAATTTGTGCTGGATTTTTAGTTAAACGTGCCTCCAGACCCCAAGAGAGGAGGTACGATGTGCAGGAGCCACATCCGGGGGTGCACCTGCTTCCACCTCCCTTCCGACAGCGGCCCCTCGGGCAGGTCTCTTAACCTCTCCTGGCCTGGGTTTCCGTCCTGTAATGGCGTCTGCCACCCCATGAGTTCCTAGGAGTGAATAAAGTGCTCTGTGGTCCCCTCGCCAGGGTTCAGGCCATATTAGCTGCCACTATCATTATTAATATCTGATACCCTCCAGGCTGACTCCCGTTGGAAAGCTGGCAGTGACCACGAATGCCAAGTGCATGTCCACTGGACCTGTCTCTGTCGTTTGCAGTTAAATAATTAGCCATCCTTGTAGCAAAAAAGAAAATCTGAGATGTGCTCTGTCACTACCTAACCAGTTCTGTGACCAGGAACACACACGTTTGTACACATCTCGGATGCGCACGGCTCTGCACGCGTGTGTCACGTGGCTGTGCCCACTTTGCCACTGCGGCTGGACGTGCTCAGGACATCCCACTCTGCTCACTCCCCTTTGTCCTTTCGGCCTGATATTATTTCCTACAGTTTTTTGTTTGTTTGTTTGTTTTTCAATTTTTGGCTGTGTTGGGTCTTCGTTGCTGCACGCAGGCTTTCTCTAGTTGCGGCAAGCGGGGGCTACTCCTCGTTGCGGTGCGCAGGCTTCCCATTGCGGTGGCTTCTCTCATTGTGGCGCACGGGCTTAGCTGCTCCGGGGCATGTGGGATCTTCCCAGACCGGGGCTCGAACTCGTGTTCCCTGCATCGGCAGGCGGATTCTTAACCACTGCGCCACCAGAGAAGTCCCTTTCCTACAGTTTTTAGCACCCCTGCTGATCTGCTGATCTGTCGCTTTGACGGCAGGATTTTGTTCTCCTCTCTTGGTGAATTGGGCTTCACGTAACCATTCTTGATTTGCCTGCCAGCATTTTGGTTTTTTCGGTTTTTCATAATGAATTTTTTGTTTAGAAAAATAATTTTTTAAGATACTTTTCAGGGGACTTCCTGGTGGTCCAGTGCTTAAGACTCCGCGCTTCCACTGCAGGAGACACGGGTTCAATCCCCAGTCAGGGAGCTAAGATCCTGCATGCCGTGTGGCACGGCCAAAAACTATATTTATATATTTTTCAAGAAGAGAGCTCACCGGGGCAAAAGGGGTGCTGTTTCAAGGCTCCTTAGCGTGTCCTTTGCAGGGGGAAGAACCCATTTGGAACAGCTGCAGCAGGTGCTACAGGCTCTCTCCCTTCCCACAGCCCCAATTTCCAGGGTGTACCCAGAGCTCGGCCTGGCCTGGGGCGCTTACACAGCTTGTCTCAGACCTTCTGCGCCAAGTCCGGGAGATGGACTGCAGTGGGCGGCAGCGATTCCCACCGTCTCTCTGCTGCGCCACGCGGATGCTCGTCGGTGCTCAACTTGATACTCGTTAGCGCAAGACTCAACATTCTCCCATCTGCGTATTTACTCTCCATGTGTTTCCTTATCACCCATGAACGTGGGTACAGTGGGAACAGGGTAGCAATTCTACATGTATTCTGTATTTTAACTACTCACTCGCATTTATCATTACTTTTACCTAGCAATTGATTTTCTTTCGAGTTTTAGTGATTTCATTGTTCAGTAGTATAAATATATGAGATAGGTCCCATCAACCTTGTTGTTAATCATTATTAATATGGTTTCAATAATAGAAAATGGGGGCTTCCCTGGTGGCGCAGTGGTTGGGAGTCCGCCTGCCGATGCAGGGGACGCGGGTTCGTGCCCCGGTCCGGGAAGATCCCCCATGCCGCGGAGCGGCTGGGCCCGTGAGCCATGGCCGCTGAGCCTGCGCGTCCGGAGCCTGTGCTCCGCAACGGGAGAGGCCACAGCAGTGAGAGGCCCGCGTACCGCAAAAAAAATAAAAAAAATAATAATAATAATAAAAAATGGTCTTTCCTTCCCAATCCATTTTCTTATGGTTTTTTTTATGATTTATTGTATCTTTAACCTGGAATTTTTTTATAGCATATGAGGTTAAGGTATGTGTCTGTTTATTATTCTTCATACTAATTCTCAGTTTGCCCAATAATGTTGATGATTCCTTCCTTCAGTATTTAACTTTGGACAAATCAGATATAAGTACTTACATGTGTCTCTGGATTTCTGTCTGAAATTTCATTCCATTGATCTGACTTTTCATTCTCGTAAGTACCAAACTGTTTTAATAATGTTTCTTTGTTTTCTAGCTTAATTCCTACAATTAGTTTACTGTTATTGGGGTCACCTAATTTTTCTATATGCATCTTGTCATTTTACCAAGTTTTATAAATCAACTTGGGAGCTAAACTTACATTTATCTTTAACGCAACCGCAAATAGTAAATGTCATCGTTAGCTTTCTTTGCCACTAGCATTTTGTGATTTGATTTTATATAGATGGAATTTATACCATGTTGTCTTAATTCCCACATGTTTGATATTTGTATCCCTGTTGTAGATGAGATAGTCTTTTATTTCATTTTCTAGATATTTATTACTGGTACATAGGAGCTTAGTGTTTTGTCTTTACCAAAAAACGTGGGACTCTGCTGAATTCTTGGGTCATCTGTGCCCATTTGCTCAAGTGAACCCCTTGGATTTGGTGAGCATGTGACCATATTACCTACAAGGAGTGAATTTTTGTGCTTTTGTGACAGCCAGGATATCTGATCTTCATCTTTCCTGGGCATCTCTCTTATTTGTCTGTGGAGAGCAGTGGAGGCTCTTGGTTTAAGTGTCTGTCCTATGTGAGACCCCGCACTCTTGTGATCCCCGTTTAAATTCAGATGTGACCTGGGTTTCGGGTTCCATGTGACTGGAACCCCTTACCTACATCATATGGTGTAGTTCGTTTTCTAGTAGGATGATACTTCTATGTATTGCATTTCTTTCCATTTTTATATTATGTATTTTATAGATTTTCTCGCCTTGTGACTTAAGACAAGTCCCAGCTTGTGGTGTTTTATTGTTTGCTGTGCCTCTTAGTATGACTTCTTTCTCTGTAGTGTTATTTTGCTGCATATAACATTGGTTAGTGTGGCTTTAAAACCTTACCGTAGCCTCTTGAAAAAATCTAGTTAATCATTTCCTCTTTACTTGAAGTGTGTTTCTCCAACATTTTGTTAGGTTTAGGATTCTCTTCAAATATGTATTTTATTTTTATAGGTGAATTTGGCCTAGTTACATTTACCAGTATCACTCTTCTCTTAACATTTTTCTTTATTCTTAATCCTCTTTTTTTTTTTTTCTAATTCACAGCATCTCTGTCATAAACTTTCTGATCTATTTAAGGAAGATGGACCACAGAGCTTAACTGACTCTCTGAATGTCCTGAGCCTTCCAGTCCAGCCCTGCTCCAGGTCCCCTCTTTTTACTGAAATTCAGTGTCAGATGCAGAACGATTGAGCCCTTCTGAAACCTTCTAAAAGCCATATATTTATTTTAAAATCTCTTACCGTACTGTACCCTTATTGCATTATATGTCGAGCACAGCAGCGAGTTGTATTTCACTACATTAACCTCACCACCTCCCTCTGCAGTGAGACACAATCCTTTATAGAATACTCTGAACCTACACATTCCTGCTGGTGAATTCCTGAAAGTTATTTGGATTTTCCAGGAATCTTCTGTTGCCTTCAGAAAGCAACTCCTGCTTAGCAGGATCATCAGCTATAGTGATAAGCATCCTTTATTCCTGGCGTACAGTCAATATTTTGCACAAACTGGAGGCTTCAGGCAGACCCCAAAGCACAAACAGAGATACGTTCTTATCATCACATTGTTTAACTTTTCCTAAACTCAGAAATATACCACCTGGGTCCTTCCATAAAGGATTAAACCCAGGGAGCGGCCTACCTCGTCATTTGGAAAGTGACTGGATCCAGTTTCCTGCCCAGAATCCCAGCTGCGTTGTACCTCAGTGGTCACGAGCACAGCTAGCTGAGCTGTAAGACAGTTATTTGCTGACTGTGTCTTCCCGACCGAGGATCCTCGGGGTTCCATCCACTGAAGGTTCCAACCAACCATGAATGTATGGAAGAGGGTTTGACTTGTCCAGTAAGAATCCTTCCAAAATGAGTTCTCTCATAAAACCGGGAAGGTTGTTCGTTCGTTTAACTTCAAATTTTCATCACACCTACGTCCAAAAAGTATTCCAGGTACCTTTAATACAAGACACAGAATCAGTGAGGCTCTCAGAGCAAATCCTGGGAGTTCGGGCTTCGAGCTCCACGGGGAAGATACCTCTTTAAGGCTTGGATTTGAATTAGAAGCTCAACGACTCGATAACCTGATGTGACTAAGACATTCCCCGCATAGGATTTTCAGAGTTCAGTGTTCCTGTGACACCCTGATGTACTGTTTGCTTGGCAACGAGGGAAAACTTTATGTTGCAGTTAACCTTGCTGTTTTTTTTCCCTATGTCTGAGTATTGTGAACTTCCTTTGCGGTATTTTGGTGATTAGACAGGATGGAGGGTGTTCTGAGAGATTCATGGCCAAATCCGATGATGTCAGACCAAAGGGAAGGGACGGTCTTTGTGGGGCCAGCAAGTCTGGCCCCGTCTGAATTGTTTGTCTAACACTTCACAAGCAGAAGAGGAACCGCTGAATTATTCATTCTCGAGTTGCCCTAAAAAAGGCACTTATGCTGCCGAAATGCAGACTTTCGGTGCCAATGAGAGGCAGAGGAAGGATGCCGTCTTTCCTCGGGATGCGCTGCTGCCCTTGGCCGCCTGGTTCTCCAGTTTCACTTCCCAGCCCTGCGGGGGGAAGGAGACAAACCACCAGCTGCCTTAAGTGCAGGGCAGTTAAGGGGGCAGGGGCTGTGGACAGATGCTGCGAGGGCCTCCGAAGCCACAGGTGAGCTGAGCACCGAATTGACCGGGGAAAGACCAGGTGGAGGGGAGGCTCTGGAAGCAGCTTTGAAGGACCAGCAGGAGATGTGTAGTCAGAAGGCCCCGGGGTGCAGGTGTGATGAGAGAACAGCCCGAGCCTCTAGATGGGCCCAGGAAGGCCCAGGAAGTCATCTCGGCCTTAGGCTTGGAGGGGAAGGGACCTGAGTGTAATAACTAGAATGCAGCTGGAGAGCTTTTCTTCTTCTTAGTTTTAGCTTCTCTGCCACCCAACCTTTTCTTAACAGCCCCTATCAAGTAGCACCTAGGGGAGAAAGGGGGTAATTAGAATCCCTCACACTCGGGCATAAAAGCAGCGTTCTTACCCTAGACCGCTACTCGCTGCAGCCTTGAGCTCCTTAGCCACCACTCGGCCCCGGCCTCAGTTTCCCCACCTATGAAATCCGAGCAGTGTCCTCCTGTCCACCTGTGGTCGTGGCACGTCCCCTGTCCCGCGGGAGGCGTTAAGAGCAGCAGGTTCGCTGCCCAGGGTCAGAGGCACCTGTCGGCCGGATGCAGGGCGCTTACAGGTTAAGTCGACAGGGAAAGGGAAACGAAATCTGAAAGGCGGTTTTGAAAGAGCAGAAGCTCAAATGGGGCAGGCAGTTCTCCAGCTGCCAGAAAGACACGCTGACAAACTTTACACTAAATATGTGAAGTAGAGCTTGAAAAATACGTGTAGGTGGCGCACCAGCAGCCCTTCCGAAACATTTCGTCAAAATCTGGAGGAAAGAAGCAGCAACCTGGGTCCGCAGCCCTGCTGGCCGTGTCCCGTGCCCAAGACTCCCAAAACCATCAGCCAGCTCCTGGGGTCCGGGCGCTCAGGGTGGCAGCCTCGGTTCCCTCCAGCGCCCTCATGGAAGCAGCGCCTCCTGAGAGCCCCTTTCGCAGTGGGATGCAGGGTGGACTCGGCCGTCCCCTCCAGGATCCACGTTTTCTGTAGCAAAGAAGAGTATCCACGGATGATTTTTCAATCACGTTCTCTTTGCAGAGATGGGCTTTTCGTGCCTGTTTTGTTCCCTCCCCTTTAATGAATACACTGAGATTCTGAGAGGTTAGCTGACTTGACTAAGATTAGCAAAGTACTCCTAATCGGTATTCTTTCCAAGGGGGCCCTCTGCAGCCTCGTCCCAGGCACAGGCCTGCCTGTCACCTCATTTCTGTGCAAACGGTGGTCAACGTCATACGTACCGACTTTATAGCTGACAAGCGCTGATGGAGAGACACAAAACTGTGATGGTCTATGCTTTTTTATCACCTTATACTTTTGTTTGTTTGCTTACTTTTTATTATGTTAAATTTCCAACAGACAGTAGAGGACAGAGCCCCTGGGTTCCTACTGGGTGATCCCAGTCATCCCATCCCTGGCCTGCCTGTCCCCACCCCTACCCCCATTTTATCTTGAGGCTTCTTCAAGGATCCTTTCCTTTCACCTCTAAATGGTTTAGCGTGTAGAGCCTCACATTAAGGACTCTTTAATATAGCCACCATACTATTATCACGTTAAAAAAATAATTTCTTAATATCATCAATGCTGAAATTTCAGATTACCCCTAAGCATCATAAATGGGGATTTTTTTCCTTGTTTGGAGTTAGGATCCAAATAAGACCCGCACGTTGCGATTGGTTGGTGTATCTTTAAGTCTCATTCATCTTATAGATCTCCCTCCGTCTCTTTTTCTTTTCCTTTCGATCTATTTGCAAAAGAAACCAGCTCACTTGTCCTGGAGAGTTTCCCACAGTCTAGATCTTGCCCTTGGCATCCCCAGATGTAGTTTAGCTTATTCCTCTGTCTTCTCATTCCTGCGAGTTCGTAGTTGAACCTAGAGGTCTGATCAGATTGAGGCTGGAGGTCTGGGGGGGGGGCGGGGGGGGGGCAAAACCCACTTCACAGGTGGTTTTGATTCTCACCTAATGGTCTTGGGTGTTGAAAATTAGCTCTGACCAGAAGAGAAAGATCCTGATTTTCGTGCACGACAATAATAATGAATATGTGCGTGGGTTTACGAAGTTTGCTTTTTTTTTACGCTCCATCGGTACTCTTATTTTAGCCTCGTGCCAGTTTCTTTGAGAAAGGCCACATTATTCCTCCCGTACAGATGGCTGTCGCGCGCCCCGATCTGCGCAAGGTCAAAGGACCAGAAGGCAGTGGGGGAGGGTCCGACCCGTTTGCGGTGCCAGCCACACTCTGGTGGCTCTAGCCCTTGGTTTCCCTGATTTTACCTCCAGTCACTCCATCCCACTTAGGACCTCATGGCACTTGATTTAAGGGAAGAAAAGGATTTTCGCATCCAGCCTGCTCCCCACTGCTTTTAGAGCGACGGTTTTAGAGAATGTTAGAGAAATGGCGAAAAGCATCGAAGGGTAATCCAGACGCTCATCCCAAGAGGCTTCCATGATCTCAGAAGCAGCAGCTTGTAAACTAACGCTCCGGCCACAGCTGTCCTGGGTCCCTGCCCGGAGAGGACTGAAGCCTGAGTGATGGTCACAGGCTGTTTCTGATCACACCAGGGTCATACTTCAGGGAGTGACCAGCCTGCTGGAGCTGCCCTGTTGGTTTGGCACAGGTGGGAAATTTGCCCCATGTGGACAGTAGCAGACCACTTCATTGGTCAGTGAGAGACTCAGATTAAACCAAAGTAAGATTTTATTTAAATTATTTCATGTAAACAAGTCAGTTAAATAGTGGGGCGAGAAGGGAAATTTTCTTCCCATTCGGGGTTGATGAGGCTTAACAAACATTGATTTTAACTGTTACTTGTATCATTTACATTTAAATATGATGGTCATAAAAAGGAATAAATTGTGGTCAATTTCTGAGCAGGCAGAGGTGACCTTCTGGCCATTTAACTGTCTCTCAATACAGTTTCACTTCCAAGAAGAGTAAAAACCACTTTTTTTTTTTTCAGAGGGTTTTTTTTTTTTTCCAGAGGGTTTGACAGCAGTCAAGCTCTACAACCGTCTCTGCCTAGACCTCGATTTGATCAGAGAGGGAGGGTCGGCTCCCGGGTGACACATTGGATCGGGGGCTTGGAAGGATGCCAGGTAGCTTCACCCCCCCCCCCTCCCCCCAAGCAGAGGTGGCTTCACTGGGTGGAAAATGAGAGAGAGGACCAATCATACAGCTGGAGGTTGTCAAGAAAACCCTTCCACAAATGATGCTTTCTCCTCCTGCCTCCCCGGCCAATCTGTGTTGAGTCCGATTTGCACCCAGCTCCGTGGGCACGGGGAGGATCGGGGAGCTAGGCCGATGGCCCTGCCCTCCAGGAGCTCACAGTCCCATGGACCTGGGTCTATATATACTTTTTCTTCCAGGGAGAGTGTTGCCTCTTTTTCAAGGGCTACAAAAAGTGGTAAGAAAAGCGAATTATTTTTCTTCTGCCAAAACAACTTACAGACTCTTTCCTTGAAAGTCGTATTTACAATTTGGCAAAACAGCCCTATACTTTCTGCTCTTTAAGATACCAGCCAGGGACTTCCCTGGTGACGCAGGGGTTAAGAATCTGCCTGCCAATGCAGGGGACACGGGTTCGAGCCCTGGTCTGGGAAGATTCCACATACCGTGGAGCAACTAAGCCCGTGCGTCACAACTACTGATCCTGCACTCTAGAGCCTCAACTATTGAGCCTGTGCTCTAGAGCCCGCGAGCCACAACTACTGAAGCCCGCATGCCTAGGGCCCGTGCTCCACAACAAGAGAAGCCACCGCGATGAGAGGCTCCCGCACCACAACAAAGAGTAGCCCCCGCTCGCCGCAACTAGAGAAAACCCATGCGCAGCAACAAAGATCCAACGCAGCCAAAAATAAATAAAATAAAATAAATAAATTTATAAATTACCAGCCATTGGGTTGTTGCCTGTCACACGCCGGGTGGACTTGAGGAAGCAAAGCCGTCGCAGGTCTGCATCGTTCATCGGCCAGGACTTAGGGAGCGCCTGCTGTGTTCTCTGGGATCATAACCGTGAATAAACACGTCATCAATATCTGAACAAGATACTCAGAGGCAGGAATAAGTGCAGTAAAAATAAATGAGCAGGGCTTCCCTGGTGGCGCAGTGGTTGAGAGTCCGCCTGCCGATGCAGAGGACACGGGTTCGTAGCCCGGTCCGGGAGGATCCCACATGCCGCGGAGCGGCTGGGCCCATGAGCCATGGCCGCTGAGCCTGCGCGTCCGGAGCCTGTGCTCCGCAACGGGAGAGGCCACAACAGGGAGAGACCTGCGTACCGCAAAAAAATAAAAATAAATAAATGAGCGGACAATGCGGGGCAGGGCTGCCGGGAGACCCTCAGAGGACGACAGCCCCTGGAGCTGAGGACCGGATGTAAACAGCAGCCCCCTATGGGGACCTCAGCAGAGGGGACAGACGTGCGGGCAAGTGTGGTGGCTTCAAGGAACAGAACAAGACTGAAGAACCCATAAGGGTGTATGCTGATTGAGCCGCCAAAGGAGACATGCACAGAATGCGTGTCACTAACAGAGGGTGAAGGCTCAGCCCCAGCTCAGCAGCTCTGAAGAAGCAGTTCTGCACTTAGGCCTCCTTGTCTGAAAGACTGGAGGGTTGGAAAAGTGGGAAACGAGGCTGGAAGAGGAGTGAGGTGTTGATGGGAAGTAGTTCTCTAGTGGGTTCTGCTCCCTGCAGGGATCCTGGCCCAGAAGACACTTTGGGTCTAACCAGCAGGGGAGGGGGCCAAGGAACAGCTCATGGAGCCCACCGCGCCATCGAGGGCACGCTGGCTGTGAGCCCTGCCCCAGGGGAGAGCAGGACAGTCAAGTGCAGGCAGAGGAGGCCGCAGACCAGGAGGGGAGGTGGGGGCCCAGGCTCCGCGGGCCTGGGGACGACGGCGGGAGGCGGCCGAGGGGAGCCAGGCCTGGGTGCAGACTCCGCGGGGCTCGCCTCGCCTGCCAGGCGATGTGTTGAGACCATACAGGTGGGATGTGGGTTCAGGTTTTATAGAGTAACGGCATCCAGTCTGTGACAGCGTCACTCTGTCTATGGAAAGAAGGAAATGCCTTCCAAGTGTTTCGTGTGACTAGCTGACGGAGAGAAGACCAAAGAAACGAGAGGCGATCTCATCTATCAATACTTATGGGGAAAAAAATGTTCAACAAAATACTAGCAGATAGAACTCAGAGCACGTTAAATGCATAATACCCACAACCAAATGGAAGCAGGTGACTGTCCGTATAATTTACCTTTTCAGCGAGTCAGAGGAGGAAAACCAGCTAATTAGCTCCATAAATGCTTAAAAGGTACTTAATCAAATCAATGTCCGTCTTCTATTAAAAAGCCTCAATAACATAGGAACAGTTGGCTGTCACGTTAACAAAATACAAACATATGTATCTAAAGTCCAAAATGATTAAGGTGCTTGACGGTGAACCATTGGAGGCATCGCCCGTGACGTCAGACAACAGGCAGGGTTTCCACTGTCACCCTCGCTGTGCGACAGGGCTCTGCATGGCTTCTGCCATCACGAGAGAAAGAAATAGGAAGCAAAGAAGGGGCAGAAAGAGGCTGCCCTGTCATGATGGGCGGGGAGGGGGCGGGGGGCTCGACGCCATGGAAACGCAAGATTGAAGGGCCCCCACCGCGTTGTGGTCTGGTTCTGTCTGGTTGTCCGTCCCTCTGCCCTGCTGTTCTCTACCCAGCAGACTCGTCCTCCGGGATGCAGACCAGATGTCCACTTCTCCAAGAGGCTCTCTCCTCCTGTTTGCAAAGCCCGCTGTCCCTTCGTCTGGGCTGTCACTGGACCAAAATTCCTTGGGCGCCTTCACCTCCCTGCGCCCACCCCGAGCAGGCAGTTACAGGGTCTCATGTCTTTGAGCTCCTGGGATGTGCATCCTCTGTCCCGTGTGCTCCCGATAAGGCGAATGCCATTGCCCAGTGCACTGCCAGCCTGGCACCTGGGAGCTTGGACCCGCCCCCCATCAAGGAGATGCCAGTCCCAGAGCCAAGAGACCTTCCTCACCCCTGGTCCTCTGCCTCCTTCTCTTCGTTCTCCCACCTGCTCTTTCTGTGCACCGTCCAGTGAGCCCTGCTTCGGGGACTCAGAGTCCCGCCTGGAAAGTGACCCGCCTTCCTGACGGCCCAGGCGTCAGACACAGCAGCCGGTGGTGGGGGGAGCGTTTGCTTTACCAAACATACTGAAATTTTTTGTTTGTTTTTAAAGCAGGGAGAATTAATCTTTAGATATTCTTCCTTTTTTGGCCGTGCGTCGCAGCTTGCGGGATCTTGGTTCCCCGACCCGGGATCGAACCCGGTGCCCCCTGCGGTGGAAGCGTGGAGTCCTAACCACTGGACCACCAGGGAATTCCACATATTTCTTCTTTTGATACCTAAGAACTTTACAATCTAGTACTGAGACTACTGGCTCTTGACCTGGGTCCAAGAAGGTACACTGACCTTTGAAGGTCGCCCTGGACGCTTTTTCAACTGCCTTGTAGACGTACTTACTTTGTTTTAACAGCTCCCGATGGTAAGATTGGGGTTGAAATAGGCTCCACCCTTGCCCTGGGGCCATCCCTCAGCGCTCGCTCGGGAGGCTAGTGTGAAAGGAAACACAGGGTTTCCATCGTGGACACGATTTCCCGGCCGTTGGCCTTGGCCGTGTCCTTTTAAGTTCCTCATAAAAATCACATGCCAGCCCAGAGAATACCCTGGAATGATCTGTGGGGAACCGATCGAATGAACTGCATATTCCAGCCCAGGCCAAAGTGATCCGCGGTTTGAAGCCAGAGCAGAGCATACTGCAGCACAGGTTAATAGATCAGTGAAAACTGTTCTGTCAGCTCATAAAAAGGTGAGAGAACTAAGTTTTTATAATAAATAGTTCTGCTGAGCAAACAATACCTGTGGTTATTACGGACTTTGGAAAATAAATGATTTAGACTAATGTCAGGCTCCAGATCCTGACGTGGTAGTTGAGCCTGCGAAATGAAAAGAATGAAAAGCCCCTCGGAGTCTTGTTGACGATCCTGCTGCGAAAGCACATGCCGTTTAATTCATCGCTGTACTTTTCAGATAACGTTTATAGTTGGCAGTATTAACCTCTGCGCGCTTTCATGTTACTTATTGAGGGCAGCTGTCTGGCAGGAGTCGTGTCGTTGAGGGGCGGGTGCGAGCCGCAGTTTGGTGAGAAGTGGGTCGTACAGGCCCGGTGGCAGACGGGTTCTAAAATGCAGCCGGCACCGGCGGGTCGGCCAGCACCAAGGGCTGCGCTTCCCGTCTCCAGAAGCCCTGATCACATTTCAGTACCCAGCCAGTTGTATTTTTCTCTCACCTTTTAAAAAGCGTGCCCCTTGGGAAAGTGAATCACGAGCCTACAGACTTTTAAAATGATCATCTGAACTTTTCCTCACCCACTGCATCCCTGCTTCCTTCCACTGCCTCCTTCCGGGGCTTCTGGTCCCATCCGTGAAGGGGAACTGCAGCCCCTCTGGGCCCCGCAGTCGCCAGGGTACCTGGTTTTGAACTGCCCGACTCTGTAACAGCAGGGCTCAATGTGGGCATTATCGGCTGAAAGCTCTGGAAATATGAGACTTGCTCTCGTAATGAAAGGTAAGGGCCGCACTTGTTATCACATTCAGTATTTTGGTCAGCTTAGCAGTTGCTTAGTAACCAAAGTTAAACTGATGAGAAGATGGAAAAACTTGAAATTCATTTCCAGGGATTGCCTCAGACTGCCAAGAAGACACCTTCCTGTTTAAATGTGACTAATTTTTAATAAGTGACGTGACATCTTTTGGAGATGATACGTTGTTTCCTGGATATTAAGCATTGTAATGACCGTCCAAAGCCGTTCACCTGAGGAGGCGCTCGAGCCCACCCAGGCCCCCTGACCCTGGCCAGATCTGCGTGCCACTTCGCAGACCCGGCAGGTCCCAGCTTTGCCAATCTAGCCTCTAGGTGAAGCCAGACCCCTGGGAATCCCTCTCTTTTTTAGCCCAGGCCTGTGTCTGACCCTGTCCTGGCCCCATGGCCAATGGCAGTGGCCAGGCAAGGAGTGAGGAGTGGATAAAAACAGGGGAGGGTGGGCCCCCAGGCAGTCACATCTCTACCCCTTATCTCCAGAGCAGAGGTTGGGGAGTTGTACCGGGAGGATCCCCTGCTCCTAATGCTGAGAACTGAAGGGGAAGCTCTGGCCAGAGGATTTTTCTGGTGGAGGGGAGCTATCAGTGTTTACTCCGGGGGCCTGGGGTCATCCCCTGCCTCTCCTCCTTCACTCGGCAAAAGACATTGAACACTGCTGTGTGCCTTCAGTTCATCCTGAGAGACACACAGCGGGGCTGCCTCTCTGTCCTCCCTCCTCCCCCATATACACTGCCAAGAAGAGTAGCTGGCTCCCCCGGGGAAAAGAGCAAGGCTCCAGAGGAGCACACCCCTGTCTGGAAGACAGACCCCCAAACCCATCAGCGTATGTGATCTGAAGACAGGCAGATCGGCCCCACGTACAAAATAAGCATGAGAAATACACTCGAGGAGACATAAAGCAAAACCAAGGAATAACTTTAATAATGAACGGAGTGGGAATGACAGGCATCAAGAACAGAATAACTAAGGAAGCAGAGGGAAGAGATGGATCACACGTTGAGCACAGCTACAGGGGGCCAAGTTGAAGAGCCGCCCAGAAGGAGCAGGAAAGGATCGGGACATAGCAAATGTAAGGAAAAGTTGGACGACATGGAGGACGGAAGTAGACGGGCCAACAGTAGCCAGATAGTAGGAGACCCAAACCAAGCAGAAGAAACATCTGAATGACGAAGATAAATTAGCCAGAATTAAAGACGAAAGGGCTCACAAAGGACCCAACAGGAGAGATTCGGAAAACCCTCCCTGAGACCCCATGCTCGGGATCTCTGCTCCCCCAGCACAGGCCGTGCCCCTGGCCACCAGCTCCCTGACGTGCGCCAGAGAGAAGAAGATGGGGCACCTGGAGGTCTCGTTTCAGGTGTTCAGCAGCCACGGCGGGGGGCTCCTGTCCCCCTCTGTAAACGCGGCACCGGGGGCTGTGCAGGAGCCACGTCTGCCTGCGCCTTTCCCGTGGCCCCTGCCGGTGCCAGGGAGCTTGTAGGTGTCGGAAAACATTCACGGGCCGAGGGAGAGAGTGCTCGGATGACGCCAGCCGCCGGCAGGCTGGGCGGGTGGCCGTGTAGATCTGGACTTTGTAAATACGTAGTACATAACTGTTTGATTAAAGTTCAAAACTTCACTTAACAGTTGTGACTTGCCTTAAAAGAGAAGTTTGTTAACTTTTGATTGCCTCTCATACGCAGTGAAATTTGCACTCCATCAGCAGGTTGTCAAGAAAGCTTTCTGTCCTGGCCGCCGTCAGGTCCCCTTTTCTGTCACTTGAAGACCAAACGCTTTCAGTGACGGTTTTACCCTTTGGAGTCGAGGCAGTTTCTCTCTGAGATCTTGGAGGTTTCTGTTTGCCATGGTGCATTAAGATGTTTTGTAATTGAAGCCGCCCCCGGCCCCCAGCATTTCTCTGCGGGGGCCCAGTTTGGGTGTTTGTCTTAGAGACACTGCCTGCTTCACGAAGTTGTCCTAAAAAGAGCTTCGTGTAACTAGGCCATTTGATGAGTTGTTTCGGACTTTTCCCGGACGAGTCTGCAAGCAGGATACTGTTTCAACCAGATACGACGATCGGTGAACCTGATCACAAGGCATCTGTTCCCCCGTGTGGGCTGCTGGGAGTTGACGAGATGGCCCTGAATCGCAGGGCGCCGTGAAGGCTGGAAAAGCCTCGGGGCCAGAGGAGAGAACACACGATGCAGCAAATGGCAAAACCGGACCGGCCAGGGCCTGGGTAGTTTGTCCCACTCTCTATGTTAAGGGTGGATGGCCAAGACCAGAGAAGTAGGTTTGGGGGACAGAAGAACCCTGGAGTCGGCCCGTCCGAGTGCCCCAACCTGTCCCAGGGAATAGACTGGCCCACTGGCCCGTTGCTCGCAGGACAGGCCGCGTTCAGGACCCTGGCCTCCAGCTTGATGCCAGGCCCTGTGCCGGCAGGGATGAGGGTGAAAGAGACGCACCCTGGCAGGGAGGGAGAGCTGTGCTACCTCCTGAGATGGAGCCCCTGGCAGCGTTGGAGGAGGGCTGGGGGGTGGGGGTGGAAGTAGGGGATGAGGTTCCCAGGAGTGGAGGGTGACGGGGCAGACGGCACACGTCCAGGCTATGTAGGGCCCGCCACGTGGTGGGAGCTGCCTGAGCACAGGGCTGCGGGGTCGGGAGGGGGGCGGGAGCCTCGGCCCAGAAGGGCAGCCAGGGGGATTCAGCAGGCAGAGAGGCCGGCGGGGAGGGGTGGAGCTCAGTCCTGCAGGCGGCAGAGCCAGCTCAGGTCCCCGTGGGGCGTGGAATGAGGCGGCCGCGGCAGGAGGGGGCGCACACGCCCACTGCTGGTCTGCAGCTGTAACATTCCCCCACCCCCTTCCATGGGTGGGCTGAACCTTCCTCGGGCAGCAGTCTCGGCCGTGGCCTCCTCGTCACAGGGGCCGTCATCGAGACTCGTCTGGGGCAGTGACTTCCCTGGGCGTTCTGTTCAAACCTGCCACAGACTTTTGGAACTGACCTTCTCGGTAGAACTCTGAGCATTCCGCTCTCTCTCGTGCTGTTGTGTGTTGGAAGCATGTATGTGCCTTCAAATTACTCAAGAAAGTACTTTCAGAGCAGAAAAAAGAGAAAGAACAAACAACACCTGGCAACCCCCTGTGTGTGAGCAGGCTGAGGGAGGATGACGGAGACCCAGGTGGTTTTATCGCACAGACTGCGGAGCCCCCCAGCCTGCGTCCCCAGCCTCCTCCCGCCTCCCCCACCTGCTCGTGGTTCTCTTGGTCCTAGCAAACTTCTGCGCATCCTTCAAAACCCAGTTCACACATCATCTCCTCTGAAACCTTCCTGGTTCCCTCCCCCAAGGAGAATTCATCTCTGCCGCCTCTGTTTTTCCAGAGCATTCTGTTCAGAGTTCTGTTCGCTCTCTTGGCAGGAGGCACTGTCTCCCCAAAGAGGCTGGCGCCCCTCAAGGGCAGGCGGGCTCTCCCGCCGATGCAAGCCCACCTCCTCCCAATGGGTGGCAGAGTCCCCTTCTGCGTGGCCCCTCTCCCCCGACACCGACCTGCGTGCCTGTGGGTCATGCTGCCGAGTTGGAACCGCGGTGGCCCCCGAGCCTCCCTCGCCGCTGACTAACGTGC
Organism: Leucopleurus acutus; assembly: GCF_964270905.1. NCBI lineage: Eukaryota > Metazoa > Chordata > Mammalia > Artiodactyla > Delphinidae > Leucopleurus > Leucopleurus acutus. The sequence continues at coordinate 8,057,705 of NC_139158.1, forward strand.
TGTCTCCCTCTCACCTCCCCAGGGCCGACGAAATTGAAATGATCATGACGGACCTTGAAAGAGCAAACCAGGTAGGACGTTTGATGGCTTCAGGCGTGCAATCACAAGAGCGTAGCCCTTTCTGTTCTCTCACAAGAGGCTTCTCTAAGCTAGGAGGCCAGTTAGTCTTGTACCTTTCACATACAGCTGTCCACGTTGACGCTTTTTCTGATGTCATGAGAAATACGTGAAAAGGCCCAGGCGTGATTTCCTTGGGAAAGTCTCTGACGTGGTCCCAGCATCCCAGGCACCCCGTGGTGATGCTTTTTCTTTTCCTTAATCCGTCTCTTAAATCTCCGCTCTGTTCCCGTGACAGCCGTTCTGCCATAGAGTTTATACCAGTGCGTTACCCCGTAGCAAAGTCTGTCTCTCCACCTTCTGACGGGATGAAGCCACTTGCTCTGGAGAGGGCTGCCAGCTGACAGCCCCTCGTGGTTGATACTTAGTTGTCACAATGCTTTGCGCAGAGTACCCCCAGCACCGTGTCCGGCATGAAGTAGGCACACGGTATCCAGTGGCTCTAAACACTCAGCTGCCTGGGAAATTTGGCCACCCTACAGAGCCCCGCCCCTCCCCAAGGACTCTGCAGAGCAGGAGAACATTCTGCTTCAGCATATGGTGCTCCTGCTTTGAGAAGAGAGGGGTCTCTCGTTTTAGTTTATTTATTTGCAGGGAGAAGCAGCCAGGGCTGGGTTATGTGTCTCAGCCGCAGAAGGCCAGGGGCAGTGGTGGCCTCTCCCCACTCAGTTTTACAGCTGGGTCGCTCCAGGCACTTGGAAGCTTAGCGGTTTGCCTCGAGTGGCCCCATGCGATGAAAATCTTTCTCGGATCCGTGGTCTCAGCTCTCCACCTTGTGAGGGTCCCACGGGGTGCCTGTGCCCCTGACTGGCATTGCTAACCCGGACCTTGGCAAAGAGCGGCCCTGTCCGTTCTTTGGCCCATGAAAATATCCTGAAATCTGATTAAAATATGAAAGTCAGTGTATGCATAAGAATGATCATGGTACGTGTGGATTCCTTTCTTCTTTAAGGAAGACTTTGTGTGTTCGGTGTTGCACACTCAGACTCACCCCTGAGTATCCTGGGCCTGGTCCATAGGGGTTGCTCAGTAGAGATGCGTGGACTGCATCACCCGAGGTAGCATCTTTGTGTAGTAGCTATGCTGGTCACGGTGAGAAGAGCTGACCGTTGTCGAGTAACTTATTTTGTACCGATTGTACCGAACTTCACACGAACCAAGTCACTTAAACCTCACTGTTTTCCACCAAGGTCAGTGTAGTTATGACTCCCATCTTACAGATGAGGAAACTGAGGTCAGTGGCCAGTCAATTGCAGAGCCAGGCCTGGCGCCTGTGCCATTCACCACACTGGGAAACAAGGATAGAGCCTGGGGGCTCACTTGGCCTTTCTTTATGTCCCAAATACACCCATTCAGCTCCTTGCCCTAAAGCACTACTTCGCTTCGCCTCACAGAGGTGCCTAAGCATTTATTTACCTTAATTTGCTAAACTCATTTAGTTTGGCCCCTTTGTTCTTACTCAAGTAGCACTGCTCAACTTTGCAGAAACCTTATTGGTGAACCTTCCCTGTCACGGGATTATCATTTGCATTTCTCAGTTTCCACTCCCCCACCCTCTCCCTCCCTCCAGGCCCATCGCAGGCTGCGTCCCCTTTTGGCGGCACTTTGGGGTAAGCTCTAGCTTGTTAGACAGATGAGCTGACTCTGTGCATATCAAGTGGTCAGGCTCCATCCAATTAGGCCCCAGGTACTAGGACGTTTGGCACAGTTGATGTGCTTCTCAAAGTGCTGAAGGCCACTGGGTGGATCCGGGTCCTCGGAGACACCAGACAGGACCCTGAAGAAAGGTGCCGCCTCCACGGTGACAGTTGGTTCAGGTCCGCACTCGGTACTTCCTGGCCATAGATGGCCTTGGACAAGTCTCTCCACTGCTTACATTTCTTTTAAAAAAAGGAAAAGAAAAAGATGAACTTTGCAGACATTACGCTAAGGAAAATTAAGCCGGTCACAAAAAAACAAGACTCTGTGATTCCACCTACATGAAATCCCTAGGGTCGTCGAATTCATAGAGACAGAGAGTAGTAGAAGGGTAGGTGGGGGGGACTTCCCTTCCCTGGTGGCGCAGGGGTTGGGAGGCCGCCTGCCAATGCAGGGGATGCAGGTTCGAGCCCTGGTCCGGGCAGATCCCACATGCCGCGGAGCAACTAAGCCCGTGCACCACAACTACTGAGCCTGCGCTCTAGAGCCCACGAGCCACAACTACTGAGCCCACACACCGCAACTACTGAAACCCGCGTGCCTGGAGCCCATGCTCCGCAACGGGAGAGGCCACTGCAGTGAGAGGCCCGCACACCGCAGCTGTGGTGGGTGGCCCCCACTCGCCACAGCTGGAGAAAGCCCACGCACAGCAACAAAGCCCCAACGCAGCCGAAAATTAATTAATTAATTTTAAAAAGAAGGGTAGGTGGGCGTCAGCGGCTGGGGGAGCGGGGAATGGGGAATTACAGTGTTTAATGGGGACAGAGTTCAGTTTTGCAAGTTGAAAATTTCTAGAGATGGTTGCCCGACAATGCGAACGTACTTAACGCTACTTTAAAATGTGCACTTAAAAATGGTTAAGATGGTATGTTTTATGTGACTGTATTTTACAATTCCATTTTTTTTTAATTGAAAAAAATTGTTTATGTACGAGAGAAAGGGAGGGAGGGAACGATAACTCGTGCAGGCAGACCTCGGAGAGATTTCAGGTCCCAGACCACCGCAACAGAGTGGGTGTCAGGATGGGAGTCACACAGATTGTTTGGCTTCCCCGTGCATATAAAGGTTAAGTTTATGCTACGCTGTAGTCTCTTAAGCGTGCAATAGCATTATGTCTAAACAAGCAATGCACATACCTTAACTTTAAAATAATGCTGTTGGAAAAATAGCGCCAGTGGACTTGCTCAACACAGGGTTGCCACAAACCTTCAGTTAGTAAAAAGCACAATGAAGTGAAGCGCAGTAGAACGAGGTCTGCTTGTGCGTCCTTCACAAGATTGTTTTGCGGATTAGAGGTAAAACACCTGTAAGTGCGTGCTTAAATTCATGCTCTGTAGTTGCTAAGGAAGCCTGGGTTCGCAGGGAGAATTCTGAAGTCCTGCCCAGGAAGATACCAGCACAGTGCGGCTGGGGAGAGGTATAGGAGAGTCTCACCAGCCACTCAGGCTGCATTAGTAGAAATAGTCTCTGGAGTGAAGGGGGTGGTGATTCTGCAGCCGGCTGTAGCAGTTAGTTCATGCCCGGGGAATTAGCGTTTGTCCTGGAAAACCACACACACTGGAAGGAAACCAGGCACATGCAATGCATTCAGGCTCCACTCCATGGCCAGGACGGGGAAGGGGCCCTCACACGAAAGAAACAGGGAGGTCTGGGGACATCCCTGTTCTTCGGGGAGCAGGGAAAGAAGACAGAAAGACTTGACACATCAGGAACTTGGGATGTTAAGAGATTAGAAAGGGGAAGGCCTAGGGCAGCGGTTGTGGATTCTGGCCTTGCAGCTGGCCAGGGCTGGCCAGGGAAGGGGTCGGCCTTTTTCACGGCCAAGTGCAGAGGCTGATGGGAGGGAACTTCCTCCCGATGCGGAGGTGCCTGGAGCTGCCTCCGAAGGGAGTGAGCTCCCCGTCACCAGAGCTGTGCAGGCAGATGTGGGCCAGCCCTCGCTGAGAGTATGAGGTCAGACACAGAGCAAACAGAAAGGGGCTGACTCGGTGGCTCAGCGGCTCAACAGGGATGACTCAATGAGGAGAAAAACTCCCCCGGGGGACAAGGAGGGCAGCGCCCAGGCAGGCAAGGAAGGGCCTGTACGGAAGGGCTCCGTGAGCTCTGGGGGCTCCAGGCTGTTCCGTAAAGCCCCTGCGGAAAGGTGGGCCCAGAGGAGGGGGTCTAGCCAGGTGTGGGGAGGGCCTCACCCTGAGAACAGTGGAGAATCACGGGCGGGAGTGAGACATCAGATTCGAGTTCTAGGAGGATCGCTCTGGCTAAACATCCAGAGAACAGAGGGGAGTGAAAAGCCTGGAAGCCGGGGGAGCAGTAGGCAGCTGTTGTGATGTGTCAGGGCAGGGATGAGGCGGGGCCCATGGCGACGAGGCGGAGGCGGGCCGGGCCGGGCCGGAGGAGGGGTACCGAGGCCGGGCGCCGCCAGACGTCTGGTTCCATGCCTTGCCCATCAGGGGAGAGCCCCGGGAGGAGCAACTGACTACTGCATTGGCATATAACATTATTTTTGCACTGGTTTATAGTCAAAATGTTCTACTGAGACCTGAAGCTCTATCTTATCGCTGAAGTACTTGTGTTTCTAGCGAGGAGAAGTGCAAGAGAGTCCGACTGGTGACGGGCAGTTAGGGCTGGGTCTCGCTTAACACCTCTTTGTCCGACTTGGAGGTGCTTGTATTAATACTGTCTTAATTGGTGACAGTAAAGGTTCGGAGCTTTTCGGGGAGGAGGGGGTAGGGAAATTCGCTCTTATGGCTTTTCTGAAATCGTGACTCAGCAGCCTGTGGGCCGTAACAATCTGCGTTTATGCAGGTGGTGTGATGCTGGGGGAGGTCCAGCTTTCAGCCTGGCCGACCCGAGAAAAGAAATCCAAATCAGTATCCATCGCGTCCCCCAGAAACACAGGCGGGGGGTCCACACGGGACTCCGGCCACCCGCACGGGGCCGGCTTGGCGTGTGTGGCGGTAACTCTCTCGGTGGACCTTTCCGACCTCTCTCCTGCAGCATCACTGAAGCGGGTCCACCTCTGGGCCCTAGCTGTCCCCCGCAGTCGAGTGTGGGTGTTGACCTGGAAGGGTGACCGGAAGTTAGCTGTGCACTTGCCACAGCGATGGCGTCTGTTCCCTTGGAAGGTCGCTTGCTGGTCTCCGTAGTCGTGCTCCCCTTTTCTCTCCCTCCAGAGTCCGGGGCTTTGAGGGGAGCAGGTTGAGGAGTCATTCCCGAGGAGAGCTTGCCTTCTCCTGGAAATGGTCCAAATGTGTTATTTGTCCTTGAGGACTGCGGTGGCCAGAAGAACGGCCCCCAGAGGTGTCCACAGCCCAGTCTCCACAACCTGTGAATAGGTCCACTTACCTGCAGAGCACAGATAAGGCTGTTCCATCTGCTGACCTTGAGATGGGAGGGTCCCTGGGGTTATGCAGGTGGGCCCTCCATAATCACCAGGGTCCATAGGTGCAGAGAGGGAGACAGAAGAGTCAGAGCGATGGGATGTGAGAAGGATTTGACTGTGGCCACTGCGGGCTCTGAGGTTGAGGAAGGGGTCGCAAGCCGAGGAATGCGGGCAGCCTCTAGGAGCTGAAAACAGATCCTGCCCCGGAGCCTCAGGAAGGGACCAGCCCTGCAGCACCTTGACCTTACCCCAGTGAGACCCACAGCGGACGCCTGACCTCAGAACTATGACGTAAGAAGCTGGTCTTGTTTGAATCTACTGAATCTGTGGCAGTTTGCTCCAGCAGCCTTGGGAAGTTACTGCAGGAGGGACAGCCTGCCAGCAGACCCGTGTGCCCAGCCGCGGCCCGTCTCCCTGGGGGCACTGCCCTTGGCCAGCTCACGTGGCTGCTGTGTCACTAAAGGGACTTGCTCACCTCTGGTGTCCCCAGAGGTGGGTTTTCATGGCCACACATATAAAAGGGACAAGAGACAAAGCCTAGGGCCAGGTTGGGCAGAAGGCTGGATCAGAGACACCCCTCCACCTGCCTCCACCACCACCATATAAAACCAGGGGACTCAAAGCCACACGTTAAATGGGTAAACTGGGGAAAGCCTGCCCGACAGGGGAGGTGGTGAGGATTCCCTCACATCCCCAGCCTTGGTGCTGGGGGAGAAGGAAACAGCCCCCGCAAGGGAACCCCTGAGCACAGCCCCCTTTCCCTGGGCCCTGGGCCCAGGGCTGTGACCGGCCTCACCAGCCGTCCCCTGCAGGCTGCAGCCGCCTGAGCCTCTGCCTTTGCCTCCTCCGTCTGCCCCACCGGCCGTGCATCTCCACACTTTATGACTTCCTGGTGACAGCTGAAGGAAGCTGGAGTTTAACCTGAAGACCAGCTACAGTCTTTAGCAATTTTCCCCTAAAAGTTTTAAGATTTTAAATTTTAAAATTTTTCCTCGGGACTTCCCTGGTGGCACAGTGGTTAAGAATCCGCCTGCCAATGCGGGAGACACGGGTTCGAGCCCTGGTCCGGGAAGATCGCACATGCCACGGAGCAGCTAAGCCCGTGCGCCACAACTACTGAGCCTGTGCTCTAGAGCCCGTGAGCCACAACTACTGAGCCCGCACACCACAACTACTGAAGCCCGCATGCCTAGAGCCTGTGCTCCACAACAAAGAGAAGCCACGGCAATGAGAACCCCGCGCACCGTGACGAACAGTAGCCCCCGCTCACCGCAACTAGAGAAAGCCCGCGCACAGCAACAAAGACCCAACGCAGCCAAAAATAAATTAACTAAAAAAAAAGTTTTTCCTCATTTTAAGATAAGGAAAGAATCGTGGCCACCCGAGGAAGCACACACCAGGGCCCAAAATAATAATAATAATTCTTCACTGGACGCCTGTCGCCGCGTGGTGGCACCGCTGGGCACCGGGCTCGTGTTATCTCACTGGTCCCCAGTTGTCCTGTAGGGCCGCCCTTTCTATCTTTGGAGTTACCACCAAAATGCAAAGCAGCGCCCTCACTCATTCGCGTGCGCTCTCCTTCCCCTCACGCTTCCAGCATTTACCCTCCCTTCTCAGCAAAGGACAGAAAGTAAGAAACAGCCAGCAAATCTCTCAGGAGGGCAGCTCAGGCTTGGCCAGGCTCTGTTCTCACCATGGGGTGGCCGCTGAGTCACACCCACGATGCCGCCAGCTGCCCACCGGGGCCCTGGCCGCGGTCCCCAGGCTCTGCCTCTGCAGGGACAGGGGAGGAGGAGTCCCGTCAGTGGAAACGGGGAGCTGGGTGTCTCATGGCAGCTTCGGCCCCGTGTCTGGGCGTCCAGATCAGAAACCAGCACCAGAGCTTGCCCCCTCCCCACGCTGATTCCAGTTCTAGAAACACAACTTCATCTGGCCAGACTGTGGTCGTGGGGAAGATAGGAAACCCTGGCGACGAGGGAGACTGCGGAGCCAACGCAGCACAGCACCCTTTTCCTTCCGCCTCAGCCGCCAGCGGCTGGGCTGCATTTACAGCTACAGAGACAGACTCACCGCAGCAGCTCCCGGCGTCCAGTACCCGCGCCCTCCTTCAGCAGCTCTTAGGCCCACTTTGACTTTCAGCTGTTCTGCTTTGCGCACGTTTAGCGGCACAGACACCTCAACTCGTTTTGTTTTGTTTTGTTTTTGATGTACTCAGGCTATAAATCCTGAATAAATAATAAAAATCCTAAACAATCCAAAAGTTACAGGGTGGGACTTCCCTGGTGGCACAGTGGTTAAGACTCCGCGCTCCCAGTGCAGGGGGGCCGGGGTTCGATCCCTGGCCAGGGAACTAGATCCCACCTGCCGCGACTAAGAGTTTGCATGCCGCAACTGAGGAGCCCGCCTGCCGCGACTAAGACCCGCCACAACCTAATTAATTAATTAGTTAATTAATTGATTTTTTTTTTTAAAGAGTTACAGTGAAGCAGCCGAGTCCACTTAAACGTGATAAGAGGCTGTGACCACCGAGGACAGGCCCCAGGTTCATGACTGTACGTGAACTTGGAAACTGAACAAAGTGCAGAAGCTCTGGAGGAATTATGAAAACCGAGGGTGAAATCATCCACAGCTAAGATCCCTTATTCTGTGAGCCCCCAGCCTTTGATGGGGCAGCACTCTGCTCCCAACAGCGACATGCCCACATGAGAGCCTGGCCACGAAGCCCCTGCCTGGGCTGCCCCAGCTCTGGTGCTTCTGGAACATTTCACAGCCAGTGTTAGCGGGCGGGGGCGGGGGGATGCTGCCTCATTGGCTGCCGCCAGAACTGCTTCTCCACTAGGCTAAGCACTGTTTTCCTTAGTCAGAAAGGCTAGAAATAATGTCAAAATACACCTTCTTCCTGGCAGAGCCATGGACGTTTTATGCCCAAGAGTATAACTGACGAGAAAGACGAGAGTAAACTTTTCAGTAATATGACTCGATTATCAGAAAAACGTGGAGTGGCTCATCTGGAAACAAACTAGGGGAAATCTTTTTCACTGAAGGGGAGAGCTTCCTGCAGTTATCGTGAACCAGAAGTCACCCCTGGCATCTTGGCCATACCGGTCACATCACCGCCTTTCCTGACACGGGCGCCTCTAGACGGTTTGCAGCGGAGGGTGGGAAGTGGCTGCTTGAGCACAGACAGGCCCGCCCAGGCGCCAAGGGAATTAGATTGAGTGCAATTCCAGGAGCTCCTGGAGCGGCGGGGCGGGCAGCCACCAGCACCACCCTGGGCAGGAGCAGCTACTGTTAGAAATACCCTAATATGTCTGGATGCAGAGCAGATAGGGCCGCGCCGCCGTCGTAGAACCACTTAAGGCTGCCAAACCCAGTCGTCGTACAACTAGGTGGACCGGCGAGTACCGGGCAGGCTAACTTCTTGCTTCTCTTTTCAGTTCTTTCTTAGCAATTAGTAGGCACGCACTGTCACACCACAAAATAAGAAAACACACGAAATAGCCTTAGTCAGCCAGGCTTTTCTTGTTCATCTCTTCTATGAGCAGAATGTACGTCTGGTAGAAAGAAGCAGTGATCGCTCCTCAGTCCACGTGCCCAGTGTCAATTAGCTACAGCTCCCCACCCATCCTTGCATTTCGTCTCAGTCATTGTAAAATCAGGACAAGCCCGTTAGCAGAGCCCTTATGAATGAGGGCGCTTCTGGGTGTTAATCCTCGCGAGGTCCCCGGGAGGGAGACGGTGTTCCCATTTTACAGACGGGAAGGTGGAGGCTTGGTGAGCTGAGTTAGGTGACCTGCTCTCATCCCTCTGGTCCCAAATGCCCGGCTCCTGCCCACTGCACCACGGTGTCCTCTTGGGAGGTGGGCACTGGAGTGACTGTTCTCGCTGACCAGTGGGAAATACTGGTTTGCTCTCCGGAGCGCTGGTGTCCTTGTCCGGGAATTACAGCAAATGACAGAAGCGTCCACCCGTTCCTCTTGCAGCCTCCTCCCTGTGGCGGCTCTGTTCGGCCTCACCCCCTCAGCAGCCCCTCGTTGGCCTGGCTGGCTGGAAATGCCAGCCTCAGCATTAGAAAACTTGGTCGGGTGAAGGGTTAAATACGTTGAAATAAGCCTGGTCCTCACAAAAGAAGTGGTATTTACACCCCGTCCGTTTATGGAAATACTTGCTGGAGGAAAACAGCCACAACATTGTGCATGTTTTTAGGAGGAGAATGGCCAGAGTGTCTTTAATTCACTGTTTACCCGTGAGAATTACTCCCAGGAGTAATCCTGCAATAAAATCTTCTTGGGCTATGAGAATAGAAAGAAATTGAATCAAAAGACTCCATTTCCACTTGTATTTATTCAGTCTGGGAAATTCAGTGGGCCGGAGCGCTAGTATCAGCAGGGGATTCCTTGCTCCTAGCGTTAAATTACTGTCATAATCGCTCAATTATTTCTTCCTTGTACTGTTTAAAATAAAAATCCATCACATTCTCTGTTTTTTTCTAGCATTTATTAGGTTGAGTGTTTAGGAAAATCAATTATAGTCAGTCAGGCATGAATTGATGAATGTTTCTTGTAATAATTGTCAGTTGTTAAACTGAATGTACTTTCTCTTTCCACCCTTTTCACTTCCTTCAGAGGGCAGAGGTGGCTCAGAGAGAGGCGGAGACCTTGAGGGAGCAGCTCTTGTCGGCCAACCACTCTCTCCAGCTGGCCTCCCAGATCCAGAAGGCGCCGGACGTGGTGGGTAGCCCAGCCCCGCGGGGACCCCGTCGCCTCGCATCTGTAGCTCTGTGTGTTAACAGCCGCTTTCTTCTTTGGCTTTAGAGCGTCCCTTTTCGGGGGTGATGTTTGAAACAGTCCTGCTGCCTCGGTGGGGAGTGCGCGTAACAGTCTGGGGATGGAACCCAGTGGTGTCAGAGGGAAGAGCTTTACTGGTTGTGCGTCGGTGCCCGGTGGTCAGCGTGACGCCCACCCGGTGGAGAGCCCATCACCAAGAGAGCATCTTCCCAGTTAGACTGGTGGGGGGACCGCTGGCAGATGGGTGGCGATCCGAGGCTGGAGGCTTGCAGGACTGCACAGCAGAATTGGAGGTCTGGTCTTCTGGATGCGTCCTTCCAGAGTGGAAAACAGTTCATGACGTGGGGGGAGCGGGGGAGGTAATAACACAACCCGCTCTGAGTCCGCGTGACAGTCAGGATCTCGCCTGACCTGCGGGCATTCAAGAGGAGCCAGGCGCACATCTCAGACCTTTGCCTCTTGACTTTTCCAAGACTAATGAAAATGGCTCTTAGCTGGGACTTGCCCAGCTCGATCAAGGCGGCTTTGAACTATCGGACTCCAGACTCTTTGCTTCAATGCTGTGCAGCAGTACAGAGCGGCGGTGTCATTAAGACCGTGGCCACTGGAGCCAAAGCCCTGGGTTCCGAACCCAGCTCTGCAGCTTATCAGCTGTGTGACTTGGGGCAAGTGGCTTAACCTCCCTGAGTCTCAGTCTCAGTCGCATCATCCATAAAACGGGTTTTTACAAGCGTTCTGGAAATTACTCTGAGCGAAGCCTCTAGAGCACGTCCTGCCACATAATCCGTCCTCAGCCAACCTTAGCGGTTAGGCTGGCTGTGGCTGGCATCGGCACTCTGGTCCAGGAGCCCCGGTTTCAGAGCCAGCTCCGTCACTAGTTCACACACAGTGATTAACTCAGGTGGTGGCGCGTACGAGGCCTGGTGTGCAGAATGAGGAGGAAGTAAGTGGTCCTGAGGTCCCTGCAGCTCTGATGGCCTGTGATGGGCGAATTGCACTTGTAGCTGTCCTTTTATTTAATAAAGGGTTGGAGAGCCCTTGCTGTGTGCCGGGACCCGCAGTGGATCCTGGGAGAGCCAGGAGGGACGAGCCAGGCCCTTCCTGGAGAGAGGACAGTCCAGTGGGAGATGTGCTGCTGTAATAAGGTCACACATCAGTTTGACTACCACTACCCCCACCCGACCCATGAAGCAGGGCATTGTTATTTCTTTATATAGATGAGGAAACGGAAGCTCCCTGGATGTAAGCCCCTCGCCCCAGAACGCTTGGCCCCAGCGGCCAAGCCAGGACTCAGCAGGGGCCTCTGCCGCCCCAGACCGGAGCTTTTAAATTATTCCCCAGGAATGGGTCCAAAGCAAAGTTTTAGTGTGAGGACCCCTTTTAAGACTGGATTTTTGTTTTCTGTCTTTAAGTTCACCTTAACTAAAACATGACTTAAGTGTTTCAGGCTACAGAGAAAAGTTTTCCATTTAAGGAACCATCACAACCTTTATACTTCATGGACTCTGGTATTAATTTTGCCTGAAATGTCCCCTTGGCTGTGTCACGGTGCCCTTGTCCAAGTTTACCTGGACTGGCCCCAGCACCGGAGCCGCGGCGGGAGGAAGCCCTCGAGGATGGAATCGGTGCGGCTTCTCCTGGCCTCTGGTCGCTCAGGGTCCTCTAGAGAAAGCCGTGCATCCTGTGTCTACCCGGGGCTCCTGAGCTAAATGTTTTGATTGAAAGGATTTCTGGCACCAGCCTGGACTGCAGCAGCCGAAACATTTCAGAAGGAAATGAATGTTTTCGCAGGTAGAGCGAGTTGTGGGTCCTCGGGGTGCTTAAACACTGCGGCATCGGCTAAGTGCAGTGTTTACACGGCACCGCTTCAGCCTCCCGCGAGCCGGCCCTGCCAGGGCTCCCCTCAGGGACACGTTCCCGTGTAGCCCGGCAGCCCCAGCCCCAGCCCCAGCCCGTTGGGGAGCGAACGAGCAAGCGTAGGAAACCAGGCCAGCGGCACGATGTCTGTTGGGCTTGGCTGGCAGAACTAGGTAGAGAAACGGTGGAGTCTGTAGATCCAGCAAAAGCCAAAACCGGGCATTGGGCCATTGGAATCACCAATTCTGGAAGGCGAGCCGCCAGTCAGCCAGCCCCTGCTCCGCATCAGAGGCCGGGCGGGACTCTGTGCAGTTGTGTCATTGCTGCGTCGTGACGCCACCGTCGTTAGAGCACGGTTTTATTACCTTCATTTTGTAGGTAAGCAAACAGGCTCAGAGGAGTTAAGTAATCTGCCCAAGGTCACACAGCTAGGAAATGACCGAGCTGGAATACGATCCCGAGTTTGTCCTGCTCCCAATCCACTCTTTACCCCTCCGTCGAGCCACCCCTGCTTCGTGCACATTCAAGGAGACAGGAGGCATGCAGGCCCTTTGTCAAGTATTTACAGGCAAGTGTTAGTTTGGGGCTCTGGTGCGCCACACCAGGCCACCTTAAACCTAAATGTCTGTCTGTCCATCAGGTGAATATACTGGACATAGTCGGCATATGTCGGCCACTCAGTGTTGGCAGGAATAGCGGGGTGATGAGAAGGAAGGAAAACTGAGCCTCTCGTTCCCTCAGCCCTCCCCGGGGAGATTAGCCTAGACTGCGAGTGTTTGCCTCGTAGGCTGGGGTCCCAGCCCACCGTCACCGCACATCAGGTTTCCCTCGTGTTCAGTGAAGCTCCTGCATCTCGTGTGAAAGTGGCTGCAGGGTAACAGAGACCGTTATCTGGCTTCTTCCGGCCTCGGTGTTCTGGTCTCTGTAGGAGGATTTACGTGACCTGTGATAGTTCACACAAGCGCTTTGGCAGAAGGGGGCGGGCGGTTCCGAGGGACAAAGTTTAATGGGGTACTCCCTCAGCGACTTCGGTTTCTGGGTTCATTCTCCCCTTGGGAAACATGGGGAACACAGGCACCGTGAGGAACGCAGGCCCTTACCCCTGAAGCCTGGAGCCTGGGCAGGTCCCCCTGGGACAGACTCTCGGGACCCCATTCTGGTGCCCACCGGGACCTGTTGTCAGACTGAGGGAAGTCAGTTTCTGTTCCTTCCTTCCAAGGCTTGTCCGAGCCAGGGTCCTGACCCTGGACCCCATCAGAATGACGAGGGAGTCCTTGGGCCCTACCCCAGCCCCCTGAACCACAGCTGCCAGGGCAGGGCCCAGCTCCCAAGGGGTTTGGGGGGGCTGAGTCGAGGCCTGGACGGACACGAGGGAGCCAGTGGTCCTGAGTCCCTGAATCCACCTTTGCTTCCCTTCTCAGTAGTGATCTCAAGGGCACCTGAACTGCCAGACGCCGACCCCCCTGCAGTTTTCCACGCCCCACCTCACCCCGCCACCTTACCCAGCACCTTGTGCACCCTGTCGTACCATCTCCTTTTAGCTGGTGCCCACGGACCGACAGGCCCAGCTCCGTCACCCAGGTGCGGGCCTCTCCCTCCACCCGCAGCCCCCGGTCAACTCCCGGGCCCTTGTCTGTTTCTTCCTCCATTTCCTGCTGCGTCTTCACGGTGGGACAACAGGGCGCCCTCGTGTCGCAGGTGGGAGTGAGCGCGTTTGGGCTCGGAGTAGGCGGTGTTTCCGTCTTAATTCCAAGGTCTCGCTGCTTTGGGGTATGTTGTCTCACCTCAGCTTAGTTTATGCGAGACACAGATGGTGTCTGCTCTGTTACGAATGAGGAATCTGTGGCCCGGGCTCGTGAGTTAATTGATGTGCCCTGAGGTCACAAGGTCAGCCTGTGGCCAGACCAGGCTGGGCCCCAAGAGTTGAGCAGCCAACTGTACCCTGGGGCTGCCCGTCGCCCGGTACCCATCCTGGACCTAGGGCCACACTGGGAGCTCCTGTTTTTACACAGGTTCTCTGAACCCTCATCCCCGCTGTGATTTGCACTCGCCCATTGAAAACCCCAGATCACCTTTCGGCTTGTGGTGCAGATTCTTTCCCTAAGAGCACTTTAAACAGTTGCTATGGCTGCCATCCCTCAGGTTGGACGATGGATAAATAAGTTAAATTAGATACCGTGCCACAGCCTAAACGCACCATGAGGCCAACCTCCCTGGGTATCACTTTCATCGTGTCCCCCTGCTGAGTCCAGGCCCCTCCTGCCACCCTCGCGAGCAGTCACTTTCAGGTGCCAACATGCTCAGTCCTCTTCGAGCCAGCCTCTCGGCATCGATCACCCCTTGCTCGTGCCCTGCTCCCTGCCCCTCCCACCCCTGTGCCCGCCTGTGGGGTCCCCGCCCTGAGACGGAGCAAGATCCACCAGCCCGCCTGCACCCCCCGTCCCTCCTCAGGACCCCCCCCCCCCCCCCCCGCGCGCTCCTCCCCTGTCCTCACTGCTGGCAGGACTTGTCTGCGGTCCCTTGGCTCCTGACCTGGGTTCTGGCCAGAGTTGTCTAGGGCGGCGCTTCCTAACTTCTCTGTGGTGAAGGATGGTTTCATTTGTTTTGTTTTGTTTTGTTTTGAATTTCCAATCTGTTGCAGACTGATAGTTTTACAGAAGACAATAAAAATGTCACAGCAAAGTCAGATTGCTATAAAAGTCTCTAAACACTTACTCTCAATTTCTGTGCTGGTCTCACTGTGTACCAGCCACGGTGTGTGAGTTGGCACCAGTCCGTGGAGCCCACGCTGAACAGAACGGGTCTGGACAGCATGTGCCTCTTTAATAAGTTGGCGGGAAGATGCTCACTGGGGCCCCAGGGCCACGGGCAGATCCGCCAGAAGTTAGGGGAAGTGAAGGACTTACTTTATAACATTATACAAACCAGAGACAGACGGGGCTCCCTTCTTCGCCCACAAAACTTCACATTCTTACATGGTAAAGGCCTTAATTTCCTGGGAGGGAGACATGAAAAATTATTTCCATGGTGACTGGCTGTCCCCAAATGGTGAAAACCCTGTGACAGGCACATCATGCATGGAATGGCAGGGCTGCCCCTGCCAACTGGGGCTGCAGCTGCCACTGTTTCCGCCCCAGTATAGGCCAAATCAAGGTGTGCAGCAGTGCACTTCCGGGGGCAAGGGGACAACAGCGAGGATGGTGGCGTTCTACACTGCAGTGTGAGCCGCGTCCCCAGGTCGCTGCCGTCACAGGGACCTTGCGGTCCTGCCCTTCCTGTCCCCCTCAGTCATGCCCAGAAGTGCTCCGCCCGGCACTTCCAGAACCACTTCCAGACAAACTTCCAGAACCATTCAGGAGCTATGATTACTTCTAAAACTTGAGAAAAGTACTGCTTTCATCCTTGGGAAGTGGAAATAAGAATTTGACTTTAAAAAAAATACCTTTTCCCTGTTTTGCATTTTTTCCAAAATGAGCACATTTGAGGCGTGGGGAGTAAGTTTTTTAAAACAGCAATTATCAAAAGAATTCCTGCGCAAAGGAACCCAAATATGCACCTTCCACGTCTTTTAACTCTTTTTTTTAAAAAATGCTGAGAATCAACTTGTCAAACAGTATCTCAGCTTCTAGATAACAGAGTAATGAATCAAAAGGACAGTGCATCTCATCTTGTGGTAAAAAGTCCGAATGTTTTGGAACATTCCAGGAGCCGTCCTCAGAGCCTTCCCCTCTGGCGTCCCCAGCCATCAGCAAGGCCCTTTCCACCACCTCCTTCAGGTCTCTGCTCAAATGTCACCATCTCAATGCGGTTTTTCCCGACCACATTATTAAAAGCCCCAGCTGCCCCTTCCCTGCTTCAGTTTTTCCATGGCATTTATCATCATCCGACACACTCTCTGCTACTAATAAGCATATTTAAGGCATCTCATCCCTGCCCCATCCCACTGGACCAGAAGCCCTGTGAGGGAGGACAGGGACTTCTGTCCTTTTGTCCCCTGCTGTGTGCCTGCTACATGGTGGGTACTCGGTAAATGCTTGTCGAACAGACGAATCCAGGTGGCAGCTCCCCGTGCAGACGAGAAGGTCGGGGGCAGGGCGACGGGCAGGTGCGGTCCAAGCAGAGGCAGGACGTGATGCCGTATCGTCCACACCACCAACCACATCCTTCCCACTGCCTGCTTCTCGCCTCGGTTGCCAGCACCAGCAACCCCAAGCGCCCGTCCGAGGCCGGCGCGGTTTTGTCATCTCCTTTCTCCTCCGCAGGAGCAGGCCATAGAGGTCCTCACCCGCTCCAGCCTGGAAGTTGAGTTGGCCGCCAAAGAGCGGGAGATCGCGCAGCTGGTGGAGGACGTGCAGAGACTCCAGGCCAGCCTCACGAAGCTGCGCGAGAACTCGGCCAGCCAGATCTCCCAGCTCGAGCAGCAGCTGAGTGCCAAGAACAGCACCCTCAAAGTAAGGGCGCCGGGGGCCCCAGGGACCGGGGGAGGGCCGCACGCGCACACCCCACCTCCCTCCCACATGGCCCCGGAAGGAGCCCGGGCTCGGCACGGGGGGTCCGGCTCTCCGCCGACACCCCGAGTCTTCAGCGGGGCACTTCGGCCCCCAGTGTAGTGACCACGGCAGGGGGGTCTCGCCTCAAAGCCAACTAACTCATTTGCCCCGCCGTAGCCGTTGCACACATGTATCTCGTTTTTGTCGTCTGCAAAGGTCATGGTTAAAATTCCTTCTCTTTTGAAAGCAGAAGTGACTGTTGGGGTTTTATCTCAGGTGAGCTCCAACCATCAGCTAAGTCTTTCCCTCCAGTGAGACCAGTATAAGGAGGCGTGAGGTCCCCTGGACACGTCACTCAGAAGCTCCATCAGGGCTCTTGTCTGGAGAACACCTTGTCCTGACTGACAGCAGGCATGGCAGCCTTGACCTCTGTGAGGCAGCCAGAAGCAGAGCCCTGAAGCCCAAGGCAGCGAGGCGGGACGGGCCTTGACCCCTCCCGTCAGCCCCTGCCCAGGCGGCGCGTCCCTCCTGGTCAGCTGTCCTCGCACGCAGCCCGTTGTAGAAACCCCGATCCTAGGTGCCCACCTGCCCACAGCACGCCGCCTGGGCTGGAGTGCCGTCGGGGCGCAGGCCATCCACAGACGCGTTAGTGCAGCTCTGCCGGCCTTCCCTGGCTCCTGGAGAAGGTGCCGGCAGGAGGACCCAGCACACCGAGACCCCAGCCCGCCCTGTGCCCAAACAACATGAAAGCCAGGGGTTCGTGGAGGGCACATCTGCACCGAGCCCCGTGGGCCCTGCTCCCCCCCCCCTGCAGGGATGGTTTGACCCTCAGGCCTGTGCCAGGCGCCGGGGCCCGGAGCGTGGTGTTGCTTCAGCACGGGGAGCTCCCACCGTCAGCCGCTGGTCTCCCTCCGGCGTCTTCAGCAGTCTAGCCGAAAGCTAGATCCCCTTGGGGCTTCTCGTAAATTGGTGTCCCACATTCAGAACCCAGAACCTTTTACGTTATATTTTTTTAATTACACTTTATTTAAGGTATTCCCAATCTGTTGAAGTTAGCATAATGTGGAGATAGTCGTGGCACCCCAGATTCACACGTCAGAGCCAGCAGGGACTCCTCGGTGGTATCTTATTTGACAGGGAAGAGACAGGACCGGCGAGGGCGCGGCATCCGCTCTGCCGTCCCCGCTCCACCGGGCCCCCCCGCCCCCGCTCAGCGCCCATTTGAGGCGGGCGTGAGTGGATAAGTGACCGACTGCCAATTGTAGTCTCTGTGCTCTAAAGAAAGTGGATCAGAGTTGGTTGTAAAAATGTCAGGAAAACTTTTTCTTATGTAAGGTAACTCCAGAATGTGGTTAGGCCCATTTTGATTTTTTTTTTTAATTGAGATTTTTTTTTTTCCTCCACGCATGACCATGTTTCTGAGGCAGAACTCAGTCTCCAGCAAGTCTTGTCCTCCCGGCAGCCCCCTGGCCTGACCTCGCTGGCACCGGGGCACCCACAGCTCAGCCTCACTAGATCCTTCTCTGCCTCTTTGGGTGGATTTCATCCACTGTCTGAGAAACTGCCGGGTGCCCGGGCCCCGCGGAGGACACGGTCCTGCCGGGATGGGGAGATGCTTGAGGCCCGGTCACATTGAGGCTCTCATCAGCCTGCCCACTGAGCGCCAGTACTCACTTTTTATTTCTAGATTCAGTGTCATTTCCTCGCGTTACAGCCATTTCTGACCCCAGCAGTGGCCCCGCTATTGGATAATTGGCCTTCCCCTCCTTTGTTACAGTTAAAGGCTTCGACTCAAGTACGTGATGCGTTTGACTACATGAGAGGGAGGCTGTAGGCCTTACGTTTTTTATTACAGAGCAATTTCTTCTAAATCAGTTAAGGTTTTAATGTTTGCCTTCACCAAAAATGAAACGCAGTTTCACAAATTAATGTTCTTTATCTGTATCTTGGGGGAATTCTTTAATACTGTGCAGTTAATGAAACAATTCGGCAATACTTCTTCCAAAATTATTACTCCCTCATCTTCATCTGATCTAATAATCAAAACGTGTCCTCTAGTAACAAGACTTCTCTGATTTTAATTATCTTAACCCCTTGTCGCCAGGAGTGAAGCTCTCCCTGATATCGAACCCACACGCAGAAGGTATCCGCCTTCCCCAAACGGGCCCGTCAGCCTCCCTCGCCCAAGGGAATAAGGTTAATTGAATGAGATACTTCCCTGGGCTTTTTTTTTCTCCTAACGTGTATAATTTATAGTCTCAAATCTAAACTAAGCAGTGAAACAATTACTAGAAAAATATTTTATGAATGAGACCTGTCAAATCGACCACCTGATGCTTTTGTGGGGGGGGGGGGGGTCTGGGGCCCAGCCGTGGTGGCCGCTGGACGCAGCCGGGAGCCGCCCCTGAGCTTCCCATTTCCTCCTCCTCCCGCTTCCACCATCCCCAACCCCCTGACACCGCGTCTTTTCCATTTGGACGGTGCTGTCCAGCTTTGTGGGCTCGGGTTGGGATCTACGTCTGAAGATGCTCCAGCCTCCAGCTGTCTCTCCGCATCCTGGCGTGGTGGGTGGTTTCACCATGGACGCTGACCATGACCTCGGAGAGAAATGCTAATGTGCTTGATGACGGTGACTGAAGGGATGCGGGGCACTGGTCTCACAAGGGCAGGAGGCGTAACGGACAAGTCTTTTTTTTTTGGCCATGCTGTGTGGCATGCAGGATCCCGGCCAGGGATCGAACCCGCGCCCGCTCACAGTGGAAGAGCGGCGTCTCAACCACTGGACCGCCAGGGAAGTCCCACGGACAAGTCTTGAGATTATGGAGTCTTGAGCTGACTGGGGGTCTCCTCCACCAGGACCCCCTGGGGGTGCACTCTGTAATGGAACACGTTTGGGGACTAAGTGGTTTGCTTTTCCGAGCACCTTGAAACACTCCCTCTCTTTGCGACTAATGCTTTCTTCCCTTCACCTTCGTAACTGATGGATAATTATGAGGATAAATTGCCAATTGGATGTTTACCAGTCTCTCTCCCCATACTCTGCTTTTTCAAGCCAAGTTCACCATCACTAGCCGCATACAGCGGTGCATCCTCTAACCTTCAAATAGACATGAAAACCAGCTCAGAAGTGGGAGCTGTTTCCTCCCGCCTGATCTGACAAGTACGGCAGCACCGTGCCGCTTGTCGAGGATAATCCTGTGTTCATAATTAGTGAAATAACGCGACTGCCATTGCAAGGCTGCTGCTTTTGATAACACTATTCTGGGGCCTTCTGTTGGAACGCTTCAGTACAGAGGCAGTGTAATGCGGCAGTCACCTGCATTCTACTCGCTAGGGCACAGGAGACAATGCTACCAATAGCTCAGGTTTAAGATGGGCGTTTGTAAGAAGGACTGACTGAGGCCCATCTCCCCTAGGGAGAAATGATATTTTCTGCAGTTGCTTTAAAGATCAGTACTTCTCACTGGGCGGGTGGGCGGGTGGGCGGGCAGGTGTGCTCCATTCACCTGGGGGCCTTTTTCCAAACTGCACAAGCCTCCCCAACCCTCCGCACCCCTCACGCCACCTCCCGAGGTTCTGATGGGTCCTTTTGAGCCACTATGGGGCACACTGTGTCCCTCGCGGGGTGGGGACAGGACCAAAGACCGACAAGCACTTCTCTGCACTCGTTCAGCGCCTTTAATTCTGGACGCTGCCTCTTTGGTTACATAAGTTCCCTCACCGGCCGTGTGTTTCCTCTGCACCGGGGCTGCCCTTGACAGCGTTTTAACGAGCATCTCATCATCGTCTCAGTTTGTGAAGCTCCGACATCCACGTTCCGTTGGTCGCTTGCCGCGGGTGGGCATGATGATAATCGCTGTCTCGGGGAGGGGGTGCCAGCCAGCCCGTGGCTGTAGCGGGGAGGCCTGTGTGTCCCTCCATGGCCCCTGCCCTCCCTGGACGGCACGAGTGAGTTTTAACATCACACATCCCGGTATCAGAGAGCCCGGGAGCCGAGCCTCCCCGAGCCTCGTCCTGGCTGCATCTTGAAGGCACTGTGAGCACAGATTGAAGGAAGCCATCTGTGCAATTGAAGGAAGAGTGAGCCTTCCACGGGGAGGAGGGGGGTGAAGGGGGCCCCGGGAAGGAAGGCAGCAGCGGAGATGCCCCAGAGGGAAGAAACCGAGGGCCTCTTCCCTCTGGGGCATCGTGCTAGAGGCCTCAAGACCAGTTATCTGCATTGAGGTCATAAGTAAATCGCTGCAAACTGGTGGGCATTACTGAAACTGCTTCAGGGAGCTAATTGTGGGAATCTACGGTGAATCCTCTTAGACACACGTGCCCCTGGTCACTGGGTGAGCAAATCTAGATACTCACCTGCAGACGATCCCCAGCTTGTGGCCCACTTAGCCAACCATACAATGTCCAAGTATCTGAAATATTGAGCCAGGACCTTCCTGGACGATGGTGGCACGATTCCGTGAGAAGGAGCTGCTCCCGTCCGCCCTGTGCCTGGGTCACAGTTCATGGAGGCTGGAGGTGACTTGTGATGGGGTTGCCACACAGGGGTCCCCCTTGTGTCTCCAGAGCCACGCTTCTCCAGCTGGCAGCAAGGCCTCCAATGTCATGGTCACTCTCCCCACCCCCTGGCCTGGGGGCGGGGGGGGGGGGTCTCCCCTTTTTGTCTTGCGTTCTCAGCCTTGGGCGTCCCTGGGCTTCTCCCCCAGGCCAGCCTCAGCAGATCCTAAATTTACGTAACTGCCACCTCTCACCAAGGAACAGTGGAGACCTGAGGGGGTCCCCGTTCAGGTGAAAAGGAGGGGCACGCTGCCCAGTTCCAGACCCCAGAGAGGCAGAGTCAACCTCAGACCCCTGCCCGGACCAGGGAGCCCAGTCACACCCGCTGGGTTCTGACTGGTGGCCCCTCAGCCCCGGGGTCCACGTCAGGGTGAGGGGTCACACACCGATGCCCCTAACCTGAGCTGTGGGTCTTCAGACAGCACTGCCGAAAGCCTGGCTCCGATTATCCCAGAGGAAGAAGACAGAGCTGCCTGTAAACCGCAACAGTCGCCTCTCCGGCCCCGTCCGTTGTGTGGCAAAGGCGTGTTGCTACCTTGACCCCTTGCTGTGCAACCCGGAGGATGAGGTCTTTCGAGGGTCTTTGCATTAGTCTCTGTGCCAGAGGTCCCTTAAGTTGGTAGCCCTAGGCCCCAAGTTATAACTTGACTAAGACAGATATCTTTTATAAATTCAGTACCTAATTTGCTGCACACCAAAATGCTTTGCATTTTAAATTAAATTACCTCATTATTTGAGTGTTAGCCAGGATTTTAAGAACTTCAGATAGATAATGCTTCTAGCAATTCAAGAACCATTTGATGAGCTCCTACTAAGTTCTGGAACCACACACGTGCTCTATAGTATTAAACGTGTGTGATTAACGTATCATAAAACCACCGTGTTTGAGGGGTGCTTGCAGCCTGCACTTGTGCATCCGACATTTCCTCACCACTGTCCTCTGGAAACCCTTCTTCTTACTCTTCCCCCCTTCCCATATGAGGAGCGTGGGGCCCGACAGCCTAAGCCCGTCACCCAGGGTCACAGCAAAGTGGGACTGAGCTCGAAGCCCAGCTCCGCCCTAGACCTTTCCTCCCCTCTCTATACAAGGTCAGAGTGGGTTCCTTTACAAGAGCCCCTTTTCAGGAAGGCGACCCCGCCTGCCGGATTCTGCATTCATGGCGCAGGATGTGGGGCTGCCTTTCCTGCCATCGGCATCAGACAGCCAGAGCTGCTCTGGGCCTCCGTCCTCCTCCATGGATCTGCCAAAGAGCCACAGGGACGCTCGGAGGTGGCAGACTGGGCTGTGGAGAACTTCGTAAATGGAGCGCCTGGATCGAGGACCACAGAGTGTCTTCAGAGCCCTTTAGTCGTATTCAGTACCACCCACCAGGGATAAAGTAGTCATAACTACAGTGATAACAGTCACCATCGCTACTGAGTGCTTTACCACAGGCTAAGCACTCAGTATTGCAGTTGGGGCTCTTGTCTCTGCACGTTCCACATCCACGGACTCGGAGGGCCGAGTGCCCTGCGCCATTCTGTGTAAGGGACCAGAGCATCTGCAGACTTGGTACCACAGGGGTCCTGGAGCCAGATCCCCCGTGGGTACCAAGGGACGACAGTTTCATTTAGTCCTCAGGAAAGCACTGTCCTGTGTGTACCGTTATCCCCATTTTATAGATGAAGAACCCAGGCTTAGAGAAGTTCAGTGTCTTTTCCAAGGTCACTCTGCAGCTAAGTGGTGGAGCCAGGACTTGGCCCGGGGCTGTCGGGCCCCAGCCCGCCGGTGCCTCACTGCTTCCTGCACTCACTCTGGGCGGCCTCGGGCTCTGCCACGGCCTTTGGCGCAGACCCCCTGTGGGTTTTTTTTTTTTCCTTTGTTTCTCTGGACGGACAGACAGCTGCTCTGCAGACGTGTCGCGATAACTGGATAAGATGACATGTGAGGTGCGGAGCCGGGCCTGGGATCTAGGAGCACCTGCTGCCCTTTCCGGGCAGGACCCCCTGAAACCAGACGTTACGGGCGCCCAGCAAGGAGTTTCTGGCCAAAGAACAGAGCTGAGGGCACTTGGGCTCTTGCCTGTGTGGGCCCACGCCGCCTGCCTCCTGCCCTGGCCCACCCCCAGCCTGCCGCCACACGCGGGGTCCTGAGACGGCGCTCCGCTGGGAGCTCGGTGGGGACGGGCTTTGTGAGGCGCCCCCCGCCAGGCCCCCGTCCAGGTGTCTGCTCCACAGAGGTTTGCAGCCGCCATCTTGGTTTCTTCCTGACTACGCTGCCCCCCAGGCAGATGGCAGAAATTTCCGTGGAAGCTGTTTGGTTCTCAGTGAAAACTCATATTTAACCAGACAGCTTCCAGCCCGAAAACCTTCTGATCTGGGCTGATCGAAGGCCTGCAGCCGTGCTCTCAGGGAACCCGCAGCAGGACCTGGCAGCGACAGTGGTCCCGCATCGAAGGCCCCTCGGCGCCGGCATCTGCACCGGCTCCTTGTCTCAGTGCCCCTTCGCTCAGTACTCGGAGGTCACCGGCCTTCCCGTCTCACAGATGAGCCGCTGATTGCCGTGCCCAAAGGGCCCGGCTCGTGAGTGACAGAGCTGACTCCAGGTTCTGGGCCGTGCCAGGTCCAGAAGCTTCGTGTCTGCCGTTCTTCCTGCCCGTCTCTTGTTCTCTGAACGTGACCACTTTTTATGCGTGCTCCGCGTGCAGCGTCAGTGAGTCCCACCCTCCGAAGGTGCTTTGCGTCCCGGCAGCGCTGGGCAATCTTGTGTTAGGAAAGGCTTCCCACTCTCCGACCACAGGGAGGAGAATGAAAGAATCGTGTCTTCATGAGCACCTTCTCAGCATCTTTTGTCGGAAAATGAGTGCGTGCTACCCTGTTTGATTATGAGGAGAAACCATTGTAATACAGGCAAGAGGTCTTAAAAAGGAACTAGGGCAGAGCAATTCTACACAATGGGAAATACACACACAAGAAACCGCCAGCAAAGGCAAAAGGAAAAGACGGGCTAAATGGGGCCACGTGGGATTCAGGTAGGAATCTTCTCCCCAAATTCTAGAATGTTCTCAGCCGGCTTTAAACTGTGATCATAGACGTGGCTGGTCAAGTAGAGCCTAAGAAGGTAACTAGAAGCCCTGGCGATGGGAAGGGCCTGTTGATTCAAGAATTGGAATTTGTTCGCCCCAGGCTTGGAAGGATGCTAAAGGGTCAGGACCCCCTGCTGGCCGAGGCTTTGCGTTTTATGTCAAGCTGTCTTCCTTCCCACAAAGAACTCCTTTGGTGGAGGGGGGAAGGGCAAAAACAAACTAGGCCAAAAGCACCTTCAGAGAAGGAGGCACCCTCTGCCGCCCACTCTACAGCAAAGGCTCTTCCTGGCAAGAAGGCCCCGCAGGGCTCCGGGCACAAACAGCCACGTGGGTACCACGTGAGCTCACAGAGGTGAATGGAGCACAGCAGAGCATCACCGCACCTGGGAAGCTTGCCAAAGGGCCCCTGACCTTCCCTCTGAAGGGCATTCTAGGGCCAGGGAGTCAGCCATGCCCAGCTGTGGCCCTGCTGGCCAGGGTGCCCTGCCAGGGCCCTCCCTGCAGGACCATCTGTCGGAGAAAGCAGTGACCACCCAGCGGACCGGCCTCCGCTGCTAAAATCCCCCGCGTCTGTGGGGACCCCTCCAGAAATACAAACGCATTTTCCCTGGTGCCTATCTGATGCTGACCTCAGTGACAAAAGGGCCATATCTCTTATCAGCAGGGTCCCACCAAAGGTGTTGATCACTAACCGTACGTGTCAGCTGGCCTCACGTAGTTTGTGAAAAGCCATACGGAGAGCGTCTCTTCATCCTGTTGGCCATTTTGTGGGATTTCATACAAAATGGCCTTTTCGTAGTTCGGTTTTCCACTTCTGTAAAGCTTTTTCCTTCTACTTTCATTGGGGTTTATGTTACAACCTTACGGTTGCCGTGTGTGTGTGTGTGTGTGTGTGTGGTGTGCACGCACGCCTGTGCCCACTCTACATCAGGCAACGAGCAAAGGACAAGGGACGACTCCACAGTTGTCACCTTTCACTGTGCATGTCTGGGCTCCCTCGGGGCTGCTGGATGCTTTACAGGGGACGTAGTCAGTGAAGGGTCTTAGCCCGTTGGGGCTGCCATGACGGGATACCAGAGACCAGGGGATGTAAACAGCAGACACTTCTGTTTCTCACAGTTCTGAAGCTGGAAGGCCAAGATGAGGCTCCAGCATTTTCTGTGTACGTTGAGGGCTCCCTTCTTGGTTCACAGACTGCCGTCTTCCCGCTGCGTCCTCACATGGCCCCGAGAAGGGCCTCTCAGGGGTCTCTTTTAAGTCACTAATTCCAGTCATGACCTCGACACCTCCCAATAGCGCCACCTCCTGATGCCATCACCGTGTTGGGGGTTAGGATCTCAACATTTGAATTTGTGGGGACACCACATTCAGTCCATGGCAAAGCCCATCAGCCTTCTTCAGACACGACCACTAATAAAATCCTCTCTGTTTTCAGCAACTGGAAGAAAAACTCAAAGGACAGGCTGACTATGAAGAGGTGAAGAAAGAGCTAAAGTAAGTTTGGAGATGCAGCTCGGCCATTCACGAGCCAGGGCTCGTTGGGGACACGTGCTAAGGAAACACCGTGTCAGCGAGGGGGCAGCTGCGGGGCCCCTGGCTCAGGCTCCACCACGGGGCCACATCCGGGGCTACTCACCGTGGCGGGTGTTTGCACTCAGGCCTGTGCCTGAATTCTTTGGACTTTTTATGGAACTCTGTGCATAAAAGTTACCAGTCTGCACGGAATCGGGAGATACTGCCTTTGTAGGAAATATAAAATACGAGCTTACGTTTTAGCTGTAAGTCCCCCAAACAGAAGGAGAACAGAGCAAGGAAACATTTTCCAGTTGAGGCCTCACGCCTCCCTGGCTTAAACTACGGGACTTTGATCCCCCGGCCTCCACCCGAAAGGCAGCAGCTGAAAGCTTGTCACCCTTCGGAGCTGATGCTCACGTCCCCACGCTTAGAAGCTCCCTCCTCGGGCCCCGGCGCCCAGCCTGACCCTCCCGCCTCAAACTCCTTCCCCTGAGCTGCCCTTGGCCCGCCTAGAGCTCACGGGCAGTGCCCCGACAGTGCACACGGCCGCCCCTCGCCCTCCCTCGCCTCGAAGAGTCCCACCCGAGCTGCCCCCTCCTCCCCAGCCAGGTTGGCAAACACTGCAGAGGGGTCCCTGGGCCTGGGTCCCCGCAGGCTCCGGGCCTCTCCCCTGCTGCTGGTCGCCTCTGCTTCCCAGGGGCCTTGCCACCCCCTCGGCATACCCTTCTGCCCCCAGCTGCACCCCGACCCCTCAGCAGACCCCCCAGTGCTCTGCCTGACGGAGGGGACAGACGCGGCTCCCGGAGCCCCTGCCTCGAAACGACTCCTCTGGTCTCGGCTTCTCCCTCCCGTCTCTCCAGGCTGACCCCGCCACGCTGGTCCCTTCCTTCCTACTCCTCCCATCAGCTCGTTTCGCTCTTGCTGACATTTTTAATTTCTCCTTTTAAAATAAGCCTACACCCACTCCCCATGCTGTTCTTCGGATTCTTAATTCCATTCCCTCGGGTTTGCTAAAAAAGCCCACGTGAAGGCCTCTTCGACCTTCTCGCCCCCTGCGTCAGCAGCCTCCTCCCTGGCGGGGTGACTCCCGGGGGCTCCACTCACTTCTCTCCCCGAGCATCCTCACCCCCTGACACAGCGGGCCTCTGCACGCCTCCTTGGACACCCCCTCAACTCTCTGCAGGTCCAGCTTCTTTGAGCTCTGTCCTCTCCCCCACCCCATTTCCGGGAGGTATATTTTTTACTTCTCCACCCGCCTCCTCATCCCTTTCCCTCTTCTTCCCGCCTCAAAAGAAAAAAAAAAGGGCTTCCGTGGTGGCGCAGTGGTTGAGAGTCCGCCTGCCAGTGCAGGGGACACGGGTTCGTGCCCCGGTCCAGGAAGATCCCACATGCCGCGGAGCGGCTGGGCCCGTGAGCCATGGCCGCTGGGCCTGCGCGTCCGGAGCCTGTGCTCCGCAACGGGAGAGGCAACAACAGTGAGAAGCCCGCGTACCACAAAAAAAAAAACGAAAACGAAAACAATGTGTGCCCTCCCTAGTGTTGAATCGAAAAAACTGACTTGAAGGCCTTCTCCCGAGCCCCCGCCCTTCCCAGGCTGAGGCCAGGCCCACACCCCCTCCTCTGAGCTCACCTCTCTCACCGAGAACCAAGGCTTCTTGGCCCCAGGCTGCTCCCTCCCGGGTCTGCCTGCCCGGCCACTCGCCGGCCCTCACCCTCTCCCAGGACAGCCTCCCATATTCCTGCCAGCGCTTCTGCTACATCTGCCCAACACGGCCCCAGCGCAGCCCCATTCAGGTGGCTCTTCTGCTAGAAGGTGTCCCTGGCTTCCCAGTTCCTGGTGATCCACACGCCCTCTGGATGCACGCCAGCGCCCGTTCCGTCCCATCTCTTCCCCTGAGGTCCCCACCGTGCCCCACCCCAGGAGTCTGTAAAGCATTTTGCTCCTTCAAGGCCCTTCACAAACGCTGACATCTCATGAGACACACCCGTCTCCTGCCTGGGTTTTCTCCCGCTGGTGCTGTTTGCCTTCCACCCAGAATCACTGTAGGGTCCCTGAGGATGAGAAGTGGTTCTGAGTCTGCACAGCGCCAGGCACGTAGTAGACTGTCGGTAAACTTGGTGAATAAATGAAGAGAGGGCTTCCCTGGTGGCGCAGTGGTTGAGAGTCCGCCTGCCAATGCAGGGGACACGGGTTCGTGCCCCGGTCCGGGAAGATCCCACATGCCACGGAGCGGCTGGGCCCGTGAGCCATGGCCGCTGAGCCTGCGCGTCCGGAGCCTGTGCTCCGCCGCGGGAGAGGCCACAACAGTGAGAGGCCCGCGTACCGCAAAAAAATAAATAAAAATAAATAAATGAAGAGACACTGATGTTTTCAGTATAAATTCAGACGCACTTAGTCTTTTCTTACATGATCCTAAAGAGGCCCTCAGACAAGAATATAGCTGCAAACAATGTGACAGCCACAAAGAAAAGACAGGCTTGTCCAGACTGCTCGCCTCTTCTCTCCTGGCTGATGCAGTGCGGCCCGAGGCTCTTGTGATTCTCGGTAGCAGCTCATCATAAAACAGAATTATGAGCTCCTCGTTCCCGTTTTGTTAGTTTACACGACAGGGGCCACTACAAAGATACAACCGCGGGGGAGCTACGAGCGGTCGGCTCCTCACTGAACCTCCCGGGGGCCGTGGCACAGAGAGCCCCCTGGGCCCTGGGCACGCTCTGCTCTCCGGATGGCACTGCCGTTGATCTTGTAGAAGGGCCGAGGCTAGAGTCCCAGCTGGGAGAGTGCAGGAGGCCCGGTGCCCGGGATGGAAGCTGCCCACTTTCTCACCTTCCCGCCTCGAGCGTGAGGGGAGCGCCTGGGCTCCTTGGGGCCACATGGACCCACAGGAAGAAAGGAGTGTCCACGTGTGCGGAACGCTGTGAACAGCAGTCCTGGGCACCCGCGCTCACTCAGCTCTCGGACTTGTTGACACAGGCCGAGACCGGAGCAGTTTCCATGGTAAGGAGAACAAAGGAGACGTGAGCCCTCGCGCCCACACCTTGGTAGTGGCTCCTTCCCCAGCCTGGGCTGCAGACGGTCCGCTGCCGCCTTTGAGCCACCCAGCGGTGGGACCTCGCTCCTGGCCCATCCCCGGGCGGCAGCGGCCAGGGGCATCGGTTCCTCTCCCCGGCTTCCTCGTTACAGCCTTTTCAGCCCTTCTCAGCTTTACAAATACATTCCACTTGCAGCAGTGTTACGTCTGCGTTCAACTTAACTTTAAAATTATACTCTGAACAGACCTGGTGTGATTCCATATGGAATGATTTACATGCTGGGCAAGAAACTTTCGCTGGCCAACTGCTAGTCGAATAGTTATTCCAGAGACGCTATCAGATGATAAAGCTGCCAGGGAAGTTGTTAAAGTTGTCAGCTCCTCGGTTCCTGGAGAGCAGGAAGCGGTGACGTGGCCGCTCGTTAGCGCGGCTGCCCCCAAAGGTCCGAGCAGGGCTAACGGCTCTGTCTTGCTCTCCGCAGCATCCTGAAGTCCATGGAGTTTGCTCCGGCCGAGGGAGCTGGGACGCAGGTACATGGTCTCCCTTTGCTTTCCGTGTGCGTGAGCATCCGCGTCACTGCCTCACCGTCGCGGTGTTTCTCCTCAAGGATATTTCGCCAAGTTAAAGCAAATTGTCTTTAACTTAAAAGGGGCAAGAAGAGAAAAGTTAGTGTCTTTGAAACTGGTAACCGCGTTCACGTGAAATTGCAATTTAACTTGGGCAGGTCCTGAGAACGTGGGTACAAACGATTTCAGGTTGTGTTAAACGAGCAGCCCCAAGTGGACTGACTGACTTGGGAATTTTTATTACCTACTGCCTCACGTGGACAAGAAACGGGCAAGATGACAATGGCGCACGGTAACCCAGCGGCCAATTAAAATTTTCAGTCATCACGCGGAAGCCCGCTCCCGATGCCCAGAAGGCGGCCTCTGACTCTTGGTGGCTGGCGCCCAAAAGAGATCCCCTTTGCAGGCCTTTCTGACAGGGCTGTGGTTCCCTTTGCCTAACAAAGCAGAGGTCTAGATGCTCGGATTTGGGTACAGAAGAGGGAACAATGAGCTGTCTGGAGGCTGTGTGAGCCTAGAAAGAGAGAAATTACTTCAGCCGGAATGAGTTATCTCAGAAAGGAACTCGAGTGTTCTCCACGTGCGCGGAGCATCTTCGGGGAGAGGGCGGGGGGTTGGTCAGGTCAGAGCCGGGATCCTGGGGGTCCGGCGGCCCCGCAGTGAGCCCCGCTCTGCCCTGTCTAGGACTCATCCAGGCCCCTGGAGGTACTCCTGCTGGAGAAGAACCGCTCGCTGCAGTCCGAGAACGCCGCGCTGCGCATCTCCAACAGCGACCTGAGTGGTAGGTTGACAGGGTCTCGCGTCCGCTTGGCCCCTCCCGGGGTCGAGGAAGAAGAAGACGAACCGTGAGTCTGGGCCGATGCATGGCGGGCGTCACCGGGCGATGAGAACCTTGACTAACGAGTGTCCGTCTCCTCCTCACCCCCCACCCGCCCCCACCCGCTCCGAGACGGTCCAGGCGAGGCGCGAGGCCGCAGGGCGTCTGCGGAGCGCAGGCAGGGCCGTGCTGCGGGAGAGCCCACGAGGGCGCTCGCTCGCGGACCGTGGCTTTTCTGGTCTCTTCTTGGTTGTGCGGCCTCTCCCGTGGTGTTTCCGGGGCTGCTTCCAGGGCCAGGCCCTGCCCTTCCCGGCTCAGTGGAGCTTTTCTTCCTTTGTCAGGTTTTCCTTGGGAACGCCTCCCCCATCCTTAGCCTTTCTTTGCTCGTCCCGAAGTGGTGGCGTCACTGACTGCTTCGGGTTTGGCAGCTGGTAAAGCGTTTAAGAGTGTCTCGGGCTCCGATGATATTTCATTCTTAAAATGTGCGTGCCTTCGATCGAGCGGACTCGGTGCGGTGCGTTCGCCTCAGAGCAAGTGGTGTGAGAATCCGTTGGTCCCAAAATGTCAGTGTTTGCTGCTCCTCAGGTGGGGCCCTTCTGGTTATAGCTCAAACGCTAGAGGCCCGATGAGAGGCCCGCGACCTGCCGACTCTTTACTGTGTGTGGTACCGGCTCCTTGTCACGTTAGGAGTTTGAGTCTATGTCAAGGGGAACTCTCCAGGCTGCAACGTACAAGAAAGGTGCAAACATGAAATGCATGTTGCTTGTTTCCGGGGGGCCTCGTTTGGCTAATTTAAAAATTCAATTGAAAAACAAACCAACACACCTCATTGGCCCTTGTTAAAAAAAAAAAAAAAAAAAATCTGCACTTTTTTTTTTTCCCTTTTGCGGGGCAAACTTTGCATCCTGGTCTTGGTTTTTTTTCCCTTTTGAATCCCCCATAATGCATTATGTTTGCCCTTCCTTGTAGGGTCAGCCAGGAGAAAAGGGAAAGACCAGCCTGAGAGTCGGCGTCCTGGACCTTTGCCGGCCTCCCCTCCTTCTCAGTTGCCCCGCAACACGGGGGAGCAGGCTTCCAATACTAATGGTACACACCAGTTCTCACCAGCGGGGTTAACGCAAGACTTTTTCAGCTCATCCCTGGCAAGCCCCAGCCTGCCCCTGGCTTCTACGGGAAAATTTGCACTAAACTCTCTCCTCCAACGACAGCTAATGCAGTCCTTCTACTCCAAGGCCATGCAGGAAGCAGGAAGCACAAGCATGATTTTTTCAACAGGTCCATACAGCACAAACTCCATATCTTCCCAAAGTCCATTACAACAAAGCCCAGATGTAAATGGCATGGCCCCGTCTCCCAGCCAGTCAGAAAGTGCTGGGAGCGTCTCCGAGGGCGAGGAGATGGACACTGCAGAAATCGCCCGGCAGGTGAAAGAGCAGCTCATCAAGCACAACATCGGGCAGCGCATTTTCGGACACTACGTCCTGGGACTGTCCCAAGGGTCCGTGAGCGAGATTCTGGCCCGGCCCAAGCCGTGGAATAAACTGACGGTGCGCGGCAAGGAGCCGTTTCACAAGATGAAGCAGTTCCTCTCGGACGAGCAGAACATCCTGGCTCTTCGCAGCATCCAAGGCAGACAAAGAGGTGAGAGACTCATGGGTTGGTGCCCATGCGTGAGCCCGTCATGGAGAGGTGTGTGTGTGTGTGTGTGTGTGTGTGTGTGTGTGTGTGTGTGTGTGTGTGTGTGTGTGTGAGATGAGACATCTGTTGTGCATCACACATCAGGTACAGCTCTCAGTCCTGCCATTGCCGGAGCTCAGGGCCGAGGGGCATGAGCTAAGGCTGTTAGACTTGGGGGGGGGGGGGGTGTCTGGCCTCTGAAAATCGTTCAGCACCTCACGCGTAGTAGACTCGCTATTTCAGTACCATGTACTGAGTCGGAGGGAATTACCTCACGCTCGACGTTCTGATGCGTTTCGTGTCCAGCGATCCTTCCGGCCTTAGGTGCCGGCCTCACGTGGGGAGGGGCCTGTGGGTACCACCCGGCCCTAGAGCAGCAGCATTGGCCGGGGGCAGTCCTCACGCAACGCTGGGTCCACGCGGAGGGCAAGCCGACCACGTGCGCCCCCCTCCTCCCTCCGCACCAGTGGGAGCGAGGCCCACGGTCACACTCCCCGTGTTTACGTCCCGCTAGCGATCTGTCTAGCGTTACCGGCGAAACATGCCTGCCTTGAGTAAAATACATGAAAGTTGTATTAAAACACGCTTCCTACCCCCCCCCCCCCACCGCCCATAAAAAGATAAAAAGTCGTCCAGTCCCTAACTGCAAGAACTCCTTCCCTCTTTAACGACAGGGGATCCTTCTGCTAAGTCAGCAGCGATAGAGAAAGGGGCTCTTCTCAGACGCACTTGAGATGTAGACTCGGAGAAGGGAGACGCTTCAAACGGCGTCCGTTCGCACGAAGGGCACCGAGGCTCTCACGGCGATGTTAGCCGAAATTGACTGTCTCTGCATGATTTATGCGAGCTTGTTCCGGGGCTGGTGGGCGATCCGCTTGGCGGCCCTGCTCCCTCCGTTTGACCCCCGTGGCGCTGGTGCCGCAGGCCGCCACCTAGGTCCATCTGATCCCCTTTGGTGGCAGAGCCGTGGCCTCTGTGAGCCGGTCAGCCAGGGAAGGGCCTCTCCAAAGTTTCTAGTGACTCCCAAGTGGCACAGGCAGCCCTGAGCCCTCTCTGTAGTGACAGCGGCTCAGATTTCATATCACGCAGCCCATAACGTCAACACCACCATCCCCCTGATTGTTTTGTTCTTACCACACTTGTTTTTCAACAGAGAATCCAGGCCAGAGCCTGAACAGACTATTTCAGGAGGTACCGAAACGAAGAAATGGGTCTGAAGGTATGTCGCAGGCAGGTGTTTTTCTTTGCAGTTAGTAACCTAGGAAGCAGCATGTCCTTAGCTGTGTATTTGGGTTAAAACTGTACAGTGTGATTCTGGCCTGGAACCTGATGGAAAAACAGAGCTAGTAAGTATAAAACAAAGCACGGGTTCAAGTACGCACGGCCCCTTCCCCCTGAGCTGCCCGCGCTCTACCGAGCGCAGGAGGGGGCGGCACTGCTAAGATGAGCCCCAAAACGCGAATCCCACACCCGCCCCCCTCTTAGATTCAAATTACGCCTTTCCCCATTTCCCAAGAAGCAGGTGAAAGAGTAATTTGTTGCTCTGAGAAGAATCAGGTGACTGAGTCAGATGAGATACTGCTGCTTCCTTGTACCTTCCCTGAACTCTGAAATGTGTCGAGGGCATGACAGAGGGAAGAGATCCCAGATGGAACCTGCTCGCCAGCCCCCGTGGCACTCCTCGGAGTCGCAGCTTCGATGGGGTTTTGTCCCGGTGGTTTGCCTATTTTTAAATGGTTTAATGTGGCGGTTCACACTGAGTGAGGTAGTGACCGATTCAAACACGTGGACGGCTTCCGGGAAGAACCGGGGCCAGCCCCCGGGCCGTAGTAGCTTCAGCGCATCTGTGCACGTGGCTGCGCGGCGGAGCATCACCATGTGACCGAAAGACGGAATTCTTGTCCTTTAGGCATGTCCGCAGGCCTCTCTCCTTGTTCATAAATTTTAAAAAGATAGTATGTGATAAGAGACCCGAAAATTTTAACTTAAGCCTTCAGCCTCTTCACCTTGTAGAGCAAACGATAGCGAGAGAATCAGCCTCCACCCCTTGCCCTCTCTGCCCATTTTTCCGCTCTGGGATACTGGCCTCAAGGACACATACAAAGCCTTGAACGTAGTCCCAAGCCAAAGCAGCTGCTGGAGTTGTTTTTAAATGACTCACAAACAAAGCGTTGCCTTTTAATCCTTCATCTTTTTTCTCATACCGGATTAAATGATTCGCTCTCCCTGGTCCCACCCAACGGGTGACGTCCAGCTTGGATAATGTGAGAGCTTGTCCCACTGGCCGAGTACTGTCTGACGCCAGGTGGAGGCAGTAGGAAGCCCTTCCTGCCCCGGGGCCGTGGTACCTGCTGTGGAGTTGCACGCACAGCAGGTACAGGTAAACGGGAGGCCACGCCTGCCTCCGTGTCGTCACCGGCCTCCACTCGGCCGCTGGTTATCAGAATGACGTCTTTGTGCAGTCCTAAGTCTTGTTCCAGGTGTGGGTCTGATGTCGTTGGTGTGGCTTCTCCCTGCAGGTAACATCACCACCCGGATCCGAGCCTCAGAGACCGGGTCCGATGAGGCAATCAAGTCCATCCTGGAACAGGCCAAAAGGGAGCTGCAAGTGCAGAAAACCGGTACGGAGTCCAGGTCTTCGACTGCCGTCTTCCACACTTAGTTGAAAGAATTGTCATGAGCGTTCTGGTCAGCAGTAATTAACTTTGTTAAAAAAAAAAAAAAAAAAATAGAATGTATGTTTTCAAGCCTTTAGGCAAGCACAGAGGGGAGCAGGTCTGTGTGATGTCCTATTTTGCTAATAGTTACCATTCTAGGTCATTCCCTAGCATTGACTCAAGAATGTACCCCTGGCCTAGAATCTCCGTGACTTAAATTAGCAAGTACTTTGTATCAGATTCCCTTTTTTTTGCGGTACGCGGGCCTCTCACTGTTGTGGCCTCTCCCGTTGCGGCGGGGCACAGGCTCTGGACACGCAGCCTCAGCGGCCATGGCTCATGGGCCCAGCCGCTCCGCGGTACGTGGGATCTTCCCGGACCGGGGCACGAACCCACGTCCCCTGCATCGGCAGGTGGACTCTCAACCACTGCGCCACCAGGGAAGCCCCCAGATTCCCTTTTTTAAATGCAACACAGACTTTTGCTACTTGGGTATATACTGACCACAGCTGCTTTATGGAACAGACGTTGCCAGAGAGGAGCAGGAAGTGTTAAAGGGTGGATGGCCCCACCTCTGCAGTCAGTCGGCTTCAGGAATCGGCCCTCATAGCTCCCTGAGAGCTGCCTTGTGTAAGAGAACACCCACATTTCAGCTTTCCTGCGGCTGAACTTTGCTTGAGAGGCGCGCCAGGCTGTAGATTCAGCTCAGACCTTCCGCTGGAGAGGAAACCTGAGTGCTCTACCCAGGGTTCGATACAGACACACCCCTGCCCTGTGCCCACGAAGCCCCTGCTCTGTGGAGTCCTTCCACCACAGACGTGGCCGCGAGGCCCCACCAGGCCTGGCTGCAGGCAGCTGTGACCGCTTAGCACCTGCCACCACCTGGTCACTCCCCTGGGTTCCTGAGCTAGGGCCTGCCCACTGCCCCCCACACACACTGGCCCTCCCCCTCCCCCTTGGTGGCCACACCGTAGTCACCCACCCGGAAGGGGATCTGAGCTAACAAAACCACTGGAATTTTGGGATATAGCACATGAGAATGTTAAGTTTAAAGTGATCCCGGAAAGAGAGTCACAGAGCATTTGCACACGTGACCCCCCCCCCGGCCCCGCCCCCCATCACACTCGTGATCATAACTTACCCCTTCGGCTGGTGTGTCACGGAGGCCATGTGGTCGCACAGCAGGCGCGTTGGCCCCTCTATCACTGCTCGGACAGGGTGCGTGAACATTTCACGACGGGGGAAACGTTGGCAAAACAGAGCCGTGAGGTTCTCCCCAGTAACCTGCATGCGGTGGCAGGTCGGGTCAGGATGAAGTGGAGTGAAAAAGCACGGGGCGGTGCCGCCACCGTCTCACCTCTGTGTTTGCTTCGCAGCAGAGCCGGCCCAGCCTTCCTCGGCGTCCAGCAGCGGGAACTCCGACGACGCCATCCGCTCCATCCTGCAGCAGGCCCGCCGCGAGATGGAGGCCCAGCAGGCCGCCCTCGACCCCGCCTTAAAGCCAGCGCCGCTGTCCCAGACAGACATCGCCATCCTGACCCCCAAGCTAATGCCCCCCTCGCCCATGTCGTCAGTGTCCGGTTACTCTCCATTAGCCGTCTCCCTGAAGAAGCCCCCCTCGGCTCCCGACTCCAGCGCCCCCGCTCTGCCCAACCCCCCGGTCCTGAAGAAGGAGTCCCAGGACGTGCCCGGGCCAGACCTCCCGGGGGCGGCCGACTCCGCACAGGGGGTCCTCAGACACGTGAAGAGCGAGCTGGGCCGCAGCGGCGTGTGGAAAGACCACTGGTGGAGCGCCGTCCAGCCCGAGAGGAAGAGCAGCGCTCCCCCCGAAGACCCCAAGGCTGAAGAAGCCAGCGGCGGGAAAGAAAAAGGCGGCGGCGGCAGTGGCGGGCAGGCGCGGG
The DNA here is from genome assembly GCF_964270905.1 of Leucopleurus acutus. NCBI lineage: Eukaryota > Metazoa > Chordata > Mammalia > Artiodactyla > Delphinidae > Leucopleurus > Leucopleurus acutus. The sequence goes on from NC_139158.1 coordinate 8,093,824, forward strand.
CCGAGCGCGGCCAGCTCCAGGGCCCCTCCTCGTCAGAGTACTGGAAGGACTGGCCCAGCGCCGAGTCGCCGTACTCCCAGAGCTCAGAGCTGAGCCTCACCGGAGCCAGCCGCAGCGAGACACCCCAGAACAGCCCTCTGCCCTCCTCCCCCATCGTGCCCCTGTCGAAGCCCACCAAGCCCTCGGTCCCTCCGCTGACCCCTGAGCAGTACGAGATCTACATGTACCAGGAGGTGGACACCATCGAGCTCACCCGGCAGGTGAAGGAGAAGCTGGCCAAGAACGGCATCTGTCAGAGGATCTTCGGGGAGAAGGTAAGGGACTCGATGTGGGAGCCTGGGTCTTCCCATCTCCCTTCACTGCTTAGGACTGCGTATCTGTCTGGAGGGTGTGGCCATCACCCACGTAGTTACCCAAGGAGCATCGTGGCTCGTCCACTCCCAAACTTCCGGGGAGGCTGGCCGGTGAACGCTCCATTTGCAGCCTCCCCGTTGGGGGCCAGGTTCTGGGTGAGGCCCTCTCACCCTCCGCGGTCCTTTAGACCTCTTGTCTCACACTGTGAGGGGTTGGCAAAGTCGCCATTTGACAGATGAGGAAACCGAGGCTCAGGGAAGTTAACTATGTGCCCCAAGCTAGCAGGTGACTGAATCGAGTTCTGTCCCCCCAGCCAAGTGGAGCCCAGAGGCGCCTCTGCAGGCTGTTTCGGCCAAAAGGATCTGATCTGATCACAGAGAGAGACGACCAGCGTGCAGAGAACCAGAAGGCACTCGATAGAAACAGCAACGTAAAGCGTAGTTGTACCTCTCTCATAATTCAGAACGTGCTTGGGGCACCAGAGGGGTGAAGCAACCTGCCCAGGGATGCACAGCTAGAGGTGGCACGGGCAGAGCTGCACAGAGCCCAGGCTGTGCCCAGGACTGGCCTCGAAGACCCTTGTTTCCACATCGGCCTTCCCTGGCTCACGAAAGGCCATGGTGTGTGGATGGGCTACCAGACCCTTTCTGTTCTTGGCACTCCTGGTCACTGAGATTCTGGATAATGGGGATGTACCAGGCCTGCAGAATATAAGATAAACGTAATACCCCGGGATAGTCTCAGATTAAACAGTGAATTGCTGAGCATAATGAGAAGCGCTCCAGTCCCCTAAAAGACAGCCTCCCCGGGACTTCCCTGGTGGCGCAGTGGTTGAGAGTCCGCCTGCCAGTGCAGGGGACACGGGTTCGAGCCCTGGTCCGGGAAGATCCCACATGCCGCGGGGCAGCTAAGCCCGTGCGCCACAACTGCTGAGCCTGCGCTCTAGAGCCCGCGAGACACAACTACTGAAGCCTCCGCGCCTAGAGCCCGCGCTCCACAACGAGAGAAGCCGCTGCAATGAGAAGCCAGCGCACCGCCACGAAGAGTAGCCCCCGCTCGCCGCAACTAGAGAAAGCCCTCGTGCAGCAACGAAGACCCAATGCAGCAAAAAAAAACAAAAGACAGCCTCCCCAAGGGCCACGTGGCTGGGTCAGCAGGGGCCTGCCCCGCACCTTCCTACCCGCCTTCCCAGGTCCTGCCTCGAGTTCAGTGTTTGCCACGTACTGTGCTGTGAATCCTCGAAACACGGTTGTGAGCTCTTTGTCCCAACTTTGCAAAAGGTGACGGGGTGAATAGAAATGAGGATGAGAATTGAAAGTCCCTTGAAATTTCTAGTTCAGCGTTGTAAAAATATCATTTGAGAACATTTAAATAGACATTTGTGCTCATGCCTTAAATTTAGCAGAGACTTAATAGCATTGAACTTGTTTGGCCCGTGAGTGCAGTTTATTCTGGAACTTGAGAACTTTTCAAAGAGTGATCGGATGCGGCCCCTAAATATCTCTGGGCTGCATCTGTGTCCTGTGGGGGGTGTTTGTGCCCATACATATGTATGGCCATATGTGAGCGTAACGAAGTCGGGTATGTACGTGCAACTTGTCGATCGTCTGCAGTGAGCTTCACTCCCAGGCTGGCTCCTTGGTTGCCACCAGCTCACCTCTGGGCCCCTACCATCGAGCAGGATGTGATCAGAGAGAGCAGACCTTTCTAAATGCCAGGCTGGCCCGGCGCCGGCAGAGGAGACGGGCGCCCGCGTCCCGCCAGCATCCGTCGCTCCTGCTCTAAAGGGGTCCTTGGCCCCCAGCACCTCGGCCTTTGCTGGCGCCACCAGGCAAAGAGCAACAGAGTTTCAGTGCTTCCTCCTCGGGCTGTCAGGACGACAGCCCTGCAGGCTTGGCAGGATCGAGACGCTGGAGGGAGCCCCTCCCCTCCGTTTGCCCACCCTCCTGTCCCTGGGAGCTGAAAGCTGGGACTGTGACCGTGGCTCCCCGTGTCAGGGCATGAGCCCACTGGTGACCTTGAAAAGCTTATCCCCCACCCCAGGCTGTTGCCACCCACCCCCGGGGGCCGGTTCCGTGCTCGGCCCCAGGAGCGCTCCCCATGTGCCACCCATCCCGACCACGCCTCCGCATGGCCACGCGTGTACCACTAACATTCTGCGGCCTCACACCGAACCCAGGGTGCTGATGCTGTGTGTCTTTGGTCGCCATTCCAGGTGCTGGGCCTGTCCCAGGGCAGCGTCAGCGACATGCTGTCCCGGCCGAAGCCGTGGAGCAAGCTGACCCAGAAAGGCCGCGAACCCTTCATCCGGATGCAGCTCTGGCTGAACGGCGAGCTGGGCCAGGGCGTCCTGCCTGTCCAAGGACAGCAGCAAGGGCCAGGTAAGGGCAGCCCCGCCCCGGGCTGCTGCGGGCGGTGGGGGAGGGGAGCCTGTGCGGGGAGACCACCCGCCACGCTGTCAGCTGCTGCCTGAGAGCCGCCCCCCTTCCTCCACCACCTGTTGCCATGGGACTGACTCAGTTTTTGGGAGAGAGAAGATTGTGCCTAGCTAATTTTATAAGCAGCAGAAAATGCGTTACCAATTAGGAAAATGCTGTTTATCCATAAATATAGGTAAGAGTCAAGTAGCTAAATCAGGGCAGCAGGAAAGGAAATCAGCCAGAGGAGCAGAACGAAGGGTCTCGTGGGTGACGGCCTCCGCTGGCTTGCCAGCCAGTGGCCAGCTTCTACCAGCAGCGCCTCGCCTGCCAGCGTGGACGCCCACCCCCCGCCCCGTTCTGGCCCTCCCCGGAAGGAGTGGGTGCCCTCCCTTGGGCCTTTGGGGCCTTATTGCTGTGCTCCAGGTATTAGGAAGCTCTAACCGCCCCCGCAAGTTTGTTTCCTCATTTAACTGTACCCATTTCTCTCGTTTAGTCCTGCACTCCGTGACGTCACTCCAGGACCCCCTGCAGCAGGGCTGCGTGAGCTCAGGTAACTAGCCATGTCCGGTGTTTTGAATGAAACATTTCCCTGCCTTTTGTGTTTTCCTCTGGTCTGTACTGGGGAGACTTGAAGGATCCCTCGTTCCGGATCCGGTGAGCTGAAAACATGGTACCCTCTAGGCAAACTGGCTTCGTCGAGGTCGTAGTTTCTAACGGAGGAGAGAGTCGACGGCCGAGTTCAGGTTCCTCCAGCGTTTTCTTGTTCCTCACCGTGCGCTTTCATCAGTCCGTCGGCTCCTAGGTGTGAGGCCCTGTGTTCGGGGCTGGGGGCTGGGGTCCGAGTCAGAGACGGATTCTGTGCTCAGGGGGCTTCCAGTCTCATAGCAGGGGACAGGGGACAAGGAACGGGCATTGCAGTTCAGGGCGTGACACTCAGGAGAGTGGGGCTGAGGTTGGGGTCCAGCCTGGGAGCAGGTGGTAGAGGGCCTGGAGCCCAGGCCCAGGAGCTGGGGCTGCTTCCGGCGGCATCTGAGAGCCCCGAGGCCTGGTCTTTGAGGTCACATCTCCGCCACGCGGACTCCTGGACACGGCAGCCCGGGCTGGCCCACACCCCTGATTCCGGGACCCCCTCCTTGTCCTTCCTGTGTGCCCGCCTGTGCCAGGCTTTTCCCACCCAGCTCCCAGGAGCAGCCAGCATCGTGAGCTGTTCCTCTTTTTTTCTTTCTTTATTTTTCTAAACATGTTGATTAGTCTCCACATCCCATTGATGCATTGAAAACACAAACAAAGCTAAGTGAGGAGCGTGGAGCCCGCCAGCCTGCTGGAAGTTTGACGAGGGAAAACACGTGTCGTGAGGGGAACAGCTGGGCGGCAGCGGCCTCCGCCGCCTCGGAACTCCAGACCCGCACACAGATGCAGCCAGTGCCGGGCGCCGCTAAGCTCCCGGCTGACGTTCTCCTGTGTTCGGGGTGTTCCGTCTTGAGGGGTGGAAGGCTGTATCTAGCCCAAGCTCTTGGTTCTCTTGGCTGGACCTCTAAATGGAGTGGTTGGCCCTCTGAGAAGGATCAGGTGTACTTCCTTCTCCCTGCCTTTCTGCGTTGGCCAATTTCATTAGCAGGTACTGGGGAACTTACACAGCACTGGCGCCCGTTCAAAACACATTAGAGAAAATAATGGACGCGGTTGTTTGTGCTAGAGCTTTGCGGACGTTTGCATGGGAAGTTCTCCTTGCCTCCTGCTCTAATGGAAAGCTGGCCCCTGTTAAACTCTCCGAGTACCCGCTGCCCCATCAGAGTCGGGACCCAACTTGGCAGAATGTGACTAACGGTTTTTAGATCAAAACCCCTCGTTCCTAAATAAAAGAAGAAACCGCCTGCAGTCCCAGGTCGGCTGCGATGGATGCCAGAACCTTCCCCGTGTCGGAACAAATCCTTAAAGAATGGCTCTTGGCTTTCTATTGTATAGCGAGCACTCGCTGCTGTGCTGCAACATTCCTATGACAGCCACGTTTCCAACCTGGGAACAGCTCACAGGGCTCCTCAGAGGGACGTAAGTGATATTTGTAAGAGATCAAATTACTTTATAAAATAAGGAGATCTAAACTCTTGGGGAGCCTGCAGATTGAAGGAGGGAGGGAGGCAGGAGGCAGTGAGCCCCTGGGTACAAGTGAGTGCTGCAGAACTTCCCCCTGCTTTCTGTGAAGAGGCCCAGGCAGGCCTCTCTGTGTCATCTCCGCAGGACGGGAGGTGGATGGCCGACCTCTCACTCGACGCGCCTGTTGTGAGTCAGCAGTTGGGAAGCCATCCGTAGAAGTAATAACTATGGTGATTGTGGAGAAAGGTGGAAAACTTATTTCTTACATTCTAGGAAAATAGAAATTTTTTTTTTTAAGTCACGATGGTAGCTAAGCGAAAATGTTTCTCTGGATCAGGAGAGACTAGAAAGTGCTTGTCAGAATGAAAAGACAGATGATCACATAGCGGCAAGACTGTGGGCGGCAGCTTTCCTTGTTTGAAATTTCTTTACTATCAGCGTTATCCTTTCAGGAGTGTTTCTAAAAATTAAAGTAGCCGTGCCTTTCGGTATGTGGAATTCAGATTTGAAAAACAGAATTCTCTTATAATGATGAGTGTTGGTAAATCAGTGGGATGAGTGACTATTGGAGACGCCGGGATCTTTGACAGCCTAAAAAATCAGTGTCTCGACTTCCCTGGCGGTTCAGTGGTTAAGACTCCGTGCTTCCAACGCAGGGGGCGCAGGCGGGGAGCTAGGATCCTGCATGCCGCGCGGTGTAGCCAAAAAAAACAGTGTCTCGGAGGAAGCATTCAGCATTGCCCCCCAAAAGGCAGGGGAGCAACGCCTCTGGCCTAGGATTTCTCCAGGATTCTGATTCCCTGCTCTCGCCGTGGCTACCACGGAATCCTTCCAAGAGGCCCCCAGACCCAGAAAGATACTCTGTCCTTGGTGGCTCCATGAGGCCTCTGCCCGGGGCAGCTCAGCATGGTGGCAGCAGATGGCTGCAGGAAGGTAATTCTGACCCTGGGTTGGTCTGTTCCTGAATATTGGTGAGAAACACTCAGTGTCTGAGAATCCAGGCTGCCGAACTGGCCCGGCCATCGGTTCAGCCTCCCGGGTGTGGAAGGACTTTGGAAGACCCACCTTCTGTCCACAGCCTCGGTCTGAGCAGAGATCGTGTGGGTCTAATGCAGGGCTCTGTGCTTAGTTTCCATGGCGATGAGGTGCCCCGGGGGTGGAGGGCCTCACTCAACTAAACAGCAAACTGCTGACACGGGACTCTGTTTTCCTCGCTAAGAATTGCCGTCCGCCTCTTTCTGCCCAGCCCTGTTGCCCTCAGCATCTCCATTTTCCTTAATGATTTCTGTGTCAAACTTGCCGATCAGGTTCATGATAAAGGAGAGAGAAACTGAAGTTTCCAGTGCCTCATCACTTTTTCCTCCTGGTGGTTGTAACCATTTCTGAACGTTCCTTTGATGATTCGAGACGTGGGGTGATGGCCCTGGACACTGAGGAGAACTGATGCCACTTTCAGCGAGTGACCTGCGCTGTTGAGGCCTTGAGGAGAACGGAGGGTTCCATGCCAGTCATATGAGTAACTTAAAAAAAAACAAAACCGGTTTTTAAAGGCCAGAACTTCAGATCAGTTACCTGTTCCTGTATTTCCTGGTGGTCTAGTTTCACTTTTTTTTTAATATAAATTTATTTATTTTTGGCTGCGTTGGCTCTCCGTTGCTGCGCGCGGGCTTTCTCTACTTGCGGCGAGCTCTTTGTTGCGGTGCGAGGGCTTCTCATTGCGGTGGCTTCTCTTGTTGCGGAGCGCCAGCTCTAGGCTCGCGGGCTTACTTGCTCCGCAGCATGTGCGATCTTCCCGCACCAGGGCTCAAACCCGTGTCCCCTGCATTGGCAGGCGGATTCTTAACCACTGCACCACCAGGGAAGTCCCTCTATACACGTGTTTCTGTTGGCTTCTTTCGAAGTCCCCAGTGTCTTGGGTTGTCGTTAATAATATGGCAAGACAGAGGTGCAGGTAGTCCTTTGGGATTGGTTCTCCGAGTCTCGCGTTTGTTTGTCTCGCATCCCAGCTATCATGCATGCTCGCCCTGCGTAGCAGTAGCAGTGCTCAGGAGAAGCAAAGGAAGCGCTCAGAGAAGGAGAAAGGAGGGACCAAGTAAGGCTTGTTTTCTCTGAGTGTGGCCTGTGGTCATTGCTTATCAGTTAGGAGGGTGTTTCTCTTTTAAAGAAGAAAACCTTGAGATGTAGTGAAGGTGTACGTGTGTGTATCCGTGTAGGCAGTACGTAGGTACCTAGTTAGATGTGATCCACAATTGGATTTTTTTTTTTCCTTTTCATTCCTTAAAGCTCATTTCATATTCATGGTTCCTTGGTGTGATTAATCCTTTTGCCCCAAGGGAAAGAAGGAGACAAGAGACAACTCCAAAGCGGGGAGAAAGAAAGGGGAAGGAACAGATTTTTCCAAACGCGACTCAGTCACTCATCACCTTATGGAGAATTGACAGGAGTTGCCCGTGCGCTCAGCTTTGTAACTTTTTACTCTGGGAGCACTTCGTTACTGTAGCTCACAAGCTTCCACGCCCAGATGGATTATTGCAAGCCGTACCGACGAAAGGATGGCCCAGTCTCCTCGGATTAATTATAAAATACCCAGCTTTTTCCCAGCGTGTCAGGCAGGAACTGCGGGTTCCGGAATCTTCTCTGGCTGTGGAGAATTCCATGGCTCCTCGTCACTGTTCTCACTCAGCCGACCGCCAGTTCCCTCTTGAGAAGGTAGCAGCTGCGTCCCTCTCTAACGTGGGTGGTCCCACGTGTGCCCCCCCCCCCCCCCCCCGTGACATGAGCACCACGGGGCTGTATGCTGCACATGGCCTTACGCAGCCGGAGAGTCCCAGGGCCACAGCTCCCAGTTAGGGACAGGCCAACCTTCCTTTTTAATGTGCGGCTCTTGCTCGGTACCCATGAAATGACCAGGAGAACACGTCCACGGTTTTAGTGCTTTAAACTCGGCTTCCTTGAATAAGCAATCAGTTCCTCAGTTTTGGTGACTAAGTCAGGGTGGGGCATTTGCATAGCACATTAATAAGAAGAGGAAGGGCTGGTCGAACCCCCAGAGAATTCCGTGGCACCATCTAAAGGAGGCAGAACGCTTTGTTCAGTGCCCTAGACTAGAACTGAGTTGATATTTTTTCCTTTCTTTTTTTTTCTTCTCTTTCATGGAAATACGTCAGTGAAAGTAACTATTGGTGCTCTCTGAAAAGAACTCTTCTAACCGTCATTTATTTTGAATACCTGAAAAGATTTGTATATACATCACTGATGTATACATGGCCGTAGGCAACAGATCAAAAACAAAAGAGAATTCTGGAAAGCCACGTGTGAGCTAGGAAGTGACCCCTCCTGAGCAGGTGACTGCTCTGCTCATCACTAGTCCTGGGGCTCAGCCTCCGCCCCCCACTCACCGGCCATGAACTTGGCGGCCAGAAGAACTGAGTGCTCATTCATTTCTCTCTTTCTTGGTTGTGCCCTGTACGATGGCATTTCAGTGTTACCAAGAGTGCCACGATAAAGGAGTTGTCTGTCCTGAGATCAGAAAAGTCAGGTTTCTGGAATCAGACGCAACCTGCCTTAACGTGTGTCTGTCATCTAGTACATGTGGGCGCAGGCCGGTGGGGAGGCCCGTGGTGCTGAGGGCGCCCCAGGAGGTGGCTGGGCCGTGAAGGGCGAAGGGGTCAGGGCGGAGAACATTCCAGGTGGAGAGCTCTGCGGGTGCGAACGTTCATCGATGGCTGAGGACGGGGCATGGGCGGAACCTTTGAAAACAAGCGAAAATAGTAGAAGCCCCGACTTAGAGGCCTTCTGTTTTTCTTTTAAAATAACAGGAGGAAAGTGGATTACGGAGGAGTTTTGTCTTTTCTTTATGTAGAATAGGGTTCCTGTTGCCGCCTTAAGGCCCGTTATGATAAGAAAAAAAGTATGGCGATCAGGACAGAAGGGGGCCTCCTTGCTCCTCTGAGGTGCCCTCCGTCACCTGCCCCCGTGGCGGCACTGGGCCCCAGGATGCCCAGCCTGCCGCCCCGTGGGCGGCTCTTCATTGAGAGGAGGTGGGCTTCCAGGGCAGGGAGAGGCAGGCTGGGACTCAGCGCCCCCAGGAGCGGCCTCGGAGGGCGGGGCGGGGGGCAAGGCTGTAGCGAGGTAGGACGGCTTCTCATGAGCTCCCCGGAAGCTGCGGCTCCCCGCGTCACCTCCGTGCCTGCGCTGCCTTTTCAGCTCTCCTAGCGGTTCCGGGCATTTGTGGGGTTCCTTGTGGCGCCTGAGCACGACCCTGAAACTTCCTTCCCTGCAGCATTAACCAGGAAGGCAGAGGGAGCACGGAGAGGCCCTTTCACTCCTGGGACGCCGCGGGGTGGGGTGGGGGGTGGTGAGGGTGGTGGTGGAGCCGAACCGGCCCAGCCTGCCCTCCCCTAGGGCACACTGCACCCGCAGGCCCCGCACAGGCATCCCTGGAGCAGCAGCCACTGAGCCAGCCAGCCCACTCGATGGTTTCGTCTCAAAGCAGCAAATGCTGTCACCACGATCCCCGGGAAAGGCTGCTTCTGCACAAGTCAGCCCCCAAGGGTCTCTGTTCCTTAAGTGGGATTTGTCACTGGGTCTCTCCAAAAAAAGACGAGAGAATCACAGTAACCCAGAGTAAGAAACTTTTATTTTTAATTATGGTTTGTGGGTTTTGGGGGTTGTTGTTTTTTTTTTCTTTGAATAAGTAAAATGCATCATGGCTACAAAATGCAGGATTTAAAAGAGCTTACACCCTTTTTCAAAAATAAATCGCCCTCCTCCCTCATCCCCAGGCCCCCAGGTGCTTTCCCCCAAGGCCCTCCTGTTCGTTTCCTTCAGAGAGTCTCTGCATCTAGATGTTCGTTGCACGCAGAAGGGAGCACGCAGTGCTCAAGGTGTGCTTTGCTTTTCTTACCTGGCAATAGTCTGTAGAGACTGCCCTAGGCTGGAACATAAAGAATTTCCTCCTCTTTTCACTGCTGTAGGGAATTCCTGTATCTGGACATACCATACTTTATTTAACCAATCACTAGTGAGAGATATTTAGATTAATTTTTTTTTTTTTTTTTTTTGCGGTACGCGGGCCTCTCACTGTTGTGGCCCCTCCCGTTGCGGAGCGCAGGCTCAGCGGCCACGGCTCACGGGCCCAGCCGCTCCGCGGCATGTGGGATCTTCCCGGACCGGGGCACGAACCCGCGTCCCCCGCATCGGCAGGCGGACTCTCAACCGCTGCGCCACCAGGGAAGCCCCCAGATTGATTTTTAACGGCAGAACCTAAGAAACGATCCTGCGGCGAGCAGCCTTGAGCACGTGTGAGCAGCAGCAGGACGCGGTGGCTCAGAGCCAACTGCAGAGGGCTCGTCTCATCTCGGCCACTGAGCTCCTGTGTGGCCTTGGGCAAGTGACTCGACCTCTCTGTGTCTCCATTTCTTCTTTAAAATAGGAAAAATAAAGTACCTATCTCCTAGACCTTCAGGAGTTTTAAATGAGTTCATGTATAAAAGCCTCCAGGGCAGTGGCTCGCACAGAGGAAGTGCTAGTTGAGCGTTTGCTTTCCTACTGCTGCCCTTGAAACCACTGCCGTTATGTCATTTCGTGCGCACACAGATAGCTATAGAACAATGTACGTGCACACATGAAACGTCAGGCTCCTGGCTTTAAAGCAGAAAGCGGGTCCAGCACTCACTCCTTGGGCGGAGACTGTCAAGGGAGAGCCTTGCTGGGTGGCAGCCGGCGCAAAGGGTCAGCTGCAGGATGACCTTCATGCAGTTCTCCAGATTCCTGGCTTCCCTGAAATGCCGTCCATCTTTGAACATTGTGTGTCCGCCTGCCATTCCATGAAGTTCACCCAAAATCTTGAGCTTCAAGAGTAAGACTACAGGGCTTCCCTGGTGGCGCAGTGGTTGAGAGTCCGCCTGCCGATGCAGGGGACGCGGGTCCGTGCCCCGGTCCGGGAAGATCCCACGTGCCGCGGAGCGGCTGGGCCCGTGAGCCGTGGCCGCTGAGCCTGCGCGTCCGGAGCCTGTGCTCCGCAATGGGAGGGGCCGCAACAGTGAGAGGCCCGCGTACCGCAAAAAAAAAAAAAAAAAAAAAAGAATAAGACTACAGGTCATCGCTCAGGCCATTTGGGGCAAACTAGTGCCGAGCCAGACCATCTCGTCTGGATACAGGGGTGGCTGTGGGCACAGGGGAGCGGCAGCGCCGTCCCGCTCTGGGCTGCGTGGCCTGGGCCCTCGGTGCTGGCACGCCCCAGCTGCCCGTTAGGAGAAGGCCCCGGCAGGCCTTCGTCACGGGCCTCTGGACACGGCTCCTTTCTCTTCCCCGTAGACTTTCTTTGGAGAAGGGAATTTGCAGTACATTGGGCATTCAGTCCAAGAGGCAAAAGTAGGTCACAGGTGCAAATGAGGACTTCAGTTTTCAGTGGTTTGCTTCCAGGGAAGGATGAAGAAGCGTAAATGCTTAAAAATCCTCAGGTAAATTTTAAAAGGCGGTAAGAGTACAATGAAGAAACTCATATACTTGCACCTTTTATGTGCCAAGCGCAGCACTAATACCTTTGATCCCTAAGTGGATCAAAGTGGAAATGATTTATAAATAAATTTATTAAATAATAATAAAATAAAATCAGATCCAAGATGAACACTTAACAGAAAATCAGATGCCTCAGTTACCCCAAGAGGCATGCCCTTGTGTTCAGGCTGGGAGCTGGGCAGAAGGGAAGGGAACCCAGCAACAAAACAGTGGCATAGTCAGAGCCCGGTTTATGAAGTTTTGCAACAGAAAGTGGCCTGTGATGCGGGTCCATGCTGCTTTGAAACCCCTTCCAGGCTAGATCCAAGGAAGGTATGCGCAGGGGCCCAGGGTTCTGTCCCTGCAAGGACAGCCCCGCCCTTCAGCTTCATGCCCTCTCCCTGCTAGCGGCCCTCAGCCAGCCCAGGACCTGGGGCCCAGCCCCCTGCTGACCGGTCCCTGGGCCAGGGTCATGCTCAGGAGTGAGGAAGGGGGTCCCAGAGAGAACGAAGCAAGCCAGGCGGCTTCCGTCACCGGCTTCATCTTGATTTTTTGTTCTTCCCTTTGGAACTGGATTCCTAAATATAGCCCGAGTCTGAATTGGCAGATGTTGGGTTTGTCCTTTACAAGAGGGCCAAAATTAGTCTGTCATTTGGCACCTAAATAAAGCAGCCAAACTGCCTTTGTACCAACTTTGCGATGAGGAGGGACTGAAGTTGCCGCACTTCTCTCGACAAGGAAACTTTCTCGGAAGCTGGAGCGGCACCTCTGAAGCCAAGAGGCTGAGTCCAGAGGGATGCGCCTTGCTCCCGGCTAGACCCTCTCGTCTCTGAGTTACAGTCAGTGTGTTCCACGTAGCTTAAATACCTCATGAGATTGGAAGAGGAGGATCAGTACCCCCACAGAAATAGCACTTGGAGAGAACAGCAGTGGTGACTTTGATTTGGGGAGGAAAAGAGCAATCTGTCCCGAGTGCCTGGAGCTGGGTGAGCAGAGGGGCTCCCCAGGGGCAGCAGAAAGATGTTATAATCAATTACCACATCATAACACTGATGTATGATAATTACTGAGTGTTTCTCCTGAGATAGTGCAGCATTTGGCCGGGATGCAGTTCTTTCATGGTCCACTGCCTGATTAATATGCAAATAATAGGCTGATTGCATGATGAATGCAGAAAATGAGTTCGCTGATAACGTGAGCACTGGAGCGGGAAGATGATAAATTACTTTTACTGACTGTCGTACATTAAGTACCCTTTCTCAACAATTTCATCACAAATTAAGTAAAGCAGTATGGAGAGATTAGGAGGATGTGTGAAATAATGTACCTTAATAGCTTTTCTTTCTTTTTTTTTTTTTTATAAATTTATTTTATTTATCTGGTTTTGGCTGCGTTGGGTCTTCGTTGCTGTGCGCGGGCTTTCTCTAGTTGCAGCGAGCGGGCGCTACTCTCCATCGCGGTGCACAGGTTTCTCGTTGTGGTGGCTTCTCTTGGTGCAGAGCACGGGCTCTAGGTGCGCGGGCTTCAGTAGTTGTGGCTCGCGGGCTCAGTGGTTGTGGCTCGCGGGCTCTAAAGCGCAGGCTCAGTAGTCACGGCGCACGGGCTTAGTTGCTCCGCGGCACGTGGGGTCTTCCCGGACCAGGGCTCAAACCCGTGTTCCCTGCATTGGCAGGTGGATTCTTAAGCACTGCGCCACTGGGGAAGTCCCCTTAATAGGTTTTTCTGATACCATCACATACAACGAAAATGTCACTTGGTTCTGCTCGGCATGGCCCGGGGCCCGTGTAGGGCCAGATCAGTGCACTCAACCTGCGTGTTGTTGGGAAGCCGGGAAGCAGCAGCCCACCACACCAGCTATTCAGTCAGCGAAGGATTCTCTAAGGAACATCCCATCACAGGCCAGACATCACCTGCATGCCGGGCTGCCTGGCAGGGTTATCGAGAGGGGACGGGCTGCTCTTGGGGCCAATGCTGGAGCCTCTGCGCAGATGGGCACTTGCAAGCCTCCTGTCCACCAGGTGCCTGGAGGGAAGGAAAGTTGCTGAGCTGCAGGCCTAAAAGGCTCAGAAGTAAAACACTATTGAAAACCGCCTCTTAGCTCCTCCAAGCCTTAGAAATCTGGGGAAATGAACGCCACCGTCAGAATGGCCGTATGAGCTGCCTGCCAGAGAGAATCGCTACCGGTGAAGGATGGGCCGGCCTGCCCAAAGCCAGAAAGGAACCCTGGAGGAAGAAAACACACGCACACGGGCGCGCGCGCGCGCAGTGCTTAATCTTTGATTACAGCAGAGCAATTTAACTAGAGAGTTTGTTTTTACTCATCTCGGTAATATATATTTAGACTGTTCGTATGACATACATTTTCTCTTAATGCACAGGGACGCGCTGATAAGTGTTCATACACACAGCTGGTTCGGTAATAAGGTTATTGAAGGTAATTTGAAAGCGTTATTTCTAAAGCAGTACGGATCTGTAGAAAAGCTAGGAACAGGGGGAGCACTGCTCCTGAGGCCGGCCCAGCCGTGTCACCAGGGTGGTCCCCGCAGCCTCGCCAGCCTGGGAGTTCACTACCAAAGTTGAACTGTAACTTAAGGAAGGTTTTTAATTTTTAACATTCCCAAACTCTGCTTTGGACACGCGTATTTCCTTGAGAGCCCGTAAAAGATACACAAGGAAAATCATGGAAGCCTGAGGGGCAGCAAATGTGCAATCCCGAATGCCCGGCTGCGCCCAGCCCTCGGGTGAGCGCTCCTGGGCTCAGGACCACGCCACCTGGGCAGCTTCCCCAGGTGCTGAGATCCTTCCCCGCCATGTGCTTTCCTGGTTCGGTTCAGGGAGAACAGAGGAGGGTGAGAAAGCATCCCAAGAGTGAGGGAAGCGCAGGTGGCACAAGGCGGTGCCTGATGGAAGGGGCCCCGACAGACTCGAGAATCACAGCCTCGCCCTCTGCCCGCCCCCCCCCCCCCCCCCCCCCCCCCCCCCCGCCCCGTGCTGCGCCAGGACAGAGGCGACCTGCCAAGGACGGCCCTTCCGCCTCCTCCCTCCCTCGAGCGCCGACTTCCCGCCACGGGTTCGTCGTCCCCTCCGGTGAAACGCAACCAAAATGGAGCTCAGCCTTTTCTCCCCAGAACTGTGAAAGCACCGCCATCCCCCGTGGTCACCTGAGCAGGGCCCGGGCAGCTCACCTCGATCCCCCTCCCTCTTACACTGCCCCCTCTCTCTCTCTCTCTCTCTCTCTCTCTCTCTCTCTCTCTCTCTCTCACACACACACACACACACACACTCACACTCACACGCTCACACTCACACAGTTTCTGTTTCCTAAACCTCCAGAACCATCCCTCCAGATCGCATATCGGGCTTGGGCCCTCCCCTCCTTCAGCCCCTTCCCTGGGGTTAAAGTCCCGCCTTCTCAGTGTGTGACCCTGCCCGCCGCACCCACCCCCACCCCCCGCCACCTCTGTCTCTTTCTTGTTCCCTCCTCCCCAGCCTCAGCTTCAGTGTCACAGCGCTGTGAGCTGCCATCACCCCCTGGACGTCCCCCTCCTAGGTCTTTGTGACAGCCAGCTGCTTAGTGATGTCTGCCTGGGTCACCACTGTGCCCCACCTCCTAGCACCCCGCCTGGCACTTAGAAGTTTCCTTTAGTGAATGAAGGGCACAGGCCCTCTCTTCAAGTGGCTTGGAAGTCAAGCTCGGGGATGTAAGCTGGCACAAGTTAAATACAAACCTTGCTTTTATTAAACGGGTTTTCGTTGTTGATAAGTAAACTGTTGTGGCTTTTAAGTCACTATAAGAGTTCCTTAGGCAGACTTTTTTAAATGTTCACACACATACACCAGCACCTACTGTCTCCTTTTTACTATTGAAACAAAGAGTGAGTGATTTGGTAGGTTTGCTGGGATTTTCAGTGACTTAAGGCAATGCCCAGGCTGACTGAGGGCCAAAGAGTATTGCCAGCCCGGGGCCAGCGAGGAGGGCAGGCCGGGCCTGGCCGTGGGAGGGGTGGGCGCCAGTGTGTGATGCCGCCTCTCTGGGATCTGGCTTTGCCCGGGCTAGGGGGAGACCCGCCCAGGCCCTTGGGGATGGGGCCCGAGACCCCCCGTTACCCCCGCACCGGCGTCAGGCGCAGGCCCTTGGAAAGCAGGCTGTCCTGTAGTGGGGCCACATCACGCGCTCCAACGTGCCTTAGTGTGTCGTTAGGTTACTTCTGTTCCTTTCTCCGTAGCAAGCATGCAGTGGCGTGGCGGGAGGGGTGTGAAAGGTCCTGCGTGTCTCCGAGACGTCTATGAACGTCTCCACGTATTTTCTTTCAAGCCTCTGCTACTCAGTCCAAAGACCACACATACGCAAAAGCAAAATGCTCCGTGTTTTACGCGGTTTCTTGGATTTTTATTGGAGTGTAGTTGAGTTACAACGTTGTGTTAGTTTCAGGTGTACAGCAAACTGAATCAGTTATACATATACATACAGCCACTCTGTTTTAGATTCTTTTCCCTGTTACAGAGTATTGAGTAGAGTTCCCTGTGCTCTACAGCGCTAGTCCTTACTAGTTACCTGCTTTATATATAGCAGTCAATGCCAATCAAAACTCCACGTTTTTACGTTGGCTGTGCCTAACGGAGATATGTGGCTGGAGAAATAGGATGGGGGTCCCGATGGGTGACGAGCATCTGCTCGGAGACTCGGAGGCAGGGAGCCCCCCCCCCGCCGCCCCCCAGGAAAGGTTTGGTGCTCGGGGATGTTAGAGAGAGGGTCTGACGTCACCATGTGGCACTAAAACCCAGGCGGGCAAATTAGGCAGCCGTTCACCTTCGACACAGAGAAGCTCGTTATTTCTAAAGAGGCCCGGTGGCCATGAACCCTCAGGTGGGGCGGGGCGGGGGTCTCTTCAGACAGGAGCCGCGTGAGCCGTGAGCACGTCCCTGTGTTTCGGCTTGGGTTCTGTGTCCCCTTCACGATCTCCACATCTGAACTCGGCTGGGAAGCGTCCCGGGCGGGCGGTCATCCTGCGGTGGCCTCTGAGCTGTCCTCACTGCCGAGGCCCCTCAAGCTGGGCAGGGTCCTTCCAGGCCACCAGGCTCCCGCTGGACCGAGGATGCCAGCACCGGGCACTCCAGAACCTTCTGTAGGTCCTTGCACGGCCGTGCCGCTCGCAGCGCCGAGGCTCCCGTCTCCCCTCGGGCTCCGTCTCCGCCCTCTGCCTCCCCGGGACCCCTCTTCCTCCCTCCCTCAGTCGTGTTTCCATGCGCCAGGCCGTGACCCCACTGCTCCCCCAGACTTCTCCTTCTCTCTCCCATCTTCCATACTTGACAGTCTGTAGAGTCGCTTGGAATTTCCTGGCTTGGCGCGGGCTCAAAGCCTAAACTATGGACATAATGAAAAGCGGTGCATCAGACCAGCCGCCAGTTAAATAATGTTTGGGTTCTTGTCAGAATGTCACAGAGTACCCTGTCATTTTGTTTCAGCAACTTGTCCTTCTGAACGCGCAGTGCGCCTTATGGCATGCCAGCAGTAAAAATGTCACTTACAATAATTACTTTTTGGTGAAAATGCTTACTGACTTCCTACCTTCAAGCTGTTTTTTACACAGTGGGGAGATAATAAGAAATGACTTTATCCTGACTGCTCAAATGAACACTAAATGGAATTGGGGTTATTACTGCAGATAGAGGGCTGGGTATGGAGATTTAAACAGAGGATTGGGTAATCTGCAGAGAGATTTGTCTCTGAAAATCACGGCGGGCGTGGATTTTCAGTTGGAAGTTACGGCGGGCGTGGATTTTCAGTTGGAAGTTACGGCGGGCGTGGATTTTCAGTTGGAAATGACGGCGGGCGTGGATTTTCAGTTGGCTTCTATGAAAACCTAAGGCAGCTGTTGTTTGCCTGCTGTTTTTGGAATATAATATTTTTCGTAATCCTTTTATAGTTCCTGAAAGCTCTGTGTATTTCAGAGGGCCTTGAGTCACTATCTGTGTCTTACTAACCGGGCTACTCTTCTGCAAGATTCGAAGCCTTCCCCCCAGAATTCATCCACACAGATCACTTTTTAAATGTAACACCTTACTATTGCCATCAGAATTGGATAGATGGTCTGTGTAGCTGGGCTCTTAAAGCGAATCGTGCATTTTCAGTTGCCCCAGTCCCGCAGGCTGCAGACTCTTTGAGAGCAAGGTCTCTAATTTCTCTTATCCTTGGGGATTTCCCTGGTGGTCCAGTGGTTAGGACGTGGCCCCTGGTTCAGTTCCTGGTCGGGGAACTAAGATCCCACAAACCGCGAGGCATAGCCAAAAGTAAAACAAAATAAAGCAAAACAAAAAATTCTGTCTTATCCCCACCGCTGAGCAGAGTGTACGACACAGAGCAGGTGCTCCAAAAGAGTTTGCTTGGGCGAGTGAATGAATGAATGAAGGCAGAGGCAGGCTGCTGTGATACCGCAGTGACTGGCCGGTGGGGGCTTTCCACTCCTGAGCTGGTCAGATCCTCGCTCCACCCAACTGGCCTGGGCCAAGTCACGATGCCCGTCGGAGCCTCGGTTTCCTCACCTGGAGCGCGGGGTTTATATTTCCGCCACAGGACAATCGTGAGGATCGAATGAACCAGCGTGTAGATGCCCTTAGCCCGCGGCTGCGTTCAGGCGAGGTTGTAAAGGTGCTTCAGTTCCCTGCCCTCATCCTACAGGTGGGTCGGCTTTGAGGGCCTCACCGTCGCATTTCTGAGGTCCGGGCACGTGGATACGTGCCTCAGCAGTGCCTGGCGCCCAGTGAGCGTGCAACAAACGTTTGCTTGAGCACTAGCCGCTGTTACAACAGGTCATAGGATAGGGTCTCTTTTATTTATTTATTTATTTTATTTATCATTGGCTGTGTTGGGTCTTCATTGCCGAGTGCGGGCTTTCTCTAGTTGCGGCGAGCGGGTATTACTCTTCATTGCGGTGCGCGGGCCTCTCATTCACTGCGGTGGCTTCTCTTGTTGCGGAGCATGGGCTCTAGGTGCACGGGCTCAGTAGTTGTGGCGCACGGGCTTAGTTGCTCCTCGCACGTGGGGTCTTCCCGGACCAGGGATCGAACCCGTGTCCCCTGCATTGGCAGGCGGATTCTTAACCACTGCGCCACCAGGGAAGCCCCAAGAGTAAGGTTTCTTAACATCGTCTTCCCCTCACCCCAGGATGCTCCTGCTGCAGTGCATCCCCTCTCAGAACGGCACCCCACACACCCCATAGCCCAGGCCGCAACGTGGGACACACCCCCTCTTGCTCAGCCCTCTCCCTACATCCACCCAGCCCCCAGTCGTGTTGACGCGATCTCCTAAATCCCTCCTGAACCTACATACTTCTCCCCACCCCACTGCCTGCCCTCCTCAGCCACCATCCGCTGTCCCCGACGACCTCCTGGCCCCAGCCGTGCTGTCTGCAAGTTCATTCTCTGTACTGAAGCAACAGTGAACTCGTTTACTTTCTTACTCTTTGACGTTAGGCCTATAATATTTCACACATGAAATTACAGAATAACCCAGCGAATGCTGATCACCCAACTTTAGCCCTAACTAAAGGGCTAAACTGAATTGGTCATTATTCAATCCTGTTTCTGTTTTTTGTTTTTTGTTTTTGCGGTACGCGGGCCTCTCAGTGTTGTGGCCTCTCCCGCTGCGGAGCACAGGCTCGGGACGCACAGGCTCAACGGCCATGGCTCACGGGCCCAGCCGCTCTGCGGCATGTGGGATCTTCCCGGACCAGGGCACGAACCCGCGTCCCCTGCATCGGCAGGCGGACGGACTCTCAACCACTGCGCCACCAGGGAAGCCCAATCCTGTATTTTTAAGAAATAAAACATCGGCCTCTCCCTAGTCTCATTCCTCCTAGAAGTCAGCTACCGTCCGTCCTGAATGTGCACTTTGTCTTTCCTGGACGTGATTTTATACCCGCACTACGGGTCTAACTGCCACACACAGCACATGGCGCGTGCAGGCTTTCGGCCTGTGCACCAATGTTGTCATCTGTTTCGTTCTGCGCCTTGCTTTGTAGGCTCACCATTACGCTTTCATGCTGGTCCACGTGGCTGTAGTCCTGACCCTCTTGCCGCTGTTTATAGCACGTGGTATATCGTATGAACGTGCCCTGGCTCCCGACTGCCCCAAAATTAAAACAGACACCTTAACCAATTCAAAGGCCCTGCACAGCCCAGCCCCTGGGGACCACCTCTCTTTGCCTCATATTCTTGCTACACTCAATTTTATTGATGACTGAAACCCACCAGGTGTCTGGAACAATCTATCTCCCTTCCTTGTCACTGCTACTCCTCCCAACTTAGCTGGCTAATTCCTTTTCATGCCTGAAGTCCCCCTGAAATGTCACCCTCCCAGGAGGTCTCTGATCCCCAGGCCACATCAGCGTCCCCACCCCCCTGCTGTGTGCTGCGTTCACTGCCGTATTCCCACTGGCCTGACTCCACACACTTAGGGAATGAGTGAAAGAAGTATGGAATAATGCATCTTCACTCGTTCTTCCTGCTGGCGCTTTTGTCCTAAGTAAGTTGATAATGACACGTAATTCACATACAGTAAAATTCCCTCTGCCCGCATAGAAGCGTTCTGTGCATTTCAGTAATCAAGATATAGAATAATTCCATCAGCCTCCCAAAATTCCCTCGTGCCCCTTTGTAGGCAGCTCCTTCCCTTCATCCCTAGCAACACTAGGGATGTTTTCCTAAACTAGATCTGTTTTCCAAATCTAGATCTAGATTTCCAAAACTAGCTCTGTTTTCTGTCCCTGTAGTTTTACCTTCTCCAGAATGTCATCTAAATGGTATCACACAAGATGTAGCTGTTGAGTCTGTCACCAGCATCTCAGTCGTGCGCCAGGAACTATGGAAGAAACAGCAATAAATCATGAGATTTACACTACGTGCAGGGGAGACCTTTTTTTTTTTTTTTTTTTTGGCCGCGTTGGGTCTTCGTTGCTGCACGCGGGCTTTCTCTAGTTGTGGCGAGCGGGGGCTACTCTTCGTTGTGGTGCGTGGGCTTCTCATTGCCGTGGCTTCTCTTTGTTGCAGAGCACGGGCTCTAGGCACGTGGGCTTCAGTAGTTGTGGCACGCGGGCTCTAGAGCGCGGGCTCTAGAGCGCAGGCTCAGTAGTTGTGGCCCACGGGCTCAGTTGCTCCGCGGCACGTGGGGTCTTCCGGGACCAGGGCTTGAACCCGTGTCCCCTGCATTGGCAGGCAGATTCTTAACCACTGAGCCACCAGGGAAGTCCCAGGGGGCCTTTATATAGACAAATATGTTCAATTTAGTAACTACTCTTTTTTTTTTAACATCGAAATCAGGTTTCCTTAGCGCTGACCATGTGGCAGGTTCGTTCCTCATTACAACCCTGTCTGCATTTTTCAGATGAGGAAACCGGGATGTTGCAGGAAGTTAGGAATCCTCTTCAAGTTAGCACTGCCAGCTGGTAGAGGCAGCCCCCGTCCCCAGGCTCAGTGCCTCAGTGCCAAGCCCAGGGCTCCTCCTTCTTTTCTTGTTTAAATTATTTTTAGTTACACAGAAGAGCACAGAGCCTTGTTCTTTCAAAAAGTCTTGTTTTAATCAGAGGGCTCCATTTGCTAATTTTTGGAAAAGAAAATATTTCTTCTTCTCTGTTGACCATGTTTCTTGCTCTGTCAAGATGGTGAATCAGACGGGCACCTGTCCTCCCGGCATCGAGGGGCCCGGTCCCCTCCCCAGGGGTCGATGGGAGCTGGTTGATGGGTCTGGTTTTGTGGTGCTTACTGGAAGTAGCTTTCTAGAGAATTGAATTACTTTCCAATATGATGTTCCGAGCCTGTGGATTCGTGGTGTGTCCAGCGAGGCCGCTCCAGAAACGTGGGCCCGATTCTGCTCTCGGTGACCTGAGACCACGGTGGCACCTGTGTGCACCTGTGTCTGTTGGTGAACAGTTGTCACTCAGCCAGTACAGTTTAGACACAGCCTCAGGGTGGAGGTGCAGATACCAGCCACCCAGTACGTTCCCAGGCCCAGTGGGGTGTTGATCACGGCGGGGGGGCGGGGTTACCTTTGTCTGCAGTCACGGTTGGGAGCACGGAGGGACACGAGTAACGTGTGGCGAGCACCTCTGGTCGGTTCTCTCAGAGGGTTTTCCTGGCAAAAATGCGTGCGAGTGTCTTGCTGAGGATGCCTGGAAGAAAGAAACATGCCTCCACTCGAGCTATTCAGGGCGCCCGCCTGCGCCGGTGCCCAGAACAAAACAGGGGTGGTGCTCGGGCAGCAGTGCCGGCCGGTATGTTCTCCAGGCAGCCATGATTCTGACCTTGCTGTGGGTTAAAGGACACAAACCTGAGAAGAAATCTGTTTATCATGTGGGGAATTCATGCCATCCTTGACAGTATACAGTGAGCAAGATAAATGATCTGCCAAATTGGTCCCTCGCCTGGGTGACTCGGGGCAAGTTCACAGTGCAATTCCATTGCTGCTTCAGATTCAGAAATAACGTTTGCTGGGTTTTATATCCAGTTGTACGATGACCTGGAGGTGAGCCGAGAGGAGAAATCCGATTTGTAGGATTCAGCTTGCCTTAGGATTTATATGGACCATTTCTGCTGTTTACCTCTGTCTCTTCCACAGCTTCACAAACCAGTGTTTTTGGGGGGGGGGGGTTTATTTTTAACCTGATTTTCCAGGTTGAGGACACAGCGTTATGTGATGGTGGAACTCTGTCCTGGTTTAGGACGACAGATGGGTTCATCGGTTGAATTGCAGTTGTTTTATTGGGGATTTTCTCTTTCTAGGTATTTATACAAAATATCCCTTGTATCTGGAATACAGTTTCCATCCTCTTGAGTTGAGAATAGGTTGTCATCCTGGATATCGTATGTCCATCGAAGGACACTCCAGTTACACGATCAGTTAAAATTCAGTTGCTCCTTAGTTTTACATTTTCTTTAGTCAGGTCGCGGGTATTGGGGGTGGGGGGAGCGCCCACGTGTGCTCACACTCGCTGCGTGGCCCGGCCTCATGAGCTGTCATCTCTCTGGAGCTGTAGAGCCCTGTGACAGCGCCTGGCCTGGCCCCTCACACAGGGTGCTGTGGGATCTCCCCGTGTGCCGTGCCTGGTGGGAGCGGGGAGTGGGGCCAGAGACTGAACCCAGACTCTGGGCCAAAGGCAGGTAGGACCGCAGTGCTAGGTCACTTTGCATTTTCCCTATATTTGGAAATTAGGAAATGGCAAAAGCCCTTATTCCAGGCATCCCAAAACTAGAACGGATGTCAGGTTTTACGGGTAATGCTAACAGAGAGGCCCGAAGGGACCACTCAGCAACAGAGCACGGTGGCACTCCCTGCCGGGCACCTGCAACAAGACAGCTCCTTCTTAGGAAAGGAGAGCGTGGAGACCGGACTGCCCACGCTGGCCCCGTCTCTTCCGGTGTTGGTGACAGCATGGCATAGACAGAGAGCTAGGCTTTCAGAAGCACGTCCTGGGCTCTGGCAGAGAGCAGGGTGGGCACTCCTCTTCCATCGGCTCCCTCCAGGTAGGGCGTCATGGAGCCCTCCGGGATCACAGTGAGAACCGACCTGGGGTCCCAGCGCAGCACTAGGCGGCCGAGGACTTACGTCTCATCTTCAAGGGTCTTCATCGGTGTGGTGACCACGCATCGTAGGCAGCCCTCATTTAAAATACTGTGTCTATTCATTTTGTGCTGGAAATTATGGACAAAATAAGTATGCAAATTATAATCTCGCCAAGGTACTTCTGAATTATAGAATTAGGGGGTTCCGTCGGAAGAAGTCATGACAGTGATAGCACGTGACTAATAGGACGTATTTTTTAACAGAATGCCCTTTATTGAGCCTTCAGACCTTCTCTTTAAACCCCTAGTTCTTCTTCTGTTGCTGTTCTTTATTTTTTAATAAAGAAAATGAAAGGTTAATTCTCAGCCAAAAAACTATGAAACAATTCATTTAAATCCATAGGCCGCCATGCTGTCTCCTTCTTAAACAGACGTTTAATTAGTAATTCCTAGATCAGGAAAGTAGACGCACATGGTGAAAGACAGCTGTTTTCAGCCTCGGTTTTCTGTGTGCTTTGATTACAGAAAGCACTCCAAAGACCTCTGCCAGCTGCAGCCCTGCACCCGAGTCACCGATGAGCTCTAGCGAGTCAGTGAAGAGTTTGACTGAACTGGTCCAGCAGCCCTGTCCCCCCATTGAAACAAGTAAGGACGGCAAACCTCCGGAACCCAGCGACCCGCCCGCTTCAGACTCCCAGCCCACCACGCCACTGCCTCTCTCCGGACACTCGGCTCTCAGCATTCAAGAGCTGGTGGCCATGTCTCCAGAGCTGGACACCTACGGCATAACCAAGCGGGTCAAGGAGGTGCTGACCGACAACAACCTGGGTAGGTTCCCTCCCCCGCTGCTGCGTCAGGAGGTGGCAGGTCGTCTCCCGTCGGGAGTCCTCAGGAGGAGAGAGTGGAAGGGGGGCCTCAGGCTGAGCCAGCCAGAGGGTTTAAACATTCACAGGCTGCCTGTAAGAACCTAAAACGTCCTACAGTTGTGAGCAATAAGGGTTCATGAGGGTGTTAGAGGTCTAAGGTCAGTCCCAGCCCAGCCCCGCCCCACCCCTGCGCCCCAACCAGGACCTCTTGGAAGACAGGCATGCCGGCCGGAGCCAACTCGGGCCATACACTCCGACCACCGATGGGGGCAGCCCAGTGGAGCTCTGAATCCTGGGGGACGGGGTGGGGGTCGTGCAGGGCAGGGCAGAATCAGCTGAGCCCAGGAGCATCTGGATGGCGTCACGGGAGAGCCCGACAGGCAGGGTTCAGATTTGCTGTGAAGGCAAATCTGTGATCTGAGGGGTGAAACTTTTCACACCAGGGAGACGACTTCCCCCTCTTTGAGCAGAAGAGGCTGCATCGCAGCGTCACCCTGGATTTGGAGATGAGAGGCATCTTCACGGTTGCTCAGCTGGTCTTGGCTTCTCCGGGAAAGAAGATGCCTCCACTCCCAGGGTGTGTGAGAGGAGTAATAGCCACAAAGTGGGGGGCCAAGTTACAGACGAGTTACGCAGCTTGGTCAAGACTCAGTCATCCTCTTAACCTTTGACCTGGGATCTTGGGGGTGTTCATGGGTTAGTCTCTTAAAGTCATAGCAGGATGTGTGTGTGTGCGCACATTTTTTTTTTTTTTTTTTTTTTTTTTTTTTTTTTTTTGCGGTACGCGGGCCTCTCACTGTTGTGGCCTCTCCCGCTGCGGAGCACAGGCTCCGGACGCGCAGGCTCAGCAGCCATGGCTCACGGGCCCAGCCGCTCCGCGGCATGTGGGATCTTCCCGGACCGGGGCACGAACCCGCGTCCCCTGCATCAGCAGGCGGACTCAACCACTGCGCCACCAGGGAAGCCCTGTGCACACATTTTAAAGGGTGAGGGCCAGTAGCTTTCTTCAGGCTCTCAAATATGTCTGGGACTCAAAAATGATTGAGAGCCACTGCTGTGAAACCTCTAAAAGTAATACAGATAATTTTCTAAGAATAATCTCTTGATTTCCGCACCCCCACCCCCACCCCCCGCCCCATGCAACTGGGTGGGTCAAGCAAATAGTAACTAGCTGTTCATATATATCGCTTTCCTGAACATAACAAGCTCCTTGGAATGAAATGAGATTCACTTGCCAGGTTAGAATTAGGTGAAGTTTGTTGGAAACTACCACAACGAAAAAATGGTCAGGACCTAGGATGTGTTTATAGGTTAAACTGAGAGTTTAAAAAGCAGAGAGACCACAGGTTTACCAAAATCAGTAAATGTATATCTCAGTTAAAATGACTGATATCAGAAAAACTTCACTTCTCAAATCCAAAGCTTTCCGTACAGTAAACTTTTGCTTAGTGTCCCGCTTCTTACGAGGCAGTGCTCTTGTAACTGCTGTGAGCGCAGCTGGGGGTGTTTCCCTCTCACGGATGGAGGACGTGAGCCGCAGGGGGAACAAGCCGGTCGTCCACGGTCCCCCTGCACTAAGAGGCAGAGCCGGTGTCGTGATCCATAGGCATTATGGTACCAGACACTGGCCTCTGATCCCGGTCTCCACTTCCACTAGCAGTCCTGTTCATTTAAGTCCTCCCGTCCAGGCCTTCAGGTTGTGCCTGGTTCTCGTGCGTACCTTTAAAAGTGGTGGGGGCTTCCCTGGTGGCGCAGTGGTTGAGAGTCCACCTGCCGATGCGGGGGATGCGGGTTCATGCCCCGGTCCGGGAAGATCCCACATGCCGCGGAGCGGCTGGGCCCGTGAGCCGTGGCCGCTGAGCCTGCGCGTCCGGAGCCTGTGCTCCGCAACGGGAGAGGCCACGACAGTGAGAGGGCCTCGTACCTCAAAAAAAAAAAAAAAAAAAAAAGTGGTGGCCGCTCTTCACTGGCAGCTGAATGGCTCTCAGAGAAGAGACATTTTCTTTCTAAGCCTCCGACGAACATTGCAGACCTAACGCCGCTGTGCTCTCCAGAGCGCAATAGCCTCTGATCAGCCTGGGGAGCGGGCTGCTTGAACTGCGGGCACAGACTTTAGAGTTGGAAATGGCCTGCTTTTCAGGAAAATAAAGCTGAGGAGCTCTTTCTTCTTCTCTTTCCTGCTGTGACCTTGGGTCAAGTGGCCTGTTTTCTCAGCGGGACCTGGTAACCTCACTAATCGTGAAGGGAGCCAGTGCAGACGGCCCTGTGGTTTGAGGCTGTAAAAGGAAGGTCTCCCCATGAGCTGCTCAACTTCCTGAGCTCGGATTTGGGATTAACCACCTCTGATAAAAGCTGCAGGTGTCCTCCAGGCCTCGGTTCATCCGAAGCCCAGAGGCTTTTTTGAGAGAAACCTTGTGTGTAGCTAGAACGCAAGAGTAATACTGACTCCATCACCAGTGGAGTCTGGTACCAGTCTGGTTGAGGAAGTGCTTCTACAAAGTGCTCACTCTAAGCCGGGACCCAGCTGATCAGACTGTGGGTCTCGAACCCCCATTTCTGATTTTAACCTGACACATGCTGCTTCCGCCAGATCCCTGGGTCTCGGCAGTGACATCACTCTTGGTTGCGTTCTCTCTCTAGGTCAGCGCTTGTTTGGGGAGACCATCCTAGGGCTCACCCAAGGCTCCGTCTCCGACCTCCTGGCTCGCCCAAAGCCCTGGCACAAGCTCAGTCTGAAGGGGCGGGAGCCCTTTGTGCGGATGCAGCTGTGGCTGAACGACCCCAACAACGTGGAGAAGCTGATGGACATGAAACGGATGGAAAAGAAAGGTAACTCCCCGCCGCCTGCCCCAGCCAATCGCTTTCTCGTTTATAAACGCGCTGTTGCTTTTAAAGCCTTCACACCGAGCTGAGGAGGCACACTGATCCATGCCCAAGGGACTGTAAGGCAGGGTGAAGGATCTTTTGATGGTCATCCACCGATGAGGACCGAAAAGGACTGGGAAGATTTGTGGCTTTTTCTGCCCAGCAGCCTGAGCCCACAGGCATTTAGCCCTGGGGGGCGCTGTGATCATTCCTCAGTCACCCTGGCGACCAGTGTACCTTTTTCTTCTTCAGGAGAATAAGGCCACATGGTGGTGGCTCCTTTGTTGTCTTTTGTTTTGTTGGATGGGTGGGGTATTAAAACACTTCATCGCAGGAGTACCACATGGCAGGGCTTCCACAAAGAGGTGGTTGAAAAATGCATTTGTAAATAAGAAGTCTCTGGTTCAGAGAAGTTAGCCGCCTCCTTGGAGGTCACCCAGCCCGGAGAACAGCAGAGCAAATTCCTGCCAGGACAGACCTCTCTCTTGCCGTTACGTTATAGTCTCTGGGGCTGTAGAGGATACGACCTCCTAGAGAGCTAAGAGCAGCTCTCTTCTCCAGACGCACCCTGAGCCCTCTCAAATGCTGAGCAGCGTTCTGCTGCAGGTTACGACACAGGAGAAACCCTGAGGGATCTCCTCGGTGGCAGGAAGTGACACCTGCTCCGTGTCCTGGTTTGCACTGCACGTGCCGCCCCTCGTCATTGAGTCCTCCCCTTGGAGGGGACAGTCCTGGGTCACCTTTAATGCTGCGAGCTCACCTGGTGGCTGCTGAATCCCGTAGATGTGGAAGAGTGGGCAGCAGCTGCTGGTCTGGCCGTAGGAAGCTGTGACCGCCCCCCTTCCTCAGCTTCTGCAGGGGACCTCACCAAAGAGTGGGCATCACGACCACCCGCGTGACTGTGCCCGGCCCCACGGCCAGCGCGCCTGAGCCGGGGGCGGGTGGAGCCCAGGCTCGTACCCTCTGAGTTCACCAGGGGCGTGTGCTGCTCACCTCCAGCCGGGCACCACCGTCCTCACCCAACCGGGGAGCGGGCTGGGCTCCTAGGGGGAGGGAGAGTCTCTGCTCTAGAGACTTCTAGTTTCAGAGTGCCTCCTATTTGCAGACACTGTGCTGAGACTTCACTCAGCCCACAAAACTCCATCCGGTAGAGATGTTATTATCCAGGGAAAACGAGGCTCTGGCATCACGAAACTTACCTGACTTCAAGCTGGCCTAAGCAGGAATCTAAACGTGGGCTGTTAGGCTTCACAGCCAGTGCTCTCAGATATGCATGTGTTCTGCTGCCCTGGGCCGAGTGCCTGCCACGCCGGGACCACGTGCCCAGGCAGCGGCTGCCACGCCAGCCGGGGCCCTCCGGGGGGCTCCTGCCCTGCCCGCCCTCAGGCTGCAGACCAAGGCTCTGACACAGGCCGCAGCCGTGGGCAGCTCCAGGCAGCTGCCGGCAGTGCTGCAGGCTCCAGAGGCCTGGTGCCACGTCACACACACACACACACACACGCACGCACGCACAACTTTTTGACTTTTTATCATGGGCAATTTCAGACATAAAAGCAGAGAGAATGGTATCGTGAACCCAGTACGTCCATCACACTTTCAACAAGAGCCCCAAGCGGCTCTGGAGCTGCTGCTCTGTCAGAAGGCGTCCCTCCCGAAGCCGCCTCCTGTGCTCGGGCCCTGGCCCGACCACTCCCTGCTGTGCCTCTCCTGGGCCAGCAGGAAAGGACCTCAGCCTCCACAGATAGATCTCTGGGGGCTTCCTAGGCCTCCACTCCCTCCTGCACAGGCTCTGGGCGCCATCTTGTGTCACAGAAGAGTTACTGTCTCACTGGGGCCCAGGCCCCTCCTCACATCCCAAAGTCCCTGAGCAGCTGCAGGCCCCCCGTCAGCTCTCACTGGTAGGGATGCTCATAACCAGCCCCCGCGGGAGGCCGAGGCATCTGACCCCTCAGACACAACAGCGGGTGGCCCCGGGCACAGCACTGCCTGTGATCTCCATAGACGATCGGTCACCCGCCCAGCGCGAGGGGGCTGGCTGGACAGACCAGGCTCATTCCTTTGTAGCCTCTTGACTCTTCACCACATTCATTTTAGGGGGAGAAGATCATCTTCTCAATTCTGTCTGAGTTCTAATCATAAAATGGCATGTTAAGTAACTCCCTAGCCTCAGTTGCTGCATCTGTAAAATGGACGTAATGCTTTTTCCGGTTGTAAGGATTAGAATGTACCTAGTATAACAACCAGCACATATAAGCGCTCACTAAATGAGAGTTATTAAAATAATTTGTATCCCTTTAAAATAGATGAAAATAAGCTTTGCCCCCCAGTCTAGCCTACGTTAAAAATTCTGCAGCAGGCAATGCAGACTGTAGGATTCCCACGTGTGCTGCACTTCCTCCTCTTCCGTAAAGCTTTTGCTGCTTCTCCCTTTAGCGCAAATCTTTTATTGTTCTCCTTTCTTTCGTTCTTGTAAATCTCTTTCTCTACCCTAGTCCGCCCTCTGCTTTCTGTTCCCTTCACGAGATAGCCCTGAACCTACCTGTTCACACAGTTCCAAGCACGTGGAGACACACACACGCAGCCTCAGCTAGCTCGGGGGCTGGGCTCCCCTCCCCGGAGGCTACAGGTGGACCCTGATAGTCTTCGGTGACATTTGAGACCCACATGTCAGTGCTGCTGAAGTGTGTCTCCCTGACTTCCCTCGGCTCCCGTGCACACAGCCCCGGGCCCCGCTCCCGTGCCGTGGCGGGGCAGGGCAGAGGCGGGGAGCGGGGCTGGCCACCATCTGGCCGCACAGGGCAGGCAGTGCTTCCCAGAACAGACTTAGGTCAACCTCAGTTGTCACTCACTAGCCGTGTGACCTCAGGTGAATCACTGAACCTCTTAGGCTTCAGTTTTTCCGCCTGTAAGTAGGAATGATACCGGTCTGTCCCCCGTAGGGTAACTGTGAGAACTAGATGACCAGTGTCTGCTGCTGCTGACACACACTGCTCTTATTACTCCGTGCCGTTGGAGTTAAATAGCACTGTTTCTCAACTTTCATCAGTTGTAAGAAGTTTTAAGGAATTTTCAGACCGTATTCCAAATTAGTTCACTAGAATGACCTCCGTGGGTTATTCGTTCGCTCAAGAAGTCCAAATGGTTTTTAAGTTGAAGCGTAGCTGGTGATTAATGACACGTAACAACAGAAAGGAGCAGACGAAGCACACGTAGCACTGGTAGAGCAAATATCTCCCGGGAGTCAGCCCGCATTTCCCTCGCAGCCCACTCAGCACATCCCCAGGTGACAGTCGCCCCTGAGTCTCTGAGCCTCGTCTCAGCCCGCTGCCCACCGCTCCTAACCCTTATTCCACAGTAAAAAGACACGTGAACAGCACACGTCCTCCCCTCGCGCCAGCCGCTCTGCCCTCCAGGCCACTCATTTCCTGACCTCTGAGCCCTGCTCTGGCCGCTCCTCCACTCCTGGGTTAGGAGCCTCCTCCAAGCTCTGTCCAGCAGGTTTTCTCGAAGGCCCTTCCCACCTCCATCCGCCGGCCTCCTGCTCGCTGTCTACGTTTTCTCAAGACTGTGGCCCCTGGATCAGCGCCTCCCTCCACGCCCATGTCCTGCCTCATCCAGGGGAATTTTAAGACCCATCTGACCTGTGCAGCACCCAGGCCTCAAGTTCTTTGACCTCCTCAACCCCTGATTCCCCAAATTACATCCTTGCCCACAACTACTCTACCTCTCGAAGCCTGAGTTCAGGTGCCCCGTCACTGACCACATTCCACTGTCCGTCCACCTTTCCACGTTTCTCCATTCATCCCACCTGATCCCAGATGGCCTCCAGAGCCGGGATATCCCCTCCCAGCCTTTCCCCCAGCAGCTTGCCCTCTGCTGCCCTTCTCTCCTTCCCCAGAACACCACCCCCCGCCCTGATCCCCACTTTGGTACTCTCTGGCCATGATACTCTATCGCACACCTTTTCATTCCTCATCCCCCTGCAAATCCCAGCCTTGAGTTAGCGCCCTGCCCATCTTCTTCACCCAACCTCCTTGGCGTCTGGGACCTACACGGGTCGCTGCCGCCTCAGATTTGTATCTCCGGTTTCAGTAGGGTCCTCTGTGCTTCTCCCCGCCCCCGCCATCACCCCCTCCATCCCCACCACCATTTCTCACCGACCTGTCTCAAGACTCCATTTCCATCTCTTCAGATCGCCTCTCCTCCTGCCTTCCTGCTTCATAAAGAAAACCAAGGCCGTCGACTCTCCCCACCTCAGTCCCTATAAATGTGTCTGTATGTCCCCCCCTCCTGCTCCTGTATTCAGGACCCACCTCATGCGCCTCCGGTGGCCGTCTCCTCCCTCACCTGTAGCCCCAGCTCTCTCTGTCTTCTCCCCCATCAGCTTGGAAACATCAGCTCTCTCTCATCTTTAAAGGGCCACCCTCGACCTGGGACTTCCCTTCTAGAAGCCATCCTGTCTCTCACTCTTCTTTTACAGTTAGGCTTCTTAGAATAGTAACTCCTGCCCACTACCTCCACTTTCTCACCTCCTGTTCACTATTAAGTCCACTGCAGTCTGGCTTCTGCTCCCACAGCTCCGCTGTATCTGCTCACCGAGGCCTCCAGTTACCTCCTAATGTCTAAGCACCCAGGACATCCTGGGTGCTTGTTGGACCTTCCTTTCTGCGGCACTGACACAGGGACCCTCACTGCTCACTCATCCCTTCCTCACACCGCTGTCTCCTGGTTTGCCTCCCGTCTCTGTATCCTTCACGGCTCCTGCTTCCTGGGGTACCCTCTGCATGTGGGGCTTTTCCAGGATTCCATTCTCGGCCTTGCTCTTTTTCATCAAGGTCGCTGACTTAACTACAAGTTCTGTTCTAGTGGTTCCAAGTTCCTCTCTCTAGCCCGGACCATTCTTCTGAGCTTAACACCTGTCTTTCCAACTGCCTACAGAACATGTCGACGTGGGTGACCCAGAGACCCCTCAAACTCCACGTTTCCAAGACGAACCATCATCTCCTCCCTTTAATCTTCTCCTTCTGTGATACCCAGCCCAGTGACACCAGCACGCACCTCACCTCCCACACCTGAGACCAGGGGGCCGTCCTCAGCGCCGCTCACTCTGGTCCCTCACCGAGTCAGCCACCACGTCCTGTCAGTTCCACCCCTCACAGCTCCACCATCTGTCTGCTTTTCTCCGGCCCCATCACCACTGCCTTGGTGCAAATCTTTATTCTTCTTTCCTCCCGACTGGGCTCCTTCCTTCCAGTCCTTCCCACTCCACCCTCCGAGCTGTCGCCAAGGCAGCCTTTCAGAAACAGAGAGCTGATCACATCATTCCCCTCATTAAAATCTTTTCGTCTCTTCCCACTGCTTTCTAGGTAATGTCCAAACTTGTGGCCTACCCTGGCCGCCCATCTCTCCACCTTCAGGTCCAACAACTCCACCACACCCCACACCCCATGTGCACGCGCATGCGCGCGCACGCGCACACACACACACACACACACACACTTTGACCGTGCTGTTTCGTGCCTCTGTGTGTGTCTTTGCACACACCATTCCCGCTTTCTGGAGCAGCCTCCTACCATCTTCACTTCGCTGCCTAGTTTTTCTAGTTAATCCCTTTGTCCTTCAAGATTCAGTTTATAATCACCATGGCTCCCAGGAAGCCTCCCCGGCCCCCTCCCCAGGCTGAGCTGAGTACTCTCCCTCAGCGCCCACCTCCGTGGCGCCCCACGCTTGCCTCCCTTATCACACCTGACTGGGGTCACCTATCTGTGTACTTCTCTGTGTCCCCACTAAACCGTGGGTCATGCAGGGACAGACGGGGACCTCACGTCACGACAGAGCAGGTCCTCGATGACTGTGTGTTCGGTTTCAGAATGGTTCTAGCCCAGGTGTTTCGAGTTGCTCTCAGAAGAGCAGGGAGCTGCCACAGTCCACACGGCAATGTCTGGGAGTGGAGGGCGGAGGGCGTACCGCGCGGTGGCGGGCCGGGGCCGGGGCGCGTCTCCCCGCTGGGCCTGCCCCTCAGTCTGCCTCCTCTCCCTCCCTCAGCCTACATGAAGCGGCGGCACAGCTCGGTCAGCGACAGCCAGCCCTGCGAGCCCCCCTCCACTGGCATCGACTACAGCCAGGGCGCCAGCCCCCAGCCCCAGCACCAGCTGAAGAAACCCCGAGTGGTGCTGGCTCCCGAGGAGAAGGAAGCTCTGAAACGAGCGTATCAGCAAAAGCCATACCCGTCACCAAAAACCATCGAAGAGCTCGCCACCCAGCTCAACTTGAAAACCAGCACCGTCATCAACTGGTTCCACAATTACAGGTACGGCCCTCCTCTCACCCAGTAGGTCAGCTGCAGCTTAGAGGACGCGCGCTCACCCAGTAGGTCAGCTACAGCTTAGAGGACGCGCGTTCAGCCCTCGGGAAGAGGCCGACAGGTACTGCAGACGCTGGCTGATCACCGTGCACAGGGACGACGTGCTGGGGACTGATAAATTGGTGTTTGGTCAGTTAATTGGCTTCTTATTCGTATTGGCGTTTTAAACCCCAAAGACGTAGGGTCATATGGTTAGAGACCAGAACAAAAATCTCTCAGGGCTATCATTTAAAAAGGGAGAGTGTAGTCATTCATGGTTCCACAGTAGTGACCGTGTATTTGGTGATTTTTTTAACGCTTTCTCAGGGTCTTTTACAGT
This sequence comes from Leucopleurus acutus, assembly GCF_964270905.1. NCBI lineage: Eukaryota > Metazoa > Chordata > Mammalia > Artiodactyla > Delphinidae > Leucopleurus > Leucopleurus acutus. Next base: position 8,127,163 of record NC_139158.1, read on the forward strand.
ATTGTTTTCCAAATTAGTTTGATTAGTTTTGTAATTAAATCAATTAGGTAGTGTAAGACCCTTTCTTCTGGGAAAGTCATGAGTTAATGAAGATTTATTGAGCATCTACTAGGTCTACAGACACTGAGCTATGTGTTGTAACCAGCACTGTTATCACTTGATCCTCACAACTGTGTAAGAGATGTAGTTTTTTCCACGTTTTATAGATGAAAACATAAAGCGCAGAGGGGTTAAATAACTCACCTGAGGAGGGAAGGGCCCAGTGCTCTCCTCTAGAACAAAGGACTGGGGTAAAGTGTTTGGATTAGGTAATGGAGAGCCACTGAGAGATAATGAATTGGCGATCACTGCTAAAACCAAGACTCCCTACTGCTAGAAACCAAGAATCCTCAGTGGCCTGATGGAAATTCCTGCCTGTCTAATGCCTTGTATGCGGCCATCTCGATCGCTAGTTCCCATCAAAACATCACTTTCCCTAGGGCTCAGCAGAACCGGGGTAGGTGCTCCTGGTTATACCAAGGCGACAAGTACACATGTATAACCAGTGCAGGCGGAGCCCTCATGGTTCCTCACCTGAAGGAAGTGGCAGGTAACGTAAGATCACAGACAGTCAGGGGCTAGAGGGAGGAGTTGTGTCTCAGACTGGGGCCTGCCTCATCGGATAGGCTCTGCTGGAGCTTCTGACAGGGCACAGTTGTTCCCAGGTTCTGAACAAATTGGAAAATTTTTAACTATTAGATGGGAGCCAAAATAATACCTTTATTGCTGATGAAGGGCCGCGCCAGCAGATGCAGCTTAGTGTGGGGGCCAAACAGCCTTGCTCCCTGACCCTGAAAACCAGGCCAGTTTATCCATCACGGCACCACTGGCCCCCGCAGGCCTCCCCGTGTGCAGGCTGGCTCCCAAGAAGACAAAGTACACGAGCTGAGCACGGCTAGCTTATTCATCCTAAACTTACCAATCAGATGAAAACAGAGGCAGAGTAAGGTCAGCAGTTACAATAACGGAGAGCTCCCTCTGCACGGAAGGAAACCTCCAAAGTAGTAAACTGAAGTGCAGTGAAGGCTAGTGAATGGAAACGTGGGCAGAAGCTCACCCGAGCCGCTCCTTGCCAGGTGTCCTTTCACTTTCTAGACACAAAGGTGCGTTTGAATGTGTACTTTTGAGTCCTCTGCGAGTTATGTCCATTTTAATGCAAGAACCATAACCCTGGACAGGGGTGCCGGGAGCTGTAGATGGCTGAGTATCTGGGTAAAGGTGCTACCAGTCGCACAAAACATCTCCAAAGCCATTGCCCCTGGCCCTGCTGGGGCCACCTTTTTTTTTTTTTTCCAGATCCCCCTACAGGCCTCAGTCGAGTGGCAGTCACTGCCTCCTGGCCAGGGCACGCGCTCTCCACGTTTCCCAGCTGGCCTCCTGACCACCACAGTAATGCCAGCTGGTCATTGTGGAGATGCCTCGCTTGAGCATTTAAGCAAGTTCAACTATAAAGAGAGAAGGGGGAGATGGGAAGAATAGCAGTAGAACCTCAAAAGCTAGCCATGAGCTCAGGTCCGGACCTAGAGTAGGTGGATGTGCAATAAATGCTTTCTGTCAAACATACTCCACGACAAAGCAGGCTGGTAAGTCAAGTGGCACAACGGAGGGCAGAGGAGAGTTTCACCTGCAGAGATCTGGATGGAATATCCTGGAAGAGGTATGATACGGCAGAGTCTTGAAAGAAGAACTGAACTAGAGAAGAATTTTATAAGCCACAAAATAGGCTGGATGAGAGGCGACACCAGGTCATTCAGAACTGGCATAAAGCCCAAAGAATTGCAGTCCCTTGCCTAAGGTCACCCAAAGGAAGAGTGCAGAGCAGAGATTCCAGCTGAGCGAGCACTCTCTCCGTGGCTTTAGCTCTTCCGCTTAAACGCTTAGACTAGACCAGCTTACCTGGTACATCCCTGAGAGCTTCACACAAGGACGAGCGCACAGTAGCACTCAGCACACATGCGCTGAACGCGTTTTAGTTCCTAAGCGAGAGGGCAGTTTCTTAGGTTCTTTCCACAGGAGTTAAACAGAAGTTGACTTATTTTTTACTGCGCCACTGGAACCCTTCGTAATGTTTGGGGTCGATTTTTGCCCCCATCAAAAAAATAAAATAAAACTTTACTTCCTCTTATCCTTTCACCCTAAGGAACTTAGAAGTACTCTAGGGTGACCATTTACCCAGGAATTTCAGAGCAACACAGCACAGGACACCTGGTCTCCTGCAGAAGAACAGGTCCATTAGAAGAAACTCTTCCAAGCCCTAAAAGCCATGGCGTCCTGTCAGCCTTGCATGACTTGTGTCTGAAAAGCAGATTTGTTTCTGGGACCTGATCTTTCTAGACCAGAAGATAATCCTCCTCAGGGACATGGAGACAAATCTAGGCTAAGAAGGATGACGTCTCGTATCTGCTGAGCATATAACATGTGCCAGGCACCAGGCCAAGAGCTTTGTAGATGTTATCACTTCCTCTGATCAGCAGTCGAATTCAGTGCTTGCTGCCAGCCCCGTTCTACAGAGAAAGGTTATTATACACGTTAGCCGAGCCAGCGAGGGTGGCAGCCTGGATCCCAGGCCCTGGGCATGAAGTTGTCCCTTTCCTCCCTCAGCCCTTCTGTCTCAGCCTCAGTGCTTACAACGGGGACTTTGTCGTTGAAAAGGCAGCTAGATGGTAAGAACAGAAGAATAGTTCCTTTTTTTTTTTTCTTTTACTTTTTTTTTTTTTTTTGGTCTACTTTGTGTCCTGTAATATACATCAATATTTAATTGTAACATCTCCGCAGGGAAGACACTATTCTCCATATTTTTCTGCTAAGGAAACTGAAGCTCATAAAGGTTAAGGAACTTGCCCAAGTTGCCCGGCTAGTGAGTGACAAGCCAGATTTCAAACCCAGGTTTTGCCTGGTTCCAAAAGGCCTGTTCCCCAAGCCGGGCCAGGCTGCCCCTGAGACTCAGAGTTAGTCCAGGGTGGGCCTGTGGCCTGGATGGGACCAAACCCTCAGCTGCCCGTCTAGCCTCCCACCTCCGTAACCAGGGTGGAATGGGATTGGGTGTTCATGCCAACGGGCATTTCTGGCTGCCAAAGGGCTTAAAAGCCAGTAAAGAGCAGGTTCGCCCTCCCAGCAAAGTGCCCAGGAACCTGTTTATGGGAGCTGCCATTTCACGGGCTCCCAAGGTCGCCCAAGGGAAGGAGAAAAGTCTTCCGTTATCCCTGGGAACTTCCGGGGGGCTTCAGGATCTCACCCGGGTAGCTCTGGCTCAGGAATCATCTTCAGGACAAGGGTCAGAGCTCACCCTATGCGTGGAGCAAAAAACTATGTAGCAGATAACCATGACCAGAGTTCTGATATACTGGACTCAACTACAGCCGGATTCTCCCTGGCCCCAGCCTCCCTACGTCCAGCACAGGAGCTGGCATATCGTGGGTTCTCAAAAAATGTTACCTTTATTGAGTTATATGCACCATATAAAATATCTTCGTGTATGCCTAACCCCAGGGCTTTCTGCAGGCCCAGTTTCTGCAGGACACTGGGCTTGGTGCTCATTTCCCTGAAGATGCTTTTCCACTAACAGTTGGCTCACGATCAGAGGCTCTTTCAGCTCTTTGGAAGAAACACCTCGGGAGACTTCTGATTGAGCCCAGTACTGTGAGCGTGATGGGAAGAGAAATTCCAACACAAGACAAAACAGACTTAACAACAGCCCTTTCATCACGTCACAAAGGCTCCAAAACAGGGAAGGCCAGGCCGTCCCTGGTGGCGCAGCGGTTGGGAGTCCGCCTGCCGATGCAGGGGACGCGGGTTCGTGCCCCGGTCCGGGAGGATCCCACGTGCCGTGGAGCGGCTGGGCCCCTGAGCCATGGCCGCTGAGCCTGCGCGTCCGGAGCCTGTGCTCCGCAACGGGAGAGGCCACAACAGTGAGAGGCCCGCGTACCGCAAAAAAAAAAAAAACAGGGAAGGCCAGGGCCCTTCTGTAGCTGTTTCCTCCAGACCCCACAAAACAGTGAAGCACACTTTCCACCGTAGGCTGAACTCAGCTTGATTAAAACATGCTTGGTGCGTTGGAGCACGTTATTTGGTCTCCCTCCTGCTTGATCAGAAATGACCCTTTCCTGGTTTTCTTTTAGAGGAGGGAGTTAGTTGAAATACATGATTTGTCAGAATCCCGCCTCAGCCTTGACCAGAGGCCCTGCCTGGCCCGTGGCTCAGAGCGGGACACTGAAGATTTTCACTTTGGGCGCCGTCTAGCAATTGGTTCTCTGTCACGAAGTCCAGATGAGGAAGCAGTGGTTATCATTCATGCTCTCCTTCCACATATGAATTCAGTCGGCCTTGATCACTGTACACCAGGCACCGTGCTAGGCCTGGGGTGTGCTGAGAATGGGACCTCGCCATTCACAGCCTGGTTGGAGGTCGACTGGCATGGAGGTGGAGGAACCGTGCCATTAAATAAGTAAAGCTGGCGCTCCATCCTTGTGAAGAGGGGACTGGCATGCCAGCCAAGGGACAGGTTACGCAGAGGCACCGAGTTTAGGAAACCGCGGGGTCTTTGCTGGCTCCTGGCTGGGAAGGGTGGGGCGGCTTTCAAGAGGGGCCGCCCAGGAGCGGGCCCTGCTCTGCTCTGGGGCCCACAGGGGCCTCAATGGCTGTTCGGCGGGTGGGAGTGTAAGATGCGGTGCGGTGGATGGAGAGAGGGCGTCGGGGCGGAGATGGCAGGAGGCTCAGGCCGCAAGGGAAGGGGCGCAGAGCGCCCGTGCGCGGCGGCCCCCTCATGGCGCCCCCCTGCTTGTGTCTCGTAGGTCTCGGATCCGCAGAGAACTGTTTATTGAGGAGATTCAGGCCGGGAGCCAGGGCCAGGCCGGGGCCAGCGACTCGCCGTCGGCCCGGAGCGGCCGGGCAGCGCCCAGCTCGGAGGGCGACAGCTGCGACGGCGTGGAGGCCGCCGAGGGCCCGGGCGCCGCGGATGCCGAAGAGTCGGGCGGCCCCGCGGCCGCCGCCAAGTCTCAGGGAGGAGGGCCGGCCGAGGCGGCCGCAACCGCGGCCCCGGAGGAGCGGGAGGAGGCGCCGCGGCCGGCGGAGAAGGCGGAGCCGCCGCCCTCGGGGACCCCGGCCCCGGACGCCGCCACCGACGAGAGCCGGCCCCAGGCGCCACCGCCGCCGCCCGAGGGCCCCGCGGACGGCCCGGGGCCCGTGCCAAACCCCGCCGCCGCCGCGCCCGCGGCCGGGGAGGACGCCGCTACCTCAGCCGCCCCGCCGGGGGAGGGCCCGTGCAGGGCCCGGGACGGCGCCGACAGGAGTTCCGCTTTGCCAAGCACCAGCGCGCCCGCGGCCGCCCGCAGGCCCAGCTCGCTGCAGAGCCTCTTCGGCCTCCCGGAGGCAGCGGGCGCCAGGGACTCGCGAGACAACCCCTTGAGGAAGAAGAAGGCCGCGAACTTGAACAGCATAATCCACCGCCTGGAGAAGGCCGCCAGCCGGGAGGAGCCCATCGAATGGGAGTTCTGAGAGGGCGCCGCCCGCCCGTCCCGCCGAGCCGGGCCGAGCCGGGCCGAGTCTGGCCGAGCCGGGCCGCGCCTGACCGGGCAGGGCAGAGTCGGGCCGAGCTGGGCCGAGTCGAGCCAAGTCTGGCCGAGCCGGGCCGAACCGGGCCGGGCAGGGGGGGGGCGCCGACTCCGCGGCCTGGACCTTGTTGCGCACTTACCGCCCTGCGGGCCACAGGGCAAAATCGCCATAGGCCAAGGTGCATATAGAAAACAAAGGAGCATTAAGCCCAATCTATGTCGTGTTTTCAAGGAAGAAAACGGAAATGTGTCGTCGAGCTTTTTTGTACCCTGAAGTGTTTTTTTTATTGCCCTAAGTGATTTCCACAGGTTCTGGAATAACTCTTACAGCTTTGCCTTGCGCCCTCCTCTTTCGTGTGGGCTTTAAAAAAAAAAAAAAATCAAACCCACATATTAAAAGGGGGCTTTTTATCTGCCATCTAATGGCTTCAGAGCGATAATACACTATTATCTTCTTAAACCAGGAAAAAAAGGGGGGGGGGATTTTTCAGAAAAATTTAAAAAGAAAGTTTTTGTAGCTGTTCAGTTGCCACTAAGAGATTGCACAGTCACACCGACTCTAAACACACTAGTTTGGATTCCTAAATATTTTCAAGCAAAGAATCTTCTCCTTTGAAACTTTGAATTAAAGTAAAACACATTTACTTCACATATTTTTTAACAAAAAGAAAAGTCACATCAGGAAACTCTCTGATTTTGTGGTAGCTGACGTAGTGTTTTCTCGTGCGTGAGTAGAATCCTGACACGTAGTGCACATTGATCCATAGCTTTAACTGACTCTGGGCTTTTGCTTACCAGGGTTTGTTCAATACACTCCATTCTAGGCCAAATCAGGACAAAAAGAAAAGATCCGAATCTAGGTATTTTATAATCTGCTTTTTAACCTCTAACCGCAGAGCACGCTGATCAGACCTCATATCTCGGAGGTGTAGGAGACAAGTTAGAACTGTAGCATGTACCCGTTCATTTTGTTTAATTTATGGTGTCTTACGTCTGTGTTAGTGCGTCCTGCACACGTACGAGCGTTGAAAGAAAGGAGGAAAGAGTAGGCCGCGAAGGTCGCCGCAGGCAGATCTGGGGCCACACAGGGCCCCTCGTAGGCAGCAGTCTTTCCACGACACAGAAGGCACCGCACCTCACACCACTCTCCCGGGCACCTGATGGACTGAGCCCCACCAGGGGACGCCGCTCCCTGGGCCTGGGCAGGGCTTGCGCATGCGCGCACTCTCTCTCTCTCTCTCTCTCTCTCTCTCTCTCTCTCTCTCTCTCTCTCTCTCTCTCTCTCTCTCCCCCTCCCCCTCTCCCCCCTCCCCCTCCCCCTCTCCCCCCTCCCCCTCCCTCCCTTCCTCCCTCTCCCTCCCTCCCTTTCTCTCTCTCTCTCTCTCTCTCTCTCTCTCTCTCTCTCTCTCTCTCCCCCCCTCCCTCCCTCCCTCCCTCCCTCCCTCCCTCCTTCCCTTTCTTCCCACCACAAGCACTGATGACTGTTGACGTCGTGGGAAGCCTCCTTCCTTCCCTGCAGAAGAGAGAACGTGGCAGTCTGGGCTCGGCTCCCACCCCCGTAGAGATGGCCCAAACTCACACCAAAACGCTGATGCTCTTCACTTCCAGACCAGACCGTTGGCCCTCCATTCATTTTGCCTCTTGGAACGTTCTTTTATGCACAGTTTAGGGCAGTCTAAGTACAAGTCAAAAGTCTAACTTGTCTCTGATTCCTCCTGTCGTCTATGTGTATATGCGTGAGAACAGAGGTGGATGAGAGTGTGCGTGTGTGCGTGTGTGCAATTTTATACGTCTGTGTATTTTCTTAAGTACCTGTGCACACATAGAGTGCATTACTGCCACCTTTTTTCAATAAGCTGTTTTATCAGTTATGGCTTCTACAAGTTTGCTAATTTAGACTCCTTTATTGCCATATCTTTAAACTAACAATAGATGATTTCGGTATATATATATATTTTTTTTTGCTTATTTATAGGTGCTGTATTTTATTATCTGATTGTTAGGAAGGGATGAGAGGGGCAAATATTCTTTAGCGGGATAGACTGCCGGCAGTATTGGGTATAATTTACAAGATGTAGTTGTCATACTGTATATTACTGATTGAAACCTTTTTGACCGTATTGTGTATCATTGAAACCTTTGTCTTAGGTCAACATCTTTGGATGACATTTTAATGGTGCATTCATTATTTCTTAAGTTTAATTAATATTACCTTTTTTTGATTTGGGGGGGTGGGAGGGAGTTCTAATTTTAAAGGTATGCTCCCGCTATTACACCTCAGTGTGCTTGTATTAATTAACTTGTAGGACTTTGACTGTAAGATGTGAAACCACATTTCTTGCATGATGTTTTAGAAATTATGTATTTCATTTACAGTCTTTTAACCTGCAACTGCAGCACTTAGTTCAAGTTTTCACAAGTTTAAGAGTCACTACACTAAAGACTATGCCTTTTCATGAATACGAAGTTTGCAGAAGGCTCTAGGAGGCTGGGAGGCAGGCCGTTTGTCTTTTGATGGTTGCATATCATCTCTGAACTTGAAATCTGGTTCGGTGAGCAGAGAATTCAACATGGAGGAGCTTAAGGGGAGAACGGATTCACATCTGGCTGAATCCAGGTGCGGTGAGAAGAGCGAGTTTGCATTCGTGACCCTCAGGACAGCAAGCAGCAGAGCCCCTGACAGCACTGTGTTGCCCTCTCCACGAAAACCTCGCGGAGGGATGCGGTCACCACGTGCGCTCAATCTCCAAATGCCTGATTTTCATTAGAACGAAAAGCAGGGCGTTAACAGGGAATACTAGGGTAGTATTTTCGTTTTAAAGGCATGACTGTTATTTACTAAGGTGTGAAATCTGAGGAAATTGAAAAAGTATAAATCTGTCCATCCTAGTGGCCAAATAGTACCGTCTAAAACAGCCGCTTTGGCTCTTTCAGGCAATTTAGTCATTTTTGTTGTCTTTTTTTGTTTTTAAACTAGGTTATTGTTGATTTCCATTCTGTCTTTTTTTGCCAGGCTTACATCTGGGTGCTCGATACAATCAGTTGGTTAAATTTTGCTTGCAGTTCCATGTTTGTATTTTTTCCTCTATTTATTTTATTTTTATTTTTTTTGATTGCGATCCCAACACTATGATCTCTTGTGTTAAGCTGTCACTATAATACTTTTAAGAGCTGCCACTAAATAACAGAAACCTGGCGGGGGGGGTGTCCCCCTCCTCTTTGCGCCCCTCATTCTGAGTCCAAGGGTTGATCTTTCATCTTGAGAAGCAATATTCAAGTGCCTTGAACAGCATCCTCTCCGTGGGCTTTACCTTCAGCTGGCTGGCGTTCCAAGCAGTAGCTCCCACAGGCAGCCGACCTCTTCCTCTTTCCGCTCCATCAGTTTAAAAAGCTGATTTGTACCTCTCCCCTGGGGAAAACGGTTTCGTATAAAACACTAACACTTAATTACAAGCTCCATTATACCATTTTAAATGGCTTCTTTTTGTTAATTGAAGGCAGTGTTCGTAAGTTAAGGTTTTTGCCATTACTTAGCTGGCTGAGTGGAGGCTCCGCATACAATCAGTGTTCACGTTCAGCCTCTCGACCCTTGCTTCCCGCCCACGTTCTCCTGTGGTGTCTGAGGTGGAAGGGGTGTGGGTTCTGTCCCAGCCCTGCGGTTGTCTGTGATCTCTGTCTACCAGACCGCCCTTCTTTAGGAAGGATTACCGCAGCCATCTAGCTCTAACTCGGTTTTCCTCAGAGCCTACCTTCTCAAAGAACATCACGACACAAGGTGGCTTACGGTCAGCAGACTGGGGAGAAGTCTCCAGGAAATGCCAGGATCTTGTATGACTACTCTCGAGCCATGGCCACTACGTCTGGGAAAGTGACCGAGGCAAAAAGATGAGAGTTCATGGCCTCCCTGGGACAGTTTCCCTGAACTTCCAAAGCACAAATGCCTCCCTGCTCACCTCCCTCCTGTGGGCATCTTTGTGTCCCCCCCCCCCCCCCCCCGCCGTTTAAAAGCCAGATACGCTGGTTGTTGGTCCCGACCCACAGTACGACAGAGCTTTGGGTTAAGTGTGCGTCTGTGCTCCCTCTGGCTGTGAGAGACCCTCCCCAGCCAGCCCCAGGCCCAGCCGCCAGCTCCAGGAGGAAGGAAACACCCGAATGCCTCCATGCCTGGGGCCACATCAGCCCACAGCCCTGAGCAGACCAGGCAGAGGGCAGGTTGTACGCAAGCTCTGGCATCAGCTAACTACCCTCAGATCACCCAGCAGTCGTGCCCTAAGAGGTCGGGACGAGAGTCACCGGACAGCTCTGTCCGCAGGCAGGTGCCTTTCCGGCTAAAGTTGGCCTGGGTTTCTTTGTTCTCCCTGAATTCATGTCCTTACATGCAGGGGTGATCAATGAACTCTATTGACTTTCTATGCAATGTTTTTCATTCCTCTGATTGTAGGAAAACAAACCTCCCTGAAAATAGCAGAGGAGCCAGGGGGAGCATAACGGGCCCGTCCTTCAGGGATGAGCACAGAGTGAAAGAGCGATGGTGATTTACTAGGTCTTGAACTTGGGGACAGTAGCCTTTGCCTTAAATGCACTGTGGCAGGCACCTCTCGACGAGCCTGTGAAAACAAGAGTCTGTCCTTAGCCGTCCCAAGCTGCTCCTCTCTGAGGCCAGTAAGCCAGCTGCGTGGAGGGAGGGGGTAGAGCAGGGCGAGGTCCTGGCCAGCGTGGTGGGCTGGTGGCCGCGCCCCTTCAGCCTGGAGGTTTGGCTCCCTCCCTGATGTCCTTTGTTGTCACACTCATGTGTCCCCTTCTACCTCACTAACCATGCTCCCACTCGATCTCACCCCTCACCCCTCAGAAGCGTGTGGCAAGTGGGATCCGGGAAGGGAAAACCTAGAGGCGTGGCGTCCGTGAGTCCAGGCGGCTTCCCTCTTGCGAGCACAACACGGACAGACAGCTGTTCTCTGTGAGGCACGGGGACTCTCCTCGTGGCTTCCACCTGTTCCTGAAGCTCTCACAGCTGTTTCCTTTGCAGGCAGGGGCCGTCTCGGGCCTCAGAGGGCCTTGCCTTTGGCCACCTCTGCACTCTGTCCATTCCTGGTCAGCTGTTAAGATCCGTCACAGCCATTTCCCTTGCCCTGGGCTGCCCCTCCATGGCCACGTGAGGTCACTTCCCCAGGATTCCCACTTGGCCTCGGGGAGCTCTGTTGTCTCTGGCACTGGGAGGTTATCGTTTCAGCACCTCCGTGGGAATCTTCTGAAGGACAGGAGAGAATACGGCCTTCTCCAGCCCTCATGCCCAGTCTTCAGTCACGTGACCCTTTCTTCCCCAGAGAATAGGCCAGTTTCCGCCCCGTGCTGAAGAAAACCGGCTCCCAGGGCTGCTGGTTAGGTGTGGTGGCCAGAGTGTTCTGATGGAAAGAACTTGGAAGCGCTCGCCAGGAGGAGCTTACATTTAGAAATCCCCCCCGCTGCTGCTGCGGTCTCGTTTGGGCCTTGATGGCGTTAGGGTAGCCTTTGTGACCCCCGAGGCAGAGCTCCTGCCCTAAGCGTCAAGGTGGTGGCCTGGGACTCCAACATGCTGTACGTCTGTTTCCCCAGTGCACTGAATGTCGGTCCGGCCAGCACACCTGCTTGCTAAGAGGATGGTCCAGTTTGGCAATGTTCATTCCCATTCCCATCCGTCGCTGCCTTTTGGTAGATGAAAACTACCGGGAAACGAAGGGAAAGCAAGTTAAAGTTCCAAAAAGATCAAGGCTTTGAGACCCTTAGAGATGTGCAGAAAAGCGAGGCCAGAGCACTCGGGGCTGATCGAGGTGGCAGAGGAAGGGGCGTGGGCAGTGCCGAGCTGAGCATAAAATGAGCCCTGCCCTGGAGTCTGCCCTGCCCTAGCAGCCTGGGAGCCTCATCCCTGGGAAGAAGGACATGCAATTCCCCACCACCACCACCACCGTCTGTCCCATCGCAGGAACTGCCCCCACCAGCCCAGGCCCTGCTACCACCCCTTCCGTCACCACCTTCCCTCCAAAGAGACTGTGTCCACGCTGTCAGTGGCATCCTCCCCATTTTCATTTTTGGATGAAGTGACATTTAGCTTTAACAAGACATTTCCAAAGCGCCTAGTCTCCTCCAAAATGCTAATTTTAAAAGTTGGGCATTGTAGGTGAAGGACCTTAAAAAAAAAAAAAAAAAGGCTAGTGAGAGAAAGACATTAGACTAGGCATAAATGTGCACTTCCCATCCCCGCCATTCAACATTTAAAATAGCTCTGAGTTGCTTTTCATGGATCATTTTAGCTTATCCAATAGTGTAGAGTCTGTGTTACTGTAATTTCTGTAGTGTTTAGGCTTTCATCTCTACCACAAAATATGCTATATGCTATGTATCAAGCTTTCTGTGATCAGAAAGGAAAGGTGCCTTATATCCCAATGTCATGGCTACATCCCTATGGAGAATAATCAGAAGCACAGTGTGTACGGAAGCATTGGGACTTCCGTTGGTGAAACCAGACACCAGTCAGCGAGATGCATTGAAGTGGCACGGGGCTGCTTTTGTTTTCTGGTTCCCTTTTTTCTCCTTTTCATTTTCCTTTTTTTGTTCTTTTCTCTCTCTCTCTCTCTCTTTTTTTTTTTTTTTTTTGCCTACTTTGCTTTAAACAGAAAGCACTTAAATAGATGACTATGTGTGAAAGCTCTGTGCAATAGAAATCACTTTTCTTCATTTTTAAGAGGTAACGTATTGCACACCAAATGAACTCAAAGTAAGCTTTAGACCAGGACGATTCAGGTTGTGGAGGAGTAGGACAAGTTTGTCCACTGTAGTTCCGTGTGTTCATGAACTGAAGGGAAAACGGGCCTCCCCGGCATCCCCCCCACCCCCATCTCAGCTTGCCTCTTGCTGACCGCCAAGCTAGGCGTGTAGGGCCCACGGGCACCCACCAGAACTGGCTGGGTGGCAGGGCGGGCGGAGGGGGTCTATGACTCAGCAGCTGAGAACCTTCCCCAGTGTGAGACCACAGCTATCCCTTCCAGCACTTAACCTTTTCTTGTTGAGATGGATTGCTACTGACCCGCCAGCGTGCGTGAGGATAATTATAAAAGGATGTTTCCTTGAGAAAAAAAAAAAAAATTATTTCTAGCCTCTTCTATTTATTATTAGGTTAGTCCTTTAAGTACTTACCAGGAGTATATTGTTATTTTGTGTCGTTGTTGTTGTCATAAATGCTTTTTGCTATCACTCCAGTGGTTACCGTCTTCTGCCCCCTGCCCTCCCCCGCCCCAAAGAACCCAAGGGTCTGGAGATGCGGGGGGGGGGGGGGGGAGGGGGGGCCAGCGGGGGCTTCTCCAGCAGAATCAGACATCTGTCTCCAGGGCAGCCACCCGAACACTGGTGGTCTCCACACGTCTAACTTTTCAAAATGAGAGAGTTGATGAACAAAAAAAAAAAAATGTACCAATGTAAGGAAACGCGGGTTGAAGGACGCTTGCGTGAGGAGCTATAGAGGAGACTTAGAAAAAGCAAAGCTCAGTTCCCCAAAGCCTCCTAGAGCCTCTGGTCAGACTTCTGGGTTCATGACGTTTCAGGAGCCCCGGGCAGAGCGGGTGCGGCGGCCTGGTCGAGCCTGACTTCGGGTGAGAGAGGTTTCCGGCAAGGCTCACATGGGCTGACAGGTTTCGGTTGGCTTTTGTTTCTGTTGTTGTTGTTTTCCTTGCCTGCAAAGTTGGTCAGAACCTTCTTGAGGAACAACCGTGTTTCTTAGTCCGGCTGCGGCTTAAGGACCCACCCCAGGGGGGTGGGGTGGAGTCCCTTATCCCCTTTCACGTGGTCAAGTGTGGAGGAAGTTTGGACCAGGGGCACAGCTTTCTGTGGCTAGAGGCACAGCCAGCAAGACACCCAGTTGTTTGCTCATCGGGTGTTGGGGTGCAGTGGGACTGGTGGTGGAGGCCAAGGTGGGGCTCCCAAAGGGCCCGCCGACCGCCGACTCACTCTCCGTGCCGTGACTTTCCCTCCTCTGACGTCATTTGGGGTCCTGCTTCTGTCCTTGTCTCTTTGAAAGAAAGCCCTCTGATGAAATAACAGCCCCCATCCCTCCCCTGCCAAAGGGTTTTCATTTCCCTCCAAGTAGTCTATGCATTTCTCTCTCTCTCTCTCTCTCTCTCTCTCTCTCTCTCTCTCTCTCTCTCTCACTCACTCTCAAACCGTTTTCTGCCTCCTCGGAAAAACGGGCATCTCATGTCCCACCCTCTGAGACCCCCTCAGAAAATGCTGTGCAGTTTGGAGGCATTGAGGATTCGTTCAAACTTCCAAAAGCATTTGCAGATAGCTTGTTATAAAATAAAAGTGGGAAAAAGCAAAAGAAAACGCGGTGTCCCCCACGTCCCTTTCCACTGAGTAAGACCTAGCTCTTTGCGATTGTGCAATAAACTACTTGCCATGAGAGCGGGTGGCCACGCTCCTGCCCAGACTACTAACTAACACAGCACAGGACGGCCGGCCGCACGGCGGGCCTCTTCCAGATGACTCCTAATAAGCTCAGCTTCCCCCCCGCACCCCGTGTCTTGTGGTGTCTTACATTTTAGCAGTATTTTATATTTTCTGTAATGCACTAAGTCTTAGATGTTTTTAGAGCTCATTTGTTCATACTCACCATCACAGACTTTTTTTTTTAATCCTCACAATGACCCGATTGACCAAAAAAAAAAAAAAAAAAAAAAACCATCATTTTTGTACAAATAGCTTTGAGAAGGTCTCTGTTGTGTTGCTGTGAGCCATCTCTAGTAACATTTTATTTCTGCTATTTGTTTTCGACACGGTAAGTCAAAAGTTGATCCGCCTGGCATGGGGGTGGGGGGAGGCACCCGTCGGCCCCTGGGCGTTGTCCCTTCTGTCTTTGGTTAGCCATACGATGTTTGTTCTCAGCACTGTACAACGGTCCCTATATGATATGGAGAAGCAATATCACTGTATGAAACTCACACCATGTATTATTATTATTCACTAGCACCGTAGGTGTGATAATTGAAGTAAATATCTTTTATACAAACACAAGAACGTGTGGGTCGTTTTTATTTAAAGGGCTCTGGCCTGAGGAGGAGCAGCAAACACTTTGATTTTGGGTCCAAAGGGCACCTCGAGAATCGCCTTCCCGTGCTTCCTGGGGCGTGTGGCGTCGGGGCAGGCGTCGGCCGGAACCTGGGCCGGGGGAAGGATGCGCGGGGATCTGGGGACCGGCAGGCCCTGCTGTCCTCAGGTCTCCGTCTGGGCACACGGTGACGTGCCCCGTCGCGGCCTGCATCGCTGCTTGCTGTTGTGTCGCCCTTACCGTTCGGGTACCTTTGAAGCGCTGGCCCTCCTGGCAGCCGCCTCCTTGTCTGTGAAATGGGGGTACCATCGCGAGTCTCACAGGACCAGGAATGGCGGGCGACCGTGTAGGGTGTGGCGCCGGCGGCCTGGCCTCAGCCTGCTCTGTGGGGTCTCTTGCTTCGTCCCTGACTCCTGTGATGGGAAGAAGGACAAACTCAGGGCACCTGTGAATACAGGCGAATGGGTGGGAAGACGGAGGCAGGAACCGTGTCTTGTGGGCTTCCAGCATGGTCGGCTCCTGAGAAAGGGCCTCTCCAGCCAGCGCTCGGGGCTGGAGGTGGGAGAGCCCTGCAGAGTTGGCTGCTATGCGCTTGTGACCGAGGAGGCTTCTCGTCTCGAGATTTACAGGATTGGAAAAGCATTGCCATCCTTACCAATGTATGACTGGTGCGGGGGGTGGAGGGGGTATATTAGCTCGTTGCGCCTTGATGTGTAGGTTTCAGCATGTGAAGCTGCCACACATGATACAGAACCGTGAGCTAAACGAGACTCAATTTCCCCTCCATAGGAGACCCCAGAGCAGGGAGAGTCTCCCACCCGCGCTAGGGGCTCCCAGCAGCCCCTGTCTCAACCCGTCACTCGGGTGTGGAAGCGTAGAGCTGTCCCCGAATGTCTGCCCCCCCACCCTCCATGGGAGAAGTTGGCATAAAACCAGTAAGGCTCTCCCAGGTTGGCGCTGAGAAACTTAAACCTCACTGGGAACCTTTTCTGTTCCTAGTTGAGGCACACCCCCACTTTTTAAAGACCCTTTAACTAAATTAAAAGATATAATGTAAAAAAAAAAAGCACTTAGCACAAACTCCTTTTACCCAGAAGATCTCCCCAAGTGCTTTTGCCGTGAGATTTAATTAAGCAGAACTGCAGTTGCACATGGTTTTGCAGGGCTGACTCTTGTTTTTGCAAACGGGCAGCTCCAGAGGCAGAAGAACAAGCAAGATCTCACGCTCTGACTGCAGTCGGGTGCTGTCGCCACGGAGGCAGAGCGTTCCGCCTCCCTGTGCGCGGCCTTTCTCCTTTCTCTCTGGTTAAGTGGCTCTGGGCAAAATTATGGGCCTTATTTGATGCACTGGGGAATTGCAGGTTTATAGAGGGTAAGGCGACACGATGATGTAATTATTAAAGTGCGTGAGTCGTCCCCAGCAGTCGGTCTGCTGGTGTTTCAAAGGGCTTTCAAATGGCTGCCTCGGGGTGTGTTGCTATCTCCTCCATGGCCCTAGATGCTGGACTTGGGGGGCACGCAATTTGCAGGCCCACGTGTAGGGAGCCAAGGTGAGAACCCAGAGGGCTGTGGAGAACTGTTGTGACGTTGGTGGGCACTTGGGAAAAGGCTAGCAGATTTCACCGGAGTGGCCTTGACGTGGGAGGTGGCATTTGTGATGGACAGGCAGGGAGGACACCCAAATCGAGGGGCAGCACGTGCACAGAAGAAGGGCGACACCCTGTCGGGTCAGTGGAGCAGGAAGCCGCGGTGCTGGGGTAGGGCGTGCGAGGTGGGAGGCGGATGACCGTACTGTTCGTAAGAACAAAGCCAGGTCTGGAGGGACGCTTCCCTAGGTGATGCTTGTTCTCTGGTGTCAGGAAAGATTCGGGTGCAGCCGACAGAGTCTGCAACCACACTTGGAGTGAGGGGGCCCCAGCCAGGGAGGACGTGCCCTCCACCCCCTGTAGCCCCCCAGCAAGTATGCACTCACTGATTGGGGTGCAGGGTCGCCCTGGAGCTCTGCGCTGGCAGATCTGCAGGCCCAGTGCCAGGGCACAGCCTGGAGGGATCCGGGTGAGGCCTGAGCAGTTATCAGGTGGCGGGTGGGTCCAGCAGGGGCCAGCTGGCCCTGCCAGGCTCCTGCCGCCTGTGCCCAGCCACCTCTGCCCCAACCTGGGAGACCCTGCAGCCCTGGGGATCCCTGTGCAACCTCCCACCTAGAAGAAATGGTGCTTCCCCACTGGGCGGAATCCACCAGCGAATCGCACACTGAGGGTTCACTGTGGACCACTGCTCTGGGCGCTGGGGTTATAGCAGGAGACAAACAAGGAGCTGACCTTCTAGTGGGGGGAGGAAGATGATAGACATAATCAATGAATAAGTGAATCACATGGCCACTTAGACGGTGCTAAGTGTTGTGGGAGTAAAACAAGGCAAGGGGACAGGAAGAGCAAGTGGGGGGGTTACAGTTCTAAACAGGCGGTCAGGGTAGGCCTCACTAAGAAGGTACCATGTGGACGGAGTCTTGACAGAGGTGAGGGAATGAACCATACAGACGCCCAAGGGAAGAACGTTTCAGGCAGAGGGAACAGCAAGTGCAAAGGTCCTGTGGTACAAACGTGCCTGGAAACCAGTACAGCTGGAGCACAGTGACCGAGGGGAGGGGTGGGAGGCGACGAGGTCGGAGGGGCAAGGGGGAGGCGCGGCAGGTGGGGCCTGGCAGCTCTGGCTGTTGTTACCCTGAGGGATGCGGGGCCTGTAGGGTTTGAACAGAGGGTGGTCTGATCTTACTGTTTCAAAGGCTCTGTGGCTGTCGCTTCGTGACTAGGTTGAAGGGGTGAGGGTGGAGGAAGGGAGGCCAGTGCGGGGGCTGTTGCCACAATCCAGATGGGAGGTTGCGACCCGGACCAGGTGGTGGCAGTGGTGAACCTGATTGGATTCTGGATCTATCTGGAAGAGAAAGCCAAAAGCAGGACATGTGACAGATGAGATGTAAGGAGTGTTGGAGAAGGGCAAGGATGGCCCCAGGGGTTTGGTCTGAGCCACTGAAGAATGGCCTTGCTTCTGCTCCTCTCAGCCCAGAGGATGCCGCCTCTTGGGGCCATGGGACTGGGGCTCCCGCTGGGGCGAAGCAGACTGTGGGGCGGTGTGGGGGGGCGGAATCAGGCTTCAGTTCGGACCCGTTAAGTTTGAGACGTCACTTACAGCCAAGTGGAGGATAAGCCCAGGAGAAGGAGTAGACTGGGGATGTGCGTGCATTGGAGGGTCATCGGCTTATAAATGGCGCCCGAGGTGGCCAGAGTGAATGAGAGGAGAGAGAAAAGCGTGCAGGGGCGGCGCACTGGGCGCAGCAGCGTTCAGACCTTAGAGGGGAGAAGGGCCAGCACAGGAACCCGAGAAGGAGCGGCCAGCAGGGCAGGAGGCCCGGGACAGTTCCCTGGAAACAGGTGCTGATGGCTCAGTAAGATGAGGGCTGAGAAAGGAGGACGGAGTGAGGTGTGAGGCCATCAGGGACCTTGGCGAGGACAGCTGGTGGAGTGGGCGTCCAAGTCTGACGGGGAGGGCTTACGGAAGTGGACACTCGAGACGAGGCACCTTCTTCAGGGAGTTTGACTGGAGGGGTCAGTGGGGTCAAGAGAATGGGAGGGTGTGCATTTCAGATGGGAGGATAACGTGCTTGTGTGCTTGTGGGAAGAAGCAAGGGCCGCAGGACACGGAGGAGACTTGCTGAGGACGCACAGAGCGAGGCGCTGGCATCTGCAGGCACAGGGAGGCATCTCTGGCCGCCCGTGGGGATACCCGGGCACAGAGGTGGGGAGGGGGCGGGTGTGCTAGCGGCTCCCCTCCCCTCAGATCCCTCCAGGCAGAGAGACAGTGCACGTCTCCCGCCTGGCTCGCAGGCGGCTGATTTAATAAAGGGGTCCCCCGCGTTCGGGAAAGCCCTGGGTGTGACACCACCCGATCGCGAGTGGGGTACGTTTGTGCATTTGATCGCCCCGCACTCAGAAATCAGGCCTTGACCCGCAGCCGTAGTCCTGTCTTCTTAAGTCTTGACCTTGACGTCGCTTTGCTTTCTTTCTCCCCTCTGTGAAATTGAAATGCACCCCCTAGAAAGCCCTTCCCGGATTCTCCCAGAAGGACGAGGTCCCATAAAGCTTCAGACCCACCTGACGTGGGCCACCTTTCAGAGGCGAGGGGCCTCTCTCCACCACCCCAGCCCCAAGCCCCGCGCTCATCCCTCTGTTGCCCCTCCCCCTCCAAGACGCAGCCTGTCTCTCTGCACAGGCTTTTCCCCGGGTTGCAGACACTCCATCCTGCAGCATCTCTTGAGCATGCCGCCCCCCCGCATCTGGCATCCGTCCAGAGCGGGCTTGTCCCCACCTCTGCACCCCTACTGCTCCCCCACGACCCTGCCCGAACGCTCCAGCCTTTCTTGAGACCCCGGTGACCCCTCCTTACTCACTGACAGTCCCTATTCAACTTGGTGTCTTAACACGCTTCCTCCTGATCTCCCCGCTGCTTCCTGCTACCTCTTCTCCGGGTCTTTTCCGGACACTCCTGAAAAGGTCAGCATCCCCAGAAGTTCTCACCCAGCACGCTCTGGGCATCCACGTCCGCTGCTGGGCGCTCAGTCACCCCAAGACCCGGAGGTCTCCGCAGCCTGCATCTGCAGCCTGTGGGTCCCGCTCCCCGCCATACACGTCCCCTTAGCCGTTCCGCTAGCGCTTCAGACCTGCCATAGCCCAACCACCCAGCGGCTCGCCCCTTCCCCATCTGGGCGGCCACTTCCAAGCACGGGCCTACCCTCCAGGGTTCTCCGCAACAATGGGGGTCACGACTCTTTCCAGGGCCTTCTACTGCCTTGCCCCAGGGCCAGAATTCGAGCCCAGGTCGGCCAGACTCCAGCTCAGGACCCTCCCTTGACACCAAGTGGCCACCCAGAGACGTGATCCAAATCTCGGTCTGCGCGTTCCCGCCCCCAGCAGAGGAGACGGAAGGAAGTGAGGGGTGGCGGGGCCCACCCAGGGCCTTCCCGCAGCCTTGCCCCATCACCTCCGCTGCCCCGCCTCTGCCCGGCTTCTTCCCGGTGCCCCACGGGCAGCTACCCCCGCACGCGCCGTGAGGGCACGCCAGCCAGCCCTCAGGTTCACCCAGAGCCACCTCTTGGGGAACAGCCACCGCCATCACTCAGCCGTGCACCCCCGGAGGTCTCCTCAGCGGCTCACCCGCTGCCTGGCAGCGTCTGCAGCAGTGGCTGAGGCCGGCCCTCTAGACCAGCCTAACCGAGTGGCCTGGCACCCACTGGCTGGGGCAGCCTAGCACAGAGGGCTTGCTGGCAGGGCCGTCACACGTGCTCAGGGTGTCACGTGTGCCCGGGCAGGGACCTGGATACCCACCCCCCCAGCACCAGACGCAGGCACAGACATGCAGGGAACCCGGCCTGGATGTCCCCTCGTCTCCCCTCCGCCCACGGACGGCTCCTGGAGCTTCAAGCCGCTCCTTACCCGGGGGCCTGCCGAGGAATGGTCTCACTGACATTTTAGCCAACGTTCGTGCCGTGCTTGGGTCCCCTCGGAACCACGCTGCGTGCACACCTCCCGGGACTGAGCAGCAGGCCACCTCTCCACGGGCTCCCCGACCTCCACCCCGTCCCTTGTGTCCCCGGGGCCCTCATCCCTCAAGGTGGGAGGCTGCCCACCTGAGCCCTCTCTGGGCTCCACACCTGCCACTCATCCCCGGGGCGTGGGGGGTCTGTCCACCCAGAGCCATTTTGGGACGTGGTCCTGTTTGTGGCTGTCCCTATGGACGCCCGGTGCCCAGAACTGAACCTGTCGCCTCCCTCAGTCCAGGTCCTTCACCTCTAATAATGATGCCCTCAGACTTCCCCGGCAGTCCAGTGGTTAGGACTCCACGCTTCCACTGCAGGGGGCGTGGGTTCGATCCCCAGTCAGGGAACTAAGGTCCCACATGCTGTGCGGCACGGTGGGAAAAAAAATAAATTTTTTTTTAATTTTTAAAATTAATCATGATGCCCTCTCCCTGCATACACCTCACCATGACTCCCGTCCACCTTCCTCCTGTGCGTGTGGGATGGTCACCAAGGCCCCGTCGCCCAGGCTGGCGGGTGATGACACTCGGGGGGCCTCTCTGGGCCTCTCCCCTCTGGGCTCTGCTTAAAGCTCCTGCAGGCCCCGGCCCTGCCAGCCACGCTCCTCCCCCATACCCCCGCCCTGCCCTCGGCTCCAGCCTCTCCCCAGCCCCACTGGACCCCTCACTTCCGCCGACACCACCTACCCGCCAGCTACAGAAGGAGCTCAGTGGTGTCTGATGGAAGAAGTCCACTCAGAGCCTGAAGCGGGGAGACCCTGATGTGGGGAGGACTTAGACAGAGTCGGCGGTGCACACCTTGGGGTCTGGACGGTCCCAGGCCGGGAAGCCTCGGTTCCTCCATCTGTAAAATGGAAATCATCTGATCTGACTGATGGGACTGTCGTGAGGTGTGTAAAGGGCTGGGTGTGCAGCAGGCACCCAGGAGATGGAGCAGGTGGGGGCGAGGCTGTCCAGTGAGCAGGCCACACGGTGAGGGGTGAGTCTGCCCAGGAGGGCCCGGGGCCAGTCTCCTGGCACTGCCCACAGCCCGAGGCCTTGGGGCATTTCTGAGGCAACAGTGCCCCCTGGTGGCCACCCAGTCTACCCCAAAGCACAGCACTCCAGGCCTCAGGCCTCAGGCCTCTGCTACCCTCTCCGCGGCTCTGAGCAGGGTTTACTGTCGCCATTTTATAAATTAGGCCCAGAAAGGGCAAGTCGCTGCCCAGCGTCACACAGCCAACCAGAAGTAGGGCCAGACCTCAAACTCGGGTCTGCCCAGCTGCCAGGCCACCGCCGTCCGCCCTGCCGACAGCAGCTGAAGGCGCCCACGGTGGCTGTGCTGGGAGACTCGGCAACATCTCCCACCCTCCAGAAAGGCAGGAAAGTCCCCACACACAATTATTTTGGATTCGCTTTGTTGTAAAGACACCTGGCACCGGGCGGGGAGAGAGGGACGGGGCTGTGGGCCAGGGGAGCTGGCTGAGGGAGCTGCGCTGAAGGGGCCGTGCAAGTCTTGTGTCAGTGGGAGCCCTCACTCCCCCGGCCCCTGCTTGGTCTGAGGGAGGCCGGCCTGCGCCCCTCTGCACCTCCCTTACCTTTCTCCCCACTCCTACCCCCCCGCGGCCTCTCTCTGGTCATTATCCCAGGGCATCAGCCCTGGAAGAAACTTGGGGCTCATTGGGTTCAGCTTCCTTGCCCTGCTTGACAGAAGCAGTGAAGCCGGGAGAGGGAGAGGGGCTGGTCACAGCGGAGCCGGGGAGGGGGCTGCCCATTGCTCCTAAATCTTTGACATGGGCCCCTTCCCCTACTCAGAGAATTCCATGAGCAGCTCATGCCAGGAGTGCCCCACCCCTGCCGGCTGGGCTAATGCTGGTCCCTCGGGCAGGGGCACAGGCTGTGGGCTGGGAGGCACAGAGCCGGGAGAGCACCGCGGGTCCCACCAGGCTGCCTCTGACGGCCACGTCTTCCTTTGGCACAGGGCGCTGTGCAGAGCTGCAGGTCCACGTCACTGAGGTCATGGCCACAGCAGCCGAGCAGAGGGACCTGATCGCCCGCCTGGAGCAGGACCTCAGCACCATCCAGTCCATCCAGCGGCCGGACGCCGAGGTGAGCCCACCCCCCACCCCGCCCCCTCACCAGCTGCCCAGGGCTCTCTCAGCCTCACTGAATACGGGCCCGCTCCTCAGCAGCTGGTGTCCGCCTGACCCGCCCCCCGCCCCACAGGGACCGTCACCTACAGCCTTCGGGTTTTGTCCGCTCACTTCATCACAAAGGCCCAATTCGGGACGCCCAGCCACAGGGCACAGGGCACGAAGCCCCCTGCGTCCGGGCACTGGCTTGGACCTCTGCTCTGGGAGCTCTGGGCGGAAGCAAGGCCGGGATTATCCACCCATCTCACAGCTAGAGGACCTGAGGCCCCGAGATCAGGGAAGGCTGGAGCCCTAAGGACCCTTAGAGGTCATCACATCACCCACCTCATTTTACAGATGAAGAAATGGGGCTCAGGGAGAGAAGCTGGGCTGGCCCAGGGCCACACAGCAGGCTGGCTGGCAGGGCCCGGTTCGCCCGGCCTCTGACGCCCGTCAGGGCCAAAAGACCCGGTGTGAACCCCACCGCTGAGCTCTGTCCTTGGGGTGAACCTGGGGCCCAGCCTTATCTTCAGTGGCCCACATGAGGCATCCTCTTAGGTCCTGCCACCGCTGTGCCCAACCCCTGCCTCCAGCCCGCCCCTCCTGCTCCTTGCCCCCTATTTGCTTGGCCCCCTGGGAGGCTGTGCTCAATGCCCAGTGTGGAGACGCCCCCCGACCTCTTCCTCTCACCTGCAGGGCGCAGCCGAGCTCGGCCTGGAGAAGATCCCCGAGCCCATCAAGGAGGCCACCGCCCTGTTCTATGGTGAGGAGGGGCCTAGGCAGTGATGGGCAGGGCGGGAAGGGAAAAGAGGTGGTATGGCCTGGGCCCTGGGCCCTAAAGAGCGCTCTCCTCCCTCAAAGGTCAGGCCTCGACGCCAGCGATGCAGCAGAAACCTAAAAGAGGGGGTGAGCCCCCCACTTGCCCTTCTAGGCCTCACCCCCCCACCATGGGACCCTGACGCCCTCGGTCCTGCCAGAGGCCATAGAAGGCTGGTGGGCATTGGCTCCCTGGGGAGGCCTCAGCCCTGAGATGCAGCCAGAGGGCTGGAGGGGAGGTGCCTCCTTGGGTGTCGAGGCCAGAACCCGGGGCTGCTGGGCCAGGACACGGTGGCGGTGGTAGGGGGTACCCAGTCCCCTCCGTGTCCCTTTGCTTTCCCCAGGAAGTGGGGGCCCAGTCTGCCAGATACAAGGGTCTCAGATCCAAGTATAGAACGAGGGGAGGGTCACTGGCGCCTGGCCCTCGGACAGTGCAGGCAGGAGGGGCCCACCTCAGGGACACCCCCCTCCCGAGGCCCCTATTCTCATGCCCCACCCCTTGCTGCTCCCCTGGCCCCTCTCCCCCTTCCCCGGCCTCTCAGCATCTTGTGGCTTCCACCCCATGGCACTTGGCCTGAGCTCCCTCGGGGCTGGTGACCTGAGGGCCCACTGCTGAGCTGTGCCTCCCGCTACTCCAAGCCACTGTCCCCTCCCTCCTAGGACCCTCAGCACCAGCCAGCAGCACCCTCCCCGAGGGCCAGGTGGACTCGCTGCTCTCCATCATCTCCAGCCAGAGGGAGCGCTTCCGGGCCCGGAACCAGGAGCTGGAGTCTGTGAGTCACATCCTTCTCTCCCCTACACTCCTTGGACCTGAGGACACCGTAGAGGACACACAAGCTTGGGGGAGAAAGATGTGTCACAGACCATAAACCTCAGTGGGATTGGATTTGTTCTGTGCAATCAGGGAGGGCTTCCTAGAGGAGGTGATGCCACGCTGGGCTTTGAAAGAAGATTCAGACATTCAAGGTAAAGGAGTGAGTGGAAACATGGGGCCAAGGAGCCGGAAGGGAGTGCAGGGACAAAACAGAGAGTCACCAGGCAAGGTCCCTAGTGCCAGGCTGGGGCGCCACCGAAGGGTTTAAGCAGGGGACCAACACTGCCAGGATGGATGGTAAGAAGGTCACTCACGCAGCCAGTTCAGGACAGAAGCCTGGCCCAGGAAGACGATTTGGGGGTGGTCACCATCATCCAGGAAGAAACATCTCAGTCAGGTGGGAGTTAGCAGGGGCAGGTCCCAGGGAAGAGAGTCTTTGAACCCTATGAAGAGGAACAGCGTACAGATGCCAGGAGCTCTGTGGGGTCTGAGAGAGCTTGCTGGCTGCCAAGCACTCAGCTGGTGGCCCTCCTGGAGGAGCCCCGTAGGGAAAGGGGCAGTCTAGTCTGCAAAGGTGACCGTCCGACTGCACGTGAGCCTTTCACGCACACTGCCTCCTTAGGGACTCTGCAGACCCCGCACACCCCCTGCATCCCACAGAGCCAGCCCAGGCCCCCCGATCACTCTCCCAGTAGAAAGAGGAGTCGAGAAGGTTTCTGTCTTCTCCAAGCGTCACGGCCTGAGTGGTTGGAGGAATGTCTAGACCCTTGCTCTCCACACCCACAGCTTCCCCCGCGGGGTTTCCAGGCTGCGGTCCTGGGGAGGGAGACACTCACCGAACGCCCGCTGCGGGCCAGGCCCAGTGCTGGTCCGGTGACAAGGGTGGACCAGATCCAGGGGGACCCTCTGTGATGTGGGCTCTGGAGCAAGAGGCTTCAAATGAAGGACCGTCAGGGCTGCTCCCCCCAGAGCTGCCTTCGTGGACAGTGGACGGGGAGTACCCACACGCACCTGGGGCACAGGGGGCAGCCACTGCGGAAGGCGAGACAGCCCTTAAGAGAAGGTCTTCAAGTTAGATCAAATAGCGAGGAAGGAGTATTTATAATAGTCTACCTTTTGCTCTAAAAATCTAGACTTTTTACCATGTGCTTGTATTAAGTCATGGTAAAGGACACATCACTTAAAATTTACCATCTTAGGGCTTCCCTGGTGGCACAGCGGTTAAGAGTCCGCCTGCCGATGCGGGGGACGCGGGATCGTGCCCCGGTCCGGGAAGATCCCACGTGCAGCTGAGCCTGCGCGTCCGGAGCCTGTGCTCCGCAACGGGAGAGGCCACAGCAGTGAGAGGCCCGCGTACCGCAAAAAAAAAAAAAAAAAAAAAAAAGGTTAAGATGGTAATTTTTTTTTTTTTTTGCGGTACGCGGGCCTCTCACTGCCGTGGCCTCTCCCGTTGCGGAGCACAGGCTCCGGACGCGCAGGCTCAACAGCCATGGCTCACAGGCCCAGCCGCTCCGCGGCATGTGGGATCTTCCCAGACCGGGGCACGAACCCGTGTCCCCCGCATCGGCAGGCGGACTCTCAACCACTGCGCCACCAGGGAAGCCCCCATCTTAACCCGTTTTAAGTGTACAGCTCAGTGGCATTAAGTACATTCACATTGTTAGGCAACAGTCACCACCATCCATTCCCAGAACTTCTTCATCATCCCAAACTGAAACTCTGTACCGATTAAACACTCACTCCCCATTTCCGTCCCCCTGTCCTCCTGTAACCACCATTCTACCCTGACTCTATGAATTTGACTATTCTAGGCATCTCATATAGGTGGAATCATAGAACATTTGTCTTTTTGTGACTAGCTTATTTCACCCAGCATAATGTCCTCCAGGGTCATCCATGTCATAGCGTGTGTCAGAACTTCCTTCCTTTTTCAGGCTGAATAATATTCCATTGTATTGATGGACCACATTTTGTTTATCCTTTCATCTTTCCATGGACACTTGGGTTGCTTCCACCTTTTTCGCTATTGTGAATAATGCTGCTATGAACATGGGCAGGCAAATTATCTCAAAGTCCCTGCTTTCAGTTCTTTGGGGCGTATGCCCAGAGTGGAATTGCCGGATCATATGGTAATTTTATTTTTAATTTTTTGAGGAACTGCCACACTACCACGGACTTTTCTTGTCCTTTTGAATTTTTCGCAGTGTGAAGAAAACACCTATTTAAGCATTTTAGTAAGTTGGAAAATGAGTTCACATTTCACTTGGCCCCTAGATTGGCAAACATTAAAATCACGTATTGTATGGTTCCGTTTATACTAAATGTCCAGAAGAGGCAATTCCACAGAGGCAGGAAGTAGATTAGTGGTTGCCGGGGGCTGGGGCAGGAGGGGATGGGGAGTGATTGATGACGGGTGTGGGGTTTCTTATTGGGGTGATAGAGATATTCCGGAATTAAATAGTGGGGATGGTTACATACCACTGTGAATATACCAAAAACAACAACAACTGAGTTGTACACATTAAAATGGTGATGTTTATGTTATATGAATTATATCTCAGTAATAATTTTTAAGCTGATAATACCATAAACAAACAACGTGAAGAAAGTGATCCAAGAACTGTGACTTCTGCCTGGTGCGGGGTCTCCCCGAAGCAGGCAGCTCTGAGCAGAGGCTGGCAGGTCAAGGACATGGCCCCGGGCCAAGCAGGGGTTCCAGGTAGACAGAGCAGGACCTGTGCCAGCACACGCCTTCCACTGCTGGCCCTGCCCACCTGCCCACCCGCCCGCCTGCCTGCCCCCAGGAGAACCGCCTGGCGCAGCACACCATCCAAGCCCTGCAGAGCGAGTTGGACAGCCTGCGCGCTGACAACATCAAGCTCTTCGAGAAGATCAAGTTCCTGCAGAGCTACCCTGGCCGGGTAAGTACCCTCCACAAGTTCAGCCCCAGGTGTACCAGGCAAGGGAGAGGGGTGGTCCGGGCATATCCAGGCGGGAGGCTTCGGGGCAGTGACCTGCTAGGCAGCACTGGGCCTGGGGGCCCTCAGAGGGCATCCGACCCCCCCACCCCCCGTGCCTGCCAGCTGTCCTCCCTAGGCTGGGGAGAGCCTCCCACAGTGGAGCCCTTATGGAGGTTCGTTCCTCAGAACCAGCCAGGAGGTGGTGAGGTCCAGCAAGAGGCAGGGGTTCACAGGACTCAGGCCCACAGGAGTCACAGTGACTCCTCTGTGAAATGGGGGTGACCCACTAGTTGACCCCAGGATGTGGGAATTTAACCCCAGGGATGTTGAACATACAGGACAGGCCTGGGGAATTCTTTTTTTTTAATAAATTAATTTATTTATTTTTGGCTGCATTGGGTCTTCGTTGCTGCGCACGGGCTTTCTCTAGTTGCGGCGAGGAGGGGCTACTCTTCGTTGCGGTGCGCGGGCTTCTCATTGCGGTGGCTTCTCTTGTTGCGGAGCACGGGCTCTAGGCATGCAGGCTTCAGTAGTTGTGACTCACGGGCTCTAGAGCGTAGGCTCAGTAGTTGTGGCACGCGGGCTCAGTAGTTGTGGCTCACGGGATCTAGAGCGCGGGCTCAGTAGTTGTGGCACACGGGTTTAGTTGCTCTGTGGCATGTGGGATCTGCCCAGACCAGGGCTCGAACCCGTGTCCCCTGCATTGGCAGGCGGATTCTTAACCACTGCGCCACCAGGGAAGTCCCTGGGCCGGGGGAATTGTTATCTTTTAAACTTATATTAAAAAACAAAAGAACAGAATTTGGTCCAACATTCCAAAAACCTATCAAGAGAATGCAACAGAAAGCTACCCACTCTGTTCTGAGCTGGAGGGCCTTCCCTGGCTTCTCTCAGCCCCCGGGCCTCACAGGGGACCACCTTGTGCAAGAAAACCCTTCTGAGACTGTGGGGAGGCAGAATGGGCAGTAGAAGGATGGGGAGCGGTGACACGCTGGCTGGGGGCCTCCCTGGGACAAGACTCAGACACCGGCCCCCAAACCACCGGTTGGAGCCGTTCTCAGGCCACCAGAGGGCGCCCAGACTCCGTGCAAACTACACCGTGGGTGGCCTGCTGCGGGTCTGGGGCTCCCTCGTCTCCCAGGTGCTGGCCTGGGCTCCACAGCCACCCTGCACACTCCCAGCGAAGCCCCATCCAAACCCACCTCCCTGTACGGCGCCCCGCCCTGTCCATCTTATACATTCCAGCCCCCCTCTGGGCCTTAGTTCCCCTACCTGCCCTGAGGCACCGTGGCCCTGACCCCAGGCGGAGACCTCTGACCCTGGGCAGTGCCCCTGGACACGTGGCACCATCCATGTCACACTGTCACCCGGGGCCTTCTCCCCGCCCCCACCTTGCTAAGGAGGAAACTGGGGTTCCCTATGATTCTGTCGGCCTGCACTCCTCGGCCCTGGCCTTCCTGTTGGGTCCCTTGACTGTGACAGGGGTCTCTCCTCCTCCTTTGCTCGCAGGGCGGCGGCAGCGACGACACAGAGCTGCGGTACTCGACCCAATACGAGGAACGCCTGGACCCCTTCTCGTCCTTCAGCAAGCGGGTGCGTGGACCCGGCCGCCACCAGCTCACCTGGCCTCAGCCTCCCTCCAGACCCACCCCCCGCCAGCCCCAGTCTCACCCTGCAGCCCCCCACACTGCACCCTGACACACCAGACCATCAGGGCAGCCCCCAGGCTCGCTATGGTACCGTGAAGGCCCGGGGTCCACCCCGGGTGGGCCCAGAGTGCCAGGAACACATGCTGAGGGCTATGGGAGGGTGTGTGACAGCGACCGGGTTAGCCCTGGGTGCACACTCTGGGGGTAGGCAGACAAGCAAAGAGCCCCCACTGTCAGGTGACTTAACGGTGGGGGGGCGGGGAGCTTGTAACTCCCCCTCCCCCTGCCCTGAAGACCTTCCTGCTGTAGGCAGAATCGGCCACTGCAGAGGGGGCAGCAGCTCCCGTCACTGGCCCTGCTCACACAGAGGTTGGGGGAGCCTAGGATGTCACCCTGAGTGGGGCTGGGCACCAGGGAGCCCCTGGCAGGCCCCCGGGATTCTGCAGGGACAGCAGGGCAGAGTCCCTCTCTGCAGTGAGCTGGAGCATTGGGGAGCCTTTGGGGTCCTCTCCTCATCCCTCCTCCTCCTTCAGGAGCGGCAGCGGAAATACCTGAGCCTAAGCCCCTGGGACAAGGCCACACTCAGCATGGTGAGTCCCCCCCCGCCCCCCGCCCCCATGCCCCCGCCGTGTCAGGCCTGGGCCTCTGACTCTGGGCACCTTGTCACCTGCCCTCCAGCCCAGTCTGGAAAGCCCCAGGGACCCCGCTGCCCCTCACAGGCTCCGTCAAGAGTAGCTATGCGAGAGCTTCCCTGGTGGCGCAGTGGTTGAGAGTCCGCCTGCCGATGCAGGGGACACGGGTTTGTGCCCCGGTCCGGGAAGATCCCACGTGCCGCGGAGCGGCTGGGCCTGTGAGCCATGGCCACTGAGCCTGCACGTCCGGAGCCTGCGCTCCGCAGCAGGAGAGGCCACAACAGTGAGAGGCCCACATACCGCAAAAAAAAAAAAAAAAAAAAAAAAGGAGTAGCTATGCGACCCGAAACAGGGAAAGCAGCATAACTCATGGTAGGTTCTGGAACTGTGCCGCAGGGGGCGCCCTTCCCTAGAATTCCTGTGGCCCAGGTTCCCAGCCTAAACACTGGAGTGAAAGGCCAGCTGCCTGCCTTTCCCTCCCCTTGCTGCCCTGGGATGGGTGAGCCCTGCAGGGGTGGGTGAGGCCTGCCCCAGCCCTACTCACGCCTCGCTTGTTCCCCAGGGGAGGCTGGTTCTCTCCAACAAGATGGCCCGCACCATCGGCTTCTTCTACACACTCTTCCTGCACTGCCTGGTCTTCCTGGTGAGTGTCCAGGCGTGGCCAGGGATGCATTCACCACGCTCCCCCCATCTCCCCCCAGGCACAGCGTCTGCTCTTGGCTACTTCTCTCCCCATCAGGGGCCTCATCCCACCCTGGGGACCACAAGCCCACCCATCAGGCTCTTTGGCCAGGGCAGCAGCCCGGCTGACTCCACCCAGGGCCCAGTCCCGGAGGGGCTTGGTAGAGGGAAGGGCCGCTGTGGGAGGCTGACAGGTGGGAAGACAGGTCTAATTGACTCTACTGAGGGACAGCCAGGTGGGCTGCACAGAGAAGGGACATCTTGAGCTGAATCTCCTCGGGTACAGAGGGGCATTCCAGTTAGTGAACACAGCACATACAGGGGCCTAGTGATGCCTGCGCGTCCACCATGTGTGGGGAGAGGTGGGGGTAGGGCACGCCTATGGAAGGCTCCAGCCTCAGGGATCCCCACCCCCAGCGAGGGCAGTCAAGATGGCCCCTACGTGGCTAGCCTGGGCGTCCACTCTGACCCCAGGGCCCAGGAGGTCCTGGCCCTGCCAGTGGTGCAACCAGCAACACTAGGGGTGGCAGCTGCATCCCCAGGCCTGTCTGACCATCTGTGAAACCGGTGGGCCCGAGAGCATCTCTAAGGCCCACCCATCCTGGAGCCTGGGCCACGAGCAGCTTCCCGTGTCAGGAAGCCAAGCCCAGGGGCCATAGGTGGACTGCAGGAGTGGCCGTGAGCAGCCCAGGCAGCTCACCGTGTCTCTCCTTGGGCAGGTGCTCTACAAGCTGGCGTGGAGCGAGAGCGTGGAGCGGGACTGTGCCACCTTCTGTGCCAAGAAGTGAGGACCCACCCTCGGCCCCCAGCACCACCGCGTTCTTATGTTCCCTGCCTTCCCCCAGCCTTCTATCACTGCCCCCATCTGGTCCACCCCACGGCCCCTGCCAAGCCCACTGTCCCCGGCCCCCACGCCCGCGCAAGGTGCACGCCCCTTGGAGATCTCCGTGGCCCCCACCACCCCCTACATTTCTCTCTTTTTCACACTCGGCCGCAGCAAAGGTTTCTGTGACCCACAGGTTCGCCGATCACCTGCACAAGTTCCACGAGAATGACAACGGGGCGGCAGCCGGTGACCTGTGGCAGTGATGTCCCGGGGCTTCCCCGACACGACAGCGATGGCTGCACTCCCCACCCCTGCTTGTTCAGCTGCTTCTAATGACTTAGGCTTCCCTGGAGAATCCCCAACGCAGACTGCCCTTGCCCTCCAGCCACCAGTGCCAGAGGTCCCCAGGTCTCCTTGGACTCCCTTAAAAGATGGTCTCAGCCACATCCGGCTCCCTAAATCCAGAAAGCTCCCAAGGCCAAGCCAGATTGAGCCAAAGGGACCCCTTCAGGCCCATCTCAGGCTGGTGACCCAGCCTGGGTCTCACCCGCAGCCTGACCACTAGCCCTGGTGGCAGAGACCTCCCAGCCATGATACTGCTTTCCCACTGATTCTGGCTGTGGTTAATCCAGTTGGGATCCCCTGGGCCTCTCTGTGCCAGGCCCCGGGATCCCCTTGGGCTCCCCTAGGATCCATCACCATCCCACCAAGGCATGGAAGCCCTTCCTTGCAGGCCGGCAGGCTTTGAGTCCAGCCCCGCCACCTGCCTTTATCATGGCCCCACCCCACCCCAAGAAGAGAGGGAGCCCCAGAGGGCAGGATAGTTCCTCTTACCCGCTCCCAGCCCCTTAGACCCACTATGATTTTTGCTTTCTTCTCTAGCAAGGTATTCTTCTGGCTTTTAGGTGAGGAAGAACACCCACGCCCCAGGCTCTTCAGACCCAAGGACTGGCCTGAGGGGCCCAAGTGCTTCTTGGCCAAGCAGAACTGGCTGTGGGCCATCCTAGCCTGGCCACCCTGGGGCCACTGGCAGATCTTCCCAATTTAGATTTGCACTTGCGTGTTCAGCTTTGCAAATTTTGAATAAACCCATTGTTGCAGCCACACCGGTGTCCTGCCCACTGTGACTCTGAGTGTACAGGAGGCTGGTGGGCAGGTTCCCGCAGCGACACCCCCAGGAGCTATGGCTAGACCTCACAGCTGCTCTGCTGACATGGGGCACGGTCCCCCACACGTGGGAGGCCTCTCCCCCTTTTCTCATCCCCAAGAATTCCCTGAGTGGGTCCAGAGCTTTGCGGAAACCCAAACCCACAGTGTCTGAGTTCTCTTTTTTTTTCTTTTTTTGGCCACACTGCGTGGCATGTGGGACCCTAGTTCCCCAACCAGGGATCAAACCCGTGACCCCTGCAGTGGAAGCGCGGAGCTGCAACCGCTGGACTGCCAGGGAATTCCTCGTCTGAGTTCTCTTGAGCAGACAACCCAATCAAAGAGAGAAATCCATTCCTTTTTTAAGAACTGCCTGTCAGGCTGTGGTTGGATGTGTGATATCAACTCCTAGGGAACACCTGCTTCCCTTTCTGTGTACCCTGGAGCCGTGTACGCTCCCTTTCCCTTGGGCCCTGCCTGCCACGCACTGCAGAGCCCATGCCCACCAAGCCCCCTGTGCCAGGCTTGCATGGGGACACCGCTGAGTCACAGGTTCTAGGCCACCTGGCCTCCAGCCCAGCCCCACTGGTGTGGGTCCCCTCCCACCCAGACACAGGGCTTCCTCTTGGTCTGTGGTGGCTGGCGTTATCCCACTGGACAGGTGGCCCATGAGACTGGCTCCACACCCAGCTCCCACCCTGCAGTCCACCAGGCCAGAGTCCCCCATGCTATCCCTGTCTGAGCTTTAGCCCTGAATGCTCTAGAGTTTGTGACTCCAGGGGTCCCCTTCGGGGTCCCACCCCAGCGTCCCTCATCATCTATCCCATCAGAACGTCCTCTAAGGCCACAGAGCCTCCTGCCCTTGGGGACACCAGATAGACCTCTCCTCCCTGACCCTCGCTCCTGTCCCCATGACAGAGCTGCCCTTGGCTAATCACTCCCCCCGCCCTTACCCCACCCCAGCCACTTCCACTTCTCCCACCAGTTCCTCCTTGTAGGTCAGAGTACCCCTCACTTCCTCCTCCCTGGCGATCAGCGCTCTTGTCCTGCCCGGGGTTCCACACCCCACGACCCTCCCTGGCCAATGACAGCCCACCAGTGGAGCTCAGCCCACTACTCGGAACCAGGTTAGTCCACTGGGGGACCAGGCTCTCCCATCTCCCATGAGGGTGGGGTCCACAGCCAGGCCGCGCGGTGTGGAGCCTCCCTCCCTCTCTCCCACTCTGCAGGCGGTCACGCACCCACCCCTACACTCCCACATGCCTCCCAGCCCCCTTCATAGGTCCGGTTCCCAGCCAGATGTCCAGGCCTCTGTGCAGCTCCAAACGGTGTTTGGTCCGCACCTAAGCTTTCATGAAGTGTTTGCTAGCCAGGTCCTGGCGAGAGAGCAGCCGGTCTGTGTGTGGAAGGGTAGGGGCCGGGTACCAGGGCCTCAGACCAGGCCGGCCTTGCTTTAGAGCCCCTGTGGAGGGCAGCCCAGGGCTGGCAGGCCGGAGGTGAGGACTCCGGGGGCAGTCTCCACCTTCACCAGCCCACCGCTCCTCTCTAGGCCCCACCCTTTCCATCCACAAGACTGGGAAGAAAACCTTCTTTGCCTGTCCTGCTTGCTGGGAAATTAGAGATGCGAAATGGCTTTGGGAAAGGTTGAAGAGCTCTCTACAGGTCAGAGGTCACAAAGGTCAGAGGTCACTATGGGTGGGGGAGGGCAACATATGGAGGCACTCCCAGCTAGCAGGAAGACCATGGTAGATCACAGAACGGCCAGAGGTGGGGTTGCAGGGAGTTTAGCAAAGGCAGGGAGACGCAGATCTAACTGCCTGTGGGAGCTGAGGGCCTGGGGCAGGGGCAAGAATGGAGAGGAGGGGAGGAGTCCGGCACCCCCCAAGGAGCGAGCAATAGGTCTCATCTCTGAGCAGCCCTTCCACACTTCTGCTCACACTGATGCCCTTCTGCTCCTCTTGGGCGCCTTCCAGGCCTGCTGGAGCCCCTCCATCTCTTCTGGGAAGCCTCCTGGAGGTCCCCAGCTCCCCAGGGGTTAGTCCACAAGCTTTCGCAAAGGCCAGCAGCAGTCTTTGTTCTTTCAGCCAGACTGGGATCTGCCCTAACCTATGCCCCGGGTTTTGGAGTTGCAGAACCAAGCAGGGGTGAGGAAGACAGGGCTGTGTTCCCCTCCCCCCATCAGCCCTGTGTGACCTCTGAAGACCTACCCGGGTGGCGTCAGTGTCCCCATCACTGTGAAGGTGGGGAGGTGGGACCTGTGCTCGGGTCTTCCCTGCCCTGTAGCCCCGGGGCTATTTCCTGCACCGGAGCGCTGGGGGGAGGGGGCGTGGTGCTCGCCCTTGGGATTTATGAGAACCAGACGTTGACTTCTCCCGTTGCGACATCTGGGCTTTCTCGAGACGCCCACTGTCCCCACGCCGGAGGGTCCGGGGCCCCCGCCAGGCGCCCACGCCCCATACACCCCACTACCCTACTACTCAGGCCACCCACCCGGCCTCCACCCGCCACGCTCCCGGGGCCACCACCCCCGGCTCCGGGGGACGCCTCTGCACGGCGGGGATTCCGGAGCCTGGCTTGGAGCCTGCTCCGCGAGACCCGGCAGCCGCGGACTCTCGCCCCAAATGCAGCGGCTGCAAGCCAGCTCCTAACCCCTCTGGGCCCCAAGGCTCGGCAGTCCAGCCGCCGCCACCGCCGCCACCCGGAGGCAGCGAGCAGCAGCGGCGGGCGCCGAACAGGCTCGTGCTGAGGGCGGGGGGCGCGGCGGGGGCGGGACCTGCGAGGGGCGAGGGGGCCGAGCCCGAGGCGGGGGCGGGGCCGGGAAGGCGCGCGCCGCACGGGCAGAGGGTAGGAGGGGGAGCGGGCGGGGCGCGCGCTGCGCGGGGCTGGGCTCGGAGCGCGCCGCGCTCGGCCGCCGAGAGAGCCGAACCGGGGCCGCGCTGGGCCAGTGAGGAGCGCACGAGCCTTCGAGGTTGTGGACGACGGAGGGAGGAGACGCCGCCAACGCCAGCTCCCTCCCGGAGGGACCCCGAACCCCCCGCTGGCCATGAGCCGCCGGGCCCCGGGAGGCCGGCCGCGGTCCGGGCAGCGCTCCTCCGGCGCCCCGGCCCTCCCGGCCACAGCTGCGCGCCTGTAGGTATGGCCTGCTTGTCCTCAGTTCCCTCGTCCCCCCGTCCATCACCCCGGACTCCATCCGTCCCTGAGGGCGCGCGTGTGTGTGCGCACTGCTGCTCTGGGGAGCGCGGCCGCACGCGCCCCGGTCCGCGCGTGTTGTCTTTGTGTGCGCGGGTGGGAGGGAGCGCGACGGAGGAGACGCGCCCCCCGGCGGGGATCGGCTCTCCGACCCCCATCCCGGGCCGGGCGGGAGTGGCGGGAGGGGCCGAGCCGCCTCCGGAGCAGCTGCGCCCAGGCCCCTTCCCAGGGCCCAGGCCCCTTGGTGGGGCGAGCGCAGCGGGCCCCCTGGAGGAGGTGTCTCTGGCTGGGGGCTGGGGGGCCTGGAGCGCTGGGGTCTCTTCCCTAGGCTGCGGGGGATGGGGGAGGGCCAACCTGGAAGGAGGGTGCCGGTCACGGGAGGGACCCTACCCAGACCACCGTCCGTGGGCCGGCACGCCCTCCATTTGGCCCAGGCCTTCTTTCTCACGGTCTCCATTCTCGACCCGCCCACCCTGGGAACTCTCCTGCAGCCCTCGGTAGGAGGGAGGATCGCTGAGGCTGCCGGAGAGGCCGGCGCCTTTAAGAAGGGGCGGGTTCATGCCCTCCATTCAGTCCCTTCGGCCTCGGCCATTGATGAACCTGCGGGCAGCGCGGGGCCCGGCGCCGCGCCAAACCAGCGGGCCAGGACCGGGCAGAGGCAGGGACCCCAGCAGAGCCTCAGGGCTGGGAGTCAAACCTGGATTGAACCCTACCTCTGCCCTTTGAGCCTCCATTAAATACCCTGTAAAATGGGGATGGTGCTGCCTACCTCCTAGCTGGGTGACCAGCAAGAGCTGCCCCCTCCAGCACAGGTCGCTGAGCATGGGGTGAAAGGGCACCCCTAAGAGAACGGATGAGCCAGGGGATGCCTACCCTAAGAGACTTTGGCTGCCTCTGTTGGGGGTGTGAACTGAACCACCCCCCAACCCTGCCCCCCACTTTGAACAAATCTCTTCCATCCTGGCCTCCCTGCCCCATCCAGGAGGCCGTCGGCTGGGAGTGACCTAGAACCCTTCAGCTCTAAGAACTTTGGAGGAGGTCTGGCCGTGGGGCCAGTGGCAAGGTTCAGGGCGTTTATGGGGTTCTCAGAGACAGTTTCCCACAGACTGCCTCCTCTCCCCCTCTAGAGGGCGTCAGTGATGATGGGCAGGAGATCCTGATGCGGGATAATTGAATGGTTCTGAGGAATCGAGTTAATGCATATGCTTTTTTTCTTACCCTTACTGTGAAAACTCTGTCTAAAATTTCTAGACCCTTCCTCCCTACTTTGTGGGTCTCCCAGGGAGAACCCCCCGCACACACCCAAGGGTGAGCTTCCCTAGGAGGTGGGACCCCCACTCAGGTGGAGCCTGGACCCCCAGGGCTGAGCATTTGGTTTCGAGCTGACTCGTGCCAGGCTAAGGGCCTCTGTGGCGTTTCTCATGTAATCTTCACAACAACCCTGGGGGTTTGGTTCTATTATTATCCCCATTTTGCAGAGAAGGAAACAGATTCAAGGAAGTGAAATGACTTGCCCAAAGTCACTCAACCAACAAGCCAGGCTTCCAAACCGCTTCTCTCTGACAAGAATCTGGTTTCTACCTCCTGCACTGCCTGTCTATTCTGGGTTGTAGGGACTTGGGAGTTTAGGTATATTGGGCCTCCTGGCAGCTGTCCCCATGCCATTCGGGTCCAGTCTTAGAGCCTGCCTCGCTTCCTGCTCTTTCACTGTCCACGTGGGGCTGGAGGGGCAGCGGCAGCTTTGGAAACTGGGGAGGTTTCTCTTCCCCACTCACCTGTGTGGGTCTGTTTTTTGGGTTTTTTTGTTTTGTTTTTTTTTGCGGTACGCGGGCCTCTCACTGTTGTGGCCTCTCCTGCTGCGGAGCACAGGCTCCGGACGCGCAGGCTCAGCGGCCATGGCTCACGGGCCCAGCCGCTCCGCGGCATGTGAGATCTTCCCGGACCGGGGCATGAACCCGTGTCCCCTGCATCGGCAGGCGGACTCTCAACGACTGCGCCACCAGGGAAGCCCGGGTGCGTCTGTTTTTATGGCTGTGCTCTGTCCCAGGGGAGAGCAGGGGTGACTCTTCAACATCTAGAGGAGGTCACGGCCCACACCTGTTTGGGCAGAGCAGTGTGTGGGAGTACGGCATCTTTTGGCCCCTCTGGGTGAAGCAGGGTTTGGGCTCCATTCTCCAGATACTTCCGACCCTCTGTGTCTAGGGCCCACCTGGGGGCGGGTATAACACCCAGCTGGGGACTCACGGTTTGGTAGAGAAGACAGGCCACAAGCCATGTGGTGTTGCAGAGGGACGAGGGGCAGGGGGGGCAGAGTGGAGGCCGGGACAGGACAAAGGGGGGCGCTCCCGGGGCCCCCTTGGGCTCAGGGGCCTGCCAGCTACTGGGGCAGAGAAGCAGGTGGGGCAGTGCCGGGCTGCACGTTGAGACTCCGAGCAGCGGACAAGCAGGGGTTGGAGGAAGAGGATGTATTAAAACTTGGATGTGGGGAGTTTGAGGTGGCGGAGCTCAGCCAGGCTGGGACTTCAGCTGTTTGGGAAAAGGCCTGGGGAAGCTTTATAAGCATCTGCAGTACCGCGTTCTGGGATACTCAGAACCGAGGGGAGGCACTGGAGTTCTCAGTTAGGAGTCGCTGGTATGTGTATCGTGAAAAAAGCCGGAAGGCAGACTGGTGGGCTAAGGGGTTGACGGGATGTCCGGCAGATTTGCGGGGCTGGGCCATGGCCCAGGGAGGTCTGGGAGGGTTATAAATCAGGGCCTAGGTGAGATCCATGACACCGGGAGAGAGGGAGAGACTGCGAGGCTCAGGCCAAGGATGGAGAGGGGTTGGTGCGTCTGCTCTGCAGTGCCAGGATGGCAGGGCCAGTGCAGCTAGAGCCATCCCAGCCTGCTCTCCACCTACAGGGCCTGTCCAGGAGCTGTCCAGCACCAGGTGCTCCTGAAGGAGGATAGGCTTCCCTCCTGAGCCCCCAGGCCCCGGCACAGCTTATTGTCCTGGGGCCCCCGCTCCCTGCTCATCTGATGTCGACTTCCTGCAGGGCCCAGCCCTGGATTCCCCTGCCCTCCAGCCTGTCAGAGAGCCCTCTCCTCTGAGGATGGCCGTCTCCTTTCCCCAGGCAGGGCCTGGGTCCCCCTACTGTGCCCTCAGAGTGAGGGCTCCCCAGTGACACAGCCCTGCTGGGAGTAGCATGTGCTACAGAAAGGGACAGATGTGAACTTGGCTTCACACTCCCCCCTCACCAGTCTGTGGCCCTGGACCCGCCAGCATGGCTCTTGGCACATGGTGGGAGTTCAGTACAAATCCAGTGAATGATGGGCTAGTCACCTCCCTCGCCAGAACCTCATTTCCTCATCTGTATGACGGGAGAATCCTCACTTCCTGGCAGGGAAGATGTGAGGGGAGAAGGTCTTTAAACAGGGGCATAGCCCAATTGGATGTGAGTCCTAGAAAGATGACCTTGGCCACACTGTGGAGCCTGGATTTGTCAGGGGTTGGGGGGGATCGTGAGAAACAAGGAGGTTTGGGAGGAGTCCTCTGCCCAGAGGAGTGGGAGGAAAAGAGGGAATGAATACAAGACGTTTAGGAAGTAGAAGCAGCGGAGCTTTGATTTTTAAACAAATCACTTGTTTAATCCTCATGACAGCCTTTGAGGTCATTGCTCTTTTACCCTCTGTTTTAACAGATGAGGAAACTGAGGCCCCAGGAGGCTGAGTCACACGGCTAGGGAGCAGGGGAGCTGGGATGCAAAGCCAGCCGGTCTGGCTCCAGATCTCAGGCTTTTAACCACTCCACTGTCCCATGTGTCAGATGGTCAGATGTGGAGGAGGGGAGATGCCCCGGCCACAGGGCCCCCGTGATGGAAGCAGCTGTGGGGCCCCCTCGGACCAGGGGTCTGCAGGTCCCAGAGCCAGAGGGGCTTGTCAGGCTCGGGGGCATCAGTGAAAGCTCGGGGGCTCAGCAGAAGGGCCTCCCCACTCCCACGGTGGCAAAGGCTGGCAGTCGCGTGGAAGGCGTGAGGGCACAGAGCTGCTCCGCCAGCTTTTAGCAGCCACCTCCCAGCGACGCTCCTCGGCACAGGCCTTGGACCACGAAGCAGGCAGGCCTGCGTGGGCGAGCAGGATGGTCCCACTTTACAGCTGCGGAAACTGATACTCAGAAAAGCCAGGGCCAGCTGAGTCCCGCGCCGCCCCTCCCTCCCCCCACCCCGACCCCCACAGACAGGGGCAGAGTCCCAGGGGTTCTTAATCCACACCTGTCCCTGTCGCTAATCAGCTCCTCCCCAGACCCACTCTGCAGCAAAGACCCAGCCAGTTCAAGAGTATTAAGACCAGAAATCACGCCCACTCCTGCCTCCTGCCAGGGTCATGGGTCGAGCACAGATATTCTGGGTGGGGAAGGTCAGGGAATTCCAGCCGCACGTCCTTCTTGCAGGAGGCCTTGGTTCAGGGCCTGCCCTGTGAGGACACTTTCTGGGTGGGGGGGGAGGGGGGAGGGAGTAGACTTAAGAACCAACGCCCAGGCGCCAACAGTGAAACAGACTGAGCCCTGGGTACTCTGCCTCCGTCGCGGGCCAGAAGGTTGTCTGTGTGCTGCAGGGGGCGGGGTGCAGAGGGGCGACCGGGGGTTATGGTCCCACAGAGGCCAGGACGGCAGCTGGGAGGAGGCTTGGTGGTAAAGTGCTCAGTCGGCTGGGCTGGGCCAGGCCGGTGGTCCTGAGAAGCCTGGAGGACTGGACATCGGTGAGCGTGGTGGTAGGGGCCAGCTTCCTGGAGGGCAGGGGGCAGCCGAGGGAGGCCTTCTCTCCTCTCCTTGTGTTGGGGAGGCCCCAAGAAGAGGCCTCGGTTTCCCCATCGGGAGTGGTTCACGGTAGGGCGGGTAGCACTGTCCAGCCCAGCCCGGAACACAGCACAGAGGAGGATGCCGCTGAGGCCTTGCCCCCCACCCAGAGGGCAGCCTTTCAGGTTGCTGGGCGGCTGGTGTGCTCTGCAGGGCCTCCTTCCCTCCCTGGGGGCTGGTTGTCTCCTGTGGTAGGGAGGCTAGCTCCAGCTGGGGCTCCCTGGAACACTCCCCCCTCCCCCGCAGGTGTGGGCCTGGACCACGCCGGTGCCTCCCCGCCCCTCCAGGCCGCTGCCCACTGTGCGCTGGATCGATTGGTCACCGGCCCATTAGCAGGGTGGCTAGGCCGCCTCATTAATATTTTAAGGAATGACCTGGCCATGGGGTCCGGAACTGCGTGCCACTGGGGGCTGATGGCTGGCTTTCTTTCCTCTTTTCCAATTGTCAGAGCTATTTTTACCACCGGAAGGCCAGCCGCCCCCTCTCCCAGGCGTCTAACCGGGTGGGGGTTGGGGAATTCTCCCGTCTGGTTCTTGGCAGAGGGGTTAGGAGAGTCCATGGCTTGGAAAGGCAACAGGCAGGGACTGGATTATGCTTCCCCTCCCCATCCCACCCCCTGCCCTGCCTCCCTGAAGCCCCATCCCATCACCCTCTGGCCCTGGCAAGATGGGAACAAAAAACATTGCTCCAGGAGGAGAAGCCAGACAGCCCAGCTGAGCCTGGAAGAACCCCAGGGTGATGGATTGGGGAGGGTAGTTTGCCCACCCAGGGTCGCTGGGGGGCCACCACCTGATCCCCAGTCCAGGCGGAATGGGGGTGGGGCTCCCTTTGTCTCCACCGGAGTCCTCACAGAAGAAGCCCGTGAAGGTGAGAGGCAACCTCCTGCCTGCCTCTGGTCCCACTCCTGGAGGGACTGTAGGGCCCCAGTCTTCAGTGTCCAAGGGCCATGACAGGGGCCGCTGGAGGCCACTGCTCCAGCCCCCCATGGGAAGCCGAGGCCTCGGGAGACATAGGGCCTGGCCCGAGACAGCCCACATCTCCCACCGGCCAGTCCATTGCTGTCCCGCACGGACTCGGCAGGTTTCTTCTGGCTCCCTGGGGCCAGAGGAGGGGGAGCTGGGACCCGGCCCATGGAAGCGAGAGGGCCAAGGACCACAGGGGCCATGGGAGCGCAGGATGGAAGGGCCAGTGTAGGGGGAAGGCTTCCTGGAAGAGGAGAGTGTTTTACATAGCCTAAAGGTGGGGCAGAATTTGACTAGTCAGCGGAGTGAGGAAGAAAGTTCCAGCCGGCTGGAGAGTGACACAGGCAGAGACTCAGGCGGAAATTCCCAAGGAGCCACTGGAGGAGGGAGAGCCCAGGGCCTGCTGGAGTCAATCCATAAGCCTTCCCGGACAGGCCAGACAGTAGGAGCCCGGTGAGTTCGTCCACCCTGCTTCTGGTATCTCTGGGTTCCCCTCCCCCTGAAGCTCTGCTTTTCCCACATCTGGGTCTGTGGTCACCTGCAGAATGATTGATTGGGTGTCACACTGACTGGTCCCTGGAGACCTCCTGGCTCCACCCAAAGGTTTGGAGAGCCCTAGTCCTGCCCACAGGTACACATGGATTATAACACAGCAGAGACCACTTCCTGTGCTGTCCTTCCAGGGAGGGGCGGCCCCTCATCCTCATTTTTTTTTTTTTTCTTCACCATGCCACGCAGCTTGCGGGATCTTAGTTCCCCGACCAGGGATCGAACCTGTGCTCCCTGCAGTGGAAGCGCGGACTCCTAACCACTGGACGCCAGGGAATTCCCTCATCCTCATTTTTAAAGTGAGGAAACTGAGGCCCAGAGGCTGGAGTTGAGGTCAACGTCCTTCACCCAGAGAGCAGTGGGGTCAGGCCTGGAGCCCAGGTCAGCAGAGTCCCTGCACTCGGTCTCCTCCCCAGTTCTGGCCCACGGCCCTCAGTTTCCTCACTTTAAAAATGAGGGGGGCAGCACACCCGTGCCCTGCTGGGGCTGAGCCGTCTTCCTCTTGGCTTACGGCCTCCCCTTTACAGAGAGCCATGCCTGGGCCTGGGTCTGTAACTAGGGCTGGGGCTCCCGGGCTGGCCCGGCTGCTTGTGACTTCTACCCCTGGCTGTACAGCCCCTGCCACTTCTGTGTAGCCCCAGCTGGACCCAGGGGACAGTGAGGGCTGCCGTGCTGGGCATCGGGCCCATAGGCTCCTGGCCAGTCAGCAAGAGGTCAGGGCAGGGGAGGGGGGAGGTCAAGGCAGCCCCAGCCTCTGTGCATCCCAGGCCAGTGCCTGCCTAGGACATGTGCCCCCTACCCTTGGCAAATTCCTCTCCGAGTTCCACCCCTGCCTCCAGTACGGCCTAGATGGGACCCTCCCCCTGCCCCTCACCCAGTGAAAGCCTCTGCCCTGGGTCCTGTCCCTCCGCTCTACCCCTTCTTGCCAGGAATATTCTCAACCAGCAGGAAGGGTGGGAGGGACGGGGATTGACGCTTGAGGATGTGGCACTGGGACCGACTTCCTCCCTGTCCCCACCTGCCCCATGGAGGGCAAAATTATGGCAAGTGGGGCACACTTTGCTGCTGGCTCCAGTGCTGACCCTTCCCAGGCTGCCCTGTCACCTAGTCTGACCCTCCTGGTGGTCTCAGGAGGGAGAGAGATGGCCCCTGTGGGGAGCACTGCCCTGCTGGGTAAATGGATGGGCTTGGAGCCCAGGGACGGGGCTTCACAAACTCAGCTGCAGGGCCTCGTCCCCGCCCCACCCTCAGAAACGCCCGCTCTCCACAGGTCAGGCCAAGGCCTTGGTGATGGTGGCAGGTGCATTCCTGCCTCCACCCCCATTCCGGGCATATGACTCAGGCCTGCCTTCTGCCCCCAAGGAGTGCCTGTGCCAGGTGGGAGACAGACATGGAAACAGATACCTGGGGCACCCTGCAGTGGGCGCCTCGTTAGAGGGATGCATAGGCAGGGACTGTGGGAGCTCAGAGGAAACACCTGTCTCCTGGGCTGGGGAGGCAGGGGAGGTCAGGGAAGGCTTCCCGGAGGAAGTGGCCCCTGGATTCATTCTTGAAGGATGAGTAGGAGTTAGCTAGATGAGGAGGAAGTGCAGGGCAGGAGAGGGGCCCAGAATGAGCCATATTCATGGGTGCCTCAGCCCCTGTTCTCCCCCAGCCCCTCCCCCATGTCCTGAAAAGTCTGCCTCCGAGGTACTGCTCATGGCTGCAGTGAAGTCACTCTTCATCCTCTTTGCCAGCATGAAGCCCAGTGCAAGCCCCACCTCCTCCAGGAAGCCCTCTGAACTCCCTGCTACTCTCCCGCCAGTGCTGGGGTGAGAGCCTCTGAGGAGACCTGCTGGTTTGGAAGGAAAACTGTCCTCAGTGCTAAGTGGCCTGTTTCCTCCCTGGGGCTGTCCTGTGGTTATCGACTGCAGATCGAAGGCTGAGGTTGCCCCAAAGTGAGAGGGAACTCCCACGGTACCCTATGGCCCAGAGGCCCCACAGATGATCTCACAGAAGTGGGGCAGCTATTTTCACCTGGTGATTGGTTACAGAGTTTGGATCCCAGAGGAGAGAGGAGATGGTGCTCCCAGGAGCTGTGAGGGAAGGGCCATGCTGGGAACTGTGGGGATCCTGCAAAGGCAGACGAGGGCATGACCCCCTGTCTCAGTTCCCCTAACACTGGCCGGCCCCCTCAGACAGGGGCTCCCTAAGGCAGGGCAGGACCGCAGCACCCCACTTCTTCTCCACCAGTAATTTTCACCCTGGCCTGTTGGGGAAGAGATGCATAAACAGAATGGCTGGGCCTGTGCCCCCAGGAGTGATGGGGGATGAGGAGGCAAGGCCCCCAGATGACTAGACACACACCATGCAGTTTGGCGATCCGGAGTGAGGAAGCATGGGGCACCTGGGGACAGGAGGAGAAAGGTGGGATTCCCCGGTCAGGACCTCTTCAGGAAGGTCCGGTTTGGATGGGAGCTCTGGAGGGAACAGGGTTCCAGGAGGTGGGAACATAAGTAGAGCAGGCAGCCAGTCCACGGTGAGGGAAAGGAGTCTGAAGAGGCGGCACCTTCAATGCCAGTATGAAAAACTGGTCATACTGGATCCACACTGGGAGGTGACGCCCAAAGTCTCAGAGTCAGCGTGAGAATCCCTGGTGTGTCACTAACAAGCTGTGTGTTCTCAGGCCCCATGTGACGGCTTGGGCAGTGACAGCTGTGACGTGCCTGGTGTGCTGAGCACATTCATTTGTTCATTCATTCATTCAGCGTTTACTGAGTGCCTGCCATGTGCCCAGCACTGGG
Source organism: Leucopleurus acutus (assembly GCF_964270905.1). NCBI lineage: Eukaryota > Metazoa > Chordata > Mammalia > Artiodactyla > Delphinidae > Leucopleurus > Leucopleurus acutus. The sequence goes on from NC_139158.1 coordinate 8,171,365, forward strand.
GACACAGCCACATATGAGGCTGTCAAAACCGCTGCCTTGTGGAGTTGGTATTCTCCGGGGAGGGTGTGGTGCTGGGGGGGGTGGCGGTCCAGGGGGGAGTGGAACGAGACCAAGCAAGTGGATAAACAAGACTGTCAGATGGGGATAAGCACTGTGGAGAAAAGTAAGCAGGCAGAGGGCACGGAGAACCAGCGCTGGGTGGAGAATTTCTTATTCTAAATAGAGTGGTGGGCAAGGAGAGCTATCGGACAAGATGGTATTTGAACAGAAACCTGAAAAACGTGAGGGGGTGTGGGGAAAGGACATTCCAGGCAAGTACAAGAGAAAATCGCAAGTGCAAAGGCCCTGGGGTGGGACTCAGGTGTGACCAGAGCAGAGTGGGCAAGAAGAGTGGCGGGAGATAAGCTCAGAGAGCCAAATGGAGGCAGATCACGTGAGGCCTTGGGGGCCATGGGTAGGACTTTGGCTTCTACTCTGAGTGGGGTGGGAAACCATTGCAGGATTCTGAGCAGCGGAGGGCCTGATCTGTCTTATGTTTCAGAAATGACTGGGTTCCTGGGTGGAGAACAGGCTATAGGGGGGTGAGGTCAGTTTCCGGGGGACCAATGAAGAGGCTGCTAAAATACTGCAGGCAGGAGAAAGGGTTGTGTGGGTCCCAGGCCAGCAGCACGGATGGCGGGGAGCAGCGGAGGGGTGGGGTTCCTGGTATATTTCAAAGGCAGAGCCAAGAGGATTGCGCATGACTTCTTCCTGTCCACCAAACTTTGGGGACCCTCAGAAGAGGGTACTCAGGGAAGCGAGGTCACTTGGAGGCTCATTGGGGACTCCACTTGAAGGCGTCTGTCATCCCAGCCTCCCTTGCCAAGCCCAGGAGTGACCTTGGGGTTCCCTGAGACTGCTGCTTGAAGGAGAGTGCCCCTCTTGCAGACACGTGTCCCCCCTGCCTGGTTGTCCTCACACATTGAAGCTTGCACACAGCCCTGGGGGAGTGGGGCAGGTGGGCGCTCTGGACATGGGTCAGGAATTCACTCACTCGCTCCTCTCACCTGCAGCCTCCGGGGGCTGCGATGGGACAGGAGCCATGAATGGTGCCGCCCCCGGCCCCGCCGCCGCCGCCGCCGCCGCCGCCGCCCCGGTCCCGGTTCCGATCCCGGACTGGCGGCAGTTCTGTGAACTGCACGCGCAGGCGGCCGCCGTGGATTTCGCGCACAAGTTCTGCCGTTTCCTGCGGGACAACCCGGCCTACGACACGCCCGACGCCGGGGCCTCCTTCTCCCGCCACTTCGCCGCCAACTTCCTGGACGTGTTCAGCGAGGAGGTGCGCCGCGTGCTGGTGGCCGGGCCGGCGCCCCGGGGAGCGGCCGAGCCCCCAGACGCCATGGAGCCCGAGCCCTCGGGGGTCCCGGCGCTCAAAGCCGCGCCCTACGGCCACTCGCGGAGCTCCGAGGACGTGTCGGCGCACGTGGCGGCCAAGGCCCGCGTCCGCAAGGGCTTCTCGTTGCGCAATATGAGCCTGTGCGTTGTGGACGGCGTGCGCGACATGTGGCACCGGCGCTCCTCGCCCGAGCCCGACGCCGCCCCGCGGGCCGCCGAGCCCCCAGCCGAGCCGCGCGACAAGTGGACGCGGCGCCTGCGGCTGTCGCGGACGCTAGCGGCCAAGGTGGAGCTGCTGGACATCCAGCGCGAGGGCGCGCTGCGCTTCATGGTGGCCGACGACGCGGCCGCGGGTCCCGGGGGCGCTGCCCAGTGGCAGAAGTGTCGCCTGCTCCTGCGCAGGGCCGTGGCAGGCGAGCGCTTCCGCCTAGAGTTCTTCGTGCCGCCCAAGGTGAGTGCCCACCCCCACCTGGGGGGACCGTGGAGGGGCTGGCTTCGGGGACCGCACTGCCTGATCTGATGGGCAGGATGGAGTATTCAGGGTCAGGAACCTGGGATGCCAGGGGCCCCCCTCTGCCTCTGGGATGAGTCACCCCTCAGGCCCTCTTTTTCTGCCTGTGAGGTGTCAGAAGAACCCTCTGGCTACAGAAGGGGTTCTGGGTACTGTTCTTGGAGGTATTGGAGAGCCTGGCTGCCTGGACTCCTCTTCCTCACCTGGGGCCCCTGGGTGGCTGGAGCCTCCCCAGAGAGGAAAGGAGGCAATGACATTGGCACACTCACAGAGGGCCTGCCGGGGGTCTGCATCCTTCTCAGGGGAAATCTGCTTGTCCCCCAGCTTAGCTGCCACGCTCCAGCCCAGCCCCTGCCCAGGTGGCCCCTTTCCGGCCCAGATTTCATAAGCTTCTCCTGGCTGTCACCAGCATGGCCGCTCACCTGAGTGCACCGTGCCCTCCCCTCTCTTGGGGGCTCAACGTCAGAGCCCTGAGGGCAGCTTTGGGTCTCCTCCAGTGGAGCAAATCTGCCTTGTTTGGGAAGAGGGAATAACTCTAACAATAGTGCCCGCTTTCTGAGAGCCCTCATCCTCCCAGTTGCCCCAGCAAGGCGGGCAGCATGGTCCCCAGGTCACAGAAGAAGAGAAAAGAACGAAGGGAAGGGGTGTGGGCTGCCCAAAGTCACGCAGCTCGCAGGAGGCAGAGCTGAGCTAATCATACCCATCACCCTGGTGGTCTCGGGAATGAAAGGAGCGTGGAGCTGGGAGCTCCTTGTGCACTGGGAGGTTTGGAAGGGTGCGGGGTTGTCCGCCCAGGGCCCTCACCCACCTCTGGGCCCATTCTTTCCCCGCTGTCTTTAGCCACCCTGCGTCTCGCCTCCTCCATCTCCCTGTCTGTCGGGACGCTGGATGCTCCCCCTTGCCTTTCTCCCCTGGAGGTGCAGGATGTGGGCTCCCCAAGGCGGGGTGCCCATGAGCCGCATGAGAGGTGATCTCCCAGGGACACACTGACTCTCTGAAGAGCTTTCTCCCCAAGTCCCAGGATGCCCAGACTCACCAAGAACTTTTTGCCTGCCCAGGCCCCCACCTTTAGGTCCCTGAGAGAGTCATGGGCCACTAAGCCCAACTCCACCGTTTGTCAGACAGGGAGAGCGAGGCCCAGTGAGGGGTGGGAAGTGGGGTGGGGCTTGCCCAGGGTCACCCACAGGGCAGGGCTTCAATGCCTCTGGGCCCTGAGTGGCAACCACAGCTGCTCAGCTGTAAATAGCATGTCTGCTGCCCTCGAGGGAGGGGACACAGCAGCCGGTGCCCCCTGCAGCCCACCATTCACCGCGGGCAGAGGGCAGGCTTCCTGAGGGGTCACTTTCCCAACCTCTGCGAAAGGCAGGTGGCTTCCTATCCCAGATCTGGCCTCAGACCCTCCTTTTTTCATGCAAATGTTTGTGAATTCAGGAGTGAGCCAGGTGGGAAGCATGCCTGGTGAGGGCTCAGGTCCGGTTTCCCAAATATGTTTGGTTCCAGGGTGTGTGAGCCCCACGGGGAGCCCCTGCTGACACTCCCCCTGCCTTTGAGTCCTGTTCACCCATCCGCAGTCCAGATTTCTTCCTCCTCTTGCCCCTGAAGGCCTAGCTGCACCCTTGGAGCAGACCGGGGCTTGGGGTCTGCAGGCTTAGGGGCTGTTTCGGGGACCCTCAGCCTGCTCTTTCATACAGCCCCGTGTGTCAGGCTTCCAGCATCCTGCCCTCTCACTCACCCTGCAGGAAAAGTCTCCTGGACCCCAGGTGCCCTCATAGCCCTAGGCCGGCCAGCCCTGGGGCCCAGGGAGCAATGATGCTGGCCCCCTGCCATTAGGGAACCACCAGACAAGTGATATTTGCTGGACTGGATGGTAAAATAAACCTCAGTGGGGTGAGCACAGGATGCTCTGGGGGCCACAAGGAGGAGAAACTTCATAAGTGCTCACCAGGTGGCAGGGCCCCAGGACAGGCATTTCTGGAGACTCAAGCTGAGCGAGCCAAGGTCTGGGGTCGTGAAACAGCCTGATGGCTCCGTCCAGGGAAGTGGTAACAGTGAGCTGGAGCCGGGTGAGAGGCAGCTAGGCCAGGACAGACGGGCCTCAAGTGCAAGGCAGAGGAATCACCGCCTGTGGCCAGCGGGAGCCCAGCGATAGTTCCCAGACCAGCCTTCACTGCAGACCTGTCCGCTCCACCCACTCCAGGACCGCGGCCCCTGCCCCGCTGGCTGGCTTGATGGCCTGCCATGGTCAGCCGAGCCTCGCAGTCATCGCCCCAAGCGCAGCCCTGCTCTGCTGGATGGCAGCCAGTGCTGCCAGGAATTCCCATCCGCCTGCCCACCCAACGTGTGGCCCTTCCCTTTCCTCCTAAGAAAGCCCCTGTCCCAAAGTCCAAGCCCTGCCAGGAATCTCCGTCTCAAGGCAGCCCCGGGGGGCCTTCAGGCCAGGGCCAGGAGCTTTGGGGCAGAGTGGCCGTCCCCAGGAGTCCTGCCAGCTCACCTTGGTTAAATCCCACACTGGTCCCTTTGCCTCCACCTAGAGACACGGCCTGCCCGGCTCCAGGAGTCCTGTACTGAGTTAAGGCTCCAGACCTGTGCTGTGGAAAATCTAGTCTGAAGGGGGAGATGAGCATTTTTTTTTTTAAATGAACTAGAATAGAATAGAAAATCTCACACTCCATCACACAGTCAGGGTAAATATTGTCTGGTGAAACATGTGTTTCAGAGATATTTTTACCTGTGTGTGTGTACTGGGTCACAACGTCAAATGTATTTCTTACTATGGGTCAAGGTGAAAAATGTGAAAACCGCAGATCCGGTAGGTGCGCTGGGCGGAAGGGCAGCTGGGGCAGAGTTCACCCCCTCAGGGCTCAGAGGTGGGAGACTTATGTCAGTCCCAGCTCTGTCCCTGACTTGCTGTGTGACTATATGGGGAGGTCCCTCTGTTTCCCAGGAACTCCCTCAACTTACCCATCTGTGAAATGGGGATTGGGACACCTCTGTGCCAGGGCTGCCTGACCTCCTAAGCTGAGGGCTGCTCTGACCTCTGGGAGTGGGGAGGGGGGAGAGGGCTTCAGGAGGCCCTGGGGCCACTGTCTCACTGCCCTTTCCTCTGGCCTCCCAGGCCTCCAGGCCCAAAGTCAGCATCCCTCTGTCGGCCATCATTGAGGTCCGCACCACCATGCCCCTGGAGATGCCGGAGAAGGACAACACGTTCGTGCTCAAGGTGAGCCCCACCCCGGGCCCCACAGATCCCTCATGGGTGGCAGAGCTTGAGGGCAGTGTCGGGGGAGGTGAGGGTAAAGGACCAGCAGCAGGGCAGGGGGAGGGAGCCCTGGTTGGGGGTCCCAGGATCCTCCGCAGATGTCAAGCACATGGCTAGGATGTGAATCCTGGCCTGGGCTCCAAAGCCAAATGCCCCAGGTGTCGTCCAAGTCCACCGTGTGCGGCCCCGTTCCCATTTCCTCCTGCGCCTGGGTGAAGGTCCTGAGTTTCACTTCCTCCCCTCCCTTCCCCCACTGGAGTCAGCGAGCACCCACCCCACAGACAGGAACTGGTAGCCAGCCTGCAGCAGTTATGCAAATGCTCCTGTCGCCAGCACTGGAGTGTGGGAACCTGCCTGGTCCCACAGAGGGCACAAAGGCCCTGAGGGTGGGCAGGGGGGCACCCCAGTGAGTCTGGGGGCAGCTCCTCTTTTTCCCAGGCTCCACATCGCCGGGGTGGCCTGCTTGGGTTGCTGAGGACACGGCTCCGGGCTGCCAGGGCTGTGGCCCTGTGCCTCCTTGGAGGATTAGAGCGTGTTTGTGAGGCCAAGTCCCCAAGGAGGCCTGGTTCTACCCACCCGAAGCTGCACGGAGGCCCCCCGCACCTCCTCTCCAGGCTCCTGGTTGGGTTTATGTTTTTACTGTCCCTGTTTGTTTAGTCATGAACTCTCTTATTCATTTAGCAAACGTTTGCCAACCCCATACCCTGAGTCACCCCAGGCGGGGGACTGAGGACACGGCCCCTCCCTGCCTGGCACTCTCATCTGCTGGATGAGACAGGTCAGAGCCTCGCCCCTGACAGCTGGGTGGCCTCTGTGTCTCTGATGACGCTCAGGAGCCCTGAGGCCAACGGGCTCACCTGCCGGCCCGCTGTGGGCCTCAGTTTCCCCATCCATTCAGAGAGGGATGAAGGAAGTTCCGAGGACCGTCCCAGCTCTGAGATGCTGGGAGTCCAACCGCTCTTTACTGAGACACGCGACAAGAAGCTCAGAGCCCAGGCCTTGGCCTTAGAGACCTGGGTTCGGGTCCCAACACCTCCACCGAGCGCTAGTGTGACTTTGAGCGAGTTACCTGAACCTCTGAACCTCAGTCTTCTCATCGGTACGACGGGGAAAGCATCACCCCCCTCACGGGGCTGTTGGGAAGAGTTCATCAGACAATGTATGTGCAGGATCACACTCTGGGCCCGGCTTTCTCCTCCTTGTTTCCCTTCTGGAGGCTTCTTATCCCAGGGGCGTGGCCACAGAGGTGGAGTTCCAGGCGCAAAGGCGTGTGGGCCCTCAACTCGCTGCTGGGCCAGCCGGCCCCTCACAGACTTGAGCATTGTGGCCCTTCCACCCCACCTCCCCATCCCTTGCCCAGCCAGCATGGCCTCCTCCAGGGCCTGAGGACCTGAGCTCAGCAGGGCTGGACATCATCTCCATGATCCCCAGTGGTGGGCCCAGGAGGAAGGGGCTGCTGAGAGTGTGGGCTCCACCCAGGGACCCCATTGTCTTTCCTGCTGCCCTCACCAGTGAGCCCCCGGGGGGGAGGGGTGGGATGAGCCATTTGTCCCGGGCTCCGGAGCCTCCTGCCGAGGGTGCTGACTGGGATCTGGACTCTCGCCACCCCCTCCCCAGGTGGAGAACGGAGCAGAGTACATCCTGGAGACCATCGACTCCCTGCAGAAGCACTCGTGGGTAGCTGACATCCAGGGCTGTGTGGACCCTGGGTGAGTGCCCAAGTGCTCCTAGGATGGGAAGACGGGGTTGGGGGAGCCTAGCTCGGCTGTGCCCTTGGTCCAGCCTCCACGGGGAGGGCAGGAGCTGAGCTTGACACATGGGCTTTTCTCATTGCAGTCCAATTCAGGTGGGTGCTGGCCAGAACGCCCACACTCCCATTCCCAGCAGGCTCTGTAGGTTCGGGGTCTGGGGACCTGGAGGGAAGTTAAGTCAAGTCTTGTTCTCACGCCAGGGGAGGCTGAAACCACTAGGACAGGGGTAGTGATGGGGTGAGCCCAAAGTGCCAGGGGTGGGGGACCAACCGGGAGGCCCCTAATCCAGTCCTGGGGCTCCGAGAAGCTGTAGTGGTAGAGGTGCCCCCCTTCTCTGCAGCTTAAACAAAGGGCGGGCCTGAGCCTGGGAGAGGGGGCTGGGGGCGGCAGGGAGGAAGAAGAGCGAGAACAGCCCGGCAAAGGCTGTGGAGGTGTGCGAGGACCTGGGACTCGCAGGGAATGTCGGGCCCTCGGGTGACTGGAATTAGAGCCCATGAGGAGGAGACTTCCGTGAGAGCGCCGGAAGCTGGTAGGTCGGGGCAGTGGGGAGCCATGGCTGGTAATAAGGGCAGCTGTGGTCAGCCGAGTGCGGGAGGAACAGCAGGGAGGCTGGCGGCACCACGGGAGAGGCCCGAGGCCGGGAGGAGGAGGAGCAGGCAGGCCAGCAGGCTGAGCACTTGGCAGGAGCTCTGGCTACTGGGGTGAGCCAGGCCCCGGGGGAGGGGCTGCTGCCTCCTAATTAAGAGCTTCATTTAAGGAAGCACAATTAAAGTCCTGAGCGCCTCCCAGGGCCCCCCCCACCCTGCCACCCCCATCCCCAAAGTGGCCGTTATCCCTCCCCTGCCGCCCTCCCAGCCATCGGCTCCGCACACTCGTTCCCCAGCCCCCGTGAAGGTGAAGCTCACTTTGTGGCACAGATGGGGAGACAAAGGGCCAGGGCAGGGAAGGGAGCTGGCCCCAGCCCCGCCCCCCACCACGCCCTGCCCCTGTATGAGGGCCTCCGTGGGATCCTAGGAGGAGGGCAGCCTGTCAGGGGTCAGGGGTCAGGGGTCATGTGACCTCCAGGAGAGCTGCACCCACCAGGAGACATCTCCATATGGCCCGGTCACTCACATGGCGGCCACAGAGCAAGCTGAGGGTGTGGCAGAGGGACAGGGCTGATGCTGGCCGCGGGACTGTCTGCCACTGCCCGGCTCCATGAGCCTGCGGTCCGAGTCCCATGGCAGGACGTGGTTGGGCTTTCTCGCCTTCGCAGGGACAGCGAGGAAGATGCCGATCTCCCCTGTGCCCGGGGAAGCTGTCTGGCCAGCCGTGTGGCCTCTTGCAGCTGTGAGCTCCTGACGGATGGTAGGTGGGGACAGAGCTGGCTGGAGTAGTGGAGGCAGGGTCGGAGGGGACGGTCGCTCAAAGATGGTCAGACAGACAGACGTGCTTCTCACCTGCCATTTCTCCAGCAGCGGACCTGCCCCGGCCCCTAGAGACAACGGCAGCCGTGGTGACAGCCCCACACAGCCGAGCTCGAGATGCCGTCGGGGAGTCCCTGGTCCATGTCCCACTGGAGACCTTCCTGGAGACCCTGGAGTCCCCAGGTGGCAGCGGTAGTGACAGCAATAACACAGGTGCAGTGGGGCTGCACTCTTCCTGCTGCCCCTCCCTGCGCCCCCGCCCGAGGCCACAGGCACCCCCAGGCCTCTCCCAAGCCCTTCCTGAGCCTCAGAAGCAGTGACATTTCATCCCACTGGGTCCTTTGCACAGCTACTGGCTTTTGCAGGCTAGTCCAGGAATGTGACCCCTCCCACGGGCCCTGGTTTCAGTAGAAAACGCTCACAGAAAGGGGTGCAAAGGGTTGTAACGAGGGCTTGGGGACACAGACACTTGATCTGTTCCCAGGTTTGTTGCCGACTTAGAGAGTGACCCCAGGAAACTAAGTGATCCCACCAAACCAGAGAAAACTGGACGATGACTATGAAATAAGCATATTCTGATGTTATACATACAAGCAGATACAGCTGGGGTACTGAGGAGTTTTGTTACTGGTTCAGGAGGTGCAAGAACATTTAATGTGTGTTATGTGAGAACAGAAACCATTTGCCAATTGTTTTTTTTTTAATTTATTAATTTATTTATTTTTGGCTGTGTTGGGTCTTTGTTGCTGCGTGCAGGCTTTCTTTAGTTGCAGCAAGCGGGGGCTACTCTTCGTTGCGGTGGCGTCTCTTGTTGCAGAGCATGGGCTCTAGATGCGTGGGCTTCCGTAGTTGTGGCACGTGGGCTCAGTAGTTGTGGTTCGCGGGCTCTAGAGCGCAGGCTCAGTTGTTGTGGCGCACGGGCTTAGTTGCTCAGCGGCACATGGGATATTCCCGGACCAGGGCTCGAACCTGTGTCTCCTGCATTGGCAGGCGGATTCTTAACCACTGCGCCACCAGGGAAGTCCCACCAATTGCTATTAATGGTCTTTCCTTGAGACAAAAGGCACCCATTCCATCATTTGATACATTCTTATCATTAAGCTATTTGCTAAACCAGTCTGTAGTTTAAATCTACATTCTCTTATTCTATCATTTTCTCCTCTCCGTGCCTCAGTTTACCTCATATGTTTAGTGGGTGGGTCAGCTCCCTGCCTCGTTCTAAATTATTCAGCAGCGTCTTACATGCAAAAACCCAACAAGATGATGCATCCCTTTTCTCGTTTACGTGCCCCCTCTCTCCCCCACGCCTCTCACACTGTCATCCCTCTGCAGTGGAGGACGGAGCAGAGCCGGAGCCCGAGGCTGAGCCCGAGCTGGAGCTCTCTGACTACCCCTGGTTCCACGGGACACTGTCACGGGTCAAGGCAGCTCAGCTGGTTCTGGCAGGCGGGCCCCGGAGCCACGGCCTCTTTGTGATCCGCCAGAGTGAGACTCGGCCTGGCGAGTACGTGCTGACCTTCAACTTCCAGGGCAAGGCCAAGGTAAGTCAGGGAAGGCGGGTGGGGGGCACAGCGGGGAAGTATCCAGCCCAGGGGGAGGCGGGCTGAGGCGGCCCTGGTCCTGAGGCTGCACCTGCGCCCAGGAGGAGGCTCCACGGGTGTAGGGGTGGCATGGCTTCCCACAGGCCAGGCCTACCCCGGCCATGCTCCGAATCACTCGCCTCCCTCCTGCACCTCTCTGCTTGTGGCCGAGCCCCCAGGAGGCTGGGCCCTTCTGAGGGTTTGACTTTGACCCTGTGCATTGGGGATCACGTAGCACTAGGGCTTCTGAGGGTCTCCACCGAGAGCCACCTCCGTACAAGGCTGGGGTCCACCAGTGCTCCAAGCACGCAAGAGCCCCTCTTGTCCCCTGCTCAGCACAGCTCACCAGCCCCTCGTGGTCCCCAGCTGCGGGCCAGGCCTGTGCTCAGACCAGGCCAGGGCTTGTGGAAGGGAACCACATACAGTGGGCCCTAGAGAACCAGGCAGAAGGGGAGGAGCTGGGCCCGGCAGGAGGGCCACAGAGCAGGGGGCGCCAGAGGAGGCTCCTGACCCCACCAGCCAGAGTAGGAGAGGACCTTGACCTGAGACGTGCAATGGACAGAGAATCCTTGAGGTGAAGACAAGTGGAAGCGTGGTCCAGACAGGGCAGGGCAAAGGCACGGCTGTGAACCCAGAAGGCAGGCTCTCAAGGAAGGGCACTGCGTGCTAATAAAGACCTAAGGCACAAAGGAACACATGACAGAAAGTCCAGTGACCGTGGGGGGTTTCAGTGTGACAGAGTGGGCAGGAACCTCAAACTCCCCTCCCCCCATCCCGAGTTTCCGCTAAGGAAACAGACCCAGCCCTGGCTCCGCCCAGGACACAGTTCCCGTCAGTCCTTGCTGGAGGAGGGGGCACCCTAGGACTCCTGCTCCAGGCCTGCACTGGTAGCCAGTGTCCCAGCCCCCGGCTGGCCCCATGGCAGCGCTTCCCTGGGGACTCCTCCTTGGAAAGCAGCTGCTCTCACCAGCTCCTCTACAACCAGGCGCTTTACGCTGTCCGCCAGCCTGACCCGGAGTTTACTTCTCAGCCAGCACGGCCCCAGGGCAGCCTCCTCGGAGGGCCCGGGTCTGATGCATGCCCAAGCCAGAGGCTCGGATGGTGCCCAGCCCACCGTGGGGCATGGGGCAGGCGGGTGGGGTCGGGGGGGGGTCAGGATGTTTGGAGGGGAGACAGAGCTGGAGGCTCCACTCTTTCCAGGGCAAAACCCAGCCCTGAACTTTGTACTCACCACAGCTGGTGCCTCTCAGAGCACGGTGTCTGTCCAGAGTCCCGTGCAGAGCTGGAGAAGTTAGCGGTGGGATAGAGCCGCTTCCTACTCATACACCTCCGGGGAAGGAAGACCTCTGCCTTCCCAGGCCTCACTTTTCACCTTCAGATAAGAAATGTCTGGAATGTTTTTCCAAAGACTGAGAGGCACACGCTCCCTGGGGCCCAGCTCTGCCCTGGGTCTCTGTCCCCAAAGGCCCCACCCCGACTTGAGGCTGTGGTGTGACCCCACTATGCTGGTTTGGGCTGAGCCCCTGCCCTGGGCTGCCATGAGTGCTCCCCGGGTTTGCCCACACTGTTCTGGCAACTTCTGGCCCTGCCGAGTGGCAGAACTCACTCGTGGGAACACTCCCCTCCTCCCCAGGGTTTCTGTCTCCTGTACTAGGAGGCCAGCTCCCCCATCGCATGCACCCTCCCATCATCACCCCTGTTGCCACACACACCCCAGAGACGGCCACTCTTCCCCTTGTGAGATACACATGTGGCAAAAAAGGGCTGAAGCCAGAGACCTGTGGCTCCTCTCTCCCTGAGGCGCCTGGCCCACGTGGGCACTGTTCCTCCGTGCTGCACGCGTTCCCGCTGCAGCACAGTTGAGCAGCGTCTGCAGCCATTCGTCCCCAGCCCCCCTGGGGGTTGTCTGCAGCCTGCTGGGCTTTGCCTGTACGGGGACAGTGGGCAGACCCCTAGCTGCTGGGGTGGGAGGGCCACCCAAACATGAGTTCTCTTCCTAGCTCTGTGCTCTGCGGCTGCGGGCGAGTCTCCCCCTCCCTGTGCCTGGGTTTCCCCATCTCTAATATGGAGGCTGTAATCTCTACCTTCTAGGGCTTTTGGAGACTAGGGATGGAGGGGGTGTGCGAGGGGCCTGATGTGGGTGCTCCCAGCATAGGGACAGATGCATGCTCCCTCCAGTCCCAGCCTGGCTCTGTGGCCCTCATTCCCCATCCCCGCCATAGGCATGACCCCCCCTAAGATGGGCTCATGTGTCAGGCGCCCCCACTCTGACACCACCCCTGTGGCCTCTGTGAGACCTGGTCCTCCCCGTGACCTTCCAAGGCACTTGCCAAGCGTGGGGCCAGTCCGAGACCCCCGCACCCCACACTGACCACACCCATCTGCGCTCACAGCACCTGCGCCTGTCCTTGAACGGCCACGGGCAGTGCCATGTGCAGCACCTGTGGTTCCAGTCTGTGCTCGACATGCTCCGCCACTTCCACACCCACCCCATCCCGCTGGAGTCCGGGGGCTCTGCAGACATCACCCTTCGCAGCTATGTGCGGGCCCAGGACCCCCCACCTGGTAAGACGCCCCTACCTGGCCCGTGCAAACAGACAGGTGGGCAGTGGGGGAGGGCGTCACCCTCAGGCTGCCACCCTGCTAGACCCGTGGGATGAGCACCCGGTCTTGGGCGAGTTGTAAGCAACCCGGGCATCAGGATTGGCGGGAGAGTGGCAGCCCTGAGGGATCCGTGTCCTGAGTAATTCCCGGCAGGTGGAAGGGGGTGGAGTCCCTTAGATCCCTGCACAGGTGGGGCTCAGCGCTGAGCTGTTGAAGGAAGGAAGCCTTGGAGGGGTGAGTGAGGGTGCCTGGCACGCGGGTGTCGCCTATACCCATGACTTTAGTTATCGGGGAGGTGGGCTGGAACCCGGCGCGCTGAATTCGGGTTCCCGGCTCCATGTGTGATGCCAGGCCATCCCGTTCCTCCGGGGCTCTGGCCCCTGTCTGCACGCCGGGACTGGGGGTCGGGGGTGGCCAGGGCCCAGGCTTGGCGCTGACGGCCCGCGGTCTCCCGTTGCAGACCCGGGGCCCTCGCCCAGCGCCGCGCCCGCGCCCCCCACCTGCTGGAGCGAGCCGGCCGGCCAGCACTACTTCTCCAGCCTCGCCGCGGCCGCCTGCCCGCCCGCCTCGCCCTCGGAGGCCGGCGGCGCCTCGTCCTCATCCGCCTCGTCGTCCTCGGCAGCGTCTGTGCCCGGCGCCTCGCGCCCGGTCGAGGGCCCGCTGAGCGCGCGCAGCCGCAGCAACAGCGCCGAGCGCCTGCTGGAGGCGGCGGGCGGGGGCGCCGACGAGCCCCCAGAAACCGGGCCGGGAGAGGGCGCCCGGGGCCGCACGCGCGCCGTCGAGAACCAGTACTCCTTCTACTAGGCCGGCGCGGGCGGCGCCAAGGCCCTGGGGCCACCCGGACCCGCCCGGCCGCGGGGCGATGGCCCACGTGGCCGTCCGTCCCACGGACCCTGCCGGCCCCCGCCCGGCGCTGGGTGGGAAAAGCGAAGCTCTTCAGTGAAGACATAATGTTATTAAAGAGCCTGTTTTAGGGACTGCACCTGGCTCTCCGTCGTCCTTTCTCCTGCCTTGGCCTCAGGCACGGCTCCTCCTGGGCCTGCCAGGGAGGAGGGAGAGCCACACACGGGCCCCGTGTAGAGCCCACCGTGGCCTGGCGCCTGCCCGGCCCCCACCCAGGTCTGTCTTAGGGGACCCGGCACCCCGTTGGGCGAGTGAAACCGGGAGACAACCGGCAGTCCTGAAGGAGGTGCAGAGCTAAAGCGCTGGGCCCAAGAGGCCCACAGGGATTGGGGAGGGGGATTTGGCGGAGCTGTGAGAGAGGAAGGGGGGGAGGGATAACTGAGCAGAGGCTTTGGGGGCAAGAATGAGGGGTGGGGGAGGGTAGAGGAAAGCTGAGAAAGGAGGGCTCATCCTGGGACACAATGAAGGATGGGAGTGAGGCCAGGTATGGGGGGGCCTTGAATGCCAGCGTGAGGAGCTGGACTCTGGTGAGGAGAGAATAACTGTGTCCTTGGGCTCGTCATTGAGGTCCTGGCAGTGTGGACAGGATTTTCCCACATGAGCCCACTTGGGGATTGGGCAGTGGAAGAGGCTGGGCTTCTCACCTTTGACCTAGATTCAAACTTGCAAGTGGCCTAGAGGGTCCTCCCACCCCCCACCCCAACCCCTTGCCTCCCTGCAGGTGGAGGTCCAGCTGTGGCTCCCGCCTGGAGACACAGCCTGCTCGAGGTCCCAGCACCCCAGCCCTCAGGCAGTGGTCCTGAGAAGGATCTTGTGCCTGCTGCACCAAAGCGCCCTCCCCTCCCCAAGTCCAAACTCTGCCTCGCCGCCTGGGGCCATGGACCCACGGTCCCTCTGCCCAGGAGCGCCCTTGTAGGGCTTGCATCCGTGATGTGCATTTCAGAGCCCCAGACAGTTAATCCTCCTGGGACTGCTACTGCAGCACCTGCAAGCCCTTCCCCGTATGAGGGGCACCAGCGCCCCTGGGGGGCTCCCAGAGCTTTTCTGCTTGAGTTACCCAGTCCCGACTCACCAAATGACCAGGAAGTGACCGAGCAGTACTCCTGTTGCCATCACGGTGAGGGAGTACAAGGCTGGTGCTCAGAACAGCCCGTACCTCAGCTTCCGGCATCTCCATCCTTGCGGCTGGAGCTGCTCCGTGCTGTTGCCCGTGTGCCGTGGTGGTTTGGGGTCTGTGCCAGGCCAAGTGCAAGCCCCCATCCCCCTCGGGGGTCGTGGGGGTGAGGCTCAGGCTGGGCAGAGGACAGCGGGCTGGTGAGAGCTCTGCTTGGCTGCCTTCTACCTCTCCGGCAGCGGGAGTCTCCCCAGTGGCAAGACGGCCGAGCCCCAGACATCACCCTCAAGCCTGAGGCTTCATCCTTGCTCCCTCAGTGGAAGGGTTCAGTGGCCTCAGGGGTGGAGTTGAGACTCGAACACGGGGTCTGCCGTTCTTCAGCCCTCCTGCCTCTCCCTCCTGACACAGTCGGCCACCTTGGAGGCCGCTTTACCTGCTGAGAGCTCAAGGCAGGAATCGGCCCAGGAGTGAAAGCAAAAGGCACTGAAGGCTGAACCAGGGACCCAGAGCGTGAGAAAGTGGGAAAGGGGCTGTGCCCACTCTGAAGATGGCAGTCAGGCACTGTTCCTAAGGTGTTCCCAGGGTAAAGTGGATTCAGGGGAGAATGGTGGAAGAGATGATGGCCATCTCCGAGGGCTCTCCAAGGGCTGTGGCACGGAGGCCCGGCCGCAAGGGGTCAAGGGAAAAGAGGCGCTGTCTCCACAGCGTGGCCCCCAGGGTGAGACCCTCAGGGCTGTCACTCAAAGTGGTGCTTCCAGAAAGCCCAGACTTGGTGGGACTCTGGGGAAGCCATAGCAATTGCACAGATGGTGGCGACATTCTCAAGATTTTGCCCCTCAGCAAGCATTTCAGATGCCTGCTTGGTGCATGGCCAGGCCCGTGGGGTAGGGGGGTGGGTGGCCAGAGAGAGGAGCCGTGCGCTGGGACCACACAGAGGACGTGCCCTGGTGACTGGGAGGACATGGCAGCCTTCAGAGGCCGGGGCAGGGAGTGGGAGATGAGACCAGCTGGGTTGAGAGGGCCTTGAGTGCCAGGCCAGAAATGGATGGAGGGTTTGGGGGGACCAGAGCCAGTTTGAAATGGGGGCTGAGATGGTCAGTTTTCTATTTGAGACGGATCACCCTGGGACCCAAGGATGAGGAGAGGATGGATTGGAAGGGGCATAAATGAGGCCAGGGAGTCTGCAGTGAGGGGTGAGGGGTGATGAGCTGGACCAGGATAGAAGGGAGTGAGGAGGAGACCAGTGCTGGAGGAAAGACCATCCCTAGACTGATGGAAGCGGGGAAGGGGGAGGATGGGGGAGGTGCAAGGGAATCTCCGGCTTGAGGCTTCGGGGGACAGTACAGCCCTTACTGGACGCACTTGGATTGCTCCACCTGAAGGGGGCTGTGGAGAACACGAGCTCCAACCCCATGCCTAAAGAGAAGGAAGCGACGTCTGCCGTCTTCACCAAGAAGCTCCAAAGGACTGTCGGTCTCTCTCCAGCCCGGGACTACACCATCCAAACCTTTTCTGTCCATCTCCCAGCTCTCCTTCAGGTAAGACGTGGGGTTAGATGTCCCCCTACATAAGCCACAGAAGGATGCTTTCAGCTACCCCAAAATCTCCAAGATAAAGCACTCAGAGCCGTGGAGAGGCAAGCCACTACCATCAATGCACTCTTCTGGGAGGGGGCCCTCGACCCAGAGGCAGATCCACACTGAGGCTAGATCTGGGCCCTTGCACTTGACCCAGGGTGACCTGGAAACAGGGTTCCAGGGTAAACCAAGGGTGCAGGGTCTCCCTGGGAGGGCGCCCAGGCCTGACCACATGGGGTGGGTTTTCCCTTCTGTAGCCACCCACCAGCCAGACCAAGAAGTGGCAAATGCTGTGTCCTGCCTCCAGACATACGGCTGACCTTGCTCCAAGGAGGTCACTGCCATAAAATTGAGGTATGTATGCTGGGGGAGGACGAGGGTCCACACTTGTGCCTGCCCCATCAAAATGGAAAGCTGGGTATTTTATGGCCCTGAAGGTGTCAGTTTCCTTCAGAAATGGAACTGGTGTACCAGTGATGATTCAAATCGTTTTCTTCTGGCGAGCGCTTCTAACTCAGCCAAGTGTGAGCCCTTTTGGGGTAGAAGAAGTAAAATTCCGGGCACCAAGAAGTGTTCTTATATGCCTCGTGTTAAGAGACAGCAATGTACAGTAGTGAATCTCAATCATTCCCCCAAAATCCTTTAAAAAGATGCATCTGGGGCTTCCCTGGTGGCGCAGTGGTTGAGAGTCCGCCTGCCGATGCAGGGGACACGGGTTCGTGCCCCGGTCCGCGGAGGGGCTGGGCCCGTGAGCCATGGCCGCTGAGCCTGCGCGTCCGGAGCCTGTGCTCCGCAATGGGAGAGGCGACAACGGTGAGCGGCCTGCGTACGGCCAAAAAAAAAAAAAAAAAAAAGATGCATCTGGCCCAAACTGCCATCCTGCAAGTAGGAAGTTTTCTACAGTGACCCCCTCAAAGGCCAGGGGCTCTTAACCTCTTTTGTGCCTCAGACCCCTTGGCAGCCTGGTGAAGCAGAGACCCCCGCACAGTTTTGAAGCATTTTTTAAAACTCATGAAGTAGGCTTGCAGAGAAAACCAATTATCCTGAAATTCAGTCAAAATACTAAACATAGTCAAAAAGTAATCAAAATACATTTTTTTAACTTGTGATGTGATCATATATGTGTTTGTTTACTCACACGTTAAACAGCAAGTTCTGGTGGCGCCTCTGGATTAAGGTGATTTCAAGGTAGGGTTAGTGTAATGATGCTTCAGAGTTTCTGCAGCAACCAAGATGTACGACGAAAATATCGCGGATTTCTATGAGGGCTTCTAAAGTGACAGGTGCTGTTACTACTGCTGTGGTTTCTCCTTAAATGAAGGAAACGTAGTTTTTAGTTAGAGGTTAATTAAAATAAAGATGTCATTTTATTCCCCTTGAAGTAAATGGACTTACTGAATGGTTTATCCACAGAACATCCCAGGACCTCAGGTTAACAACCCTGCTCTAAAGAATGAAGATACATTGCCTGTATTTGAAATAGAATGTTCAGAAATAGCAGAGAAAAAAACGGTGTGATGAGGAATCAAAAAAGCCCTCAGCTGGTCCCTGATCTAACAGTTGGCTTGTAGCATAAATTAACCTCCTGGCTCCTGCTTTAACATGATCAAGAATCCTGATCTTACAAAACAAATTGGACAATGAGCCGGTCTTAGAAGGGAGAGGAGGCTTGTGTGTGATCTCGCACTGACCTTGTTCTCCCTGTTTGGGACTGGATGGAGAAAGGGGAAAAAAATTAAAGGTTTTATTTTTAAATTTATTTATTTATTTTGGTTGTGCCGGGTCTTAGTTGTGGCACGCAGGATCTTTGTTATGGCATGTGGGATCTTCTTTTTTTTCTTTAGTTGCGGCATGCGGGATCTTTTAGTTGTGACATGCAGACTTCTTAGTTGCGGCATGCATGTGGGATCTAGTTCTCCGACCAGCAATCGAACCCCAGGCCCCCTGCCTTGGGAGCACGGAGTCTTACCCACTGAACCACCAGGGAAGTCCCAAAATTAAAGGTTTTATGCCCATGTCGTTTATGTATTATAATTTTCAACTTGGAGCTTTTTAAGTTGGACAAATGTTTTGGAAACTA
The DNA here is from genome assembly GCF_964270905.1 of Leucopleurus acutus. NCBI lineage: Eukaryota > Metazoa > Chordata > Mammalia > Artiodactyla > Delphinidae > Leucopleurus > Leucopleurus acutus. Next base: position 8,189,521 of record NC_139158.1, read on the forward strand.
ATTGAGACTAATATTTGGTGCTCAGGAGCTTTAAAGAACACCATCCAATCCGTAGAGACAGACAGTAGATTAGAGGTTACCAGGGTCTGGGGGAAAGGGAAGCAGAGAGTTATTGCTTAATGGGTACAGAATTTCTGTGTGGGGTGTTGCAAAAGTTCTGGAAATAGCTATGGTGATGGTTACACAACATTATGAATGTAATTAATGCCACTGAATTGTACACTTAAAAATGGCTAAAATGGTGCTCGCTTCGGAAGCACATATACTAAAATTATAACGCTATAGAGAAGATTAGCGTGGCCCCTGCGCAAGGATGACATGCAAATTTGTGAAGCGTTCCATATTTTTTAGTGGGTGAGAGGAAGCATCTCTTTATAAAACTATTCCAGCTAATAAATAAGAAAAAGGGATATAACTTGAATATTATTTTGCAACTCCCAGTAAATAAATGAACCTAGGCATTAAGCTTCAACAACTGCTAACATCAAAAAAAAAGAAAGCAATAATCAGACATTGATCTTATATCTAGAAGGGGATGGTGCTCCACTGTTTAAAAAGTTGAAATGTTTTAACCTCACAATAGCAACAATGTATTGCTTTCATTTTGCCTAGTAAGGAGAACAATTTATTAATTTTCATCATGTACTCACAAAAAGGGTTACTTTTTCCAATCTATAAAGAATGGTATCATATACAATTTTTTAAATGGCTTAAGGTGGCAACTTTTATGAGAAATATGTATTCACAGTAAAAATAAATAAAATTAAGTAAGATAAGCTGTTTTAAAATGACCAGAGAATCAGTGAAATGTGGGACAACTTCAAGCAGCTAAATATATTGATACATGTAATTGGAGTCCCCAAAGGTGGGGAGAGGAAAGAGATAAGAGGACCCCCCCAAAATGAAGAAATAATGGCTAAAATTTTTCAAAAATTGATGCAAACTGGAAACCTACAGATCCAAGAAACTCAACAAATCCTAAGTGCGAGAAACATGAAGAAAATTATATCAAGACATATCATACTCAAATTGCTTAAAGTCAGTGATAAACAGAAAATCTTAAAAGCAGTCAGAGAAAAAAGACACATTACATATTAGGATGACAATAGTTTTCTCACTGGAAATAATGCAAGCAAAAAGACAGTAGATTAACATCAGGAACAAGAGAGGTGACATTACTATAGGCTCTACAGATAATTAAAGGATAATAAAGGAATATTGTGAACAACTTTATGCCAATAAATTCGACAGCTGAAATGAAATGGACAAATTCCTTGAAAGATGCAAACTACCAAAGCTCATTCGAGAAAAATTAGATTAGAGATACCAGTAGTCCTAATATCTATTAAAGAGTTTGACAATGTGGCTTAAAACCTCCCCACAAAGAAGACTCCAGACCCAGATGGTTTTACTCCTAAATTCTACCAAACGTTTAATGACACTTCATCCAAGATGTATGGATGGCAAATAAGCACATGCAAGGATGCTCAACGTCATTAGTCGTTAGCAAAATGCAAATTGAAGCACCCATTATAATGTCTAAAATTAAAAAGACTGACATACTAAGTGTTGGTGAGGACTGGAACAACTGGAATTCTCATCATCAGCTGGTGGGAATGTAAAATGTTTAAAATGCTTTGGAAAACAGTTCAGTAGCTTCTTAAAAAGTTAAAAATATAAGTACCATACGACCCAGCCATTCCACTCCAAAGTAGTCAACCAAAATAAATGAAAGCATTTGTCCATAGAAAGACTTGCACGTGAGTGTCCATAGCAGCTTTATTTGTTGTGACCAAAAACTGGAAACAGCTCAAAGGCACATCAATAGTTGAGTAGATGAATAAATTATGCTGTGACTATACAGTGGAATACTATTCATCAGTAAAAGGGAAGGAACAATTAATATACATGACAACTTGGATGAATCTCATCATAATTATTCTAAATGGAAGTAGCCAGGGACTTCCCTGGTGGCGCAGTGGTTAAGAAGCCTCCTGCCAATGCAGGAGACACGGGTTCAAGCCCTGATCCGGGAAGATCCCACATGCCGCGGAGCAACTAACCCATGTGCCACAACTACTGAGCCTTCACTCTAGAGCCCACGAGCCACAACTGCTGAGCCCGCACACCACAACTACTGAAGCCCACGCACCTAGAGCCCCTGCTAGGCAACAAGAGAAGCCACCACAATGAGAAGCCCGCACACCGAAAGGATGCGTAACCCCCGCTCTCTGCAACTAAAGAAAGCCCGTGTACAGCAACGAAGACCCAACGCAGCCAAAAATAAAATAAATTAATTAAAAAAAAAAAAAGTAGCCAGACAAAAAGAGAGTACATACTGTATGGCTTCATTTCTATAAAATTCTAGAAAAGGCCATCTATAATGACAGAAAGCAGACCAGTGGTTGCCTGGAAATGGGGGCTGGGCAGGGAGGGGAACAAAAAGGAGAGATTACAAAAGGGTATAAACAAACTATTGCGGGTAATGCCCATGTTCATTATCTGGAATGTGCTAATGGTTTCACAGTGTATACATGTGTCACAACTTATCAAATTATACACTATAAACATGCAGTTTATTGTGTATCAATTTTACCTCAGTAAAGCTGTTAAAAAATGAAATAGCAAAACAGCTAAGAGATTACGGGTATTCTTTTATAATTCTCTTGGATAAGATCCAATTTTGTTTTAGAAAAGTAAAACCTTCTGAAGTTTTAAATAGCATTATTATTTAAACACATGATTTGGTATAATATATTAAAGCAAAGTACATAAAATTTGGTAAAAAGATGTTATATGTCACAGAGAGGAGGAAATGTTCTCAGAAAAGAGGAGAAAATTAAAAGACTTTGATATCAGTATAAGAAAGGGCTTAGTAAAATTGTAATTAAGTTTAAAATATTTACATAAATTGATGATCGTTTTTGTTTTTAAATAAAAGATAATTTTTCTGTTCTGTCATCCTGCATTGCTCCCAGTGCTCCTGTGACACCATAAAGTCTGCATTCCTAAGGCCCAAGTTTTGGTCTCTGATACCATATTTGAATATACAAGACCAAGGAAAGAGTAGCTGATTCCATGTTTGAGGCAGAAAACCTCGAACTGGGCCTAAAACGTCTTGCTGTCAGAAAGCAAGAAGGCTTTCAAGGCTAACTGGGGATCCATCACTACAAAGAACATAGAGCCAGCTTCAAGGGATATCCACTGGCCAAAAGCAAAAATAAAATTATGGGCAATGGGAGTAAGTTGAGTTTGTGACAGACCATGAGTCCGTGATACTCAAAAGAGACAAATATTTTTGGAGGTCAGTAACATGATGTTAAAAATTTCCACTGAGGCTCAACATTTCAATAGATGTGAAATTCCAGAGGCAGATCATCAAATGCAGAATTTACAAAGGAAATGGTCATGGGCTGACTCTGGGTCTTCCGAATCCACTCCCCTATTTCAAGCACATGGAAGAGTTGAGAGAAGGAAAAAGGAGGATGGGAGCTACAGCTGTGCTGAGTTCCTCCCAAGGAGAGAGGTGCTTTCCACTTGCTCCCTTGAGGTTGAGAAAGCCTGACCTTGTTCTCCATCTCATGTCTGAAAAAGCTAAAGGAGCCTGCGGCTTCAGGATAGAGGAGTCTGTATGTCGGGAGTTTCTCCGGGAAAGCGTTTAGCTCACATCACAGGAAGTGCCTCAGAAAGACCCAGTATTTGGTCCTCTGAAGGATACAAGAAGGTGCCCACAAGCGGAGTCCGCTCTAGGCTCTGGCCAGGCTAAGGAAATGCCGAGGCATCCAGCCAGGGAGGAACCATCTCATCCCCTTACCTCCTCTTTTTTTGCCCCTACCAGGATCAAAACAGTAACTAGTAAGTGAGGATGTAAGCAGGGAGAGGGGGCAGAATCCACCCACAATCACCTTCCTGGACTGAAGGCTTTCTCCTGCCACCAGCCTTAGCTGGGGAAGGAAGAGAAGTCTTAACTCTGAAAAGGAAGAGTTTCCTCCCTGTTGCCCTGGCGACCATGCGCATCTCTACATGGGCCATGTAGGCAAGACTTAACCACAGCTGACCTGAAGCTCGGCAGGACGCCCTGTGGCCCTCCCAGAACATGAGAACTTAGGAAGCTGCCTCCCCATCTTCCAGGAAGACATTTTCTCATTACCTCCTGGGTTCTAATGAGGTATGAGGTTCCCCGTCTTAGGGTACAGCCGCCAGCTATCAAACTACACAGAACTGACTCCTCAGTATCAGGGTGCCCCACCCCTCGTGTTGCATTGTCCTCTCTTGTTTTGGTGTCATCCTGTGGAAGAAGGGTCCCAGGGAGCTGCCACCTTGGCTGACCTTGCTTTGCTCCTGATGTAAATGATGAACTGTCTGAATCTGAAAAGGTTTGTTTCTTTACCAGCCAAATCTGCCAGCCTTGCTCGATACCCCTTAGTGAGTTTGAGGTGGAGTCATAACTCACACTGAATCGGGCTGTGTCCTGTGACTTAGAGGGACAAGAGGACTTTTTTTTATTGTATCCATAAGGGGTGATGGATGCTAATTAAATTTTGCTGTAATTATTTCACAATATATGTAAGTTCAAACCATTATGCTGTACACCTTAAACTTAAACAGTGACGTATGTCAATTACATCTCCATTAAACTTGAAAAAAATTCAGTGAATCCAAAGAAGACAAAAAAGAAGATAAAGTAAAATAAAATGTTCCCCCTTTTCCAAGGCAATATTATGTGAATTCCCTAAATGAGGTACCCTGTAAGCTGGGAGAGGTACTGTAGGTAGGGAAGGCAAGCCAATATCCTGAATAATTTTCAGTCCTAGTAAAGATGAATTTCTACCTCTTCTAAGGTAGACAAACTCAAGTGCCATCCACTAGTGGCCTGGGGGCTTCCCTGGTGGCACAGTGGTTAAGAATCCGCCTGCCAGTGCAGGGGACATGGGTTCGAGCCCTGGTCCAGGAAGATCCCACATGCTGCAGAGCAACTAAGCCCGTGCGCCACAACTACTGAGCCTGCGCTCTAGAGCCCGCAAGCCACAACTACTGAAGCCTGCAGGCCTAGAGCCCGTGCTCCGCAACAAGAGAAGCCACTGCAGTGAGAAGCCCGCGCACCGCAACGAAGAGTAGCCCCCGCTCGCCGCAACTAGAGAAAGCCTGCGCGCAGCAACGAAGACCCAACGCAGCCAGAAATAAAATAAATTAAATAAATTTAAAAAAAATAGTGGCCTGGTCTCCTCAAGATAAGGTACCATATCAAAGGCTCAATGTTGGTTTCTGCTACTGATAGTTTTAACACTCGGTAGCTGCAGAATCTAGATCAGCCTTGGTGAGAGGGAACCTGCACCATCGGGTCCATGCATAGCCTACATCTCCGCTACCGTGGCTATTCTGCTGTGCAAGCGCTGGGGTGGCCAAGGACAGAAGCTGGCTGACGTCTACCAGACAAGTCATCCTGTTCTGTTTGTTAGGTGCGCTCTCTGTACTAGATGTATTCTGATGGGCATTGGCATGAGACATAAGAAACCATACTTTAAAAAAATATTTATTTACTTATTTGGCTGCACCGGGTCTTAGTTGCAGCACTTGGGATCTTCGATCTTTGTTGCGGCCTGCGAGATCCTTTAGTTGCGGCATGTGAACTCTTAGTCGCAGCATGTGGGATCTAGTTCCCTGAATGGGGATCAAACCCGGACCCCCTGCATTGGGAGCATGGAGTCTTAGCCACTGGACCACCAGGGAAGTCCCAAGAAACCATACTTTTTTCTTTTTTTTTTTTTTTTTTTTGGCTGCATCGGGTCTTCGTTGCTGCACGCAGGCCTTCTCTAGTTGCAGTGAGCGGGGGCTACTCTTCGTTGCAGTGCACAGCCTTCTCATTGCGATGGCTTCTCTTGTTGCAGAGTATGGGCTCTAGGGCGCGTGGGCTTCAGTAGTTGTGGCACACGGGCTCAGTAGTTATGGCTCACGGGCTCTAGAGCGCAGGCTCAGTAGTTGTGGCACATGGGCTTTCCGCGGCATGTGGGATCTTCCTGGACCAGGGCTCAAACCCGTGTCTCCTGCATTGGCAGGCGGATTCTTAACCACTGCGCCACGAGGGAAGCCCGAAACCATACATTTTTGTATCCACTCCCCTACATCATCTACAAATCTTTTTCCCAGCCAAGCTATCCATCACTACCCAAGAGTCTGTGTATAGCCTGGCCTCTGACCACTTCTCCCTGAACACAGAGTTGATGGCAGCTGTAGTGCTCAAAGCTCTGCCCACTGGGAGAATTTCTATTCCATTCTCCACTTGGGATACCCCTGAGCAGGGCAGGTAGTGTAGCAGGCCATTTTTGGCTCACACCAGCGTATCAAGACAACCTACTTTGAACTAGGCCCAGCCTTTTCATCCTCCATCAGCTAGTCTTGGTATTACCCACCCCTTCCTACATAGGTGAACACTAAGAGGTGCTTAGTGTACCAGAAGAGAAGTGAGCTGCCTATTCATTTTGTTTACTTGTGTCCTTCGGACCTGCTTGAATCAGATCCCAAAGGTACCATTTCCATCATACAATGATTGTACTGTGCCCACCTAACCTTATGACGTAGTGGATCTAATAGTATCCAGCTCATGACAGCCACTCTGGTTGCATTGACCATGATTCCCACAGACAGACTCAATTTCTTCCAGAGACTTAGTAGCCTACCAGAAGCTGCTTTACTTAATTTCCAAACAGTTAGGGATTTTTCCAGTTATCCTTCTGTTATTGATTTCTACTTTAATTCCATTGTGGTCAGAAAATATGCTTGGTATGATTTCACTCTTTTGAAATATAGTGAGACTTGTTTTATGACCCAAGTACCTGGTCTATCTTGGTGGCTGTTCCATGTACACGTGAAAAGAATGTGCATTCTGCTGTTCTTGGGTGAAATGTTCTATAAATGTCAATTAGGTCAAGTTAATTGAGAGTACTGTTCAGATCTTCTGTATACTCATTGATGTTTTTGTCTACTTTTTTTTGAACTAATTGCCAAGGGAGCAGCGTTAAAATGTCCAAATATGATTGTGGGTTTGCCTGTTTCTCCTTTTAGTTCTGCCAGGTTTTTTTCTCCCCGTACTTTGACGCTCTGTTATTAGACTATACACATTTAGGTTTGTTATGTCATTCTGTTGAGTTGACCCTTTTATCATTAAGAAATGTCCCTCTTTATCTCTGATAGTATTCTGTCTTACAGTCTACTTTGTTATTAATAGAATCACCCCAGCTTTCTTATAGTTGCTTTTCATAGAGTATATCTTTTTTTTTTTTTTTTTTTTTGGCGGTACACGGGCCTCTCACTGTTGTGGCCTCTCCCGTTGCAGAGCACAGGCTCCGGATGCGCAGGCTCAGCAGCCATGGCTCACGGGCCCAGCCGCTCCGCGGCACGTGGGATCCTCCCGGACCGGGCCACGAACCCGTGTCCCCTGCATCGGCAGGCGGACTCTCAACCACTGCACCACCAGGGAAGCCCGAGTATATCTTTTTGTATCTTTATATTTTCAATCTCTCTATGTCCTTATACTTGAAGCATGTCACTTGTAAAAAGCATACAATTGGTTTGTTGTTGATTTTTTTTAATCCAGTTGGGCAAGCTCTGTCTTTTGGAGACTGCATTATTTACAACACTAAATTTAATGTCTATCATCTTACTACTTGTTTTCCATTTGTTCCATCTGGTTTTTTGTTCTTCCTTTCCTTTATTTAATCTTTTGGATGAATCAAGCATTATTTTTCTTCTTCTATTTTATCTCCTCTATGGCATTTTAGTTATACCTTTTATTAATTTTTTCAAATGGTTAATCTGGAGATTATAATATGCCTTTTACCTTATTACAATCTACCTTAAAATCGTATTTTGCAACTTCAGGAAAAATGTAAGAACTTGATAGTACAATTCCATTTACACTTCCTTTCCCCAGCTTTCTGTGTTGTCATATAGTTTACTTCTACATGTGTTAGAAACCTCAGTATACACTGTAATCATTGTTGCCCTAAACAGTTGGTAGTCTTTTTAATTTTTTTTACTGTGGGAAAATATACAAAACATAAGGTATACCATTTTAACCATTTTTAAGTGTACAGTTTAGTGGCATTAAGTACATTGACATTGTTGTTTAATCAACACGACCATCAATTTCCAAAACTTTCTATCTTCCCAAACTAAAACTCTGTACCCATTAAACACTAACTCCCCATTCCCCACTCCCCCAGCTCCTAGCAGCCACCATTCTACTTTCTGTCTCTAGGAATTTGGCTACTCTAAGTACCTCAGATAAGAGGAACATGCAATATTTGTCTTCTGTGTCTGCCTTATTTCATTTACATAGTGGCTTTAAGGTTTATCCGTGTTGTAGCATGTGTCAGACTTTCCTTCCTTTTTAAGGCTGAATAATATTCCACTGTATGTATATACCACCTTTGTTTTTTTTATTTTTTTTTTAACATCTTTATTGGGGTATAATTGCTTTACAATGGTGTGTTAGTTTCTGCTTTTATACCACCTTTGTTTATCCATTCATCTGTCGCTGGACATTTAGATGCTTTCCAACTTTTGGCTATTGTGAATAATACCTGCTATGAATATTGGGGTTCAAGTTATCTGTCCAAGTCCCTGCTTTCAGTTCTTTTAAGTATACACCCAGAAGTTGAATTGCTGGATCATATGGGAATTCTGTGTTTAATTTTTTGAGGAACTGCCATGCTATTTTCCGTATCTTGAAAAATTTTTTCCATTTACTTACCCATTCCAGGTTTCTTCTTTCCTTCCTGAAGATCCAAGCTAGCTGGGGGTCTCATAGTGTGGGTCTGCTAGAAACAAAGACTCTCAGCTTTTGTTTGTCTAAAAAATTTTGCCTTAGTTTTTGAAGAATGTTTTCACTGGGCATAGATGGCTAGGTTAGCAGGGTTTTCTCCTTTCAGCACTTTAAAGATGTCATTCCATTCCTTCTGATTTCTATAATTACTCTTAAGGAGTAAGCCATTGTTGTTATTGTTCACCTGAATATAATGTGTCTTTTTTCCTCTGGCTATTTTATTTATTTATTTTTAAGTATTTATTTATTTGGCTGCTCCGGGTCTTAGTTGCAGCATGTGGGATCTAGTTCCTTGACCAGGGATCGAATCTGGGCCCCCTGCATTGGGAGCACAGAGTCTTAGCCAGTGGACCACTAGGGAAGTCCCTTTGGCTATTTTAGAATTTTCTCTTTATGTCTTTGGCTTTCAGAAGTTTGACTCTGGGATGCCTAAGTATGGTTTTTTGGTATTTATCCTGCTTAGGGTTTACTGAGCTTCTTGAATATGTGGATTCATGTCTTTCATTAATTTTAGAAATTTCTCAGCCATTATCTCTTTTTTTTAATTAATTTATTTATTTTTATCTTTGGCTGTGTTGGGTCTTTGTTGCTGCATGTGGGCTTTCTCTAGTTGCAGCCAGTGGGGGCTACTCTTCGTTGCGGTGCACAGGCTTCTCATTGCAGTGGCTTCTCATTGTGGAGCATGGGCTCTAGGTGAGCAGGCTTCAGTAGTTGCAGCACATGGGCTCAGTAGTTGTGGCTCACAGGCTCTAGAGCACAGGCTCAGTAGTTGTGGCTCATGGGCTTAGCTGCTCCATGCAATGTGGGATCTTCCGGGACCAGGGCTCAAACCTGTGTCCCCTGCATTGGCAAGTGGATTCTTAACCACTGCGCCACCAGGGAAGTCCCATTATCTCTTCAAATATCACTTTGTTGCCTTCTTTCTATCCTCTCCTGCAGGGTCTGATTTTCAGCATAGACTTTCCTCCAGATACTGGAGATGAGAGTCTCTCTAGGTGTTGCTATGTAGGCAGCCTTTTGGTGCTGGGTTTCATTGGCTGCCCTGAGTCTGTTATTCTCTTTTTTCAAATATTATAGGGCAGTAAAGAAAAACCAGGCAACTCCACAACTCATATAATTGCCATTTCCTTCATATCCTTCAAGATCTAAGGCTACAACATAAGTGATCCACCTCAGGTGAGATTCTTAGCAACTGTGATGCTCTATCCAGAGAAGAAAAAGACATGGGCACTTGAGGTGGGCAGCTGTCCGTGTATATAGTAAACTCAAAGGGAAGCCAAAGAGGCATGGGTTGTGGCATCAATAGCATCTTCTAGGGACTTCCCTGGTGGCGAATCCGCCTGCCAATGCTGGGGACACAGGCTGAGCCCTAGTCCAGGAAGATCCTACATGCCGCGGAGCAACTAAGCCTATGTGCCACAACTACTGAGCCTGCACTCTAGAGCCCTAGAGCCACAACTACTGAGCCCATGTGCCACAACTACTGAAGCCCGCACACCTAGAGCCCATGCTTCGCAACAAGAGAAACCACTGCAATGAGAAGACCACGTGCCGCAAGGAAGAGTAGCCCCTGCTCACAGCAACTAGAGAAAGCCTGTGCGCAGCAATGAAGACCCAATGCAGCCAAAAAAAAGAAACAAATAGCATCTTCTATACAGGATAATGGGCAATGAGGAAAGTTCTTTAGAGAAAAATACCAGCTTAAAAATGCATAAGGAACGCTGAAATTAGAAGTTCAACATTTTGTAGCACGCAATGAAATAATGGATCCAGGAACAACAATTACAGGCTGCAAAAACCATTAGGTAAGATTTTTGGAGCTTTCTAATGGATAGATTAGACTGCCAATGTCTAACCCCCAATCAATCCTAACATGACTAAAAGCAGGACAAACAGTCACAATGGGGATCCTGAGGTTAGATGATGGAAAGAACACAGCACCTCTTACGAAGCACACAAACAAAAATTGAACCTGAATTTAATCAAGTCTCTAGATCTAATTATGAGTTTACCCCAAATATAAATAATAATAGGGGCTTCCCTGGTGGCGCAGTGGTTGAGAGTCCACCTGCCAATGCAGGGGACACGGGTTCGTGCCCCGGTCCGGGAAGATCCCACATGCCGCGGAGCGGCTGGGCCCGTGAGCCATGGCCGCTGAGCCTGCGCGTCCAGAGCCTGTGCTCCGCAACAGGAGAGGCCACAACAGTGAGAGGCCCGCGTACCGCAAATAAATAAATAAATAAATAAACAATAAGGGGATAGAAGGACATATGAAAGGATGCCAAAAAAAGCATTTGTCCAAATCCCAAAGTGAGAAATTCTATAGGAAAAAATATTCTGTTTCTTCAACAAATAATTGTCATGAAAAAGAAAGAAGGAGGGGAAATGATATGGGTAAGATAAGACACGGGAACTAAAGATGATAATCCAACCGTAAAAGAAAATTTTTTGAGACAATTGGGAAATTTTAAAAATTGGCTATTAGTTGATACTAAGGAATTATTGTTAATATTTTTAGGTGTGATAGTAATATACTGGATTTTTTAAGGTTTTTATTTGTTACGGATGCATCCAGAATCATTTACAGATGAAATAATCTGATCTCTGGAATTTGCTTTACCAGCAGGAAGGGGGAAAGGGCAGGATGGAAAATGTTGATAATTGTTGAAGTTAGGTGATGGGTGCATGGGAATTACTTTGTATTTGCTCTTCTTATGGCTACTTTTTATCTTCATAATTAAAATTTTTGAAAAGCGGTTTGATGGTAGAGGGAAGGAGAGTATGTAGAGAAGGACGAAGAGTCTGGGGAGATGGAGCATATGCTGAAGGAGAGAGTGAGAACACTGGGAAAAGATGAAATCACTGATGGAGCCAGTTCTGGAAGGTCCTTGGAAATAGGATGCTGGACCCAGGTGGCAGGCTTTTCCTTGTCAAGGGTAACATTATATTCCAGCCACCATCAGCTGAATTCCAGCTTGTGTCCTGTTCACAAATTTCATCTTCATTGGCCCTTACAACTAACTATTCCATGAAATGAGTGTAATTATTCCCATTTTAGAGATAAGGAATTAAGGCTTATAAAGACTGATGACTCACTCAGGGTCAAATAATCAGTAAATAGCAGATCCAGGATTTAAAACAAAGTTTCTATACTCCAGATCTTCTGGTCTTTATAGCTGTGAGACAGGCTGAAAGGTGGGGGGGTGACATTTCAACCATTGGAGGGGAAAGAGGGAGAAGCAGATTCAGCCTTATGGCTGATGGCTGGTGGCCTCTGCTCCTTGAAGCTGGGTGGGAGGCACTTAAGGACAAGGGTGCAGGCCCTACTCATCATTCTGTGGCTGCCAAGGAGCTGAAGAGGAGTGAGTCACATTCCAGTTCCAGGACGATCTGGGCCCACCAGTGAGACAGAGGTATCCCCACAAGGAAATTCAGCAGGGAGAATTATCAGGTCCCTGTCATGGCCCCTTCCCACTCTGCTGCAGCTTCAAGAAACATGGGTGCAAAAAAAAGAAAGAAATGGTCCCTAATAAATCCCTCAAGTTCTAGACATACTCCTCCACAGCCCCATCATGCAGTAGCCGCCTAGCTCCTCATGATAATTAAGGTCATTTATTCCCACCCCTTCCTTTGCTGCTATTTCCCCGGGCCAAAAAGCCCCAAATGAACAGGTGGTAATCAGAGCTTCAAATCCACTGGAACCCTTACTGTGTCCCCCAGTGTTCCATGACCCCCAGGAATCAGAATTTCTTTTCTTTTTTATTTTAGATTTACTTTTGTATTGAGGTAACATTGGTTTATAGCATTATATAAGTTTCATGTGTACAACATTCTATTTCTTTTTTTTAAAATTAGTTTCTTTCTTTCTTTTTGGCTGCATTGGGTCTTCGTTGCTGCACGCGGGCTTTCTCTAGTTGCGGCGAGCAGGGGCTATTCTTCATTGCAGTGCACAGGCTTCTCATTGTGGTCGCTTCTCTTTGTTGCGGAGCACAGGCTCTAGGCATGTGGGCTTCAGTAGTTGTGGCACTCAGGCTCAGTAGTTGTGGCTTGTGGGCTGTAGAGCACAGGCTCAGTAGCTGTGTCGCACAGGCTTAGTTGCTCCGTGGCATGTGGGATCTTCCTGGACCGGGGCTCGAACCCGTATCCCCTGCATTGGCAGGCAATTCGCAACCACTGTGCCGCCAGGGAAGTCCCAACATTCTGTTTCTACTTCTATGTACCCTACAGTGTTCTCACCACCAAATGTTTAGTAGGAATCGGAATTTCTCATCCAGCCGAGACTAAGTTTGAAAAAATGAGAAGTACAGGTTCGCAAGCAGATTTCAGGGGTGGTAGTGAAAGGAACCACTTACTTCTTCCACCTTTTGGTTCCCTAATCCATGAATTCTAACTATAGGGCATGCAGGGCCATGTATCAGCTGTAGGTTCCACGCACACTTCACGTCCTGGTGGATATCCCTCCAACCTCTCACACCTCATCTAAGAATATAACAGTCCACTCTATGTTCTATTAGGTCAGCTGCTTTCGAGTATTGTGGTGTGTACAATCCCGTCACCATGTTGCATCTCCTTTACCATAAAAAGATCCCCTGGTCTAAAGAGATATTGTGCCGGATCCCTTGCTGGCAAATCCAATACATTCTGCAAGCCCTTGAATGATGGTGCTGGCAGAGGTACTGCAGGTGGGGGAGGCAAACCCTTATATGGCACAGAATAAATTACAGTAAGACAAATGCCTCTAGGGCGAAAGGTGGTCAATGTAACAAACTTGCCATCAGGAGGTTGACTGGGCTCCTTAAAGGTTAATGCTACACGAAGGATCATTCAACTCAGGCATTCAGCAGCAGCAGCAATATATCAGCCGTGGTGAGAGGGAGCCCATCTGTTGTGCCCGTGCATACCCTTCATATGGCTACTCTGTTCATGGACTAATTGCACAATCACTGGAGTGGCTTAGGACAGGGCTGGATGACCTCCACTAAACAAGCCATCTCGTCTACCCGGTGATGAACGCCGCCTCTGTGCAGATTGCCAATCTGGATGCCTTCTGACCTTCATGCCTTGAGTTGATGGTTGGTTAACCTGAACATGCATGTTCTCCTTTCAAGTCTTGTAAAGCAGTTAACAAAAAGCAGCCAACAGCACAATACTTACACTTTCCATTGCCCCCATGCCTTTCAAGTGTCATCATTGCACATAAACTAAATCTAGTTTATTGAGGTCTATCATTTTCATACAATTAAATTCACCCTTTTTAAGTATAGAGTTCAATGAGTTGGACAGATTGTGTGTTTGTGTACCTACCACCACAATCCAGATACACAACATGTTCATCACCCCAGAAAGTTCCTTCAGGGCCTTTACAGTCTATCCCCTTCCCGTATCCTTGGCCTGTGGTGACTGCTGATCTGTGTTCTATCATTTTGGCCTTTCCAGAGTGTCAAGTAACGGAATCATTCAGGTTGTAGCCTTTTGGATCAGGCTTTATTCACTAAGCATAATGCTTTTTTTTTTTTTAAGATTTTTTTTTTTAATGTGGACCATTTTTAAAGTCTCTATTGAATTTGTTACAATATTGCTTCTGTTTTATGTTTTGGTTTTTTTGGCCGCAAGGCATGTGGGATCTCAGCTCCCCAACCAGGGACCGAACCCGCACCCCCTGCCCTGGAAGGCGAAGTCCTTAACCACTGGACTGCCAGGGAAGTCCTTAAGCATAATGCTTTTGAAATCCATCCATGCTGCTGCAAGTACCAACGGTTCCTTCCTTTTTATTGCTGAGGTGTGTGTCACTGAATGGATACATCACAGTTTGATGGACACTTGGGTTGTCTCCAGTTTTGGGGCAGTTTTGAATCAAGCTGCTGTATGTATTCACATACAGGTCTTGGTGGACATATATCTTTATTTCTCTAGGAATGAGATTGCTGGGTTGTGTGGTACTTATCTTTATAGGAAACTGACAAACTCTTTTCTGAAGTGTGTATATTCTTTGTTTTTATCTCCATTGGTGGAACTGTTCTCTAGTCACTGACAGAGACCATTGTGGAAAGACCGTTGACCCACTAATTCAGTGAGAAGCTGAAACTATGGAATAGTTGTGAACATTTTTGCTGTTTTAGTTCTTTAAGTATCAATCGCAACTCAAAGGATTGAGGTGGGAATTCCCACCCCTGGGTGACCGACTGTGCTGCTTTGCCCGAGACTCTCCCCATTTTAGCACTGGAAGTCCGGCATCCTGGGAAATCTCTCAGTCTTGGAACCAAACTGGGACAGGTGATCACCCTGTTATTGAGTGTCAGGCGCTGTGCTGGGCACTGCACATCTGTCACATCATCTTATCCGCTGGCCAGTGTCAAGGGTAGGTTTGCTTGTCCCCAGCCTGCACATAAGGAAACAGCCTTTGAGAGGTTAGGTTGCTTGCCCAGCCCACGCTTCAGAGCAGGTGGAGCCAAACTTTGCCATCAGATCTGCCAGACTCCACAGCATTGGTGTCTTTCAGGTTAGTAGACGTCATTCCCTAAGTGCCCAGTTCTGGTGCCTCAGGGGCACCAGCTGCTGGCACGTGGGCCTGGGTGGAGCTTTGCTGCCCTCTGGTGGCGGGCAGGATGTCACGCAGAGTCTGAGTCCACTCTTGTGGGACAGTTGGTGAGGAGTCGGGGTGGGTAGGCACCCTTTCCTCCCAGGGAGCAGGACCTCAAATCTGGCTTCAGCCCTAGGAGGGTGCCACCTGGATGGCCCCACCATGGTCTGCTTGAGGGCCTTGGTCCATCTATCCGTGAGTCATGTGATCACTCAGGCCCTCACAGCCCCAGCCTGCTGGGTTGGAGTCTGGGTGACCCTGAGCCAGTCACTCACCCTTCTGGGGCTCTCAGTTCCTTAACAGGACGACAAACATGTCAACACTCTTATACTAGGCTTAGACATTGAGGTTGCTATTATCAGCTCCTTCACAACTACATGCCTTAACTCTCCCCCATCTTGGTGCACGCATTCATTGCATTCATTCATTTAACTTCCATCCAGCAGCTGTCTGCCAAGTACCAGCTCTGGGCCAGACCCTGAGCTGGGGGTATCATCGAGATGGTTGCCCTGCTAGCTCTGTAACTGTCTGCTCATCCACTGTATTGTGTGCTCTTTCATTCATGGAGTATCCATTTCTTTGTTGAGTGTTCATTCATTCTTTCTCGTAGGCACTGACTTCCTCATTCACTCATTCATCCATCACTAGGTTATCTCATTTGCACATTCACTCATTCTTTATTTTTTCAGACTCTTCCTTCCTCCCTCCCTCAATCCTCTGTTCTGCAAACATTCTGGAAGCACCACTCTAAGCCAGAATTAGATGCTGGGATTCTGGCACAACCCTCTCCCAGACATGTGGGTAGGCAGATGGTGAAGACACCCTGTAACTACCACATGCCAGCCACTGGGACTCAGAGCAGGGAGAGCACCAAGACGGGAGCAACTGACTGCCTGGAGGAGGAGGCTGGGTGGGGGCAATCAGAGAAGGCTTCATGGAGGAAGTAGCATTTAAGCCAGGCAAAGGAGGGTGTATGGGAGTTCTCCAGGGAGGAAAAGGCACTCCTAGTTTTTGTCTCGTGGTGTGTTTGGGGAAAAGTGAGGTGCCTGGGGTTTGTGATGTAGGGTCATGTGTGCATGATCCAACCCAGACCAAGCCCTCCCTGGGTTCCAGTGACAGACGTGGGTCACTCAAGGACTTCCCCTAATTCAGCAACCTTGGCCCCTGGAAAACCATCCACTATCAAGTGGCCAGGAATGGCCTTAGGGCATTAATAGAGCACCCTCCAAGCAACCACCACCTGTCCACCTGTCCATCCTCTGGGGACTCAGTGGGAGAGCTGTCCTAGGCTGGGCGGGCTGAGCAGGCAACAGCAGCAGTAGTATCTGAGGTGCCTGGCTCCCAAGATCCCATGTTCATCCAGCAACATGAGTGTCCTGCTGTGGGCCAGGACTTGCCCCAGATAACTGGAAATGCAGCAATGAACAGGACAGAACTCCCACTCTCTAGGGGCTGACAAATGATAAACAAGAAAAGCAATTATGAAGACCACCAGGAACACACCTGTAGTTGAACGAAATGGGTTTATTGCCTCTTTTGAGAAGGAAGACAGCATGTACCTCAGTAAGAGGGTGTTTAGGGGATTCCCTGGCAGTCCAGTGGTTGGGTCTCGGAGCTTTCACTGCCTAGGGTCCAGGTTCGATCCCTGGTCAGGGAACGAAGATCCTGCAAGCCCCACTGCGTGGCCAAAAAAAAAAAAGTGTTTAAAAAGGCTTATTATAGGGACTTGCCAATGCAGGGGACACGGGTTCGAGCCCTGGTGCAGGAAGATGCCACGGAGCACCTAAGCCCGTGTGCCACAACTACCTAGCCTACACTCTAGGGCCCGAGAGCCACAACTACTGAGCCCACGTGCCACAACTACTGAAGCCCACGTGCCTAGAGCCCGTGCTCCGCAACGAGAAGCCACTGCAATAAGAAGCCTGCGCACCGCAACGAAGAGTAGCGTCCGCTCGCCACAACTAGAGAAAGCCCATGTGCATCAACGAATACCCAACACAGCCAAAAATAAATAAGTAAATAAATCTGGGGGGGGAGGCTTTTTATAGAATTTGGGCCCGCGTTAGGTGATTTGGGGGAGGGTTCAAGTAAGTGGGCTTTTACTCTGGAATAGATGTCAGGAAGAGGGGACAGTTCTATGACTGGAAGTCTTAAATCTTTAAAGTGAAAGGCTAATGCTGTAAGGAAGCAGCAGTTACTTAGTCAGAATGGGGAAACGGTTGGTCTTTTTCTGGTTCCAACAATATTCTTGTTTTCATCTGGCTTTGAACATGATTACAGAGCAGTCCTGTTTATGCCTTGCTCCATCATGGTCTCGGAATGGCCTTGCACTACCGTGGTGTTCTGGGAAATTGTTTTATGTCCAACAGGAGAATACCAAGGCCTAGCTGTGAGTGCCAGGCTAGTTCCCAGATGCGAGGAGCAACTGTTCTCTTTCTCATAAGAAAGGCCCATTCACTCGACCGAGGTATATTTGCTGGGAGCCAGGTGCAGAGTAATTAGAGGTGGACAAAAGAGATTCGGCCCCAGTCCTAAGGGAGCTCGCAGTGACGTCTGTGCCGACTTAAACACGTTGTCAGAAATGGCAAGGGGAGTGGACCAGATCCAAGGAACCACCAGGACAAAGGCCCGGGGGCGGGGGTGGGGGATGCTAAGAGGTCGGGGTCGAGGGCTGGAGAGGTCACCTGGGGTCGGAGAGGTCGCCTGGGGTCGGACCCTCGGGCACGCAGGGCCAACCTCTCCCCCAGGGACGTGGGCATTCGCTGCGCTGATTTGCTCAGAAACATGAAAAGAAATCAAGCAGCTTTAATCAAAATAACCCACCAGGGCTTCAAGCTCATGAATATTCAGCATCCTGCTTCCGGCTGGCAACTCCGCTCCAGCCCCGCCCAGCTAGGAGACTGCGCTTGCGTCGCTGGCGCGCGGCTCTGTCGTCATACGCACGCGCGCAGCCGCTCGCCAGGACAGCTGCAGAGCTCTCATGGCGAGCCCGGCCGCTTCCTCCGTGCGACCGCCGAGGCCCAAGAAAGAGCCGCAGGCGCTCGTCATCCCCAAGAATGCGGCGGAGGAGCAGAAGCTCAAGCTGGAACGGCTAATGAAGAACCCGGTGAGCCCCCTTCCTTTCTGGCGTCTCTGGGCGCTAGCGGGCCCTCTTTCCGCGCTTCCGAACTCTGGAACTCAGTACCCGAACCCCAGGGTCAGACCTTAGGAAGGAGTAGGCGGCCCCGGAGATAGTGAGCTATTTTCTGCTCTCATGTTAGAGCCAAGCCTGGATGAGGGCGCTGCGAAGCGGCTTCTCGTGCTCTAAGACCCTTTAACTTTGTGAACAGAAGCCTTAGACTGGAAAGATATAATCCGTGGGTTAGCACAAGGGTTTTTCTTCTTCTAAACAGCACTAATTGTTAGAGGGGCATTGGCCAAGACACCTGGGGTTGGAGGTTTCCAGCCATAAACGATGAGTCGCGTTTCTGAGTTCTGCCCTGAAAAGTTGAGTGTAGCCCTGGCAAGGCTGTGGGCTCTGATAGGACCCAGAGTATACAGGATGAAGTAAAGGCAGAGGGAGGAAAACAAACTCAGTTTTGGGTCCAGGAAGCAAAGCAGCGTTACTTCACTACTTCAGTTAAAGTTTTTTGGTTGAAAAAGATGTCACTTTGTCAGCCGGTTTATACATACAAATGCTTTCGTGTTTAAATGTTGCAGGACAAAGCAGTTCCAATTCCAGAAAAAATGAGTGAATGGGCACCTCGACCTCCCCCAGAATTTGTCCGAGATGTAATGGGTAATGTCTTTTGGATGTGGGTGTGTGTTTAAATACAGTTTTTAAAGTGTAGGTATTAAAAACTCTGCAGTTAGCATTTGTTAATTACACCCCGATAGGAAGAAAAAAAAGTTCACTTATCCAGTATTTTGCTCTTACAATGAAGGGGTATCGTTGCTTGTGGTCTGGCATTAGAGAACTTTCTTCTGCATTGTTTTTAATACCTTGTTTTTTCAAAATGGAAACGGTTTTTATTTTGTTGGGTTGTAAGTTAACTAACTATAAAGAGAATAAATAACAGGTGTAAAAAAATTAGAACCACCTGTTATCTATCGTTCTATTTGTAACATTTTGATGTAGTCCTCCAAACCTCTTTATAGTCAAAACCACTCATGCTTAAGAAAAAATGTTTACAAGAACATGGTTGTTCTACACATACTATTTGATAACCTACTTTTTTTCACTTCATATATCATGGACATCTTTTCAACTAAGTAGAAAAGCATGTCAAATGTGAAATCATCTGGTGGGGGAGGGAAAGGTCACAGGCTCTCTTTTAGGTTTCTGGTCTCTGAACGATAGTCTGCTTGTCCTCCTAATACTACGCTAGAGTGGAATTTTTGGTGACTTCACATTCAACATTCACACAACAGATATTTACAATATACCAGCCAGTGTGCTAGCTTCTGGGGTACAATGGGGAATAGGGCAGGCTTGGTCCCTTCCATCACTTCTAGTACCTTTCTTTGGTCCCCTGTGATTAAGAGTAGCCTGTGTTGGTAACTGGATATCATCAAAAGCTCTGGACTGTCCTGGCTTTAGGTTCAAGCGCTGGGGCTGGCAGCGGAGAGTTCCATGTGTACAGGCATCTGCGCCGGAGAGAGTACCAGCGACAGGACTACATGGATGCCATGGCTGAGAAGGTTAGTGAGCCAGGACGCTGGCTGAACCCTTGGGTTTAGGCAGTGTGCACTTAAACCTTAGAAAAAAACACTTGAAGAAGAGTAGATACACCTGGTTGTGGCTTGTGTGAGGGCCGCCTTGTAAAGTCAGCAGGAGAAACAGATGTCAGGTAGAGTCCAGGGTACTTCTAGGTCAGATCCAGCATGGCAGGATGCTCACACTAGGAAATGAATGAGGGGAGGGAGTCTTCCAGGTGGTGGAGAGCCCAGCAGAGTCCCCTTTCCCCTCCAGGCCATTTGCCATGGAATAGAAGCAGGATCTCACACCACTTGAGTTATTATTTCTTTATAGTTTCTGTTTTTGGCTGAATGCCTGTAATTCCAGTTAGCTGTGTATTTGGTGCTAGTAGTGGTGTGCTTTCTGGTGTTTTTGCCTCTTTGAGTTTTCTAGCTTTGAGATGGGCATTTCTTCATGACAGGTGTCAAATAATAATTGATTAAGAATGGAGAATTACTGGCAGCTTCCTGCTGGTCTAGTAGTTAGGATTCAGTGCTTTCACTGCTATGGCCCGGGTTCAGTCCCTGGTCAGGGAACTGAGATCTTGCAAGCCATGCGGTGTGGCAAAAATAAATAAATAAAGATAAAAATTAAAATTAAAAAAATTTTTTTAAAGAATTGAGAATTGCTTTTGAAATTGTACTGTAAGAACTGTTAAGCTCTCCATTGATTGATGGGAAAGGCCAGAAACCTCTCTCCTGTTGCTCTTAAGAAATATTCTTTTGGACATTTCACTTGTCTTCTTTCTGGAATTGAGTTTTGGAGTTATTTTATCCACTCCAAAAGTTTTGTTTGATTTTTTTACTAGATTTAACTTGAATCTGTAACTTAACTTGAATGAGAATGGATGTCATAGTGTTTAGTCATCCCCTCTAAAACTTTGTCTTCTTTATTTGTCTAATCTTTTTGTATCAGTGATCATACATAGAGATTTTACATATGTCTCACCACGTTTTTTCAAAGATATTTTAAGTGTTTTGATTGCAGTGGTGAGTGGTCCCTTAAAAATTTATTTGAATGGCCAAAATTGAGTTTGAAAAATACCTGTATGATTTTTGAACAGAAGGGATCATTGCCATGGTGGTTTTCACCTGGTATTTGCTTGTCCTGCAGCCCTTACTCGGCCCCCAGGTGTCGGTGGTTCTTCTCCAGCTACTTCTCAATTCCAGTGAGGAGTTTCAGGTGACTTGTCACACAGCTATACCAGATCACTGAAGGATTTGCGCTGTTAGGAATAAACAGAACTCTGTATGTAGAAACTAACAGAAGCACTTTTTTATTTTTAAACTACTTTAGAGGGGAGGAAATAGAGCAGATGGTTGTCTCAAATGCCATCAGTTAGTCTGAACCTTTTATGTATTGATTAACAACCCAGAGAAAATACAGAAAAATGTTTCACAAACCTTGAAACCGCACAAATGCAAAGGTTTTATTTCACGTGGTGAAAGAGAGGCTCTGAGGTTAGAAGAAAAAAAGAGAGGCAAGAGAATCCTTACCTTCCACAGCGACTGATAGGTTGTCACCACTGACAGAGCACATCTGACTCCTGCTTGAGCCCTTGCCGGGTCAGCAGCCAGCAGGGGGCTCTGTCTTGGTCGCACTTCAGACATTTCCAGCTCAGCTTCTAAACAGATCAGGTGCTTTTAGTTTGAAGTCATTGCTTTCTAGCTGAACTCTAATTAAAGCTGATTCCTTTCTTGGAAGGAGACCCTTCTTTTTAGTTTCATAATTCTCCTCTCAGAGAGAGTTTCTGCATCCGTCTGAGCAGATCCACAGAGCCTGGCAGTGCAGACCAGCAGAGTGTTGAAGCCACCTCTGTCTCCTCTGCTGGCTCCTTGTTTGCTCCATCAGCCTTTATGGCTGTAACTAGAAGAAATAGGGATGGCGCTTGTTTTTTATCAGTAGATGTCTTTAGTTTACAAGATCTTTCCTGTAGGTTATTGCAGTTCATTAGTCTTCCTAAAGGCTCAGGGAAAGATAAATTATTGTTTCCCCCATTTTATAGATGAGGAAGCTGAGGCTTAGAAACAGGGAGCTGCTAGGAAGAAATAACACAAGGGATGGATATATATATATTTATTTGTACGTATGTACGTACTCACACACACATATGTACACGTGTAGGTGTGTTTAGTAGCAGGGGATGGCAATGCATGTTATGCTGCCTTAGAATCGGTCATTTGATAACCGTAGCGAGTTAGGACTTGAAAATTCCATGGTCGCAGCCCTCTGGCCGCTCCACCCAGTGAGCCCCCATCACTGTCTCTGAAGAAGCAACACTCCTGTTTGTCTCCTTACTGTCAGTACTCTACTGCATTTCTGACACTTCTGGGCACCGGATGTGTGGGGATTTTCCCCACACCAAGCAGTTCTGTGACACCAGGTGAGTATCCTACAATTCAACTCAATTGTGACCCTGTCTACGTGGAGATAGCGCCATATCTCGAAGGTTAAGACTCAGTCCTGCAAGACTGAGCCCCACCCCCAACTTCAGAGGCCAGCCACAAGTCCCCGTTGTCACCTGTGCTTCTGACCCACTGGCTATAAATCAGAGGTTTCCCATGACCCCCTCCTCAGGTTCAAGTAATTGGCTTAGAGGGGCTCACAGAAGTCAGGAAAACAGCTTACTAGTTTTCCGGTGTCGTATAAAAGGATATAACTCAGAACAGCTGCATGGAAGAAGGGATGCAGCGCTTCCGTTCCTTCTCCCAGCATCTCCAGTGTTCACCAACCCAGGAGCTATCCAAACGCAGCCTTTTGGGGTTTTTGAAGGCTTCATTATGTGGACATGATTAAATCACTGACTGTTGGTGATTAGTTCAACCCTCAGCCCCTCTCCCCTCCCTGGAGGTCATGGAGGTGGAGCAGAAAGTTCCCTTGGCAACCAGCCCCGTTCCTTAGGTGCTTTCCCAACGTCACTCATAAACTCCTGTGCTTGAAAGGGGCTGGTTATGAATAACAAAAGATACCCATTTCATCTTTATTTCTGGAGTTATTTCAGGAACCGGGAACAAAACTAAATATTATAATAAAAGATCCCCCCTGTGGCTCTCATATAGGAAATTTGTAAGAGTTTTAATGTGCCAAAAACAGTAGATGAAGACCAAATATGTATATATTACAAGTCACAGTATCACATTTTCCAAGGCCCTGGCGAAACAGAGCCAGTAGTGCTGCCTCTGCCTTCAGGGAATCCTCAGCGTGCTCCCTCTCATACTTTCTCTCTCTTACATTTACTTGTGCACGAACGGTATCTTAATGAACTAGTTATTTCACCATCAGAGATCCATATATTGATTTCCTGCCTCACCTGTGAGGCAACTTCTTTAAGTGGCCCTGGAGACCTGGGTGTACCTGTAGCACCCCCAGTGGTGTGGCTTCTAGAGTTTTCATACCCAGGCAGGCCGGAGTTTGTCTAACTGATGTGGTTTTTTGCAGCAAAAATTGGATGCAGAATTTCAGAAAAGACTGGAAAAGAATAAAATTGCTGCGGAGGAGCAGACTGCAAAGCGTCGGAAAAAGCGGTGAGGGCTTTGTGGCATCCCATAACTACTGAGACTTAGGGCGGGAAATGTAAAAGTAAATAGTTGGTGAACGAGTCCTTCTTGTAGTCAAAAGTTTACCTGTATGGCCTGTATAGGTCTTGGGTGTGAAGATCCACAGTGGGGACTTCCCTGGCGGTCCAGTGGTTAAGACTCCATGCTTCCAATGCAGGGGGCGCGGGTTTGAACCCTGGTCGGGGAGCTAAGATCCCATATGCTGTGCAGCGCAGCTAAAAAAAAAAAAAACCCACAGTGGAGCACCCCCATAGAGGAATGGCTTTTCTTCCAGTACCTGGGGAGAGATCAAGTCACTTACTGCCCCCTGCCCCCAGCTTGCTACAGATTCTCCAAAGCTTGCTGGTCAGCACTTTGGTGGTGAGCACATGGATTTCTGTGTCTCCTTCATGTCCGTATTTTTTTTTTTTTCTGCGGTACGCAGGCCTCTCACTGCAGTGGCCTCTCCCATTGTGGAGCGCAGGCTCAGCGGCCATGGCTCACGGGCCCAGCGGCTCTGCGGCATGCGGGATCCTCCTGGACCAGGGCACGAACCCATGCCCCCTGCATCGGCAGGCGGACTCCAAACCACTTGCGCCACCAGGGAAGCCCCATGTCGGTATTTTAACATCAGGTTTAATAAGTTGCTATGAGCAAACTTCCCAATTAGCTCCTCCCTTAAAGGAGGGTCTGTAACCTCCCTAAGTGACTACATGAGTATACAGACTGCACCTGTGCATGCGTGTGTGTTGTTTTAATAAATGCTCCTTCAACTTTCAGAGAGCTGAGCAGGATTCTAAAAACAGTCCCTAGGGCTTCCCTGGTGGCACAGTGGTTGAGAGTCCGCCTGCCGATGCAGGGGACACGGGTTCGTGCCCCAGTCCGGGAAGATCCCACATGCCGCGGAGCGGCTGGGCCCGTGGGCCATGGCCGCTGAGCCTGCGCGTCTGGAGCCTGTGCTCCGCAACGGGAGAGGCCGCAACAGTGAGAGGCCCGCGTACCGCAAAAAAGAAAAAAAAAAACAAGCAGTCCCTAAATATCTCTGAATGAGAAAGTATCTCCAGTATTTCTGGATTGCGCTCATCGCCTCAGGACTCCAAAGAATCTGATCTTGATTCATGAAGGAAACAGGTTGATAATGTTGATGATGTTGGAGTAGCAGAGTCATGAGGAAGTATTTCTTTCATTTTATCGTAGTATTCGTATAATTACTAAGTTGCTAAAGGTTCTGTAAGTAGATGTTTATTTTCTAAAATGTAAAATAGGTAGTTAAGGAATTATTTTGCATTTGCAGCCAGAAGTTAAAAGAGAAGAAATTATTGGCAAAGAAGATGAAACTTGAACAGAAGAAACAGAAAGAAGGTGAGTGGTACCCACTTTTCTTTCGTGACCTTTCTTAGTGCTGATCACAGTGGTTGACCTGTCAAGAATGAGATTTAGAGTTTGGAGTAGGTTGGCTGGCCTCTGAAGAAATGACGGCTTGTTTCTATTAGTTTCGACTCATTTAATTGCAAGTGTCAGGAAGCCAAACTGGTTTAAGCAAAAAAGAAAGCTACTGCCTCACGTTTAGTCCAGGACAGACCTCCACTTGGGCCTGGCTGGTAAAGGAGCTCTGATGTTGGCATTCACTGTCTCCTTCTGTCCCCTGGCTCCCTGTCCTCAGGGAGGCTCGTTTCCTCCTTGTGGCGGTGAGGTACCAGTCGCTGCTCCGGGCCACACCCTGGCTCATTCTTGCCTAGTAGGAAAGACTGAGGGGGTGTCCCTAGCAAAAGAGTTTTTGTGTCTCTTTGGCTCTTATCGAGTCACTTGGCAAATCAGTTAAGAATTCTTTTGGCTACAAGAAATAGAAAACTAGCAGTAGTTAAGCAAAGAGGAATTATTTTTCTCACATAACAAGAAATCTGGTGGTAGGTGGCAGCCCAGTGTGGTTGAGTAGCTCATCAGTGTCAGGCCCAGTACCCCTGCGGTTCTTTTGGCCTTTATCCTGTGGGCATGAGATGGCTGCTGCAGCTCCTGGCATCATACTTACGTTTAAAGCAGGAAGAAGAGGGGAAAGAAGTGGTACTTGTCTGTTGTGGTTTTTTTTTTTTTAAACTGAAGAGCAAAATATCCCCCATCACGTATTACCTTGTATCTCATTGGTCAGTACTAGGTCACTTTGCCATCCCTTGCTGTCATCAGGCTAGATGAAAAGAAGACAGAATTGTCATGACTGTCTTTAACGTATCGTGATCCATCACTGGATGCTGGGTACATTGTCACCCTAGACAGAATTGAGATTTGTTAGAAGGAGGAATAGGGGGTGAGTAATGTGTCAGCATCCCCCAGTGCTGCCAGTCCTGCCCACTTCCGAACCCATCACAAGGCCAGTGGTGCCAGCCACTCCTTTGGGAACCCCTGGGCTGCAGACCAGGGAGAGAGAGGTCCCAGATGGAAAGGACCAAGGATGCTAATAGACGGAACAATGACAACTGGTCACCACATCTCTGAATTGGTGGCTGTTCCCTGATTGACCAGACATGGTTCCTAATTGTGATTTTTGGTCTTAAGATAAAATCAGACCTGCACTGACATACGGAAATATGATTGGCCCCTTCCAGGACCAGTTTGCTTATGAGTTGTAAATGTACTGTGTGACACACTATACATGGTATGGTTTTAGCCTGTTCCCTACCATTTCCGAGAAGAAATTATTTTACAGTACCAAAATGTGATTGCTAGGCCATCATCCCTCAAATAAGCCACCTCATCACGTTCCCTGCCCTTCCCCCACCCCCCCCCACAGGAATGTGGAAGTACTTGGTCCAAGGGCAGGAGGATTGGGCAGCCCACCAGTCTCATGTTCTGTTGAAGGAGGTACTGTGGCTTGGACCCCATTATATTGGGAAATAGAAAGGGCTCCTTGGCTGTTGGTACTTTGACCCTCCCTGCCCAGGGTTGGTGGTTTTTGCTGCTTGTTGTCTTTGTTGCTGTTTATGTGTTTAGTGACTTTCCTGAACTAACTCTGTACAGCTTATATTCTTTGTTGTGTGTGGCAACTGAAGTCTTTGCTTGGTTAGCTTAGTGGCCAGCTGAAGATCAGAGATTTCCTGAAATGCTTTGAACCAGTAAGTCTCCTATCTTTGCCAAGGGGCTTTCTGTGTGTGGTGGAGCATGCCTTCACCATTCTGGCAGGCGGTTTACAGTTTTGCCTTAGCCTTCACTTGCTTCTTATACAGAGCCTCAAGGTTAGCCAGAGGTGAGATTAGGGCCATCACTTGTCTGTCTTAGACATGTGCGCAGCTCTACACATGCCTGTGGCCTTCTAGATTACCAGCATTTCCTCTTAAACTGTTGGTCAGTTTCTTGTTTGCTTCCACTGTTATTACTGCCTCAGGCAGCTATGATGATAAACAGTTGCCAGTGATTGTTTTTGACAAATACGTTGAGGAAAAGGCTGTTCTCACTGAGTCAGGTTGAATAAAGACAAGACAAGCCTTGCCAGTGGAAGTTTCCGGAGAGCTGCCAGACAGGTCAAATAGGGACAGTGCTCTGGGTGTGGGACTTCTGAGGAACTCCCAGGGCAGTTTCCTTCCTCCAGTGGCTGCTAGGCTGCTGGTTTTCACAGCTACTGGGAGTAGGAGGCTATTGATTGGGAGGCTACCTTGGATCTGCGAAGAGGGAGTAGGAAATAGGGCAAATTTTTTTTTTTAAACAAATTTATTTTATTTATTTATTTTTGGCTGTGTTGGATCTTCATTGCTGTGCGCGGGCTTTCTCTAGTTGTGGCGAGCGGGGGCTACTCTTCGTTGCAGTGTGCGGGCTTCTCATTGCGGTGGCTTCTCTTGTTGCAGAGCATGGGCTCTAGAGCACAGGCTCAGTAGTTGTGGTGCATGGGCTTAGTTGCTCCGCAGCATGTGGGATCTTCCGGGACCAGGGCTCGAACCCATGTCCTCTGCATTGGCAGGTGGATTCTTAACCACTGTGCCACCAGGGAAGCCCTGTTCTCTCTGGTTTTTTTTTCTCTGTTTCTCCTTTCCTGTCTTCTTTTGGATTTATTTGAACATTATTATTATTCTATTTTAATTTATCTATTGTGTTTTTAACTGTTTCCTTTTTTATAGTCTTTTAGTTGTTCCTCTAGAGATTACTATATTTATACCACTTTCACAGTCTATTTGGAATCAGCATTTCACCGCTTTAAGTAGAATGTAGAACTTTTCATCACATAGATTTCTTTACTCTGTATGTTATAGTTGTCTTAGGTATTACATCTCCATACATGGAAAACTCCTTCAGATAATTTTACTTTTTTTTAATTGACCTATAGTTGACTCACAATATTATTTCAGTTTCAGGTGTACAGCATAATGACTTGATATTTTCATAGATTGTGCACTGTACAGTTATTATAATATTTTTGGCTATATTCCTGATGCTGTATGGGTTGGCCAAAAAGTTTGTTCGGGGTTTTCCATAACACCTTATGGGGAAACGAACGAACTTTTTGGCCAACCCAATACATTACATCCCTGTGACGTATTTACTATATAACTGGTAGTTTGTACCTCTTAATCCCCTTCACCTATTTTGCCCATTCCCCCATCCTCCTCCCCTCTGGCAACCACTAGTTTGTTCTGTCAGTGGAGTCTATTTCTGGTTTGTTTTTTAGATTCCACATATAAGTGAAAACATGCAGTATTTGTCTTTCTCTGTCTGACTTATTTCACTTAGCGTAATATCCTCTAGGTTCATCCATGTTCTTGCAAATGGCAAGACTTCATTCTTTTTTATGGCTGAGTAGTATTCGTGTGTGTGTGCACATCTTCTTTATCCATTCATCTGTCAGCGAACACTTAGGTTGCTTCCATGTCTTGGTTATTGTAGATAACGCTGCACTGAACGTTGGGATGCACATATCTTTTTGAATTAGTGTTTTCATTTTCTTCAGATAAATACCCAGAAGTGGAACTGCTGGATCATATGGTGGTTCTGTTTTTATGATGTTACTGTTTTTGTTTTCAGTCATCAAACATATTTCAGAAATCTCAAGAGAATAGTCTTGAATAGTAACCAGATAGTTATCATTTCTGTTGCTTTTTCTTTGTTCCTGATGTTCCAGGCCTCTATCTGGTATTGTTTCCCGTATATCTGAAGAACTTCCTTTAGTCATTCAGTTAGAACAGGTCTGCTGGCTATAAATCATCTTAGCTTTTCTTCATATGAGGCTATCTTTATTTCACCTTCATTCCTATAGGACATTCTCACTAGATACAGAATTCTGGGTTGGCAGTTTTTATTTCAGCACTTTTGAAATGCTGTTCCATTTCCTCTGGCCTCCATGATTTCTGATTTTTTTAAAATATGTAGTTATTCAAATTGTTCTCCTATCATTGTTTTTCTCTGGCTGCTTTCAAGATCCTTAGATGTCAGGAATTTGAGAATTTGATTATGATATGTCTGCACATGGATTTCCTTGGGTTTATCCTGGAGTTGGGTTTGGAGTTCACTGAGCTAGTTGAATCTGTAAGCATGTATCTTTGTCAAATTGGGGATTTTTTTTTTTATTTATTTATTTTTGCTGTATTGGGTCTTCGTTTCTGTGCGAGGGCTTTCTCTAGTTGTGGCAAGCGGGAGCCACTCTTCATCGCGGTGCGCGGGCCTCTCACTATCGCGGCCTCTCTTGTTGCGGAGCACAGGCTCCAGACGTGCAGGCTCAGCAGTTGTGGCTCACGGGCCTAGTTGCTCCGCAGCATGTGGGATCTTCCCAGACCAGGGCTCGAACCCGTGTCCCCTGCATTGGCAGGCAGATTCTCAACCACTGTGCCACCAGGGAAGCCCAGGGGATTTTTTTTTTCCCATCTTTTTTTGTCTCTGTTGTTCACATTGGATAAGTCCTACTGATCTGACTTTGAGCTGTGTCTTCCCTGTGTCACCTCCATTCTGCTTATCGATCTATCCAGTGAATTATGTTTTTCAGAAAAGTTTTTCAATTTCCATTCAATTCTTCTTTATACCTTCTATTTCTTTGCTGCAGTCTTCTATCTTTCCATTTGTTTCAAGAGTCTTCACTCTTACTTCCAGGAAAGATATTTAAATAGCTACTTTCAAGTATTTGGTACTTCCGGATCTGGGGCATCTTGACATTGGCATTTGTTGATTATCTCTCCCCACGCTAGCTGCGATTTCCCTGATTCTTCACGTGTCGAGTAACTGTCTGTGGATCCGGGACATTTTGAATATTATATCGTGAGGCTCTGGTCTTGCTGATATTTGTTTTAGCAGACAGTCAGCCTGGTTGTGTTCGGAGCACAGGTTCTGACCAGCCTTCTGTAGATTGTGGTTCCTGTGTCAGTTTGGCTTTTAAAGCTTTTGCTGTGCTCTCAGGTGTGTCCTGTGTGTGCCACCCAGTGGCCAGTCAGGGTTTAGTTCTTTGAGTTCGGTTCTCAAAGTGTTTGGCATGACGATTAGGGCCAGATCCGTGCATGTGCTGTCAGGGCGGGCCCAGGAGTTTACAGACAACTTTATGATGTCTCTTCTAATCCTCTCTCCATGATCTCCCCTGTAGGTTCTGGTTTCTTGGGGCTCCCCTTTTCAGACCTCCAGCCAGAAAGCTGGGGCTTGGGACTTTCCTGGCGGTCCAGTGGTTAAGACTCCAAGCTCCCAATGCAGGGGGCCTGGGTTCAATCCCTCGTCAGGAAACTGGATCCCACATGCCGCAACTAAGACAAAAGATCCTGTATGGGGACGTCCCTGGTGGTCCAGTGGCTAAGACTCCAAGCTCCCAATGCAGGGGGTCCGGGTTTGATCCCTGGTCAGGAAACTAGATCCCACATGCCACAACTAAAGGTCCCACATGCCACAACTAAGACCTGGCACAGCCAAATAAATAAATAAATATTTAAGAAAGTTGGGGCTTTAGTTACCTACTCTGCCGCATACTTTGTACAGCTGCCCCTGCATCCAGGGCTGAGTGGTGGGAGGACAGAGAAGAAAAGCAACAGAGTTTGCCCAGCCATCTTAGGACCACAGCTCCTCTGATCAGAGGGGAAGGTTCCCCTCCTTCAAAGTTTTTGCACGTGCAAGCCCCTATTGCGCCGCAGTCGCTGTGGCCATCCTGACACTGGCAGGATTGCCTGGGAGCTAGGGTGTGAGAGAATGGAGAGAAAAGAAGAAACACAAGAATTTCCCTTCCTCTGAGCATTAGGAGTCCGCTTTCTCACTCCTTGAATCAGAAGTAGAAGGTTTCTCTTGGAACTGTGTCTGTGCCCAGTTTCCACTTCTGCGTATTAGATCGCCTTGAGTCCAGTCTGGGGGATACTGGAGGGAAGAAAGAAAAAAGCAGGAAACACAATATTGTGGTACTTTGTATCCTGGTCTTTTTCCCCAGTCTGTGTGCTTTTCAGAGTCCATGCATTCTATCCAGGTTCTATAGCTGTGCTCAGTGGAGAAACGGGGTCAAACGTGCTTGCTCTGTCTTACCTGGAACCCACCCTCTATTTGGTTTTTTGAATCCAATTACAGGACTTGATATTTAGCTCTTGTGCATTTCATCTTGGTGTTATTGGCTCCGTTGATTCAGGTTTCCAAAATCCTTTTGAATTCTGATTCTCGAATTAACCATGTTACCATGTCAGGGGCAGGTTTGATAAACATACCTCCTTTTGTCATTGGTAAAAATGCTGAGCCAAACAGGGCCAAGGCCAGAGCCCTGCAGCATCCACTAGTGAGCTCCATCTAGGCCAACATGGACCTGTTCACTAAAACTCTGGGTGGAGTTATTCTCCAGCTAAGAATCCGCTAGACTCACT
This sequence comes from Leucopleurus acutus, assembly GCF_964270905.1. Lineage (NCBI taxonomy): Eukaryota > Metazoa > Chordata > Mammalia > Artiodactyla > Delphinidae > Leucopleurus > Leucopleurus acutus. Next base: position 8,220,968 of record NC_139158.1, read on the forward strand.
CTTCTTTCCTCTTACCCACAGAGGTGTCATTCTAAACTAAGATAGTTTGAGGTCAGGGAGTAAGTACAGTAGGCGTAGATTCTAGGCTCAGCTCTCACTCTGGCTCACCCTGACCTTAGCATCTCCTGTTTGAGCAGATGTTTTTTTTTTTTAATTTTAGTCTGTAAAATGATAAACTCTTTCTAGATCTAAAATTCCACAGCTTGATAACTTTTCCAAACGCCTTGCTGTAATGAAGATATAGCATATTTGGGCAGCAAGAGGGGCGGTTCCCTCACCAGTAAATCTAAGAACCCTTTCAGAACAAGAAACAGGTTAGTTTGCTCTGAATTTGTACTTAAATGAACCTGTAGTGGTCTTTGGAATCACTTAATAACTTTTTAGTAATCAGTTCTAGAACTGAAGGAGACAGGAGGCAACATCCCAGAGCTGAGGTTTCTTTTTTTTTTCTTTTAATATTTATTTATTTATTTGGTTGTGCTGGGTCTTTTGGTTGCGGCAGGCAGGCTCCTTAGTTGCGGCATGCATGTGGGATCTAGTTCCCTGGGATCTAGTTCCCTGACCAGGGATCAAACCCAGGCACCCTGCAACTGGGAGCACAGAGTCTTAACCACTGCGCCACCAGGGAAGCCCCCAGAGCTGAGGCTTCTTAAATCCCCCTTTTCTAGCCCCTTTTACACATTAGTTGCATGTGACTGTGCAGTTTTCAGTCGCTTTTCTTTAATTTGCCCAAGGCTATGAAGAGTGTATGAAGAGTGTATGAAGAGTGTATGTGCAGTTTTCAGTCGCTTTTCTTTAATTTGCCCAAGGCTATGAAGAGTGTATGAGATGGTAGATTTCATCCAGAACCTCTAACCTGTTTAAAACGGCCTTGTGCCCTCTCACTGGGTCTCCCCCATCCTGAGCTTCAGTTCTATCAGAAAGATAGATGTTTGTGCCCATGTTGCATCATAGGAGCACAGCGTTTTTTCAAACTGAGGGATGTGATCCTTTATTCACTGGGTCATGAAATCAGCTTAGAGGTTACAGATGTTGGTTTTTTCAAACATACATAAAATAGACTAGAAAATATCAGAATGCATCACACCCTGAATAACTGTTTTGTGAAATTTTCTTTCAGTTGCTATGTGGGCTGTGGTGCAGTCAAACAGATTTGAAAATCATTGTTACGATTCATGAGCCCTGCTCGTCTACTTGTGAAGTTAGCACCTGTACCTATTAGAAAAATGATTAGTAATAATACATGGTTGTATATGCTCCGCACCAGATGAGCTGGCTAGAGAGTGCTGTAGGGATAGCTTCATAAGGATGCTCTGCGTGCCTTTTACTGCACCCTGTCAGTTTCCTTCCTTATTTTTCATTTTGTGAAAGGGAAAGTAGGTTTTCTAGGTGGTTGAAGTGAACAGAAATTTAATGTGGTGATGATCAGTTGTGCCACAAGGTGGCTTCTGTGCACTTCTGGGTTCTTGAGGGACTTGGAGATAAATTACTCGAGCTTTTTGGCTCTTCTCCTATAAAGTGGTAAGGGGCAGCTGGCTAGGAGTTCCGTTCTGTTGTTGGAGAGGAAATATCCCCACTTATTGTCCGTGCTGGTCCAGCAGTTCAGTGAAGACGCCCTGCAGTGTGGGACTTGTCTGAATGATACCACAGGATGGTGTTAAGCCAGTTTGGATTATTGTGCCTCCTTGAACTCCTAAAATGATGTATTCTGATACCAATGTTACTTATCCGGACACAGGCTCACCTGCCAGAGAAACCCAGGGTGACCTTAAGGTGATTTGTTACTAAGTACGTCAAGGGCAGTTTCTTGACAGTGGTGGGGAGGAGAGAAATAGGTGAGGGAGATTGAGGTACAGACTTTCAGTTACAAAATAAATGAGTCGGGGCTTCCCCGGTGGCGCAGTGGTTGAGAGTCCGCCTGCCGATGCAGGGGACATGGGTTCGCGCCCCGGTCCGGGAAGATCCCACATACCGCGGAGCGGCTGGGCCCGTGAGCCATGGCCGCTGAGCCTGCGCGTCCGGAGCCTGTGCTCCGCAACGGGAGAGACCACAACAGTGAGAGGCCCGCGTACCGCAAAAAATAAAAAAATAAATGAGTCACAGCTATGAAATGTGGGGAATATTGTCAGTAACTGTGTAATATCTTTGTATGGTGTCAGATGACAACTAGATTTATCGTGGTGATCGTTTTGAAATGTATAGAAATATTGAATCACTGTGTTGTGTACCAGGAACTAATATAATGTTGTAGGTCAATTATACTTCAAAAACAAGCAAACAAACACTCATAGGAAAAGAGATCAGATTTGTGGCTACAGAGGTGGGTGAATGGGAGGAAGGGGAATTAAATGAAGGTAGTCAAAAGGTACAAACTTCTGGTTACAAGATAAATAAGTACCGGAGATGTAATGTACAACATGATAAGGATAATTAATACTGCTGTACATCATGAATGAAAGTTAAGAGACTTCTCATCAAAAGCAAGAATTTTTTTTCTGTTTCTTTAATGCTGTATCTATATGAGATGATGGATGTTCCCTAAACCTGTTGTAATCATTTCAAAACGGGGGGTGGGGGGAAGCAGTTTCTCAGCCTCAGCACTGTTGACACTTTGGGCCAGATAATTCTTTGTTGTAAGGGACTATATCCTGTTCATTGTAGGATGTTTAAGGGCATCATGGCTTCTACCCACTAGATGCCAGCAGCACCCATCCTCCCCTCAGTTATTGACAATCAAAAATGTCTCCAGGGCTTCCCTGGTGGCGCAGTGGTTGAGAGTCCGCCTGCCGACACAGGGGACACGGGTTCGTGCCCCGGTCCGGGAAGATCCCACATGCCGCGGAGCGGCTGGGCCTGTGAGCCATGGCCGCTGAGCCTGTGCATCCGGAGCCTGTGCTCCGCAACGGGAGAGGCCACAACAGTGAGAGGCCCGCGTACTGCAAAAAAAAAAAAAAAAAAAAAAAAAAAAAAAAAAAAAAAAAAAAAAAAAAAAAAAAAAAAAAAAATGTCTCCAGACATTGCCAAGTGTTCCCTCGTGGGGGAGGGGGGCAAAATTGTCCCTAGCTAATAAAATTCATATCTCAGCTGGTATCTGGTGTTTGAAAGGCACTCAATTTATGTGGGTTTTTTTTAAATTTATTTATTTATGTATTTATGGCTGCACTGGGTCTTTGTTGCTGCACTCAGGATTTCTCTAGTTGCGGCGAGTGGGGGCTACTGTTCATTGTGGTGCGCAGGCTTCTTGTTGCAGTGGCTTCTCTTGTGGAGCATGGGCTCTAGGCACGCAGGCTTCAGTAGTTGTGGCACGCAGGCTCAGTATCTGTGGCTCGCGGGCTCTAGAGCACAGGCTCAGTAGTTGTGGTGCACGTGCCCCGTTGCTCCGCGGTATATGGGGTCTTCCCAGACCAGGGCTCGAACCCATGTCCCCTGCACTGGCAGGCGGATTCTTAACCACTGCACCACCAGGGAAGCCCCTGTATCACAAATATTTTCCCATGTCCTTGCAATTCCATAGTACAAAAGGATTTATTTTCCCTAGTGTATTCATTCATCTGTTTGTTTGTTTTTGCTTTGTTTTTTATTTTTTTGTCTAAGTCTCATTTGCGGCATGCGGGATCTTTCAATGTGGTGTGGGCTCTTCATTGTGGTGCGAAGGCTTCTCTAGTTGTGGCGTGTAGGTCTTCTCTTCTGTAGTTGTAGTGCACAGGCTCCAGGATGCATGGGTCTACAGTTGTGGCGCGTGGGCACGAGAGCATATGGGCTCTGTAGTTTGTGGCACGCAGGCTCTCTAGTTGAGGCGCGTGAGCTCAATAGTTGCGGTGTGCAGGCTTAACTGCCCCGCGGCATATAGGAACCTAGTTTCCTGACCAGGGATCGAACCCACATCCCCTGCATTGGAGGGCAGCTTCTTTACCACTGGACCACCAGGGAAGTCCTCATTCATCTGGTTTTTTTTTTTTAAAGTTAACATCAGTTTCAATTACACTCAGTGGCATTTTACCTAGTATTCCTATAGTCTAAATAAAATCTCAGATTCTTAGATTTTAAAATTTTATGTAAACAATAGCATAAGAGTAATGGAAAAAGCTCAAATATTACCATCCTCATAGATCACCTTTCTTTCTGTCCATTTTCTTTTAATCTCTCCATATGCACATGTCATTTGTATGTAATGACAGTTGTAGTGTATGAACAGTTTCCCCTTTGCTTGTTTTTATTTAACATTATAAGCATTTCTGGTCCTTCATAATTTTTTCAGTGACTGATAATATCCAGCAATTGACATGCCATGATACACCTAACATTTTCCCTTTTGTTAGACATTAGATTGATTCCAGTTTTTCTCTTTAGAAGATATTTTAGTGAATTTATGCACCTGTCCCCCTTCCCCCTTTCTGGGTCATTTCCTTGAGATAAATTTCCAGCAGTGGGAATAATTAGATCACAGAGTGTAAAAAGAGTTCCTGGCCCTTGAAATGTATTGCCAGTTTCTTTCCAGAGGAGTAGTGGCAGTTTCTTGCCAAAGGAGTAGTACCAGCTTTTACTGCCATCAGCAGTGTGCAATGGTGTACACTTTTACCATATCCTTGCCGTATTCCCCCACATGGATAAGAATGATTTCAGAGGAAGTCAAGGTCTCATTGAGGACTTAGTAAAAAACCTTGCAAAAATATAGATCCAGGGGACTTCCCTGGTGGTCCAGTGGGTAAGACTCCGTGCTCCCAATGCGGGGACCCGGGTTCGATCCCTGGTCGGGGAACTAGATCCCACATGCATGCCGCAGCTAGGAAGTCCGCATGCTGCAACTAAGACCCGGCACAGCCAATCAGTCAGTATATATCTATATCTCCAGATGTGTCAGGACTATGGTAGCAGCCTCCACTCTCTTCCCACCCCCTCCGACGCCGCCCACCTTGAACAGCCTCCAAAGCTCTTTTTAAAACAGAGGTTGGATTGTCATTCATTCTTCTGCTTGTACAATAACAATACTTAGCATTTATTGAACATTTATTGTGTAGCCCCAGTTCTAAGGTGCTTTGCAGGTATTAACTAACATAATCCTCACAGCGTCCCTGTGAGATAGGCAGTGACGTTATCCCCATTTTACAGTTGACCTTAGGGACCAAGTGGCAATGGCACCCGTAGAGCTAGCGGGAGTGAGTGACAGGCTGGGATTTGATCCCAGATAATGTGTCTCCACGGGCCTTGTGCTTACCTGCGAGGTGATCTTGCTTGAAACCTAGCCAGTAGCTCCTGCATTCCTGCCCTTTCTGGTCTCTCCACCATTTTGTTCTGGCCACTCCCTTGCACGTGTCCTCTACTCTCACCAAGCTTAACATCTCTGTTCTCCCACCTCTCCTCATGCTCAGGCCTCTGAGCTCTTTTCGTTTTCATGCTACCCGACTCCCCATCTGCTTGGAAAACTTCTCATCTTGCACCCTCCTCTCTTAGTAAAGCCTTTTCTAACCTCCCTCCCCACCCAGCCTCCACCTTGCTCCACAGGGTTTTGCACATATTTGGTTACAGAATCTGCTGAATCACATAACGTGCTTATCTATTCAGTTGCAGTCTCAGTTCCATGAGGGTGGGCGTGTCTTTTTTTAAAATAAACTGTGTTATAGAATGATTTTAGATTTACTGAAATATTACGAAGATAGTATAGTACAAAGAATTCCCATATACCCAGTTTCCTCTGTAACTAATGAACCAATGTTGATACATGGAGCAGCTAAAGTCCATACTTTATTTACATTTCCTTAATTTTTAACTAATGCCTTTTTCTTGTGGCAGAATCCCATGTAGGATATCACATTACATTTAGTCATCATGTAGCCTTGGGTTCCTGTTAGCTCTGACAGTTTCTCAGACTTTGTTTTGATGACCTTGAGAGTTTTGAGGGTCAGATGTTCTGTAGAATGTCCCTCAGTTGGGGTTTGTCTGACGTTTTTCTCATGAGTTATTTATTTTTGGGAGGAAGACCACAGAGATAAAGTACCATTCTTATGTCAGGGCTGGGTGCTTGTCAGGATGGCTTGTCACAGTTGATGTTGCCCTTGATCACCTGCTCAGGCAGTGCTCTTCAGGGTTCTCTGTGTAAAGTGACTCTTTTCTTCCCCTTACCACGCTGTACTCTTTGGAAAGAATTCACTATGCGTAGCCCATGCTTAAGGAGTGGCGGGTTATACAGCCCCTCCATGAGGGCGGAGTAGCTACAGAAGCTATTTGAAATTGTTCTGCATGGATTTGTCTTCTCCCTCATTTCTTTATATCAGTATGGACTCTGGGCTATTTATTTTATATTTTAGGTTTAATCCAGTACTACTTCATTTTCTTGCCCAAACTCTTCCAGCTTTGGCCATTGGGAGCTCTTTCTGGCCCGTGTGCCTTTTACGTACTCCCATTATTGGTGTTTGGAGGGTTTTGTTGTTTCTAACAGCACTTCCTTAGTTTCTGTACTACAAGATAGTGCAGACTTGTCTTGTGTATTTCCTGTCCCTAACCTAGAATCAGCTTTTTCTCTAAGTCCTATTTCTTTTCATTGGAGAATGAAATGATTTTGTTGAATTACCAAGTGACTTGAATGTGCAGCAGATTCCTAGGTTTCTCCTCTTTGAGAGAGATACTTCCAGGCCCCAACACCCTGTCTCCGACACACAGGAAACAATTGTGTTTACTATTAATTGAGGTATTACATTTTCAGGAGCTTTTCAGTCACAAGGAGTGCTTTGAGCCCTCCTCTATCAGTCAGCACTTCAGGCATCCGGAACACCCCATTCCATAAACATCCAGGTTAATGAGTATTTTTCCACTATTACAAAAGTTTATTTAATAAAAATGTTCAGTAATAAAATGTACACGAGCCAGTTTTTATCATAGTAAAATGTGGAGGGGACATGTGGAAGCAGTTGATTTCTCTGCTGAACACAGCCATTGTTCATACTGGTTCCAGGGCTTCTAACATGATGATACTGTTTCCTCGTATTACCACCACTCCAGTATTCTGCTGCCCACTAGTTTCCATCTCCACACATTCAACTATCACAAGATTCATAAAGGGATCAGAGCCCCACAATATTCCTTGGACATGTCTGACACCACTTAATTTTAGTGATAACTTCTCCACAAATTTCTTCCGCTCAGGAGGAGGAGCCTTGCTCTTGATGTCTACTCGGTGAGCTCAAAGATGCCTCCTGTTTTACTTTCTCTTTAAGATCAGAATGAAAGATCAAAGCCTATGCTCTTGTCCTGCTGTGTTCAGATCTCTATGGATATGGCGGGTGGTTCTTAGAGAGGCTTCAGGCTGACCAAGTATGACTAAGTTATGGAACAAAACAAGTACTCAGCAGTTTCAGCCTTGGAGCCCAGGTTCTAGAACAGAGCTCCCCCGCTGGTATATGGGGAATGGACTACACATGGCAGAGACCCTGTTCCCCTTGCCTTCAGGGTGGAGACTGAGTGCCCATGGCCTTGGACCGTTGCCCCACATGCCATAGAAATACTGTCCTTTCCCATGAGTGCCATGACATGAGAGCGCTTAGGGAGTTCTGCCCTAGGAGTTCAGGGAGCTCAGAGCTATGTTTTTGATCCATCTATAGTTTTTCACTCAGTCTCTGCATAGCATTCCCTCGCTCCCTCCCTCCCCTCTCTCTCTCTCTCTCTTCCTTTTTTTCTTTCTTCCCCTCCTTTTTTTAAAATTTTGGTAAAATACACATAACACAGAATTCATCATCTTAACCATTTTTAAGTGTACAAGTTCAGTGGCACTAAATACAAATTGTGCAACCATTATCATCATCATCTACTCCCATAACTCTTTTCATCTTGTAAAACAAAAACTATATCTTTTAAACAACAACTCCCCATTTCCTGCTCCTCCCAGCACCAGCAACCACCCCTTCTACTTTGTCTCTGAATTTGGATACTCTAAGTACCTCCTATAAGAGAGATCATATAGTATTTGTCATTCTGTGACTGGCCTGTTTCACTCAGCATAATGTTCTCAGGGTTCATCCATGTTGTAGCCTGTGTCAGAATTTTTTTCCTTTTAAAGGCTGAATCATTGCACTTAATGAATAGACCACATTTTCCTTATCCATTCAGTAGGCCCACCTCATTCCTGTTTTCACCTCATTTTTCTTTTTTATTTTATATTGGAGTATAGTTGATTTACAACGTTGTGTTAGTTTCAGGTGTACAGCAAAGTGATTCAGTTGTACATATATCTATTCTTTTTCAGATTCGTTTCCCATATAGGTTATTACAGAGGATTGAGTAGAGTTCCCTGTGCTATATAGTAGGTTCTTGTTGATTATCTGTTTTATATATAGTAGTGTGTATATGTTAATCCCAGCCTCCTAACTTATCCCTCCCCCCCTTCCCTTTTGGTAACCATAAGTTTGTTTTTGAAGTCTGTTTTGTAAATAAGTTCATTTGTATCATTTTTTTTAGATTCCACGTATAAGTGATACCATGTAGTATTTGTCTTTGTCTGACTTCACTTAGTATGACAATCTCTAGGTCCATCCATGTTGCTGTGGATGGCATTATTTCATTCTTTTCTATGGCTGTCATGCCATTTTTCTTTTGCCTCCATTTCCTTATGCATTTCTGCAGGCAAGGTACCAGAGGCTTGAAAGTCAGATAGTCCAGGTTTGAATCCTCGGTCCTGGTTTTACTGATTATGAGACCTTGGTTAACAAATTACTTAACCTCATCTGTAAAATGGATATAGAGGAGTGTTACTTATCTCATAGACTGTTGTTTAGAGTTAAGACGGTACGTATATGCAAAGACAATAAGCACAGTGCCTGGCACATAATAGATGTTCAACAAATCTTAGCTACTAAAACGTGCTCCTCATTTGTACTTTCAAAATTTCTCGTTCTTTTTGGCATGAGGTTAAGATGGAGGAAAGTCCTAAATAATTGAATCATAGAGATGATGTCAACCCCTTGCCATGAGTGCACTTTAGTGTCCCATCCTAGAGTATGCAGGTGACTGTGCTGTGCCCTGGGCACCCCCAGGCCTTGAAGCTCTTCGGCCCTGTGACAACAGCAGTAGCAAAGCTCTGGGTGCCTGTGGGTTTCTGCATGTCTGCAGGAGGAGGCCCACGGTGCCTGCAAGTGGCCTCCTGGTGTGGACGGGGAGCCGGAGGACTGGTGTGGGCTCTGGCTCGTCCCAGCTCTCGCCTGCTGCCCTGCTCCCGAGAAGAGGGGAGGAGGAGTTGGGAACAAGTAGTCTTTGTGCTCTGCTCTTAGCCAGCTCAGCTGCACTGAGGGTAGACTGGCAGACCGCCAGGGAAGACACTGGGATTCAGAGCTGCACGGGGAGTGTCAGAGAGGCGTTCTGCATCTGTGGGAAGAGCCGGGAAGCTGACATATCTGTTGTAGGCAGAGCCCTCTGCTACAAGGTTTTTGAGACTCCTCTTGCAGACTGGGGTGAGAGCTGGAGACGTCAGCAGGAGTGTTGTCAGCCTAGCGCTAAATGTTAAAGGGCTGCTGTGGACGTCACCGTGCCAAGGTGACAGACTTTAGGGGGGATCACATAAAAAGCAGTGAGGCCTGATTTACTGGGCGTCAGGATCTCATGTGTGCTGGACCTTTTCATAAGGATGAGGCCCATCCTCCACCAGTGGTAGGTCAGTTCTGTGACTGGCCCTTTATACCCGGGAGTGGCACTGGGGACTGATGGACATGAGGACCTCTCTGGCTCCTCCCTGGACAGTCCAGGAACAGCTGGTTCCTGGGTTTTCCTCAGCAGTCCTTTCTTGGAGTACCCCTTGATTTGCTAATCAGGGGATACTCGAAGATTTGTACCTTTCTAATCCAAATGTCGTGTGATTACAGGATCCAGTCAGTCCCAGGAGCAGTCATCCAGTGGCTCTGAGGCGGCATCTGGAACAGAGGAGGAGGACGAGCCCAGTTTCATCATGGGGCGATGACGAGGTTGGCCACGGCAGCTGTCTGGAGCCTGGCCCGCTCTGTGACCGGGACCCCAGAAAATCCTCCACAGGCCTCAAGGGGAAGGGAGCAATCTCTGTTTCAGCTCAGTTTCCCTCCCAAAGCCTCACTGGATAGAAGCAAGTAGGAGTCCACCCTAAGGTCTCACAGCCCCCGTGTTGGCAGGACTGGGCCTGTGGGAGAGAGGACCGTCTCCTGGACACTCGAGGGCACTGCCAGGCAGGGTTCGTGAATGTTCTCGCTGCAAGGGGGGAAATGTATGACCTGGTCCCCCTGGTGCCTGTTCTCACATGATTGGACACTGATGAGTTTGGGGCTGGTTTCTGTGAAGCGAATGTTTATTTAGTAAAGAACAGAAAAACTCCAGGTTTTGTTCTGACCTGTGAATGTTAATTACAGAAACTGTAGAGAAGGCTGTGAAACGACATAAGAGGGATGGGGCCTGTTCCCAGACTCGTTGAAGGAAATGGCCTTGGCTGTGGAGCTAACTCACTGCAGGGCACATGACCTCCATTTCCTTCAACGGAGAGTGCAGACTGCACCCCAGAACACATGCTCCCTCCCAGCACACATGTGCAGAGGGAGATGTGGGACGTAACTGAGGCTGAGCCAGAAGAGAGGACCTTAACGTGTGAGAGGAACTTCGGAAAAACAACTGCTGAGTAGAAAATAAGCAGGTAGAGAATCCAGCCTGGGCTGGAGCAGAGGAGATGGCCTGGGGATCCTAGCTGCACTGCAGGGGAAGCAGATGCATTGGCCACAAGCTGCATTTTCATCTGGAGTTAAGAGGGGATCTAAACAGAAAATGGGAGGTGACTGAGGGTGTCTTTTTGGGCCAACAGGAGGAACAGGGATGGTCTCTAATTTTAGAGCCTTTGCTCACTTTTTGGTTATTTCCAAGTTTCTAGCTCTATTTTGTGCCTTTTATGGAGTTTGATAGAATTAGGGAAATAGTGGTTTTGAGTGAAGGGAAACTAAGAAACACCTTACTTTTCTTGATTTCCCTGGCTCCACCCTGAGCCATGTGACATCTGTGATAACTTCTGTCTTTACGCAGTTCAAGTCACAGGAATTTTTCTTTCCCAGGAGGCTGAAATGGCAAGTCAGCCATAATAAATTAGCACACACCCTAACTGTACATCTTGAAAGCCGTGTTTGTCTTTCATTGGGGACTGGCTGGTTAGTTCTGTGTCCTCCTCCTTTTTTTTTTTTTTTGCCGTACGTGGGCCTCTCACTGTTGTGGCCTCTCCCGTTGTGGAGCACAGGCTCTGACGCGCAGGCCCAGCGGCCATGGCTCACGGGCCCAGCCGCTCCACGGCATGTGGGATCCTCCCGGACCGGGGCACAAACCCGTGTCCCCTGCATCAGCAGGCGGACTCCCAACCACTGCGCCACCAGGGAAGCCCTCCTATCTTTGAACTGTTGGTTTCTTTCTCTCTCCCCAGATTCAAAGTAAGAGTTACGACACACACTTCAGTGAGTCTCTCACACTGGAGGCACTCCCTGCATCTGCCCAGTGCCCCTGGCCAAGAGCTCAATGAGATACCAAAGCAAATATGTGCTGGACAGGTGGGCAAATGACTAGACAGATGGGAGGGTGCCAGACTGGATAGTTGTTTTTACCTTTACTAGATGTCAGAAGATGATGTTCAGGAAGAAAATGTCCTCCAACGGTTTCTGATGATATTTAGGGGGTTATTAGTACCTCAGGTTGAATGACTCTTAGTATTTCTGTTACCAACCAGAAACTTGGATCAGGTCACCCAATGCTCAGCAACTAACAAACATTGTACTTTCTGTTATCACAACCCAGTTTATTGCAGGGTGCCAAGCAAGGAGAATGGGCAGCTCGTGCTCAAAAGACCCAAACTCCCCAGCGGCTTTAGAGAAGGGCTTTTGAAGACTGAGGGAGAGGTCACAGGATGGGCAATCAGCTCATACAGTTCTGATTGGTTAATGGTGAATAATTGGGTGATGTTTTGGGAATCTCAGCCTTTTGGTTCCAACCAGTCTGGGGTCTACACGCTGGTAGTCAGCATGCAGTTAACTTCTTTTAAAACTACCTTTTACCTGGGGGTCTTGATATCTGCAAAACAACTCAAGGGCATGGCTCAGGATACTAGTTATAGCCCTTGAGGCACTAAAGGTCCTTGACTTTTTTTATGGCTAAATTATTCTGCCTAAGTTGACTGCTTTCCTTTGTTTCTGCATTTTCTTCTAATTAAATTTGCTCTTCGGAACTCAGGGAAGGCCTGGGAGGCTAAAACAGGGGACATGGGCGGGGGTCTTTCTCTAGGAAGGCCCACAGGGTCCTGCTTGGTTTTAGTCAGCCTCTTTCTTTGATACACCTCAAGCCTGAGGGGAAGAGAGGCAACAACCTTTTTCAGGATTAGAGGAGAGAGTCACTGACTTTTTTAATGTTTATTTGTCTGTACCGGGTCTTAGTCACAGCATGTGTGATCTAGTTCCCTGCATTGGGAGCACGGAGTCTTAGTCACTGGACCACGAGGGAAGTCCCGAGTCCCTGACTTTTCATTTTTAAAGAATTCTCAAGTTGCTTAGCATCAATATTTTGTATTATAAAACACTACCTCTCTCTCTGACTGCTTTGTCACAGCACCTGGACAAACATTTGAAAATTAGTAGACATATTATAATGAGGATAATGATCGAAATGCACCCACGTACTACATACCCCAGAAGTCTTCCTATTACGGATGGCAGCCAGGAAGATAGGTTTCAGAGTGGGTCCTTTTTATGTAAATTCTGTAAGTAGGATTTCGAATTAACTCTATAAGGGTATTAACATATACATAACAGGAGTTATGAAGCACTACATGTCTTTTTTGTTGTCAAAATATAATTTAAAGCAATTTTAGTATCTAGTACTATTCTGCCTAAAGAATCTAGTGCCTTCTGCTGGGAGGCTATAGCTGGAGCTGTCTTCCTTGTTACCATTCCTAGAGAAAGGTTTCATAGCAGCTGATAGTGTCCTTGAGTCTGATACAGTTCAGAACGTTCAAGTTCTGAGTAATGTAGGAGTGTGTCTGAAATCATGTCTGTACTAGGCACCCCGATCCATTTGGGATACCTGAACCACAGTTACTTCATTCTGATTTTTTAAATGCATTCTTTAATGGTTAAAGCAGATGTACAATGTATGTTTGATAAACTAGAACAGCCTTACCTTATAAGCCAGAATGACTTCTCCATACCTCAATACGTGAAAGTTCCCTCCATCGTTTTCCCTTTTTTGTTTGCAGACCTTTCAGTAGCAGGCAGTGATACACATCGTGAGCAGTTATTCAGCTTCGCTGGAGAATTTCCTTTCTATCCTGACCATTGGAGTCAGAAGTATATTAGAAATAAAACAAAAACTTTCCATTTTGATAGGGAGACACATTTGGTGAACAGTTCCATTGAATGAGGATGGATCTTAACAGACCTGGTCCAGATTCTTGGGCCAGCTGTCTACCACTGCTGTTGTCTTTTTCTCATGCGGGTGTGGAGGTCAGCAGTCCTTTCTATCGACCAGTCCAGTACAGAAGGCCTTGAGTGGGAAATATTAATTCAAGAGTCAGTTTCCTTCCGTTTCACTGTGCATGAGCTACTTCATACCTGAGAAAAGGGCTCTTTCATTGAGGTCAGAGCCTTACAAGTGATGTCCTTTCCAGTACGTGTAATCTCCTGGTTGTGGATCATGGGGCATCTGATCTTCATCCAAAGATAGGTTACCATGATCAGTTTCAGAAACAAGCTTAGAATATTCCTTTAGTAACTTAATTAAAATACTTTATAATATAGCAATAAGGTCATCTTGGATGTAGATAATACAATAAACCCTCAGTATATACAAAACCTCAATATCCAAAAGGTATATTATCAAAACATAATCTCTAATTTATCCTCATTTTCTACCAAATTGGGCCAAATTAAGTCTAGTTTCAGTGAACAGCCTGATTTACCTAAGTGTAACTGGTCGTATAGGCTCTTTTCAGTTGGCTGTGCTAGACCTTTTCTTAAGGAATATCCATTGAACTTTCTAAAAACCTCTTGAGGCCAGGAACATCATCAACAACTTGCCATCGGATTTTGCCTGCAGTATCCGTAGATATGAGAGAATTCCTCCCTTCTCAAGGTTCCTAAAATATCTCAATATTCCTGCTCCTGCCAGGAGGTGACCTTCCTTATTCAGCTGATAAAGCTGTTGGGACTCTGAGTTTCCAACTCCTGGAGGGATCAGGTCAAGAGAAAAGATAAATGTTTTAATTCCACTTACAGAGGTCAAACTTACCAAATTGTTATAAAGGGAAAGGTTTCCTTATGTCTAGAAAACACAGACTAAAAGCCAGCAGTGTTTCAGACAAAAACATAACCATATTCATTAGTTTACTCAGTACTATGTAACTAATCTTGATCTTAATCTTGTTAACAGTTTTATGAAACAATCAGGGTTTCCATTAGAATTTCTTAACTAGTTCAGCAGTATGATCTGGAAGTTATCAATCTTTTACTTGCCAAAAGGTCCTTTCTGTGAATCTTAAGATTTTGCAAAAGCATGAGTGAAATATCTGTGAATGACAGAAGACTTGAAAAGGCACAGTTAAGGATCTGATTACAATGCAATTGACAAAGAAGCTTAACCAAGTTGCTGTGACATATAATCTTTTAAAGATAACTAGAATTAAGACTGATAACAATACCAGGACATCTCCAAATTTTAGGAACTTATATAATTTTTAGAACACTTGATGATGTTTATCCATACAGTATTACCTAAGAAATTAACTAAGAAGGTGTTAGTTTGTTTGTTTGTTTGTTGCAGTACGGCGGGCCTCTCACTGTTGTGGCCTCTCCCATTGCAGAGCACAGGCTCTGGACGCGCACGCTCCGCGGCCATGGCTCACGGGCCCAGCCGCCCCGCGGCATGTGGGATCTTCCCGGACCGGGGCACGAACCTGCGTCCCCCGCATCGGCAGGCGGACTCTCAACCACTGTGCCACCAGGGAAGCCCACCTAAGAAGGTTTTATCACCACTCATTTGATAGTGCTTCTTGTGTAATTTAATATACCAAATAATCTGAATTAGTTTAATATTTTTCTCTCTGAGATGCCTCAGGGGCCTTTGAAAGGTCCCAAATTAGAGGTCAAAAGAACTTCAGTTTAGAATTTGATTTGAGGAAGTTTGTCAAAAAGTTTTACTGAGACTCCCCTGGTGGTCCAGTGGTAAAGAATCTGCCTTCGAATGCAGGGGACGCAGGTTCCATCCCTGGTTGTGGAACTAAGATCCCGCGTGCTGCAACTATTGAGCTCGCGTGCCTCAATGAGAGAACCCGCGTGCCACATACTGCACAGCCCATGCACTCTGGAGCCTGCGTGCCACAACTAGAGAGAAACCCAAGCAAACCATGGGCCATAACGAAAAAGATCCCATATTCCTCAACAAAGATCCCATGTGCCACAACTAAGACCCAATGCAGCCAAAAAAATAAGGAAAATATTTAAAAAATAAAGCTTTACGAAAAGACAACCTACAGAATGGGAAAAAATATTTGCAAATGAGATTGGCAAGGGCTTAATTTCCAAAATATACATACAGCCCAATATCCAAAAAAAACCCAATCAAAAAACGGGCAGAAGATTTAAATAGACATTTCTCCAAAGAAGACATACAGGTGGCCGACAGGTACATGAAAAGGTGTTCAATATCACTAATTATTAGAGAAATGCAAATCAAAACTATAATGAGGTATCACCTCACACCAGTCAGATTGGCTATCATCAAGAAGTCTACAGGGATTTCCCTGGTGGTCCAGGGTTAAGACTCCATGTGCCCAATGCAGGGGGCCCAGATTCCATCCCTGGTCACTAAGATCCCACATACCACAACTAAGCCCTTGTGGTGCAACTACTGAGCCCACACGCTCTAGAGCCCATGCTCTCTAAAGCCCGCGTGCCACAACTGGAGAAGCCAGTGCACCGCAATGAAGAGCCCGCAGAGCCATAATTAATTAATATTTAAAAGTCTACAAATAATAAATGCTGGAGAGGGTGTGGAGAAAAAGGAAACCCCTTGCACTGTTGGTAGGAATGTAAATTGGTGCAGCCACTATGGAGAACAGCATGGAGGTTCCTTAAAAGAGACTAAATAGAGTTACCATATGATCTGGTGACCTGGAGAAATTAATTCAAGAAGACACACACACTCTGATGTTCACAGCAGCCAAGACGCGGAAGCCACCTAAGGGTCCATGGACGGACGGATGGATAAAGACCATACGGCATATACACACAGTGGAACATCAGCCATGAAAAAGAATGAGATAATGCCATTTGCAGCAACATGGATGGACCTAGAGATTATCATACTAAAGTCAGAGAAAGACAAGTACGTGATACTGCTTATATGTGGAATCTAAAAAAATCCTACAAATGAACTTATTTTACAAACAGACTCAAACATAGAAAACAAACGTATGGTTACCAAAGGGGAAATGGAGTGGGGGGGATACATTAGAAGTTTGGGATTAAAATATATACACTACTATCTATAATATAAAATAGATAACCAACAAGGACCTACTGTATAGTACAGGGAACTGTACTCAATATCTTGTAATGGGGCTTCTCTGGTGGCGCAGTCGTTAAGAATCCACCTGCCAGGGGCTTCCCTGGTGGCGCAGTGGTTGAGAATCTGCCTGCTAATGCAGGGGACACGGGTTCAAGCCCTGGTCTGGGAAGATCCCACATGCCGCGGAGCAACTAGGCCCGTGCCCCACAACTACTGAGCCTGCGCGTCTGGAGCCTGTGCTCTGCAACGAGAGGCCGCGATAGTGAGAGGCCCGCGCACCGTGATGAAGAGTGGCCCCCGCTTGCCACAACTAAAGAAAGCCCTCGCACAGAAACGAAGACCCAACACAGCCAAAATAAAGAAAAAAAAAAGTACATCCTATTTCAAAGAAAAAAAAAAAGAATCCACCTGCCAATGCAGGGGACGGGGGTTCAAGCCCTGGTCCGGGACAATCCCACATGCCACAGAGCAACTAAGCCCATGCGCCACAACTACTGAGCCTGCACTCTAGAGTCCATGAGCCAAAACTACTGAAGTCCGTGCACCTAGAGCCCGTGCTCCACAACAAGAGAAGCCACTGCAATGAGAAGGCTACACACCACAATGAAGAGTAGCTCCCGCTCACCACAAAGAAGACTCAACGCAGCCAAAAATATTTTAAAAATACCTTGTAATAACTATAATGGAAAAGAGTCTAAAAAAGAATACACGTATTCATACATATATACACACACATATATAACTGAATCACTTTGCTGTACACCTGAAACAGCACTCTAAATCAACTATATTTCAATAAAGTTTTTTTTAAATAAAGTTTTAAGACACTTGGTCAAGTAGAATCGTAAGTATTGTGAAAGTATTCACTTAACTAAAGTGACAGAGAAGATTTCAAAGGCAAATACAGAAGGTTACGACAGATCACGTGAGAAAGTCTTATTGGGAGTTCCATGGTGTTCTAGTGGTTAGGATTCAGCACTGTCACTGTGCTGTGGTCCAGGCTCAATCCCTGGTCAGGGAACTGAGATCCCATAAGCCGCATGGTGCGGACAAAATATTAAAAAATAATAAAAGACAGTCTTACTTAAAGTAGCTCAATATTCCAAGAACACTGTCTCATAACAAAAAACCAAACTCCAGGGCTTCCCTGTTGGCACAGTGGTTCAGAGACCACCTGCCAATGCAGGGGACATGGGTTCTTGCCCTGGTCCAGGAAGATCCCACATACCGCGGAGCGGCTACGCCCGTGAGCCATGGCCACTGAGCCTGCGCGTCTGGAGCCTGTGCTCCGCAACGGGAGAGGCCACAACAATGAGAGACCCGTGTACTGCAAAAAAAAAAAAAAACAACAAAAAAAAAACTCCAGTCTTGTATCAGCTTAAATAAATAACATACTTTTTAAAATAAATTTATTTTTGGCTGCATTGGGTCGTCGTTGTTGCGTGCAGGCTTTCTCTAGTTGCGGCGATGGGGGGCTACTGTGATGCAGCGCATCAGCTTCTCATTGCAGTGGCTTCTCGTTGCAGGGCACAGGCTCTAGGCACATGGGCTTCAGGAGTTGTGGCTCACAGGCTCAGTAGTTGTGGCTCACAGGCTCCAGAGCACAGGCTCAGTAGTTGTGGCACACAGGCTTAGTTGCTCCGCAGCATGTGGGATCTTCCTGGACCAGGGCTCGAACCAGTGTCCCCTGCATTGGCAGGCGGATTGTTAACCACCACGCCACCAGGGAAGCCCTATCAGCTTACTTTTAATAATAAAATTAATTTACTTAGATTGAATTCAGTCTAATCTTATCCAGTTCTGATCATGAACAAAACTTTTCTCAAGGTTCCTCTTCCACAACTTCCTATATCCATATGAGTTTGTCCCTTATTCTTTCCCCATCCAGAAACAACCAGCTCTAGGACAAATCTACTCTTTAACAAAAATATCTCCATTTTTCATACCTTCTTGCCAACAACATATATCCTACTTCCTTTACATACTGAAACATTTCCCTTATTTCTAGTACTTTTTAATTACCTATCACAATTTTTAACCCTTAAAAACTTTAATCTCTAGCAAAAACCAAGAAGCAAGCAACTGTGAAATGTTCATCATACCAGCATTTTCTGATTAGCAAACTTAGGAACATCTTCTATAACCTAAAAACATTTTCTCATAGCACAGTTTCTTCAATGTGGTACAAAATATGTTTGGGTTTATTAGACATACCTTTGTCCTCGTTAGAGAAAAACTAAATTAGGTAAACAAACTTGCTGTAAACAGACTTGTTTAGCAAGTGTTCCAGTATTTCATCTTATTTTAAAATGATTTAGACATCCAATTAATTTTCATTATTTTACCTTCATTTAGGAAAACTCAAGTTACCAAAAATCTGGAAAAACAAACAACTATTCCTAAAGAGTTCACCTAAAAGCTTTTATCCCATTTATCTCTATGACTTATAACAATATCATACCAAGTTAATCTTTTCTTGCTGACAAAATTTGCAACAGGGATAATGAGAATTTGATTTTCAGTAAACCTAAGTACAATAAAAGTATTATACTTAATATTGATGACTCTAAAGACAGGTCTGTATTAAACCAAACTTAATATCTGGTATTAAACTTAGATTATACTGAATATTCCCCCAGATCACATGAACTTGAAATTCATTTGGGTTAATTTCTGTTGTATTCCTGAGAATTTATATAAGCACTTAATTCCCTTTGACCCAAACAATGAGAGCTCATTTACAAATTAATTTTTAAAGACAGAACTAGAGATCCCATAGTTTCATTTTAAAACAGTCATGAATTAGACGTCTAAAACACATTAATTTATAACAGTTGGAATAAGTTTACTTGAGTTCTAAAACGCTTCTTTTCCCATTTCCTCTCAGTTTCAGGTTCTACCAGGTAAGCTGAGACCATAGTCTCAGACAATGTGAGCTGTGTTTGCATTTCAAGGAAATAAGTTATAACTTAACCTTTTACCTAGGAGAACTTTTGCTCTCTCAGGGCCAGAATTTTGAAAAGAATTTTTTTTTAATTTTACTTTCTTTATACAGCAGGTTATTAGTTATCTATTATATACATATTAGTGTATATATGTCAATCCCAATCTCCCAATTCATCCCACCACCATCACCCCCAAAAAAAGAATTTTTTTTTAAATCAAGCCAGACGTCTCTAACTGCATATGCAAAAAAAAAAAAAAAAAAAGTTTTGGGGCCTCCCTGGTGGCGCACTGATTAAGAATCCACCTGCCGACGCAGGAGATACGGGTTCGAGCCCTGGTCTGGGAAGATCCCACATGCCGCAGAACAACTAAGCCTGTGCGCCACAACTACTGAGCCTGCGTTCTGGAGCCTGCGAGCCACAGCTACTGAGCCCGTGTGCCACAACTCCTGAAGCCCACGCGCCTAGAGCCCATGCTCCCAACAAGAGAGTCCACCACAATGCAAAGCCATTTTTCTCCAGTTTAAACATTCTGGCCATGTGGTATTAGAACAAAGTCATCTTTCTAAAAAAAAAAAAAAAAAGTCATCTTTCTTTTCATAGAAACATCGCTGAAGATTTCCCAATTTTGTAAAATACACCCCAGAGGACTACAGGATGCAATAGAGCTCTGATTTCCCTTTTTGTCATACAGCGGGTATTACCAGCAACAGATCAGAACCAGGCAACCCAGTGCTGAGAGGCCTCTCAGGATCACAGCTCCCTGGCACAAGAATGGAAGATTTCCTGCCTGTTGTTCCAGATGGGGTACCAACGAGCCCTGGTTTAACAGGGACTTTCCCAGTCACCGCACGGGCAGTGTGGGATGGCTGAAGCATTCCTCAACCCAAAAGAGAACACTCCAATTAAAGCAGCATTTTGGGGACTCCTCTGGTGGCCCAGTGGGTAAGACTCAGTGCTCCCAGTGCTGGGGCCCTGGGTTCGATCCCTGGTTGGGGAACTAGATCCCACAAGCAGGCTGCAACTAAGAGTCCGTGTGCCACAACTAAAAGATCCCACGCGCCACAACAAAGACCTGGTGCAGCCAAAATAAATTAAATATAGTTTTTTAAAAAAGCATTTTGCTCAAAACCAGACCACCAAGTCCTATGCTTTCTCCCACCCCACCCCCCAAAGGAAAAATTCCATTCAAGGCAACCCAGTAGGGAAGAATATCCTGGTGTGGTCACATGAGAGGCCCACGTACCGCAAAAAAAAAAAAAAAAAGTGTGATGGGGCTTCCCTGGTGGCACAGTTGTTGGGATCCCGCCTGCCAATGTGGAGGACGTGGGTTCGTGCCCTGGTCCAGGAGTATCCCACGTACCGCAGAGCAGCTGGGCCCGTGAGCCATAGCTGCTGAGCCTGCGCGTCCGGAGCCTGTGTTCCACAACAGGAGATGCCACAGTGGTGAGAGGCCCACGTACCACAAAAAAAAAAAAAAACGGTGTGAGGGAAAGGGTCACAGTTTGGTAATCAGCTCCTGTACAATTCTCTGGTTGATGATGACATAACAGGATGATGTTTTCGAGAATCTCAGTTATCAACCTTCTGGTTCCAACTGGTCTGGGGTCTATGTGCTGGTGGTCAGCATGCAGTTAACTTCCTCCACCTGGTGGGGGTTTCTGCAAAAGAACTCAAGGGTATGGCTCAGGATATTATCTGTATCCCTGGAGGAGGAACTCAAGGTTCTCGACTTTGTTTTATGGCTAAACTATTATTTTGTCTTGCTTGACTGGTTTCCTTTGTTTCTGCATTTTCTCAATCTCATTAAATTTGCTCTTTGGAAAAGTGAACACTCCTACACTGTCGGTGGGAAGGTAAGTTGGTGCAGCCACTTTGGAAAACAGTATGGAGGTTCCTCAGAAAACTAAACATAGAATTACCATATATATGAGGGACTTCCCTGGCAGTCCAGTGGTTAAGACTCTGCACTTCCACTGCAGGGGGCACAGGTTCAATCCCTGGTCAGGGAACTAAGATCCCAAATGCCATGTGGTGCAGCCAAAAAAAAAAAAAAAGGAATTACCATATGATCCAGCAATCCTACTCCTGGGAATATATCCACACAAAACTATAATTTTAAAAGATACATTCACCCCTATGTTCATAGCAGCACTATTCACAATAGCCAAGACAATGAAACAACCTAAATGTCCGTCAACAGATGAATGCATAAAGATGTTATATACATACACACACACACACACACACACACATATTCATACGATGGAATACTATTCAGCCATGAAAAAGAATGAAATAATGCCATTTGCAGCAACATGGATGGACCTAGAAATTATCATACTAAGTGAAGTAAGTCAGAAAGCCAAATACGATATGATGCCACTTATATCTGGAATCTAAACTATGACACAAAGGAACCTATCTATGAAACAGAATCATGGACATAGAAAACAGACTGGTGGTTGGGCTAGGCGGGGGGTTGGGGGAGGGATGGAGTGGGAGGTTGGGGTTAGCAGATGTATTATATACAGGATGGATAAACACCAAGGTCCTACTGTGTAGCACAGGGAACTATATTCAATATCCTATGACAAACCATAATGGAGAGGAGGAACCAAGATGGTGGAGTAGAAGGACGTGCTCTCACTCCCTCTTGCAAGAACACCAGAATCACAACTAGCTGCTGGACAGTCATCAACAGGAAGACACTGGAACTCACCAGAAAAGATACCCCACTTCCAAAGACAAAGGAGAAGGCAAAATGAGACAGGAGGAGGGGCACAATGACAGTAAAATCAAATCCCATAACGACTGGGTGGGTGACTCAGAGACTGGAGAACACTTATACCACAGACGTCCACCCACTGGACTGAAGGTTCTGAGCCCCACGGCAGGCTTCCCAACCTGGGGGTCCGGCAATGGGAGGAGGAGTTCCTAGAGAATCAGACTTGGAAGCCTAGGGGGAATTGATTGCAGGAATTCAACAGGACTGCGGGAAACAGAGACTCCACTCTTGGAGGGCACACACAAAGTAGTGTGCAAATCGGAACCCAGGGGAAGGAGCAGGGGCCCCAGGGGAGACTGACCCAGACCTACCTGCTAGTGTTGGAGGGTCTCCTGCAGAGGTGGGGTGGGGGTGGCTGTGGCTCACTGTGGGGACAAGGACACTGGCAGCAGGAGTTCTGGGAAGTAATCCTTGGTGTGAGCCTTCCCAGAGTCTGTCATTAGCCTCACCAAAGCGCCCAGGTAGGTTCCAGTGCTGGGTTGCCTCAGGCCAAACAACCAACAGGGAGGGAACCCAGCCCCACCCATCAACAGTCAAGTGGATTAAAATTTTACTGAGCTCTGCCTACCAGAGCAACAGTCAGCTCTACCCACCACCAGTCCCTCCCATCAAGCCTCTTAAGATAGCCTCATCCACCAGAGGGCAGACAGCAGAAGCAAGAAGAACTACAATTCTGCAGCCTGTGGAACAAAAACCACATTCACAGAAAGAGACAAGATGAAAAGGCAGAGGGCTATGTACCAGATGAAGGAACAAGATAAAACCCCAGAAAAACAACTAACTGAAGTGGGGATAGGCAACCTTCCAGAAAAAGAATTCAGAATATTGATAGTGAAGATGATCCAGGACCTCAGAAGAAGAATGGAAGCAAAGATCGAGAAGATGCAAGAAATGTTTAACAAAGACCTAGAAGAATTAAAGAACAAACAAACAGAGATGAACAATACAATAACTGAAATGAAAACTACACTAGAAGGAATCAATAGCAGAACAACTGAGGCAGAAGAACGGATAAGTGACCTGGAAGACAGCATGGTGGAATTCACTGCTGTGGAACAGAATAAAGAAAAAAGAATGAAAAGAAATGAAGACAGCCTAAGAGACCTCTAGGACAACATTAAACACAACCAACATTCACATTATAGGGGGTCCCCAAAGGCGAAGAGAGAGAGAAAGGACCAGAGAAAATATATGAAGAGATTATAGTCGAAAACTTCCCTAGCATGGGAAAGGAAAGAGCCACCCAAGTCCAGGAAGCACAGGGAGTCCCATACAGGATAAACCCAAGGAGAAACACGCCAAGACACATAGTAAATCAAACTGGCAAAAATTAAAGAAAAAGAAAAATTATTGAAAGCAGCAAGGGAAAAATGACAAATAACATACAAGGGAACTCCCATAAGGTTAACAGCTGATTTCTCAGCAGAAACTCTACAAGCCAGAAGGGAGTGGCATGATATACTTAAAGTGATGAAAGGGAAGAACCTACAACCAAGATTACTCTACCCGGCAAGGATCTCTTTCAGATTCGATGGAGAAATCAAAAGCTTTACAGACAAGCAAAAGCTAAGAGAATTCAGCACCAGCAAACCAGCTCTACAACAAATTCTAAAGGAACTTCTCTAAGTGGGAAACACAAGAGAAGAAAAGGATCTACAAAAACAAACCCAAAACAATTAAGAAAATGGTCATAGGAACATACATATAGATAATTACCTTAAACGTGAATGGATTAAATGCTCCAACCAAAAGACACAGGCTTCATGAATGGATACAAAAACAAGACCCATATATATGCTGTCTACAAGAGACCCACTTCAGACCTAGGGACACATACAGGCTGAAAGTGAGGGGAGGGAAAAAGATATTCCATGCAAATAGAAATCAAAAGAAAGCTGGAGTAGCAATACTCATATCACATAAAATAGACTTTAAAATAAAGAATGTTACAAGAGACAAGGAAGGATATTACATAATGATCAAGGGATCAATCCAAGAAGAAGATATAACAATTATAAATATATATGCACCCAACATAGGAGCACCTCAATACATAAGGCAACTGCTAACAGCTATAAAAGAGGAAATCGACAGTAACACAATAATAGTGGGGGACCTTAACACCTCACTTACATCAATGGACAGATCATCCAAAATTTAAATAAATAAGGAAACAGAAGCTTTAAATGACACAATAGACCAGATAGATTTAATTGATATTTATAGGACGTTCCATCCAAAAACAGCAGATTACACTTTCTTCTCAAGTGCACATGGAACATTCTCCAGGATAGATCACATCTTGGGTCACAAATCAAGCCTCAGTAAATTTAAGAAAATTGAAATCATATCAAGCATCTTTTCTGACCACAACGCTATGAGATTAGAAATGAATTACAGGGAAAAAAACGTAAAAACACAAACACATGGAGGCTAAACAGTACGTTACTAAATAACCAAGAGATCACTGAAGAAATCAAAGAGGAGATCAAAAAACACCTAGAGACAAATGACAATGAAAACACGACGATCCAAAACCTATGGGATGCAACAAAAGCAGTTCTAAGAGGGAAGTTTATAGCTATACAAGCCTACCTCAAGAAACAAGAAAAATCTCAAGTAAACAAACTAACCTTACACCTAAAGGAACTAGAGAGAAAAGAACAAACACAACCCAAAGTTAGCAGAAGGAAAGAAATCATAAAGATCGGAGCAGAAATAAATGAAATAGAAACAAAGAAAACAATAACAAAGATCACTAAAACTAAAAGCTGGTTCTTTGAGAAGATAAACAAACTTGATTAACCATTAGCCAGACTCATCAAGAAAAAGGGGAGAGGACTCAAATCAATATAATTAGAAATGAAAAAGGAGAAGTTACAACAGACACTGCAGAAATACAAAGCATCCTAAGAGACTACTACAAGCAACTCTATGCCAATAAAATGGACAACCTGGAAGAAATGGACAAATTCTTAGAAAGGTATAACCTTCCAGACTGAACCAAGAAGAAATAGAAAATATGAACAGACCAATCACAAGTAATGAAATTGAAACTGTGATTAAAAATCTTCCAACAAAGAAAAGTCCAGGACCAGATGGCTTCACAGGTGAATTCTATCAAACATTTAGAGAACAGCTAACACCCATCCTTCTCAAACTCTTCCAAAGAATTGCAGAGGAAGGAACACTCCCAAACATTCTATGAGGCCACCATCACCCTGATACCAAAACCAGACAAAGATACTACAAAAAAAGAAAATTACAGACCAATATCACGGATGAATATAGATGCAAAAATCCTCAACAAAATACTAGCAAACAGACTCCAACAACACATTAAAAGGATCACACACCATGATCAAGTGGGATTTATCGCAGGGATGCAAGGATTCTTCAATATATGTAAATCAATCAATGTGATACACCATATTAACAAATGGAAGAATAAAAACCATATGATCTGGGGCTTGCCTGGTGGCGCAGTGGTTGAGAGTCCGCCTGCCGATGCAGGGGACACGGGTTCGTGACCCGGTCCGGGAAGATCCCACATGCTGCAGAGCAGCTGGGCCCGTGAGTCATGGCCGCTGAGCCTGCGTATCCAGAGCCTGTGCTCCACAACGGGAGAGGCCACAGCAGTGAGAGGCCCACGTACCGCAAAAAACAAAAAAACAAAAAAACAAAACATAAAAAACCCCATATGATCATCTCAATAGATGCAGAAAAAGCTTTTGACAAAATTCAACACCCATTTATGATAAAAACCCTCCAGAAAGTAGGCACAGAGGGAACCTACCTCAACATAATAAAGGCCATATATGACAAACCCACAGCAAACATCATTCTCAATGGTGAAAAACTGAAAGCATTTCCTCTAAGATCAGGAACAAGACAAGGATGTCCACTCTCACCACTATTATTCAACATAGTTTTGGAAGTCCTAGCCATGGCAATCAGAGAAGTAAAAGAAATAAAAGGGATACAAATTGGAAAAGAAGTATAACTGTTATTGTTTGCAGATGACATGATACTATAAATAGAGAAGCCTTAAAATGCCATCAGAAAGCTACTAGAGCTGTCCCCAGGAAGATCCCCCAGGGTCCTGCTCAGTTTCATTTCTTCAGGGTATTGTTTGTTTAGGAAAAGGGAAAAATTAAATGTCAGTGAGAAGGGAGAGACACTCACCCCTTAAAAAAAAAAAAAGAAAAAAACTTGATTGGGGGAGAATCTAAGTAATGCCCTTGTGAATGTTACCAAACCAGGATCATTTTGCCCAACGTGCAGCAAGCCAAAACGCTGAGATGTCAGGGTTTGCAGAAAAGAGAGGGTTTATTCACAAGGCAGCCAAGCAAGGAGACACAACAAGTCTCAGATTCACCTCTTGGAAGGCAAGGGACGCCAGGTGTTTATGGAATAAAGAAGCAAGGCAGTCTGAGGCGTGGGGGCAGTGAGGATGGGTAATTGGAAAAAGTTGCGGTGACTGTCATTCTGCACAGGAGTAACTAAGCTACAGGCCTCTGCACATGAAAATGGAGGTACTTAGCATGATCTGAGGGTTACCCTTTGAGTCAAAAGGTCACCAAGTGGACACGTGGGCAGGCCCAGTTGGAGGGTCAGTGGTCCTATCCAATCTTAACCAGATCAGCTCAAACTAGACACAGCTGACTCCAAGCTCCTAGAAAACAACTGGGACAAACATTGTTTAGGCTACATGCTGCTTGGAGGACATGCAAGTCTCAAAATGAATTACCTTGATTAGTGAAAGCAGGTGAAATGGGTTTGACTGATAATTACCCAGGTTTACCACCCCCCCCATCTTTTGATTATTCCTCAATCTCGAGGGAAGAGGGGGCGATGACTGAATGTAATTCCTGCCGATAAGAGGCATAGGGCTAACACAGCACTGTATCCAATGAATCAACTATACTCCAATTAAAAAACAAAAGCATAGGGCTAACCAAAGCTTCAGGAATGCAACTGTTTAGTGCTCACTTGAAAACATTCTCTTGTTCCCAGTTTCAAGTTGATCCCAAGAAACAGATACCACCTACGTGCCGGCAGTCATAGGCCCAAGATTGATCGCTGAAACGGCGGACAAATACGTACTCTGAGGGGGCACACACTGTTAAAATTCAGGCTTTTTTTTAGGGATTTTATCTAGATCACGTTCAAGCCAGGGATCAGTATCTTACCTTCGTACATATTGGAGAGTCCCAATCATTATCAGTTTGGCTGAAACACTTAAATATGGAAGGAACACAGGCTGGGGAAAAATAAGTATGTTTTCTATCCTCACCTAATATAACCTTGACAGGGGTAGACTACAGTCTTTTTTTTTACATCTGAGGTCCCAAGGACCAAATTTCCCCTTAGACAAGGAAAAGCACGACAGGAAATTCTGTTGATTAGCCTAATCTGATATGTTACAGTGAAGTTAGGGAGAGTCAAAAAATTAATGACAGGTACTTCCCTGGTGGTCCAGTGGTTAAGACTTCATGCTTCCCAAGCAGGGGGCTCAGTTTCAATCCCTGGTTGGGAAACTAAGATCCCACATGCCTCGTGGTGCGGCCAAAACAAATAATTAAAAAAAAAATTAATGACAGGCAGGATCAAGGGGTCAGCATGATCAAATACAGAAGAAGGTTTTGGATGAAATATCCAACAGCTAGAGAGAGTACCTGCTTTTGCCCAAGTATGAGAAGTCCTAATCATTGAATTGTCCTTGCAAGCCTTAATTTCTTTCTTGTGGCTTCTTTCTGAAAAGCCACGTAAGATCTGTTAGGGGTTCACTTGCCCACTGGGAGAAGTCAGTGTACAGGGTCTGGAGCCAGCCAAGGCTTGGACGATCTCGGTCGACAGTTCTCCTCTGCAGTATGGTTTCCATTTCCCATCACGTTCCACACAAGGTCCAGTCTAGGGAGAATGAAGCTGGTCTTCCGGATGTTTACTCTTGCAAGATTTCAGTCTAGAGGGTCATCTCCTCCTCCTCTAAGAGCTTCCTAACATGGTTTTGCCACGAATCCAAAGTTGGGGATCGAAATGCGGCAGAACCCAGCTATTCCCCGGAATCCCCACAATTGCCTCCTGATAGTGGAAACTGCAACCCCGGCTAGAGCTTCCCTTCTGTCAGGGAGCAAGTCTCTCTGTCCTTATGGGAGTTCAAAACCCAAGTATTTAACAGAGGGCAGAGAACTACGCCTTTTTCTTGGACACCTTATAGCTTCATTCAGTCGTAAAGTTCAAAATCAAAACTGTATTCTGGTCTCAGGTGTCCTTTGTTTTACTGGCAATCAGAACGATACCATCCACATACTGGAACAGGGCTCCCTCGTTTAGTTGAAGGGCCTTCAAATATTTCGCCAGGATTTCTACAAACATCGTGGGGAAATTTTTTTTTTTTTTTTTTTTTGCTGTACGCGGGCCTCTCACTGCTGTGGCCTCTCCCGTTGCCGAGCACAGGCTCCGGACGCGCAGGCTCAGCGGCCATGGCTCACGGGCCCAGCCGCTCCGCAGCATGTGGGATCTTCCCGGACCGGGGCACGAACCCGTGTGCCCTGCATCGGCAGGCGGACTCTCAACCACTGCGCCACCAGGGAAGCCCCATGGGGGAATTTTTAAGGCCCTGAGGACTTCCCGTCCAGCAATACTGTTGTTTAACCCTTGTAGCTACATCTTCCCATTAAAAGCAAACCATTCTTGGGGGTCAAATCTCAAGGGTATGCAAAACAAACAAACAAACCCCCAAACCTCCTTCAAATCCAGTTCAGTAAACCAACAAAAATCTCTGGTGAGTAGTAGTGACGAGAGTGTACGGATTAGGGACTACTGGATGAGTATCTTCCACAATTCGATTAATTGCTTTTAAGTAATGCACAAACCAATATTCATCTCTACCTGGTTCTAGACTGGTAAAACTGGAGTGTAAGGTGACTCGCAGGGACGCGTTAAATCATATTCGAGGAAGGCTGTTCGCAGGGGATGAATTCCATGCTTTGCCTGCTCCTTCACTGGGTACTGCATGAAGTTTGGAATTTTTGCCCCAGGGCAGAGCCGCAGCTGTACGGGCGGAGCTGTCTTTGCTTTTCCCAGCCTCCCATCTGCTCATACCTCTGGACTCACCTTCTGCAGTACCTCTTCCAGAATGGCTGCCGGCTGTTCTCTTTGAGGTCAAAGCAATAGAGCCTGCGATGTACAAGCCTGCTCTGGTGGAACTGTGGTGTCCTTTCCTCCACGTGCAAAGGTAACCTTGGCATTTAGTTGGTAAATCTCATCCCGGAAGGGGACTGGGGCATTCAGGCTTGTCCAGAAAGCTATGCTTCAGATGGGCCCTCCTCCACCTGAGAGTCTAGCAGCTGGAGAAAAGGCTTTTTCAAGGTTTCTCCGGACACCCCAGTTGCTAATATAAGACTCAGAACAAAATTTAGTAAGTCTTGTATTTTAAACCGAGTAAGTGGCCCCCTGCCATAATCACCCAGGGCTCCATATGGGAGATACTGAGACAGTCGGGATTTAAAGGAGCCTCTGGGCCCTGTCTTTCGTGGTCACTGTCTTTGTCAGTTAACTCTGGCATCTGATGTGCCACCTGTTTACCTTCTTCAAGAGTCTTACTTAGGATGTCCCTGCTGTTTGCAATATGCACATTGGCGGGATCCACTATCAGATGTCCTCCTACCTCTGGCCGGGTCCCTCGGCGGGGTGGGGGGTGGGGGGGGAGTGTCCTCCATTTGGTCCAGCTCTTCCCTCTGCTAAGGCAGCCGCCAGCAGAGCGGTCCACTGTTTCATTCTCCAGTGTTCCCTTTTCTCCTGAGCCTGCTCCCTGCCATTACAAACTTTAAAGGCGATTTCAACAAGTTGAGACAAAGACATCCCTAAAGTCCCTCCCACCTCTGCAGTTTCTTCTGTATGCTGGGAGCACTCTGATCAATAAGTCACATTAACCATCCTTAGATTCTCTGGAGCCTCAGGGGCTCTATCTGTATATTGCCTATAAGCTTTAAAGACCCTTTCTAGAAATTCTGAAGGATCCTCATTCAGTTTCTGTCTTACCTCCTGTACTTCACTGAGGCTTCACTGTCTCGGCGCCCTTCTTCGTAAGCCTGCAGGAATGCAGTCTCCATGATGCTTAAGTTTTAGCCCATCTCCAGCATTCACAGTCCAGTTAGGATCCACTGCTGGTACAGCTCCGCTTGCAGCAGCCCATAGGGGGCTGCCAGGGGATTCTGTATGAAGCCCATCTCCCTCCTCAGCACCACTCAACATTCTTCTGAAGTGAGGAGGGTATTTATTCAATGTTGAACACCTGCCCAAGTTGGGCTGTGGGTTGCAAAAAATACCGATGAGGGCTTCCCAGGTGGCGCAGTGGTTGAGAGTCTGCCTGAGGGCTTCCCAGGTGGCGCAGTGGTTGAGAGTCTGCCTGCCAATGCAGGGGACACGGGTTCGTGCCCCGGTCCAGGAAGATCCCACATGCCGCGGAGCGGCTGGGCCCGTGAGCCATGGCCGCTGAGCCTGTGCGTCCAAAGCCTGTGCTCTGCAAAGGGAGAGGCCACAGCAGTGAGAGCCCCGCGTACCAAAAAAAAAAAAAAAAAAAAAAAACAATGAAAGAAGAGTTCCCATTCTCTTTGGGTCATCTCCAGAAGGTGGCATACTGCCCTTCCAAGGAAATAAATCCGAAGTTGCAAAGGGGGGATGGACCCAGATCCACCCCCTCAGCTGCCCAGTCTCAGTGTCCACACCCCACCGAGGACTCACCTGAATGGATACTGCCCTGCCTGAGAATGGGTAGCTCCCTGGCCAAATCCAGCGCCCTGCAGGGTATGAGCGGGGAGACCATGCCTACTTCTCCATCCTCAGAAACTGGGAGGGCGCCCTCCACCCCAAGCCGGAGGCTGTGGCTCAGGCACCAGCAGCCAAGGAGCAGGGGCGCCATCATATGGGGGCGGGGGAAGAGCAGCCGGGGTGCCCAGCTGAGCCCACAGCAAGTCCTCCTCCTCCTAATTAAGCAAACCAGGTTTCTTTGCCTTCCCTTCCTGTTGGGCCTTCATCTTCTCTGCACGTGGTTTATTCTGACACAATAACGTACAAGACTGTACATAAGGTACTTCATCCCATTTTTCTTCCCATTTACAAAATAAATCTAGTTGCAAACTTGTACTGTAACCTAAGGATCCATTTTTAGGCCATTATGCTCCAGAGTCTAAAGGATATCGTGGAACAAACAATCCAGACCAAAACCAAGACCGAACCCAGCGCCTCGGGCCTCCAACCCAGGTATGGAGCACCTGAGCAGCTGGAACCTTTTATATTTTCTACCAAAATCCTGCCAGGTGGGCCTCCACCCTCTCCCCCCCTCTCCCCCCTCCCCAATCAGGATGGGAATGCCAAACAACCTAGGCACAGGTGTGTTACTCACCCAAAAGACATCTTCCAAACCCAAAACCGTTTCTTTGCTGCAAAACAAAACTAGGCGCCGAAGGCCCACAGTGTCTCACTGAGGAAACCCGGGGCACAGCCCCCGGAACAAAAGGACGACGCAGCTGCTTGGACTCAAAATACCAGCAAGGGGCCGACCAGCCACGGGCGAAAGGTCCGTCTGGACTCACCCCCGGCCGGCTCACCATCTTTGTCCCCGAGCCTTTTGCGTGACGTGCAGCAGGCCAAATCGCTGAGACGCCGAGGTTTGCAGCAGAGGGTTTAGTTCACAAGGCAGCCACGCGGGGAGACAGAAGAGAAAGGCTCAGACCTGCCTCCCGGAAGGCAAGATGCTCGGGGTATATTATGGGATGACCAATAAAGCAGCAGGGTGGTCCGAGGCGTGGGGAGCGTGGGGATAGGTGATTGGGAAAAGGCGTGGTCATCGTCATCCTGAGCAGGTGTGGCTCAGCTACGGGCCTCTGCACCTTCAAAACTGGAGGGGTGGGAATTCCCTGGCGGACCAGCGGTTAGGACTCTGCGCTTCCACTGCAGGTGGCACGGGTTCCAACCCTGGTCAGAGAACTAAGATCCTGCAAGCGGCGTGGCGTGGCCAAAGGAAAAAAACAAGAGGCGCTTAGCACGATCTGAGGGTGGCTCTCTGACGTCAAAAGGCCACCCATGTGGAAGGTCAGTGGTCCTATCCAGTCTTAACCAGCTCAGCTCAAACTAGACACAGCTGACTCCAAGCTCCTGGAAGACAACTCGGGGAATCATCTTATTGTGTAGGCTCCGTGCTGCTTGGAGGACTGCAAGTCTTAAGTGACCTTGATTAGGGAAGGCAGGTGAAATGGGTTTGACCAATAATCACCCAGCAAGGAAGTGTTAGAGCTGCCACATGAACCCAGGCAGTGTGACTGCAGCGTCCATCCTGCCGGTCCCAGCCCCACAGGGCTGTGCCGCTTCAGGGAGAGGCATGCGGAGCCCAAACCTGGCAGGGAGGATGCCAGGCATAAGGCCATTCCTTTAGTGAGACCGCTGTGTGTTGTGTGTGTGTGTTCGCATAATGTGTGTCATAATATCTAATAGTTTTAAATACAGTTGCACCTCATGGCCCACCGGTTCTATTTCTGTGAATTGGCCTATTCACTCAGTGTTATTCGTAACCCCCAAATCAATACCCCTGGTGCGTTTGCTGCCGTTTGCATGCGCAAAGTAGCAACATTTTGAGTTGCCCGATGCACGTGTTCCCGGCTGAGGCCAAACAAGGCGACACTCGGCCTTCTTGTTTTAGCTCAAACCTACTTAATCGCAGGCCTTTCTTTGCATTTTTCTGCTTTTTCTTGATGATTTTGCCATTTAAACAAAATGGCCCCCAGGCACCGTGCCGAAGCTCCAGCTAGTGTTTCTAAGCACAAGGAGGCTGGGGTGTGTCTTAGAGCACCTTCGCTCAGGCCTGAGTCATGATGCTCTGAGTTCAACACTAGTGAATCAGTAATGTATACTAATGAAAGTGTCTTGAAACAAAAAACACACACAAAACAAGGCTGTATGTTGATTGGTGGATGTGGCCCGAGGCTCACAGAAACCTCGCCCAGTGTTTCCCCAGGCAGGAATGGTTGGTTCAGTGTCTGCTAATCCAGTGTCTGCGGCCACTTTATGGAATCTAACTACCATGAAGGAGAGTTAACTGTGTGTGTGTTTGGAGAATGAGTGGACGTGGGTGTGCAGCCTTGCAGTGACAGGGACAGATGTTCCCTAAAGCAAGGAATTGTACTTTAGAGCCACAGTCCCTGGGGCTATCAATCCTTTATCTCACCCAACCAGGCAGCTGGACTGACCAGCCCCAGGTGAATGTGGGATCATGGGGGGTCTCACAGGAACCCAGCACTCCCCTCCTCTCCTGAGGTCTTATACTACCCTCCTAGAGTCACTCTCCCACTTTCTAAAAGGCATTTTTTCGTGTCCTCCCTCCCCAGGCCTCTCCCTTTCCCCGCCCCTTGCCGTAACTGTTTCACAGAAGCACTTCATCCCGGGTCTCCTGGCCCCTTCCCGGCAGCGAGCAGCCCGGTGCTTCCCATTGAGAAGCAACAGAACAGGAGCCCTTGTCCCCGTGCCCTCCTGCCACTGTCACCCCACTCACCTCCTCCCCTTCTCGGCTAAACTCCCCCAGGGTTCTCTGCGTTTGCTTCCACCTCTTCGCTCTCATCCTGCGAGCTTTCCTCCCCGTGACCCCATTGAAATCTCTCTAGTTTTGCCCAGTCCAGCCCCTCGGTGGCATCCTATTCAGTTTCCCACTCTCCTGTTAGCATTCCTGCCGGCACTGCCTCCTGGCTCGCTTTCCACCTTTCCCTCGCTTGCTTCGCTGCCGCTCAGACTCTGAATATTGGGGTGACCCAGAGCACAGTCTTCTACTGTCAGTACTCAAGCCCCAGGAGATCATCTCTAATAGGTGGCTTTAAATACTAGCTTCACTGATGTCGTCTGAGGTTCTGGCTTCAACTTCCTTTTGGAGCCCAGACTCGTGTCCACCCCCCCACCCGATGTCTCCCCTTGGATATCTAATGAGCGCCGTGAGCTCAGCATAAGAAAACCTTGATTTCACCCCCTAAGCACGTTCCTCCTCTATCTTCCCACCTCGGTGAGTTGCACCACCTTCCACCCAGTTGCTTGGGCCCCTAACCTAGGAGTCAGGGTCATCGCTGGTTCCTGTTTTGCTCCCGGCTTCCCCACGTCCGTCCATCTCGCTGGGCCTGCTCACTCTCATGGTCTCTGCCTTGTTCACCCTAGTCCACACCACCAGCGTCTCTAGCTTGGACGGATGCTGTAGCCTCTTTCTACTCTACTCCCTCTTTGGGGGAAACCAACTCCCCCCAAAACCAAGTTCTTCTGCCGAGTCTATGATTAACCTCTCTACCCAAAACTTTATATCCTTTCTGTCCTGCTCCTGTCCCCCTCAAGATTGAGGAGAATCAAAGAAAAGAGGGGGGTTGAAGTCAATCAGGACCCTACGGGGCCCTCCTGGATACAAAAGCCTTTCCGTGTCTCCTGGTTCTTGTTCGTAGAAAAAGGCTTTAGTCTCCTAGACTTTCCCTGAGTTCCAAAGAGCAGATTCAAGCAGTTACTAATTAGGGAAGTGAGGGAACACAGAAACACAGGAAAGAGCAGGCCCCCAAAGTCCTAAAGAAAACAGCAGGGTCCCAGCGGGAATTGAAAGTCGTAACCAGTTACATAGGCTCTACGTAAATAATAAAACACCTCAACCATTACTTTTGCTCTTTCTTAGAAAGAAATTAAGGGATCACAAGACCATGATTTACTAGTTTGCTTTGCAGGAACAGACAGGTTGATCACCAGTGACACATGGGGTCACAAGACGTATGAGGGCCAGGAGGTTGCAACTAAGGTCTTATCAGGAAGCTGAAATCACAAAGACCCTCTTTACCTTTTTTTTTTTTTTTTTCACCTTTAAAAACCTTGCGCCCCAGCCAGCCAGCAAGATGGATCTGAGACAAGCCTAGGTCTCTCATCTGCTAGGTTGGCACCTCCTGGACTAATTAACCTTTCTCTGCTCCAAACTCTGACGTTTCGGTTTGTTTGGGCCTCACTGCGTGTCGGGCACAACAACTTGAATTTGACAACACCCCACTCCCCAACTTTGTTCTCCACAAAGCAGCCAGGGTGATCTTTTAAAAAAGCAGAAACCAGGAACTTCCCTGGCAGTCTAGTGGTTAAGACTTCCAATGCAGGGGACACGGGTTCGATCCCTGGTCGGGGAACTAAGATCCCACATGCCTTGTGGCGTGGCCAAAAAAGAAAAAAAAAAAAGAAAACCAGATCTTGCCATCCCTCTGACTTAAGTCCGCAAGGGCTTCCCTCACACTTACAATAGGAGCTGAAGGCCTTCAATCCAGCCCCTGCCTGCTTCCCTCTCGTGCCGTATCCCCTCCCTCCCTCTTGCTCCCGATGGCCCCACCCCGGGAAGCAGTTCCTGCCTCAGGAACACTGGCTCTGCCTCTTCCTCCCCCGTGGGGCTCAGCTTTCCACCCACCCTGTTTCATTTCTTCCACGGCCCCATCACTCGTTCCCCCGCCCGGGCCCCGTCATACTAGCAGCCCGCATGTGCCCCCAGACTCAGCTGAGCTCGTGACAGTGAGGACCTGCTAGTCCCGCTCCTTGCTGACCCCTAGCGCCAGCACAGTGCTTGGGACGTAATAGGTGCTCAATAAATGTCACTGAGCAAATCTCAGTGACTGAGAGCAAGCCGGTAAGTCGTTCACACCTGAAAAACTGCTCCTACGGCAGGAAGGACCTACGAGTAGACACAGTTAGTCACCTTCTCTGCCTTGATGCCCGCAGTGCAGCAGCAGGGGAGGAGCCTACCTAAAAACTCCAGACCCCAGGGACCTCCCTGGTGGTCCAGGGGGTAAGACTCCTGTGCTCCCAATGCAGGGGGCTGGGGTTAGGTCCCTGGATGGGGAACTACATCCCACATGCCACAACTAAAGATCCCACGTGCTGCAACGAAGATCCTGTATGGTGCAACTCAAGACCCGGGGAGCCAAATAAATAAATATTTTTTTAAAATCCAGACCCCAGACACACCCCCGAGACTGATTCATTGCAGTTCAGGCCCTAATTAGGCATTTTAAGCAGGTACCTCAGGGGATTCCACTATGGCTCCCCTCCCCCTCCATACCTTGTGAAACACTGGTTTGGAGCATACAAAGTACCATCACTATTTTGAATTCTCTGTTTTCAACATTTATCTTTTGGGGAAAAAAATAAATTGTGTTAGAGGAGTGACGTTCTATTGACTTTAGGAAATAGGAATGTAGCTAAACCTGGTTTCCAGGCTGCGTGGAAGCAGAGCTGTGTGGGAACCATTTCTTTTGGCATCATCACTGGAAATAGGTATGTTTTCTTCTCCTCCCCTTTTGGAAGTTTATGTTTACTGTTTGGCATACTTGACTAAAGTGAGCTACAATAACTATATATTAACCTAGTTCAGTAAGGAGAACACTCTTAGAAATTAACCTGGGGCGAGTCCTCAGGCAGTTTTCTTATTCCCTAGAATGTAGTAAACGTTTATTGAGCAGAACTAAGGGCTAAATGCAAAGGGTTCCTAAGTGCACTTTGCTAGGCAACACAGTCCTCACCTTCAAGGCGCTCCAGACCCGGTCAGGGACACAGATGAGAGAAGATCAGTGGCGTGTTGCACAGGGTGCTGCGTGGGCATGGGACCCAGGACTTCTGGACAAGGGGAGTAACGCAGACCTGGGATGACGACGGCCTGAGTTAGAATACAGACCAGGTGGCGCAGTGGTTAAGAATCCGCCTGCCAATGCAGGGGACGTGAGTTCGAGCCCTGGTCCGGGATGATCCCACATGCTGCGGAGGAACTAAGCCCGTGCGCCACACCTACTGAGCCTGCGCTCTAGAGCCTGTGAGCCACAACTACTGAGCCCACGTGCCACAACTACTGAAGCCCGTGCGCATAGAGCCCGTGCTCCGCAGCAAGAGAAGCCACTGCAATGAGAAGCCTGCACACCGCAATGAAGAATAGCCCCCGCTGGCTGCAACTAGAGAAAGCCCGTGCTCAGCAACGGAGACCCAACACAGCCAAAAATAAGTAAATAAATTTATTATTTTTTTAAAAAAGAATAGGGCTTCCCTGGTGGCGCAGTGGTTGAGCGTCCACCTGCCGATGCAGGGGACACGGGTTCGTGCCCCGGTCCGGGAAGATCCCACATGCCGCCGAGCGGCTGGGCCCGTGAACCATGGCCGCTGAGCCTGCGCGTCCGGAGCCTGTGCTCCGCAGCGGGAGAGGCCACAACAGTGAGAGGCCCGCGTACCGCAAAAAAAAAAAAAAAAAAAAAAAAAAAAAGAATAGAGACGGGGGTGGGGGGGACGGGGGGAGGAAGAAGTGTGTGGAGGAGGGGGATGCAGGGGCAGGAGGGGGACACAGGGGTGGGAGGGGGTATTTCAGAGACATGTAGGTGGGAGAATTCACAGGACTTGATGGGGAGGAGGGGAGTCAGGAATGACACCAGATCTACAGAGTCACCAGTTGGGTGGGTGGTGGAACTGCCCTGGGACAGGTGACCAGGAGGTGGGCCAGGTGTGTGAGGGAAAGATGAGGAATTCAGCTGAGGGCCTGGTGAAGCTGGCGGGCCTTGGGGCACGCCCTGCCAGGCTGGGAAGAGACTGGGGTTGCAGGTGATGATCTGGGAGCCCTCAGGCAAAACGGGAGTGGGTGAGACCACTCAGACAGAAACGTGGAGAGAGGGACCCAGACAGGGCCCTAAGAAACAGCCGTATCTAGTGGACAGATGGCAGAGGAGAGGCCTGCACCGGGGAATGTCCGGTGGCCTCACCAGAGAAGGAAGGAGTGTCTCCAGATGGAAGGAGGGGGACCCGGTGACAGACAGGGCAGTGGCCCAGACATCTGGACTTAGCAGCACAAAGGGCAGCAGACTGCAGATGGCTGAGGAGGAAACAAAGGAAGTGATGACAGCTCTCTGAGAAGTGGGGAGAGGTGTCAGTAGGAGAAGCCGAAAGGAGGCTGAGAGGGAGAAAAATAGGTGTCAGAGTCAGGGGAGTGATGGGGGACTGAGTGAGGAAGAAGCGTCAGAAAGTGGGATATCTGAATTTAAGCGTTCATGCTGGGAATTCCCCAGCGGTCCAGTGATTAGGACTCAGAGTGTTCACTGCCAGGGACTGGGTTCGATCCCTGGTCGGGGGAGTTCACAGAAGGTGATGATAATAAGGGCTAGGCCATAGGAGCGGATGGCCAAGGGGACAGAACTGCCGTGTCAGGGGACTGGATACATTGTCCATACCAGGTGTGAGGCCATCCTAGGGGAGAGAGGAAAACAGCAAGGACCATGGCATTCACTGAACGAGGGGGCACACGTGGATGAGGCAACTAGAAGGTGGCTGACCCCTGGGATATGCCTCCCAGAGTTGGTCTTTTTCAAATGTGGGGCAGCCGAGGCCTCGGGAGAGGAAGCGACTTGCCGAGAATGACAGCACAAACTGGAGCCCAGACATCCCGGCTGAGTGGCTGGTACCGTGGACCTGTACCTG
Organism: Leucopleurus acutus; assembly: GCF_964270905.1. NCBI lineage: Eukaryota > Metazoa > Chordata > Mammalia > Artiodactyla > Delphinidae > Leucopleurus > Leucopleurus acutus. The sequence continues at coordinate 8,259,728 of NC_139158.1, forward strand.
AACCTCCTCGCCTCTGTGTAGCCCCAACTCAACTGCCTGGGCGCCTGAGGGGGCCTGCAACTACTGTATTGTGATCATTAAATCTCTCTCCTTTCAACACAGTCACCACCCTTAATCTTCCAGGGTGGGGAAAGCCATCTTCTGGGTTTGGTTAGGAAACGAGCTCTGAAAAGCCCTGGTAACTGTGACTTACCTTCTGCTTCTGCCCAGACATGCTGTGCTCGGGGGTGGGGGCGTGGCTAACTGGCTTAAAAGGTTTCTAAAGGATGTGCAGTCAGGGTTCAAGGGTGAGATCGAAAGCGAATGACTCTGCTGCTGAAAGAATGTTCATCTGTGAGGCAACTACTGATGTTTGCGAAGTGTTTCCTTCCTGTTTTCCAGTCCACTTTCCCGCTGCTTGAGGTGTGGAAGCCACACTATATGCTTTCTGAGGACTTTGCTCCCTGAAATCCCGTGATCTCTTTCCTGCAGCCAGGGGAGCGGGTGGTAATCAGACCCTGGGCTTTTCCTCCGCCCTTTATTAGGGCAGTAACCAGGGGGAAACTGGCTTAGTCTGCTCTTAAGTGTCCTCCTGGATTAAAAGGTATCGTCCTGGCTCTCAGCACTGGCCCCTAAAATGCGTCTTGCAGTATAAATGGGTTTGCCCTGGCATCTGCTAACGTTTACTCTTCCAATTGTCAGAAAAGTTGGACTGGTTGACACGAGCGGAATTTTTCTCTCTCTTTTTTCTTCCGTTTGGATAAATGTGTCACGGTCCAATGTTGTGACAGATGGAAAAATCCTATGTAGGGCACGCAGGAAGTACTCTGAGGGCCCGTGTGGCACGGTGGGTTGATAGGAACCCATCTCTTCTCTTACTGAATTATTCACGTGTACTTCCCTAAAAGACCGTTCCTGTTTGAAGGTCTCGGTTGTAAAACCGGAGAGTTCACCATTCCCGGGGAGAGGTTCCCTGCAGTCTCGGACGGAAGGAGCCAGAGGCACCGCAGAAACACTTTCTCCTCCAGTGCTCTGCCTACTGAGAACAGCTCTCGGCGCGCCAAGCATGCTGCACCCGGGTTAGGACCCGGCAGGTCTCGCTGGGACTTTGGGTGAGGGTGCAGTCTGGGCGACCAGCTCCGGGGCGCGCTCTGCCTGGTGCCACCGTCCGCCCGGCAAACTCGGGCGTGGCCACCCACATCTCCCCGAACAGAGCCTCCCTTACACCCTTTCTCCCCACGCCCCCCGCCGCTCCCCACCCCCCGCACACCCTGCAGTCTGATAACGGGATCCCACCCCACCACCGGGTCAGTGACCGGTCCCGGACGTTCTCCGGGGCGCACCCTGGAACCCCGTGCTCCCACTCGGCGCTCAGACCCCCCACACCTCGGGCCAAGCAGGGCTCACCCTGACCTGGACTTGCTGGCCAGACCCGGGGGGCAGAGAAAGCGCAGCCTCCCCGTTCTGTCGCCAGGGCCCAGGGCGCTCGTGCGGCCGGCGGGGCGGGAGAGCGAGGGATGCCCAGGCTTCCGGCTCTCCTCGCTGCCGCGCGCGGATCCCTGCTCACTGCTACCCGCGGCGCGCCCAGGGAGCAGGAGACGTGAGCAACCTTTCGCGGGTTTTGGTGCCCCGGCGGGAGCAGCATCCACGCAGCTGGGACCCCCGGGGCCCCCCCGGAGGGGCCTCGAGCCCCGCCCCCGCCGGCCCGCAGTGTCACGTGGCCCACAGCGCCCCCGCGGGCCGGTCACGTGACGGCGGCGCACCGTTGCCCGGGCAGCGGCTGCGGCGGGCCGGCGGGGGGCGGGGCAGCTGGCGGGGGCGGGGCCGGGGGACCCCGAGGGACGGGCGGAAGGAGGGTGGGGGCCGCGCTCGGCGCCCCGGCCGGGCCACAGGGCCACTGGGCCACACGGCCACACGGCCACGCCAGCGCCGCCTGCCGCGAGCCCGAGCCGGAGCCGGGCCGGGCGGGCAGAGCAGCACGGTGAGTGCTCGCCGCGGGGGGTCTGGCGGGGGACTGGAATTGCACCAGGAGACTCGACGGGGGAGGGGACCGGCTTCCTCCTGGGCAGGCGTGGGACGCGCGACGTCTGCGGGGTTGGGAGGCGGCCAGGTGACCCCAACCCCGCGGGCTCCCCGGGCAGGGTGCGGCGCCGAGAGGACTCAGGTCGCGGGTGCGGGCAGAATGCGGGTCCTGCGGCTGCTGGGGCTTCCTGAGGGGAAGGGACAGGGATGCAGGCGGACTCCTCTAGGAGACCCAGGGGAGCAGGAGGGGCTGGGCCCCCGCCCTGCACGGGTGTGACAAAAAGAGAGTCAGAAACAGGCGTTTCTGCGTGGCACTCGCCATTGCTCGTGCCCCAGATGTTTAAAGGAAGTTCAGACAGGCAAACCCCAAAACCTACCGCCCGGAAATGTTTCCAACAGCCCTGCCAAGGAGAATAGCTAATCTTTAGAGAGAGCATCACTGTTATGCTACAAGACCTCTTTTCTCTGCCTGCCCCTTATATGAAAACAAAACCAAAAAACCCACAAGGTTCAGCCAGGAGAGCATCCTTTGGAGCCTCTGCCACCTGACAGAAACGCAGGGCTCCATCTTGACCCACCCCACCCCCTGCCTGAGCCCAGCCCCGGAGTGTGAGGACCAGACTCTGCCCCTGGAGCTGGGGAGGCAGGGGGAGGAGGCCTGGCCCAGGGTAGGACGCTGGGGCTGGAAGGGTGCGGATGGATCTGAATCCAGTCTGGGCTGCTCCCTCTGCAGGAAGTGGCTTTTCTGTCTTCAGGACCCACAGGCCTGCCTCAGGACCCAGGCTCCAAGCAGACAGACAGCCCTTCCTTCCCAAACCCTGCCACTCGAAGGACATCTGCAGGGCTGAGGCCGGCCTGCCTATTGCCCAGAGGCCACCATGGCCCAGAGGCCACCGTCAGACCTCACTGCCCATGAAGCTCTCCACTTTCCAATTTGAGCTCAGCTCTCGTTCATTGATGGTCCCTGTGCTTCCCTCTTCTTCACCCCATACATCCCTTTGGAGGCCACCAGGCCCTCCTGCCCCTCCCAGTCGGCCAAGCGTTTGAGCACACAGGCCAGACTGAGCCTGCATTGTTCCCTCACCAGCTCTGTCCAAGCCCCTGCATCCGGGCACCTCCAGAGCAAGTCCAGCACAGTCATACTTTCCAGGCTCCACGTACTCCCTGCATCCTGCCTTCCACCCCCGTTTCCCTGACCCCCTCTGCAGCTAGCTTTTCTGCCCTGCCTCTCAGAAGCTCCCATGTGGGCAGCGTCTTGTCTTTGAGGGAGGGTCCCACTTTGCCAATGCTACCTTCACTACCTATGTCCTTGTCCCTGTCCTGGCTCCCTAGAAGGGCCCCTCTCCTGGGTCAAGAGTAGAGGCAGCCAGCCCCTCCTGCACTCCCTCAGCCCTCACACCCCCTCCACTAAAGCAGCATTTAACTCACTGGATGAGAATCCCCCTGCCCTTATCTCACTCCCCCACGGGACATCCTCACCTTTCATCTTTGATCCTTAAGTACCAAATGCAGTCTTACCTTCGGGCTCAGGAAGCATTTATTGGATGCAGGATGGAGAGACGGATCCTCTGAGGGGGCAAAGCTTGTGCTTTTCACCCCACCACACACTGGACAGTGTCTTCATCATACCTGTGGGCTCACTTCTGATACGTAGGGGGAGAAAAAAAGAAAAAAGTGTATTTCCAAATGACGCCATTCTCAGTTATTTGGAGCCAGCCAATGGATTGGTTAGTGAACAACATTTCTCTGAATTCTCCCCAAGGGAAGGGACATTCCTGTGATTGAAGTGCTTGCAAGCAGTGCTGCTGGCTGCAGATGTGGACGGGGTGACCAAGGTTCCCAAGTCGGCCCTCCTGTAAATGACCTAGTAATTGGCATCCCAGGCAGAAATAGAAGAGCACAGAACTGTTTCCCGGGGCCCTATTGGCTGGTAAAAGCCGAGCCTCCGCAGCCTGGTGGAAGACAAAGAGGAAGGCACCCCAAAAGAGAGAGGCCTTCCCCGCCCCTAGGACCTTCCCAGAGAATCCTTTAGGGATTGGCGTGGACAGATCAAGTGTGGGGCATTTCCTCAGCCGCTGACCCTGGTGAACACCCCCTACTCCGCCCACCCACCCCCAGCCAGGCTCCCTGGAACCTGGGAACACTGCTCTGTTTTGTGGTAGCCTTAAGAAGGCTTTTCACGGGGCCTATGCGGGCTTGAAGGTACAAGTTAATATCTGATGCCAAGTGAGCTGTGAGGTGCCTGTGCCCTGGAAGCCTGCCCTGCAGATTAATTCGAGCTGATCCCGCGGGCTGCTGCATGGGCCGGCCCCTTGGGCCACGCAAGACCGCCAATCCCCTATTTGGATTAGTGGAGATTTGGGTTTAAATTCACAAATCTCGACAGATCAGCCCTTCTGATCTTCATCGTGTGTTATTGTCAAACCAGATGTCTACTGGGATACTCGAGGGGTCTCCAGCCTCCATTTCTCGGAACAAAAACAGAAAAACCCCACAAAAAACCATGCTCACGTCAATTGGCCAATTCAGTTTTTCATTTTGCTGAAGGTTTCCATTGCAGCCTGGATGTGGCCTTAGTTATACAAACCAGGTATTTTCAGGGCGAACTGTGCTGATTAAAATCTAAGTTGGATTTGAGAACTTAGCGGCTGCTTGGAAATGTTGATTTCATGGTTGGCACCTGGCCATTGGAAAGCAGTTTTGGTTCCACTCTCTTGTCTAAGAGCCAGGTAGGGTGGGGATGTCCCTAGGTGAAGCTAAGCAGGTTGGAAAGGTCAGGTGTCACGCTCACATGGCAGGGTCAAATCCAGAAGTTTAGGTCCTAAAAGCTTCCTAACTACTACAGCTCCCTACTCCCTGAAGATAGGTGCCCCTCTGAGGAGTCTTTAGGTGCTTTTGGTCAACCTTGGAATTCCATTCACCCAAGAGCCACACTCAGTTGGAGCCTTTCTGAGCTCGGGGTGGGAGGCCAGATTCCTGCTTTGCGGAGGAACACTGGATGCTGCGATGGTTCCAGGAGATGCACTCCTGCCCCTCCTTTCCTGCAGGTGGTCCCCACGTTCCTGTGTGAGGACTGCCTCAGAGGCCAGGGCCCCATACTCGTGCACCTCTGGATCCCATGGCCCTGGCACAGGGTGTATACAGTGGGCCCCCAGGGAAAGTTAAAGGGACTTGGATTCTGGCTTTTCCAGGCCCCGGGAACCCTCTGGGATGCCTGAGTGTGTCTCTGCCGCCCACAGGCTGGCTCCCACCATGAGCGCCGAGCTCAACGTACCTGTGGACCCCTCCACTCCCGCCTGCTCAGAGCCCGGCCACAAGGGCATGGATTACCGGGACTGGGTCCGCCGCAGCTACCTGGAACTGGTCACCTCCAACCACCACTCTGTGCAGGCCCTCTCCTGGAGGAAGCTCTACCTGAGCAGGGCCAAGCTGAAAGCCTCCAGCCGGACGTCCGCCCTCCTCTCGGGCTTTGCCATGGTGAGTGGAAACACATGGTGGGAAACACAGCCTGTGAAGTGGGCTTTTGCTAATTGAAATCCTGTGGTGCTTCAGGGAGCAAAGCACTCCCTCCGGGCCCTGCTGACAGCCAGGATGGACCATTAGTAAGTCTCTGCCCAGGTCCCACCTCCTCCAAGGGGACTGCTCTGGCAACTGCAGGGGTGGCCTGGGGCATCCAGGGGAGCCCCCAAGCCCCAGAGCCCTCAGAAAGCCCACTCTCATGTTCACATACAGTATTTACTTGGCAAGGAAGTTAGTGGGGTAATTAAAATAGCTTCAGGGTACAAGGTTTCCCAGGGAAAAGTCCCTACATCTGCACATCTCAGGCACCACCCAAGAGTTTGGGAATTTGAGCAGAAACTGTGGCATGGGTTGCATTTGCTCAGTTTAGCCCAGCTGGGGACACAGATGCTCCCTGAATGTGGTCTCTGGGGTGACAAAGCAGAGCCTCTGGCCTGACACCCGGCTGCCCAGCTGTGCTTTCCTTCTGAGTCATCCCCCAGGACAAGAGTCTGTCTGGGGAAAAACCGTGGGCCCTGAAAAAGGGCCACATCCCCTGTTGACTTCAAAGCCTGCAGACCTTCATCCCTTCAGGGGATTGTCCCAGAGAGGGGGGAATGTCAGGATTCCGGATTCCCAGCGAGAACTGCGGCCGCCCCTCCTTTTTCTTTCTCTGTTGTCTGCTCAGAGGTCCTATTGGGCTGGAAGCCATTTTTTTTTTAATGTAAAAACAATTGTTTTTCCATATCCCAGAGCCTCAGCTGTCAAATGGATACGCAGAAAATAAAAAAGCTGTCCGAGCGAGCCAGTGCGGCCACTCCCATGACAAGGGCCTGCCCGTTATCGGCACTGGTCACCCGTGGAAAAATGAGACCTCCTGTAGTCAGGGCGTGACCTCAGGCAGGGCAGGGCAGAGGTCACCACGTCTAGAGGGCAGTCAGTTTGGGTTGAGGTCTGTAGTTCAAAGCAAAGGCTTATTTACGTCCTGCATTTTATTGCTTAAAACGTAATTACAAAAGTGTACAATCATATGGGACATAACTTTGGCTCAAAATGATTTCCTTCCATCACATTAAAAGAGGAACATTTTCTCAAGCTTAACTTTAAGAAATAGCAAGAGAAGTTTAGACGTCACCATTAAAATTAGATCTTGTTTTCTACCCTCCCAGTAGGGTATAATGCATAGTAATACTATGCATGTACTGCATTGAATTTTTCTGGCCTATATGTATTATTATATATTTTTTAACTTTGGAAAACTAACTGAGAAGTACTGCATGATGTAATGAAGTAGGACGGTTTCCTTTCTGTGCGGGGCCTGGGTCTCGGAAATCACTTCCCGTCTGCAGCTGTCCCTTGAGACCCTGGTCTTCCAAACATTTGGACTTCCAAATTTAGGGAAGAGTCTGCTCACCTGAGTTTGAAGGCTACAACACCCCTCATTAAAATTTGCAAACAAGCCCTGTGAATAAAGCTGTAAAGCAAAGAGTGAATTCTGGAGTAGTTTGAGACTTAATGGCAGCCTTCAGGGGTGTGAAGTGGCCTTAGAATGAGGACAGTGACCGTTGAATAATAATAATAATTCATTATTATTCATTCAATAATAATGAATTATTATAATAATTCATTTCTTCAGCATTTATGGAGTATCTCCTCTGTAGCAAGTGCTTCCTTAAGCTGTTGGGGATATATTTCAGAAGCCACAGACCCCAGTAAATCAGATAATTATTCAGACTGCAGAGCAGCCCAGGAGAAAGAAGTGATGAATACAGATCGTCAGCTAGTATCAGCATGTCCACTGTGGAAACCATAGCTGAATAAGGGCAGGGACATGGGAAAATGACCAGGCCGTTCTGTAGGTAGAGTTCCCTCTCCATATTATGTATTCCCTAATTAGAATTGCAGAGCTGCTCCTTCTTCCAGCAAGTGCTTATGCCTGACCTTAAGCTTATTTCTTCATGTTTATCCTGCCCCTAACACAGAGAACCAGTGATCCAGGACTCCTTCATAAAAATCTTTGCATAAATACACTGAAAAATGGCCTTTGGCCTTTTCTCCTCTTGAGGTGGAACAAAACTGCTTTCCTCATAGGCCTTTTAATCATCTTTGTTTCTCATCTCTGCACCCTCTGAAGTTTACAACATCCTTTTTTGTTGGGCCATATCCTTTGTGGTCACAAGAGCCTACCCAGGCTAAAAGGGCACTGAGAAAGGACCACACCTCCTCTCAGTAGTGTGGCTGCTGTCTCTTTGGAGCAATAATCACTGCTGAGTTTCTGTTCAGCTGTGGTCCACTAGGACTGGCATATCTTCTTTTTACCTACCAAATGTTCCATCTTCACTGAAGACGGAGTGAGAGGATGAGGTCCTCACTCTAAGAGGCAGTAGTTGCTAGAAGTTATGAAATCTTTCTTGTAAATTTTTTAAAACAGGGATGGCTCTGGGAGTTCCCTGGCGGTCCAATGGTCAGTGGTTGGGACTTGGCGCTTTCGCTGCTGTGGCCCCGGGGTTCCCACGGGATTGCCCCGTGACTCCTGAGCTGGGCTGGTGGCAGGTTGGGGAACTAAGATCCCCAAGACGTGCAGCACGGCCCAAAGCAAAACAACAACAACAAAAAAGGGATGGCTCAGCTCTAGGAGACAAACAGTGTGAGTGGAAAAGCCTTCTGGCTTCTCTCTGCCTCCCTGTCCCCCCTTCCTTGACGGGTGTGGTTTCTTACCTTTGGGTGCCTGGAAGAAGGCCCTTGGTGAGCCTGGACTAAACCCTCTACTGGGGTTGGTCCACAGAGCTGGGGTGGGATGTGGGCTGCAGTGGAGTGGACTGGGTGTGACCTGGGGAAGCGTGGCAGGAGCCTGGCGCCCAGTCTGGACTTTGAAAGCCCCTTAGGGCTCGTGGTGAGCATATCCCAGCCTAAATAGACACTCACTGCTACAGAGATAAGCAGGGGCTTCTGATCCTTCTGTGAGCCTTTTATTCCCTTTCATTTAAAAGTCGTTTTTATTTTTTCAAAGTTAGCACATGCGCAGTTTCAAATTAAGTACTGCAAAGGGCTTGTGACAAACCCTGGCAGCCCCTCCGCCTCCACGTCTCTAATGATGTTTGGGAATTGCTGTCTCTTGACTTACCCTTTTTACATATTTCCTGTTGGCCTCCTGCTCCCGTCGATTCAGCTCAGTTGTACCAGCCCAGCCCCTTCCCAGCTTCCCCTCCTCACCGTTGTTGTCATTTCTATGACCATTCCCGGCCTTTGGAGAGGTGGCTACTGGCTCCCGCTTTTGGCCTCAGCTGAGAGGCACCCTGTGGCTTGTGTGAGGCCGTCCAGTGTGCGGCTCTGAGCCTAGGGACCGTCAGGAGGCTCCATCATTACTTCTTTTTACCTCTTGAAAGGTCAGGTTTGTTTTTTTGAGAAACATCAGTTGTTTTGCAGCTAAGCTCCACTGCAGCCCGGCTCTGATATCAACAGCAAAGTCGCATGTTCCCAGGGAAGCGTGGCCTCTGCCCTGGGCCAGAGCCCGGCACCCCAATATACCTACGTTCTTGGCATCCAGGGTGCGATCACCGCCCTGCCCAGTGCTTCTCTGGCCTCTTCTGTACTTTTTAGATGTTCCCTGAATGAGATCTTCTTTAGCTAATCAGCAAAAAAAAAAAAAAAAAAAAAAGAGTAAAGTTCAAAATATTTGATCAGCGAGGAGGGCGCCCTCTGCTCTGTGGGCGCCCCGACCCAGCGCCCCCTCTGCCTTGCAGGTGGCCATGGTGGAGGTGCAGCTGGAGACTCAGTACCAATACCCGCGGCCGCTGCTCATCGCCTTCAGCGCGTGCACCACGGTGCTGGTGGCCGTGCACCTGTTCGCGCTGCTCATCAGCACGTGCATCCTGCCCAACGTGGAGGCCGTGAGCAACATCCACAACCTCAACTCCATCAGCGAGTCTCCGCACGAGCGCATGCACCCCTACATCGAGCTGGCCTGGGGCTTCTCCACCGTGCTGGGCATCCTGCTCTTCCTGGCCGAGGTGGTACTGCTCTGCTGGATCAAGTTCCTGCCCGTGGACGCGCGCCACCAGCCCGGCCCTCCACCTGGCCCCGGGGGCCACACGGGCTGGCAGGCCGCCCTCGTGTCCACCATCATCATGGTGCCCGTGGGCCTCATCTTCGTGGTCTTCACCATCCACTTCTACCGCTCGCTGGTGCGCCACAAAACCGAGCGGCACAATCGCGAGATCGAGGAGCTGCACAAGCTCAAAGTGCAGCTGGATGGGCACGAGCGCAGCCTGCAGGTGGTGTGAGCGTGCGCGCTCCTGGGCGGGGCCGATGCCGTGTGTCCGCGGCCGCATCCGCGTCAGCTCAGCGTCCACGCTTCGCTGGGAAGGAACAGAACTCGCTTGCGGTATGGGGAATTTCAGAAATGCAAATTGCCAACGGGGCTGCCGAGACACTGCCAGGTGGTTCAAGACCAAAGTTCTACTCCTGTCTTCATGCTGTAAGACCTGGATCGTTTTCCTTCAGAAGATGGAAATCTTCAGTTGAACGGGAGACTGATGCTAAGAGCTCAGAGGAAAGAAAGGACGAGTCCTTGGCCCTGGGCACGTCCTGAGGCTGGAGGCCGGGCTCCGAGTAGCACCGGGTGGTCACGGGTCACCTTGGAGACATGGAGCGAGCGGCCGGTGGGGGCCGGGAGCCTGGCAGGGACCTGGAGAGTCGGGGTAGCACCATGGGTTCAGGGAAGGGATTGCCCCGTGACTCCTGAGCTGGGCTGGTGGCAGCCGGGTGGCACGTCTGATGGTACCACCCTGCTACGATTAGACGGGGCACAGGCTTACAGCTTGGCCTGGTGCTTCCCTCCCTGCCCTGGAGGGAGCTGGGCGGCCTGGCTCGTGGGGCTGGGGAAGGAAGGCAGGAGCCCAGAGCACGTGGCCCAGCAGGCGTCAGACTTGCCAGGCCCTGGGGGAGCCGTCCAAGGGCGGAGGCCGGTCTGTGGGCGCCCACTGGAGGTGGCTGTTAACTGAGGGGTGCTCTGAGGCACACTGGGCTCAGATTCTTTTTTCCCTGCCAGCTGGATCCTTGGCCACATTGACCCAGCGAGGCCCCCAGGCTGGGGAAAGGGCCCAAAGTCCAGAGGCCTCCGTCTCTCGGCCACAGACTGTCCCCTGAGCCGCCAGCTGACCCTCCGGGCTGTGGCTGCAGAAGGCAGGGGCACTCTCGCCCAGGCACCCGGGCCCGCCCACCTCCCTGCTGCCTGTGGCCCCCGGCAGCGGGAGGGGGCAGCCAGGGGACTTCCTGTCTAGACAAGGCCGTGGCCGGGCCTGGTCTGTGGGTGGTAGCATCAGCGGCCAGCCCTGGCCAAACGTGGGCCCTGCTCATAATGACGGCAGGGAAGGTGAGACCCTGTGGAGAGCTCCCCTCCTGGGCCTCCTGGCCGCAAGCACAGGCCCAGCTCACACTTCTTTGCAGCCATGCACAGCACAGGTTGTGGTGTTTTTCAGAAGGGCGTCTGGTAGACCTGAGCCCATGTTCTTGGACCGAACACATACATGCTACAGCTCAGCTTACGTGTGAGCCTGCTGCGCCCTGGGCCGCTTTTAAGAACCACATTTACCACACTGGCCAGCAGCCACCAGAGAGTGGTGCCTTTTCTTTTGTTTCACAGTCACTGGACTTCATGCTCTGACGGCATTTCTGTCCACAGCCTGACATCTCTGTGGGGTCTGGGTTGCCTGTACCAAGAAGTGCGGGCAAACCTGGCTGAGGTTTCTGGGACTGTGACATCCTGTTGAGAACCTGAACCTTAACACGTAACTGAATGCTGAGAATCACCAGTGAAAGTCATGGCATTTACGGGGAACCTGGACATCGCGTCTTGCTGGGCCGGAGGAGAGCCCTAGCGCCTTCCAAAGGGCGTGTCCCTCGCATCCTCTGCAGACGTCTGTCGTGACTTGCTTGCTCCCTAGCGCATGTCTCCTCTCCCAGAGCCTTGCTGAAAAGGCTCATCTGGTGTAATGCGTTTGCTTTGCCAAAGAATGTCAGCGGCACTGCAAGACGGCCACTTTGTGTCCTGGCAGGGACTAGAAAGGCTGGCTCCTCCCCACTGCTGGGAGGGGACGGCAGCCCCTTCCTCTGGCCTCAGGCTTTTGAGAGGGGCCTTGTTGGGCTCACTTCGGCCACCTTCCTGGGCCATCTGGTGCCCCTGCCCTGTGTGCCAGGCCCACGGAGTGCCGAGCTCCCCAGACTGTGGCGAGCACACTCTGGGCGTCAGCCAGGGGCCAGCTGTTACACCTGGCCCATGGGCAGTTTTTCTAGCCTGGCCACATCAGGGTCAGACACTAGGTGCCCAGTGACAGTGCCACGTGGGTAGGAAAGATGCCACATAATCACGTTTTCGACACTGATGAGGAGAATAATGTTCTTGTAATTTCTTGTTCTTTCTTCCAGCGAGCTCTCCCAGCTCCAGCCTTTCTAGTTCCCAGAGGCATGAGGCAAACCGAATTTGTGAGAACAGAGATGACTGTGGGCCTGGGGACTGATGATCGGGGGGCGCCCTCAGGACTGGAGAATAAGCTGCCATTTGGAGCTGCAGCAGGGCAGTCTGCGGAGGGGAGGGAAGCAAATTGCAGGCTAGAAATTTGGTTTCTGGAGGCCTAACCTGACTGGGAAGGGGGTTCCAAGTGCAGTGGCCTTTCTGTGTTGAGTGAGAGGCGCCACAGGCCGCCCTGGAGCCAGCGTGGGCTCGCCCTGTTTTCCTCTGAGCAGAGCCTTCCTGGTGCTCATTAAAACAAGTGCCCGCAGATACGCTGAGGCCCCTTCCAAAGTGGAACACGGTCTCCGTTTAGTACCTGACCAGGAGTTTCAAAACTCCAGCGTTTCTATTTTAGACAGACTGCCAGGGCAGAATGTATTTCAGTGTCTCTTCCAGGAAGGTCTGCTGAGGATAAAACTGCCTAACCCTGGGCAGATCGAGGCTCATCTGCACTGCTCACCTGTCTTGTGCTGACTGATTCATTATGCATGACGCTGTGGAGACCACATGCGGTGTGCACACCCCCTGTCCTGTGTATGGATTTTTAAAACAGTTGCCCTGGACTGAACTGAATAAATAAGTACTTAAGTTATGAATTGCTCTCTGCTCTTGGTGGAGCACTGTGGAGAGAGGTGATGCTTGGAGGCCCCTCCTTGCCAACCACTGGTCACCAGTGTTCCGTATCCTGCACCCCATGGGGTCAAGCATGACCCGGGCAGAGTGCAACTCTGAAGCTGTCAGCAGCTCTGAAGTCAGTAGTAACAGTAATAACCTCACATCTTCTACCCATCCTGTTCTCCAATCCAACACGGTCCCTAAATGAAGGGCCTGGGAGTTCCCTGGCAGTCCAGTGGTTAGGACTCTGCGCTTTCACTGCCGTGGGCCTGGGTTCAGTCCCTGGTCAGGGAACTAAGATCCTGCAAGCTGCGTGGCACGGCCAAAAGTAAATAAAATAAAAAATAATAAATAAATAAATGAAGGGCCTGCAGGCTGGGACATCGGGCAACCTTGTTAAGAGAGACAGATAAAGGAGAAAATGACCTGAAGTGGTACCAACGATTTTTAAGCTCAAAGTATGCCACTGCCCTCAAGCTGTGACAAACTAAACAACCCAAGCAAGTGGCCGCGGCGCAGGTCAAAGGGGACCGACTTGAGGCCCGTCCCCGTCGAGCCAGCTCGCGGACAGGGCTCGCGCTGCCGGGCACCAGGGTGTCAAGCAGTCTCCTCTTAAGACCTGAGAAAGACCCTCGGGCTGGGCGCCCCCTTCAATGCCGGCTAATGGTCCACTCTGGCGCCAGCTCCCGTCCCCGGGGAGGCGGCTCACGTGGGTCTCCCCTGAAAGGAGAGCGAGGTTTGCAGGAGCTCCTGCCCCAGTTCCCGCTGCCTCCCTCTGGGGCCAAACTCGGCTGACAGCTCCCTGAAGGTGGCGCTCACGCGGCGGGCCCCGATGTGCCTGCGGTGGATGGCATGCTTCCACTGGTGCCGCGCGGCTCGCGTGAGCACCAGCAGAGCGCGGCGGGGCAAGGGGACAGCCACCTCCACCTCCCGGCACGGGACAGACCTGCCGGGGGCCGTCGCGCCTTCCACCGGGGCCTGCGGGAAGCCGGACGGGGCCAGGCAGAGCAGCAGGCTGCCGGGCGCCTCCCGGGACATGGACAGCACAGTGGGGGACAGCAGGTTGAGGCTCACCAGCCGCTCCCCCCACAGCCAGGTGTCGTCCAGATGGGGGTCGATGGCCGAGCCCCGCTCCGGGCAGTAGTCCAGGTTACACTGCTCCACGGGCCGGAAGTCCTCCAGGACGGGGTAGAGGCCCATTCTCCGCACCACCTCCCGGCTGAAGCTGGGGAGGCCCCGGAAGCCGGCGGTCTTTAGCTTCTGTTTCCGAAAGTTGACTTTGGGGCCGTAGTCCTGAAGGATGAGGACAAAAAGGAAGGGGGAATTGTCTGAGTTTACAGAAATGGCATCACACGCCAGGGCTGAAGCATCCAAGCACAGTGACCAAGACCAGCAAAGATTTCGGACTTCACGGAGCTGACATTCTGGCAGGAGGAGGCCAACACCAAGGAGATAAATATAAACAGCAAACGTCAGATGGCGGTAAATGCTGAGGAGGAAAACAAAGCGGGGGGGGGGGGGGATGTGAAGCATCGGGGGAATGTCGGCCCAGGTACCCCAGGAAGCAGAGCTGGAGACAAGAGGCCCATGCACGGGTGGCGTCCCCAGGACGTGGTGCTGGGGAGTCGGGAAGGAGCTGAGCGAGGCAGGGCAGGCCAGCCCACGGCAGCGTTACCCATCTGGTCAACACTGGGTGCAACTGGGCTTCAGGACCACAAGGGAGAAGAGTCTCCACAGGACCCAGCAGCAGTTCCACCCCTAGCCTCACACCCAAGAGAACTGAAAACACACGTCCACGTAGCAGTCTGTACTAGACTAGTCACAGCAGCACTATTCATGACAGCCAAAAAGTAGAAACAACCCAAGTGTCCACCAACAGATGAATGATGAACAAAGAGTGGTCCATCCATCCAATGGAATAATATTCAGCCACGAAAAGCAATGCAGCATTGATACAGGCTGCAAAGGGATGAACCCTGAGAACATTATGCTCAGTGAAAGATGCCCGATACAAAGGGTCACATGTTACATAACCCTAGGTATACGAATGTCCAGAAGAGGAAGATCCAGAGACAGAAAGTAGATTAGTGCTTGCTGGGAAATGAGGGAATGCACAGTGACTGGTAACGGGTACGCATTTCCTCTGGGGTGATGAGAATGTTCCAGAACTAGACAGTGGCGATAGTTGCACAACACTGTGGATACACTGAAAACCAAACCAGTGAATTATACACTTGAAATGGGTGGATTTTATGGTGGGTGGCTTCTATTTAAAAAACAAAACAAAGACACCCTAGGGAGGAGCCTTGTAGATACACCTCAGGTCTGTGGCCTGAGGGATGGGGGGCATCTAGCCGCACCCCTGCTCCCTCGGGTCCCTGCCTTGTGGAGGGTGGCTCCATCTGCTGCTGGAGTCTTTCTCCTTCCCTGTTCCGCATGGCTCAGTGCCGGGGCCCGCCGGCTCCTGCGGGCCACCCCAACTCCTTGGCAGCAGCAGGCAGAAAGGCTGGGACAGGCGGGCTGCGGCCAGGAGGCTCCGAGGAACCCAGGAGGTGGGGGTGACTGCCGTGGGGACAGCAGCAGAGAAGACAAAGATCGGGCTGGCGGCCAGGGCAGGGCCTCCTGGGGCATGGTAAGGCCTCTGTGTTTACGTTGAGATGGGAGGCCTGGAGGGCCTGTAACAGAGCAGTGACTCGATCCAACCGGATGTCGGTGTGATCACTTCCTCCCTACTGAAACCAACTGAGGAGGACCGAGGGCTGCCCAGGAAGTGCTAGAGGCAGGTGCTGGCAGCAGCAGGGGGTGTGTGTTCTCAGATTCAGGATATGTTTTGAAGGAATACAGAGCTGACAGGAATTACCAATGAAAGAGAGGAACGTGGAAAGATCCAGAGTTTCTGGCCTGAGCAGGTGAAAGATGGAATTTGCCAAGGTGGAGCCATGGCTCAGCTTAGGGATGCCAGGGCTGGAGATACAAGCGCGGGAGCCCCAAACTCACCGACGTGCAGGGCCGGGCCTCACTGAGATCAGTAAGGAGTGTCTGGAGAAGGAAAACGAGAGGCCTGAGGACTGAGCCCGAGAACCAGCCGCAGGCTTTAGGCAGGAGGTGGGCGATGGAGGCAGTTTTTGAGAGGGTTAAGCAGCAGCAAGAAGAGAGGACCTGAAGAGAACGGAGAGCTCTCCTGAGAAGCTCTGCTGCAGAGACGAGAGAGACAGAGCTTACTGGGAGGCCGGTGGGAAAGAGCCAGCCTTGAGGACAGAAGGGGGCGATGCGGGACAAGGAGTTCCGAGGAGAGGGGCAGCATCCGGTGCGCAGCTGGAGTGGGGCTCGGGAAGAAGCTGGGCACAGGCGAGAAGGGAACGTCTGTAGATGCACCTGTTCCCTCAGAGAGGCCTGGTCGTCACGGGGGAGTGAGGAGGGGAAGGAGAGGTTTGGAAAGAGGGCAGCAAAGCGAACGACCTGCCAAGCGGGAAGGGCCCGGCTCGGGATGGAGAGCCAGAGCCAGGGCGGCCACCAGCAGGGGGCGCGGGTGCTGGACCCGACCAGGGCTGTGGGTGAGCAGAAAGAGCCTGCGCAAGTAAGAGGAGAAAGGGCGAGGGGCACCTGAGCAAGTGCCTGTACTAACTGGTCACAGGACTGAAGATGGGTGAGGACACATGACAGGAGGGGGAGGGAATGTGGAAAGGTGGCCGATGGCTGGTTCGCAGGTCCTGGAGGGGGCGAGGATTGCTGGGGGTGAGGAACAGAAAAGGAGAAGAGCGGACCCAGGGAGGAGGGGACTGTGATGCCCGGCAAGGGAAGGTTCAGGATCTGGAGGCCCAAGTATCAGTGGGAAGAGGGCTGGGGAGACTAGAAACTGACGGGGAGAACTTTGGACAGGGGGGTAGGGGGATGGGGGGCAACTGGCAGCCTTCGAGAAACCCTCTGTGAGGGTCACCAGCACTAGGCCAGCTGGGGAGAGGGCAGAGAGAGCTGAGTGGCCATCTGCCTTTGAGCCCCGCCTCGTGGGAAGGTGAGCAGGCCATGCCCAGGCCCCTGGCCCTGCCCCTGCCCAACACACCCCATTCAGCAGCCCTGCCCCCACCCCCGACTGTCACCTAATGGCCCTGGGGAGTGGTGGGAGGTGGCTGCAAAGGAAGGCCCTGAGAGGGAGGTGAGCAAAGGGGCTCTGGGGTCAGGAGCCTGGCACGGCCCCGTGGTGTGACTGCCCTCTCTGGCCCAGCTCTGGCCCAGCCTACCTGCTTCCTCCGCCCGGACTGTGAGAGCTTCCAGGGGTCGCGGTCCATCAGCCGTACCATCTCAGCTTCTTCCGCCGGGGTCACAAAGTCCTCGATCAGTGTCACGCCTGGGAAGGGGAAGGCCCAGCCTTCAAAGTCGGACTCCTCGGCCCCCACAGCCCAGCCGGTGTCGGCGTAGTAAATGAACCGGTGTGTTTTCTGCAAAGGAAAGAAAGGGATGGGAATTCCCTGGCTGTCCAGTGGTTAGGATTCGGCGCTTTCACTGCGAGGGACCCAGGTTCGATCCCTGGTCAGGGAACTAATATCCCGGATGACACTTGGTGCGGCAAAAAAAAAAAAAACAGACAAGGGACAGGGCTCCTGGAGCCACTGGAGCCCTTCCGCACACGGCACACACACGCCCCGAGAAGCAGCCCCACCCAGCATTGCACCATCCCCTGCAACACTTTGGGAGGCAGCTGGAGTCTAGAGGGAGGCCTGCCCAGGGCCGCCTCCTGGGAAAGGCCCTCAGCCCCTGCCTTTCTCACCTTCCCGTCTGTAAAAGGGAAGAGAGTACGCAGAACCATTCTTTCGTCCTCCATTTTACAAATGAGGTGACTGAGGCTCAGCAAAGTTAAGGAACTAGCCTGAGGCTGCACAGCTGGGGCGCAGCCTCCGAGGCTACACTGTTCCTGTGTCGCTGTGGGGCACTGTCTGCCCTCCCCAGGCTGGTGAGGGCTAAAGAGGAGGACTGTGTGAAGGCAGCCAGCCCTGACCAGGAGCTGGAGAAATCTGCTCCCCTAAAGCTGAGGCCACGGGCCTGCCCAGGAGGTGAGCAGCACATGCTGGGAGGCCAGAGGGAGAAGCCCTTTCCGGCCACGGTGTGGGTATCTCTGGGGCCTGCCCTACACTGTGGCAGCCACTGGCGCTGCCTGAATTTCCCATCAAAAAAGAGCAGGACTTCCCTGGTGGCGCAGTGGTTGAGAGTCCGCCTGCCGATGCAGGGGACACGGGTTCGTACCCTGGTCCGGGAAGATCCCACACGCCGCGGAGCGGCTGGGCCCGTGAGCCATGGCCACTGAGCCTGCGTGTCCAGAGCCTGTGCTCCGCAACGGGAGAGGCCACAACAGTGAGAGGCCCGCGTACCGCAAAAAAAAAAAACAAAAAAAGAGCAAAACTGGGAGTTCCCTGGTGGTCTAGTGGTTAGGATTAGGTGCTTTCACCATCATGGCCTCAGTTCAATCCTTGGTCGGGGAACTGAGATCCCGCAAGCTGAGTGGCACGGCCCCATACATACACACGTACCTAAAATTTTGGGAAAAAACCCACAAAAAACAGAGCAGAACTTGCCAGTCACCCAGGGGAGTGCCAGGCTGACAACCTCCTGTGGCAGAGCCTTCAGGATCTGCCTCTGGTTCTGAGCAGAGGCCACCCTTCTCCTGGGCCTCCAGCCAGTGACCCAGCACAGGCCTGGCCATTTCTGCCCAACGTGGGACTGCCTACCAGGCCGTCTTTGCTCCGGAGCTTCCGGTTGTGTTGGCCAGGACTCTGTCAGATCTACAGGGCAGTCTGAGGTGTTCCCTGCCCAGTGAATTCTGCGTCCTCCCGCTTTATGTTCTACAGGCATCGCCAGCACCCACACCCCAACCCTGAACCACCATGTCTCTGTCTCCTGGCACCTCACATGGGATACACGGAAAGTTAAGGAGTCATCCAGTACATTTCACTCATCCCTCAGCCATCAGGTTGGGAAGATGCTACCCCCACGGTGCCCTGAGCCTCCACGCCCACGGCCATGGGCACAGTTCAGACCTTTGGCAAGGTCTGAAAAACTCTTTTTTAAGAAAGTTTTTAACTGTGGTCAAATATATACAACCACATATACGTTACACATTTAAAATTGATCCTCAGCCACGTTTTAAGTGCACATTTCAGTGTGTTAAGTATATCACATTGTTGTACAACCAATCTCCAGAACTTCCTCACCTTGCAAAACTAAATCTACCCATTAACACCTCTCCCCCTCCCTTCCCCCCGCTGCTGGCACCCACCATTCTTTTCTGTCTCTGTGAATCTGACGACTTTGGAGGCTTTACGTAAGTGGAATCATACAGTATGTCTTCCGACTGGCTTATTTCACTCAGCATAACGTCCTCAGGGTTCATCTGTGTAGTGGCACGTGCCAGACTTTCCTTTCTTCCTTTTTTAGGACTGAACGATATTCCACTGTACGGATGGACCACAATTTGTTCTTCCTTTCGTCTGTCCGTGGACACCTGGGCTGCTTCCACCTTTTAGCTGTTGTGAGTAACTCTGCTATGAACATGGGTGTACAGATATCTCTTCATGACCCTGCTTTCAATTCTTTTGGGACCATATCCAGAAGTGGGATTGCTGGGTCATATGGTAGCTCTACATTTAATTTTCTGAGGAACCGCCACTGTTTTTCACAGGACCTTCTGAGCTTTTATCACGGACACTGTGACAGTTTCTTCACTGGCTTCCCAGCCTCCTTTCCTTCCTATCCACCCCTCCCCTTCCCAGGATCTTTCTAAAATTCACAGGTAACTTCCTTTAAAACCCTCGAGAGCTCGCCATGGCCCTCAGAACAGGTCCCGCCCGCCTTCCGTGGTCAGGCCCCAGCGACCTCATCTCCCTCACCTGAAGCATCATCCGCCTTCCCCAGGCCTTGGCCCAGCTGGAAGGCCCTTGCCCCGCTCAAAGCCTCCGAGTCCTTTTTTGTTAATTCGTTGGAATGAGTTTCCTCCTTGCCCGTTTCCGTCCAAGGCCTTCTGGGGCCCTCTGCCCTGGTTTTCAGCACCCCCTACTCTCTCCGTGTCGTCTAACCGCGAGCCCGTGAAGCTTCCAGCCCCAGACACGGGGGGGCTACGTTTGCTATCAGACTCCCCCCAGGTTCCAGAGGTGAGCTGTGGTCGGACTGCATCCACGTCCCAGCCCCTTTCCCACTGCAGGCCCACTGCTCAAAGCCCTCATCTCCTCACCCCGCAACGCCCCCATCGCCAGGGCCGCTGACACGGTTTGATCCGGAGCCCGTCTTCACGGTCAACCCGGGCCTCAGTTTCCCCGGATGAAGAACGGAGTTGTGGGCGCGGCCCATCTCCCAGCCCTCACCTGGTGATGCCAGGGCTGGTCACCTCCGCGCTGCCGCTCGCAGATTAGACAGGTCCGGATACCCTTGCAACCACATTCCCGAAGGACCTCTGGGGCCGCCACCGCCGCAGCCGCCATCGCCGCGTCCTGGCAGCCAGGGCGCAGGCGCGGGACCGCGGGCGCCGCTGGGAGTTGTAGTGCGCGCGCAGGGTACGAGGTCCGCGCGGCCGCTTCCTTCCGGTCGCCGCCGCCGACGGATTCGCGCGGCGCCACCTCCTGGAATCGGACAACCGCCGGCGCCAGCACCGGATTCGCGTGCCGTCGATCAGGTCCCCGCGGGCCGCGCCTCCTCGCCATGGGCCCCCTGTCGGCGCGGCTGCTGATCCAGCGGGGGCGACCCAAGTGCGACCGGCTGGGGAAGATCCGGAGCCTGGAGTAAGGGCCGGGGCCACACCGCCCTCCACCAGGGCCTGGGTCGGCGGACGGTCGGGAAGAAAGCCTGGGACCGTTCCTCTCTCCCTGCCCGGCCCCGTTATCACCCTGTCGGTTCGACAGAGTCTTTAATCATTCGGGACAAACGCCGTTCTCTCGTTATGAGATGGGTCGGGTAGGCCCGGAGCGGCATTACCTCAGAAGAGCGTCCGGGCTGCTAGGGAGACAGTCTTGCAGAAAGAATATGGAGCAACCTGTTGAGAGAATTACAGAGGACTGGGGAGCACAGAAAGCCCCCCTAGAGGATCAGGAAAAGCATCCTGCAGGGGGCCAGCTGCCCCAAGTTATAAAGTAGGGACAGGGTTAAAGTAAGTGGGGGAATGTTGCGGATCGGCCATGCACGCAGGAGAAATGTCAGGTGCCAAAGCCGTCGGAGGCAACCTGGGCTGCCGTGCGTGCGGGGTGGGAGGCCTGCCTGCGCCCTGAGCCCGCCCTGTCTGCCCCTCTCCCCAGCCTGTCAGGGATGAATCTGCTCTCAGAGCACTTGGACCCCAAGCTGCTGAGCCGCCTGAAGCAGCTGCAAGAGCTGGACCTCTCCAACAACCAACTGGAGACGCTGCCCGCCAACCTGGGCCTGTCCCACCTGCGCATCCTCCGCTGCGCCAACAACCAGTTGGGCGATGTCACTGTCCTGTGCCAGTTCCCACAGCTCGAGGAGCTCAGCCTGGAGGGCAACCCCTTTCTGACAGTAAGTGGGCGGCCCCGCATCCCGGGCCAGCACCCTGGGGGCTCGGGCTCAGCCACAGGCTGGGGTGACCCCGAGCCACTCCTCCCTCATCCCCCAGGTCAGTGACAACCTGAAAGTTTCCTTCCTCCTGCCCAAGCTCCGTAAGGTCAACGGCAAGGACGCCTCCTCCACTTGCTCTCAGGTGGAGAACCTGAACCGGGAGCTGACCAGCAGAGTAAGGGGCGGGGCGGTGTCTCTGGTGCTCGGGAGCGGTCGGGGGCCTTGAGGAGTGACAGAACTGGACATTTGGAGGACACCAAGGGGGGTTACAGGAGCTCTCCGTCCCAACCCCAAGTGGCCCTGAGCCCCTAGCCCGACCTGTTGCTTTGAGCTTGGCTGTGGCGCTGGGCCTCTTGTCCTTGGAGGTCCTGCCCTGGCAGGGGAGGCTGGGATGCTTTCACGGTGACTTTACCCTGGGCCAGCTCCTCCCTTCAGGGCCTGTCTCTCCCTCTGTGTTGCTTGGGTTTGTGCAACCTGCAGCTGAGAAAGCTGTGATTCGGGGAGGCATCCCAGAAGCGGTGAGGTTGAGACAGCTCTGGCCCTGAGATTAGAGGCAAAGGTGCCACAGAAGGTCCAGGAGAGCCGGGGTGGGCTGAGCCTGAATCTGGTCCCTCTCGTGCCAGGTCACAGCTCACTGGGAGAAGTTCATGGCCGCACTGAGCCCAGAGGAGGAGGCTGAGAAGGCCCAGGCAGACTTTGTGAGGTCGGCCGTCAGAGACGTCCGCTATGGGCCCGAGTCCCTCAGCGACTTCACCCAGTGGAGGGTATGTCCTCACCCCACTGTGCTGGGAGTCGCTTCTCCCAGCTCCTCCCTGGCTGCCACAGCCTGAGCCGCCCTGGAGGTCTCTGGCCATGAGGGGATGTGGGGAGTGGGCAGGTCAGGGAAGGAAGCCCTATGGGCTGGAAGGACTCTTCCCCAGCTCGGGAAGCACCCTCTGACTGGGCATCTGGGGAGGGGCTGGAGGCCCCCAGGATGTGCTCAGCTTCCTGATGGCCTGGCCCCGCCCAGGTGCGGATGATCTCTGAGGAGCTGGTGGCCTCTGGTGGGACTCAGGTGCATGAGGCAAACATCTCAGAGAGACCCCCAAAAGCCACCGCTATCCAGGAGCCTAGGGTGAGTGGTTCCATGGGGCTCCCGGGCTCCCAGGGCCTGCCCTGGCCCTTCCTGCCTAGGGAGGCATTAGGAAGGCGTCCTGGCAGTGTGCCCAGGAGATGGCCTTCTATGCTCGAGCTGGTTCCCTCTGACCCTGGTACCCCTGGCCTCCCGTACCCATGGGAGGGTGCAGTCCAGCCTCTGATGGGGAGGAAGGAAGCCCTGGGCAGATGGACACATGGTCACCAGCCCCTCGGGTTGCCCCCGCCCCCTCCTCCACAGGCCGGGCCAGTGGCCTCGAAGCGGCCAGGTGATGGCCCAGTCAACCTCTCTCCCAACAAGCGGGTGTGCACCTCCCCGTTGGCCCAGGTGGAGGGCAGCCCTGTGGGCTCTGCTGGCAGCCAGGTGAGCTAGCAAGGTGGCAGGGGGCGTGTGGTGGGAGCAAGGCCTGGGGGCAGCCATGACCCCCCTCTGCTCCCACAGAGTGCCCTGCAGTTGGAGCCCCTGCACTTCCTGCAGTGCCACAGCAAGAACAACAGCCCTCGTGACCTGGAGACCCAGCTCTGGGCCTGCGCCTTCGAGCCAGCCTGGGACGAGGGCACGTCCTCGGGGGGCAGGCGGGGCGAGGGCCACAGGGAACAAGCAGGGCAAGCTTTCTGGGCACGGGGCCTGGGAATACCACGTGCAGGAGCCGCCTGGGTGGACAGGGGAATCGGGAGGGACAGAGAGCTCAGAGTGTCCTCAGGGTCAGGAGGAGGGGCTGCAGTGGGTCACCAGGCTGACCTCTCAAACAGGGCAGGCAGGGGCCACGTCCCAGACCGTGGCCACGTGTGGTGGCGAGGCCGTGTGTGTGATCGACTGCCAGACGGGCATCGTACTGCACAAGTACAAGGCGCCTAGTGAGGTGAGTGCCGGGGCCCTGCTCCTGCAGGGTGGCAGGCAGAGCCTTGGCTCCTGGGGGTAGGAGCACTGGGGTCGGGGGGCCAGACTCGGCCACCTACTCACCAGGTGACCTTTTTCTTTGATGCTGGGCTCCTGTTCCCGGGCCTGATCCTGCACGCGTGTAGCTCTGCCCCTCGGTGACCCCTCCCCTTCCCTCCCCAGGAGTTCTTCTCAGTGGCCTGGACGGCCCTGACGGTGGTCACACAGGCAGGCCACAAGAAGCGCTGGAGCGTGCTGGCAGCTGCAGGCCTGCGGGGCCTGGTCCGGCTGCTGCACGTGCGGGCCGGCTTCTGCTGCGGGCTCATCCGGGCCCACAAGAAGGCCATTGCGACTCTCTGTTTCAGCCCCACACACGAGACCCACCTCTTCAGTAAGACCCCCTCCCCGAACCTCCGGGGACTCCCTTAGCACCCGTCCTGCAGCCTGACGCCTCAGGACTCCTTCCTGGGATGGCAGGGAGCTCCTGTGGCTGGCGGGCCTCATGCTGGCTGCCGAGGTCAGCGCAGACCGGTAGGAACATCACGGTTTCATGGACAACTGACCAGGCTTCAGATTCTGTCTCTTCCCCCAACCTGCTCTGTGGCTTTGGAGGTTTCTGACAACCTGGGCCACATCTGTGACCTGGGGACCTGGGTGGATCCCCTGGCCCTCTGGGTGTGATGAGGGTGATATCTGAGCAGAGACTTCGGGACGTGGCTGCGTGGCGTGGGGCACATAAGTTAAAGTAAGATAAGGATGGTAGGCCCTGGAGTCTTTCTGCCAGCCGTGGCCCTCCCTCCCTGCCTTGGGGCCGTGGTCTCAGCCTGGGATGCAGCCTGCAGGAGGGAGCAGGGCCTCCTCAGGGCCACCTCTCTCCTTCCCATCCCCTCCTCAGCGGCCTCCTATGACAAGCGGATCATCCTCTGGGACATCGGGGTGCCCAACCACGATTACGAATTCCAGGCCAGGTGATGCTTTGCGGCAGGACTTTGGGGGATGGGCGTGGGAGTGGGCACACACCTGAGTTTGTGGCCTCACGCCCTCCCTCTCACCTGCCGGCAGCCAGCTGCTCACACTCGACACCACCTCCATTGCCCTGCGCCTCTGCCCCGTCGCCTCCTGCCCGGATGCCTACCTGCTGGCTGGCTGTGAGGGCGGCTGCCGTTGCTGGGACGTGCGGCTGGACCAGCCTCAGAAGAGGAGGTGAGAACGGGCAGGGGTGCCCTGAAAGCCAGTCCTCGGAGCCGGGCAGCCCCCAGTCCAGGTGTCTGACCCCAGGCACGCCTGCTGCAGTGATGTCCGCACCACACCCCCTGCCCTGGGCAGCCAGAGGCTGTTTTCATGGGCCTCCTCAGAGCTGCCCTGTCCCCACCTCCTGCCCATCTCTTGAGGAAAGGTCCATTCCCTCTCTAGGCTTGATCACCTCATCACTGCCCAGGTCCTGCCACTCACCGGCAGTGTGACCTTCCTCTGCCCAACATGATTTTGTCATCCACAAAGTGGGGACAGTAACTCACATCCCAGGGCTAGTGGAGGACAACGGGATGGTGTCTGGGCCAGGAGAAGGGCCAGAAGGGCCAGGTGGAGGCGTGTGGCTCTTCTGTGTCACCTGGAAGGCCTGAGACAGTGCTCGGCAGGGGTCCCCTGGCCTTGTGGGGCCCAGAGCCTGGTGGGGGAGACAGGCATTAAAACCCCAGAGTGTGATTGATGTCAGCTACAGAGGAAAGAGAATAAGGTGCTCCGAGAAGAGCAGGGAGGCCGAGGGGACTCCGAGGTGACCAGTGGTGGATGGACAGGTCCTCAGGCTCATGCTCTCCATGAGTCCCAAGGGAGTCAGGTGGGCAGAGGCAGGAAGGGTGCTCACACGGGGGCAGTGCAAAGGGCCAGTGGCAGGGACAGCTGGCTGACCAGGGAGAGCTGGCCACAGCTTGGAGAACTGGAGGGATTGGCACAAGGTGATGTGGCAAGGTTGCCTGGGCCAGAGGATATACTGGCCCTGTGGGCCCTGGTGAGATCTTGAATTTTATCCTGAGCGTGGGGAATAGTGTGGGAAGAATTTTAGGGCAGGTGGCAGGAGGGAACTGTAATGACACCTCAGCACAGACCGTGGCAGTTGTCCAGCCAGGTGTTGGTGGTGTCCCCCTGCCACACCTGGGAGTCAAGCCCTGGGCCTGCCTTCTCCCTCCCTGCCTGGTCCCCAAGTCCTGTGGCGTCTCCCCCACGTCTCAGATGTGTCTGCTGCTCGTGGTTGGTACTCGGCTGCCCTTCTGGCTCCAGGACTCTGGGCAGCTGCTGGGTGGCCTCTCCAAGCAGTGTGCCCGCAGCCACTCCCCACTGTCCTCAGCGTCAGAGCAACCCCCCGCACCACCAAGTCTCCGGGCCTAGAAGCGCCCACTCGGCCAGTGAACTGCTCACCTCACTCAGCCTCGGAAGCGCTGCCTCACTCCAGAGCCCTTCCTGGCCATGTCCCTGCGCCCCCTAAGTTGCCACCGCCTGTGACTCGGCACACTCAGGTGCTGGCTCCCCCCTTCCAGGGCCTGGAAGCCAGGGAGGGCCCAGAGTAAGTGCCCAGCAGGTGTCTGAATGAGCGAGCGGCCCTTTGTGTGCAGCCTTCCTGGCTGACCAGCACTTCCGCTGCCCCACAGGGTGTGTGAGGTGGAGTTCGTCTTCTCCGAGGGCTCTGAGGCAACTGGACGGAGAGTGGACGGGCTGGCGTTCGTGAACGAGGACGTCGTGGGTGAGCGAGCTTAGCTCGGGACAGTCTGGCTTCCTGGGACCCAGATGGGCCCTGGTCAGGCCTTCTGGGGTCACTTCTCCCTGGGCTGGGGTTTAGGTCCGAGGGCTTCGGAGGGGTCCCCACTGTGGGACACGAGTTGCCCGGAGAGGGGCCCCCGGGCACAGTTCTTCACTCTCCCCGACAGCCTCCAAAGGGAGTAGCCTGGGCACCATCTGCCTGTGGAGCTGGAGCCAGACGTGGCAGGGCCGGGGCAGCCAGTCCACAGTGGCCGTCGTGGTCCTGGCCCGGCTGCAGTGGTCGCCCACCGAGCTCGCCTACTTCTCACTCAGCACCTGTCCTGGTGAGTCGCCTGCCGGCCACCGCTAACCCTGCACCTCTGGGAGCTCCGCCCCACCTGACTCCCATCTCTGTGCTGGCAGGTGAGGGGATGGTGCTCTGCGGGGACGAGGAGGGCAACGTGTGGATCTATGACGTCAGGCCCCTCGTGGCGCAGAGGCCCCCGCCGCCGGCCACCCCGCAGGCCCCCACGCAGGTAGGCATGCGCACTGTGGTCCCCGCCAGGGCTGGGGCTGCCCGGGGGCCCGTGTCAGGAAGCAGGAGCCCAGCGCCCTCTCTCTCCCCTCCAGATCCTTAAGTGGCCCCAGCCCCGGGCCCTGGGCCAGACAGTGAGCAGGACCATGGTGAACACGGTGGTGGCCGACCCCACCTTTACCTACCTCACAGCACTGACGGACTCCAACATTGTCGCCATCTGGAGGAGAAACCAGCCTTGACTGTGGGACGCAACTTACTCAGCTTTTAGGGTCGTGAGGGGGATCTTCTTATCGATGACTATTTTATATTAAAGTCTACTGTGTAAGAGAAGCCTGGGGGGAGCTGTTTGTGGGCCCCATCAGGTGTCCGCCGCTGAGTGAGGCAGGCAGGCCCGGCAGCTGAGGCTCCCAGGGCAGGGACGCCTGGAAGCACACGAGCTTTCAGTTCCTTCTGCTTGAGACGCCACCGGGCAGCCCCAGGTTCCCGGGTTTTGTCCAGAATGAGTTTGTTCCTGCCACCCTCTCAGACAGAAATCTGGCTCCCTGGGCTAGTCCTGAAATGAGGCCCCCGAGTAGCTCCAGAACAGGTCCCCCACCTCCACTGGACTGACCCAAGGCTGTGAAGTCACCTCTGCTTCAGCC
This sequence comes from Leucopleurus acutus, assembly GCF_964270905.1. Classification (NCBI taxonomy): domain Eukaryota; kingdom Metazoa; phylum Chordata; class Mammalia; order Artiodactyla; family Delphinidae; genus Leucopleurus; species Leucopleurus acutus. The sequence goes on from NC_139158.1 coordinate 8,286,826, forward strand.
CGCAGCTGGGTCTTTTCCTGCCACACTTTATTAGGAAGGTAAGACAGACTCTGTGTACAGGACACATCGGTGTCAGGGGTGAGGGACTTTCTACAAGGAGGCCCACGGCTGGAGGAAGTGCTTTTGTCCACCTGGTGCCTGGAGAAGAGCCAGGTGCAGCCCACTACTCGATTCCTTCTTGCTTGTCTTTGATGGCCACCTGAGGGGGAGGAAGGAGGTGGCGCCCTGAGCTGGAATGGCCGGGTGAGGATGTTGGGAACGCAGCCTCAGCCTCCCTGACCAAGGGCTGCCAGGACCTTGGCCAGGGGCCCCAAACGGTTCCAGGCACTGGGTAGCCAGCACCCCAGGGACCCTCTAGCCAGCCCTACCCACCCCACCATGACTTCCCTGCAGCACAGGTCCTGCTGCCTGGGGTGGCAGGGAGGCGGGGGAGTAGAGGTGCTTCCTGGTGAGCCTATGACTGACAGACTGAAAATCTGACAAGCCGTGGCTCTTTCCCGCTCTAAATCGTGTCTGGACTTTGAAGCCCCCTGCGTGAGATGTGACCACACCCATCTGGCCTTCTTGATGGTGGTACCCCACGATAAGATGAGCTGCCCCCAGACAGATAAACCACAGGGCAGCGGCACCACAGGGAAGAGGCTTGGAGGGACAGCCCCAGGCAGCAGGCCCCTTGCTTCCACGGGGACCATGAGAGCACAAAGGGAGACCCTGGCACTGGGTGAGGTCCCACCCTGGGTGCAGACAGCAGGCCCCAGGCCTCACCTCCATGACCCCTCAGTCCACACTTCCCAGATGCTGTGGTGTACACCCCTGTTCCGTCATCACCTCCGCCCAGCCCCCATTTCCCCCACTGAATAAATCAGAGGAAACAACCCAGGGATCATCCTAGGTGTGGGCATGAGCACGCTGCAGCTGTGGCCATACAGGCTGGCGTCCAGACTGACCCCAGCCCCTCCGGCACACCCAGCTCCTCACCCGGAATCGCTCTTCCAGCAGGGAGAGCTCGCTGATGAGGTCTGTGATGGCGTTGGTGAAGGCCTCCTGGGGGCTGTAGTCCGGTGTGGTCTGCACGCGGATGATGATCTTGTGTTCCAAGGGGTGGGGGACTTTGTAGCCAGCAAACAGCACCTGTGGGTCCTTCAGCAGCTGCCTGAGACACAGGGATGGGTGGGGTGGGGGTGGGTGGTGAGCCTAGGGCCCTTGGGGCTCCGGCCCCTTGTGACCTCCCAGGCCTTCTAACCAAGGGTCTTCCCGTTGGGTTGGGGCCTATAAGCAAATGCAGCTGCTCTCAATCTTTAGTTGTTTGTGTTGTGTGATGTCATTGTCACCACCCCACAGCCCCTGCAAAAATGTCCAAGACAGACATGTGAAGAAGATACAGCATGTGGGGACTCCTCCCATACACACACCTACATCCACGAGGATCAACGACCCTACCTAGTAAACACAGTTTCCAGCAACCTCTTCCCTCAGGAGACGTCAGGGACCCTCAAGGGCCCCAAAGAAACCTCCCTAGGCATTAAAATCCAGCTAGTGTTCAGGAAAAAAAGTCCCATTCCCAGCCCCAAAAGAGCATCTGGCACAGCAAATAAAGGCAGCAGGGGGAGAAGGCCCCAGGCTCTGAGCACTTAATAAAGTGGAAACGGAAATCCTCTGGGCAATGCAGGCTGGCAGCTGCCGTCCACACGCATGGGGTCCTGGTCCGCGAGGCTACGGGGAAGCGAAGCCTGAATCGTGAGCTGTGCCCTGGGCGTGTGGGGGTTTTCTCCAGATCAGCTCCCTGAAATGTGAGCACTGGGGCGGGGGGGGGGGGGGCTGGCACAGGTGGGAACACTGGGCTCACACAGTGGGGAGGGTGGGGGGCAGCAGGGCCCCAGGAAAGCCTGGGTGCACCACTGGCTTGGCGCTGGGCAGGAGGCAACCACAAAGAAGATGGGCAACTCCGTCCCCTACTTATACCAGAAGACCGGACAAGCTCCTGCCCACGGTCTCAAACATGCAAACCTGGGAGAGGCATGGCTTCACTGATGGCACTTTTCAGCAGCGAAATGACAAGTCTCTGGCCAATCCTACTGCTGGCCACCTACCAGGCCAGGACTTCACCGGTGCTAACACCCACCATCCAATTACCAGGAACCCACCGGGGCACCGGATGACCACACAGGCCCTCTCCCACTTCCTTCCCTTATTCTACTAAGTTACAATCTCTGGCACACACATCTTAGAATGCCAGGTGTCACTGAGGTCACTGTCACAAATGGGGGCGGGGTGGGTGGCCAAAGCTGAATGCGTCTCCGTGCTTGTGAGCACAGAGCCCCAAGCAGGCCTTCTTTCCTGTGGCTCGCTGCACATTCTCCTCCTTTAGTCAGATAACTGAGCCAACGCAGGAAAGTGGCTACGTGAACAGATACCGGTCACTGTCATTTTGAAGAAAAGGTACTGGGATGTGTGAATTCCTAGAGCCAGCACCCAGAAGGACTTCCTGGAGCTCAGAGAGACTTGAGAACATCTCCTGGAACTTAAGCTTGGCCTCTCAAAGAGCAACATAACCCCCAAAAGCCTCTGACTTGGAACTTACGATTTAATGATGTTTCCTAGCGTATGGTCTTCCTTGTTGATGGTGAACAAACAGGCATTGGGTACCTTGGTGTCCTTGTTAATGGTGATCCTAAGGGAGAGGCAGAGGCAACAGGTTGGTGGGGAGGGCCGGGGCTTCCCTCCTCCCCGGAGTCTAAACCCTGCCCTTCAAGGCAGGCTCAGGTCCCATCTCCTCCTGGAAGACTTTCCCATCTCTTCCTCCCATAACGTCCTCTGTGACTCAGAGTAGCACCATGGCTATACCCCAAACCCAGCCACGCCTGGCTCTGTGGGACCCTCATCTCACCTCTGGACTACTCCTTCTTCCTAAAGCAGAGCTTCTCAACCTTGGCACCACTGACATTTTAGGCCAGAAAATTCTTTTCTGTATGGGGGCTGTCTGGTACACTGTGGGGTATTAGCAGTACCTCTACCACTAGATGCCAGGAGCATCCCCTTTATGACAACCAAAAATGTTTGCAGACACTGCCGAAGTCTTCTGGGGGGGGCAAAATGGCCCCCGGTTAAGAACCACCGCTCTCAAGGGAGAGTGAAGTGCCGGGCAGGGGCTAGACCGCAGAGCAGAGCCCTGGATACCAGGCAGCTGAGAAGGAAAAGCCAGCGTTTAAGACGGTCTTCTTTGTGCTGAGCCCTGGACTAAGCGCTTTACATAAATACCTAATTTAATCTCCCCTTAGAGAAAATTCTGTGATTTAATACAGTAATGAGCCCATTTTCCAGATGAGGAAAGTGGGCCTCAGGCAGACTGTCACTTGCCCAAAGGCACAGAGTTCTCAAGCGGGGGATCCAGGAGCCAAGTCCAGGCTATCTGAGCACTGGATTACATTTCCCTTCACCTGCAGGCAATGAGGCGTCACTGGAGGCTTTACACCGGCGAATGAAGGTCTGGTGTGAGTCTCAGAGCCATCATTCTGGCTGCAGCAAGGATAAAGGTGGTGGGCGGGAAGACGAGTGAGGGGGGCTACCAGATCCCAGAGGAAAAGGACTTTGGAGCCAGACACACTGGGTTCGAATACAGACCGGCCACTTTCTGTGCTCCTGGGAAAGTTACTTAACCTCTCTGAAGCTCGGTTTCCTCATCTGCCAAATGGGGAGACTCACCAACACCTAGGACTGTCTTAAGTTTGGCAGACTCAAGTGTGAAGCGCTCTGTAAAGCTAGAGCAAAACCTTCTGTCCCCCCGGCAGCGGACGGGGAGAGAAGCCCCAGAACCTGCGGGCGCTGACGGTCGAGGGTCCGCGACCCTCTCCCACCGAGGCCGGCTCCACTTACTTCTTCTCGCCCTCGAAGAGCAAGAACGACTCGAAGGCGGGAGGCGCGTTCATCCTACCGTCGCAGCAGCCTCCCAAGCCTCACACACAGCCACCACCCCCTCCAGAACTCGACCTATATAACTCGACCACTTCCGGGTTAGCGGCTGCTTCCGGATTATGCCGGTAGTGCCAAACCCGTGTGAGGATCGGTTCGTTGCCCTCTATCGGTCTGGAGGATCTTGCGCAGGCGCGAGAAAAGCCTGCCGGAGGGAGAGGGAGGCTGGCGGCTCTGCGCATGCGTGAGTCGGGAAGGTCCTCTCCTGGGCTTACCTGCGGGCATGTTTTGACTCATGCTCCTAACGCTGGGGGCAGCTCTTTTGAGACATCTCTGTCTAGGCTAAGCCGGAACCGTGAGGTCTTCTCTCTGCTCCCTTTGCCCCTTGATCCCTCTTTGGAAATGTGCCCTTGGAATACATGGCAAGAGGCTCTTGAATGGAGAATGGAGCCTTGGGTTAGTGGGCAGGTGTGACCAGCCGGGGCAGAAGAAGCCTCCCCTGGGCTAGACTGTTGTGTATGGATAATCCACCTGCCAAGGCAAGCTGCTACAAGACTCCTGGCTGGGTTGTTACTGGTTTACTAGGTGGGCTTGTAGCCTAGCGAGGTTCTTGTTAGGGGAGCAGTTGGGTGAGGGCCGGGGAGGAGGCAAGTGTATGCTGGTGGGGACAAAAAAAATGTTGCCTGCCATTTCAATAAACAAAGAATGTTGCCGCCATCAAGCCATCAGCCCCTGACGGTGTGCCCTGAGGGGAATTCAGGATGGAGAAAAACAGGATACTGGCCCTAGATAGTTAAGATGCATATCTAGGAATCATTTCAATGCCCAGATTCTTTCATCTTCCGAAGAAAACTGCTGAAATCATTAACTTGAGATGTCTGTCTTTTGTGATTCGCGGTAATCTTTTGATGTTTGACTACAAGTGTTTTGTTTGTTTTTCAGCAAAAAATTCCTATATATCCTGGCTCCTCCCTTACCTCTTTGGAACAGTTCCGCAGAGCAATTTGAGAGGCTGTCTCCCAGGCTATTGTCCTCAGTAAGGTCCTCGATAAAACATAACTCGCAGGAACTTCCCTGGTGGTCCAGTTGTTAAGACTCTGAGCTTCCACAGGGGGCACAGGTTTGATCCCTGGTCGGGGAAGTTCCGCTTGCCGCTCACTGCGGCAAAAAAACCACCCAGAAAACAAACAAAAAACCACCCCCACAACTCGCAGGAATTCCCTGGAGGTCCAGTGGTTAGGACTCGGCGCTTTCATTGCTGGGGCCCAGGTTCGATCCCTGGTCAGGGAACTAGAATGCCACAAGCCACGTGGCACGGCCAAAAACCCAAAAAATCACGCATAAGGCGCTTCTCTTGTGGCGTAGTGGATAAGAATCCACCTGCCAGTGCAGGGGACACGGGTTCGAGGCCTGGTCCGGGAAGTTCCCACATGCCGCGGAGCAGCTAAGCCCATGTGCCACAACTACTGAGCCTGCGCTCTAGAGCCTGCGAGCCACAACTACTGAAGCCCGCGCGCCTAGAGCCCGTGCTCCGCTACACGAGAAGCCACCGCAATGAAAAGCCCGCGCACCGCAGCAAAGAGGAGCCCGCTTGCAGCAACGAAGACCCAACACAGCCAAAAAATGAATAAATAAATTAAAATTTAAAAAATATATTTTTTTAATCCCACATAACTCGCAACTTTTAGGTTGTGCGTTTTTGTTTTTGTTTTGTTTTCAGTCAACACAGGTATGAGAGGAACTTGAAGGGATAAGTGTATGAGTCGGTTTTGGTTGGTTGATATTTTGCAGACTACAGCTTAGCATAAAAGTCCCACCTGAGCGGTTTGAAGCAACAGGGGCTGGGGTCTCAGATTAGCTACTGAAGCCCTAACAGCTTTCCAGCTGTTTCTTCAAGGCTGGGGAACAGCTGAGGAGCCCCCAAGGAAATCTGGAGCTTCCCCCACCACTTCCCGGGAAGGACTCTTTCCTACTTAAGCTTTGAGACCTTGGGTGAGAAAATGTCATTTGCTGGAGGCCCACACCAACCTTGACTCTCCAGGCCAAGTGGGTGGGGGCCTCTTTAACTGCGGAGGAATAGAAGGCAATGACAGCAATGATGCTCCTTCACCCGTCTGAGTCATCCTGGGAAAGTTTGGGCCAAGGATGCTACTGAGAAATAAAATGTTGCCTGCCTTGTCAGTAAACAAAAGATGCGCAGCTGTCAGCCTTTGCAGCCCTGCCCCCAACGGTGAGCCCTGAGGGAACTCAGGAAGGAAACAAAGAATATCGGCCAGCTAGTCATCATCAGACTGCAGCCAACCCCAAGGGTGCAGCTTGATGAAACGCAGGATGTGAAAACACGGGATACTGGCCCCACATAGCTGAGGTCCATATCAAAGGAATGATTTTGGTGAGCCCAGACTCTTACATCTTCCCATACAAAGAAAAGCGCTAAATTCCTTAACTTGAGATATCTGGTTTTCTTTAATTAACATTAATCTCTTGATGTTCAGACTACCTGCCCTTTGTTGCAAAACTCCTATATATCCTGGCTCCCCCTCACCTCCTCAGAGCAGTTTTCTCGGGGTTACTTTTTTTTTTTTTTTCGACTCGGGGTTACTTAAGTTGCTGCCTCCCCGGCTTGAAGTCCGCAGTATGTCCACCGAATAAAACATAACTCTCAACCTTTAGGTTGTGCATTTCTTTTTTCAGTTGACACTACTGAGAAAGGAAGGGGGCAGGGCACAAACTTTAAAAGAATGACATAGCCTCTGAGGACGTAAAGTAGTTAGAACTGATTAGGCCCAAGATGGCGAAGAATCTACTTCCAGTAAAACGTGAGCCTCATTATACGCTCATTGCAATACGTCAGCATGTGCTAAATGACATACCCACAGGCACCATGCCAGCTCTAAGGCCGATCATAAAAGGCCAAAAAGTGGGTCACAACTCCTGGAAATCTCTGCTCCTTCCCTAAATAGTTGGAATAATCCTCCTACTCATTAGCCTATGAAATTCCCCTCCCCCTAAAAACTGACAACCCCATACCCTGGGGCCTCTTGCCTTCTGAGTTGGCCCACACTCAGTCTATGGAATGTGTATATCCCTGAATAAACCTGCTTTCACTTTACTGTGGCTCGCTCTTGAATTCTTTCCTGCAAGAAGCCAAGAACCGATACTTGGCGACCCGTCCCAGGAACTCACCTGAGACCTGGGACCTGACCATCCTCTTGTGCCCCACCTTTTCTTGCAACACTACCATTGCCAGGATTGCAGGGACCTGGCGGCGATGAGGCTGGCCTGGCCTTAACTGGGCTACGGGACAGGATGGGGAGAGGATTTTAACTCTGAAGGGGCTTCCCTCCCTGCCACTGTGGAAGTCTGTCCTCTCTAGGGAGTTCTGGTCACACTTGCCCTTTGATTCTCTGACCAACATGAGATCCTGAGCTCCAGAAGTTGTCAGCCCCCCAAAGAGTTTTCAGCAGCTCAGTTTTGGTGTGCCCCGAGAGGAGTCCCAATGGCCATTCCCGTCTTCTCCTTAGTCTAAGGGAGACAGGTCTGCCTGGCACCACTGTGGAAGGGGCGGCTAGAACATGGGGTGCTAAGAAACATTTTCCAACCTTGGAAATAAGGGGAAGGGGGAGTGTGTGGCATATCCCAACAATGCCATACTGGAGCACTGTTGAACAGGCCTGACCAGGGGTTATTTAAATATCTAGGGCAGGGCTTCCCTGGTAGCACAGTGGTTAACAATCCGCCTGCCAATGCAGGGGACGTGGGTTCGAGCCCCGGTCCGGGAAGATCCCACATGCCGTGGGGCAACTAAGCCCGCATGCCGCAACTACTGAAACCCACGTGCTTAGAGCCCCTGCTCCACAACAAGAGAAGCCAGAGCACCACAACGAAGAGTAGCCCCCCCACCCGGCTCACGGCAACTAGAGAAAAGTCCGCACACAGCAATGAAGACCCAACGCAGCCAAAAATAAATAAAATGAATAAATAAAAATTTTAAAAAAGCATACATTTAAAAAAAAGCAGGGGTTTTAGAAAAAACAAATAAATAAATAAATATCTAGGGCAGAGATCGTCAAAATGTGAGGGCTCCGGGACCAAATCAAGCCTGCCACCTGTTTTTGTATTTAAAGTTGCATTGGAATATGCCATGCCCGTTGGTTTCCTCATTGCCTGTGGCTGCTTTTGTGCTACAAGAGTAATGGTAACCAAAACCTGCATGCCTGGGCCTTTGCCGAAAAAGTTTGCCAATCCCTAAGCTTGGGGAATGGACCTGTGTTTGACTTTTTTTTTCTTTAAGAATTTATTTCTTTTAATTTTTTATTTACTTATTTTTGGCTGCGTTGGGTCTTCGTTGCTGCGCGGGCTTTTTCTGGTTGTGGCGAGCAGAGGCTACTCTTCATTGCAATGCGCGGGCCTCTCACTGCAGTGGCCTCTCATTGTGCAGCACAGGCTCTAGGTGTGCGGGCTTCAGTAGTTGTGGCTCATGGGCTCTAGAGTACAGGCTCAGTAGTTGTGGTGCACGGGCTTAGTTGCTCCACAGCATGTGGGATCTTCCCGGACCAGGGATCGAACCCATGTCCCCTGCATTGGCAGGTGGATTCTTAACCAGTGTGCCACCAGGGAAGCCACCTGTGTTTGACTTTGAAATTTATTATTCAATTAGAGCCCAGACGTTGAAGTCACTTATTAACTTGTAGGTTTCCATCCCATAGAGAAGGTAGTTCCATCAACCAGTTTTGTATCTAATATCACAATCTTATTCCAACGTTACTCAGACTCTCAAAATAGTCTATGAACTAGCTTTGCCAAACATTCATTTCCTCCTTGGAGTGTAATAAATCTCTGATACATGTTCATACTCTATACATTTTTAAAAATAAATTTATTATTTATTTATTTATTACTTTTGGCTGTGTTCAGTCTTCGTTGCTGCGCGCAGGCTTTCTCTAGTTGCGGCAAGCGGGGGCTACTCCTCATTGCGGTGCGCGGGCTTCTCATTGCGGTGGCTTCTCTTGTTGTGGAACATGGGCTCCAGAGTGCAGGCTGAGTAGTTGCGGTGCATGGGCTTAGTTGTTCCGCGGCATGTGGAATCTTCCCAGACCAGGGCTCGAACCCGTGTCCCCTGCATTGGCAGGCGGATTCTTAACCACTGCGCCACCAGGGAAGGCCCATTCTATATTTTTGAAACAGGAGGGAAGGAGGCAGGGCACAACCTTTTAAAGAATGACATAGCCCAAGGACATGATATAAACTGATTAGAACCCAATGGGTCCAAGATGGCGGACAAGTCGACTTTTTCCACTAGACCTTCAACCTCAGTATACGCTCACGTCAGCAAGCTAAATGACACACCCACAGGCGCCATGACAGTTCCAAGACCAACCATGAAGATCAAAAAGTGGGCAGTGGCCCAACTCCTGGAAATCCCCGCCCCTTCCTAAAATAGCTGGAATACTCCCCCCACTCATTAGCCTATGAAATTACCCACCCCTATAAGAAATGACAACCCCGTACCCTGGTGCCTTTCTCACCTTCTGAGATGGCCCACACTCTGTGGAGTGTGTTTCTCTCTAAATAAATCCACTTCTTACCTATCACTTTGTCTCTCACTGAATTCTTTCTGAGATGAGACATCAAGAACCTGAGTGTCATTAAGTCCTGAAACCAGGTGTGTGATCTCAGTTGGAAGACTGTGGGTCTTGGCAGGGTCAAAGTCCCAGCCGTGTGGGTTCAAGTCCAATCTGAGGTGCACAGTTTCATTTTTATGAGTCATTTTTAAAAACATATTTGAAAATTCTACTTTGACAAGAATTTCCCAAGAGAAGGTTGGCGGGAACTTGCCCAGATTTCCTACGAGTTGGGCCCAAAGGCGCATATGCTATGTGAGCTGGGCCCACTCAGGGCTTCCCGGGGTGCCTGCCCTGTACTGAATGCCAGCCCCCTGGGCTGTAGGCCTCTGAGGGCCCAATCAGACCCTCAAGACATCTGAGGCATCTGCCCCAGCCCCGGACGAATAACAGGCCTGGCGATCCTGGGGGAGTGGTGGTGTGGAATCCCTGGGCAGGTGGAGGGGGTGACCTCCAGTACCTGCCTGTACTGAGGGCAGGCAGGAGTCTCTTCTGTCCCTCACCTTTTTCCAGGTGGCTTCCAAAAAGAATGCGGCATCCTGGGTTGTAGGTAGCTCTGCCTGGAACCTGCGAGGAGAACCTAGGGGTGTTGGTACCCACGGAAGAGGTGGGGGGCGGAGCCAGGCACTTACTCATTTAAATGCCCCTCTGGCTGCAGTGGCCGTGCCCACATCGAGATCCACTGGAGGAAAGGGTGGCGGGTGCTGCCAGTGGGCGGCTGCACGTGTGCAGTTAAAATCCACAGTTCTACTTGCTGCAGCCCCTGTAAGTGCACACCCAAGTGTACACCTCTCTTTCCCCTTCCCTCCCTGCCTTGGGGGTCAGGAGACCCAGGGTCCATACTTCCTGACCATGAGGTCCTTGAAACACAAGATCCAACAGGCAGGAGGACTGGTGTGAGGCCCTAAGGAAGTAGCCAGAGAAGCAGCGGTCGGTGATGGGGGCGGGGGGGAGCAGGCTCAGTCACCCTGGACCTGAGCCCTGGGCCAGAAAGGGTGAGGGGATGCCTAGCCCTGTGAAGAGGCTCATGAGGCCCATAGGATGGTAGCATCATGACCAAGAAGTGATGAACATCCAAGGGATTGGGTTGGTGGGTTGTCAAGGCTGTGACCAGGAGAAAAGGTCGATAGGGCCCCCAAAGCCATGGGGTACAGGGGAGCGGGGCAGCCCCCTGCATCTGCAGCCCCCTTTGCTTTTCTATGCTATCCCTCAAAGAATCCAGCATGCAGCCTGCCCAGATGGTCCTGCCCCAGACTCCGGCTAGTCAGCTGGGTCAAGGGTCCTGCCTGTGACCTGGGCCCTTGGGGACTGTCCCAGGTCTGGGATTCACAGGTGAGGCTCTGAGCTTGGTTGAATGAGAGTTTTAAGAACGTGCTGGAAGACCCTGTCCCTTCCCTGTTTTGTTAATTATGTTGAAAGCTACTGTGTACCTAGGGATGGATTCGGAGGAGAGTGGGGAGGTGATGACCAGAGGAAGCCTTGCTTGGGACGAGGGGGCTGGCGTAAGGGCCACTGCCAGGGCCAGGCCATGTGGTTTGAGGTTCTGAACCTGCCCCCACTTGCAGTCTTCAGGACACTTGGAGGAAGGGCCTGTTTGGGGGCTGCCAGGAGGGGCCAGCTGGTGAGACACATCAGGCTCTGTAGCCTGTGGGAGACGGATGAGTGGGACCCAGGGGTGTGGCAGGGACAGCAGGTGGGAGGAGAAAGCAAGTCCCCAGGACGGGGGGAAACAGAGCAGGGGCAGTGGGGATGCGCAGAGACTGTGCTGGCGGCCCGGTGCTTGGCCACCCCCACCCGCAGCTGACCCCCATCTCGAGATCCCAGAGCCTCCACAGTCATGGCAGGTTTATTGTGGGCAACAGAGCGTCGCGATGCTCTCCCAGGGAGCACAGCTGTGGCCACGAGGGGAGCAGGGGTGGTGGTGGCCAGGAGCAAAGGGGGTGCTGAGGTCCAGGCCTCCCTCCTGCCTCTCTGGGTCCAAGAAGCATCAGTCCATCTGGGTGTGGACCACCCTAGAGGGGGCTTTCTAGCTGGGTCCACCCTGGGCAGGAGAGGAGGGACCCTGGGGAGTCTGGGCTAGTGGCAGTGATGGCTGTGGGGTTGGCGGGGAGCAGCCAGGCCTCACAGAGGAGCAGGAACCCCCGAAGTCCCCTGGAGATGTCAGGTGGGTGATGACGGGCCAAAACCGTATCAGCTCTGGATTTCCGGACCCCCTGGCTCCCCCAGCTCACTCAGCCCAGGAGAGACCCAGGCCGTGCACCCCAGTGAGAGGGACCGAGGTGAAAAGCTGAGAGTGCACGGGGGTCTCCCAGCACCTGGCGGGGCTCAGCGCATCGTGCGGGGCGGCCTCATGTCTGCAGCTCCAGGACGCGGCTGGGCTCCAAGGGGGGGGAGCCAGCTGGGCTGGACCTATGGGCCTCCCGGAGGTCCTGCAGTACCTGGAGCAGCTGGGCCACTGGGTCCTCGGGGGCTGGAGGCAGATGCAGGATGAGGGCAGAGCAGGTAGGGTCGCGCCTGTCTGGAAGGCCGGAGGGCCCCTGGGAGGGAGGCCCCACCCACCATCCCCGACAGGGGGCTCAGGTGGGAAGCACCTACCTCCTCCGGGACCCGTGAGCACAGGGCCTGCCTCTGGGTCCGCACTCAGCTGTCGGTGCTTCTCCCTGTGGGTGAGGACAGGATGTGAGGGCTTCTGGTGCCCTCGCCCAGAAGGCTGGGTGACCCAGGGTGGGCCTCCTGAGCTGGAGGGGGCTCCTGGGGGCAGGGGGCTGCTTCAATGTACAGGAAAAAGTGTGGACCCAGGTCTCGGCCCCCGGTCGCCTCCCGCTTCCGCCGTCCAGCCTCCTCCTCTGGTCCCCCCCCAATCCTCCACCTCAGCAAAGGTGGATCAGCAGAAGGCACTTTGGAAACCAAGCTTGAACCGTGTCACTTCCTTTTCAGAGGGCCCTTGGGGAGAGATGCAAGCGGGGCCTGAAAATCCCCTCGTGTTACCTGGCCACAGAATGAGTTTCATTCTTATGGGAACAGGAGACAGGGACATTTTAAGCACGGCTCCTACCCGGGGTTCACCAAAGGTCCCGGGGTCGCTCAGGTACAATCCTGTGCGCTTACTCGGAGGGATGGTGGGCAGCCTCGCGGACCCTGTGCTTGAAGCTCCTTATTTAGGAACTCTGCTGGCTCGGCGCCTTGACCATCTCCCTGATCTATTCTGGATAAAACAGATCAAACTCCTCCTCGTCAGCTGCCTCCTAGGCCCTAGAGGGTCGTCTGACCCCTGACCCCTCTGCTCACGTGCTTCTTCCGCTCTTACTGTACGAGGATAAGCCTGTGTTGTTTAGGCCACCAAGCGTATGGTAATACGCTACAGTAGCCACAGGAGACAAACCCTAGGAGAGCTGGGGAGGAGGCAAGGAGGATGCGCGGCGCCCCTCCAGGCCCCGGGGGCAGGGGTGTGGGAGAGAAAACTGCCCCCTTTCGAACAGACTCCGGGAAGCAGTGCTCTCAGGAAGCGATGGCTTTAAAATATCCCTGTGCTGAACCCGCACCCGACCAGAGATTCTGAGTCAGTGGGGTAGGGCCCAGGCATCCTGTTTTTAAAAAGCGTTCTGTGTTCGCTAAGCTGGAGCCAGGGCTGAGAACCACTGAATTAAGTGAGTTGGCTGAGGGCAATGCTGGTGCTCTGAGGGCACCAAGGGAGGGCTGGGCAGATGAGGGGGCCGGGCCAGCCGGGGGCACGGAATAGCTACAGCCTGACCCTGGGCTTCCACCTTCAACCTAAGATGAGCCAGCCTCATGCTGCAGAGATCCAGATGCCCTCCGGTGTGGCTGCCACAGGCAGGAAGGGGCAGAGCCTGATTACGAGGGAAGAGACCAGCCACTGCGGAGGGGCCCTGAGCCCGAATCCCGGCTCCAGCACCCCCCAGCACATCCCCCGGGGCTTCCCAGGCTCTGCCGCGTGGGACTCGCTGCCCCTGCACAGGCCTCCTCACCGCAGCGTGGCCTCTACGCCCAGCAGGTGCCGGTAGATGAGCTGAGCCTCCAGGTCGTGGTCGAGAGGGTCATTCCACTCCTGCAGGGTCACCCGGGACCGCGTCTTGTCGCAACCCAGATCTGGGGGCAGAGAGAGGACAGAGTTACAGGCAGGCACTGTGAGCGCTTATGTCCAACTTCCTGGAATGCAGATGGGGAAACCGAGGCCTAGAGAGGGCAAGGGACGCACTCAGGGGCCCCCAGGGCGGAGCTGGGCTGGGGGCACAGCTGGGAAGTCTGGCCCAGGGCCTGCCTGTGGCTCCCCACACTTCCAGGGGGCAGCCCCTCATCTCTCTCGGGTTCAGCTCCTGAGCCGTGACTGCAGGATGTGGGAGTTGTGCAGAATACAACTTAGGGAGCTGGACCACTTTCTGGAAGATTCCTGCCTGGAAGGAAGCAGGGAGCAGCCTGGAACTGTGAGATCATGGTGAGGGGAGCCGGGGTTTTGTGCCTTGGAATGAGCCGGCCCTGCCACGTGCTGCTTTACAACCTTGGCAGAGACGCCTGCGTTTGCTAAGCCTCGGTCTCCTGCTCCACAAAATACGGCTGCCCAGCCCTGCCTCGTAGCGCCCTGGGGAGCCCCACTGCACCGATGACAAGGGTTACTGTCACAAGGCTACAGCCAGAGGCTGCAGGTCAGGTCAACCAGCCAGGGACGCCCTCGTGACAAGCTGCCACTGCTCAACCTCAGAGCCAGGGCTGGGCTACAGCAGGTGGGCCAGCTTCTGAGGGCCTGGACCCCACCGGGCTCGAGGGTCAGCCTGGCCTGCAGGCCAGGGGCTCCAAGTGCTGAGTCTCCTCTGTGACTGGGGTGCAAGAATTTTGTAAAGCAAAGGGGACTTCCCTGGTGGCACGGTGGTTAAGCATCCGCCTGCCAATGCAGGGGACACGGGTTCGAGCCCTGGTCCGGGAAGATCCCACATGCTGTGGGGCAACGAAGCCCGTGCGCCACAACTACTGAGCCCGTGTGCCACAACGACTGAAGCCCGCGCACCTAGAGCCCGTGCTCCACAACAAGAGGAGCCACCGCAGTGAGAAGCCCGCGCAACGCAACGAAGAGCTCGCCGCAGCTAGAGAAAGCCTGCGTGCAGCAACGAAGACCCGACGCAGCCAAAAATAAATAAATTTATTTTAAAAAAATTTTGTAAAGCAGATAGGGATAAGGAAGGAAGATCTTGAGCATTCTAGAACTTTACTGTCCAAGAGGGTAGCCACTAGCCACATGAGGCAATTCATATTTAAATTAATTGAAATTAAAATAAATTCAAAACTCAGTTCCTTGGCTGCACTAGCTACATCACCAGTGCTCAATAACCACATGTTCAGGCCCGGCACGTGCACAGTATTGGACAGTACAGATACACACCATTTCCATCATCACTGAAAGTTCTAGGAGAAGTTTCTCTCTGCCATCCCTCCAGTGCCCAAGGCCCAGGGTGCCCCCAACTCACAGCTCCAGTATGGAAATATGCAAATTAGGGGGCTGTCTTCAGCCCTCATTAGCAAGGAATTCCTAAAGTGTGTTCCTTGGAACACTGGTTCTGCAAGAAGCTCATTCACTGGGCCAGAAAAGTGGTCCCTGGCAAAGGAATTTGGGAAGTGCTGGGCTACATGGTGTCAGGTATGGGATTCTAACTCATTTTCAGGCCTCCTCCAGGGCCTCTGAGGTACCCACATGCATCACACACATCAAGTGGCATTTCCCAAACCACCTGGTCACAGGACCCTTTCTGCCCAGAGCACCTGCGGGGCCTGGTTGGCCTCAGGTGAGTGCCCACAGGTGCCCAGGTAGCTCCCCGCCAGGCCAGCGAGGCGGGGCTCCAGGGGCCTTTCGGGGACAGACGCAGTGCCATGGGGCCCTGGCCTCCATCCCACCTGTCTTGTCCCTCTGGTGGCAGCAGCTCCACTTGTCCCCGCGGAAGACTCCAGGGTGGTAGGAGCCTAGCAGGCCGGTGTTGTTGATGCTGACCTTCCGCAGTGCAGACAGCCACTGGTTCAGCTCGTTCACACACTACAGGGGGCGTGGGGGGTGGGCACTGATAAGAGGTCACCTCCTCCAGGAAGCTCTCCATCCTTGAAGCTGTCCTGTCTCTCAGGACTACACAGTCCCTGTGAGCCCGCTCGGCAGCTTTGGGTGAATTAGGAAAGGCTGCCCTTTCTCCAGACGGATGCAGCCCGCAGCTGGCACATGGCTTGGTGAGCAGAGTGTGGGCTGGATTTCAGCCACCACTGGCCCCCTCGGCCATGCCCGTGGGCAATCCACAACCTGCCAACTATATGTGGTGGCTCTGCTGTCACCACTTTTTCCCTGTGGCTCTAGACTGACCCAACAGGGAGTCCTTAGAGGTGGGGCCCGTGGGATGGGTCTGTGACCTCCCACCCGTGCGCCCAGGACAGTCACTCGGGGGAACAAAGCACGCCCCCTCCCACTTCACCCTCCTCCTTGCTCAATGTCCCTGCTCCGGTGCTGCCTATCAGAGGTCCTCCCTGAGCACCGCTTCTGCTACACCCTCACTCTGTCCTTTCCCCGTCTCTCAGTCTCCACTGGTTCCCGTTTGACATTTTAAATATTTATTTATGGGTCCATCTTCTCCCCTGGGATGGAAGCTCCACGAGGGCAAGGACGCTGTTTTGTCTGCCACCGTAACCCCACCATTTAGAATAGTGCCTGGAACCCAGAAGGTGCTCAATAAATATTTTTTAGATGAATGAATGAATGAATGAGTGAGTGAATGAATGAATGAATGAATGAGTAAATGAATGGATTAATACGTGAACAGAGGAGAAAGGGACTTGAGAGTGTGCACCCAGAGCCACACACTCGCATAAGTGTGTGACTGTTATGTGTAGATACACACACACACACACACACACACACACACACACACACACACACACAGAAACACACAAGCAGCAACTCAGATACTTGGAAATACAGTTGCCAAAAACATGCACAATGTGAAGCTTCAAGACGTGGGGACACGCCAGTCCACGCACCGGACCACACCCAGACCTACGTGCGGGTGCCAAAGCAGGGCCACGCAGAGACATGGGCACGGCCTCCCAGGCACCCAGCCCCCAGGAGACACACACGCCGCACTCACGTCAGATTTCACACCCCTGCTGTGCCTGACACGGCCGACAAGGGGTGGGAGGCTCACTCGATCCTCATTCCAGCCCACCCAGGCATTCTCCCACAGTACCCCTATTTGCAGGTGCCCCCTCGGCCTGGCCCACACCTTGCACTGCAGGTAGGCGGTCTGGGACCTGCCCGCGTCGTCCGTATAGATGACCTGCATGACGTGGGGGCTGCCGAAGCTCTTCTCCTCCACCTTTTCTGCTGCCCGGATGTGGGCAAGCTTGATGAGGGTGCTTTTCTGGGCGAGAGGGGGAACAGGGGAGAGGAGGCTCAGGGTCCTAGCCGGGGTCACTCCACTTCCTATCTCTGGGCCTCAGTCTCCCCTTCTGCAGCATCAGGGGTTGGTGTTGGGGATCCAGAGTGCCTGCCCTCCCAGGAGCCTACTCTGAGAGTGACCTCAGCCAGGACAGAGCGCAGACACATGTGCCTGGCCTCTGTGGGCTCCCAGCAGTCCTGGGAGGTCTGAGCTTTAGCAAAGGGCCAGGAAACGCAGCTTTCCGGGGCTGGAGAGCACTGCCTGCTGTGGACCAGGCCCTGTGCCTTTGCACTTATTTTCCCAACTCACCTTTGTTCTCGCAGGCCCTAAAGGTCACATCCCACCTGCCAGACCCTGCCCCACTCCTGCTGTCATCGAATTTGATGAGATACAAATGGGACAGACAGAAGCTCTGGACCTAAAACGTCCATGACCCTGAGGGACTCCCAACCTGCTAAAGCTGAACTACGCTGCCAGCGCCCAGACGCTGTTCTCCTTGCTTCGGGAAGTCACCAGCGCCCTTCAGCATCCGAAGGACCAGTCCCCACGGCCCTCAGGCATCCAAGCTCACCACCCCTGCTGGCCTCAGGGACAAGCAGAGAGGGGCAGTGCCATCTCTTGGGAGGAGTGGGGAAACCTGGAGGGGAGCCCTGAGGACCCATGTCTGAGCTGTCTCTGGGTGGGGCTTCCCAAAGGATAGAAGGGACAGTCCAGAGGAGGATGTGCTGCGTGTACTGGGGTGTCTGCTGGAGATGAGGCAGAAACGAGGCAGTAGTGCGGGCGGTGCTGCACAGGGGGATACACGGGGGTGCCCAGAGGATGGCACAGCTCCGTGCCTAGGAGCGGAAAGGGGCCCAGAGCAGGGTGGGTAGCCAGGCTTTGCCCAGGGAACCCGAGGGCCGGGCAGCTGCCCAGAGCGAAAGAAGCTGGAAAGTGGGAGGCCTGGGCTGAGGGGCCACCTGAGCTCCTTCACTCCCTCTGCCCCCACCCCAAACCGCACAGGGCTGGTTGGGCATCCCTGGAGACCTTCCCCCAGATCCTGGCTGACTGGGGGTTAGGTTGGCCCTGCTAGGGGGTCAACAGGTCCATTCAGGAAGTATGCGCTCAGCCCTTTTTGGGAGCAAAGTGCTCAGGAGAGGCCAGCCCAGGGGACGTAGTGTCTTCAGTAATACCACTGGTCTAGATCCTGCTCTGTGCCAGGCTCTGGACCCTTAGAGAGCTCATCTCATCTAATTCTCAACAACCTGGTAAGTAGGAACCATTATCTCCAATTTACAGGCCAAGACACCAAGGCTCAGAGAGGTTGACACACTTCCCCTAGGTGCACAGGGCAGGAACCCAGGACGCCTCTCAGCCCCTCTCTGCTTCCCTGAGCTCCCAGTGCCCCATCTTCCTCATGCACCTGACCTAGAAGCCAGGGCTAGACACTGCAGCCGCTGCCCACACCAGGACCCCCTGAACAGAGGACCTTCTTTCTCACGGGTCTTAAGTGACCTTGTGGCTGACACCAGGAGCCTGCATCTGTCTGGCTTTCTTCTGATCCCGGTGGACCCTGGGATGGGCTCCGAGGAAGCGAAAGGTGCCTCCAGGGTGTTATAACCCCTCAGAGTGCTGCTTGCCCTCATCCTTCCTTACCCACCTTGGAGCTGGGTGTCTTGGCAAAGCTGAGGGCCTCCGTGGTGAGGGAGAAGTGGAGCTTCTTAAAGGAGGAAGACATGAGGGGGCCCTTGCCCTTGGTCCTGTGTATGAAGAGCGGCCCCTCCTTCACCAGCGGCGCCTGCAAGCTCAGGGCCCGCTGCAGGTCCAGCTCTGTAGGCCAGGGAGGGAAGGTGACAGGTGAGCCCAATGGAGGGGAAGGAAGGGCGGACCGAGGCCGGGGACTGGGGCGGAGCAAACTTCAACAGCAGGTTGTGGGTGGAGCTGCGAGAGGCACTGAAGGGGGCGAGGCCATGGGACGGGGGGGGGGGGGGGGGGCGAGGCCATGGGACGGGGGCGGGGCAAACGTGATCGGCGGGTGAGGGCGGGGCCGCACGGGGAAGCGCTCACCCTCTTTCTCCTGGATGTCTACCAACTTGGTGATGAAGTCCTTCAGCTGGGCCACGCCCTGGCGCACCGTGGGCTGCAGCGGTTCCATCCAAGCCTCCTTAGCCCTGGAAGCTGGTGTGTCCATGTTGCCCACATTCTGGACCGCCTGGGGGTTGACAGCAAGAAAGGCCAGGCTCTGCTGGGTCAGAGGCCGGGCCACTGCCGCTCCCCCCACCCCCACCCAGTCTGTACTACTCCCACTGTAGACACGGAGGTTGAGATGGCCCAGGCTCTGCTCACGGGCCTACTCTATCCCCACTGGGGGTCAGGGGTGAACGATCACAGCTTGAGACCTTTCGGGGACTTACAGTTGAGACCACTTGGGCCCAACCTGGTGACCTTCCTCTGCAGATTTAACAACAGATTCTGCTCCACTGGGTACCCTGGCCCCAACCTGGTGCCAAACACATAAGTGCAGTCTGGGAGTGAGTAGATCTGGGGGTTAGAAGACTCCAGTTCACCCCTGACAGGCTGTGAGGCCTTGGGCGACCTCCTGCTGTGGACCTGTTCCCTTATCCATGAGACTGGGTGACCATGAGAAAGCTCTGTAGACTGTGAAGCGCAGTGTCACATGAGGGTACCGTGGCCTGCCACAAGGCTTTCCTCGAGCCAATGAGGAACACACGGCAGTCCAGGCAAGGACCCCTATTCAGCAGCCAGCTAAGCACCTCCCGCCAGCGTCCACAGTCCCGGACCTTGGCCAGCAGGAGCAGGGTGCGGCTGGTGCGGGCGTCCGCGTGCCGCTCCCGCAGGTGGAAGAGCTTGGGCGCCATGATGGCAGGAGAGATGAAGCGCAGGCACAGGAAGCTGGTGACGGCGATGAAGGGCACGTTCTGGAGGGGTGAGCGAGCGTTGGGGGCTGGACTCCCCTAAGCCTGGGCTCTGACAGCCCCTTTCCCTTTGGCGCTGTCCCCACAACTCCGCATCAACTTCCCACCCCGGGCCCCAGCCCCGCCCTCGGCTTCTAACCATCAGGCCCTTCCTACCACATCTTGGGGCTCCACCACTTCTTTTCCCCCCACTTTCTCCCCTCCGCCCAGTCCCACCGGCAGCGAGCGCACCTCGTCCTGGGCGCTGGGGAAGCGCTCGCGCACGCGCCGGAAGAGCTGGCGGAAGGTGGCGCGGACCACGGCAGGGCATGCGCGAACCGAGCGACTGAGCGAGCTCAACAGCGTCCCCAAGTGGGCGCGCAGCGTCTGCGCGCTCTGCTCCAGCACTTCAGCTTCGGTCTGCGGGCGGTGCAACCCGGAGCACCTGAGTGAGCCCGGGGCAGACCCGCAGAAAGGTCGACGTCAGCGCTTGCACTCATGACTCGGACAGGGGCACCCGGAGACACAGGCGTAGAAAGACATCAGCCAAGACAGGGACACAGAGACCACGCCCAGGTGGGCAGTGCGGACGAAAGGTAGACCAGGCAGAAAGAGCACTTAAACACACACTTGAAGAAAGGGCCTGACTCCCCGCACCCCCCCCCCCACCGCGCCTTCAGGGATCACCCCTGGCCTCACCCTACATCCTTGACCTCCACCTTGCTGGGGTCCAGCTCCACGTACTTCTTCTCCTCAAACACCCTGTCAATGATGGGGCCCAGGACGCCGTGCAGATACCGCATTCCAGCCACCTGGGGGCCACCGCGAGCCGCATTGGTCCCATCTCCCACCTCCTGCTGCCCGCTATCTTCCTCGCAGCTGGCCTCCCAGCCACCTCGGGCATCTATCCACCCAGGATAGAGCCAGGCACACAGGGGAAGGTGGCTCAACAAACTGCAGCTACATGAATGAATGAATGAATGAATGAGTGAATGAGTGAATGAGTGAATGAAATTCTTATCCTTAAAGGGCCCTGGACGGGAGACAGAAGAGTCAAGTTTAAGTTTCAACTCTGTCTCTTAGCCTCTCTGAACCTCAGTCTCCTCATCTATAAAACAAAAACAATATACTATGCAAACTCACCTTCAGAAAAGACTCCATGGACTTGGAGGCCAGAGAATTGCTTCGAAACAGGGTGTTGGCCTCACCTACGAGCAGAGGTCCCCAAGGGTAGGGGGTTGGCAGAGGGACAAGGCTTTGGGGAGGAGGATGGAGGACCTTGGGGCTGGGGGCTCTGTGCTGGATGCTCAGTAAAGAGCCTCCTGGCCACCTCCCAACCCAGCACCCCACCTCTGCCTTTTGCTCTTTCTTTTGCCTCCTAATCTGACCCTTCTCCCTCCTTAATCGGACCCATCAGCCTCCTACAGGAGGACTTTGAGGTTTCTCTCCTCCCAGCATCCCTGGAGTCCTGGGCTCTGGTCCCCCACCATGCCCTCAGACCGGCCACTCCCTCCCAGGCCTCACTGGTGCGACCCAGCTCTAGCTGAAAGAGCAGGTCCAGGAAGTCTTTGGCCAGTCCCTGCCCCAGGAAAAGCTTGAGCAGGGTGGTGGCCACGTCCTGGCGGCATTCCGTGCTTGTCGTCTCCTCGATGAGTAGGATCAGCTGCCCTGGGCTCTGCGGGAGGCAGCAAGGAGAGGTGCAGCTGCAGGACGCACAGGGGAAGCCAAACCCTTCACTCTGAGGACCGCAGAGGACCATGGGGAAGGGGGGGCACTTTCCCAAGGGACGGAGGGGCCCTGGGCACTGGCTGGTGCCTTACCATCCTGACAACTCAGGTCTCTGCTCTTCAGAGTGGGTTTAGAAGGACAGGGAGGACACACGTACTGTCCCTGGACCCTCCCACCTTCCCCCAGGGGCCCGCTCACCTGGGTGCCCAGCTTCACCTCATGGCAGAGCAGCTGCACCAGGGGCTGGTAGCAGCCGGAGGGCAGCACCATCTCGTCCCGCAGCCGCACCTCCAGCTGCAAGGAGCCCAGGTTGCCCCTGGAACGGGCAGCCTGTGACCTCTCCACCAGGGACCCAGGCTGCCCGGGGCCGTGCCCCCTTCCCCACTGCCTCCGTTTTCCCTGCGGTCTCTCCGTGCGTGCCCTCCACCGTGGTTCCCTACACTGCCTCCCCTCCCATCTTCTGCCCAGGCTGTTCTCTCCGTTTGGAAAGCTTTTCCTGCCTCCATCCTCCATCCGTCTTCAAGGCCTGGCTCCCCGCCACCTCTAGACTCCTGTGTACTCTAGGCTTCACCCATGTGGACTCTCCAGCCTTGAGCCTGTCAACTCCCAGAAAATAGCTCCCGCATGTATATATTTTACACTGGAAGCAAATCAGATCCCCAAGCTTCAAAACAACCTGCCAGGGGAAACTGAAGCTCAAACAGGGTAAGCACCTGGCCACATCAGACCTAACTTCCAAGCTCCCTTGCTCTGACCCTTCTAGGGGAGGCTGATGACCAAGGCTTGACAGTCTCTACGGCCCCCCGCTACCCGCAGCACAGCACGGCTAAGTGACACGTGGCTTCTAGAAGCCATCAAGTCTGCCGTGGCTGGTTCTGTGGAAATGCCTTGGAGCTGGACACAGGCGTGTGCCCAGCCCCTGCCCTGCTGAGGGTGGGGATGGGGGGGCCTGGGGCCTCCTGTGGAGAGACAGAGCTGAAGCATCCGAGGGGGGGGACACTGCTGGTCCTCCACTTCCGGGCTAAGTAGTGGGCAAAGAGGCCAGAGGGCTCCCTTGATAAGGCTGCCAGATTTACCAAAATAAAAATACAAGACACTCCAATAAATTGAGTATTTGTAATATAAGTTTGTCTCAGATATTGGATGGACATACGCTAAAAAATTATTCAAGGTTTATCTGAAATTCAGTTTTACTGAATATCCTGTATTTTATCTGGTAATCCTATTCCTGGAAAATTGGGAGGAGCTATGGCTCAGGGACACTGCCTCAGAGCTCTGGGGACTTGAACACTGGGCTAAGTAAGGTCTGCAGAGAAACCCTTAAAGGGAAGGTATCTGAAGGCTTGTTCTAGAATCTGCCAGAAGACAGAAGGCAGGAGACGTGTATTGCCTTGGAGCTCTGAGGGCAGGGCTGAGTCCAGGACTGTGAGAAAGAGGGAAGAGGCGGGATCCGGCGAGATGGAGAAGGATGCTGGCCTGGTGGGCGAGGGCCACAAGAAACCTGGGGCGGCATCACCCACCCGTTACCAGCACACCTGTCTCCCTGCTGGCGCCAACGCTCTGCCTCCTGGGGCCCAGAGCCCGCCAGCCCTGCCAACCCTGCCACCGAGCCACGGGCACTCACTCTTCTCGCCGACTCTTGGACTGGTCGGGCTGCAGCCGGAACCAGCCCTCCTCCTGCTGGGCCGCCCGGAGTCTCTGGACATTGAACACCACCTGGGGGTGGGGCAGAGGCGTTATGGGTCGGGGGACATCCTGGGGCTGGGATCCTCAGGTCTCTTCCTTGCCAACTACTGTTCTTTTAAGAGGGGGTACCTTCCGAGGGTCCCTGAGCGCCAGTGGCTGGCTCTGGGGAGTCCCGGGCCTCCTGGGGATGGCCGGACAGGATGGCCGGGAGGGAGGCCGGGCGGGTGTGGCCTGAAGGGGCAGGGTGCTCACTTTGCCCAGGAAGTCATTGCGGCTGACAAGGTCCCAGTCCCAGGCCTCCACACACAGCGCCTCCGCCGCCCCCTCTTCCAGCTCGAATTCAAACGTCTCATTCCAGCGTGGGTAGCGTGACTTCTTCACGATCTGCCCAGAAAGGGGTCAGCGGGGGCAGGGCTGATGCCATGCGGCTCCCCAGGCCCAAGGACAGACCCCCCCACACCGCACCTTCCCCGCAGGGGTCCTGATGCAGCTTCTTCTCCTCGGTCCGGGCAGAGGCCCCGAAATAGCAGAGGTAAAAACTTCCTGTCCAAACCCCTACTCGGTTCTCAAGTGGGGAAATTGAGGCCCAGAGTGGGTAAGGCACTTGCCCAAGGCCACACAGCAAAATGGTAGCAGGTTGCACTGAGAACCCCGGTCTCGACATCCTCCCCGCTCAGGACTGAGCTCACCACCCTGGCTGTTCCCCAGAGGTGAGAAAAGTCGCGTGGGCAGCTGTTGGACTTTGCAGATTAACCGCAGGTGGGCTGTCTTGGCCCATCTGGGCCAGGAGTGAAAGGCGGCTGAGGCCACAGGAGCTGGCACCAGAAGGGCTTGGACCCACCGTGCACTCTCGGAGAGGTGGTCCCGCTTTTCTGAGCCTCCTCTGTAAGACTGCAGGCCCAACCTGACCTCCCAGGTGATGGTGAAAACCCCCCTGCCCCCTCCCGGTCCCCCAGCCTCCTCACCGAGGTCTCCTGCGTCCGGCCGTTGTAGCGCACTCGGACAAAGGGGTCAGATGCACCATTCCGGTCCTTGGGGGCTAGGTCCCTGCGAGGGAGGAGAGCATCCACTTGTCACCAAGCGTCCCCTGGGCTAACACCCCGCCACTGTGGGGTAACCCCACGCCGGGCTGGAAAGGCCTGGGCTCATCCTGGGCCTGGCCAGCTGGGTGGCTGTCAGCCTTCCAGCCGTTCCCACCATGGTCACCCCATGGACCCCTGGGGTGGGGGCGTCCTCCAAGGCTCCTTCTGACTCGGCCGCTGCAGGTCGGCCGCTGCACCTCCTCTGGCGGGCGGGGCAGGCAAGGCAGGCTCAGCCCTGGGTCAGCCCGGGCCAGGGGCGCCCCCCCTCCCCCTCCCCCTTTCCAGGGCAAGGGCCACCTCCCTGAGGCTCCGTTTCCGCATCAGTAAAATGGAGAAGATAATCCCTTGAATTGAGATGATGGGCTTCTAGAAGGCCTGTCCCCACAATACCCCCCTTACTTGAGGGAGGCCTTGGTGGGCGGCCCCGACCACCATCCTGCCCTCTCTCCACAAACGGTCCTTTAGGAAGCCCAAGGCTGGCCGCGGTGCCCCCAGCTTAGAACCCTCTGGAAGAAACTCAAAGCCCAGCCCCATTCCCCTCCCTGGAAATATTATTTTCTGCTCTTTTCCGTCTTTTCCATTTTATGCCTCTCGTGACTGCTTTTCTTTCCTCCTCAGAACTGTCTAATAAAATTCCAGAGTTTCGCCTTGAGAATCTGCCCAGAAAGATGAGGAGGAAATGTTCTGTTTCTGCCACGAAGGCAGCTCCTTATGGGGGTTGGAGCCAAGGAGCCTGGGGGACGAGTGCCCTCACACGCCAGACAGAGGGCTGACTGACCACTGCCCTCCTCTCCCACCCAGGCACTTGCTAAGAGGAGGCCGGGCTGGCCCAGCCGTCGTGTCCCCGACAGTCTGGGCAGCGTGTGTGCACGTGTGTGCGTGTGTGCGAGTGTGCGTGAGCGTGTGAGCATGCGGGTTACAGAGAGCCTGGCCCGGGCGAGGCTGAGGAAGGAGGAAGTGGGTGAGCAGAGGCGTGGATGGCCCGCGAGGATGACAGAGCGTGAGGGACGTGACTGTGATTCTGCCCAAGGCCAAACCTTTTCCAGCTGGCCCTGCCTCTTCCACATACCCGCCCCAGGACAGAAAATAAAGCCGGTGGAGCCGCAGGCCTCATGTTCAGGAGGGAGGTCTTCCTCCCAGCGTGGCCAGCCACCCCGCGGCTCCTCCACAGGTGGCGCCTCCAAGGGACGCAGGCGGAGGCTGGGGGCCACCGCCTGCTCCCACCCCAGAGCCAGGCAAGCAGCCGGTGGGGGTGAGTTGGAGCCAGACAGGAAGGTGCTTCTCATGGAGTGTATGTGACTCACACTCAGGCCCAGGTGGGAGTGGGGCCTGCAGCTAAAAATACCCTGCTAGGGGTGGGGGGTTCCCTGTCACAGGTGACAGGCCCATCTTCCCATCCAAGTCGCTGTCGCTCCTGGAGAGAACCCCGCCCCTCCCATCTGGAGGTTTTCAGCAACTCCTTCCAACCCCCCCCCCACCCACCTCACAAGTGGGGCCAAGTTCATATTGAAGATAAAGCCAGGGAAGCCCAGTCTTGGCACTGGGGCTGTATGATCAGGGTTCAGGGTCCCCTGTCACCCATCACCCCCACTGCTCTAGGATGCCTGAATTTCCAGCATTAGAACATCATCCCTTCCCCTAAGAGACACAGCCTCCTGAGTGGGGTCACCTGGGAAACGCCTTCAGGTCAGAGAAGCTGCCCCCATGTGCCCAAGAGCCCGCTGTCCAGGGAGGAGGCATGGGGTCAGGAGGCGGACTCGGGGAAGAGGAGGCCCAGCGTCCACAGTGGATTTCTCTAGTTGTTTTGTTTGTTTGTTTGTTTGTTTGCGGTATGCGGGCCTCTCACTGCCGTGGCCTCTCCTGTTGCGGAGCACAGGCTCTGGACGCGCAGGCTCAGCAGCACGGCTCACGGGCCCAGCTGCTCCGCGGCATGTGGGATCTTCCCGGACCGGGGCACGAACCCGCGTCCCCTGCGTCGGCAGGCGGACTCTCAACCACTGCGCCACCAGGGAAGCCCGGGTTTCTCTAGTTTTGTGGGGCCCACTGCCTGGTCTCCCAGGGCTCACCTGGCCTCCAGCACAGAGCAGCGCAGCCGGCAGGCCTGGGTCCCCAGCACCACTTCCAGCCGCAGGTGGATCTCGCCCTGCACCTCCTCATCAGGGTCGACCTCCGTCAGATGGGCCCATCCACTGAAACCTGAGGGGCCGCGGCTCAGCCAGGGCGCTGGCCCTTCTCTCTCAGCCCCTCCAGGCACCACGGGCCCCTGCACAGGCCCCTCGGAAGCCTGTCAAGCTCCCACGAGGCAGGGGCTGCTGTCCCCAGTGACAGATGGGGAAACTGAGGTTCAGAAGCTGAACAACAGTGGTTAGAAGAGCCTGGGTCAAAGTCCAAGTCCTCACCCTTGGGCCACGCTGCATTTGGTGGCCCTGACCCTGACCCATCCTGGGATCGGCCTCTCTGCCTCAGTTTCCTCATCTCAAAACAGGGGGAGAGTGGCTCTCGCCCAGGGGTGCTGGGAGGAAGGCCTAAGCCCAGATGGGGGTGCGACGAGGCAATGGCATCATTAGGGCCACTGGCCCCCAAGGGGCTGGCTGGGGCCACAGGCAGGACGGGCCTCAGGCCTGGCAGGGGCCAAGAGGCTCCGTGAGTCAGCAGACGCCCCTGCCCCCAGGCCTGCCCCAGCCTCATGGACAGGAGCAGGTGTGTGCCGGGAAGGCCCCTTGAGAGTCACAGGGGCTCCGGCAGCAGAGTCTGAAGCATCTCAGAGCTCCTGGTCTGAATCTTCATTGGCAGATGGGGACTCAGTCCAGAGGAGGCAGCACCACGTCACACGGTGAGGCTAAGGCAGGGCTGACCCCTCCAAACAATGTCCGCATCCCCAGAATCCTCCAAGGCGCTCTCCAGCCTGGCCCCGCTCCAGGCCGACCCCTCAGACTTAGGACACTAGGACCCAGGCTGAGGGGACCCCGTGGGGTACAGAGCCAGCCAGATTGGGAGGAGGGGTTCCCACACCTGGGCCATGCAGCACAAAGAGGCCCCTTCCTCTGCCTGCAGAGGCCTCAGATTCCACCACTAGCAGCCCCTCTTTGCCCTGGGGGGATGTGGTCCCAACTGAGGGTGGGGAGAATGGGGCACAGAGGCCGGGGTGCAGGAGTTGGAGAGGGCCACAGGCCCTTCTGGGGAGGGTAGAAATGGCTTTTCCTGAGCATGGGGGCCTGAAGGAGCCCAGAAGAAGGGTCTCATAGTGGAGGATGGGCCGGGGACTAGGCAGACAAGTGGGGGGCCAGGGAAGGGAGGCCAGGGGAGGAAAAAGAGTGGGCTCCCTCCCGGGATCTTACCCTTAGGGTGAGTAGCCAGGGTGTCCCTGGTAAGGCAGACCTTCCCGATGACGTCGTCCCGGCTGGAGGGTGGAGAGGGAGCCAGAACTGGGCGGGGCTCGGTGCGGAGCCCAGGACCCCCTCCCACACAGGTCGGAGCCCCTGGCGGGAGCAGGGAGACTGACACTCCAGTCACTTACCGGAGCCCACGGAGCCAGACCCATGACCCTTCTGTAGGCCCTCTCATGGGCATGGGATATGTTTCCGCACGTGGACTGACACACATGCCCACAAACATGCCAAGCTCTTCTCTCCAGGGGCCTGTTTCCTAGCTTGCATCCCCGCGCACACACAGCCCGGTGCACGTGCACACGCGTGATGTGGTGGGAGCACAAGGAATCCACACACACATACACAGACACCGCACATCCAAACCCTGCACCTTCCAGATCCCCCCGGGCTCCCCCTCCCTCCAGGCTGTAAAGAGGATGCCGTGACCAGCAGTCCCAGCAGTGAAATGGGCCAGAGAGGGACAAGTGGTGGGGTCTGGGCCCCAGCTGAGGACTGGGGTTCCACCCACCTGAGGGCATCCTCGTCCATGACGTAGAAAGCCACCGAGTGGAAGGTGGGCAGCAGGTGCACCTGATACTCCTCGCCCCAGAAGGGGCACAGGGTCTTCCACACAGTGGCTGTCCTGCAAGAGAGGACCCTCAGCACTTGCCTGGGCCGCCCGCAGGCCCCGGGCTGGGACAAGGCGGGGCTGTGTGGCTTGAGCCCACCTTTCCCCACAGCTGCCTCCATTCCCGGGAGAAACTGCTCTGCTAGGTGATGATTCTCCCTGTCCCGGACCCACCGTCCATCACCAATCATTCCCTCCTGACCTTCCTCTCTGCCCTGGGTGGGGCACAGGCTGCATCTATCAGGCCATTTTCCATTGGGGGAAACTGAGACCAGAGTTGGCAGTAGCTGGCCTCAGGTCACACAGCAGGACAGTGGCAGAGCCAGGACCAAAGCCTCCCCCTGGCCCCTGATGCTGGACAGACTCACTGTAGAGGCAGGGGGATGGCCAAGTTGACTCTGGAGACAGAGTCCTCCTGGGGGCTCTGAGAGCCAAGGTCTGGGTCCTGACCCACAGAGGTCCTGTATGGGCAAAGCCTCACCCAGTTCTGGCCGAACCCCCCAGGACAGAACCTTCATCACATAGGGCTCAGCAGGGTATGTGGATGCGGGGAAGCTGCAACTCCCCAAGGACCCAGATGAAGGCTCAGGGGATCACCTTCATCCCAACCAGTTCTTGGACAGGTCACTTGAACTCTGGGGCCTTGGTTTCTCTGTCTGTCATTGAGACAATCAGAGCATGCATGTCTCCCCCCTCATGGTGCCCATGCTCAGGAGAGAATCTGGAAAAAGGCGTCTGCAGTGAGAAGAACTGTGTACGGCAGCCTTGGTTCTCAATCAGCAGAGGACACCCAGATGGGCAGAAGAGCTGAGCTGAGCTTTGGCCATGAACTCTGAGGCAAAGGCCTGAGTGAGAGAGGGGACCAAACAGCAAAGACCCTGCCGGAATCATGGAGCCCATGGAGAAAGGGATGCCCAGGGGAAGCGGCCCTTCTGGACAAGTTAGTTCTTCTGTAAACAGGATGTGACCCTATTGTACGGAGCTCACTGGAAGCATTGAACGGGCTGGAAAAGGTTTCTCACAGGGCCTGGCAGAGACCACATTCCCTAAGTGACGGCTGTGGTAACTAGTCATCATCATCTGTCCCTTCTGCGGGTTGTAAAGAGTGACAGAGTCGGGAGAGGCCCTTGCCTGAGCACCCAGCCCACGGTAGATGATCCCTCCATGGGCGTTAAGGTCAGCAATTAGCAAGACTAGTGGGTCTTTCTTACCTCCCAGCAGGCTGTTAGGGCCTGATGGGCTCCAGGGGATCAGATGCTCCAAGCCCTCGCCACGCAAATTTCACACACACACACACACACACACACACACACACACACGCGTGCGCGCGCCAGATGTATGAGTTCAAACGGGCCCGGGGGCAGCCCATCTCACTCACCCTCGGGTGGGGGTGGGGCGAGGGCGGTACCTTATGATGGGCTCGTGGTCCACCTTCACGATGCAGTAGGGATCACTGCTGCCCGTGCTGCAAGAGACAGGCGGGGAGGGGCTGACTGATGGGGGGGCCGGCCGTGGGCACCCCTCCTTCCTCCTCCAGGGGCTCCCAGCGACCCCAGGAAAAAGACAGTCAAGGCTGAGGCACCAGGTCCTGGGCTGGGACCCAAAGATTCCTCAGGCAGGAAAGTACCTCCACCCTCAGTCTGGGAGGGGGCTGGTGAGGCAAAGGCAGGATCGTGCGGCAAGGCTCCCCTGCCTGCTGCTTCTCCAGCTCGGGCGGGTGGGGGGGGGGGCGGGGGGGAAGGTGCTTCTCCTTCCTGCTGGCTCCCACAGCGCCCCCACCCCGCCCCGCCCCAGCCAGGGAAGATAGAAACAAGTCACAACAGCCTACCCCCAGCCAAGTCAGCCCCTCACTCTCTCCGCTCAGACTTGCTTCCTCCAGTGCCTCCCGCCTGGACTGTCTTCCCACTCCTCCCAAGACCCCTCCTCAGTCCCCTTCACTAAGAGCCCTCTCCTGTCCCAGAGGCCCGGAGTGAGGGCTCCCCTGCCATACCCCTGCCAGCCCCCTCCCTGGCACGTTTCCCTCCATCCCAGCACTGCTAGCTGCCTCCCCTACCCGTCTATGAGCTACCTGAGCGTGGGGACCACTTCTGTGTTGACAGGATCCCTTGAGTGTTTGTTGGATGAATGAATGAATGAACGAATAAAACCATTGGCCTCAAGCTCCCAGCCATCTGGAAAAGAACGAATGGGCCAGGCAACCCAGACCGCTTGGTTCCTCCTGTCTCTGTTGGTGGGGAATTGATTCCTGGGGTTGAGGGCAGCACCGGCCTGGCCCAGGGCCACTGTTGGGCAAGAAGCGGGGGTGGGGGGGGTGGGGGGGTGGGGGGGTGGGGGGGTGGGGGCGGCCTGTCTTCAGAAGTGCCCTTCAGGCCTGGCATCCATAAAAAGGAAGTGTATTTGCATGTTGGAGGTTGGGGAATTCCAAGCCCAGCTTCCCTTCTCAAAAGGGGATCTTCCGGCAGAGGAAGCTACTGGAGACAAACATCTCCAAAGGTTCTCCTTACACTGATGGGAAATGTCTCCTAAGACTGGGCACTGCCCACTGCGCAGCTCAATGAATGAATCCCTACTGAACAGTGAGGTTTGGGGCTCCTGTTGCAGGCGGGGTCACTGGGGTGGGCAAAGGCCTGCAGGCAGGAACAGACCTGCAGGGCAGCCATGAGCTGGGGGGCTGGATCAGAGGGGTGGAAGGGGGCAGTGTCAAGAGTGGGCTGAGCCCAACTGTGGCTGGCCCAGCCTGGCTCCTTGTGGGGCCTCTATATTTGGGGCCTTGGCAGTCTCCAGGCTGTGGAATGGGGAGGATCAGGGTAAACCCCAAAATAGCCCCGGGCCCGTCCCCAGGGCCACTGGGCGTGGGAGCCAGTGGGTCACTGGTCACCATGAGACTCAGCTCCTGTATGGCTGACCCAGGCACCCAAGGATGGGAGGAAGCATGACAGAAACAGGTGGGCTCTGGAAGCTGTTGGTGATAGGGTGCACAGCTGTGCTCTGTGCCCTTAAGGGGACTAAAAACCTATGAGTGGAAGTGGCCGGGAGGCAAGTGGTCACTGTGTGATGACGCCCTTCCTCAGAACTGCCTCAGTCAAGATGGGTCACCATGGATGGAAGTGAACTCCCCGTCCTCAGAAGCATGCAAGTCCCAGCTGGAAGGGATGCTGCTCGGGAGACAAGCTGGGGCTGATGAGGTCCAGTGGGGCAGGCTCACCACCCCCCATGCCTCCAGCACTTGGGGAGGGTCTCCTGTGATCTCCAAACCCCCGCCATGCCTGAGCCAACGCTCTGCGTGGCATTTGCAAGGCTTGGTCCCCACTGAGCGCCCCCCGGCAAGCTTGCAACCTGGGTCCAGCTCGGTTGGCCTGTCAGCAGCAGACTGGGTTTGAATCCTGACTTCTCCCCCTACTGGCTGTGTGGCCTTGGAAAAGGACTTTCCATCCTGAGCCGCGGTTTCCCCATCTACAAATGGAGCATATCTACGTTATAGGGTTAATAAGAGGATTAAATGGGAAGGTCCTGGACACATCTGAATCTCCCCTACTGTGGACCAGGCGTCCCAAGGGACCTGGCATGCCAAGACGAATGAGTCATGGTTCCTGCCCTTAGAGTCACGTGGTGCAGGCAGCCCACGAAGAAGCAATTGCTATCAAGGGCTTCGTCCTAATTCCAGCTCACCCGAAGTGCCAGAAGGCATGGAGCAGGGGCAAGGAACCCTGCCCAAGGGCACCAGGGAAAGTCCTGAAGAGGAGTAGAAGTTTGGAAGAGGTTTTAAAGGGTGAATAGGAGTTTTCCAGTGAACCCTGAAGGGGAGTCCTTGAAGGCAGAAGACTCACACATGTGCAGAAGCAGGGCTGTGAAGGCCAATAGCCCAAATGTGAGGGGCTGGGGTGGCGGAGGTTCACAGCTGGATTTAAGAGATGGTTGACGGTCAGAGCTGTGCACACCAGCCTCTGTGCGGAAGGCAGAGGAAAGGAGGTAGGGGGAGGTGAGGAGGCAGGAGGGCAGGGCAAGGAAAGAGATTCTGGAGGCAGAACGCTCAGAACTTGGGGGCCCCTCCCCTGGGGATGGAAGCACCTGGTGGTGTCCCTCAGCTGTGCAGAGGCAGGGCTGGGCAGGGAACCCGGCACCATGGCTCCCAGGTAGGCAGAGTCCACAGTTTCACCGCCCTAGGCTGGTGAAAGCCTAGAGTCAGGCACTAGGGCCAGCGCTGCAGGGATGGGGAGGGAGGCAACAGATGGAGGGGCTGCTCCTCCCAGGCGCCACCAGCCAGAGGAGGCCAAGCTGACCTAGATACCAGTGCCCGCATGGGGGGCGCTTAGATGCTGGGCCTGGAGGCCGAGACCCTTCTCAGAGCTCATCTGCCTTCCCACCTGAGAGACCACATTCCCAGCTCCCGCCCCAACTCCCCCCCACGCAGCGAAACCCACCTTGAGACAGCCCGCCCAGCACCCTCCCTCACCCATTGCCATGGCAACTGCTGAGCCAGGCCTCCTCAGGCCCAGGGGGCCTTGAACTGGAACTGCTCATGGCGCTGAAAGTGCTGGGAAACTCACAGAGGCCACTGTGCGCGTGAGGGAGATGCCCTTGCCCCGTCCTCCTGCACCCCACTCCCCAGTCCACCACCTCTCTGCATCCGGGAGCTCTCTGAGGAGCCCGGGGGTGGGGAGGCTGCCAGACTTTGGACCATATGCTGCCTCCGGCTCCCCCGTCCCCGCCCCCTCCCCTAGGCAGCCAGTCCCCTCAAGCTTCGTACTTTCCACCGCTCTTATCCGAGAGGGATTCCCACCTCCAGTTTACAGCAGGGAAACTGAGGCTTTGGGGACAGTGAGCTGCCTAAGGCCCGTGCAAGGGAGCCAGTGATGGGGTTGGACTGCTCAGCTCTGGTACCTATTGAGGAGGGTGGGGGCTTCAGAAACCTCCTCAAACCTGGCCAGGGGCCAGGGAAGGTCCTAGGAGTGCTTGTTAGGAGCCCTAGACTCAAGGCCTTGCTCCGCCACTTGGAGCCAGCGTTTCACGTCTCTGAGCCTCGGTCTCCACATCTGTAAAATGGAATGGTGAGAACGACCTTGCTGGGTGGTTGTGAGGATTAAAGGCAATGGCTCAGGTGAAGCCGAGGCTACAAGAGCAGCTACTACCCAGCCACCCCATCCTGCACCGGTCCCAGCCTCCTGACCTAAGGTCCACTCTTCAGGCCAGGCCCTCCCTTCCCAAATGCACAGCAGGAAGCCCCAGGACAGCCCCTGGGCCCCATGGTGTTTCCCGTGCACTCCCAGGTACTAAGGGTTCCAGAACTACTGAGGAAGACCCCTCGTTTCTAGGGGGGCACCCCACACCCTCCAGCCACACCCCGCTCCCCCCCCCCGCCGGCAGTGCATGGAGACAACTCCTTTTCGATGTCTCCCCCACGCCCAGCTCCTGTCCTATCAAAGCCCCTTCCCCTCTTGAGGGGCCGTTCTCTCCCTCCCTATTCACTAAGGCCCCTTACGGATCCCCGCCCCCTCCCCAGACCCCGGCCCTTCCCTGTCACCCCTGTCCGGTGCTCGCAGCAAATCTCACTGTCCCCATTTCCCTGCCAGTCTCCCACTGCAGCCACACTCGCCACACCCTCACCACTGCTCTACTTGTGGGCG
The DNA here is from genome assembly GCF_964270905.1 of Leucopleurus acutus. Taxonomy (NCBI): domain Eukaryota; kingdom Metazoa; phylum Chordata; class Mammalia; order Artiodactyla; family Delphinidae; genus Leucopleurus; species Leucopleurus acutus. The sequence continues at coordinate 8,320,790 of NC_139158.1, forward strand.
GGCCGTGTGGACCCCAGAAAGGTCAGGCAGGCATAAGGGGCAGCGCCCCTCCCCGGAAAGTTGGGGTTCCCTCCTCCGGCCGCGCTCACATGTCCTTGGCGGGCAGGTTCTTCCCCTCCACGATGCGGATGAACAGCGAGCTGCGCTTGGCCATCGTGGGTCCGCGACGCGGGGTCCTGGCACGGGGGAGCCGGACGCCAGGGTCCAGGGCAGCGGCAGGCGGCGGTCTGGCGGGCGCTGGACTGGGCGCAGGAGGGGCGGGCCCCGCTGGGCCTGGTAGGTAAGCGCGGGGGCGGAGGAATCGCTCCCACTTCATTCACCCCGCCACCGCCCCATGTGAGGAGGGGGGGACACAGCGCCCGGGAGGACCAATCGGAAGCCGGGGCTCCCCGGGGTGGGCGGGGCCGGCCCGAGCCGCGGCGCTCATTGGGCACCTGGGGCGGTTTAGGGGAGGGGCCTGCGCTGAGGGGTTGGGGATCGCAGGCTGGAGCTGAGCGGCGTTGGGCGCCCGTCTAGTCTAGTGGAGCCGTAGGGCCCCCGGTGGCTTGCGCCACGGGTCCTTGTGGGCGGCGGGCGTGGTCCGAGTGCCTGTACCCAGGCGCTCAAGGGCTGTGGGCCCGAGTGTGCTCTGGGAGGCGTGAGCAAGTGCGGGATGCGCGGGGGGGGTCGTGAGAGGAGGATAGCCCTGGCCACCCGAGGCTGACGCTTGGAGGCCCTGCAAAGGAGTAAATTGAATGGATGAAAAATCGGATGAACTTAGTAAACAATAGGAGTGTTTGTGTTAGAGTTGCGTGGACCCAGAAGGAGGTGAAGCCGGACAGCTCAGAGATTTGGGGGATCCAGAGGTGCGGGGGCCAGTCTGAAAGACCTGGATTATTTGGGTGAACCTGCTTGTGAGGAGGGAGCTTTCGCAGTCTCACCTCGTTTACGGCTTTTACATCCCCTCAGTGGGAACCTGGATGAGGCGCTCAGGTTCAGAGAGGGGAAATTACTTGCTGGAGGTCACACAGCTGTCCCCTGGCAGGGCTAGGCCTGGCTTCCCCAGAGCTCCGTGACTGAGGGCCTTTCCACAGGGGGCACGACCTTTCTCCCAGACTTGGTGTCTAGAGCTGAGTTTCTAGAATTGTCCCCCTTCCCAGATCTAGAGGTCACAGTCCGGGGCTGGCACAGCAACAACTGGCCCTGGGCAGCTGGCTCCTGGTGAAGGTATTGCCCCAAGCATGACGGCAGACTTGGGTCCTAGCCCCAGCCCCACTACTCCCTTGCTGGGTGATGCTGGGTGGCTCCCTGAACCTCTCCGAGCTGGTTCCATTTCATCACCTGCAAAGAGGGAGCAGTGACACCTGCCCAAAACACCCAGGACACACTTCGTGTCGGGGTGCCTAGCAGGTTCTATTTCCTATCACATTTTGTTTTCTTTTCCTATTTTGTTATTTATACACTACATGCATGCTTTTCCAAATTCAGAAGGCATTGGAGGTTTACAATGCCTTCAGTGAAAAGTCAGTCTCTCTTCTCTCCCAGCCACTTCCACTCCCCTGAGGCAGCCACTATTCCTGATCCCTTGTGCATCCTTTTGGACAGTCTCTGCCTACAGTGCATCAGTAAACATGTGGTTTTCTTTTTTTTCGTTCACACACAAATAGTAGCTTAGTGGTTACACTGAGAGTTTCACTTTTTTTTATCTTGGAGAGCCGTGCATATCTGTACACAAAAAACACCCTTGTTCTCTTTGCCGCTTACCCAGTTTTCTGTTGTGTGGAGGTACCATCCATCATCTCTTTGATGTCCCCTGCTAGTGGATGAGCAGGTTGCCGCCATCATTTGCTTTCACCGAACAATAGCATGGCTCACATGTCATTTTGCACGTGAGCAAATGTAACCAAAGATAAATTCCTAGAAATGGAATCCCTAGGTCAGAAGACATGTGTGGACGGGACTTCCGTAGGATGTGCCAAATTTCCTGCTGCAGTGGTGGTTTCAGTGCACACAGCCATCAACATACAGGAGAGTGCCAGCTCCCCTGTGTCCTCGCTAGCACGCTAATTATCAATCTGTGACCTTTGGCTAAGTGATCAGTAGGAAAATAATGGTTTCTCAGCGTACTTAGGGCTATTTTTTCAGGTGGTTTATCAAGGTCCTTATCAGTCATCCTCAGCTACTGAGATTTGCCCCCTCTGCCTGTTCATCCTTCAGGCATGCGCCCCCACATCCCTGGGTTTGGGCGAGGCCCCCTGGGGAGTAAGAAGAGGTTTGTTGGCTTCTTGGTAAATTTGGGGCTCACTCCCCACCACCGTGGGCTGTTCTCCCGAGAGCCTTCAGCCTACTCAGCTCCAAGTCAGGCTCCCCTCCCCCACTATGAATTCTAGACCCACGCTGACCTGGTCATTGTCCCCCAGTAACCTCCAGTTTGTCACGAGCGCTTCTGGAATATAGCTTCCAGCGTGGGGCTGGGCCTCCCTTCTGTGCTCTTGCTTCACAGAGCAGACATGAACAGATCAAACCCGCCCTTCTTCTGGGCACTAGATCTTTTTTTTTTTTTTTTTTTTGCTGTACACGGGCCTCTCACTGCTGTGGCCTCTCCCGTTGCGGAGCACAGGCTCCGGACGCGCAGGCTCAGCGGCCATGGCTCACGGGCCCAGCCGCTCTGCGGCATGTGGGATCTTCCTGGACCGGGGCACGAACCTGCGTCCCCCGCATCGGCAGGCGGACTCTCAACCACTGCGCCACCAGGGAAGCCCTGGGCACTAGATCTTTAATGATGCTACTCACAATCCCCTTAGCTTTGGGGGGCCACACTTCCCAGATTTCTGGTTTGAAACAACAGAAACCAATTCGGACTAATTTAAATAGAAAGGGGTTCATTAGAGGCTATTGAGTGTGTCATGGATTCTCCGGGACAGCCAGAGAACCAGGCCCAAAGGCCACACCCAGCCAGGGACAACGCCCCAAATCACACGCCAGAAGCGGCTTGGCGCGGACACCCCCACTGACGCCCTGGCCAGACCCCTCATCTCATGCCAACTCTGGACGCCAGGTGCTGCCAACACAACTGTTACCCAGCCGCACCCCCTGCAACCCCATGGAGCTGGGAAAGCTGGGGTGGCATCTGTGCTGGGAGGGGCCTGCCTCCGAAGATGGGGTGGGGGGAGGGAGGAAGGCCCTGGACAGAGGAAGGGGGTTCAGGTGCTGGGCATCCCAAGGGGTGACGGCAGTCCCTGCAGGGTCTCGAACTTCTCCATGTTGCACCCCAGATGACATCCCTTTAGCACCCACTAGATGCCACCTGGACTCTGGGCACCCACAGTTTTCTCATTTGGTTCTCATGACAACCTACGAGTAGGTGCTGTCATCCCTTTTTTCCCGGTGTTTCCCGTGGTGCCCGGCATCCTGCATCACTCCACTTCAGAAGAAAGGGAGGAGGCTCCGTGGGGGCTGCCGGGAGGGCCTCAGGCTACTGCCCACCCTGACCCCATCCCCACTGACACGCAAGACCCTTTCCTCTGCACTGCCCGGTCCCTGGCCCAGTGTCCTCAGAGCACAGCCTCTGAGCACAGGGACTCCTGGGGCAGAATGGGGTCTACACAGAGGATTCAGCCAGGGAGGCAAGCCGAGCTTCCAGCACTTTCCCAGAAACCAGTCTCTGGGGAGGGGGTGAGTCAGAGGGTGGGACGGGGAGGGGACCTCAGCCTGGCTCCACCATCAGTCCAGACCCTCCATCTACCGGGGGGGGGGGGGGTGGGCTACAGAGGGGATCCCTTTCCTAAGTGGACCACTGCTCTCATTTCCTATTTCCCTCATTCATTCAGTCAGTCATCTGTTTATGTCGTCAGCATTCAAGGACTGGTGCTGGGGATCCATGGGAAAACAAACTGCCCTGAGGGGGTTCACAGTCAAAGGGAAGAGATGGACGTCGAAGGGCAGGTAAGCGCTACAGCAGAGAATGAATGAGGAATACAGAGGAGGGAGGGGCCCAGGATCTTCAAAGAGGAAGTGACATTTGAGCTGGCTTTCAAAAGATGCACAGGTGTGCATGATGGGGTCCAGGTGGGAAGGGGCAATGCTCCCAGTGGAGGGGGCAGCCTGAGCAAAGGTGTGGGGAGCGGTGAAGCCTGGGGTGTTCTGGAAACATCCAAGAGGGAGGTGTCAGAGGCCTATGGAAGCTGAGCCTGCGAGGGCAGATGAGAGCCAGCCAACGGAGGGTCTTGACCGCTGGGAGGGAGCTCGGATGTCCTCCTGGGCAGGGTTCGGAGCAGCAGAGTGACGTGGATGGACTTGGGTGCTGGAAATTCAGTGGGCTGACATTTTGAAATGTTAGCATGTGGGTCTCCTTCCCACCCTGAACTTCCTGTGCCCCTAACCCACGTCATTTGAATCGAGTACCCCTGCCCACATATTTTTAGGGACCTACAAAATGTTTAAATTTCTTTTAGAATCAGAAGGAAGAATGAATATGTACCAACGAATCCAGCCTGGATTGCATCCATCTCTATACCAGAGTGGTCGTAAAATATGTTTTAAGACCTTGACCCACACTAGCAAAAGTGCCTAAGCCTCGTGAAAGTCTTAGTGCTCCTGGCACAGGCCAGGAGGCAGCTCTTGAGTTTCGAAGCACGTCTATGAAATTCACGGCAAATCAGTAGCGTAGAAAGAAAAAAGTGTTTGAATTGCAGAGTCTGGGGTTTTGAGCATCAGAGGAGACTTGGAAGGGCCGGGAGGACCAGCTGCCCCTCCAGCCTCTTCCAGGGATGAGGAAAGAGGCTTAGACAAAGGAGAGCCCCCTGGGTGCTACCCCAGGGAGGGGGTCGGATCTGAATCAGCTGAGATGAGAAGTGAGGGTCTGATCAAGATTACATTGAGTGATAGGAAATTAAAATTTTATTTCTGGATCTCCTGAGCTTGTGTACTGCATGCCTTGCCCGTCACACGGACTATTTTTGGAGCTGCATCAGCCAGGGCTCCACTCCACACCCCAACAAACATTTTAAAATGCACCCAGTGGGGTGTGTGTGGGGGGAAATGAGGGGTGGTCCAAAGGTACAAAGTTCCAGTTATAAGATAAATAAGTCCTGGGGAGGTCATGTACAGTGACTATGCTGTATTGTATGTTTGAAAGTTGCAAAGAGAGTAGATCTTAAAAGTTCTCCTCACAAGAAAAAACTTGCAACTATATGTGGTGACGGATGTAAGCTATTGTGCTGGTCATTTCCCAGTCCATACCTATATCAAATCATTAACCTACAACAAATGTTGAGTGTCAATGATATCTCAGTAAAACTGGAAAATAAATTTTAAAAAAGCCACCCATACCATGTTCCTCAAAAGATTAAAAATAGGATTATCATATAATCCAGCAATCCTACTTCTGGGTATATTTCCAAAAGAAATGAAAACAGGGGTTTTCACACCCTTGTTCATTGTAGCTTTTTTTTCACAGTAGCCAAGAGGTAGAAGCCATCTAAGTGTCCAGTGATGGATAAATGGATAAAGATAATGTGGGGCTTCCCTGGTGGCGCAGTGGTTGAGAGTCCACCTGCCGATGCAGGGGACACGGGTTCGTGCCCCGGTCCGGGAAGATCCCACATGCCGCGGAGAGGCTGGGCCCGTGAGCCACAGCCGCTGAGCCTGCGCGTCCGGAGCCTGTGCTCCGCAACGCGAGAGGCCACAACAGTGAGAGGCCCGCGTACAGCAAAAAAAAAAAAAAAAAAAAAAGATAATGTGGTCTATACACATACAGTGGAATATGATTCAGCCTTTAAAAAGGAAGAAATATGGACACCTGCTACAACAGGGATGAACCTTGGGGACATTATGCTAAGTGAAATAAACCAGTCACAAAAGACAAATGCTATAAATTTTACTGATACATGATGTCTAGTGCAGTCAGACTCAGAAAGAAAAAGTAGAGCGGTGGTTGCCAGGGTTCGAGCCTCAGGGAGGGAGAATGGGGGGTTGTCGTTTAATGGGTATAGAGTTTCTGTTTTGCAAGATGATAAACTTCGGAAGACTGGTTGCACAGCAATATGAACGTACTTAGCAGTACTGAGCTGTGCCCCTCGAAATGGTTAAGGTGATACATTTTATGTTACATGTTTTTTGTTTTCTTTTTCACCACAATCAAAAAAATGCACATATGCCCCAACTTTATATGCATTTCTGTGGCTGTAAAAATATTTGAAAATAATTTTATAGTTTAGCTTTGGAAGCTCTTTGGATTCCAGGAACTCCTTTGATTTGCTGCTGGCCTTGATTTCTCCACAAACATCGTGCATTCTTAGGAATCCTGGGGATTCTTCCAAAGTGAGAGAATGTAAAGTGACCTCCAAATTGTTTTCAAGCACAGTGACATGTCTTAAAATGCTAAATTTAACAACGGATGAAACTGACATTTAGAAGAAATTTAAGTAAACATTTACTATTTTAAAATTTGTTTTTTTTTTTTTGTATTTTGGAGCCAAGTGCCCTTCCCCTTCCCCAGACTTCAAGGACTGTAATGAACTGGAGACCTCTTGCCCACAGGGTCTCCCAGGGAAGCTGTCCCTGCCCAGATGAAAGGCATGCCGCCCTTCCGTCCTCCCCGCTCCCAATGCCAAGTCTCGGCCGGGACCCAAGAGAGGACTTCTGGGAGGAGACAGAACCCAAGAGAATAGGGCAGTGCAGTCATTGCTGTAAGTTAGAGAGGAGGCCAGAGAAAGTGGATCACAGAGAGGAGGGGGGTGGGGGGAGGGAGCTGGGTGCAGGTGCTGAGGGGGGGCAAGGGCACCCCCACACACAGGGGTCAGAGGGGCCCAGCTATGGACCCACAGAGGTTGAGTGCAGAGCTCTAGACTGAGCCCGGGGCCACGGGGAGCCCTACCTGGCAGGCTCTAGGCCGAGTGAGTGACAGCAGTGTGCCAAGAGGTCTGGACTGGCCAGGTGTGAGATGCCTGGAGGGGGCCGGCTGAGAGTCATTCACAGGCAGCAGGTTCTGTTCCCAGCTTCCCCCTGCCAGGCCAATCTCGACACCCCCGCCTTCCCCGTTTAGTCGGAGAGCATTAAATACAAGCTTAAAACCGAGGCCCGCAGTAAAGCACGTGGGCGCTGGAGCCAGACCACCGAGTTCCAATCCCGGCTACACTACTACAGTGAGACCTGCTGTGTGACTGTGGGCAAGTAACTCAGCCTTTCTGAGCCTCATTTGCCTAATCTGCAAAGTGGGGCAATGGTAGTGGGGCACATCATAGCATGGCTATGAGTAGAGCTCGCTGATGTCAGCAGAGGCACTTTTCTGTGCTGAGAACTTCGGGAACATCCTCTCACTAGTCCTCCCAGGAGCCAGGGGCCATTCCCATCATCCTCCTTTTATGGACGAGGAAGCCACAGACCGAGGCCGTACTATGTGCGGGCCGTGCCTCATCGTCCTTGGTCCTCACCACAACTCCGGGACAAAGGGCTGGGGTTATGTCTGCTTTGTAGACAAGTTGCTGCAAAGGCATTTTGACAAAGTCACGCACTCCTAGCATGGCCCCCAATCTCCCTGGGACGACAGAGAAAAAGAGAAACAAGTGGAGAAAAACAGAAGCAGAGAGACAGACAGGAAGTCAGAAAGAGAAAATACAGAGACAGAGGGAACGTTCTAGACCCTGACTGAGCTGGGGGCAGGGCGAAGTGGAATGTTGCTCCCTGCCAGTTCTCCCCAGGGACCCCTTGTGCGGGGCCGGGGAGAGACTGCAGGTCCCTTGGGGCAACCCAAGGTGGCCCAGAGTGGTCTTGGGCCGAAGCCTAGGTGGGCAGGGCAGGCACACAGGTGCTGACTGGTGTCCCTAAGGTGCCCTGTGGGCATGGGGTTCCCGACGGTGGCCGAGCAGGGCTACCAGGAGGAGCTCAGGGGTCCCCTTTCTCTGAGGCCTCCCCAGAGCTGCAGTCACTTATGCCCCTCAGCCCCAGCACCTGTGGCTGAAAACTGCCCCTTCCCAAAGCGGAAAAATGAGGCAAGGCAAGTGGAAAACCAAGAGACTTGGGTTTTGAAAGATGAGGGTTGGGAATCCAGAGTCTTGGGCCCAGATCTCTGCCCCAGCCTCTCGGAGCAACCAAGGGCACCCCCTTTCCATGGAGGGTAGACACGTTCCGAGTGGACTTCCTGGAAGAGGTGGCACCAGGCTGGACTTGAAGGAGCGGGGCTGGGGCTGGGAGGTGCGGGCAAAGGGGCCAGGCACAGCTCTCAGGGCACCCCCTGAGCAGAGGTGGTCCAGAACTGGGGGGGCACGGCGTGATTCTGAGGAGACCCTGAACTCCAGAACCCTGGCTGAGCCTCTGCCAGCTCCCAGGCGAGAAGCATGACTATGGGCAGGACAGGGGACTCGGCGCGGGGCCAGCACAGCAGGAGCCACAACGTAAACTTGTCGCGGCTCCTGGCGCCACCGCCTCCCTGCTGCAGCTCTGCACAGGCCCTGGCTGGGCTGACAGACGCCAGGAGCCTTGGAGCCACGGTGAGGTGGGGGGTGGACGGCTGGCGGAGCGGGGTGGGACAGGTTGGGGAGGCGGCTCCTGGAGGGCTCCAGCACACCCTTCACCCCTGCTCAAAGGGCTCTCCACGCCGCCACGTCAGCTTCTCCACTCTCACAGCTTCGGTGCTCGGTGGGTGTTACCGAGTCCCAGCTCGTACTGCTCACTGCAGGGCAGGCCACTAAATCAAGAGATGAGTTGCTGGGGCAAGGAATAGCGACTTTATTCCCAAAGCCAGCAGACTGAGAAGATGGGAGACTCGAGTCCCAAAGAACCATCTTCCCCAAGTTAGAAATCAGGCTTCTTTTTTTTTTTGCGGTACGCGGACCTCTCACTGTTGTGGCCTCTCCCGTTGCAGAGCACAGGCTCTGGACGCGCAGGCTCAGCGGCCATGGCTCACGGGCCCAGCCGCTCCGCGGCATGTGGGATCCTCCCGGACCGGGGCACGAACCCACGTCCCCTGCATCGGCAGGCGGACTCTCAACCACTGCGCCACCAGGGAAGCCCCAGGCTTCTCTTATACTAAAAGGGAAGGAGGTGAAGTCCTGGTTCCGGCCAGACTGCGGAGGGGGTGTGTTAATTTCTTCCTTCCTGCAGTCATCCACGGGTGGGCGTGGTCAGGATGTTCCCCGTGAGCTAATCAAAGGTATTTTAGCTTAACGCTCATTACCTGGGAGGCAGGGTTCCCAGAGATGGGCCATTATGTATAATATAAGCATATAGGCAACATCTCTTTAGTGATTAACTTGTAATAGAATACAAAGGCTCTTTCCTATTACCTGGGCACTTGGGACCCTGGCCTCTGGGCACCCTTTAGCCCTCAGCTCGCCGGGGTCTCCCTGCCGTACTTGCCCTCAGCAGGACCTCCACTGTCCCTCCTAGCATCCCTGGGACCTTCTGTGTGACTGTCCCCTCCCTCCCCTGCTGGTCTCCACCCATGTCTCTCTGGCCTGTGCCTGAGTGAGGGGCAGCCAGGCTGATGGTGTGCTCAGTGCAGAAGGACCAGGCCTCCCAGGGCAGCAGACAGCTCACCACCCCCCAAGCTCCCCAGGGGCAGAGGCCTCTGTCTGTTCCCTGCTGTGGCCACAGTGGCACACAGTGACAGATACTTGCTGAATAAACATGGACTCCTTTTCTTACAGTAAAACGCACATTTTAAAAAAAAAATTATTTTTGTCTGCGTTGGGTCTTTGTTGCTGCGCGTGAGGGCTTTCTCCAGTTGTGGCAAGCGGGGGCTACTCTTTGTTGCGGTGCACGGGCTTCTCATTGTGGTGGCTTCTCTTGTTGCGGAGCACGGGCTCTAGGCGCACAGGCTTCAGTAGTTGTGGTGCACAGGCTTAGCTGCTCTGCGGGATCTTCCCGGACCAGGGCTCGAACCCGTGTCCCCTGCATTGGCAGGCGGATTCTTAACCACTGCGCCACCAGGGAAGCCCAAATGCGCACATCTTAAGTGAACAGCTTGATGGATTTTTACACAGGTATACCCCCGGGTAACCATTCCCCAGATGGAGATCTAGAACATTTGCAGCCTCCAGCAGACTTTCTCGTGCCCCAGTCCAGGGACAACCTCTACCCCAGCTTGATCATCCTGGTTAGTCTTGCCTGGTTCTGATCTCCCTACAGATGGGATCACACAGTGCAGATTCCTCCACGTCAGGCTTCTCTCAGTGTAATAAAGTCCAGGACAGTCACCCACGTGGTTGCCTGGGTCAACTCTCCACACTTCATCATTGCTGAATAGCGTTCCACAGTGCGGATGGAGCTCCCACAATGCCCTTCGCCCATGGACGGACCTCTGTACTGTGTCCAGTTTGGGCCTGTTATGAATACGGCTGCCATGAGCATTCTCGGATATGACTTCTGCTGGACGAGAGCGCAAGTTTCTCTCTATAGAGGAAATACCATGAGCAGAACTGCTGGGTCCCAGGGGGACATGAGGACACTGAGTCCTAAGCAGGTAAGTTCTTGCTGTCCCTCTGTGGGCACGTCGCACCTGTCCCCACCCTCTCCGCAGTGGACCCACCGTGTTGCACCGCCCAATAGCAGGAACTCTAGATCCTTTGGTCTTATTTGGGAGAGCTGGACAGCTGTCCTGACCTCACTCCTGCCATCCCTGTGGGCCCAGGGGCCCCTTTCACAGCAGAAGGGGCCACTGGCTTGGGCAGCAAGGAGAGAGCCCTCTCCCCTAAGAGAGCACAGAACTTTCTTCCTGCAGGCTGGGAATGCTTCCCATGGCACTTTGGGACTGCCCACTTGGGGTCTGCCCCTCTGTTTTGGCCACCTTGTTCCCATAGGACAGCGGGCTGTGGTCAAGCCGTTCCCGTCCCTGGTGCCCAGCACGCAGCCCAGGCAGCCGGGGATGCACAGAAAGGTGGGTTGGGAGAGAACAGCCTGAGATCAATGTCCCCACCTTGGGGACTGAGCCTGGAGGTACAGGCTTGAGGTCCAGTCTGCCTGCAGCTTTTAACTCCTTGGGGCTTTGCTGTGGGCTTGGCATCCCTCCGGGGTCCAGGTGGCATTGAGAACCTGCTCTTCCCTTCACCCCGCCAACTGCGCCTTAGACGTAAATCAGCCCAGCTGGGGACAACCACAGCCATATCGGCCACGCTCCCCAGGCCCCAGGAGTCCACCTCCCAAATAGCCCAGGCTGGAGCAGGTCCACGGTGGGAAGAGAAGGCGTCTCCTGCCCTGTCGAGGCAGAGAAGGCCTCCAGTCAACGTCTCTGACGTTCTCAGAGACTCCTCAGGGGCCTGGTGGCTGGGCAGGAGGGCCAAGCTGTGGCCCTGGGACGGCGGGCGGTCAGGCTCCGTGAGCAGAGGTGCTGTCTCCCACCCTGCCCTTGGCCCTCAGCCCAGATCCAGGTTCCTCTCTTCCCAGAACTTCATCCCCCTGAGTGGTGTTACGTGCTTTGCCCTCATTAACCTCCGGAACCTTCCAGAGAGAAGTGGAAATGCCCGGCCTCATCCTCCCACTGAAGGAAGCTGGGGGGGGAGCAGGGAGGAGAACGGGGGACCACCCTGGCTGCTGCCCAGATCAGAGGCAGGGTAGGGGAGCTGACCACCCCTGCCTTCCCCCCAGGGGTCCTGCAGACCCCTCTGCTCCCCTCCAGCGGAGTTCTGAGACCCCTCCCGGTCCACCCCTGCTGGATTCCCATCCTGTGTTTTCTACCCTGGTGGCACCTACCACAACCCCCATTTCTTCATCGGTAAGGTGAGGCTAACCACGGGATTGCCCCAAGGACTTGGGGGTTCACGCACGTGAATTGTTCAGGCCCGTTCCTGGTGCCCAGTAGGTGCTGGACGAGGACCAGCCCCTCCCGAGGCACGGTGCCCTCTGCGCGTGGCCTTCGCTCTCTTGGGCTGGAGTGACTGGGTGGGGTGCAGAGATTGAGGAGGGGGGGTCTGAGTATCCCGGTCTCTGCTCCCCATCTGTCTCTCTCAGTCCTTTCATCCCACGAGGGATGGATGTAGAGACAGCCTCGTGGGCAGCCAGGAGGGCAAAAGGAAGAGCGTTTGCGAACCCTGAGTCATCAGAATGACACCGGAACCTCGGGCCTGACTCTGGGCAGCTCAAACCCGCCTAGCAAGCGACACGGCTCCCACCACACCACGTTCCCAGCAACCCTGAAAGTCCCCAGGGCCACCAGCGAGCAGCCTGCACCTGGGCCTGGGCTTAACCGACGGGGCCTGGGAGGGTGGAGGCGGCCACCCCCGCTGCCTGGACTGTCCTCCTGGGAGGGGCCTCCCAACAGAGTGGCCAGGACCCTGGAGAGACCCCTCTCTCAGGTCACACTCTTGCATCTTTGTGTCCCAGGTGGAAACGTCCCCCGGGGAGCTTAGGCTGATGGAGCCCACCCCACCAGACTCCAGATGAGCTGATTCCTTCCCCTCCCAGGCCTCAGAGCCCCTCCTGCCTGCCTGGCTTCCAGCACCGCCGAGATCTTCACTCTACTGTGTGAGCCAGCATTCCCAGGAGAGCCCCAGATCCATGCCAAAGAGGGGGTGCAAACACACACTTGTGGGGAAGGGGGGCGGAACAGTCCCCTGGGGCCACCTGGGCTCCCGCCGCAGGGGACAACCGGGTGTCTGGAGAGGAACCAGGGCATGGAGATGGGGAGCCTGGAGGCTGCAAAGGGCATTGGGGGAGGGGCCCAGGGTGACCCCTCTGTACCTGCCGGTGGGGTGATGGGCTGTGAACGGTCCCCATCCCTGACACACATAGTCTTTCTCCCTCGTCCTTCTGCTTCCCTTTTGCCCTTTTCCTCTACTGAGCCCAAACCTGGAACAGGAGCCAGTTTTCTGATTTTATCTTGTGTTTATTGCGAAACAGTTGTGTCCACCTCTCAGCTCAGACGGCTTCCCCCCAGGGAGTGAGAGAGTTCCCATGGCTTGTCAGAGTGAAAAACAGAGACAAAGGACTGTAGTCAGAGGCAGAGAAACATAAGAGGGGAGGATACAGAGAGAGAGAGAGAGAGAGAGCGCGAGAGAGCGCCAGAAAAACGGGCAGAAAGGCAGCGGGATACAGCAGGTCCTCTGCCCTGAGCTGTTGGTCCATTTATCAGGTTGACATCAGGTGACATGTGGCGCCACTTCATGGCTCGAGGCCATTGTCCCTGAGTCTGTTTTCCTCAGGCTTGTGTGCCTGAGAGCTGGAGGTGAGTGGGTTGATGTGCCGCACCCTGTGGTCAGTGTCGCCCCACCAGGCCCTGCTCCCGGCAGCAGTGTCAGCGCTCTCCGTCCCATGATGGCCCCCTTGTTATCTCTGTGCAAGTCTACCTCTCACTGATGCAGTCCTTGAGACCCAGCACTGAAGTCAGTGACTGTCCCCTGAGTGTGGGAATGAATGAATGAGTGAATGAATGAACACGGAGGGACTGAGTGACCTGAGGACCCTACCGCTCATCTCTTCCATCCTTTTCACGGATGAGAAAATTGAGGAGGGTCAGACAGGATGCCAGGGCTGGGGCCCGGATATGGACCCTCCTAGGGCCCTGGCAGCTCCGGGGCACTGCCCCGCACAGCGCTCCCTGAGAGCAGGTCCCACGACACAGCTCCGGAGCCGAGGCTCCCTCTCTGCTCCATAGGGGTCACCATCAGCAGCTCTACGGGGCCAGCCACCCTGGCTCAGGCCTTCCCTTCCAGCCAGTCCTGGACTCCCAGGCCCCAGAAGAGCCCGGGGAAGCAAGGCCGGGCACAGCTGAGGTTCCACGGGGAGCCTGGGTTGGTTGGGGGTGGGGCATCCCACCAGCCCCGGGCTGGGCTCTGAGCTCAGCACTGGGCATGTCCCAGGGAGCTGGCTTAAACTTTGTGGCCAGGCTGTGCCTGTCACAGAAAGTGGTGCATGTCCCCCGTGGGGGCCTGTGGTCCAGGACAGAGGTTGATCAGGGTCGTCTTCAGAACTCAACTCAGGGGCTGGAGGACCAGGGAACCAGGAGGGGGTTTGGGGCTGGGGGCAGCTCTAGGTTTGGCTGTGGGGTAACGTGGTGGCCTGAAGGCCCTCTGGGATATCTGGTCAGAGGCGGCCAGGATCGCTGTCCTCCACGACTCAGGGGTCAGCTTCTGCAGAGCCCCCTCTGCACGCCCAACCCTGGCCTCAGGCAGCCCTCCGTCTGGGACAGGACTCTGTGGCCCCTTTCTCTAGTCTGGAGCCCACAAAGGTGGGGAAAGATCTGATTCCATAGAATCAGCACAAAGGCGGCCTGTGCCCCCTCTGTGATGCTGTGATATAATAAGTAACACACATTTGGTCTTTGTCCGGTTTTGGGGCACAGAGCTCTTAAAACCCCTGCAATTTTCTGAGTGCTGGTGTGAGAGGAGCATCTTCTGTTATCCATAAGGGGAGCCCCTTTCAACCATGCCTGAGTTTATGCTAATAAGCTGACTCTGGGTGGGCCCCTAGATAGCTTTTTTTTTTTTTTTTTAATTTTTTTGGCTGCCCCACGCAGTATCTTCGTTCCCTGACTAGGGATCGAACCCCAGCCCTTGGCAGCGAAAGCGTGGCGTCCTAACCACTGGACCACCAGGGAATTCCCCCTAGATAGCTTTAGGATGGAACCAACCATGTGACTAAAGGGCTGGAACTTTCAGCCCCATCCCCCCACTCTTCCTAAGCAGCCTCCAGGGAGGGCACTGGGGTTGGTTCAATCATCAATGGCCAATGATTTAATCAATTGTGCCTATGTCATGGAACCTCCATAAAGACCCTAGACAATGGGGTTTGAAGAACTTCCGGGTGGATGAACACACAGAGGTGCTGGTGCACCCAGAGAGGGCATGGGAGCTCAGCACCCCTCCCCCCATACCTCGCCCTGTGCATCTCTTCTAGCTGGCTGTTCCTGCGTTGTATCCTTTATAATAATCTAGTAATAGTAAGTGAACTGTTTTCCTGAGTTTTGTGAGCTGTTCTAGTAAATTATGGAATCTGAGGAGGGGGTCATGGGAATAAGCTCTTTGTAACCAAGTTGAATAGACGTGCGAGTGCCCCATACTTATTCCTGGCATCTAGGTGGGGGCGATCTTATGGGACTGAGCCCTTTACCTGTGGGGTCTGCACTAACTCCAGGGAATTAGTGTCAGAATTGAATTCAATTGCAGGACACCCAGTTGGTGTCCAGAGAGCTGGAGAATTGGTTGGTGTGAGAAAAACCCACCCATTTGAGAAGTTCCTTGGTGGCCTAGTGGTTAGGATTCGGCGCTGTCACTGCTGTGGCCCGGGTTCAATCCCTGGTCAGGGAACTGAGACCCTGAAAGCCACTTGGCATGGCCAAAATAAAAATAAAAAACAAACAGAAAACCCCCACACATTTGGTGTCAGAAGTGCTGTGAGTAAAAACCAGATCACAGTACCCTCTAAGGCCATTCTTGGCCCCTCTCTGTCCTGCTCTGGACGCAGGTCTAGTTGGCACATGGACCACACCGTCCAGACCCCCCGCCCTCTTGCTTCTGGTTAGGTGTGGTCAGCACGCGATCAGAAGGCCAGAGGAGAAAGGCCGGGGTATTTAGTCCCCCTGCTCCCTCTACCTACAGCCCCCCCGCTCCTGCCAGGCAGACCCTTGCCCGTGGCTCCTGCCCACTGGCTCTGGAAACACCACCAGCCCCTCAGGGACAGGAGTGCTTATGGCCCCATCGGTGCCCTGGGTCCCCTTAATATGCTGCCCAAACCCTTGTAAATGCTGTCAATTGCCCCATTAGACAGCGTGCCATCTGTTTCCTGCCAGTGTCTGACCCATACTGGGTGCTGGTGGAGTGCAGGGCCTTAGAGTTACCCAGTTCAACCTTCGCTTTTACATTAAGGGGAAAACAGGCCCAGAGAGGGTAAGTGATATGTCCAAGGTCACCCAGCCCCAGGGTCGGGGCTCATGGCTGCTCTGGAAAGGCTGTGGAGAGATCAAGGCTTAGCTGGGCAGAGGCTGGAATTCTGTGTGCCCCCCTCCCCTCCCTGCCCTTCCCAGGCTGGTCATGTGACCATTTCCTCCACAGCAAGAGCCAGCTGTGTGTGCACCGGCTTAATAAACCCATTAGGGCCATTTGCACCACCCGGACACAGGCACCTGGGCATGCAGCCAGAGCCCTCCTTCCCTGCCCCATGCCCCAGGGGGTGAGGCCCTTCACGCAGCAAGGGGCATCCCCTGGCCTCCTCGTGGTCCCTCACCCCACCCTCCAGCTCTCCCCAACCTGCCCACCCAGCAGTCACCGTGGTTTCCAGGCCTTTGTACACGCTGCTGATCCTGCCTGGGTTCCCTTCCCGGGTCCACCTGTCACAGTGCGGCCCCTCCTCCAAGGCCACGCCTGCCCAGGAAGTCTCCTCCGGCCCTCAAGCCTCTGCACTCCCTCCACCCCTTGTGCTGGCTGGTTTCCCCTCCTCTCCCACACAGCGGTGGGTGACCTGAGGACAGAACCTTGCTGGGTCATCTTGGCCCCAGGGGGCCTGGCCTGGAGCGGAGTGGATGATGACAGGTGCTCGGTGCCCTGCATTAGGTTCGGGGCCCGAGTCTGAGCCCAGGCATCTCCAGGAGCTGCAGCTTCTCACGCATTTCCACACCCCCACCCCAGCGTGAGCGCAGAGGTCGGGGTGAAGCCTAGAAGCTCTAAGTCCTCCAGCCAGGAGGAGAGGCCAGATGGAGGGAGACCACAAAGGGGAGCGGGACTTGCCTGGTGGCCCGGTGGTTAAGCTTCCGCGCTCCCAATGCAGGGAGCCCCGGTTCGATCCTGGGTCAGGGAACTAGATCCCACATGCAGCAACTAAGCCCGCACGCGGCGACGAAGATCCCGTGTGCCGCAACTGAGAGCTGGTGCAGCCAGATAAATAAATATTAAAAAAAAAGAAGAAGAGGAGGAGGTGGGGGCGGGGGTGGCGCCAGCAAGCGCCAGACGCGCAGGGCAGGTGGGCATGACCACCCCCTTGGTTCGGCTCCATCGGGCCCAGGGGGACCACTGGAATCACCCCCACTTTACAGACAGGGCCATTGAGGCCAGAAGAGAGGCTTGCCCTGCCCCAATGGCTCAGCTGGCCTAGGACCCTGGGCTTCACCCCCGGTTGCTGTATCCTCCCAAGAGGAGCTGGGGACAGGGATGCAGGGAGACTGCCCAGGTGTACAATGACACAGCCATTCAGGGGGCTGTCCCCAATAATGGGGACATTTATTTCTGACAGGGACAGGCCCAAGCTTTGGACTAAGGACACCCTCCCCCGCTTCCTTATTTGGAAACACTCTCTCCCAGGGCTCTGAAGCAGCAGGGCGAGCCCCCAGCCCATGCTCTGCAGCCTGGACCAGGGGCGAGGCAAAGGGGCAGATGGGGGCCCCCTGGAGCCTCTCAGGAGCCCCCCTCAGCTGAAGGGCTGAACATGTGGTGGGCGTTATATCTTCTCATGCACGCCAGCTCCCCTGGGCCAGAGATGGACGTGCTCCCACAGGTGTCATAGCTGGGGGGGAGGGGGGAGGGGAGGAGAGATGGAGAGAATGAAGAATGCAGGGCCTCATGGCAATCCGATGGCTATTGCCTAGAGGTTGGAGGCTACTCCTCTAAACCTCACAAATCCAGCTCTGTCTCCCTGCCCTTTGTCATCACCCCACCGCAACGCTCCCCTCCCCCACTCCCCACACCCAGGATGCCTCTAAAACACCATCTGCCTGTTTCCCCTGATCACAGCTGGCCACTGGCGCTCTCTGGCTTTCAGCATACAGCCCGTTTCCTCAGCTGGGATCAAGGCCCAGGCCTTCCTGGCAACTCTTCTGCCCCCAGACCCTCCCCCTCCTCTCCAAATCCTCGTCGGGGACCAGACGTCCCTTTCCTCCAGGAAGCCTGGTGGACACCCCCTCCCCACCAGGCCTCATATGAAGCCTTGAGCGCTCAAGTCAAAGCTCAGCGCTTAGATTAAAAGCAATTCACCTCCACCTGGATGTCTTCCACCTGGAACATCTGCTCTGCGCTCCCACTCGCAATTCCAGCTCTTGCCACCAGGGGGCAGATGGTGAGCACTCAGAAAATGTGGCCCCCACCCCCCCCAACCCCTCAGCAGGCGTCAGGCAGAGGGACAAGAGAGGGAGGGGTTAATGCACACACCACCCCCACCTAGAGGTTCTAGAACCTTGGGGATCCCTTGATCAATAATTGTCAGCCCTATTCGGCCTTCAGGGAAAACCCTTCCAGCAGAACAAGCTGGGCTGGGGGCCTGGGCTGGGGGCTTGGGCCGGGGCGTGGGGAAAGGATAGAGGTGGCCCAGGAGAGGGACTCCACCCCTCCCAGGGCAGTCCCGACCCGCTCCACTTACCAGGTGTAGATGAGCAGGGTGAGGAGGGTGGTGAGGACGACGGCCAGCAGGACCGACACGATGGCAACGATGACCACGGCGCCCGCGCTCTGGGGCCCTGGGGCAGCCTGGAGTGCCTCGGCTGAGGGTGTGAGGGGGCCCACAGGCAGGTGGGGTGAGAAGGGAGGAAAGAGATCTGACCTGAGAAGGGGGGCCTGGAACAGCCTCCAGACCAACCACCTCTCACCGCAGCCCCAGGGGGGCGGGGCTTGCAGGCGGCCTGTGGAGGGGCACCTGCAGACAGCAGGATGGTAACGGTGGCTCTGACTGACCGGGGGCTGGCCCATTCCTCCCCACCCCACCCCCAGTCCTCAGGAGCCCCCAGCCCTAGAGTTTGAGCTGCACACCTGGCCCCATACCTTGCTGCAGGTGGGTCTCACTGGACCACTCTGTCTCAGCCATGGGTCCCCTGTCTCTCACCACCAGAAATTTCACTCTGAACAGGAGACCCAGCACTGGGGGTGGGGGGTCCCCAGGACCTGAAACCCTCCAACCCTGGTGCCTGTCAGTCTCTCCCCCTGACTCCCAGGGCCTGGGGGGAACAGCCTAGAGCTAAAAGCACAGTCTTAGAGTCCACCGGAAGGGGCTCCATCCCAGCTGTGACTGGGATGTCTCAGCTGTGTGGCCTTGGGTGCATCCCTTGCCTTCTCTGCGACCCTTAGGGTCCTCTCTTGGGAAATGTGTGTGGAGCAGACTAGATGCCTCAGCACAGAACGTCAGTGAATCAAGCCCTGAATGAGGAGAGATAGGGCCAGGGCCCACCACTCTGCCTGGATGGGGAGACTCTCCACATGGTCCACATGGCCCATGGGGGCGGGGGCTCAAGTTGGGGGCCCTCTGCTCAAGAAGATGGAAGAATTCACCGCGGACTCCCGGGCCCCAGCCCCCTTCTCCTAATGGCAGGAACCCAGGCACTCAGCTGGGAGCCACCCAGGCTCAGGTCTGGACACAGGCAGGAGCCCTCCCACTCCAGCGCGGGGCTGGCCGCTCACCGGTAGGGGCCCGGGCCCGGCAGGGGGTGGTGGCAGCCTCTTGTCATCGGGGAGCAGCGGGTATCGTTGGCGACATGGAGGACCCGGAGCTCGTTGCCGGGCTGGCCGCCCGGGTAGAGTGCTCAGCTGGTCTTCAGCGTGACGTAGTAGCCCCTCTGGGGCAAGTTGGCGGGGACCGGGGTGTCCTCCACCCTCTGTGGGGCAGTGAAGCTCTGGGTGGCTGAGGGTGGCACCGAGGGTCAGAAGGTGGGGGATGCATGGGCTCTACCCCATCCCGCCAGGCCAGACAGCCTCTGGCCACATCCCCGGAAGCACCTACCCCTGCTCCCTTCAGGCCCGCCTGCCCATTTCACAGAGGGGAAAGCGAGGCCTGCCCCGGCAGCACCCACCATTGCTGTGGGCCAACACCAGCCAGATGGCGTCAAAGTCGGCGACGTGAAGGTGACTGAACTGGCCCCGCGGCTGCTCCAGTGTGAAGGTGGGCTGGGTAAGTCTCCCTGCCAGGGTGGCGCTTGAGAGCTGGGGCGCGTAGCTGATGTGCTCTGGGGCCGGTGCGGGCAGAGAGAAGAGGCTCGACAGCATGACCAGGTCCCCAGCGCCTCGTCTTGGGGGGACGGGCTCATGGCCCTGGAAGCCCCCGTCAGTGGGAGGAGTTAGGGCTTTTCCTGGGAGCTCTGGTCAGGCGTTAACCAGGAATGCTCCTTGGCACTTCCGTGTCCGGCCCCTGGCCCCTGCCTTGGGAGCCTATTAGGGGTGGGCACCGTGGGAGGTCGGGGGGAGGCCTTGCCCCCCTGCGTCACCGGGGTCTCAGTGATGGGCAGGGCCTGGGGAAGGAGGACAGGTGGAGGCACAGGAGACCCCTCCCCAGCTGCATGCACAGTTCTTCTGGGGAAGGCGTCTTAGGTCCTGCTGGGGTGACACTCAGATTTGGGGCAGCCTGAGCCCAAGCCCAAACCCTAGGCCGGGCTCTTGACAGAGCCCAGTGACCTTGAGCTCTGACGCTCTGCGGGCCTCAGTTTACCCACCTCTCAAGTACCCCCCCAGCTCCATCCACACGGTCCAGGTTGGTTTGCTTGATGAGAGGAATGAATGGCTTGGTTGGGGGGGGCGGGGGTGACACAGGAAGACCCTAGGGCCAGAGGTGGGCCTCGAGGAAGTGTCCTGGCTCAGATCCTAGGGTGGCCTCTCCTGCCCACCCAGTGCTCTGCACCTCCCACCCCGTCCCAAGGCTCCCTCCCCTAGAGAACTTGTCCCCCTCTCAGCCCCTCACAGCCCTGTCTAGCCTTGCTGCTCTGCCTGGAGGGCTCAGAACCCCTAACTCCTCTCCAGGCCCCCTGAGGTGTCCCTCAGCCCCAGATACTGTAGAGCAGAAGAAAGATGAGGTGGGCTTTATGGACGTCTCCAGAACCCTCTCCCTCTTTCAGTTCAGTTCAATGCAATTCATTTCCATTTAATTCAGCTCAACCTCAAGGGTTCAGGGCTAGAACCCTCCTCTCTCAGAGCTCCTGGCTCTAACGCTGAGGCCCAGGGCACACGGCATACAGCAGGTACTTAATGTTTGCTTAAAAGAGAGGAAAGACATGGAACAGCAGAGATGGGGGCATGGGGGCTGCATCTCTTAAGTCGCTCCAGTTTCAGAGCCTGACAGTGAACAATGCCTGTAGACACCCTTGGAGAGCTTCTTTTGGGGTAAGTGTTACCCTTGAAGACTTCTTTAAACCTCTCCTCGGGTCGGGGAGGAGGGGAAGGAGGGGAAGGAGGGGAAGGAGGGAGCCATTTGGTGAGAGTCGGGCTCAGGAGGCACGGAGATGAGAAGCCCAAAGAGAGGGAGGAAGCATTCCTTGCTCCCAATCTTGGGGCGGGGGTAGGGGGACAGGTGTCTGTCTTGTGACCTCTTCTGGTGGCCTGTCTCCCCTGACCCACCTGGCACCCAGTCCCCAGACTCGGGACTCAGGAGGCGGCGGGGGAGGTGGGGTCTGTCTTCCTTAAGCCTGAAGCACAGTGGGCACCCCTGCCCTGCCCGACCCTCACTCACCCAGACTCATCCCCAGATGGAGGCAGGTCAGCAGCGGCAACAGTGCCGTCAGAAGAGAAGACTGTCCCCCGCTGAGCCTCATGGCCAGGCCAAGCGTCCAACTGTCTGTCTGTCCGAGGGTCTGTCTGCAGCATCCGGAGCCCCAGAGGCTCCGCTGTGCCTGCTGGGCTGGGGGAGGCTGCTTCTGGCACCTCCTGCTGCCCCTCCCACATGCCCCCTTTCTCTCAGACAAGTGGTTGGACTGCTTAGGGGCTGAATGTGCTGGCCCCAAGGATTTGGCATTGCAAGGGAGGAGTCTGAAGAGGAAAACTGCACCCCACCCCCGCTCCAGGAGGGCCTGGCTGGGGAGGGGCCACGGAAAGAGGAGCCAGTCCTGGGGTCCAGGCAGCCCCAGGGACAGCCCTGCCGCGCCTTGTGGAATCTCCTCGTCCAAACGGTCCCCCAACCTGGCAACCACGGCTCCCCACGGCCCCCCTCTGCAGAAGGGAGTTATCCTCATTTCTCAGACGAGGCATAGAGCAGGGAAGGGGGCTTGTCCAAGACCACCCAGCCAGCCGGGCCAGACCCAGAACTGGAGCATCACCCCCCAAGGCAAGCCTAGGGGCACTCCCTCCCTGCTGTCCCCCTACCGCCTGGCCCCGGAAGGGGGCTCCCCAACATCACCCTCCCTCCTCTCCTTATCCAGGTGACCTGCCCTCTCTCCTTTCTCCATCTCTGGCCACTGCCAGAGCAGGGCAATCCCTCCTCGAGACAGAAGGTGCCCGGATGGGGCCCAGGGCCGGCGGGCAGAGCGTGTACCGACCACCTCTCACCTGGACTGGAGCAGCAGACCCTCAGGGTGGTCCCCTGCCCCGAGCACCAGCCCCCACCCCCGCCAGCCCAGCTCCATAGCTGACTGGAGCCACCCTCCTAAAACTCAAACTCCTTTGCGGAGCACTTAAAAATTTTTTTAAACAATTAATTATAAATATTCTTTAGTTATTAAAACACATTTAATTTATATCTCTATATAATCAAATATATAATCTATTTGATTACCAGCCCACCTGCATTATCTTCCTTTCCCAATATACTTAAACTGTGCAAATTGCTTATTGCAGTGAACTTCGAAAAAGGAAAATATTCCTACCCACCCTATGTTATTACCTAGTAGGGTTTTTGTGACCAACTCTTTACTCGGACGAGCTAGTTCCAGACTTTTCAAGATTGAACATTACTGCATTTCACCAGTGACTGACTCAGCCCCAAAGGAACTGGGGGCCAAAAGCAGAGCGGAAAAACTCGGGAAGGCAGACGAGGTCGGGGGAGTTCGGGTGTGCGCCTGGAGAGCCTCAACCAAAAGGCCGCTGAGGGACTTCCCTGGTGGTCCAGTGGTTAAGAATCCGTCTTGCAATGCAGGGGAACTAAGACCCCACGCGCGCCGCATCGAAGAGCCCGCACACCGCAACAAAAAAGATCCCGTGTGCCCAATGCAACCACAAAATAAATAAATATTTTAAAACAAACAAACAAAAAAACACAATAAAACCAAAGGTCGCTGGGACCCCTCTTCTAAGGCTTCTCCCCTCTCAGATGGCTCAGGCCAGGCTCCTCCCGGAGGGCCCTCGCTGCCTTGCAGTAAGTACCCAGCGAACCCTTGTCCTTCAGTCCTACCTACCCCAGGGTCTGGCACCACTAGAAACTGTCCCCTGGTTGGCTTTGGTGCCTCCCCTAATGTCCTCCCAGCACCTGGCACGTACCTCCATCTTACAATCATTGCAATAAAATGTATTGTTATATCAAGTGCATCCCTGTGCACACCTGGCCCTCCTCCCGCTGGAAGCTCCTCAAGGCAGGAACCGGCCCTCCTTCCTCACGGGGTGGCAGGGAGGAGGGGGTGGGCTCGCAGGGGCTGGCACAGGGCCGTCCGCAAAGCAGCCACTTCAGCGTCTGGCGGTTACCTGGACGGGCTTGAGATGCAGGTCATCCTGAGATCAACGTTTAGACATGGGACGCGGAGGTCGCACAGGTAGAACGTTAAGCAGGTGTGTGGGCCTCTGAGGGAGCGGGACCAGCGCTCCTGGACCCAGATGTGGAAGAGAGGGGGACACAAGCTGGTCCAGCTGGGGCCCAGCCGGCGAATCCCGGTCAGACCCAGCCCCGGAAAGGCTTCTTTATCTCGCCAGCCTGTTATTACAGAAATGGTCACACCTAGGAAAGTTGAAAATATATAGTACGAAGAATGCCCATACATATAGCCTCCACCCAGATTCAACAACTGTAAACATTTTGCTGTATTTTCTCTCAAGCCTCTCCCGCCCATATATATATATATTTACTATATATATACACACACACTATATGTTACTCTCTCTATACCAATATATACTTATATGTATATATAATACATATACTTATATGTAAATATATGTATACTTACAAAACATATGTATATATAATATATACTTATAATACACATATATTTTGTAATATAATGTATATTGATAAGCATATAGATTTACTTTTTTCCCCTCTTTTTGTCTTTTGAAAGGCAGTTGAAAGCAGACATCATAACATGGGAAGAGCTTCTTCCTTCTGAAAGTACATTCTTGCCCATCGACTCATCTCAGATCCCCAGAAGCGGGCAGGGCAGGCACGATTGTTAATCTCATAATACAGATGAGAAAACCAGGCCTCCACGGGGAGAGGAACTTTCTCAGCCCCGTGGACGGTCAGTGGCAGGGCTGGAAACCAACCCTCGGTCTTCTAATACCCAGGCAGGGCTCTCTCTCTTTCCCCTTTTCATCTGTGTTTAATTGGGAGGCCTTGCAGGAGCAAAGGATTACGTTTCCTTCTCAGTTTTCGTGGCACCCTTCATTACTGCTCTGCACAAGGTCCTGTTTTTATTTTTTAATTTTTTTCTCTTCGCGCCCATCTCTATCCCACTCCTGCCCTCCCCGCCCAGGCATCCAGTCTCCTTAGTTTGGTACGCGTCCTTGTATCAGTTACCTATGGCTACTCTGATGTATATTATAGTCTTTGTCTGTGGTAGGGCAGCCCACAGCTCCTAAAGGAGCATCCTCTGTTCCCTGAAATAGCTCCAGGGTGATAAAGGTGAAATGCCTGTTTTTTGTTTTTTATAACAAGCCCCTGTCAACCACACCTGAGTTTCTGTTGATGTGGTGATTTTGGAAATCCCCTAGATAACCACAGGAAGGGGGTGGCTGGTTGCCAGGGGAACCAGCCACCTGATTAGAGGGTTAGAACTTTCAGCTGCATCCCCCCCACCTCTGGGAAGGGGAGAGGGGCTGGAGGTTAGATTAATCATCTACGGCCAATGGGTTAATCAATCATGCCTACGTAATGAAGCCTCCAAAAAAAACCCCAATACTGAAAAAAACCTAAAATACTGAAAAATCAGTCCTTTCCCTACTGATGTGAAATGCTATTTTTAATCACACACCACAGACGGAGGCAATCTTCAGTGTCCCCTCTCAGCTTGATCTGAGACAAGTTCCCTTGGGTACCAGGGGTGTCCATACCCACAGCCCACTTGGGGCCCCAGCTGGCTCCGTTTGTCCCCCCAGGCCCAGGTATGAGGGCTCCTTCCCAGACCCACAGGGCTTGAGGAGTCCCTCCTGGTCCTGCATTCAACCAGGGCTGCTGCATGTGGCCTAGAGACAGACCAGGGGATGAGAAGAGAGTGGGACCAGGATGCCCAGAGGGGCCAGGAAGGGCTGGGGGTGGTGGTGAGTGGGACATACCAAGCCCTGGGGAATAGTCTATTCCCAAGGACCTACCTGGCTGTGTACCTTTGGGGTGACTCATGGGACAGGGTGGGGTTCCGAAACCCCCCCCCCACCCGACACACACACAGGGCAGCCAGGTAATGCTCCCAAAGGCCCACCCAGCCCTGTGTTACCACACAAGGCCCCAGCTCCATGGCTAGCATCACACCTTGCCCCGAGGAGGCGCACAGGGAGAAGCTCTGGGCTCACCCTCCCCAGCAGAGCGAGACACCAGATCTGCAGCCTGGGGTTTCAGGCAGAGAGGGAGAGTGCAGGTGACCTAGTCCCTTCCCCTGCCACCAGCTTGACCTCGGGGCCACTCATCAGACCCTAACAGACACCCGTCTGTGCTAATTTCAAGGGGAAAAGACCCTACAGTTCATTGACCCCACCCTGCCCCGAATCTTTCTACTGCACAGTGGTCCAGCCCCTTCCAGGTCTGCTTTTACACCCCTCATGACAGGCAGCTCACCACCTCTCCTGTTTAATTAAAGCATCGTAAACCCAGAATCATAAACCAGAAAGCTCTTTTGGTAGAATGCCCCCTTGGAGTGAAATCTCACAATGTAGGGCCGAGAGGCAGCCACCGTGGCTCTTCCTTGATGCATGCAAGCCTGGGACCAGTGGTGGAGGCTGAAAAGGGAGGGCCAGGACGCGGCTGCAGTGGCCTCTGGCTTCTCCACAGGGAGGGGAGGAGAAGGCCCGGAAAGCTGGGTCAAGGGGCCAGCGTGATGGCCCTTCCTGCCTCCAAGCCTCTGCACACGCTGCTGCCCGTCAGCTCTCATCACTGACCCCTGCCCTGTGCACTCCGCCTCCGTCACCGCTCATGTCCACAGCACCGTGATGGTGGGTGGGTGGATTAGCCTGCGCCAGCTAAAGGGCCCCAGACCAGGCTGCTTAAACAGCACTTCCTCACAGTTCTGGAGGCTGGAAGGCCAAGATCACATCAGCAGTGTTGGTTTCTTCTGGGGCCTCTCTCCTTGGCTGGCACACGGCCGCCCTCTTGCTGCCTCTTCACATGGTCTGTTCTCTGCAGCATCCCGGGTGTCTCTGTGTCCCAATCTCTTCTTATAAGGACACCAGTCAGACTGGATTACATCCCACCCTCAAGAACTTACTTAATGACCTCTTAACTTCGTTACATCTTTAAAGACCCTCTCTCCAAATACAGTCACATTCTGAGGCACTGGGGGTTAGGGCTTCAACACAGGAATTGTGAGGAACACGGTTCTGTCTATAACAGTGTGTGTGCCTGGAGACTGGCCACCTTCCTGGGCATGAGAGATGATTGCCATTCTGACTGCCCAGCTCCTGCAACACCCATATTATGTCGGGGACATGGCTTTCTTGCTGCCATGTCCCCCGGCCAGCGCTAGCCATATGATGTCTTTGTAAGAATCACAAAAAGGTGTCTCTTCTCTGCACGGACTCGGCCCCCTCACCCCACCCAGGAACCCCACCTGTGGCGGAGCCTGAGTCTGCACCTCCCACTGTAGCAGCCAGAGGGTGGGACGTGCCAGGCTCCTGGGCAGCCAGGGTACCCACCGGTCACACACCCGCACCGGGCAAAGAAGCATGTGCCCTGGCCAGCCGATTGCAGTCGGTGTGAAGACGCCTTTTATAAAGCATTCAGGCAACAAATATTTATTAAGCAGCTACTGGGAGCCGGGCACTGTGCTCGCTGTAGGAGTACCCTGGTTAGCAAAGCAGACGTGATCCCTGCCCTCCTGGAGTTTACAGTTTAGTGGAGGAGACGCAAAAGCTCACCGTTTTAAATGTCTAATTACAAAATGGAAAGAAAATGTGCCGAGAAAGAAAAGAACACAGCTCTAGGAGAGCTGAGAGAGTCAGGAAGGGCTTCCTTGAAGAAGCGACAGTGAAGCTGAGGAATGATCTAGAGGAAGGGGAGCGAAGTGGAGGAATGGTCTACATTGAGGGAAAAGCAAGTGCAAAGGCCCTGTGGCATGGGGGCTAACGGAGGGTGTGTGTGGCATGAATTCAGGCAGCAAGGGATGGATCATGGGGCCTCAGGACTGAGGTGATGAATCTGGATTCTGTTCTTGCAGCAGGAAGTCCCTCTGAGAGTTGTGAGCAAGGGTGTGACACCATTAGGTGTATAATCTGGTCCCTTGGGATGCTGGGAGGAGAATGCGGGTGGGGATCAGGGACGCTGGTACCGGGAGACCAGCAAAGGGGCAGCTGCTGACACCCTGGCAAGAGACCAGGGTGGCCGGCCTGGGGACTGCAGGGATGATGGAGTGACACGGGTGGTTCAGAGATACAGAGGAGTAAAGTGAACCCAGAGGGTGAGAGGGAGGGAGGGATGCTGCCCGGTTGCCTGGTTTCCATCCTGATTCCTTCGATTTCTGGCCTGATGAGTCATTTGCTAGTCATCGCCCCCACAACCGTTGCTGTTTTTCTTTTTAACAATGAGCTTGTTTTTAGCCACTGAGCCATTATGTTATGGGCCAGTGGATTTGGAGGTACTTCCCCAAATACAGCCCTGGAGAAAATTTAAAACATTATTTAATGAAAAATTCTCCACAATGTAGTTCTCACTAAGCACCCTGCTCAAGGCTGTCACGAGCTGACCCTCGCCGGGCTGGCGTCTGGCTCATGGCACGGCTCCCCGGGGGCCAGCGTGATGGTGCCTGTGTTGGCGATGACTGGTCCCGCCAGCCACCCCTTCTCCGTGTGGACTCTGTGGCGCCTGGGCACACCTGTCAGCACAGCCCTGGGGCAGCACGCCCACAGCTGGGCAGGCTCACAGGGTGGCCTCCCGCTGACCAAGGTTGGCTTCCATCTTTGTAAAATATTAACAATTTGTGGACTTCCCTGGTGGCGCAGTGGTTAAGAATCCACCTGCCAACGCAGGGACACTGGTTCGAGCCCTGGTCTGGGATGATCCCACATGCCGCGGGGCAACAAACAAATAAACAAATAAAATAAATTAATTAAAAAACAAACAATTTGTTAGTGTATTTGTAGATTCACCGACCTAAGATGATGTTCCCAGAACCCCCTTTTCTGGGGATCTGCTCTAAAGCTGGGGTGATAGAACTACTTTCAGAACATAAAGGGCCCCATTTTGCATTCATACCCATCCCCACATCAGAAACTCAAGCACAGGGACTTCCTTGGTGGCACAGTGGTTAAGAATTTGCCTGCCAACACCAGGGACATGGGTTCGAGCCCTGGTCCAGGAAGATCCCATATGCCGCAGAGCGACTAAGCCCGCACGCCACAACTACTGAGCCCGAGTGCCACAACTACTGAAGCCCGCGCACCTAAAGCCTGTGCTCTGCAGCAAGAGAAGACACCGCAATGAGGAGCCCGCGCACCGCAACGAAGAGTAGCCCCCGCTCGTCACAACTAGAGAAAGCCCACGCTCAGCAACGAAGACCTGACGCAGCCAAAAATAAATAAATAATAAATTTATTTTAAAAAACAAGCCTCTTGTTTTAAAAGGAGAGCACAACCTCTCCTCTTGGCTTATCCCCCAAGTCTGAGAAGTGCCTGATTCCTCCAGCCACCTCCTGAATATTTCTAGAATCCAACTCTTCCCCTCCAACCTGCTTCATCTGCCCCAGCTGGGTCAGGGCTGATTCCATCGGCCTGGAGGTCACCCTCCCTCTTACTGGCCTCCTGGCCCCCAGTCCCTGCTGCCACGGTCCCGGGCACCATCCGTGCCACCGTAGGGCAAGACCATTTACACCTGATCTCCCTGAGTCACACCCTCTCTTCTTTCCTCTGACTTGACTGACTTGCATTTGCCTCCTGAGACTCATCTCAGCCCTAGGAAGTCCCCTTGACCATCAGGTGGGGTCAGTTGCCTCCCCTGGGCTCCCCTGCCCAGTCTTCACTCACCATGTTGCAATGTGTGTTCAGAGCCTGTCTCCACGGTTAAGCCCCAGTGGCCCCGATGGGGCGACAGCAGCTCCTCAGAGGGTTCGAAGATGCTGTTCAGAAGTGAGGGGCAGCCCCAGGCCTGCACAGGATGTCGCAGCTCCTGGGACCTGCACAGATCCTGGCACTAAGAACAAGCCACAAAAGGACCCTGGGACAGAAAGAGCCTGGGGCAGTTCCTGCTCCTGGCTGATCCTCCAGCTTTGGGCAGGTTTTCATTTTTTCACTCAGCAAACACCAGCGGACCCCTCTTCCTCCCCACCATATCCCTCCTGGGCAGGCCCCAAGCTGGGCATCCTGGGCCTCAAGGGCCTCCCTGTCTGGTGTTGGAGCCAGGCTGGGCAGGACAGTGTGAGACTGGCTCCTCTGGGGGTAGCTGGTGCAGGGGAGGGCACTTTTAACCGTCCTCCAATTCCAAGAATCCAAGAGGGTCCTGGGCTCTACAGTAGCAGAATTTCAAAAGTGGCTGACTGAAGGGGCTGGTTCCCATGGCCAGGTGTCACCCAGGACACCAGGGCCTGAGCTCCTGACTGCATCTCAGTCTGCTTCTGTCTGCACCTAGAGCGGGTCTTGTGGCTGGTGGGGATGCAGGCAGGGTGGGGGAGAGACCACAAGGGACCAGGGGTGCATGGGTTTTCAAAGTAGACCCCCCTAAAGTGTTTGCCTGGAAGGGAGCACTGCTAAACCCACTTGCGTTGGTGGGAGGCTTCCTGGCCCTGCCCCCCACTGTGGGTGGGTTTCCCTGGGCCCGTCAGGAGATGGGGCACCCTCAATGTATAGTTAGGGCTGGCGATCAAGGGCATAGGCTCAGGGCAGCCCCGGGTCTGGTGTCGGGGCCAGGCTGGGCCCTGCGTGTAAATTCTCCTCTTCCAGAACCAGCACAGGCACTACTAGGATGGAGGAGCCAGACTGCATTTATTCATCTCCAAAAAGCAGGGAACCCCGCTGGCCACCCTCTTCGGGGGGCCTGCCTGCTGGGAGCCGTGGTCAGACTAGAGGGGCCGGGATTGGGTCCAGGGACACGGGGTGCGGTGACAGTGGACAGTGCGCGGCGGGGAGGGTACTGAGCCTCAGTTTTTCCGTCCAGAAAACGGTGGCGGCTGTGCGGATTAGACGACACATCGTAGATCCTCAAGCGAGAGCGTGACTGCTCATCCCTCTGGCTTGGCCGAGGTGGGACCTGGAGCCCTGACCTCCAGAGACCCCCCTGAGTGGTGGTATCTCTACGACATCGGGTCAAGCGGCGGGACTCGCAGCAGTTCATAGGAGTGCGCAAGCGCGGGACCCTGCGGCTGCGTTGGACTGGCGCCCCCTTGTGGCCATAGTGGGAACTACCGGCCTGGCGGGCGGGCGGACGGACGCTGCTGAGTTAAGTGTATCCTCCTGGGTGATGGGGGCTCTCGGACCCGAGAGTCCATTGGGGTGATCGTCTGAGGAGTGTGAGCCCCAGGGTATGTGACAATGTGAGGCAGTGATAGCCTCCCAATAGTAACAGGTCACATCAGGACACGTGGTCATCTGAGGCTCAGAGCAGTGAGTGGGCTCCCAAGAGCAGCACCGGGCTCTGCGTGAGGGCCCACGTCTGACACTGCAGGGCATGCAGCAGGAGCTCAGTAAATGTCTGTGGCGTGAGAGTGAGTGGATAAGTGTGTGAGCCATCAGCGTGTGCAAGGGGGTTAGGAGTGGTGGCCGGAAAGTCATAACGTGTGTCTACACTGTCAGACCTTACAGCTGGTGAGTGCCCCCCTCAGAAAGGGCCCCCGTCCAGGGAAAATGGAAGAACCTCTAAAGGCTCCACTGCAGCCCCAGCCGCTGGTGGATGGGACAGAGGGGCAGAGGGAGGCCTCATATACCCCAGGATGGGCCCAGCCCAGCCCCCTGCACGGGGCAGACAAGGCCCCCTGCAGGCCTCCTCCTGGGGCCTGGAAGCTTCCTGTCAGGGCGGTCTCTCCATGTCACCTTTCAGCCTCACTCGAGGCAGGCAGAACTGAGGCAGATGGAGGCGGAGGCTGGATGCCCAGCCTGACCACAGCCCTCCCCTGAGTGCAACTTCACTGCCTGGAGCAGGGGAACTGGGAAAGCCCAAGGCAGGGCTGCTAGTGGTGGGATGGATTTCAGGCAGGGTGGGGAGGTGCGATGGGGGAGGGGCACGTAGGTGCAGGTCCCCCACTGCCCCGGCCCCAGCTGTATGGGCCAGGCTAGGGGCTGAGGCTGGGGAGGGGTTCCAGGCCAGGCTCGCAGCCCACGGGCAGCGTGGAAGCCTCGCTGGGTGGGATGTGGTGGGTCATGTAACGCGTCCCCATGAAGGAGCCGGTTCGCAGCTGCTCTGGGGCCTCCTCCGGCCACCACAGGCTGGAGCTGGATGGGGAGAGGAAGAGGCGCAGCTGTCATTCTGCTGGGTGGAGTAGGCTGCCGAGCTCCCCGCTCCCAGAGCCCTCCCCCTGCAGCCTCTGCTCTCCCTTTCCTCCCTTGTAGAACCAACTGGAGGTGTGCCTCCTCCAGGTGGCCACCCTGACTACCTGGGTGTCAGTTCACTATGATAGAGGGCTCATTGGAGAGAAAACAAGGTCAGGGAGGAGAAGGGCCCAGTCAGAACGAGGTGGCCCCTTCTCTGAACCTGTTGTCAGAGGAGCTGCTGGACCACCTCCCTGACCTCCCAGGTGAGAGATATTGGGGGGGGGGGCGGGGAATTCCCTGCACATCCCTGGAAGGGGCACCGCCCACCTCAGAACCACAGGGCTCATGGAGGGCTTCCAGGTGCTGGGACCAGTGAGAGGGAAGGGGTTCTGGGTGAGAGAGGGGCCCTCGGGGGTGTCAGCACTCACAAGCGCACGCTGGAGGCTGCCAGGAAGGCCAGGAGCAGGAGACCGGCCAGAGAAGAGAGGATGGAGGTAATGACAATCATGTCGCCACTTCGCCGGCCTGGCCATGTGTCAATGGAGCCTGGGGACTTCCCTGCACACACAGTGGCTCTCAGAGGCTGCCCCTGGACCCCAGGGCGGTCACCTCCCCACCATGCTCCCACCCAAGGCTGACTGCCTTACATCCCCAGCCAGCCTCCTGAGCCCATCCATCTGTCCCTCTCAGCTAGGCATCTGTGTTCTGCCAGCCTGGACCACCAGCCATCGCTCCAGCCTCTGCCTTGGTCTCACCTTCTGGGCTGTTCCCACCAATGTGCCTGCCCACTGCCCCGCCTGTGGCAGGAAGCGTGGCAACAGAGCTCAGGACTGCCCTGCTCCTGGAGCCTGGCATTCAAGGCCCTCACATGACAAGACCCACCAACACCACCAGCCCGGCCTCTCAGCCCATCTCCCGGGCGCCCACATGTGGGACACTCCAGCCTTTCACGTGCAGTTTCCTTATCCCGGGACCCACGGCCCTGACCGACTCCAGCCTCCTTGCCCTGGCCCTTCTCCTCCACCTGGCAGTGCTGGGCACAGGGTCGGCTCCTTGAAGGAGGGGAAGACTGCTTCTGTCTATGACGGGGCTGGGGCCCGGGGTACCCGAGGGTTGGCAAACATTTTGGGGTGGACAGAGCCGGTGTCTCTGCTGATGGGGTCAACCCGGTGCCCCAGCCTCCAGCACGAGGTTCTGTATGGGGCGGGGGCCGGCTGAGCACGACCATGGTGGAGAGGGCGGCCAGTCCACACGGGGCAGACTAGAGCCGGAGCACCCCTCCCCCAGCGCTACCTTGGCGGAGAGTGATGGGGTCGGACCACCTCGTCTGGGCCTGGGGTGAGCCCTTGGAGTCCATCAGGAGGAACTTCACCCTGGGGAGAGAAGGAAGGGTGAGGCTCCGAGCCTCGACTGCCCTGGGCGAGGCCCCACCTTGGCCAGGCCCCAGGCAGCTGTTGCTGGCTGGCCAGGCTGTGGGCCTTTCCATGTATAGGGGAGGGTGGGGCCCATCAGCACCGCTGAAGCCTGGCCCTGCTCTAAGGACCCCCGGAGACCTCTCTGGCCACAGTGACCTGTGCCAGCAGCCCCAAACCATCTGAACCGTCGCTCTCCAGACACTCTATCTGGTTTAGGTGGCCCCGATTACTAAGTGTCACATGCAGGGTGCCTCAGGGTGGCTCAGCGGGGCGCATGGGGCTGGGGGGCCCTGGCTTCCCAGAGAACTGCTGGCTGTGAGGAGTTTGTGAGGCCTTGGAAGGCCCCCCTATAAGGGCGGGTACCCCAGGCAAAGGCCAGGGAGGGAGGGCTGTGATCAGGGCGCACTCCGAGCCCAGGATCACGGGAGGGGGCAGGCTGAGCTGGGGGGGGGCACCGGGAGCCGTGCGAAGCCTCGGTTGTATCTTTGTCCGCGGGTGGGGGGCGGAGCTCTGGAAGGTTTCCGAGCCGCAAGGAACGCAGGCAGGCTGGCACTGACGGGACGGCTCCGGGGGCCGCTAGGGATGCGGCGGCAGGTATAACTGGAGGCCGCGCCAGGGAGTGGCCACGGGGAGGGGGAGGGGGACCTGGCCGGGCTGGGTGAGAGGGCGAGGGAGGCGTGGGTGGAGCCTACGCCCCGGCCCGCCTTGCCTGCGCCCCCTGCCGGTTCCCCCAGCCGCACTTGGTCTCCCCAAGACCTCTGGCCTTGTCCCCTCGTCTGACACCTGCTCTCCCACCCCGGCTCCACCCTCAGCCCCAGGCTTAGTTTCCCGCCAGATTTACCTGTGGGAGGGACGGTGGGCCCTGCAGACTCCTCCCCAACCCCCACCCCACCCCACCGGCTCTGCGATGCCCATCTCCTCCTCGTGGGCCTCCTGGAAGGGCCACATTCTGTCTGCCCCCCCAGCTGGTCGGACCCCACAGAGGAAGAAACCCAGGCTTGTGAAGGGGAGGGGCTTGCTCCGCTTGCAGCCCGGAAGGGGACAGGCCAGGACAGAGGCCTGGGGAGAGGCTGGGTGGGGGGGCAGCCCTGGTCCCCAAAACCCCTCCTCTCCCAGCACAGCCCTCTCCCAAGGTCCAGGTTGGGTGACCCACCTGTAAGGTCCAGGGCCGGGGAGGGGGGCGTTGCAGTAGGGTGGCTGCTGGAGGTCAGCAAGGCAGCCGGCGTCATTGCCCACCCTAAGCACCGGGGCGCCCCCCCTGCCACCCACTGGGTCCTCACAGGGCAGCTGATCCAGGGTCTGGGGCAGCGTCATGTAGTGGCCATCCGTCAGCAGCCTCGGGGAGGCTGGGATTTCAGCCAGTGTCTGGGGACTCTGGAAGTCCCTGGAGGCTGCAGGAGTGAGGGACAAACAGATTGGGGCCGGAGGGGAGGAGCGGACGGGACCTCGCCACAGCCCCTGGCTGTGTCCAAGGCCTCCAGCCCTGGCCCTCCAAGCCTCACATGAGACTTTGTCACCTCTCAGAGCGCCCTCTGGATAAAGCCCAAACTCCCAATCCACACCCAGTTGTGAGGGGTTCCCAGGGCCCCTGCAGCTGTCCTCAGCCCCAGGCCTGCACCAGTACATACCGTTGCTGAAGGCCACCACCAGCCAGACAGTGCTGGCAGCACTGGCGTGCCCTTCCAGGACACAGCGCGGCTGCTCCAGGGAAAACGTGGTGGCCGTGACCTTCCCTTCCAGGTCCCAGGCTGTTATCCGCGGCGTGTAGGGGATGAGCTCTGCGGCCGAGGAGATAGGGGTGAGGGCCCAGGGCCCACTGCCCCTGGGGCTGCCTCTCCCAATCGGAGGGGGCAGGCTCCCAGGGTCCCGGCAGGTGCCCCAGCCCCTTGAATCTGGCCAGGGGCACCCATCCCGGGACCCCCCACTCACCCAGGCTCGTGCAGGGCTGGGGCCACACCAGCACCACGAGGAGCAGCAGACAAGGGCGCAGCTGCCTCCAGGGGAGCCCCATGATGGCCTGCAGAGCACGCATGCATCCACAGCCTGGGGCTCGGCCTCACCCCCTCCCCCAACACCGCGGGCCTGGAGGAGCTGGTTAGTCAGGCTGCCCCCTGGCCGAGGGCTTGAAAGACCTGAAAATGTTCACCCTCACTCCTCCTCCCAGCCCAGCCCACCACGGGGAGGGAGCTGGGCAGGGCTCCGGTGTGGGGCAGGCCAGGGCCAGTTAGGAGGGCAGGAGCAGGGCCGCTGGAGCTGAGCGAGAGAGGTCATTGGACCCCCAAGATGCAGGCCAGGGCACCCCAGGGGCCCATGTCTGAATTTGGGTCCCACCCAGCCTCCCAGCCCTGGGGAGGAGGGCTGATCTCTGGAAACAAGGGCTCAGGGCCACATGCCAGAGATTCCTGCACCCCAGGTGCCAGGAGCCTCCCTCTGGCCTTCCATCCCCACCCAGGGAAGGAAGTGGGCAGCCCCAACCTGTCTGACGCCAGCCCCATCACCGCCCCTGGCCCTGCTGCCATCTCTGCACCCTGCCCTTCCTCCACGAGGCCACATCCTCCCTCACTCCCCAGTTCCTTCGTCCAAAGGAATCACATGGACTCAGAGAAAGGATTGTAGAGCCCTTGACAGCTAGCAAGTCCCCTACTTCAGTGGTCCCCAACCTTTTTGGCACCAGGGACCGGTTTCGTGGAAGACAATTTTTCCACAGATGGGTACCAGTCTTCGGCCTGGGGGTTGGGGACACCTGCCCTACTTACATTACTCCCACGGGTTCTCACTATATATGTATTTTTTAATTTTTAATTATTTATTTTTTAAATATTTAAATTTTAATTTTTTTTGGCTGTGCCACACGGCCTGTGGGATCTTAGTTCCCTGACTGACCAGGGACTGAATCCAGGCCCTCGGCAGGGAAAGCGTGGAGTCCTAACCACTGGACTGCTAGGGAATTCCCTATATGTGTTTTAAAAATTGAGATATAATTCACATACCATGTCATTTTAAAATGTACAGTTCAGTGGTTTTTGTTTTCTGGGGGCTTTGGTTTTTTTGGGGGGGTTGTTTGTGTTTTGCTTAAACAAGGAGGGATTTATTTTCATTTACAAGAATCCTGGAGGAGGACAGCTGCTGGCATGGGCTTGGTCAAATGACGATAGGGTCAATGTCTCTGAGATTCTCTTGGCCTTTTTCTCATTGTAGCAAGATGGCTGCTGTGGCTCCAGCCATCATATCCTCAATCAAAGTAGGAAGACGGGAGGAGCAGGGAGGTGTTATCCAATCTCTCTCTTTTATCAGAAAAACATAAGCTTTCCTAGAAGCCCCTGTAGACTTCCTCTTAAATTTCACTGGCCATAAATCACCAGATTCCAGAACCTTTTCACCACCCCAAAAGGAAACACTGTACCCATTAAAACAGTCACTCCCAATTCCCCCTCCCCCTGACAACCACTAGGTTACTTTCTGTCTCTCTGGATGTGCCTCTTCCGGATATTTCATATGAAGTGAATCACACAGTGCATCCTTTCCTGTCTGGCTTCTTTCACTTGGCATAATGTTTTCAAGGCTCGTCCACGTTGTATGTGTTAATAGTTCATTCTGTTTTCTGGCTGAACAGCATTCCGTTGCATGGATACATCACATTTTGTTTATCGTGCATCAGCTGATGGACATTTGGGTTGCTCCCACTTTCTGGCTATTATGAGTGTTACCGTGGGCATGTTTTCAGTTCTTGGATATTCACCTGGTAGTTTTAATTGCGGAGTCATATGGTAACTGCTTTTTGAGGCACTGCCCAGCTGTTTTCCAAAGTGGCTACATTTTACATTCCCACCGGCCGTGGATGAGGGTTCCAATTTCTCCACATCCTCACCAATATTTATTCCGTTTTTTTTTTTTTATAATAACCACCCTAATGGGTATGAAGTGGTATCACTTTGTGGTTTTGATTTGCGTTTCCCTAATGACGTTGAGCATTTTCCATGTGCTTGTCAGCCATCTGTGTATCTTTTTCAGAGAAATATCTATTCAAGTCCTTTGCCCATTTAAAAAAAATTGGGGATCTGTCTTTTTATTGTTGAGTTGTAAGAGTTCTTGATATTTTTTGGATACGAGACCCCTATCAGGCATAAGATTTGCGAACATTTTCTCCGATTCTGACTCTCACTGTGCTGTAATGGTGGGAGCCGAGCATGAGGGTGGCACTCGGGTGCCCACCCAACTCCTGTGCCCTGTGAGCAGTGGAGCGAGTCTCACCGTGGAACCAAACAGGATTGGGGTCCAGCTTCTCTATGGAGGCCTCCCTGCCCTCCCCAGCCAACTTCTCCACGAGGCAGTGGGCACAGTGCCCAGGGCCCACGATACTGCTAGGGGTCCACAAAAATGCTTAAATTTCTTTTAAAATCAGAAAGAAAAAAAAAAGGAACTTCTAGATGAAAGAAAATGCTCTAACATATATTCATCTTTGTACCAGCGCGTTCTAACATAGAATTTCAGTCCTTTTCTTATACGAGAAGGGCTTGTGAAAGCAAACCCCCTCCCGCAAACCCCCTTCCCCACATCCCTTACGTCACTCGGGTGTGTGTCTCTTCAGCCCCAGGCCACACTCACCCCCGCCAGGCAGACAGCAAGCCTGCGAGTATTGGATCCTCCTTCTAAGAAGGTTGGGAAGGATGAGAACTTTGAGGATGGGGTCAGATCAATCCTGTCTGGGATTCCTGTCCCGGCTCTACCGCTGTCACTGTACCCTTGAACCTGTTTCCTCACCTGTAGAATGAAGACAGCAGCACCTGCCCCATGTGAGCAGTGCTTAGAAAGCCAGAACCCTGGGGAAAGAGATGGGAGGGGCCCTGGCAGAGCTGCTGGACTGCGCACTGCAAGGAGAACTGGGGCGGGGCCCGGGAGCAGCTCAGGTCAGCGCCCGGCTCCTGGCCTCACTGTAGCCTTGGTTTCTTCATTTAGGGGGTTGGATGGGCAGCCTGTAAGGCCCCTTCCTGTTCTGACGCAGCAGGACATGTGTGTGCTGGCCTTCACACATCAGATTTTACACACACACACACACACACACACACACACACACACACACACACACACACACACACACATACACACACACACACACACGCAGCCTCTCCACTGACAAACCCACCAGGGCCCGCTGACTTTGGCTATAGGGCATTTATTGCAAATAGAACATCTGAGGTATGAGAAGCTGACCCAGACCCAGGCCTGCCCCTGGCTGGGGGCACAGCAGGCAGTCTCTCCTCACCCCCTGCAGGGCCCCCAGCACCGATGGCCCAACGCGGCCCACCGAGGACGGAGGGGCCCACGCACTGAGGTAGCTGCATCCAAAGCCCTCACAAGTATGACCCCCAGGCTCGCCCAGTTCCCACACAGACCCGGGCCTGGGGGGGCCGGGGGATGGGGACAGGCAGGCAGGAGCAGCCTGGGCTCCGGGGGGGCACGCCTGCGCCCCCAGCTCACTGCTGCTGCAGGCAGTCCTCAGTCACCCCCTGGGCGGCCAGCTCGGCCAGCACGTTCTGCAGGTAGTTGGGGTCGGGGTAGCCGTGGCCTGTCACGTTGCGGTCCATCTCTGTCTTGTGGTGAATCTCGTTCCACACCACCGTGTCGGTCTCCCCCGTGGTGCTGGACGTCCCTACTGTGAAGATAAGTCGCCTCTTCCAGGCCACCTTCAGCAGCTCCAGGACCTGCCCAAGGGGGAGGGGATAGTGGGGAGGCAGGAAGAGGGGGAAGGGGAGGGAATGGCGGGGAGGGGGGGAAGAAGGTGGCCGTGAACAAGCGCTTATAACAAACCCCAGCTCCCGGGGCTGGCCTGGAGAGCAGACACCCACCCCGACACCCCCTCACCTCCCTAAGCCTCTTCACACCCTCGGAGCTGTCCCCACCCCAAAGCCACCACACCGGCTCTTCTGTCTGCCTGGCATGCTCTTCCCTGGCCTTCGGAGAGCTGGGAAGTCCCAACTCAGGTCCCAGTGCAGAGGTGGCTCTGCAGGCCACCGCCCCCACCACCCAGGTAGAACGGCCCCAGCGCCTCCCCATCCCGTCCTCCCACTGGAGCACCTGTGAGGTCAGCTCGTCTCTCCCTGGACCCCGGGCACCTGGGATGCCTAACGCACAGCAGGTCCCCAGGAAGGGGTGGCCCACACCCCAGCCGGCCCCCAGGCCTCATCCCCCTCTGCCTGTCGCAGTAAGGTGAACAGAGGCAGATCTGGTGTGGCCGCAGAGCTGGGCCCTCCCCACCCCACCGCCTCCCACTGCACACAGACAGCTGGGCCCAGAGCTGCCAGCCGGGGGGAAGGAGGGGCCACTCCCAGGGGCGTCGGCCGGGCCTTCACCTTGCGGCCCTGGGCGTTGTCCGGAAGGTAGCACTGGCGGGGAAACCCTCTGGCGGTGAACGGCTTTCCAGGGTTGGGGTGTTCCGGGCCCTGCAGGAGGCACACAGATGCGGGGAGTGGGAGCCGAGGGGCCCTCCGGCTGCAGAGGTGCTCGGACACGGGTGCCCAGCCTCACCCCTTCGCCTTCCAGGTGGGGCTACTGCTGCGCTCAAGTGACCAACCAAATCGACTGCCGTCTCACATCTCGCTCTGAAGACCCACCGTGAACACGGCGCCCACCCATGACTGCCCTCCCTGAACCCGGGCCGCTCAGCCTGGCGTCAGACACTCCGGCTAACTCCCTCCACTTCCCTGAAGAGCCCGGACCCCTTAGAGGCTGGGACGGAAGCGCTTGCTTCGCTGGCGGCCCTCCGGGCACGGGGCTCTCTGGACCGGATGGCAGGGCCCGCCGCCTGACACCCTCACTCGGGCACACAGCACCTCCACTCTCGCTCCAGAAGTGGCCGGAGTGGGGCCTGAGACAGTGGCGGCAGGCTGGACAGAGGCTGGCGGTTGGAACCGCGCACAGCCCTTGCTGTGCCCTCGGCCACACGGTGACACGCCATGTACAGCTCCAAAGTCCCCTCCCGCTCTGTGGCTCTACTGCTGTCTGGAGTGTTTCTAAATTTCACTTTGAGCCACGGAGAACTGGAGGGAAACCAGGGGAAGCACATAATTAGACAAAACCGAGTGACATCCCGTCAGACTCCTGGCCCCCACTACCCAGTGTCTTCCCAACCCGCCCAGGCTCTGAGATCCCCCAACCTGGTCCAAGGCAGAGACCTCAGGGGCCAGGGCTCCCGTCTGGGTCCCCAGTGAGCTTGGGTTCCTGTCCCCGCACGCCCCACGCAGGCCTGGATCAGGCCACTGAGCGGGTCCCTCAAGAGCAGTCAGGCCAGCCAGCCCTCCCCACCCTGTGCTCTGCCCCTGTGGGCTCGCCGGCCGGCCGGCCCAATAAAAGCGCTCCTCCCGCTTAGACGCTTGCTGGCCTTCCACCCAGTACAAGTCCAGCGAAGATGCCTCTGCCTCCAGGAAGCCCTCCCTGGCTCAGGAAAGGGCTACGGCCACCTCTTTGCTTCCACAACCCTAGGAGCTGGCTCTAGCCCCCAGCACCAGTGCCTCCTGGTTGCTGGTGGCCTGACTTGGCAGCCTAGGCACCTTCACAGTGACCCGGGGTGCGCAGACTGCTAGGAGGGGGCGGGAGAGAAAGGACAGCACCCGAGAAGGGCTGATTCCAGAAAGATCCGAGGAGGCTCCTCTTGTGCCGGGGCCCCTTACCTGAATGCCATGGGGAATGTTGTAGACTATGAGGATTGTCCCACAGTCCTCGTGGCCGGGGAGGGACACCTGGAACGTGAACACCTCCATCTTCCCCCGGGGCTGGGTTCCAGTTTTCTCCCCATAGATGGTTTTGCAGGAAGGACACTGCAAGCTTCCATCCTGGGACAAGGCAGAATGCCGTGGACTGAGCCGGGGCCCCTGAGCGGGCACCCAGGCCAGCCACCCCGCTGGCTAGATGGGAAAGAGGCCCACAGGGACACGAGTTTGGCCCCAAGTCACATAGTGGGTCCCAGGCGCATTGCCCAACTCCCAGGCAGCCTCCTCGCAAAGAAACTTGATTCTAGAAGCTTCCTTGGAAAGATAAGTTTTAACCCAGAAACTCATGCAATTTTCATTAAAGGGACAAGGTACCCAGAGACTGGCATCAGGTAAGAAAATGAGGTTTATGAGCAAAAGCTTGCACAGCCGAGTCATGTTTAAGATGAAAAAGAAAACCCTGTGAACGATGGACTGATAAGCTGGCATCTTGGCTGGTACACGATGGCACGGGGACACTGTACAAAGGCCAGGCCCCAAGGCCCACCACGGGCCTTCGTTCTCTCCGTCCCCCTACCTGTCCACTCCGGCTAAACTACACCAAAGGTAGGGCAGCCAGGCATCGCCTGCCACCCCGAGGCCCATCCTGCTGCAGGGCCAGAGCTGCAGACATCTCAAGGCTGCCTCCGAGCGGGCCCTGGGCCCCTCACACGGCAGCCCCAGTCACCTGCTTAAGTGCAACATGACGGGTACAGGCTGCGGGAAGGAGACCCCGACCCCCACCCCTGGCCCTGGTGGGCCATGGGTACCTTGTTCCCGTTGCAGTACATGGCCAGCAGGCAGAGCAGGTGGAAGGCGTGGCTGCACTTGGCCAAGCGGCCCACAGCCACCGGCCCGAAGGTCTTGCTGTCGGTCGCGTCGCTGTAGCCGGATGCCATGGACAGCTTCTCCATACAGATGATGCAGTCCTGGAGGGAGACCCAACCCGGGGAACGCTCACCCACGGCCCCTATGCCACAGCGGGTGAGTCCTGTAGGACTGACCTTCATCTGCTGAAGTGCCTCACCCCAGTCTAACTCAATCTGACAGCTGTTTGTTCCGGAGGCTGGGAGCACAGAGGGCTCACCGTCACCACAGCAGAGGGGACGGCAGGCGGCACCAAGCGTGGGGGCCAGTGTAACAACTGAAGCACAGGCGGAGAGGGCGGCCAGAACAGCCAGGCAGAGAGGTAAGTACGGGAGGGGCCCTCAGCGCTGGGCTTTACAAGGGAAAGGGAACTTGTCAGACGCACAAGCATGGGAACGGGCCCGGGCCCTCGGGTAGAGAGAAGAAAGCGTTCTGAAGCAGGAGCCAGCGTTTCCGCTGGGAGGGGCGGCGCACCTGCAGGGCAAGGGGCGACCAGGGTGCAGGAGACAAGGCGAGGTGGGGGGAGGACCAGATCCCGGGAGGCCCTGACGGCCACGTTCGGGGCTGGGGCTTCTTCGTCTTACACGTCGGGGGCCCGGCTGAGAGGCTGTGAGCAGTGGGTACTAAGTCATCGTGGCCACGTGTCGGCTGTGTAGCCGGCAGCTTGGGGGGGGGTGGCGGGGGGCAAAGCAGCCCAGCTGTGCTGGGTGAGCACAAAGGCAGAGACAGACAGACAGACAGCTGTGAAGGGGGAGGGCAGAGCAGGCTGGAGGGAGGGGCCGACGTGAGGATGACTTTCAGGTTTCTGTCCAAACCTTTACCAACCAGATGCTTCCTATGCACTCAGTTTGCAGGAGAAAGAGGCGAGAGAGTCCTCGGCTCTGGACTGGCACGAATGACCTTGACCCCCGCCCCTCCAGATTCTCCAGGACCCTCCACGCAAATCGGAGAAAAGTGGTGCCGCAGCCCCGAAGCGAGGCTCAGCAGAGGCCCAGGCGCAGCCGTGACGGGGGTCTGGCAGGCTAGGTTAGCCACAGGAACCCCGACCAGCCCTCCCAACAGCGGGGGGCAGGACGGCTCTCTGGACGAGGCACCTTCCAGCGGGGGACAGGCTGGCGTCCTCGTCTAAGCCACCCCTCATTTCCAAACAAAACCAAAAGCAGCGTGGTTCCCGTGACACGCACCTCATCCAGGGCCGTCTTCAGCTCTTCTGTGTAGTTTTTTATCACCTGCTCTGGCTCTGGCTTTGGAGGCCCTCCTAAAAGAGAGAAGAACATAAGCGGTGTCCCGAGGAGAGTGAACTGGAGATGCTGGAACGAGAGAGAAAGGACGACAGGGAGAGGTCCAAGTTGCTGGGAGGGATGTTAGGGCGGCTCAGAGGGGAAGGTTAGTGTGCAGGAGAGGATAGACCTGGGCCAGGCGCAGAACGCTCTGGAGCTCTGCCGGCTGAGCCCTTCCCGGCCCACGCCGGGGGCCCGGCCCCAGGAGCCCTGGAGGAGACGGAAGAGGGGCAGAGACAGCAGCTGGCCACAGCCCTCAGGAGCCACGACGGGGCCCTGCACACCTTCACTCAGGAAACCCGTCCCAGGCTTCAGA
The DNA here is from genome assembly GCF_964270905.1 of Leucopleurus acutus. Lineage (NCBI taxonomy): Eukaryota > Metazoa > Chordata > Mammalia > Artiodactyla > Delphinidae > Leucopleurus > Leucopleurus acutus. The sequence goes on from NC_139158.1 coordinate 8,363,804, forward strand.
GGACATGCGGAAGAGTCAAACAGCAGCTTCTAAAACAGATACTCTGGAGCACATCCTGGCCGTGTTATTTTACTCAGCTTTCATCATTCTTGTAAGAAAGTCTCGGTAAGAGAAGTAAGTTTTCTGAGTCAAGTGTGTAGTGCGTGCCTACCCCATGGGGACATCTGTGTGCACACCAACTGCAGATGACGGCCACACGGCCACAACAAACCACAGTCTTCTTGGGCTTGTCCCTGGACTGTGGGGTGTCAGTGACATGCCTCCTCGATTCCTAAGCTGCCCACAGTTCTGTCCCCGACCCCTCCTCCCGAAACCTCCCACTCCTCTGTGCACACCTGTGCAGGAAGCCCGGAGTGGAGGCCCTGCACCAAACAGGCCCCACCCCAAGGAGAAGAAACTCCCCCAGCTAGAGAGAGAATCAGCATGGCAGGGGTTCTCCAGGCAGAGGCAGCTGCAGAATCACAGAGGGACAGCAAAGCGGAGCACAGGGGAGGGACCAGGGAGACCAGCGCAGCCTGGGAAGAGTGATCCCGGCAGGGCTTGTCATCCTGTCTCAAGGTCAGGGGGAGCTCCTGGTCCTAGACCCTGAGACCAGAGGGGCTCTGGTGTGAACCCAAGCTCATGGCCATCAGCCTGTGGCTGCAAAGACTTACAAGCCTGAGCTCCTTCTAGACCAGAGAAGGCCAGGTGACAGTTATGAGGGGAGCAGAGGGGCAGGGACCTGGTGAGGTCAGGTTGGATTCTGGCTCTTGGGCTGGGACCAAATCAGGTCACCTCTGAGTCTCAGTCCTCTCATCTAAAAAGTGGACCCAATACCAACCAAAGTCGTGATCACTGTAAGGGCATTAGCTGCTATGACCTGAAAAACAGCTAGAGGCAAAGGAAGACCACGCACCCCATACACACGCACACGCACCCCCATACACACAGACTTCTAGGACCCTGACTCTGGTCGCAGGCAAAAGCACAGTCCCCACAGGCACCGGGTGGCCATCCTGCTGGCTGGGACTCTATTCTGATTGAGGGGAGGAGGCCTTCTAGAAAAGACTGGTCTAGAAGGCCACGTCGACTAGGGACAGGCCAGTCTGCAGCTGGACCCTGGGATCCCTCCGGTGAGGCCTGGCTCAGCACCCCTACCTCTCTGCCTGCCTGTGCCCAGGCAGCCTTTCAGAACTGGAGGTAACTCTCCAGGAGCCATTTTTCTCAAAGGGGGCCAGCCAGGTGACCGCCTACCCCACGAAAGGGACATCCGAGCCCAGGAAGGCCAGAGCATCTGCTGAGAGCCTTGTATTCCCGGGGCAAACCCGAGTGCCTTAGGAAGCTGCCGGCCTCTGAGGCAGAGTAAGAAGGGGGAGCAGGGCAGGAGCGACTGCCAGGGGTGGGGTGGGGCTGGGCAGGATGAGCCCCGCCCCTCCTGGCCTCCCTCCTCCCCCGTTGGGCGGGGCTTAGACAGGCAGTGAACAGGATCAGAGCAACCACCGTACTACTACTACTTGCCAGGCGCTTCCCAAGCAATTTACTTGCTATTCCTCCCACAAGCAACCTGCCCTGTAGGAGGCGCTCCGCTCATGAACGGGAGGCTTGTGTGAGTTCACAAAGCCCGGGAGCTCTGGAAACCCAGGACTGGCGGAGCCAGAGCCATGCCCCCTCTCACACCATCCTGAAGGTCACCGAGCGGTCACACTTCTCTGGCCCAACGATGGAAGCAGAGCCATCATCGGCTTTAGAAATGGCAGGTTTAGAACTCACTACCCACAGGCCCCTCCACCTGAGTTCTGTTAAAACTCACAGCGCCTTCCAACGGTTCTGAAACCCCTTCCTCCCTGGCCGTGTGACGGCCAGGGCAGTGGTCATCGGGGGACCCCTCTGAAGTAGCCCCACATGGGCTGGCCCTTCGAAGGAAGCGGCGGAGGGCCGTGGTGGTCAGAGAAGAGCGTTCGGTGCAGAAGAGTCAGAGGCAGCAAGACTCGGAGGAGGCTTAGCAGAGGCCAGAGAGTATTTGTGAGCAGGAACTACCTTTCATGGACATTTTCCTCAATCTCTTAACTGAGCTGTGACTTTTAGAGGCCAGACAGGAGGCGGGAGGGCTGGCGGGCTGGGGTGCGCGGCTAAGACACACAGGGAGTCCAATGGCTGACATCAGAATACTCGTCATGCCTACACGGGGTGCGAGATCAGACATGCAGAGAGGGGAGAAACGTTAGAAGGAGTCGTTCAGCATGTGACCTCCACAAACCCCGGCTGTGTCCAGCTGGCACTGTCAATGGCCATCAGGACCTGCCGATCTCCCCGGGGAATCCGGCTGCTCGAGGCTGCCAGGGCCTATCCGGGCCAGCAGGGCTAAGCTCTGGGTCGGGAACCAGTGAAATGCCTGGCTGGTGGGAGCCTTGGCCCCAAGCTCCAAAGGGGTCTGTGCAAGCAACCCATCAGCCCGTGCCTGGAGCATGCAGTGGGCGAGTCTGTTGCTTCGGGAGGGCAGAGGGCAGAACGCCACCCCTGGAAGCCTCCTCAGCAGTTCTGGTGGGCGCCTCTCTGTGCCAGGCATGAAGAAGGAGAGCAGACGGGCGACACAGAAGGGCGCAGCCAAGCTATGGAGACACAGATGGGCTGGAGCTCGCGGTCCTCGCTTTGTGCCCCCTCGGCCGCGCCCCCTCAGCTCCTGCTCACCTTGCCCCCATGCGGCGCTGCCTGTTTTGCACGCCGCACCTGGCCCGCCTAGGTGCCTTCAGCGCCATCGCTGGGGCGGGGCGGGCCAGCGGGAATGCTGCCCCGGGCCTGCTGCCCCACCGAGGCATCCCCATGGCCCCTGTAGCCGCTCCTCTGGAGCAGTTAAGGTCCCAGGCCGTGGCTTCTTTCTCTGGTCCCCTTTGCCCTGGGTGGGAGCACAGGGGCAGCCCACAGCGTGAGGGAGCCGCAGCAGGCAGCCGCGCCGAGTGGCCTGTCCAACCTTGTCCCTCCTTCCTGATGCCTGCAGGAGGGATGCCTCACTCCTCAGCCTGGCGCTCCACACGCATCCTAGCCGGACCCTCACCCGCGCTCCCCAAGGACCTGGAACACAGCACGTCCTCCCGCTGGAGTCCCCGTTCCTGCCACACTCTCAGCCACCCTGCTGTCCACAGCACCCTCTACCCAATCCTCCCTGTCCCTAGTCAGGCTCAAAAGCACCTCCTCCCCCAGGGAACGGAGCTCTGGGCTTCCCCTCAGGCACCTCCCTTAGGGGGGCTTTCTAGGTGCTCAGAATCTGGCAAGGGGTCTGGGCACAGCGCAAGCCAGGTGGACCTGCTGCCCACTCCAGAGGCGATCCAGAGCGGTGAGGAGAGATCTGGCCTCGGGATCCACTGGGGCCCACTGTGGCCTCCACCAGAGAACAAAGGCTCTCAATGGGGCAAATGCGCCCAGTTAGGGACAGAAGCAGAGGCCGGCAGCCTGGGCAGCACAGGGTGCGTTGTGGTGGTCACTCCCAGGAGACACCAAAGTGCACATCAGAAGACCGAGGCTGGACACTGGGTGCCCGCTCATCAGGTAATTCGATGCCACCAGCATCCCAAGGTTGTTCCTGGGCTCAAATTGTGGGTTCCCTTGGAACTAAACATCGGGTGGGCCAAATGACAAGCAGGCACAGGGGGCAGATAGATGGAAAGAAAGAGAACAATCCCTTAGGAGAACCTTGGAGCTTTGTACTTGCCCCAACATGCACCAGTTCCCGCCCATCAAGCAGACCCCTCTGCACTGGCTGCCCCTCCCTGAGCGGCAGCCCCTCCCTGACTGCCCATCTGAAACAGCCACGTCCCCCTCCTGCTCGTCTCCTTCACTCTGCTCCAAGAGGTGCCCGGTCCCTGCCCGCTGGGGAGCAGACATCCCTGAGGCGACCGCATCAGCCCCGCAAGAGGCCAGCGTGAACAACGCTCCTGCCCTTCTCAATGCAGGAACTGCTCCGAATTCAAGACACAGACAGCGAAGTCTTAACTTAGACGTCCACAGGCAAGCAGCCCATGCCCTGCAGGTCTGCCTTCTTGTGAAGAAGTGTGAAAATCACCCCAGAGCTAACACTTCACAAAAGCGGCGTCCAGTGGACAGGATTGGGCGGTGGGGGGGAGGGGGGGGGACCAAGAGGGGCCATCACATCTTCCCCAATAGCAAGGGCTCAGGGACAGCCCCCCCAAATCGGCGTAACAGCTCGGATAGCCATGGCTTTTCCTGCTCTCGTCTTGATCTGCCGGAGCCCCTGGCAGGTCCTGGGCAGGTCCATGGGCAGATGTGCAGACACCCCCTTTCTGATGTCCAGCGTTGGCCTTCCGTCTAGTGACCAGGACTCAGGTCCAAGCCTACCCTCCGCTGGCCCTGGCCTTACCAAGCTGGGCTCAAGGCCAGTACCACTCCCCACTGGCTGACCGGTCTTGGGCAGGTCTTGGTAGCGTAAAATGCAGACAGTCCTCCTCCCTCGCAGGGTGGGAGCCTGGCCCTGGTCTCGGAGGCCCACTCCTCCCCACCCCCCTTAAGAAGAGGCCCTGGCCGGGCTGCAGGCAGCAAAGCCAGCACCTGAGGCGCCTGGCTGACACGGAGGTAGATCTTCCACCAGCGAGAGGGGTGCGCAGCCCTTCCGCAGTACATCCGCGGGCTGGAGACCTACCTGCAGACCCCTGTGCCCAGGTGCTCACCCCAATGCGGCGAGCGTGTTCCCAAATCCATAATCGAATCCGTAACTGCAGCCCAGCTGAGAGGGCTCTCCAGACCCTGCTTCTTGGGGGTGGGCGCAGGATCCCTGGTTCCCTGGTGCCCCACACAGCGGCCCCAGCTTCAGGTACGAGCCAGAGCCACGTATGCAGGTGGGGCGGCGTCTGGCCGCTGGCTCGTCTACTACTCTTTCCTCACTGGGACCCAGTTCCTGAACCTTTGGGGTCTGTTTCCCTGACAAACAAATGGAGATTAAAATACCTGCCTGCCTCCAGGATCGCTGTGAGAGCCCAGGCGGCAGGGGACACAGAGGATGTCCTGCAGAGGGTCCAGCCTCAAGAGCTCCTCAGTACCCAGACCACTTCTGAGCTGTGTGCAGAGGTGATCACGGCATTGGTATTAAAGCCTCAGTGACCGCAGAGCTGAACGGAGCTGGGCGCGTGCAGGTTGGGCCCATTCCCCCACAACCTCTCTCCAACAAGACCAGCACCGCATGCACGCACACGCACACACACACACACAGGCCTGAAACACCTGTGGCGTCGGATGCCACGAGAAGACCTAAACTGGGCAGGGACTTCCTAGTCACCACATTTTTGCTCACTGTTCTCTCTGCCCCAGCAAAGGGCTGATGGCTGAGCAGCTGACTGACTGAAAGCCTCCCCTCCTGGGGCTTTCCCGGCCCCACTCTACCGTCCTCACCGCCTCTGACTGGTCCTTCCCTGTCCTTCAAGGGCTCTTCTTCCCGGCATCCAACCGGGCCTCTGTAAGCTCACTCCCAGGGGGCGGGCACGGGCCGCCCCACTCCACCCCACGCCGCTCTTCTGAACTGCTCATCCAAACCTCCCTGCCTCTGGGACAGCTCCGCCTGTCGACAGCCACAGCCATCACCCCACCCATTGCCCCATCGCCTCACAGCGAGAAGCCCAGACTCTGAGGCCAAGAATGCCTGGGGCTGAATCCCAGCTCTGCCAAGGGCTGGCTGGCTGGCCCTGGGAGGTTTGCGGAGTTCTCTGAGCCTCACTTTCCTTAAACATAAAATGGGAATCAAAGTTCCTCCCCCACAGAGTTGCTATTGGGATGAAATGAGTTACCACACATGCAAAACCCCTAGTCCTTCCTCCTTAATTATGATGATTTATTATCTCTGTCGGCAGCTGTACACCAGGCCTCATTCCATTCCTTCCCTCTCACAACCAATCCAACCACCAAGTCAGAAGCCCTTACCTCCATCTACGGCCACGACCCTAGTCAGTGGCTGGCCCACCTGAGGCATGAAGTCCAGGTCCACAGGGTCTCCCTGCCTCTAGGCCTGGTCCCCTCCAATCCCCCCTGTGCTACCACAGTGACTCACCCAACACCCAGTCTGGTTAGCTCACTCCTCTGCCTCCATCTTTAAATGATGGAGGCTCACCAGACTCCTCAGTGTATCTTCAGGTACGATTTTACATTTCCCATAAGTTAAAAAATAACTTTCAGTGGCTTCCTAATACCCGCAAGAGGAATTTTAAAAACAGTTTGGGGCTTCCCGGGTGGCACAGTGGTTAAGAATCTGCCTGCCAATGCAGGGGACATGGGTTCGAGCCCTGGTCCGGGAAGATCCCACATGCCGCGGAGCAACTAAGCCCGTGCGCCACAACTACTGAGCCTGCGCTCCAGAGCCCACGAGCCACAACTACTGAGCCCACGTGCCACAGCTACTGAAGCCCGCGTACCTAGAGCCCGTGCTCCGCAACAAGAAAAGCCACTGCATCAAGGAGCCTGCTCACCACATCTAGAGAAAGCCTGCGCGCAGCAATGAAGACCCAACGCAGCCAAAATAAATAAATTAATCAATTAAAAAAAACAACAGTTCAAAGGTGTAAGGTTAGCAAAAGATCTAGAGAGACACAAAAGCACTTACTCAAAATGTTAACTCCAGCCAAGAGTTCTATGAGTTCCCCAGGGGGCCCCTTTAGGGAAATGCCTAAAGCATTTGGGGACAGCAAAGTGACTCCTGAACCATAATTCAAGGCGATGTGAAAACGTAAAAGATGGGGAAAGGCCACACCAGGGCACCCACCGTCATTAGGCATGACCCGCCCCCCCACCCCCGCCCGCCCCAACACCGAGACAAACGAACAGCCACCCAGGCTCACCAGCTGGGGGATACACCATCACTGAAAAAAGGCACCGCCCCCCAAGGAGCCTCTCTGGGTTTCCATGAGAACACACAGGGTAACAAGACCCCTGCCCCACAATCTCCTCCCCCTACCCCACGCATTCTCCCCTGCCCCCAAGTCCTGGTCCTGCCAGACACAGTCTGTTCTGGAACCTGGACCAGGGAGCAGCCTGCCTACCTGCGAGAGCTTGCTGGACCCTGCTGGGCTTCGACATCTGCACGGGCACCGTGGCGGGGACGCTCCTGGGGCTGCTCACTGGACCGCTGGGCAGGGAGGCACTTGGGGAGAAGAGAGGGCAGAGCTTAATGTGCGGAGCCGACTTAGCAGAAACAGGAGCCGGAGAAACACCGAGTGAGGAAGACACGGGTGCTGCCGAGGCCCCTTTGTGGTTTCACTTCCCGCAGCTGTCTCTGTACAGTGAGGGCTTCTGTTTTTTTCTTTTTTTAAAGAAAAGATCCCGATGAAGAGTATCTGGAAGGAGGAGCAAAGAGATCTGATGTTCACTCCTCTCAGACCCAAACTAACCAAGAAAGAGAATCTGAATGCTTGATGTTAAGCCAGAGGCCGGCCCGCCATCACTTCCCCTGTGAAAATCAAGCGACAAAAGTCAAACTCCAAGTTGGGCCTTGGGGAGGGGAAGGAACCGTAGGCAGGGACGGGGCAGCGACACGAAAGAACACTGCTGGGGATGAACCTCATCTTTTTACAAGGTATCGAGAATGAAGCTTTGGCTGTCAAAAAACGTTCTCCTGGACAATCAGAGACTCTGAAGACAAACCTAAAAGAATTATGAACTCACCAGCTTCATCAAAAGGAGGGCTCTGTGGTTCCCTGCAGAACGGAAGTCCAGCAGAAACCACGCTGAGTGGTCCAGACCAGTACCACCAGTAACAGGACCAACCAACATCAGAAACCCCAAGAGAAGATGCTCCGAGAAGGAAATAACACCCCTTTTGTGGTTCTTGCCAAAACAGCATAACCTCAGTCCAGTCATGAGAAAACGTCTGACGAACCCAAATTAAGGGCCATTCGACAGGAGGCCACAGGAGAAGGAACAGGTGGAGGAGGAGAAATGACAACTGGACGCAAAGTGGGATCGTGGGACAGAAAGACAACTGCAGAGGAAACACCGATGAAAGTGGGAAAAGTCTTTAGCTAACAGTCCTGCACCAGTGGTGAGCCTCTCTCTGGTTCTGAGCCGCACCATGTTTACGAAAGACGTTAACGCGAGAAGTCAAGTAAGGGCGGTGGGGAAACTCTGTACTATTTCTGTGACTTTTCTGTAAATCCCAAATCAGTTCAAAATACAGGAAATTCTTTTTTCAATGAAGGTCTTGCTTCCCACAGTGACTAATTCCAGGTCTCTCACTTGGTTTTAAGCCGTTATATTTTTAAACGGTAATAAACCCGTGCCATTATGGTTTCAGGGAGCCCTGCCCTGGGGACAGCTGGTGTAGATGGCCCGCCATGCCTGCTACCTCCTCCCCCTCCCGGTGACTGCGTCCTCCAATCCAGCACTGCCCATGTTCAAGGTGACGCAGTGGGAAGGGTTTTGAAACCCTTCCATGCAGTCCCTCCACTGGAGCTCCCCAAGGACAGGCCCTGGGCATGTTCCTCTCTGTCCCACTGGGCCCAGCCTGGATCCAGGAGCTGGGAAGGCGCTCAGGAAACGATGGGCGCCTCCAGTCTGCTGTGCCACCCTTACAACGGTCGGCAAACCAGCAACCACCTGGTTACGGCAAATGCTTCTGGAGGCTGCCCAGATCCTTCCCTGCTGCTGGCCTGGGGTCACGGGTCCCACTGGTGGACACAATAGGGAGCTGCTGGTTCTGACCCAAATCAGAAAATTTCACACTGGCTGGTACTGGTTTTCATTTCTGGACTATTCTCCCCAAACAGAATAACCTGTGCGGCCACGCTTCCCGCCACCCTTGTCTACCCTCAGCCCCAAGAGGACAATGGAACTGGATCAGGGCGCTCTGATGATGTGGGGGTCGGGGAGGCGGGGGGGGGGGTTAGGTGTGTAGGACACTAGGGCTAAGGTTTTGGCCCCGCTAAACTCCGTTTAATTTGAAGCCACGCCCCACCCCCTTCCTGAGCCTGTTTCTTCAATTCTCAGGTTCTAGAAGTGAAGAATTTGAGAAGATACAGCCCTTGGAGGCATCCTTCATCTCCCAAGCCAACCCGACAGGGAGCACTAAGCTTCAGCCCATAACCAGGAGGCTGGAAAGCCGAAGCCTGGCTCTGCCACTGCACTGGGCTACTCAGTGGGCTGGGCATCACTGGCCCAGCGGGGGTCCGAGAAGCGGGATCCTCCCTTGCTGGTGAGAGGAACGTATCTGAGGGAGAAGGCCTAGGTTCTAGAGCAGAAAGCAGACAGGCAGTAAGGCTTCCAATGAGCAGCTCACCCTGGAACTGGGACCAGGAACCACGGCTAAGTTCAATCTGCTTAGGGGTCTCACGATGTTGTCACTTGCCCTGCGACCTTCCCCAGCTCCTCCCCCATGCATTTCTCTGCTGTGATCAGAAGGAACAGAGCAGTAAAAGGATCCAGTGGGTCCCAAGATGGGGACTCTCAGAGGTGCACAGAACCTCAGAGGTCGCTGATCTCCCTGCACCGTCCTCTAAAGGGCTCAAACTGGCAGAGTGTTCCCCGATGTGGGGGCACCATATGCCCATGAAGTGCCCTTCCGAGAGTTCCCTCTCACCTGCCTCATGCACCCGTCCCACCTGCTGGGTTCCTGGCTCTACCTACTAGGCCCTCCCTGCCTTGCCTGTCTGGGACCGTCTCCAGGAGCTTCCAAGCGGAGCTGGGAACACGAGACAGGAAGATTTCTAGTCTTCTCCGCAGACAGGACTGGACAGTCCCAAACAGGGGGCAGAGCTAGAAGGCTGGACAGTGAGGCACACAAAGCCTGGTCCAGCTCCCCACAGGCTGCCACCCACCGGGGAACCTCTGAGCACGCGCAGTACAAGAAGCGTACGATGTGGAACCTGGCAACCCCCTTCCAGCCCCCGCAGCGCTTAAAAGCTGGGTGCCTTGGTGCATGTCAAGTCCCCTCTCTGAGTTTTACTTTCTCTCTCTGTAAGATGTGAACAATTCCCCAAGGCCCCCAGGGTGTCTGCGAGGCTCAATCTGCAGCACCATCCAAGTGCCCACTGTTTCCTAGGTCTGAGCGGAGCCAGGCGGCTCCGGGAGAGCTGCAGGGCCCTCACCAAATCCTGAAATCCACAGCCCTATCAGAGCAGAAGGAAACTTCAGAAACTGACCCGCCCAATTCTGTAACCTTCAGAGAGGAAAAGAGAACAGAGTGCAGCCGAGGGCCTACAGCGAGTCAGGGGCAAGGACCCACTGGAACCCAGGACCCCAATCCCACAAGTCTGAAGAGCCTGGCCGATACTGGGAGGGCGTGGGGTGCTTTCAGAGGCTGGGAGAACAGCAGCAGCAAGAACAGAGCTGACGAAAGCAAACTGAGAGCCGTTTTCCTAGGCCGGGTTAGTGCAGGGACTAAGCTCCCCGAGGCCTAGCCACACCAAAGCTGCAATAGAGGGCTGGCCCTAATCACCACCCAAGCCATCAGAATGCTAAACCAGCCGGCACACCCTCTATTACAGAATCTGTGCGTGACACATTTTGGAAAGTCTTCCATCCAACATCACTGAAACACAAGTTTTGGTGCTTAAAGGGATAAACTTCAGCTACTAGGAAATTTACTTAAACCCAGCGGCTCAGTGACAAATCATGTGTCTTCTCCATGGATTACTGCCTACTCGGAAAGGCTCCTGGGGCAACAGGCAAATCAGTCAGCCAAGGTTTTACCCAGATTGAGCAAGAAGTGATTTGAAACTATGTGGGTTACAAAAAAAAAACACATGGGTTCCACAAATTTTGATTTCACTGACTCACATGTCCTTCCCAACAGCTACCAGTAAACACTTTCTCCTCCACACACGCGGTAACCTTCACCTGACGCTGCTGCCATTCACTTGGCTTTGAGAACTATATCACAGCCGCTAGAAGACTAAGGTGCCAGGTGTTTTCAAATCCTTCCGGCCCTGCTGGGTTAAGAGATCAGGGATTTATTAAACCCCCTCTGGCTCTACAACAGCCATTAGAGAAGGGTTAACTGTAGAGAACCACACTACAAATTAGACAGGAGAACACTGGCCCCTGCGAGTGAATGTCACCCCTCCCAGCTCCTGAAGAGCTGCAGGAGGTCAAGGTGAACACCCCCTTCAGGCGGCAGGTCCCTTTGAGGCTGTTTCACCTGCCAGAGCCTGCTGGCCCAGCTCCCTCCTGGTTTACAACGTAGGGCAGCAGGGTAAGCAGCAACACGCACGACTCAGCAGCAAAGGTAAGGCCGTCTGGCCCGGCAGCCTTCCATCCTGTAACTGGCCTGGATGGCACTGACGGGACCCACCTCAGTAGCCTCTTGGGCCCTCAGGCTGGGGAGGGGAGACCAGAGAAATATCAGGGGAGACTGATGGGCGCCCCATATCAAAAGAAAGCAACAAAGCCCATGAAGTCGCCTGGCTCAATCCCAGCATCCCAGCTCTAGAACCATCTAGAAACTTGCCAGTTAATTTGTAAGAACATAAGCCCCAGGAGGCTAGGCAAAGCCGACCTAGTCATAAAAGCAGCTCCAACCTTGCTGATAATCCTTCTGGGCTGGCAAACATGACATGTTTTTCTCTAAAACAGACTGACTCACATACTGGAAGGGGCCTCACAGAGCACTGGGAGGGGCCTCACAGAGCACTGGGAGGGGCCTCATAGAACACTGGGAGGGGCATCACAGAGCAATGGGAGGGGCCTCACAGAGCACTGGGAGGGGCCTCACAGAACACTGGGAGGGGCATCACAGAGCAATGGGAGGGGCCTCACAGAGCACTGGGAGGGACTGGGTTGGCATGGAGCCCAGCTTGCTTATGTCTCTGTGCAAGCCCACAGAGAAGGCCCAGGCCATACCTCCCTGTGCTCCCGATTCCCAGAGAGATCTCAGATCCACGTGCCCCAACTCCTGGAGTACACGTAGGAAGACACCCGGACCCAGGGGGCCCATCCCCTCCTCTGTGTATTGGCGGCTTCTGCGCGCACCCCTCAGGGCGCCCTCTGCCTTCCTCTCACTCTGCCTTTTAGACAGCTTCAAGAACTCCACATGGGGAGTTCCCTGATGGCCTAGCGGTCAGGATTTAGAACTTTCACTGTAGAGGCCCGGGTTTGATCCCTGGTCGGGGAACCATCCCACATGCCACGCGGCATGGCCAAAATACAAAAAAAAAATTATTAAAAACAATTTTTTTTCAAAAAAAAAACCTCTACATGCCCCACAAGGGGCCTGGGTTTGATCCCAGCTCTGCCACTTCCTGGCTGTGCTGCCAACCTCGTCAGCCTCAATGTTCTCCCCTGTCAGCTGGGGACACCCCCTACCATATGGCCACTGGGAGGATTCACGAAATCACCCACACGGCCTGCTGAACAGGGCCCGGCTATAACATGCGCTTGGTGAGTGCCAGCTGTCACTGTCCTATCGAAGCTGGAAGGTCCTCTGAAGCCTAGCTAGAAGCTGGCAAGGAGGTCTCGGCCACACTGGGGCGCTTCAGCCCTCCCTGTGGTCAGGTGGGCTGGTGGGCGGGCTTGGGTGAGTGACGTGGCACCGAGAGGCCGACTCCCTGGGAAACAGGGCGGCCACAGGCCTACACATCCAGTCACCACCCGCCCAGGTCACCCTCTCAGAAATCAGCCCCCATCCCGGCTAACACTCTGAGTTCTCAAAATGTTCTCCAGGCCCCAGACCCTCAATAATAATCGATGATGAGGCCCCTGATCACTGACAGGTCTCTGAGCATCCCAGATGCACCCACCACTGGCCACTCAGGGGTTTCCCCACTTTAAAGCGCCACCTGGTCTGGACGGGGCCCATTTCACCATCTCAGGGTGCCCTATGAGACATGGACTGCACCAGCACAGCAGCTGCCCTATGTCACCTGCTGCCACCCCCAACACGCTCAGCACTTTGCTCTCTCCTCAACCAACTTTTAAGCACCAAAGCTGGGCTCACAGCCTTCCCTGGATGAGGCCGTGGGCTCAGGAAGAGGGCTGAACCTTCCATGTCTGTGACTCCAGGGCCAGGCACATAGACGGAGTCAGAGAAATGTCCTCAGGTACCCGGCCCCAGCTATGTGGCATACAGGCACAGCCAAAAAAACCTTTAACTGCTCAGAGAGCCCAATTCTGCTGGGTCAATGAAAGGATCACTGGTTTTAACCCATGGGGCAACTACCAGCACTCAGGTGCCAGAAGTCAGGTAGGCTCCCCGGGACACAAGGCTGTGCACGGCGTGGCACCTCAGCACCACGTGACACGTGCAGCGCTGGGGCACGTGCAGAGGGGATGACGCAGCAGGGACAGCCGAGGAGGCAGGTGCCGAGCCTGCGGGCATTTGGGGGGAGTCCTCCCAGCTAAAGAAGAGCAGAAACCCAAGCCCGCTAACAAGGCATGCAGGTGGACAAAACGACCGTCCGCGGAACACAAGATACCTGGCTGCGCCGGCAGCGGACAGTCCTGGGGGCTGGTGCTGAGGTCCCACGTGGGAGAGGCTGGAGCGGTAGAGGGGCTGGTTCCCCAGGGAGGGCAGGGCCCCAGCCCAGAGGTTGGCGGTGCTCAGCTTGGGCGCAGACCTGGCCCCAGAGAGTGAGGGCTTGTTGTATGGAGAAAAGGCCTGGTGGGCCCCCAAAACAATGGCGGTCCTGTGGGGTGGCTGGGGGACTGCGTAGGCAGGAAGGTTGGTCATGGAGTGGCGGTAGCGGCCTGACATGGGGCCGGCTGCGCCGCCGCCGAGGCACTGATGGCAAGAGCAGGCCACTCCCGTGTGGCCCGGTGGGGCAATGACAGTGGTCGCTGGGTACGGGGGCCCTGCCTGGCGCCGCACGCTCCGGCAGAAGCTGGAAGTCTTGTTGGTCTGCGTGTGGGTGGCACAGTTGACGGTGTAGTTGTACCCCAGGGCAGCCAAGTCCACGAGCTGGGCGCCCCTGGCCACCTGCTGCTCCAGGTAGTCGCAGACGCTGGCTTCATACGCCGTCCAGGAGCCGTCGTCACTCAGCCACTCCCAGACGATGCCCCGGCCCGGGGCCGAGTGCTGGGGAAACAGGTGCCTCCGCACAGCCCGCATGGTGCCTGTTTTAAAAGGAGCGTTGCACAGATAAAGTTCATCTGCTAGCCACTCACCACCTCCCAAAAAAAGGGAGTTTAAAAATTCTTTTTTTCCTACAACCAAAATAAAACAACACGATCACGGTGTATATATGGTCATGCTGCTGTCTGACCTAAAGGCTGGCATTGACTATTCTCTCCAAATTTGGGGTGAAGGGTAGAGAGCTCTCTCTATACAAAGAAACCATGGATCAAAGGGATCAAGTGGCAGAGAGGGACCAGCGCTTCTCAGCAGGAGTGAGGGATGCTGGACGCTTAGGTCAAAGACCAGCTGTGGCTCAAAATAGTCCTAAGGATGAAACCTATGTAGCCTGACTTAAAAAACTGAAAACAAAATGTCTGAAGAAAATTAAATAATCCATAATCCAACCACCAAGAGGAAAGCACAGGACATATATCGTATATTGTAACATATTCCTTCCCGTCTAGTCTCCTAGGCATGTATGTTTAGGTGTAGCTGACAATCATACTGAAAAATTTCCTCTTTTCATGTATTATGCCGTAAGTATTTATAATGTCTGTAAAACTTTGTAAAACTCTTTATTAACTGTTACACAGTTCTCTTACATGGATGTACTTAGATTCCTTTGGACTTCCCAGGTAGCAACTATTAGCAAACACCTGTGGTTAGCTTATATTAATAAACAAAACCAATTCAGGAGAGAAAGAAAAAAGTCAATTTGGGCCATGCTTCCAACAGTACTTGTCAAAAGGTGATCACTGCGATTACCTTCTACCTGGTCTCCCGACCTCAGCAGCCAGTGGGATACTCTTAACCCCCAAATCAGATTACGTCACTCCTCTGCCCTAATCTTCCCAGGGTTCCTCCTTTCAGGAGAAAAGTCGAAGTCCCTAAAGGGATGGAAAAGCCCTGAACGACCTGCCCTTCCCTCCTTATCTGTCCCCAGCCCTTCCTGGTGACCAGGCCACCCAAGCTCAAACTTCAAAGCGACCTCTCCCTGTGCTTTACACATCCATTCCCTGATAAACACTCACTGCTACCTAACTCATACACAGTTCTCGGATCATTTGTCTTGTGCGCTGCCTTTCTCAGTGACTGCAAACATCGTGAAGGCAGGGACTTTTATCTGCATCCACTGCCTGGAAGCCTGAGTCCTCACACCCTCGAGGAGGCTGCTACAGGGATTGGAGCAGGAGTCTTCAGGCTCGGCACTAGTGACATGCTGGGCTAATAACTCTTTGTTGTGGGGCTGTCCTGTACATTGTAGGATGTTTGGCAGCATCCCTGGCCTCTACCCACTAGATGCTGGTAGCGCCCCACCCCATAGTCCTGACCATCAAAAATGTCTCCAAACATTGCCCCCAGCTGAAAACCACTGATTTACAGGGATAGTGCACAGCTCTGGGAAGAAGTTGGTGGCCCCATTCTCAGTAATACTGAGCAAAAGACACACACACACACACACACACACACACACACACACACACACACACGAAAGAAACATGAGTGCACAGGAGAGTGAAGTAACTTGCCCATGTGACACAGCTATCATACAGGAGCTGGAACCCATCACCAGGCCCTCTTAACTAGCATGGTGTGCCACCCCCATGCCAGCCGGCCTGCTTGCCTGCCTGCTGCCAGCGAGACACTCAAATCCCTGCGGGCGGAAGCAGTCATTTCTGGTTTGGGAGACAAGGGGGAAAGGGGCTGGAACGGCCTCTGCACTGTGTTCCCAAGGCACCCCGTACCACTAAGGAACATCTCACACTGCTATCACTCCCACCACCTGCCTTCTGACCGTGTGCATTTCAGGGGCAGGATAACACTGAGAGTCAATTCTGTGACCCCCAACACCTAGCACGACGCCCAGCCCGAAACAGGCACTTGGACACATACTCGAGGCAGGAAGTGCCTTACCAGTGTCCTGGCGGAACTGCGTCCAGCTGGGGAGGTCGATGATATACGGAGCCAGTGAGGGGTCAGCCTGGCCTAAGGGGATGCTATGGGCCAGGCTCCCCAGCCCGAAGCGCTGGCCCTTCTGCTGGACAAACTGCTGCTCGATGTAGTTGCAAACAGTGGCACTGTAGGGGTGCCAGGTGCCCAGCCCGTCCTGCCATTCCCACACGGCCACTGCCACCGGGCTGGTGTACACCTGAGCCAGGGAAGGGCTTGGGGCCATGGCCATCTTCCCCGGGACTCCCTCTGTTCTCCCCACCGGCTTCAGACCACTCTGGGCTGCAGTCTCAGGTTCATTGCCCAGCGCTTCCAGGAGACCTGAAACAAGACAGACACGCAGTTACCGACGCACACGGTGGCCCTGCCAGAGTCAGTCTCAGTGCGGTGGGGGGGTGGGGGTGGGAATCGTGCTTTTCCGCAGTCACTTTTTTCCCTAATACCTTAAGGGCATCGTGAACCAAGTACCTAATCCTGTCTCTTTGCTCAGGCAGCCAGGAAGAATTCGGAGTCAATCAAACAGCCTCCTTACCTCTGCAAATGTCCAGGAAGACACAGTGGGTGAATTCTGGGTGCTAATCGTCAGCCCTGCTTCTGTCCTTTTACTAATAATTTCCCTCTGGCCCAACTACTAAGTGTATCCTCTTATACTGTATGTATTTTCATGAGTCACCCCAATCCTCTGTGGACTGAGGCCAGCATGACCCCTTATACCTTTGTGAGGACGCCACACAGGTTTCCAAAGCAGGTTTGTTTGTGAGACACATATTAACACCTGCTATGCTACAGATGAAAAAAAAACTTGTCTCAGAAAGGACCAGGGGCTCAAGGACAGCCAGAGCTGCGACTCTAAGCATGGGTGGGTCCTAGCTCTGTCCAGGTCTCCGGGCTGCCCTGGTTTCCCGCACCATTAACCACAGAGGGCAGACCCTAGATAGACATTAACATCCTATGGGTGCTGAAGCCCTCCCTCTCTGGCCTCTCTGCACCCCACTCCCTGGGCCTGGGCCTTGCTGACCAGCGGTCAGCTCCAAAGACTTGACACCCATCTCCCAAGACATTCTTCTCCCAGTCACTCCCGCCCAGTTGCATCACTCAGGGTTTTCCCAGGCCATCCATCACATGAACTTCTCCTCCACGGCCCCGACCAGAACTCTAATGCCCACATACACATATGGCGGTCCCTGTCTTTCTGCCCCCTCAGAAGGCAGACACCCAGCGAGTCGGCCTTGTCCACAGCCACCTCGCCAGCCCCAGCACAGGCCGTGTCATGTAGCATGTGTTATACGTGGATTAGCTCAAAGCACGACTGAATGGAGGCAGATGAAGATTCTATGTGCCTGCAGCTGTTTGAAGAAGAAAGGGGGTCTGTGGAAGCTCCTAGGGTGAGAGAGGAACGGGGCCAAACAGACTGACAAGGCGGTATTTCTCCCACTTTATGGACAGGAAAACAAAGAAGTCAAGGTCTTACTGAAGGTCACACATACACTGGTAAGTGGTAGCACAGAGTGCAAACCCAGATCAACTGGCTCTAATGCCCATTTTCTTAGCGAGGAAAGCTCAGCATGAGCTCTACCTTGGGCTCCGCCTAAATAAACGTTAAAATCCTAGGGATGCTTAAGCCCTCTCTAGCCTCTCAGCCTCTCTGCACCCCACTTGCTTAGAGAGGGGGGAGGGAGAAAAGCGGTGGGGGGAGGGGAGGAAGGGGGAGAGGAGCCTGCATCTCAAGCTGTGAGCACCCTCAGCTGTAACGTCCACAGAGGGCCCTGGTGCCAACAGGGTTCCCAGTCACATCATCCGCTCCGATTCCCACACAATCCCCTTAAGTACAGACATTGAATTTTGTCCCTGTTTTGCAGATGAGAAAACCGAGGCCCCGGTGGTTTTGGTGACTCACTTTCATGGCCACTAATGAGGCTGGGACCCTTCCTGGGCTTTCGCTGCTGTCCCTGAGACTGTACTCCAGCAGGGTTTCAGTGAGAAGGCCGATACCACCTGCCCCACAAGGAAGGCAGAGCTGGAGCAGCACGTGACAGGGAAGAGGCACAGGCTGTGGTGTCCACACGCCACATATTCACTGCACTCTACTCACTGTGTCACCTGGTGAAGGTACCTAAGCCCTCCAAGCCCGATTTCGCTTGGAAGTGGACATATCAACCTCTATTCTAAGTGCTTTTCTAGGGGATTCAGATGGATAGGTGTGTATAAAGCACCCAGAACAGCTCCAGGCACACAGCCGATATCAGCCAATCTTGGCCTCCCTCCCTTTCCCTGCTCCCCTCCAACCCAGCACCTCCCACCCCTCAAGTCTAGGTGAGGAGCGGCGGCCCAGGGCGGCACTGAGCTACCCGGCCTGAGAACGTGGGCAATGCGTCAGGCCTGCAATAACTCTGAGCACACATAGGGGGACCAGGGCCACCCCTGAGCTGCCAACCGCTCCAACAGTAGCACACATCCCGCCATGGAGGATTAGACCCGGGATGCCCTCGAGATGGCTGGCGAGCTTATTAGCTCAGCGCCTGCAACTAGAGGTCTCTGGACCCACATCCAGGTACAAATCACAGGACTGGTTTCAGGGCCAATTACTCCTGAGTCCAGACTTTCCCCCCGGCACCTCCTGGCAGGCGTCACTCATCTCTCTGGCAGCAGGGGCCTCCCATGTACCAGCGCACGTGGTATGTTCCAGCATGTCCACACACCCCCAGATGAACCAACTCGGATAACTCTGCCAAACAGCCTGAGATCTACACTCGAGAACTTCAGCTAAGCTCTTCATGAACGTGTTTGGCCTACAGACTGCAGGCACACGACGGTCCAGGCTCTGTCAGGGTACTAGAGACCCAGAGATGAGAAAGACACAGCACACGGCCCCTCCACGACCGGCCACTGTCCCCACTAATACCAAGGCCTCCACCTTTTGTCCACATGCATCAAATTCTAGCAAGTGCCAGAACATTCGGAGCCATTTCCCACCTCCCAGACATTGATCCTGCTGGTGCCCACGTCCAGACTTCCATCCTCTCTGCGCCTAAGCCCCCAGCAATGTGCCCATCCTTCCAGACTCAGCCACAGCACCCCGCTCTGAGCCACACCTTTAACAGAAAGTGCTGACCCCATCCTCCTGTGCGTCCTCACTGCATTCTCCATTTATCCAAACATACTGCATTTATTGGTTTCAGTATCTGTCCCCCCTCTCACCACCCCCAGAACAGGAACTCCCTGAGGGCAGAGCTGGGGCTGACCCAAAGCTGGGGCTGCAGCTCGTCAAATGCCTAATATCCCAGAGGGTCTAAAACACACACGCCGAAAGAGAGGAGCACCTTCTGCTCCAGGCGCCTGGGGCACACTTGGCACGATGCCCAGAACACCCACTGAAGTTCCCCTGGAACGCAGCAACCATGCACACGCAGTGGCCGTGTCAATGCACCCATTCTCTGTTACAGCCTCAGCCATCCCCAAGCTGCAGTTCAAAAACCTAATTTGTTTCGGCTCCTAATGATGGGGCTATTTAGGGTGCTCTTAATTATGAAAACTGTTATTATTCTAATAACAGTTTTGGCCATGGGAAAACAGCCTTAGTCTGGGGGCAACCTAAACACTTTATGATAATGGAATAAGGGAATTCTTAAATAAATTATGGTACACCCCAATGATGGAATACGAGCCTTGAAAAATGTTTTTAAAAGGCTTTCAGACCTAGGATAATGCTGTTGACAAGTTAAAAATACCGGATATGTAACCATATACACTATATGCTCTCAAGGGGGTGGGTGTGCCATTTACTGAGCACCTACTATGTGGCACGCACTCTGTCCGGTGCTCTTGCCATCCAGCTCTCTCAACCCTCAACTGCCCTTGAAGGTAAAGATTATCCCCATTTTACAGACATGAGAACCAAAGCCAAAAGTAATTAAGAATTTACTCAAGGTCAGACGGCCAGTCTGTGACACCAGGTTCTAATATAAGCTAATTTGTAAAAGGTGGGAAGGAACAACACTGACATTTTACTAGGAGTGATGGAGTTATGGGATATTTATTCTTTACCTCTTTCTGTACTGGCAAATGTTCTACAATGATCATATTACTTATTATGATCGAACAGAAGTTATTTTTAAAAAACTGTATCAAGGGGTTCCCTGGTGGCGCAGTAGTTAAGAATCCGCCTGCCAATGCAGGGGACACGGGTTCGAGCCCTGGCCCAGGAAGATTCCACATGCCGCAGAGCAACTAAGCCTGTGCGCCATGACTACTTAGCCTGCGCTCTAGAGCCCGCGTGCCACAACTACTGAGCCCGCGTGCCACAACTACTGAAGCCCTCGCGCCTAGAGCCCGTGCTCCGCAACGAGAAGCTACCACAATGAGAAGCCCACGCACCACAACGCAGAGTAGCCCCCGCTCACCACAACTAGAGAAAGCCCGCGCGCAGCAATGAAGACCCAACACAGCCAAAATAAATAAATAAATAAAAATTAAAAAAAAAATGTATCAACAACTTTGACCACGAGAAAAATCATCCTGCCTTCTCTTGCATTCTCTTGTCACATTTAGCCACAAACGCCTGTGCACAGCCCCACGGCTCCGAGGCACAGAGGGACGCTACTGTCCTACCAGAAAGGGGTTTCACACAAAGGAAAAAAGTTGCACGTGTCCAAGAGTCTTTCTATTCCCAGGGGATTTACAAAAGCTTTAGAACAAGACCTGAGCTGATGCAGGAATCTGAGTGAAACTCATCCTGCCTGACTGTGGGCCTCCGGGTAGGGGAACCACACAAATGGATCCCTTACAGTTGCGGCCTCCGGGAAGAAGGCCCCGAGCGTGGCTTTTAAACTGGGCGACTGTCAATTTGCCAACATGTGAGGACCCATTTCCTCCCCGCAAAGCCCACCGAAATACAGAGTGGCCTGGCCCAGGCCTGAGCTGGGCAGTTCACCCTTGGCTCCATGCTCGGTGACCTTGGGACAGTCACCTCCCCTTTCCTGGGCTCCACTGCTCAGGCGGTTGGATGGGTTTTCCAGCCTCTCATAAGCAGCAGAACCCTTTTCAAAATGTGACCGTACGCTGCCCATCGATATGTAAAACGCAGAAGAGTGGGGTGCTCTTATGGACACAAGGGCTGCCCTCCATTCCTACTTCCTGAGAGGTCCAGGAAGCTGTTGTGCGGGACAGAGGCATTCTGAGGGGCACGGATTGGACACCAGTGAGACCGGGTGGACTTCAAACCCTAGTTCCATGCTGCGTCACTTTTCAGGTGCTTTCCAAGAAGCACGGGCCTGCAACTCCACCCCCCACCAGCTGACACGGTGCGCATGACCGCTAAGCAGAGCATGACCTTCAAAGACTTGTTACAGGGCAGCCGGCCACCCAGGCACTGTCAGAAAGCCTTCCCACGGAGATGGGAAAGTCGAATACTGCACACAAACACACCAAAGAAATGTTCTACTTTGCTAGACACGTTGTTTTTAATACAAATTTAAAACAATGGCCTATTATTTTTTTGCCTGTCAAAGCAGTAAAAATAATTTCAGTACTCAGTGCTGGTGAGAGTACCCTGAGATGTCACACTTCTGGGACGGATAAACCCTTTCCAGAAAACAGTTTGGTAACACGTATCAAGAGGTTTAAAAATGTTCACTTGCTTTGACACGATCATTAAAAAATCTATCAAAGGAGATGAGAGAAAAACTTCAACATAAAGATACTCCCCACAGCACTATTTTAACTTGGTAAAAGAGAAGCAGAGAGAAAACGCAGTAGAAACGGTACCAAAATGCTAAGGACTGCCTTGGAGTGCAGAAACTATTAGAGACCTTTGGTTCAACTTCCTTACATATCTGAACTTTTCACATTTTCTAAAGTGGGAAACTATTACTTTTGTTTTCAGAAACAAACCGCTACAATGCCCACCACTTTCAAAAGATCGTAAATATGGCACAAACCCCACCACTGTTACTTACCATCATTACTTCAGACGGCTGCTCCTGTCCCAGTGGAGTTTCACTGACAGGCCTGTCAAAGTACCACGGCACCTCCTTGCCAAGAGACACCATGTCCCACCCATGAGTTCCAAGGAAGTGCAAAAAACACACCATCCAGGTGCCCAAACTATTACAACAGGGGAGCGCTGCAAGGTAAGGCTTTTGTCTAGAAAAGAGACGGCTTACGCTGGTGCCACCCAGGCCTGACTAGGCTCCTGAGAGATGGAAGGAACTACACATGATTTGTCCCTTGCACATGGGGCTGCTAGAAGGGAAATAACTCCTCTCCTGGCTGCTGCCTGACTAGGGCCCTCCAGGGGCAGGTCAGAGCAGAACGTTCCAAATGGGGCTCAGAAAGCCACACAGTGGCCAGGAGGCAGGCCCCAGTGACCAACAGTTCCCCAGTGCGCAACCTCCTCCACCAGCACCAAGAGCCTGCTGCTCCTTCTTTGCCAGGAGCAACCTGACCACCCACAGGTCGTCAGAGCCTATCCTGGGGCCAGAATGGGGGAGCAGCGGAAGCAGTGGCAGGCACAGTGGCCAGAATCACACCAGTGGCCACCAACCAAGAGCTTACTAGGTACCAGGCACCGTGCTAAGTATCTTGTAAGTGGTCTCATTTAGTCCTCACATTCCTCAGCAAAGGGTATCATCTCCATTTTGTAGGTGACAAAAGGGAGGCAAAAGATGAACAACTTGCCTGAGAAGCCACAGGTATGAGCAAACCCAAATCAGTTTGCAGAGGGATACACTGATGTGGACAAATCAGCCTGCCAGATGCATCTGCTTGGCCTACTACACAGTTTTTAGTTTTTACAAATTGAGCCAATGTTTAAAAACTGGAATATCCACCATTAAAAAAAAAAAATCCAGACTTCCAGCTTCTCTTGAAAACCAGAAAGCCTGGCAACATTTGCAGGCCTGACCCAGATTCATTATGCAGCCAGCAACGATGAGCTGCACCACTGTGGTGGCTCGTACTACTCTCAAGGTTACCACAGTTACCACAACTCTCCAGGGCAGAGCCGGCAAACTTTTCCTATAAAGGCCCGGAAGGTACATATTTTAGGCTTTGTAGGACACTGGGTGTCTGTTGCAACTACACAACTCCACCACTGTAGTGTGAAAACAGCCAAAGGCCACACATAAACTAACCGGCGTGGTTGTGTCCCAATAAAACTTTACTAACAAAAAAAGGCTGTGGGGCTTCCCTGGTGGCGCAGTGGTTGAGAGTCTGCCTGCCGATGCAGGGGATGCAGGTTCGTGCCCCGGTCCAGGAACATCTCACATGTGGGCCTGTGAGCCATGGCCGCTGGGCCTGTGCGTCCGGAGCCCGTGCTCCGTAACAGGAGAGGCCACAGCAGTGAGAGGGCTCGTGTACCACAAAAAAAAAAAAAAAAAAAAGAGGCTGTGGGCTGGATTTGGCCCATGAGCCACGGTTTGCTGACCTCACTGTGGTCCCACTGAACTATAGTTGAGAAATACTTCTTTGAACCCGTTTCTCTATTGAAAAGTGGGAGAGTGCTTATGCCTCTGGCCAGCCTCCCCTAGGACATGCCTGCCCTCTGTAGACATATCAGTCTTCGCCCAACACCTGAGGGCGAAATACAGCATCCAACAGCATGGCAGGCAGCATGTGGTGAGGGCCACCCCCAGGGAAGCCCAACCTGCTTCCCTTTCCTTGCATCAGGCAGCTGGGCCCTGGCCTACCTCTCTTCTCTCCTCCCTCCCGTGACCCTCTCATCTGCTCCCATGGCTTCAATAATCCCATGCACGCAGAGCATCCAGATCTTTCTTCAGATGTCCTGCCTGAGTCCCTTAAGCCCTCTGCTCCAGCCATCGGCAACTCTAGTGAGAGCCCAGAACCGGCCAGGCTGTTTCATGCCCCTCACCCCCCACCATGAGTACTCATCCCACCTGTCCACTTACTCAATTCTTAATTCCCAGCCTGAGACTCTCTGTCCAGTGAAATCTTTCCTACATCCACTCCTGCCCTGCACGGAGAAGTGGCCTCTTCTAACCACCAATGTCCATGTGACATCTGAGTGCAATTATCTACTTGTCCCCTCCACTAGGGCACAGACTCCTAAAAGGCAAGGATTATGGTCAGGAAAAGATTCTTCAAACAAGGCACAGAACGCTGACTATACATGAAGAGATACATTTCACTGTGTTAAAATTAAGAATGGTTGTTCAACAAAACATGCCTCAAAGAAAGCAGAAAGTTAAAAACTGGAAAAAGATATTCACAATAAGCACGAAGGATTAAAATCAAGGATATATAAAGAACTCTTACAGTCAATTTTCTTTTTAAAGCGCCAGGAACCCCACAGAAAAATTGCAAAAAAGTGAACATATAATTTACAGGAAACACACATGCCAATAAACTTATGAAGAGATGTTCGACATCAGGGCTCAGGGACACAGAAATCAAGATCCCAAAGATCCCATTTTATACCCATTCCATTGGCAGAAATAAAAAAAAGTCAGCCTATACCAAGTGTTGGCAAGAGTGTGGAGCAAGTGGAAGGCCTACGTTCTGCTGTTGGTGGAGTGAAAACTCGTACAATCACTTCAGAAGAAGTCTAGTAACAACTACGAAAGTTGGACATTTATTCACCCTACGACCCAGCAAAATACCACCCCTCAGCTCATACCCAAGAAAACTTCTTGCATATGTGCAACAGGAAACGTGTACGGAAATGTTCAGAGCAGTCCACGCGTGACAGCAAAACTGGAAACGAGCAGGTACCCATCAACGGAAGATCAGACGCATAAACTGTGATTTGCCCACACCATGGAATATTATTCAATATTCAAGACAAATGAACCAGATGACATGCAATACTATGGACAAACTGTAGCGATATTTTTTTAAGTGCCTTAGGAATACACAGGTACCGTAAAACTACATAAAAATGAAAGTGAGGGGATAATGGTTATCTCAGGATGGGAATGAGAGGAAAGATCAAATGATTGGATGTGTATTTTGTTTCAAGATCCTGGCTTTTGTTGTGGATGGCTGAAATGCAGGAACTTACAACACATTAAAAATAACTTCAGAAACAAGTGAAAGCAAGCTGGGCGTGAACGGTGATCAGTGTTTATTAATCTAGTTCTCTGTTTACCTGCGGTGAAAATTAAAACAAACACACAGAAGGGACTGTTTAATTCTCTGTACTCCAAGTGCCAAGCACAAGCCCGGGCACACAACTTCGTAAGCGTGTGTGCAATGAATGAGGGATGCTCCTCCCTCGCCCATGGCCCCATTCCTGCCGGCCTCTTCGGTACCTTCAACAGGTCTGAAGCCAAACCCACCTTCCTTGCTGATGCCCCTCTCCTCCTGGATTCCCTGGCTCTGCACTGGCCCTCCTCCGCCTTCTCCCCCAGCCCAGCGGCTGCCCTGGCTTGCCCTCTCCTCGCCTCCTCAGACCCCACTGCTAATATCTGGTTGGGACCTTTCTGCCTCTCACCTTGACAAGCACTCTCTGCCGACTGGCTTCTCCAACTCCTGTCTCTCCTCGTCCACCCTAGAGACAGGTGCGAGGTTGAGCTTCCCGATACAGTTCTGACCCTCTCTCTTCCGCACCTCCCCTAGAGCTCTAGAAATAATGTTCACGTTCCAGCTGATGCTGAACGCCCATCACAGTCTGGTCCCTTCCTATCAACAGTAGCTGCCAGAGCATCTCTCTTCAGTATCCTCTTCCATCTACATCTTCCCTTCCCCGACCCCTCCTAAAAAGTGTAAGTGATGAGCTGCTACCCCACATACCGCCAGTTTCCCCAACTCCGTGCCTCGACTTTACCCGGAATCCCACCCACTTGGCCACCCATCCTCAGCTGACCCACACTTTCAAGGCCCCATTTAAACACCTCCAGGATGCTGGGATGTGCCCACTTGAAAGAAAAATCCCCTCTTACCAACTTCCACGGCATTCTGTCTGTCCCCTACAGTTCTCTCTCTTTCACAAGACCCGGAGCATCCAGAGGGCAAACTCCCCTGTCTACCTCCCCCTACCAGAAGCTGGCAGTGGTGTACGGAAACAGTCACGAAGAGAACAATCAAATCCATTCCACGCTTTCTAGCCAGGGAGCTCATCTGGCTCATTTCTAGCCATGGCTCATAAAATGCCCATCCTAGGACTTCCCTGGTGGTCCAGTGGTTAAGACTCTGTGCTTCCAATGCAGGGGGCTCAGGTTCGATCCCTGTTCGGGGAACTAAGATCCCACAAGCCGTGCGGCACGGCCAAAAAAAAAAAAAAAAAAAGCCCTTCCTGGAATTCTACTAAAATCCTTCTGTTCCCCTGAGCCTTGGCATGACCCATAAAAGCCCCCGCTCAGCCCCCTGCCTACCTTTCCAGGCTTCTCGACCCCGCATCCACACGCTGTCGCTTCAGCCACACTGAGCTGCTTACAGTGACCCAGATATGCCAGGTTTCTTCACAACTTTGCGTATACTGACTCCTCTGCCAGGCTCCCCTACTTCCTGGGACCTACTCCTTCTTCACAACCTTAGCTATCATCTTCTGGAGGCTTCTGGACCTTCCCTCCTGGGCAAGGGTGGGCTGGGCTCCGCCCCGTGATTATCCACTCCTCAACATGTATCACACTGACAACACCTTGTCACTGTCTATGGTTTGTTTATCTTTTCCACCAAACAATGAGCTCCTGGAAGACAGAACTTTTGCTCCTGGTCACTGTAACCCCAGCACTGGGCATGGGGCTTGACAAAAAGGAGGCACCCAGTTAAGGTTCAAGTAACAAAAGAAACTAAAATTTCCAGTTCAAATGCAGAAACCGTGACTCGTGTCCTTCATCCCATAAAGCGCGTCTGAAGGCGGAAAGCATCTTCTAAGACTGGTTAAACAGGAGAAGCTGCTGGCAGGAAGCCACCTGAATTTATCTGAGACAGTTGGCAATCAACAATCAACTCCCAGGGCTCACTTTCATCCTGGGGACCTCAAGCTCCACCCTCCCCAGTGCCCACTTTCTCTACTGAAAACCGGATTGGGAAGGCAGCAATGAATGTAAAGTCCCCATGGCTCTCACCTTTTCTCTCTGGAGAGCTGGCACAAACTGTGCCTTCTTGATGCAGATACCAGATCCTTAGGAGGAATGACTTGTTTGAGTTCCCATCTTGATATAAAATTCAAACAACAAAAACCGGGCAAATCTGAAAGGCTTGCTGACTCAGCAACACAAATTCCAAGGCACCTTTGCCAACAAGGAAGAAGATGATCAGGTTTTAAATTGAGAAACAGGAGTTAGTGAAAACGAATTCACAGATGTCCAGTCTGTGTGCTGTGGCTGGCGACTGGAAACCACCAGATTCATTTTCCAACAGCCTGGGCAGAGCAGAAGGTACAGTAGTCTCCCTCCGCCCACTCAATAACCAAGGGGATGGCTAACAACAACAACAACAACAACAACCCCACAAAACAAACACACACACACTAAGCCCTTCCACAGAAAGGCCTGAAAGGACTTCGAAAGCCGATCTGCAGTGCAGGTATCCAGGGAATCAACACACCAGAGACGGAAAAAATTTGGCCAAGGTCACATGGCAAATGAACAAGAAGCCTAGTTAGAGTCATACTGATGGTTTAAGTAAAGCCTGATTTTGGTTACCCGAAAGACCACCTTCTACAACTCTACAGGAGCTAGGATAGCATGCAGAAATATTTTGAGTTTCTTAAGGGTCCAAGCGTCTCTGCACAAACTATTTCCACTGCTTTTGGCACTTAAAGAAGAGGAACCAGTGTGGGGGACAGCAGCTGGCTGAGAAAGGGTAGTTTCAGGGGGAAAAAAAAAGCGTCCTAAATCCTTTCCACAGCATATACCTTATGCCCTCCCCAAGAAAGTGACCCAGGGTCCCAGGAAATAGGCACTTCCTGGAAGTCAGACCCTACACGAGGCGAGTTAGGAGTTAGACTAAGGAGGCAAACTCCCCTAAAGTACAGCCCCTGGCTCCAGTGAGCCGTCCACCGGGAGGCAGACCCCAGCAGAACCCAAACGCTAACTAGGGCAGCCGGTGGCATTATCACCACCGCCTCCTCCAAGTCCGGTGAGAAAGGGTACACTCCCACAGACGGACCAAACTCTGTGTCTGCGCCCCTCCCCCTGCTAGCCCTTCGGCTTCCACCCCGGCGTTCACCCTCCCACCAGGTCCCGTGCTAAGCTCCCAGCGTCTCCCAATTCCGCCAACTCCCTCCTCCGGGACATCTACCCGAAGGCCGGTCCCCACAATCCCCCCCCTCCCCCGTCACCCCGGGGCTCTTCTCCGGCCCGGCCCAACCTTCCCTCACGCCCACGCCCGCCCCCTTCCGGTCCCAGATCGGCTCGGTCTCCCCCGCGTCCCCGGGACCCCAGCCCTGGCGACGAGCAGGTGGCCTGTCCGCCCCTCTCACCGAGGCTGAGGAGGGCGCGGGGGCAGGCGGACGACACCGCCGAGCTCAGGCTGCAGCCCCCGCTGGGCCTGGGCACGGCTCAGGCTCTGCCTCCCAGCCTAACGAAGAGGCAGCCAGAGTGAAACAGCGTCGCTTCCTTGCGTCCCAGTGCGCATGCCCAGGACGCTGGGCCTTCTGGGAAACGTAGTTCCAGTGGAACAGCGGGGGGGGCGGGGCCGAACTCGACGTTCACCTGTTTAGGGGGTATGTATCCCAAGAGAGCTTCTTGTCTAGCTGGGGAGACAGACACTTAAACATACAACTACAGGACTCCCCTGATGGCGCAGTGGTTAAGAATCCGCCTGCCAATGTAGGAGACACGGGTACGAGTCCTGGTGCAGGAAGATCCCACATGCCACGGAGCAACTAAGCCGTTGCTACAACTACTAAGCCTGTGCTCCAGAGGCCGGGAGCCACAGCTACTGAGCCTGCGTGCCACAACTACTGAAGCCTGCACGCCTAGAGCCCATGCTCCACAACAAAAGAAGCCACCGCAATGAGAAGCCCGCGCACCACAATGAAGAGTAGCCCCCGCTCACCGCAACTAGAGAAAGCCCGCGTGCAGCAACGAAGACCCAACGCAGCCATAGATAGATAGATAGATGATAGATAGATAGATAGATAGATAGATAATAAAAAATTAAATTAAAAAAACACACACACCTACAATCTAGTAGGATAAATGTGATAAAGGAGTGAGAGCATAGAAGGGGGTGCCTAATGCGGGGTGGGGGGGGGAGGTCAGGAAGACATCGCAAAGGAGGTGACATTTGAATTGGATTTTGAAGCCTGTATAGGGGTTTGCCAGATGGAATACAGGGAATCCCTTGCAAAGGATGAGAGATGTGAAAGTGCCTGACGCATTCAGGAAGCAGGGAAATGTTCTGTGTGGCCAAGGCAGAGGGTACATGGATGGGGTGAGGACAGAGAAAATGGATTAGGGTGTGGCAGGATATGGGGAAATGTCTGGGTAAGATTATGATGGACTTTATATGTCATGCAAGAAATTTGGGCCACTGGAGTCAATTGAAGATTAAGCAGGGGAATGAGAGTAGGCATTGCATTTTAGAAGGATACCCTTGTGGTGGGTGGAGGATAGAGAAAGGAGTGGGGAGACCAGTCTGGAGGTTGTTGTTCAGGTCGAAGGTGATGAGGCCTAAACCAGACTGGTGACTAATCTTTTGGGATCATAGACCTCCTGTAGAAAGCTAAAAAAAGTTATTCCCAGAAAAATGCTCAGATGTGTTCACACCTGTGTATACACATACATTTTGCATACAGTTCCAGGGGATTCAGAGTCCTCTGAATCTTGAACTCTAGTTGAATATCCTTACATAATCTAATGTCACTCATACTTTATCAGGGATTTGAGGAAGATTCAGATTGCTGGAGATGGGGAAAGAGCCCTCCCCCAACATTCAGTTCAAACACTTCATTTTATAGAGGAGGAGAGAGGGGGAGTAACCCACCAAAAGCTAGTGAAGGAAGAGAAGGAACAACTGCAGCGGGCCCAGTTTCTTGTACCCTAGGCTGGGTACAAGAGCTGAGTCAGCTCCCCATACCACCCAGAGGTGACTTAGAAGACATAGGCTTTGAGACTGGGGGGGCATCAAAGTCAGGTTCTTCTAATTATGCCCAGAGCCAGCTCTCCATTGAGAAACGAAGGGTAGCGTTTAACCTGTGATTTATACTAGATGCCTGCCGCGGCTACAGATTAGAATGGGACCACTTCCCTGCCCCTCTCAGAGCCTCAGTTTTCTCAGCCATAATCATTAACAACATGTCTAAATCACCTGGTAGGTGCTTCCCTCATTACTCCCATTTTAAAGATGAGGACACTGAGGACTTCCCTGGAAGTCCAGTGGTTAAGACTGAGCTTTCACTGCAGGGGGCCCGGGTTCGATCCCTGGTCCGGGAACTAAGATCACACATGCCATGCAGCACAGCCAAAATAAATAAATAAATAAAATAAAAATAAAAAGATGAGGACACTGAGGCTTAAGTGAGGACACAGAGCTTAAGCAATGTGTCCAAGGTCACGTAGTTGACAGCTGAGAGCTGGTCTTTTTTTAAAATAAATTTATTTATTTATTTTTGGCTGCGTTGGGTCTTCGTTGCTGCGCGCGGGCTTTCTCTAGTTGCGGCGAGCGGGGGCTACTCTTCACTGCGGTGTGCAGGCTTCTCATTGCGGTGGCTTCTCTTGTTGCAGAGCACGGGCTCTAGGTGCGCAGGCTTCAGTAGTTGTGGCACGAAGGCTCAGTAGTTGTGGCTCATGGACTCTAGAGCGCAGGCTCAGTAGTTGTTGCACACGGGCTTAGTTGCTCTGCAGCATGTGGGATCTTCCCGGACCAGGGCTCGAACCCGTGTTCCCTGCGTTGGCAGGCGGATTCTTAACCACTGAACCACCAGGGAAGCCCTGAGAGCTGGTTTTTATATCGAGGTAGTGTCTGACTCCAGACTTGAGCACCCTCATATGGCTGGCCTCACTGCAGGAAAGGTGGGGATGCAGATGAAATGGTCTGAAGCATTAGAAAAGCCTTTCAACACCCAAAAGATATTTTAAGCGTTTCCTTTTTCCTCAGTGAAACACTGGAGTGTTTGTCCAAAACCCCACTGCACATACACGTAGACACTCAAATGGGTAGAACAATGGTGAGAGGCTGGCTGGGAAGGTTCTGGAACCTAGGCTCTAGAGAGGGGAGGACCTCTAAACGCAGACTGTTGGAGCTCTGGGGAAGTCTCAGGGGCTCAAGGTTGAGAACCAGTGTGGGAGGCCAGGGGGAAGGCTGAGGCGAAGTTCCACAGGGACAGGAAGTAGGAAACGGTCTGGAAGACTGGGTGCATGGGAGTGTCCTCCCATTAGGTAGAGCATGCTAGAAAAGAGGGGAGGTCAGTCAGTCAACCTCACGCAGAGTGTGAGGTAGGGGGAGGGGTCGAACAGCCAGGTATGAGGCTCTGGAGAGATCTGGGCTAGAGATGGGGATTTTGGAGTCACAGGCGATGAAATTGAGATCACCTGGGAAGACCACAGAAGAGGCGCAAAGGTCAGTCCAGGGCTGAGGAATGCTGACTTTTGAAGGACAGATGAGAAGCAGAAGTGTCTGGGGAACAGGCTGGACTGGGGGACACCAGGTGAACATGATGGCAGAGAACCAAGGGGAGGGTTCCATGAAGGGGGAGCTCAGTGGTGACAGACACTCTGAGAGGCCCAACCAGCTGGTCCCCTGGTGGGGAGCCCATCCCAGAACCCAGGGCTCCTGCCTCCCAGTCTTGGGTTCCCTCATTTTTCAGTCAACCGGCTGATGTCCAGAAAGGTCCCAAACTTCTGACTTAGGGACAGGAAGGCCATTGGTGACCACACAGTGGCTTCCATTAAGAGACAGGAGCTGAGGCCATGGAGGTTAGGAATGCAGTCTGGAAGCATAAGCAGCTGTTCCAAGAGCAATCTTTGTGTTCCACACATGGGAGGAGGAGATTGAAGGGGGTGGCAGAGGATAAATCCACACGTGTGGAATGATGCCACTTACATAAGGATGCCCGTGGCCGTGTGCGCTTGGGAAGACGCCCAAAGGGCGGTGGGAACAGGTGATAGTCACTTTCTTTGTACTTTTCCTGTAGCATTTCACTGTGTCCCAATGAATAGTTTCCATTTTTGTAACCTAAAAAGAAAGACTATTTTTATTTGGGAAAAGTAAAGAGTTCCGGTCGTGAAAAGAAGCGAAATAGGACAACAGCGAGAGGGAGAACGGGGGACAGGGACTTTGAGGTTTTAGGCAGGAGAGAGTGAGTGTGCTGTGCTCTGAGGCTGCAGCAGGATGTCCCTCAGTTAGCTGGAAATGAGGGAAACTGGATTGGCCACTTGCAAACTGAACTTTAAGCCAATACACATAGAACGGGGCTGGTTAAATAACCCTGGAACGCTAGGTAGAAAGAATGAGGAAGACTCACAGGTGCTGATGGAACTGGTAGCCAAGATCTATTGTTAAGTAAAAAAGGAACTTTCAGAGCAGAGGGTTAGAGTAGAATGGGCACTTTTGTGTGTGTGTGTGTGTGTGTGTGTGTGTGCATTTTAATTTTTATTGGACTACTATTGATTTACAATGTTGTGTTAGTTTCAGGTGTACAGCAAAGTGAATCAGTTATATATATATACATATATCCACTTTTTTTAGATTCTTTTCTCATGTAGATCATTACCGAGTATTGAGTAGAATTCCCTGTGCTATACAGTAGGTCCTTATTAGTTATCTATTTTATATATGGTAGTGTATATATCCCACTCTCCCAATCCCAATCTCCCAGTTTATCCCTCCCCCCACTTCCCCCTTGGTAACCATAAGTTTGTTTTCTACATCTGTGACTCTGTGTTTTGTAAATAAGTCCATTTGTACCTTCTTTTACATTCCACATGTAAGAGATATCGTATGATATTTGTCTTTGACTTACTTCACTCAGTATGACAATCTCTAGGTCCATCCATGTTGCTGCAAATGGCATTATTTCATTCTTTTTTATGGCTCAGTAATATTCCGTTGTGTATATGTACCACATCTTCTTTATCCGTTCCTCAATCAATGGACATTTAGGTTGCTTCCATGTCCTGGCTATTGTAAATAGTGCTACAGTGAACACTGGGGTACGTTTGTGTGTTTTAAATGCACACACAGGCTTGGAGGCATAGATATTTTCTGAGAGGAAACCTAAGATGCTCCAAGAAGGTAAGGGATGAGCTGAGGATTTTTATTTTATTTAGTATGCATTCATGCTGATTTTTTCTATCACAAAAATATGAGAATGCCCCCCAACACATACACACAGTAGAGTAGGTTAGGTATGCCTTGTGGGAGCTGAAACATTTCAGGTGGAGGCTCTGTACTAAATCATCTGCCCAGAAGGGAAGACTATTTTTTTTAATTTTTCTTGTGCTGAGAACTCTTTTTTTTTTTTTTGCGGTACGTGGGCCTCTCACTGCTGTGGCCTCTCCCGCCGCGGAGCACAGGCTCTGGACGTGCAGGCTCAGCGGCCATGGCTCACGGGCCCAGTCGCTCCGTGGCATGTGGGATCTTCCCAGACCGGGGCACGAACCCGTGTCCCCTGCATCGGCAGGCGGACTCTCAACCACTGCGCCACCAGGGAAGCCCTTTTTAAAAAATATTTATTTATTTGGTTGCACTGGGTCTTAGTTGCAGCAGGCAGGTTCCTTAGTTGTGGCATGTGAACTTTTAGTTGCGGCATGCATGTGGGATCTAGTTCCCTGACCAGGGATTGAACCCGGGCCCCCTGTATTGGGAGCACAGAGTCCTAGCCACTGTGCCACCAAGAAAGTCCCAGGAAGACTTTTATTTTTTAAGGTCTCACAGGCTAGCATTTGTGCCACCCACGGGCCTTGAGGGCTCCCAAGCAACTGAGAATGAATGATGTGGCCCAGGAAAGAAGTGGCCATAGAAGGTGGAGTGGTGGGGGCCAAAGGAACTTAGATTCAAAAACAAAGTTCTTCAACTCCACTCCAGGTGTCAGGGTTTACTGCTTCCAAAGGTTCCAATCTTGGAACCAGCCCCTGGCTCACGCTGGAGCAAGAAAAGATCGACTTCAACCTGGGAAAAGGCGAGACATTAGAGCCCAGCGACACCACTGAGGGGCTCGAGCACTTTCTGATGTTTTGCTTGGAAAGGCAGAATTTTGCCGCTTGGTGCCTCAGCTAATGGACCTCCATCTGACACTCTGGAGGGCTCGTCTGATTAGAAGCCACAGCTGCCTTGCTCATTATTTCTGATTAAGTGACAGCACCTGGTATCTCTGGGTGATGGCCTCGCTCAGGACCCAGGTGCGACCTACACAGCCAACAAAATCGCAGTGGTTTTGCAGCCCTGAGGAGGGAATCAGTCTCACCTGAAAGCACCATCTTATGTCATTCCCAGTCCCTGGGAGCCCAATTTGGTGAACTGGTTTGTCCTTCTTGCTAGTTCCCTTGCTGCCAGTCTGAAATAACTGATGTGAACTCACAGTTAATTCATTGGAGAAGTTTGTTTTAAATCTAAGCAATCCCACTTGACCTCTAGCCTGCACCCCACAGTTATTGTTCTTATTGTAAATTAATGCTCTAGCACCCTGCTGTTAAAAAAAAAAAAGACAACAAGCCTGAGGTGGGAGATAGATGGGCCCCAAGCTGAACAGTTTCTCCCCTGTGGACAGAAACTCCATAAAAGCAGGATGATGGAGGAGGCTGGGCCCTGCCCAGATAAGAGATAATAGACGACATATTCCTTATTCTTGAAATCAAGGAGACCTCCCTGACTACACATGCACAGAAAAGGCTCCTTGGAGGTCAAAAAGGGAGGGGGCACCAACTCATAGTAAGTGATGTCAACTACCCATAGGCCTCTTCGCTGGAATCCATCTTGGCTAAGAGATACACACGCACACAGGGAGGACCCTGAGATATACCAAATATGGACTCAGAACCAGGTAGAGCAACATGATTGGTCAAAGGAAACCCAGAAGAAATGCCCCATATGAGTGATTCAAACTGCCACGAGTGTGTCACTCTCTCTCTGAGCCCACCCGCATGTCTATCCACGTGTACACTTCTTTCTCCTAATAAACACTTGCTTCACTACTTTCCGTCTCTGTGTGGAAATTCATTTCTACACAGCTGACGGGCCAGGGCCTTGTCACTGACCACTGGTCTAGTGGCTAAGATTTGGTGCTCTCACTGCCGTGACCCGACCTCAATCACTGGCCAGGAACTGAAACCCTGCTTCAAGCCGCTGCAAGGCCGAGGCCACCGGAGATCAGGCCCAAAATGGAGTCAGTTGTGCTAAGCCGCATGTCAGCAAACCAAGACTTATTACCTAATTGCAGTTTCAGCCTCTCCCAGGAAAGTAACCTTTAACCAGTCAATCTGGAATTACCTGGCCAGCACTACTGAAGTAATTCGCCCCATAGACCCTTTCTGTCCCCCATAGGAAGGTGACTTTGCCTGAAACAATCCACTCTTTGCTAGAAACTTCCTTTTCCCGCCCGCTTCTGCCTATAAAAGCCTTTCACTTTGTACAGCTCTTTGGAGCTCCTTTCTATTTGCTAGATGGAATGCTGCCGAACTCCTGAATTGTGGAATGAAGCCAATAAGATTAAATTTACTCAGTTGAACTTTTATTTTATTTTATTTTTTTATTTTTTGTGGTACGTGGGCCTCTCACTGCTGTGGCCTATCCCGTTGCGGAGCACAGGCTCCGGACACGCAGGCTCAGCGGCCATGGCTCACGGGCCCAGCCGCTCCGCGGCATGTGGGATCTTCCCGGACCAGGGCACGAACCCGCGTCCCCTGCATCGGCAGGCGGACTCTCAACCACTGCGCCACCAGGGAAGCCCTGAACTTTATTTTTAACACTCATTTGGAATCTTGAGTTGCTCAAGAGAAGGGATCAGTTGTGGTGTGTGGACAAGCAAGGTGTCCTAACCTGAAGGCTGAGGGCAGGTGGTCCCTTGGGAGACACAGTGTTATCTTTCTGGTGATATCCAACCTCCTCCTGGAAACTTCCATTAGCCCCTAGGAGCTGCTCAGAATCCATTGATTAAAATACCTGATAAGTCTCACACCTGTCAGGAAAAATTGTAAAAGACAATTTTGAAATGGGCAAAAAGTTAATCTGGAAGGGTGTTCGAGAACACCTAGGTATCTGATTCTATAAGAATCTGTGCCTTTCCTAGTCTTTGACTGAGGTATTTTACAAAATCAATAGTAATGCAAATAACTCTTACCCATAGAGATGCAATTGATTTCTGTCTGTGAAAGCCATTTTTGCCTCTATCAGCAAATTCATGCCTGCATTCCTGATCACCTTTGTAAATCTGTTTCTTGGATTCTCCTTTGAACCAGTTTTTTCCATCTTGCAGTTTCCCTCAATGAATGAGTTCAAACAAGATCTCTGACATGTTTTACTTTTATATTTGTGGGATGATTTTTTTTCATTGTTCTTTAACATAGCTCATATCTCCCTTTTTACCCCTTGCTATTAGGAAGGCAAAATTTTAAGATTAAGTTGTCTTATTTTTTAAACTTTTTACCATGGGGGCACACCCATAGGCTGGAGCTGCAAGCTGGTCCAGGAGGGTGGAGTGTGGGGTCTCCCAAGAGAGTGAACAGGTGCACTTGGAGCCCACAGGATGTGCTATGTGACTCTGGGCGCAGTTTTAAACACTCAAAGTGTTGATTAACCGAGAGTTTCCCAGGATATAATAGGGACTTTCCCCAAATGCCCGGGCAGGCGGCGGCCTGAGCAATGGGCCTGCCATCTTCCTCCCTTTCCCACGGAAGCTCCACCTTGAGGCGGGAAGGCAGGGTCCTCTGACATTACCGCTGGAGGTGGCCTCTCCGCCCGAGCTGAGGGCACCCACCTCCTGGAACTAGCTGGGGCTGACACTTGAGGTTACATCCTCGGCACACTTCCTCCCCATACCACACGCAGCCACTTCCTCTGAGAACAGCAGAAGTTGAATGAGAAAAGAGTTCCCGAGATGTTGCAACATCCAGGACAATGAGGGCAAGTAACAGGTGGGTGGTCCTAGCGAGGACCGTCTCCCAGGGGGTCCTGGGAGTAGCCTTTGCTTGGAGACCAGCTCTGAACACACACTGCATTCCAAGTGTCACATGAATCCTCACCATAATCCTGAAGTCGAGAACTCCCCCATCTGAAACAGAATGATTCTTAGGAGGAGGAAACGGGCTCGGGCAGGGGTAGAGCGGGGTGGGATGTGAGACAGGACATTTGGCCCAGGGGTCGTGCTGCATGACCCAGGATTCCACCAAGTGCTCTGTTACTCAGTCTTCAGACAGTCCCATCTTACAGATGAAATGACCTGCCAGCCCGGCCGTGGCAGGGAGCCAGGCTGGCTTTTTGTCAGCCTCCAGGTTTTACTCTGCTGCTTGGTCGATCTCCCTGACAGAGACGGCCCATCCATGGCACTCAGCCCTTCAGTGGCTCTTTTTCATTTTATCAGCCCTCCGTGGCCAGCTCCTCCACTCTCCCCCTTACTGGACGTCCAGGTCCTCTATTCCTACAGCCACAGGTTCTCACCATCCTCTCCTCCCTCCACACCCACCTCCCCCATTTTGCCCAGCTAGGACCTGTTCGTTGTTTGAGGATTTGCTCCAGGATCACCACCTCCAGGAAGCCCACCCTTTCTACCCCTGAGTCTTTTACTCCTGTACAGCACACCTGATGGGGGCGGGGGACAGGATTCCTTCTTGATGGAACTCCGCTGGCCCAGAGTACTTCACACACCTGAATCAGTTGGGGATTTTGTTGAGATGCAGATTCTTAGGTCTGGGATGGGGCCCCAAACTCTGCCTTTCCCACAAATCCCCAGGTGATGCCCAACGGTGTTCACAAAACCATGCTTGGAGGGGAAGGACCTAGGCCTTCCTGTACTTCTGAGGCCCAGAATCTCACAGATCTTGCTCTGAACGTATTTAAGTGCCATTTGACTCCAATCAGTTTATGCCTAACAGCCCTGCCCAGCAGGTACCAGCCCCGTTTTGCCCCCAAGGATGCTCAGGCTCACAGCAGGTGACTAGCAAAGCTGGGATTCCACGGTGAAGGAGATCTTCACCCAGTGAGAATGAGTCGCAGCTGGTGGTGAGGTTGGGGAGCTAAGGGGCAGCCGATGGTGGGGACGTCACAGCCCTCAACAGCGGGAGCACGGCCACCTCCCCTGGAGAGGGGCCACAAGCTTCCTGGGCACCACCGGGGCACCATTCCCTTGCTGAGCACTCCCAGAGGCTGTGGCCAGGGCCTGGGGGAGCACGGCAGCTTCTGGGGGGGAGTGATGAAAGTGAGGGAGGCCGAGAGGCAGCTCCCCTCGGTCACAGGAAGGCCTGAAGCACCCACAGCTGGTGACTTGGCCACGACACTCACCCCCCAGAAGGGTTCCCCTACAGCAACTTCAGGTCCCAGGTGACCATGCCCTAGACCATCACTTCTGGCCTTTGGGCATCTAGCACGTGGACATGTGGCTTCGTGCCTGCTGCCATTAGGGAAGGCGACTAGAAGTCCTTTCCTCCCTGCCCCCAGCCCTGGCATCAGACCCATAGGGCCCAGAGCCAGGACCCTCTGGCCCCCTAGAAGAGGGGCTGGCAGGGCCCACCCTACTTTAGCCCCCAACACCTCTCATCTCGGCCTCCTTGGAGATGTGGGATTATACTTGCCCTGGGAAGACAAGCCCCACCCGCTCTGATACACAGACTTGCTAAAGACACAATGGTACTTCAGTTTCGCCGCTTGCACCCACGACCCTGTTACAGTCCACCCTCCGCCCCTACACAGCCCCTCCCAATTCACCCCCATCTAGTTACGGTGCCACACCCCAGGGGTCACTTTCTTCTTTTATTGGGAAGCAGACACAGGGCACACGGGGTGGGAAGCAGCCCGACGCTTTCCCGTGAAACCCAGGACGATGGTGGCCAGAGTCAGGGACACCACAGTGGCCAGGCCTAAGCCCAGCAACACCGAGGGGGAAGAGGAGGTGGACCCTTCCACACTGTGGTCTCTAGTCTTCCCCAGGAAGATCAGTGGCCCCACTGTGACATCTGCTTCTTCTGTCACTGAAAGACAAGACATCCAAGGGTCACCCTAGTCCCCACACAGGAGTCAGGTTAGGGGTTTGGGGTTGCTCAGTGGGTTCTAGACCAGTAGGTTTAGTTCTAACAGCTGCATTATTCTCCCACACCCCTGATTATGTATCACGACTCCAGGATGACTGCAGAATGGCCCCAGCCGACAGCAGGGTGAAGGCTTGGGGTCTCTCTCACTTAGCCCCGAAATGGCATCCCCCTAGGGGTAAGCAGCCTTAAATGGGGAACAAGTGTCACCCTAGAGTGACATCCGGTGCCCTAGACTGAGGGGAGGGCAATAGACCTGGGGCCCTCTGGAGACCTACCATGCCTGCGACTGCGGGGAACAGACTGTCCCTCCAGGTGGCGCAGCCTCCTGTAACGGCCTGATACGCCACAGCTCCCCTTGTTACAGCATCGACAGATATCAACAGGGCCTTCTACCGGGGACCATCTGAGAGGGAAAGACACAAGGGTCAGACGGCTGTGCAGTCTGCAGGAAGCGGTTTGCTGATAGTAGGCACCTTGGGGGAATCAACAGGAGTGTGGCCAGTTTGCTACCCCGGTTATGTCCAATCTGGTCTCCTCACCTATTGGAGGACTTGCTGAAGGAACAGGCCTTGCTTATTTGGTCCGGGACTCGGTCAACCGGAGTGACCTTCAGGTGGCAGGTGATATATATCTGGAAATAAGAGCAGCTGTTACGAGGTGGAGTTCTGCGCAGTGCAGTGACTAGTAAGCCAGTTCTTCTCTAACCCTTAACCCTTGAGGGGGAGGGGAAGCCCACTTTAGGGATGGGATAGTGCAGGCTCAGAGGTTAACCTACCTCAAACTTCAGAGCAAGTCGCATCTTTATTCCTCTGGTCTTTCCCCTACTTTTCCAATCACTTAGCATGCCTAAGCCCCGGGGCCCATTAAGTCAGAACCTCAGGGACAGGAAATCAAGTCCACAAGGGCCAAAATCCCACCCGACCAGCTGGAGTGGGGGGGATTTTGACAAAACCAGAGCTCAGGTCAGCCTGCATCCTTTTGGAAGAGGTCCCCACAGTCAGAGGTCCCCCTTCATACTTCAGGGTCTCAACACACACATGCACACACCCCCCAAATCCTGCAAAGAAACCGAGGTGCACCGCCTTTCCTAAAGCCTTCTGCAGAACCACAAGCCTCGGCCGCCACCTAGTGGCCAAGCGTGCCTGCAGGGTAACCGTTTCGGAAACTTGAACCAGCCCGGGTGCACTTCTGGCTGCCTCTGCCTTCCATGTGCACACACACCCCAGCCCCCTCACCAGAGAAGGGCTTCCGGGTCCCTTAGTGTTCCCACTCCAGGAAGGGAACCGCTTTGAGCCTCAGCTTCTTCCCAGAACACATTGCTGATGCTAACTGGGGCCTCAGATCCCAGGGTGGTTCCTCGTTAGCTCTCTCCCTTGTGCCATAGCCGCGCCATCAGCCAAGCCACCCGCCCACCTTTGAGGGAGAGCCGTCCGAGAGCTCAAGGCTGCCTTCCGTTGATCAGGATCGTCCTCTGATCTTAGTCACCCCCAGCCCATCCCTGGAGAGGCAGATACCGGCTCAAGAGTCACCCATGCTGATGGCCACCACCTGTGTGAAGCCTCATCCCCTCCTTCCTCACCCCTGGACCACCTGTGAGGTCGACTCCCTACCCCAACCAGCATCTTCTACCCTAGGCCCCCCAGGGTCACCGAGCTGGGCACTGGCACCCTTCCCGAGTCTATTTTCTTTTATCCCCAGCCCCATTCAACCCAGGACCTGCCATCAGAAAGCTCCAGGACATCTCCCAGTAGCTTCAGTTGTGCCCTTCCTTCTATCTGTCTACCATCTGTAGCAGATAACTTCTGTTCTCCGAACAGAACTTCTGGGTGAGGTGAGGTAGCAACAGCGAAGTCTAAAAATTCACACCGCTCGTCCCTCAATGCCAGCCAGCCACGTAAGCCTCCGGTTTGGCGGTTTGTAAACCTAGCTGCTTATTAGACACGCCAGGGAGCTTAAAAGGCTCCTGATGCATTTCTAAATAAAGAGACTAGTGGCTAGGTATGGTGAGATACTAGTGGTAGAACCTAGATGGTAGGTACATAGCTGTTTGCTGTGAAATTCTTTTGGCTTCACTTTTGAAGATTTTAAAAAACTGGAAAAGTTGATGCCAGGCCCCACCTCAGTGAAATGAAAATATATGGGAGGTATCAGTATTTTGATGATCCTTAGGTGGTTAGTACAGAGCCAGAGCTGAAAACCCCTGCTTTAGTCACTAATCCTTCCTGACCAGCTATTCCAAATTTCACATCCTCCCAATCCTATCTCAGGAAACTTGTTTAAAAACTTCTTGATTTTCGTTTATAAGATTCTACCAGCACTTTCTGGCTAGAGGCCAGTCCTACCTGTGCTTCCTGCCCAGCCATCACGAGTGATCCACGTTTTAGCTCCCTCCCCCCTCTGCCACCCTTAGTGTCAAGTTGAGCTTCCTAGCTTAGTGGTTCTCAAAGGGTGGACCCCAGAGCAGCAGCATCACCAGGACCTGGAAACTTATTAGGAATGCAGATTTCAGGCTCCACTCCAAACCTTCTGAACCAAACCCTGGGTGGGGGGCCCAGTGGTCTCTTTCAACAAGCCCTCCAGGTGATACTGATGCGCTCGGGTTTCAAAAAGTCACAGGTCTAGCCTATGATCAAGTTCGAGAGGCTACCTAGCATGAAAAGTTCACCCCTGCTTCCCTTGCCCTTCTAGAAAGCCTCCAGGAAGGCTGACACCTGCTCTTATTAAGTCCTTTACTCAACCCATCTGGGTTCTGGCCCTGCTGACCTTGTGAGGACAAAGTCAGTGACTTGGTCATCAGATGCTGCACCGTTGGTGCTCATCCGATGTGAGCTGTCAGCTAGGTCTCCTGTGCTCTTATTCTCTTAGTTCGTTCTCTTTCCAGGATCCCTGAATCTCTCCATCCTTCATGGATTTTCTACCGGTCTCTTAGGGCCTGTGCCTCCCCAAAGATCTCACTAGAGCCCATGGCTTTTTCTACTTGATAAGTTACTAGGATAGGGCAGAACTATTAAATCACTGCTTAAGGGGACAGCTAGTGAGTGACCACACCGGCTAGTAAGCCTGGTCAGCCTGACCCTATGAGTTCAGCCTTATTCCAGGCTCTTAAGCCATTACCGTGTTTCTGGAGTCATTAGCAAAGTGGAACACATCCACTGTGAACTGGAGGGTCTCTGGTCTGGGTCTGGGTGCTTGGAAAGCAGATGAGGCATCGGTGAGACCGTCCACGAGACAACTTGAAAGAGAACAAGTGAAACACAGTTAAAGATTGAGGAGGGTGACACAGGGCGTGTTGCACAAGCGTTCCCTAGAGAGGTAGCCCAGCCTTACCCGTGGAAGTCCACGATGGTGTGATAAGGGGAGGTGTTCCAGTCCGGCGTCAGCGTGGCCACACAGTGGTCCACGAACACTCGCAGGGGCACGTGGCTGCCGGTGTGGACTTGGGCCTGGAGGTGGGCTCTGTCTCCCAGCTGGAAGGTGGGCGTCGTCTTCTCGGTGCTCCAGTTCTCTGCAAGGCACGGCCAGGGTGAGGGTCTGCCAGAGCGCCCCCTGCTGGCTGCCCCCTCCCAGCTCTCCTTGCTCACCCTCCATCAGGCGCAGAGAGAAAACCAACTTCTCCTCCGAGAACATCGTGGTCCTGAAGGGCACCCAGGTGGGCAGGATGGCCCAGCTGCTCACGTTGCCCTGCCTGGGAAGAGAACAGCAACCGTCCACACCTGGCCCGGGGCTCCAGGTCCCTGGGCTGCAGCCCCTACTAGTGACACACTGCCCTCCTCTGGGGTGTGTACGGTTCTGCACAGATGTGTCTGCCCACTGTCCGAGGCCCCCCTCTCCAGGATCTTGTTCTGGGAAGCCCTTCCACACATGCCTCATCCCTTGTTTCCTCGTGGTATCAACACCATCTCCCCTCCCCACTCCCAGATAGGAGGGCAGGGTTCAAGGCCTTCACACTCCGCCCAGCACAGGGCCAGGTGTCGTAGTTATA
Source organism: Leucopleurus acutus (assembly GCF_964270905.1). Lineage (NCBI taxonomy): Eukaryota > Metazoa > Chordata > Mammalia > Artiodactyla > Delphinidae > Leucopleurus > Leucopleurus acutus. Next base: position 8,406,834 of record NC_139158.1, read on the forward strand.
AACCAGTCGCCCTGTCCTCCCACCTCGATGCCCCAGTTCACAGGCACATGCTTCATGCTGGGGCCTCCCCACCCTTGCTCAGCCACTGCAGGAAAGCCAGAGGGAGAGAACAGGTTGTGATGGCCAGAGTCAGAGCCTGGAACCCACCCCTGCGCTATTGAAAGACCACTTCTGAGCTCTGAGGGCGCCAGTGGCCGGGCAGCCTCGCAGCTTCCACCAGGAGGCAGCTGTGGCCCGGACCAATTTCAGAGGCTCAGAGCAGAGGCAGCAGGCCCTCCATTCCCGCCAGGACTGAGGGCAGGGACCGCAGCCCAAGCACCTCCCCCTCCTCACAGCTGGATGCTGCCAGGAGGCTGACGTGCCTGCCGAGGGACCTCTGTGTCAGGGGCAGCAACAGGCCCATCCCCCACGGACCTGGGGTAGCGGCACTCGATGGGGACCTCCGCACGGTTAGTCCTCAGGATGGACAGGTTTCCCACAGGGCGGGGGTCATGGAACAGGAAGGTGCTGTACACCAGGGTGTCGTCGGTCACCTGAGGGAAAGGGGAGGGGTTAACTCTCCCAGCATCACCTGCCCTGATGTGCCCGGCCAGGGGCAGGAGGGCCGTCCGCTGGTGGTGGAGAGAACACAGGCCCTGGGCTCAAAGCCTGCTCTGCCGCTGACAACGTGGGAGAGACTGGACAGGCACCCCCTTCGCACCTCTTTTCACCCCAAAATGGTGACACCACCGCAGGGAGTCTGGATCAGCTCCGTGTCATCACCAAGCAGTGCCCAATGACCAGAGACATCAGGTGTATGCTCCCTTCTCAGACTGCTGCCCTCACCCCACCCTAACACACACACACACACACACACACACACACACACACACACACACATACACATACACACACACACCACTTCCTTTTCCAGGAGAGGCCTGAGGCCAAGAAAGCCTCCAGGAAGAGGCGAGAAACTTCCAGGAATTTTAACTCACTGCCACAGCAGTTACCACCTAACTCGCCCTCCCCCTTCTGACTTATTCTCAAGCCCATTTCACAGAAGGGGAAGCTGGTTTTTAGCGGTTGCCTGAGGCCGGAAGAGCACAAGCAGGTGCTGCTGGGGCAGTTTGCAGCACCTGCCCCCCAACCCCGGCCCCCCAGTGAACGGCTGCCTGGCCCTGCCCTCCGCCCGCTCAAACGTCATGGGAGAATCTTAACTGTGTATCAGCAAGGCTCCCAGGTGGAGCGCTGCATATACGTGGGACCCAGTGCAAAGTGAAAACGTGGGGCTCCTTGTTCAAAAGGAAAGAATTTCAGGACAGCAGAGCATCACTAAACCGAGTGTGGGCCCTGAGAACTGGCACAGGTAGCGTTCCCAGGAAGCCGCCCCGTCCCCACAGGATTCTCATCTGGCGAGACTGGGCAACATTGTCCTGGGGAGAGGTGTCATCAGGCTGTGCTCCACGGTGGAGTCAGCTGGGGATCTTAAAGCTACTGATGTCTGTCCCCACCTCCATTCCGATTTAAGGTGGGCTGTGGGAATCAGGAGTTTTAACCACTCCCCAGGTGATTCTAATGCCCCGAGGCTGGGAGTTGCTAAATTAGGATTATTCCTTAACTCCTGCGGCCTCCCTATGCTCTCCCCAGGGAAACAAGGCCCAGGAGGCTTCAAGGACAGCCCTGGGCACCACACTGAGACCAGAACCCCAGAGGAGGACTCCGGGGGCTGACGGTGCTTCAAGGCCAGGTGGGCAGGGGGGCATGACAGAGGGGAGGACAGGCTCTCTGAGCTGGAGCAGAAGTCGGTCCAGGGAATCGTGCACCAGCTGGGCCCGGTCCGGCCCTGCCTTGCTGAAAGGCCCCTCCTCTAGTCTGAGGCTCTGCCCCTCCCCCCTCTCCTTGGGAGGCGTCTGGCCCGAATATTACTCAGCTCTCTTCCTGTACATGCCCCCTACTTGAGACTGCTCCTATGCGACCCACTTTGAGCCCCTTCAACACAGATGAACACGATGCCCTTTGCCCCCTCCCTCAACATCACTTTTAGTTCAAGGCTTCAAAGCCATTAAACATGAATGAGGGAGGCCAAAATTCTGGTGTGTTTTTTTTCTGAGATGACTTCCGAGCTTTCTGAGGTGTCAAAGTTCATCTCTTCCATACAAATTTCTAGGGCCCCTCACAAGTGCTGGGCTACCCACAGGGGATCCTATCACACCCTCCTCCCCTACATCAGCTACATCTCTCCTGGATGCCCTCCAGGGGTTCATAAATCCTCAGGAATCGGAGTGGGGGTGCCCAGTCTGGCCCAAATTGCACTGCCACCTCTGGACTGCACCCCACCTCCCCAGCTTAGGCAGCTAGAGGCAGGAACTCCCCCGCATCCCCGTGCCACTGAGGCCCAGCTTCAGGCCTCAACTACTCCAGCCACCCGACCCCACAAATGAAAGGAATTCACCCCAGCCCCGCCTGACACCGGCTCTGCATCCACACTCCCCATCACCGGCCCCCTCCCATGTCATCCCCCCAAGGCCGGGGCTGCCGAGGGGGCCCAAGCCTCACCTGCACACTGTTGCCGCATGCGTGCAGCCCAACCTCAAACCTGACCACGGGATCTGTGTCCATAGAGAACAGCGGCTCACAGTGGTCAGGGCCCAGGGTAAGGTCTGCAGGCCTGATGAGCTTCCCGGTGCCAAAAAGGTCTTTGCTGACCGTAACCACCAGCTGGTCCTCCTGACACTCCACCATCACGGCGGGCGGCTTCGATGGCATGAGATGTTGGGATTCATCATGCCAGACGGGCCGGGGGTTGCACAGCTCCAGACTCCCCCAGAGCAGAAGGCAGACAAAGAGCCTACAGCTCGGCCCCATGGTGCCTACGAAGCCCCTCCCACTGGCAACTCCGGGGCAGGCGCCACCCCCGCCATCTTATACCCCGGGTGATGGTTACTCACACCTGGGCTCCCAGTTGCCTCCCTTCCCCAGCCAATCCAGTGGGCTAGGCCTCCGCTGCTCCAAGTGGCTCCCGGTCCTGCAGCATCGGCATCACCTGGGAGTTGGTTAGAAATGCAGACACTGGGACGTCCCTAGCTGTCCAGTGGTTAGGACCCCACGCTTCCACTGCAGGGGGGGCCAGGTTCGATCCCTAGCTGGGGAATGAAGATGCTGCAAGTCGCGTGGCACGCCCCCCCCCCTCAGAAAAAAGAAATGCGGACTCTCAGCCACAGCCCAGGATGACGGAGTCAGGATCTGATTGTTTGCTATCTCCCCAAGTGATGTGTATTCACATTAAGGTTTGGCAGCCTGGTCAGTCATAACTTCTCACCCCTTCCCTACTCCCACCCCTAGGGGTCCACCCTTTGCAAGACCTTGCCCTCATTGCCTAGAGAGGGAGCTGAGAGATATCCTGGATTGCTGGGGCGGGGTGGGGGGACCTGGAGAGAGGCCTTGATTGAAGGATGAGGAGAATTTTATCAGAGATGGGAGCTCTTTCAGAGGAGAGAAACGGAGGCATCATTAGGAGACCGGGGTATGTTGTGAGCCGCTGCTTAACTTTACGGGAGGTAGGAGGGAAGGGCGGTTCAGGCAGAGGCAGCTGTGTGAACAAAGGTGTAGATGGGGCACTGGGTGGGCTTGGGGGAAAACCCCAGGAACTCAGAGATGCTGGAGCCTCAGGTCCCCAGGGGGCAAAAGTGGCAGCTTAGGGAGCTGGGGAGGTGGGTGGGGCAGGATCATGAAGGTGCTGGGCTGAGATGCTGGACTTTGCTCTGGGGGGCGGGGCGGGGAAGGCCACAGAAGGGTACTGAAGCAGATGCACCATCTGGCGAGCTCTGGCTGGGGAGGGGTAGGACTGGAGACGAGGCTCAGGGGGCTACTGCACCAGTCCTGGCGGAGGAGGTAGAGAAGGACTGGCAGACAGGGTCAGCCTGTACTCATGGCCTACTCTGTGCCAGGCCTGGGTGAGACTCCTTCAGGAGGGGAGAAAGAATACAAAAAAATTCACGGCACTGAATTGCCAGGGGCAGAAGTGTGTACTCTCCAGCAAATGCCTGTTTCTAATGTGACTGAACCATACATCTAAGTCGCTTAACTATACTTCCTTGGTGTTTTTTTTTAATACTCTACTTGTGCAAACATAAATAAATGCAGGGGAGAGACTGCCCGCACAACTTCTGACCTGATCAGCACGGGTGGGGGGAGGGCGGAGGGGGGAGGAAGCCGGCAGAGAGAAGCAGGTGAGAGGTCAGGCTCCAAGCTCGCCTGAGTGGCCTAGGGCAGCAGAAACCCTCCCACCTGGGTTTCCTGCCCAGCAGGCCCAGAGGGAGGGAGCCAGCAGTGGCCTGAGGCCCCTGAGGGACAGACAGCTGGAGAGAGGGGAAGGGACCCCTCAGAACTTGTTACCCACAGCCGTGGTTTGGTTGTGGTGGGCTGGGGATGAGCCTCCCTGAAGCCTCACATCCGTCAGCCTCTCTCCCTCTCTGCCTTGGAGTTAACCCCCCTTAGAGGGCTTCAGGAAAAACAAAAGAGAAATTTGTGCGGGGGGGGGGGGGGCGGGGGGGGCGGGGGTGAGGCATGTACTGCTAGGGGGAATCTGGGTGAGGATGGGGGAGAGTCTGGATGCACACGGGGTGGTGGTGAGCATGTGTGTTCCCCTTGTCCAGAAGGAGGACTAGAGACACCTCCATCAGGGAGCATGGCCAGTCCAGCCCCCAGGAACCCTGAGAAGTGCTGAGAAGTGCTGCCCCCTGGTGTCCAGAATGCACCAAAGCACGGCCACCAGCTCAGAGCATTTTCCTTAAAATTCTTGAAAGCCCAGATAGTGGTTTCTAAACACTATTCCTCTTTAAAAGCAGGACCCAGCTCTTCTGGGAGAAATGGCTGATTCCAGGGCTAGGGCCAGGAAAGACAGGATGAATCTGGAACATCTTGTCATGCCAGAAAATGCCCACAAGTGGTTAAGGATCTGCCTGCCAATGCAGGGGACACGGGTTCGATTCCTGGTCTGGGAAGATCCCACATGCCGTGGAGCAACTAAGCACCCCCCGCGAGCCAAAACTACTGAGGCTGTGCGCCACAACTACTGAAGCCCGCATGCCTAGAGCCTGTGCTCCGCAACAGGAGAAGCCACCGCAGTGAGAAGCCCTCGCACTGCAATGAAGGGTAGCCCCTGCTTGCCGCAACTACAGAAAGCCCGTGCGCAGCAACGAAGACCCAGCACAGCCAAAAATTAAATAAATAAATAAATAATTTTAAATGCTTGCAAAATGATGAGAACGTGTCAAAAGAACACAGGAGTCAAATTAATGGGGTGGGGGGGTGGCTGGCCAAATTGGGGACAACTGTACATCAGAATGAATAAGGACAGTAAGGACTACACATTGAATAAAATAAGAATTCCTGGGCTTCCCTGGTGGCGCAGTGGTTGAGAGTCCACCTGCCGATGCAGGGGATGCGGGTTCGTGCCCCGGTCCAGGAAGATCCCACATGCCGCAGAGTGGCTAGGCCCGTGAGCCATGGCCACTGAGCCTGCGCGTCCAGAGCCTGTGCTCCGCAGCGGGAGAGGCCACGGCAGTGAGAGGCCCACGTACCGCAAAAAAAAAAAAAAAAAGAATTCGTGAGTGTCCATGCTGATGCTAAACACAAATATAAAAACCCACGAATGAGAAAACTTTTCCCATAAAAGGGAAACTTCCTTACGATACAATGCCAACAAATGATCGTGGAAGGAAGATAGATTCAGAAAATAACCATTTGCAATCATCACAGTACTAATAGATTCAGGCAAGAAGCATTAGAGCCTGTTAAAGATCAGCTGATAGTGGGTAGGGGAAGGATGGATGGGGAGTTTGGGATTAGCAGATGCAAACTATTATATACCCGTCAGGACTAAGATCCCGCAAGGCGCTCAGCACGACTAAAAAATAAAAAAATAAGGGTAAACAACAAGGGCCTACTGTGTAGCACAGGGAACTATATTCAATATCCTATGATAGGGAATTCCCTGGTGGCCTAGTGGTTAGGACTCAGCCCTTTTACTGCTGAAGGCCCGGGTTCAATCCCTGGTTGGGGAACTAAAATCCTGCAAGCCACACGGCGCAGCCAAAGTTAACTCTTCTAAAATGTTCGCTATCACCTATTAAAAATGTTAAATATATATATATATCCCATGATAAACCAAAAAAAATAGCTGATGCTGTGATGAAGATGTTAGCTAACCCTATAATCATTTTGCAGTATAAAGTCAAATCAACGTGCTGTACACCTTAAACTTATACAATGTTTTATGTCAATTATATATTGATAAAGCTGGGGGGGAAGCTCTGGAGATGTATGGTGGTGATGGTTACACAACTATACTGAATGCTATTGAACTGTACACTTAAAAATGGTTAAAACGGTCAATTTTATGTTATGGATATTTCACCACAATAAAAACAATAAAAACAAAGCAAAACTAGTTGATGGAAGTTAGAATACATAGTCTCGAAGTTTCTCCTTAAGGATTCTTTATTAATTACAAAAGAATAAAGGCTTCCCTAGTGGTGCAGTGTTTGGGAATCTGCCTGCCAATGCAGGGGACACGGGTTCGAGCCCTGGTCCTGGAAGATCCCACATGCCGCGAAGCAACTAAGTCCGTGCGCCACAACTACTGAGCTTTCACTCTAGAGCCCGCGAGCCACAACTACTGAACCTGCGTGCCACAACTACTGAAGCTGCACGCCTACAGCCCGTGCTCCACAACAAGAAGCCTGTGCACCGCAACGAGGAGTAGCCCCCACTCGCCGCAACTAGAGAAAGCCCGCACGCTGCAATGAAGACCCAACGCAGCCAAAAATAAAGAAAGAAAGAAAATAAATTTTTTTAAAAATTACAGGGCTTCCCTGGTGGCGCAGTGGTTGAGTCCGCCTGCCGATGCAGGGGACACGGGTTCGTGCCCCGGTCCGGGAAGATCCCACACGCCGCGGAGTGGCTGGGCCCGTGAGCCATGGCTGCTGAGCCTGCGCGTCCGGAGCCTGTGCTCCGCAACGGGAGAGGCCACAACAGTGAGAGGCCCGCGTACCGCAAAAAAAAAAAAAAAATTACAAAGGAATAAGTGGCTACTTTACAGTGGATAAATCTGGCAAATAGCACTTTAGCCACATTGTCAAACTAACTATTAGTTGAATAAACATTATTATTTATTTGGTGGGATAAAAGGACATCACGTGCCTCCTGATGTGAGGAGATGATACCCAGGGTTTAGAAAAAAGTTATGTATGTGTAAATATGTGTGTAACACACATGTATGTGTATACATATGTGTGTATATGTGTATGGGTATATATGTACATACACACAAAATTACTTGTGTATACATATTACATACATACAGAGATAGAAAAGCATATGTAGCAAAATGTTCATATTTGCTATATCTGGGTAAAGGGTAAAGAGGATTTCAAAATAAAAGGTTAAAAATAAACCCTTTCTAGGTCAGATTCAAGTGAGAGGACAAAGGGATTCGTTCTCAGAAGAAGGCTGTTAACCAGTTTCCAAAAGCAGTGGGTGAAACAAAGTATGAGGTTATAGGTAGGAAACAAAAATATGTGTAAGATCTTTGAGAAATAATTTATGAAACTTTACTGAAAGTCATCAGAGAATACCTAAACAGAGAGAGATTCCATATTCATGGATGGGAAATGCAACCTCAAAGATATCAATTCTCCCAAAATTAATTTATAAGTTCTATCAAAATCTCAGCAGGTTGTGTGTGTATGTGGAACTTGACAAAATGACCCTAAAATTTATATGGAAGGGCTAAGGGCCAAGGAAACCAAGACTTTTGAAGAAAAAGAACAATGTGAGAGACACACCCTAACAGATACTAAGACATAATATAGAGCCATGGTAGTGAAAGCAGGGTGCTGGTAGGACAAGAAAAAAATACAGTGGAATAGACGAGAGAGCCCCAAAACAGCCACTTGCATAAGTGGAAATATGATACATGACAGAAGGAACAGATGGACAACTCAGTAAGAGAAGCTGTGACAAGTATTATCCATATGGGAAAAAAACCTGGATTTCTACTTCATACATAAAAATGAATTCTAGAGAGATTAAAGAGCTGAATGTGAAAGAACAAAACTTTAAAACTTTTAGAAGGAAATACAACCTCCCAGGGCAGAGTGAGGTGAAGGGTATTTGCTAAATATGACCCCCATTCCCTCCCCCAACAAAAAAGCACAAATCGTAAAAGAAAGGTGACTTTTTAGGGCACTTTCATAAATAATGATAAAATAGTTATAATAATAATAATTACCATTCATCATTTACTCACAATACACAGGGACTTGGTTGAGTACCCTAATCCTGATACCCACCTAGGGAAGTGTCACTGACCGCATTTTACAGATGTGCAAACTAGGACTCAAGAGAAGTTGTACCCAAGGTCACGATGTACCAGTGAACAGCCAAACCAAGTTCAATCCCAGATCTATCAGACTCTAGCTCCTGGTCTTTTGTCTCTAACCCTTACTGTCTCTCTGACACTTTATAGTAAAGTTAATAATACCAGTTGGGTGTGTTGGCGGCGAGGTCTACCCATCTCAATAACTCTAATACAATCAAGTGTTAGGATTTATGTGCCTCTCCCCCAGCTATTCATATAAGATATTCAATAGGTGCTTTAAGAATAGGACTTTCTTCCTCTCACCCTGGGAAGACAAAATAGCTGGTGTGTGATTAAGAATAAGAAACCAAAATTGTGGGACAGATGGAATTTGCCAGACGCACCCACAAACAAGCCACTGACACTGACACTACAGCTATGGCATTAATTCTGTAGCCAGACTTTAGCTGGAGGGACCATGATGGGGCGAGATTTGGCACGTGTTTTGTGCAGTGAAAGAGATGAAAAGAGATTTAGGGGTATAAAAGGAAAGCAGCTCTGGGAAACTTTTCACTATTTCATTATTAAACGTCAAATGGTATACAAAATTTACAGCCCTCTTGACTTAGTACGTGACTTTGATTACAGCTAAGGAAAATGAATATTTTGTACAATGTTTCTGGCTTTTACTTACAGAGTGTTAAAAATTACCTTAAAAAATCAATTGTTGGGAATTCCCTGGCAGTCCAGTGGTTAGGACTCCACGCTGTCACTGCCAGGGCCCAGCCTCGATCCCTGGTGGGGGAACTAAGACCCCACAAGCTGCGTGGCACAGCCAAAAAAAAAAAAAAAAAAGTGTCTAAAGGGATAATGAAATCCACTCCCTCCCACCCCCACCTATTGTTAACAGTTTGTGGTGAATCCTTCCAGACAATTTTTATATGCGTATCAAATCACTTAAAAATACACTTACTAAATGCAATGTGGTATCCTGGATTGGATCCTGGAACAGAAAAAGAGACATTAGTGGGAAAACTGGTAGTATCCAGATAAAGTCTGGAGTTTGGTTAATATTAAGGTATCAACGTTAATTTCTCAGTTTTGACAAATGTATTGTGGTGTATAAGATTCTTGTTAATATTAGGAGAGGGGCTTCCCCGGTGGCGCAGCGGTTGAGAGTCCGCCTGCCGATGCAGGGGACGCGGGTTCTGTGCCCCGGTCCGGGAAGATCCCCCATGCCGCGGAGCGGCTGGGCCCGTGAGCCATGGCCGCTGAGCCTGCGCGTCTGGAGCCTGTGCTCCACAACGGGAGAAGCCACAACAGTGAGAGGCCCGCGTACCGCAAAAAATATATATATATATATTAGGGGAAAACTAGGTGAAGAATTTATAGGAACTCTGTGTACTATTGGGGCAATTTTTCTGTAAACCTAAAATTATTCCAAAAGAAAAAGGTTATTTTAAAAATGCACTTAAAATGGGGGTCATATTCTACACTGTTCTGCAACCTGCTTTTTCTCGTAAGAAGCAGAGGACATCTTTAATGCTGAAAATCACTTCATTCTTTCTGGTGGCTGAATAGAACCATATATGGAGGTACCACAGTTTATCCAACTAAAGTCCTCATGGTGAACATGTAGATGATTGCAATTTTTTTTTTCACTGCTACAAACTAGAACTTCCTTGTCCATCTATCTTTCCATTCCTGCTTCGATATTTCTGTAGGATCAATTCTTAGAAGTGGATTTGTGGATCAAAAAGTATCTGTGTTGGGACTTCCCTGGCAGTCCAGTCGTTAAGACTCCTCGTTTCCAATGCAGGGGGTGCAGGTTCGATCCCTGGTCAGGGAACTAAGATCCCATATGCCACACGGTGTGGCCAAAAAAAAAAAAAAAAAAGGTATGTGTGTTGACACTTTTCATAGCTACCGCTATCGAACCCAGCAACCTTCTGTGGATATGCCTGTCTCCTCCACACCTGGCCTTTAGACTTTTTACCCCTGATGTCCACACTAAACCAGCAAGGAGCGGGGGGACTATAATCCACGTTCTATTCCTTATCCAGCAGGTCCTCTGTGGGGCACATTCTCTACCAGCTCTGGGTATGGCTGCGTTGCCGACACTGAGATCTTAGGTCCAAGGCTTTATACTGTCTTCCTTTCTCAGTGGTCATGTTACCCAGACTATGTTCCTTGAACCAGAGGAAAAAGACTGAACACTTTCCAAGAGGTTGTGTGTGCTTGACTGACTGGTGTTTAGACCACCTACTCACCTTCTACAATCAGGGGGGTGGTACTGGAGTTACAGGACCATCAGAGTTTTCAAACAGGATCATGAGGGTGGAGAGTGATGGGAGGACTTCTGATTTGGAGAGGGTGATCAGGAAAGGACATTCCCAAGGGAGGTATATTTGAGCAGAGGCTTGAATGAGGTGAGGGAGTGAGTCGTGCAGATACCTGGGGGGAGACAGCTCCAGGCCAAGGGCAAGTGCAAAGGCCCTGAGGCAAGAGCAGGTTTGGTATGTTCCAGGAATGGCAAGGAGACTGGAGGGGCTGAAGCCTAGTGAATGAAGGAGGAAGTGGTAGGAGGTGAGCTCAGAAAGACCAATTCATGAAGGACCTTGTGAGATTTTAGATCATATTCTAATGGGAAGTCATTCAAGCAGGAGAACACTGGATGTGATTTACTGTCAAAAGGATACCTAAAAAAAAAAAAAAAAAAAAAAAAAGGATACCTAGTCACTATGCAGGTAATACATTTAGAGGGGCAAGCATGGAAGCAATTAGGCTACTGCAGTGGTCCAGGCAAGATATGATGGTGGCATGTATCAGAGCAGAGTTACCCAACCCCAGAACTATTGACATTTTAGGCCAAATAATTCTCTGTTGTGGAGGCCTGTCCTTTGCCTTATAGGATGTTTAGCAGCATCTACACAGTTGTGACAACCAAAAACATGTCTAGAAGTTGCCACATGCCCCCTAGGGGGCGAAATCATTCTGGTTGGGACTTGTATTCATATTGTATTAGAGTGACTTGGAGAAGGTAAGAACAAGTTGAGCTCCAGATATATTTTGAAGGTAGGGCTGGAAAGATTTGCTGATGGAATGGATGCTGATGGTACGATGCAAGAAAAAGAAGAATCAAGGATGACTTCAATGAGTAAATAAAATGTGGCCCATCCATACAATGGAATGATTCAGCTTTAAAAGGACGGAAATTCTGGACTTCCCTGGTGGTCCAGTGGCTAAGAATCCGTGTTTCCACTGCAGGGGACACGGGTTCGATCCCTGGTCAGGGAACTAAGATCCCGCATGCCTCATGGTGCGGCCAAAAAAAAAAAAAAGCATGAAAAAGGAAGGCAGTTCTGGCACAGGCTACAACATGGATGAACCTTGAGGACATTATGCTGAGTGAAATAATCCAGTCACAAAAAGACAAATACTGTATGATTCCACTTATACGAGGTACCTAGAATAGTCACATTCACAGGCCCTAAAAAAGTAAAATGGTGGGTACCAGGTGCTGGGGGAGGGGGAATGGGGAGTTATAATTTAATGGAGACAGAGTGTTACTTTGCGGAGATAAAAAGTTCTGGAGATCTGTTTCACAATAATGTTAATATAATTAACACTGCTGAACAGTAGACTTAAGAACTAGTTAAGATGGTCAATTTTCTGTTAAATGTATTTTGCCACTTAAAAATAAAATAAGATAACTCTTAAAAATATTTATTTATGTATTTGGCTGTGCCAGGTCTTAGTTGCGGCATGTGGGATCTCTAGTTGTGGCATGTGGGATCTAGTTCCCTGACCAGGGATCGAAACCGGGCCCCCTGAATTGGGAACACGCTACTGGACCACCAGGGAAGTCACAATAAAATAATTTTAAATATTGCATAAAAAAAAGAATGCAGTTTTTGTCCAAGAGGGTCTGCTTGATTCTCAGAATGTGGCAGCTGCTGCCAGAAGTTTCCTCTGGGCCATTGGTTTCCCAATACAAGGCACATCCCTTGGGAGGCTTCTGCCTTGGCGGCCCTTAGGCCTTAGGCTGCTTCTGAAAGAAAGTGCTGGACAAACATAATGGTCCCCAGTTCTGGTCATACCAAAATCTCCCTCAACACCGGTGCTTCCCCAAACATGCTCCCTGCCGTTGTCTACAAGAAGATCAAAGAATGAAGTTTCAGTGGCTCTAGGGGGAAATACTGGGCACTTCTCTTCTATGCTCTAATTTCACTTTTGCATGTTCTGTGGGAACCGCATTTTGTCGTAGCGCAAATGTATCTCACAATGAGACTTTCATTTCCCAACAATGGGTTGCAATGGATTCCCACTTCAGCCGTCTTGCCTAGATAAACACACCAAAAGCAACCTAAATGTCCATCAGCAGAGGAACGGATAAAGAAGATATGGTACATATAGAATGGAATATTACTCAGCCATAAAAAGAATGAAATAATGCCATTTGCGGCAACATGGATGGACCTAGAGATTGGCATACTGAGTGAAGTAAACCAGACTGAGAGAGACAAATATCATATGATATTACTTATATGTGGAATCTAAAAAAAGGGTACAAATGAACCTATTTACAAAACAGAATTAGAGTCACAGATGTGGAAAACAAATTTATGGTTACCAGGGGGTAAGAGGGGGAAGGGATAAACTGGGAGATTGGGATTGGGAGAGTGGGATATATACATTACCATATATAAAATAGATAACTAATAAGGGCCTACTGTATAGTACAGGGAACTCTACTCAATACTCTGTCATGGCCTATATGGGAAAATTCTGTAATGGCCTATATGTATAACCGATTCACTTTGTTGCACACCTGAAATGAATACAACATTGGAAAGCAACTATACTCCAAAAAAAACTTTTAAAAAAGAAAAGAAAGAAGAAAGAAAAAAAACCCAAAACGAAACACACACACCAAGAAAGAATAGTGATGTGGGCACTAGCCAGATTTAGTGTAACAGATTTCCTGTGAATAGGAGGGACTGTTAGAAATGCATTAGGGGAATTCCCTGACAGTCCAGTGGTTAAGACTCTGCTTTCACTGCAGAGGGCCTGGGTTCAATCTCTGGTCAAGAAACTAAGATCCGATCCCACAAGCTGCACAGCACAGCCAAAAAAAAAAAAGTGCATTAGGATATCTTTTCATAACTAACCTAAACGGAGTCATCAAAACTTTTGGGTGTCACCATCCTCCTAGCGGGCTGAAGAGCAGAAAAGGTACTCCACTCGGGAAAGACATTCCAGAATGTGGGGACCCAGTGGGATTACACTCACACACCGCACACCAGATTTTCCTACTATCCAGACAAGCCCGGCTGCTTCCAAAGGATCTTTGAGAAGATAAAACAGTGAATCAACCCCTGGGCACCTGCAGTTTCTCACACCAGGGAAAACCACTTGTCAGAATCCATTTTCATACCCCAAGCTGATGATTTCAAGAAATACTAAAAATTTTTTGCTTTTATTTTGCAATGTTAGTCTGTTTTGCTTTTGTAAGTCAGCTAAGACTTTTTAAAAAATGTTTTATTTTGAAATACTAATTATAGATTCACAGGAAGTTGCAAAGAAATGTATAAGGAGGTCCCGTGTACCCTTAGCTCAGTTTCCCCTCAGTTTCCCCTTACATAACTGTAGTACAATATCAAAGCCATGAATGTGACATTTATATGATGTGTGTGTATAGTTCTGTCATGTTATCATATGTGTAGACGTCTGTTACCATCATGGCCATCAAGATACAGAACAATTCTGTCATCACAAAGATCTCTCTTGAGCTATTCCTTCACACCCACTCCTCTCCCCTACACAATCCCTAAACTCTGGGCATCACTAATCTGTTTTCCACCTCTATAACTTTGTCATTTCAAGGATATTATATAAATGGAATCATAGCATGTGTGACCTTTGGAGATCAGCTTTTTTTTTCACACAGTAGAATGCCCTTGAAATTCACTGAAGTTCTTGCACGTATCAATAGTTTGTTCCTTTTTATTGCTGAGAAGTTTCCATGGAGTGACTGTACTATGGTTTGTTTAACCCTTTACCTAATGTAGGACATTCTGATTGTCTCCAATTTCAGGCTATTATAAATAAGCCTGCTGTGAACATTCTTGTGTAGGTTTTTGTGCAGACATAGGTTTTCATTTCTCTGGAATAAATGCCCAGGAATATAATTGCTGGATTGTATGGTAAGTGTATGTTTAGGGGTTCTTTGTGTGTTAGTTTATTGTCTTTTTTCTTTTTTTTTGCCACACCACACGGCTTGCAGGATCTTAGCTCCCAGAGCAGGGATTGAACCCGCGTCCTCAGCAGTGGAAGTGTGGAGTCCTAACCCCTGAACCTCCAGGGAATTCCCTGTTTAGTTTTGTTTGTTTGTCTGTTTGTTTGGGCTGCATTGGGTCTTCATTGCTGCACGTGGGCTTTCTCTAGTTGCGACCAGTGGGGGCTACTCTTCGTTGTGGTCTGCGGGCTCTAGGCGTGTGGGCTTCAGTAGTTGGGGCGCGAGGGCTCAGTAGTCGTGGTGCACGGGCTTAGTGGTTTCATGGCACGTAGCATCTTCCTGGACCAGGGCTCAAACCCGTGTCCCCTGCCTTGGTAGGCGGATTCTTAACCATTGTGCCACCAGGGAAGTCCACCTGTTTAGGTTTTTTTGTGTTTTTTTTTTGTTTTTTTGTGGTACGCGGGCCTCTCACTGCTGTGGCCTCTCCCGTTGCAGAGCACAGGCTCTGGATGTGCAGGCTCAGCGGCCATGGCTCACGGGCCCAGCAGCTCCGCGGCATGTGGGATCTTCCCGGACCAGGGCACGAACCCGTGTCCCCTGCATCGGCAGGCGGACTCTCAACCACTGCGCCACCAGGGAAGCCCCCCACCTGTTTAGTTTTTAAAGAAACTGTTAAACTATTTTCCAGAGTGGCTGGATCATTTTATATTCCCACCAGCAATGTATGAGGGATCCAGTTTCTCCACATCCTTGTTAGCATTTGGTACTGTCACTACTTTTATTTTAGCCATTCTGATAGTTGTGTGGCAATAGCTTACCCTGGGCTTAATTTTCATCTTTCTAATGGCTAGTGATGTTGAACATTTTTTCACGTGCTCATTGGCATCCATATATCCTCTCTGGTGAAATGTCTCTTCGTGGCTTGCCCATTGTCCAGTTGGAGTGTTTGGTTTTTTTAATGTTGAGTTTTGAGAGTTCTTTATATATTCTAGATAGGAATATATCAATATCTATTCATATAGGTGATATATCCATACAGTGGAATATTACTGAGCTATAAAAAGGAATAAAGTACAGATACATGCTACAATATGGATGAACTCTGAAAACTATTCCAAGTGAAAGGAGCAAAAGGCCACATATTGTAGGATTCCACTTATAGGAAATGTCCAGAATGGGAAAATCCACAGAGACAGAAAGTAGATTAGTGGTTGCCAAGGGCTGGAGGGAGGGGGAAAAGGAACTGACTGCTAATGGGTACAGGTTTCGTTGGGGATAGTGAATATGTTCTGGAATTACATAATGGTGATGGATGTATAACTCTGTGAATATACTCAGAACCAACAAATTGTATACCCAGAGCTTATTCAAAGTCTCCTAGAGAGGTAGAATGGATGGAGATAAAGGCTAGGACTGAGCCTAGGGCTCCGGTCCACTTGCCAGTCATACTTCGCAATGGGCAAGTCACTGGATCTGGCCACTGAGACTTGAGTGGATTCTCTTCTGGGTTTTCTGGTAAAGACTTCTGAGCTTTTAAAATAGGACACAAGGTGGGGGTGTTTCCTCTTTTCTGGCTCTGGACATTGTCATATGCATGAGCTACTGAGAATTGAGGCCACCATGTTGAGTCATGAGGGAAACCAGCCAAAAGAAGGAGCCAACTTGCTGAAGATAGCAGAGTAGACCTGGGTCCCTGATGATGTCACTCCACTGAATTAACCAATCCTGAAATGGCCTTACCTCTGGACTTCATTTTTTTTTTAAAATATTTATTTATTTGGTTGCACTGGATCTCAGTTGTGGCACGCAGGATCTTCATTGCGGTGTGCAGGATCTTTTAGTTGTGGCATGCGAACTCTTAGTTGCGACATGTGGGATATAGTTCCCTGACCAGGGATCGAACCCGGGCCTGCTGCATTGGGAAAGCGGAGTCCTAGCCACTGGACCACCAGGGAAGTCCCTGGACTCCTTATTAAGTGAGATTAAAACTCCTCTTTATGAGTGACTGAGATTTGCATTTTCCATTACTTGCAGCCAAAAACACTGTAACTGATAGAGTATCAAACACTTTTGAGGGAACTCTACTCAATATTTTGTAATAACATATATGGGAAAAGAATCTGAAATAATATATATATATATTCATATATATATCTGAATCACTTTTCTGTACACCTGAAACTAACACAACATTGTAAATCAACTATACTTCAATTTAAAAAAACCCCAACATTTCCTTCTTTTTATTTATTTATTTATTTTTTATTTTTGGCTGCGTTGGGTCTTCGTTGCTGCGCGCAGGATTTCTCTAGTTGCGGCGAGCGGGGGCTACTCTTTGTTGTGGTGCGCAGGCTTCTCATTGCGGTGGCTTCTCTTGTTGCAGAGCACGGACTCTAGGCGCACAGGCTTCAGTAGTTGCAACATGTGCGCCCAGTAGCTGTGGCACGTGGGCTCAGTAGTTGTGGTTCACGGGCTCTAGAGTGCAGGCTCAGTAGTTGTGGCACCTGGGCTTAGTTGCTCCGCGGCATGTGGGATCTTCCCGGACCAGGGCTTGAACCCGTGTCCCCTGCATTGGCAGGTGGATATTAACCACTGCGCCACCAGGGAAGTCCAACCCAACATTTCTGAGATATCAAGTAACACAAGGACTATGGCAGAAACTGTCATTGTTGCCTGGTACTTTCTGTCCCTTCTTACATAGTAATAGAATTCTTAGCTGGGCTATGGCTGTGAGAAGATGTTCCAGCCATAAGAGAGCAGAATGGATGTGGTTGTGCCCCTTAAGGGAAGGAACATGCCTTCCGTGTGTCTTTTCTTTCTCTTTTCATTGGCTGTTATGGACTGAATGTGTCCCTCCAAAATTCATGTTAGAGCCCTAACCCTCAATGTGAATATATATGAATATAGGGCCTTTAGGAGTTAAGATTAAATGAGGTCATAAGAGTGGGGCCCTGATCTGACAGGATTAGTGTCCTTATAAGAAGAGATACCGGAGAGCTCTCTGAGATCCATGTGAGGACACAGTGATAAGGCAGCTCTCTGCAAGCCAGAAAGAGGACTCTCGCTAGGAACCAAACCTTGCCAGAACCTTGATCTTGGACTTTCCAGCCTCCAGAACTGTGAGAAAATAAATTTCTATTGTTTGAGCCACATAGTCTGTGGTATTTTGTTACGGCAGCCAAGCTGACTGATACATTGGCTGAAATAAAATCATGATGGCGGAGGTTGGAGAAGCCATCTTGGACCATGAGAAGGAAGCCCTGTTGAGGGCGGCAGAGGAAGAAGAAAGAAGGAATCTGGATCCTTCACAATTGTGAGCTCTAGATCTCCTGCCAGCACTTATAGGTGAGAGATAAAAATAAATTTGGATATTGTTTAAGCCTCTGTTATTTTCTGGTAGGTTATACTACTGTTCAGCATATGTTCACTCTCTCCTCCTCCCCACTTTTGGGAGAGGCATACTTCCCCTGCCTCATTGATAGATAACAGGCTTGGCCATATGACTTGCTGTAGACAATGTAACATGCATGAGCAGATGGGATGTGTGTCGTGACCCAGCACAAGCTTTAAATGTGCTTGCTTGGTCTTTGGGGTTTCTGCCTTCATCTCCAGGAGGAGCATGCCCCAGGTAACCACTGCTCCTTTAGCTTGGGTCCTGAAATGAGGCACACACAGTGCCGACCTGAACCCAACCCACAGCCTGAAATAGAGCCTTCAGAGCCAACGTGCAGAACCATGGGAGAAAAGTAAATGTTTGTTGTAAGCCATTGCAATTGGGGGGGTTGTTTGTTATGCACTCTATCCCAGCAAAAACTGATGAATACAGTTTCAGAGCTCATATTATAACTAAAACAAGGAATGAAAAAATTGTCCCTTGAATCTCATGATGTGCAGGTCACCATTGACCTGAGGAAGGGTTGTCTCAGTGACGTGCTAAGGACCAAAAGCAGATTGGAGCCATTTGAGTAGTGAGTGAGAGGAAAGGAAATAAAGGTGGATGAGCAGACAGCTCTTTGGGGAAGTTTGGCTGTGATAGGGAGGAGAGGGGTAGGGCAGCAGCCAGAGTGCGGCATGGAGGCCAGTGGCAGCCATGCAGATGGTCTGCTCGGATCTCCCTCCGAGAAAGGAGCTGATGAGTCGTGAGGAATGTAGTCAGCTGACAGCCTCCATTTGTAGCAGCTTTGGGATCTACTGCAGCCTTTGAGCCAAGGGCACACTATTCCCGGGCATCCCCAGCCAGTGACAAAGCATGGTAGGGAGGGACTTCCCTGATGGCCCAGCGGGTGTGGGTTCGATCCCTGGTCAGGAAACTAAGATCCCACATGCCGTGCAGCGCGGCCAAAAAAAAAAAAAAAAAGCATGGTAGGAATACTAGGGCTGGGCCATTTCTACCCTGAAGACCCAACCGACATAGGTTGAAAGGGTTTTCTGTTGTTTGCTTTAAATGACAGAAACCAGTTTGCTTAGAAGCCCCATGGGAAGAATCCAGGTGGGAAAGAGCAACTGAACACGGGAGAGAGAAGACCCACAGATGGAGAGAGGGAGGTCCCCGAGAAGGCAGAAGGAGATGGGGTCTGGACTGCAGCGGAGCAGTTCCTCAGGCCCGGGGAGGAGAGGAGGGCTGAGTGAGGACACGTGAGGGGGTGTAGGTTTGGGAGCTAGGTGATGGCAGACCTCGTATCAGAGAATTTTCTTTTTCTAAGTAGGAAGCAAGATCAGGCTCCAGAGTCAGGGAACTAAGTCCTTCGAGGTTGTACAGGCTGTGTCTCCATTTTCCTCTCTTGGCCTCAGTTTTCCCATCTGCACGATAAGCAGCTTGGGTTAGGCCCCTGATCCCCAAACTTGTTTGAGCCTCAGTAGATTTTCAAAAATACACTTTTGGGGGGAATCCCATCCCTCAACTGCTGGATCGGAATCTCTGGGGCGAAAGTGGTAGGGGCAGGAGTCTGTTTATATTTTTAAGTGCACCCAGGGATGATGTGAATTTGGGAACCACCCTGTGGAGGCTCTTAGGACCCCTTCAGCTCTGAGAGTTTGTGGTTCCAGCCAGAAGGTGCAGAATTCCAGTACAGCATTTGACTGAAGCTATAAACTACAGAGTAAACCCCACGCCGCTACCTGTCACCTATGACTACAAAAGCGCCTAAGTCCCAAAGGTACCGGAACTTAAAAGGAACCACAATAAGGCAAAAAAATCAGCAGCAAAATCAGAGATCCTGCCTACATGGGAAGCCTACCTCATGTACTCTGGCTCCTGCAACCAGGTTTCCAAACCCCCAGGCGGGATGGGTTTGGACATGGTCAAGGGGGAGTCCCAGGCAACGGAACTAAGGGTTGAATCAGGGCTGTCGCAGGAGAGACAGGGATGCTTTTGGCTGCCCTGCCAAGGGGTGGAGGCCTATCCAGGCCTTTCTGAAACCTGAACCCTGGGGTGGGGGAAGGGGGAGGAGGGGCTGCCTGGCCCTGAGAGTCCACGCCTGCCCCCCAACCCCAGAGCTTCTCCTCTGCCCTGTGCCCCTTCTGGGGGCTGCTCCAGACACTGCAGGCCACCTTCACTCTCCCTTTGCCTCCCTCTGCCCCTAAGGTCGGGTGGGGACAGGCTGGGACCACCAGCCAGCTCCATGGACGGGGGACTTTGCCTCTGCTCACCTCCCAGCTTTGGAAAGAAAAGAAGAAAGGTCTGTGTTGATCTGCATCTGGGGGATCCTTCCCAGTCCTAAACTTCTGGAGGCAGAAAAAGTGATTTGACTTCGGACTGACTATAGAAGAAGGAACAGAAAGAGCCTAGAACCTTCCCCCAGGTATGAATTCTTCCCTTTTGCTGGCGTGTGTGAGTGTGAGTGTGTGTGACTAGTTTTCCACTGGACAGATGTGGAGTTGTCCTTAATGATCTCCGGGGCCCCTTCTGACTGCTTCAGTGCTGTGATTCTGCAGCCTTAACCTTCATTCAGTCTCCTTAGTACCCACCCTGTGCCAGGTGCTACCGTTGGGTAAGCCCTGGTCCCTGCTCTCGAGGGTCCCCAGTCTAAACGGGGAAACAGTAATCGTAATAACAGCTACCACACTTATGGTGGGCCAAGCTCTGGGCTAAACTTTTTACAAACTTTAGCTCATGTATCCTAGCAAGAACTGTAAGAGGTAAGTGTATAACTAGCCCATTTTACAGATGAGGACAGCGAGGCGTGGCAAGATGAGCTCACACGGCTAGCAAGTAGATGGTGGAGCGGATTCTTGTAACCACTGTGTGTGCTGCCTGCCCTGAACAGTGAAGAAACAGTTCAGGGCAACAGGTGCACTGCTACAGGGCAGGGAGGGAGCCACAATCCACGAGGGCAGGGAATGGTTAAGCCTCATTTTGACCAAGGTTCCCAGGGTGTAAGGCGGGAGCAGTTTTGGGGACCAAGCTAGGAGCTAGAGATAAGGCAGTTTCCACAAGGCCCACTGAGAGCTCTAGGGTCAGCCAGGACCTGAGATCAGTGGCGGTCAGGATCGGGGGTCCTCCTCCCTCACTCCCGGGCCACGGTGGCAGGGGATAGAGAGGGGGTACTTCAGAATTCCCAGCCAGGTTCCCTGGGAGCTGTGTGTCCCCATACTCACAGAGCAGGGGCTTCCCTGACCTGGGGGGCCAGTGTTCCAACAGCCTGAGAGATGGGTGGCCCCAAGGCCTGGGAGGCAGGGGAAGGCCCAGATCACAGTGGATTCCCCTCAGCAAAGATTGGACCATGGTTCCCCCCTCCTCACAGCTCTCGACTCCCATCTCCCAGCTGTCCCCAAGAACACAAAAGCTGATTATTCCACTGGGGGCTGTACTGGGCCCCATGAATGGAGTATTGAAAACCCTGTGTCCACATCCAGATAGGTTTTCATCCTCTTCCCAAGCAGACTGTTTGTATGCCAGGGTGGAAGCAAAGCCAGGGAAAGATGGGGGGGTGGGCGGGTGCGTTCTGGCTGAGAGGGGCACCCATGTCCCCCGGGAACCTGGCTCTCGGTATGTCCCAAACAGAACCATCTTCTAAACCAGTTGCCAACCATCCAATCATAGTCCACACACTGGGATGCTGGTTACATGGTGCGAATGTTTACTGAGCTCTGCACTTACGATTTATGCACTTTTTGGTTTGTAAACCTCAATCCAAAATTTTTAAAAAAATCCCAAATGGCATTTACTCTCCCAGCCCTATACCATTCTTGCATATTTGTGACTCGTGGGAACTATATTTCCTTGATGTTTTTTCTTTTTTTAATTTGTATTTATTTTAGCTGTGTGGGGTCTTAGTTGCGGCACGCGGGATCTTCGTTGTGGCATGCATGTGGGATCTAGTTCCCTGACCAGGGATCAGACCCGGGTCCCCTGCATCGGGAGCGCAGGGTCTTACCCACTGGACCACCAGGAAAGTCCCTGATGTTTTTTCTTTAAATTAACTTCTTTTTTTTTCTGATTTCAATTAACTTTAGGGAATTCCCTGGTGGTCCAGTGGTTAGGACTCAGCGCTTTCATGGGCCTGGGTTCAATCCGTGGTCGGGGAACTAAGATCCCGCAAGCTACGGTGCAGCCAAAAAAATAAAATTAAATAAATTAAATTAACTTTAAAGGGAAACTTTATGTTGTTCCAGATAAATGAAAAGCCAGAATCCTTTGCCATAAATAGAAGGCAGTGTAAAAGAAAAAATAAATGAAAATGAAACAGTAAATGTCATCTATCTCCCCCCAAAATGATGTGGGTTGCCCCCAGTGGCACAAACACCCTGCTTTGGGATGTGCTGCCCTGGAGGAAAAACTCTGAGCCTTTGGCACAGCCAGGCAGACCTGTCTCGGTTTGGGATCAGACAACCCTCCCACCCCTTGCTTTCATAAACCCTCTGCTCCAGCCAGACCTAACTCCTCATGAGGAGTTTCCATCTGTGTTTCTGTCCTCATCCTCCAGCTGCCGCCTCCACTCAGAATACGAAACCCAAGTGGAAATGTCACGCCCCCACCCCTCACCGAAGCTCTACCTGGGCCCTTCCAGCTGGAAGAAGTGAAGGGGAACCTTTAATTCCAGAAGTTCCAGCTGTGACTTCTCCACCACCCTTTAATGGGACCCTTGGAAAGGCCATCCACTGGCTGGACGCGTAAGGACACGGAGATGCAAGTTGGTCCCCAGCCTGATGAGAAGAGCAGGGGATGGAGGCCGGGAGACAGGAACGCTGCCCCTTCCCCCCTCACCCCTGTCCTGTCCTTCCTCCTCCTCTTGCCACTGGGTGAGTGCCCCCCTCCCCCATTTCCCCTTTCTGGCTCTGAGTTTTCCCAGTTGTAAAATTACGGTGGGCGGTGGCCTGTAAAGGAGGTGGTTTTCAACATTCCCTCCAGCTCTGACATTTGCCCAGGTGTGATGAAAGCTAAGGTCTGAGTTGGGGGAGTGGAAGGCTCAGTGCTAAAGGTGAGGGCTCAATGTACACAGAGTATGGGCAGTTAGGATATTGGAAACAGGTGAGGAGGGAAAGGGCATGGGCTCACCAATGGCTGTTGGAAAGCCAACTGGTGGAACAGATGCATTCAAACAGCCTAGGGGCTATCCTAACTTAGGAAAGAAGAAACTGACTCTTAGTTGCTTCATCTGTAAAATGGGTACACTAGTACATGCCTCAGAGGTTGTAAGGATTCTTTCTCTGAGCTAAGGTATGTGGCTGTGTCTGAGAATTCTGTGCACAAATGAGGGGCTATTATGGGTATTCAATTTCCCATGCTAGGCCAGTTTCCCTCTCAGTCCACGTGCTCAGAATTGTATGGTGAAGGAGAGTGTGGCTGTCCGGGTTAGAATTCCAGCTCTACCTTTTATTTGCGGAATGGCCTTGAGCAATTTACCTAACTTCACTAAACCTGAAGTTTCCCCTTCTGCAAAATCCAAGCTGCCTCATAAGTTGTCCTAATGAGTAAGTGAGTCAGGCCACATAAAGCAATGAGCACAGTACCTGACATACACATATGTGAGAGCCGAACCAGAAGGACTTATACAGGTAAACCTTTGGGGGGAAGTCAGAATGAATCCCAAAGTAATTTACACACTTAAGGCAG
The DNA here is from genome assembly GCF_964270905.1 of Leucopleurus acutus. Taxonomy (NCBI): domain Eukaryota; kingdom Metazoa; phylum Chordata; class Mammalia; order Artiodactyla; family Delphinidae; genus Leucopleurus; species Leucopleurus acutus. Next base: position 8,430,471 of record NC_139158.1, read on the forward strand.
AGCTACTGAGCACCTGGGGAGTAACAGGCTCTGGGCAGGGGGCTCTGGGGGAGACCGAGATGAGACAGACATGGCCACATCACCGGGCAGAAGGCCTGGAAAAGGGTATGTATACGGTGCCCAGGTATTCAGAGGAAAAGGAGAGCACTTCTAGCTGAGAGCTCCAGGAAGGCTTCCCACAGGAGGTGGCTCGATCTGCAGGGCTGTAATGAGCTGGGCTAGCAGAGGAGACGGCAGGGTTAAAGACCTGGAGATAAGACTGATGGGATATTAAGAAGTAAGGAGAAGCGGATCAGAAGATCCTAGAAGACTTTGTAGAGAAAACTTAGGTTCTGGGACTCCTGCAGGAAAAGGGGAGCCTTTGAGGAATTCAGCAGTGGAGTGGGATAAGCTGAGCTGATAAGTGTCTCGGGCAGATCTCTCTGGCGTGGCCCATGGACCAATGGGCGAGGGATGAAGCAAGGAAACCAACTGTGGCAGTCAGGGGCTTTGGAAAAGCAAGGGTAGTGAAGAGGAGGGGGATGATGGTGGGGACCATGGGCGGAGGAGGGGGTGCTGTGTTCCTAGGGCCAGGCAGCCAAGGGAGGGGGCTGAGGGGGCAAATGCTCTTCCTCACTCTGTTCCAGCCAGCGCCCTACAGCCCACCTCACTGCCCTTTCCAGGTAGGTGCCCCTGCCCCACCCCCCCACCCTCCCCCCTGCTCCCGAGGTACTCAGATGCTCAGACAGAAGACCCAGGGAATAATGACTAACCAGCCCTCCATTATTCTAGAGGCCCCCGAAGGGATTGCTCTAGTCTCCCCATTTTACAGAAAGGGAGAAATAAGTCCCAGGAGGGCCTGATCCCAAGGACCCCACAGCTTCCGGGCAAGGCGGAGGCACCCTCTCGTTTGGGCCCACTGATTCCCCCCGTGCCAGCTTAACCCACTCCACAGAGCTGAGGCTGGTGGGGGGCCCGAGCCGCTGCCGGGGACGCCTGGAGGTCCTGCATGGCGGCTCCTGGGGCAGCGTCTGCGACGACGACTGGGACGTGGTGGACGCCAATGTGGTGTGTCGTCAGCTGGGCTGCGGCCTGGCTCTGCCCGTGCCGCGGCCCCTCGCCTTCGGCCAGGGCCGTGGCCCCATCCTGCTGGACAACGTGGAGTGCCGTGGGCAGGAAGCTGCGCTGAGCGAGTGTGGCAGCCGAGGCTGGGGCGTCCACAACTGCTTTCACTACGAGGACGTGGCTGTCCTGTGTGACGGTGAGCAGGACAGTCTGTGACCCGGAAGGGCAGACAGGCTGGCAGGCAGCAGGGCTTCCCAGCGGTAAGAATGTTCCAAAGAAGAAGACCGAGCCAGCAGCTGCAGTGCACGGCATTGGGGAAGCGCCCCAGCCTGGCTGTCAGAGCCTGGGCCCCAGCAGTGCTCTGGCTCATTGTGTGACCTCTGCTGAAAACCAGCATTACTGCTTCCATGGAGGGCCTTGATTATCCCAGCAGAGCCCTCTTCCCATTTCTAAAACCAGACAATTGGGGTCAACACTGGCGGTGAGGCCCGCTTGGTGTAGAGCTGCAACAAATCTCTGAGAGGCTTTGACCTTGAGAGCAGTAGTTCAGGTTTTCAAGAAAATCAGCTGGAGGGCTGATCAAAACACAGATGGTGGCCCCATGCCAGAGTTTCTGATCCTGCGTCTGGGGTGGAGCCTGAGAATTTGCATTTCTAACAAGTTCTCAAGTGATGTGATGCTGCTTTAAGAACTAAAAGAACTGAGAGCCAAACGAAATCCTCTAAAGCTACTGCTTTCAGGACTCAGGTGGCCCTTTCTCCTCTCATACCCCAGATTTCCTAGTTTTGACCCTTTGTGTGGCCAGAGGCCCTGAGGGCAGGTACCTTAGGGGTCCATGCCCTGCCCCTCACATACCTGTGTTTGTGAGGATGGAGAACAGAAAACTCCATATTCTCCTCCCTTCCACCCTGCTTCTTTCCCAGAATTCTTGCCCACGCAGCCCCCAACAAGGAAAGTGTTAACCAGTAGGGCACCCCCTACAACTCCCCAGAATGGAAAAGGTAAGTAAAGGCAATGTGGGGGACCACCTGGGTCTTAGGAGAGGGATCCAGGGAGGAATATCCCAAACCCTACCCTAGGCAGTGGGAAGTGAGGGATTACTGATGGGTGAGTTTGGTCATTCCTTCATCCCGCCCTGCCCCTGCACCCCCTCAGGCCACTCACCATCTGGACAGGGAAAGAAGAGTCATTCTAGTGGGATGATAAAAGTAGTCAGCACAAGGTTGGAGAAAATAAGAGAGGTGGGGGCTGAAGCTTAATCTAATGGGAGAGTCCGATATTCACAGAAATGCTGATAATGATGTAGAACAACAAAATGAAAAGTTCCCTTAAAGAAAGACAGATAAAAAGGCAAGAAAATCCAGAGGAGGAAGAAGATCCCATTCATCAGAAATCAGGGAGGGTTTCCTGGAGGAAGAGTTGTTGGTGCTGTACCTGGAAAGATGAGAAGGCTTTCATTGCAGTTGTGTTATAAATGAGGAATCAGCACATCCTAGATGGTTAGCAGAGCATGGATGGACAAGGGCAGGGAGGGTTGCTTTTAGGCAGGAAATGACACAGTCATAGGATTCTGTCCTCAGATCCCACAAAGCACCCCCAATCTAGACTCTGAGGAAGCAGTGCCTTGGGGGTAAGTGGGTGAGCAGCTCCTCCTAGGTTTTAAGTCCTGGGACATCATGCACTGTGGGTATGCGGAGGGCCTGGGGCAATAAGGAAGAACTTTGGGTTGGGATGGGCAGCAAAGCCATGTGGGAGATGCTCCTTGTCCCCCACCCCCATTACCAGGTGAGGGCAGCGTGCGCCTGGTGGGGGGCGCGGGCCCGTGTCAGGGCCGAGTGGAGATCCTGCACGGTGGCCTGTGGGGCACCGTGTGTGACGATGACTGGGGGCTGCCGGACGCCACCGTGGTCTGCCGCCAGCTAGGCTGCGGGGCGGCCCTGGCAGCCACCACCAACGCCTTCTTCGGCTACGGCACGGGGCACATCCTGCTGGACAACGTGCACTGTGAAGGAGGCGAGCCCCGTCTGGCGGCCTGCCTGAGCCTAGGCTGGGGGGTGCACAACTGCGGCCACCACGAGGACGCCGGCGCGCTCTGCGCAGGTGCGGATTTCGGGGGCGGGGCCGGTGGGCGGGGCGGGGCCGAGTCCTGAAGCAGGAGGAGGTGGAGTGGGGCCTGGGAGGGGACCGGGATGTTGACTGTCTTGGTGTTAACCTGAGCTCTTTCAAGAAGGCCCCCGAATTAGTTTTAATTTCTCAGTACTGCTCTAGAAGTGCCTCCGAACATCCTAGTAGACTCCACAGGTATGTAATACTGCAGTATTACCTCACCAATACTCCAGAATTGTCTAACAGTACTCCAAAAATGCCTTCGGAATTTTCCACCACTTTCTAAGTACTCTTTATGGAATACTTCAGAGTAAAGTAATAGTCCTCTAGGATCGCTCCAGAGATACTCCAGAATTCTTTCATTGACACCCAGGTATGTCCCCAGAATTCCCTAGCCATCTGTAATCCTGATTCTCTTATAATAGTAGTTCTTCTCACCTGGTCCCTCTTCCATACTGAGAGGTTTTCTGAAGTAGGAATAATAGGGCTGTTAATGGCATTTCACAAATGGACTCCATTCAACCAGATATAAAGTGCTTGCCCATGCCTCACAGCTAACCAGGGGGCATCATCCCCAATTTACAGATGGGAAAGCTGAGGCCCAGTGAGGCAGAGTGAGCCCTGGCAAAGCCTCAGCTAACCTTGCTGCATGATCTTGGGTATGCCCCTTGCCCTTTCTAGTCTTATTATTTTATCTGTAAATGGGGATAGTGAGTTTTGTTCTGCAAGCACCTCAGGACTGTGCATGGCCCTCCCTGTTGGGCAAGGCCTTCTTTATCTCCCCATCTTGGACACACATTGGGCTTCTGGGAGCACTGGAGAGAAATGAAAGCACATCTGTGAATGCCTGTATAAACCGTGAAGTGTACACCTAGGCAGCACAAATAAATTACAAGAACTGGCAAAGTGGGGCAGACTTTCTTGGACCCCAGTTGGGACTAAGCCCCCAGCTCTGAAAGTAAAATCTGTTGTCTTCTCCAGGGAGACCCTCCCATCCTCTCCGAGAGCCCAAGGCTGACCAGGAACCAGAACCTTGGCCTCTGACCCTACTCCTTTCTCTGACTCCTACTCTAGTCCTGGGGCACCTGACTCTCACAGCACTGCCACCGTCGGGCACAAGAGCGGACTGGGCCTGGCACACAGAGCCAGAGGGTAAGGAGCCCAGCCCACCAGGCTGGAATGGTAGGGGCAATGGTAGGGGGGCAGGGCTGGGAATTGGGAAGACTGTTCTGGACTCAGGGGGAGGGGGCCCGGGCTAGCAGGCCAGGGCTTTTGACCAGACGGTAAAGAGGTGGGTGAGAGAACAGATGAGCAGGTGGAGCAAGGGTGAAATCCAGAGCTCTGAACAGTTCAGCAGGGTGGGAGGAGGCACTTCCTCAAAGCTCTGAAATAAAACTTGGGTTGGGGCTGAGGTTGGAAATTGAGAGGCCTTGTGAGAAGTGAGATATAACTTGAAGGAAGGGTCGAAGTACATTTGCAATTAGGGCTGGACCTATCATTGGGATCGAAATTAGGATAATGCATGGAAGTAGGATTTGGTTTATTCCCTTCAAGCTTCCTGAGGACCCCACCACAGCATACAACATGGTGACGCTAGGATTGAGGCTGAGTGGGGTGCAGGTGTGGTAAGAGTTGGGGCATCTCAGTAGATGCGCCCTGTGCCCTGCTGCAGGCCAGAAGCCCTCTTTGTCCCCTTCAAATGCTCTAGATACCCTGTCTCTGCAGCTACAGGAGTTGGTGCCCTGCCTTCCAGGGAGCCGGCACTGTTCACCACAGCGGCCTGGGCGGCGGGGAAGAAAAGTAAGTGTCAGGGCCGGGGTTCCGTTGTGGGTGGAAGAGGGTGGGGCCGGGGCTCTGCCCGGGAGCCGATGGCCCCAGCCCAGCCCCTCTGGCCGCGGGCCTGTGCGCCCCGCAGGCGGGCGGCTGCGGCTGGTGGGCGGCCCGAGCCCGTGCCGCGGCCGCGTGGAGGTGCTATACGCCGGGGGCTGGGGCACCGTGTGCGACGATGACTGGGACTTCGCGGACGCGCGCGTGGCCTGCCGCGAGGCGGGCTGCGGGCCGGCGCTGGGTGCCACGGGCCTCGGCCACTTCGGCTACGGCCGCGGCCCCGTGCTGCTGGACAACGTGGGTTGCGCCGGCACGGAGGCCCGCCTGAGCGACTGCTTCCACCTGGGCTGGGGCCAGCATAACTGCGGCCACCACGAGGATGCGGGCGCGCTCTGCTCAGGTAAGGCCGCTGGAGGACCACGTATGCACGGCGGCACGGGCGGAGCCGAGCGCCATCTGAGGAATGGGGGGGCGGGGGGGCGGCGGGGTGCCGAGCGCAGGCGCTTACTGCGACACGGGCGGGGCCTGCTGTGAGATGGGCGGGACCGGCGCAGGCGCGTACAGAGGCGCGGGCGGGATGAGGCAGGCTCTGGGGAACGGGCGGGGCCTCGCGCAGGCACGCTCTGCGGCGCGGGAGGGGCGGGGTCTGTTGGGAAATGGGCGGGGCCGAGCGTCAGAGCTCGCCGAGGCACTACGGCGTGAGCGCCGCGGGAGAGGATTCACGCTCCGCAGGCAGAGGCGGAGCCCACCATCGGCGCGCTCTGCGGCTGCGCGGCATGAGCGGGGCCGCGAAGGGAGCGCGCTCTGCTGCAGTGAGGGGCGGGGCCCGAGGTGAGAGGCCGAAGTCCCTTGGTAAAGTGTGGCAGAACCTGTGACAGACAGGCGTGGCCGGGGAGGTTTTGTTCTGCTGCGTCAAGGACCCGAAAAACTGTAGTTAGCAGGGAGAGTTGATCAGCTTTCGGGGAGCAAGCGTTTGACCCTTGGTGGGAGTCAATGGAAAAGGGGTGTTTGCAGAGTCTGACACATTTAAAAATGCGTCTCTTTATTGATTGCTTTGGGAATCGGTATTTTCGCCCTTGTTTGGTGTCCTGGTAGCCTTGGCCACAAAGGGTTCTGCTTTGGGCCCCAGGGTGAAAGAAGCACAACCCACGTTTCTGTACCAAGGAGCGGGGACCTATGAAGTCCTTTCTGACCCTAAATCAGTCCTCCCTTGGAGAGTAAGAGGTGACCTGGCCTCAAGGGACTTGTTCCCCAATGTGACAGCCACCTGTTTCTTTATCCTTGCGGAACCAGGCCCAGACGAGCTAGTCCAGCAGGACGGTGCTGAGACCACCCAGGTGCCCACTCCTCGGCCCAGGGACGGTAGGTGTCCACCGTCCCCAAGAGTGAAGTGGAGGCATCAGGATACGAAGGACCAGATTTGGAAGGAGGTCACAGCCCGGGGTTACACAGCAGTCCTGGAGCCTTTGTCCTTCTGCGAGAGTCTCAGGCCTCATTAATAGAGGCATGATGTCCAGAAAGAGGGAGGTGGGTTTTAAGCTAGAGTCATCTAGAGATTTCTAGAGTTGGGACCAAAATAAAGGGATGGGCTCCTGTCCTCAGGAGAGCAATGAAAGAATTCAGACTTTAGTCTGGGGAGTCCAGGGAGGAGGGGAGACGATGATGATAGAGAGGAGCCCTGGGTCTGAGGTATTGGGATTGTGAACAGAGAACTAAGGAGAGAGCAGACATGAAGCTCCCAGCATGCAAAGAGCGCCCCACGAAGTCTTGTGCACATTCTTCTATCTTGAGATGCAGTCTGGACCGATGCCCATCTTATTTTAATCTCATTTGTCTGCCTTCGTCCAGTGGTTCCCAGGGCACTGCTGTGTCCCAAACCACCACCCTTTGCCTCCTCTAACTACCCCTTACCTGGCCTAGCTTGGGAGTGGCCTGGCCTGGGCCAGCCCCTTTCAGCCCCAGACCTTGTCTCCCCACAGGGCACTTACGTCTGGCCAATGGAGCCCACCGATGCGAGGGCCGTGTAGAGCTCTTCCTAGGGCAGCAGTGGGGCACTGTGTGCGATGATGCTTGGGACATGCGGGCAGCCGGCGTCCTGTGTCACCAGCTGGGCTGTGGCCAGGCCCTGGCAGCCCCTGGAGAGGCCCACTTTGGCCCAGGCCGAGGCCCTATCCTCTTGGACAATGTCAAGTGTCGTGGGGACGAGAGTGCCCTGCTGCTCTGCTCTCACATCCGCTGGGATGCCCACAACTGTGACCACAGTGAGGATGCCAGTGTCCTGTGCCAGCCATCGTGACCCAGCCCACTCTGCAGACCACTTCTGGGAGCCTACTGTGGCCTGCCCCTCTTCCTTCAGGAAGTCCTCCTCCTGTGACAACTGCAGTTCACTCTGCCCTTCCCTCCCCTTGCCTGGGAGAGAGCCTGCCCAGATGGTGTAGTCCTGCCTAAGGGAGCCTGGCTCTATCCCATCAACTTAGTGTGTGACCTCACCTGTCATCACCTACTGTGGGCCCATTTCAATGAAAACTCCTACTTTCTGCTCAGCTAAAACAGAAACTGGTGGGAAGGGAAGAACTCCTAACTTTCCTCTTTGGTGGGACTCCTGTTACAATACCCTTAACCCAGCCTTCCTTAACCCTGGTCCAGGAGGTTCAGGTGCTCTCTGTAAATGGGGTATCTCCTTTCCCCCCACCCATCTGGGGATCGTCAAGAAGAGGGGAAGGCAAGAGAGGCCTACAGCTCTTACCTTAGACTGGCCTGGGGCTGCAGAAGGACCTGGGTCGTTGCCCTGGCCTGCTCTGTGAGGGCCTGGACTCAGATGGTGCTTGGCTGGACAAGGGGACCGGAGGGGCCAAAGCAGGGACAGTGGCCCCTCCCTGCAGCTGGAACCAGCAACTCGATTTATGCTGCTCCCACCACAGAGCCTCCACTTTGCAGAAGCAAAGAACCCTGGGGGCCTGTAGCCACCCGTTCATAGGTGCCAAGTCAATAAAGCATTGTCCCCCCTGTCTTTTAACCGAGGTCAATGTTTGGGCATAAGTGCGTTGTTTGTGGCAGCAGGGAAGACTCTGGTTAGGACTCTCTGGAGGAGACCTGCCTGGGGTGGAGGGCAGTTCAAGAACATCATCAGAGAGCTTTCGGCGGGCCCATCACATGCTGGAAATGCTGACTCACAGTGTCAGGCCAGGAAGGCCCCTAAAGGGTCCCCTAGCCCATCCCCATTTTCTTTTTACATACACAGAATCCTAAAGGAAGGGGTCTGCTCAAAGGCACATAGCAAGAGTCCCTAGAAGAGAAAAAAATTGAGAGGAGGCAGAAAGGATGATGGAGGAGAGTAAAGCAGCATTGGGGCTTCCCCAGGGGCTGCTCTTGAGGTACCTCACCTGGCGCCCCAGGGCCAGAGGGAAGTGAGGGATCCTGCCAGAGCCTCTCTCAGCCCCCCGGTGGCTGACTTGCCAGGAGCAACTGTCTGACGTCAAACCCCCGCCCTCCACATCAGCCTGCAGGCTCTGTATGAGTTTCCTATCCCTGCCGTAACAAATTACTATAAATTTAGTGGCTTAAAACAACAAATTTATTATCTTACGGTTCACAAGGTCACGAGTCTGCAAGGGTTTCCCCGGGCTCAATTCGAGGTGTTGGCAGGGCAATATTCTTTCTAGAGGATCCAGTGGGGAATCCTTTTCCTTACCTTGTCCAGCTTCTCGAGGCTGCCTGCGTTCCCTGCCTGCTCACAACCTCCTTCCAGCCAGCATTGCATCACTCTGACCCCAGCGTCCATCATCTCATCTCTTTTTCTGATTCTTCTGCCTCCCTCTTCCATCCTCGAAGGCCCTTTGTTATTATATTAGGCCCACCTGGATAATCCAGGATCATCTCCCCATCTCAAGGTCCTTAATTTAACCGTGTCTGCAAAATCTTTTTAGCTACGTAAAGGAGCATTTTCACCAGCTCCAGGGATTAGGACTTGACCTCTTGTGGCGGGGGGGATTATTCTGCCTCCCACAGGCTCCAAACCCAAGTCCTGGCTGCCAGCCAAAGAGTGAGGCAGACACTTAAGCTCCAAACTCCATCAGCTCTTGGCAGTATTGGTTTTGTCTCCATTTGTCGGGGAGCTCTGTGACCCACTGTGTTATTGGAGGGATGAGGGCTGAAGGAGTGAAAGGAATGAAAATGCTTAAGAATTCAGGGAGTCGGGGCAGAGGGACAGGGATGCTCTAGCTGCCCTCAGCCCCTAGACCTCAGTGCAGCACACTCAGATTCTGCTTAGCCTGTGGTCATTGCCACTCCAGCCACATCCACACTCGAGTGTGCCTCTCTATTGTCTTGAGATGTGTCACGGCTTCCCACCCCTGGACTCCCCTTCCTCATCTAAACAAAGTGCTTTCATCAATGCTCAACTAAAGGGAAGTATTAGCATCCCTTTTTACAGACAGGGACAACTGAGGCTCAGAGCGGGGAAATGACTTGTACAAGTTCGCAGAGGAGACCCAGGACCAGAAGTTAAGATTCTTGATGCCCATTACTGGGCACCAACATGTCCAGTTCTTCCCCTTCCTGGCATATGGTAGATTTGTACTTCCCTGTCCTCTTGAAGCGAGGCATGGCATGTTGACACGCTTTGGCTGATGAAATGTGAGTGGCAGTATCCCCCTCAGGCAGAAGCCTTCAAGGACCCAAGCACTGTCTGCCAAGTTCCTTTCCTTCAAGGTGACCAGTGACATTCCAGGTGGTGGAGGCTCCATCAGTCTGGGTCCCCACCTGGAGAAAAGCTTCCATTGACTCAAGATGGGCAGGTAGAGTGAGTGAGAAATCTGAGTTTGGGGATGGTTTATCATAGCAGCATAACCTAGCCCATCCTGAGTGAGACACCGAGGCTCCCAAATTTTTCTCTGTCCTGTGGGGCCGACCTGAAACCTGTTTTCCAGACAGTTATCAAAGCTGTTCTGCTGTCTGTTTTCTGTGGTTCTGTGTACACTTTGGTGTTCTGTGGGCCAGAGCCTACTGGGTTTGGGAACACGCAGATAAATAAGGGTTTTTGCCCTTGAGAAACTCACAGAATAATCCAAATGCTGATTTGAGCGCCCTGTGCGCTCCTGAAACTCAACCTGTGAGACTTAGAACCTCATCACCTACACCTAAACCTGGGTTTCCCTGTTTAGGAAGTAACACTACCAAGCACTAGCTTAAGCTGGAAATCTGGGTGTTATCCCCAAAAGTCCCCACCCTTGAAAAACGAATTAGTCATTAAAGTCTACTGATTCTACCTCCCAAACACTGCTGGAATATGTTCGTTTCTCTTACCATTTCTTCTCTTACATTTCTTTCATGGCCTCTTCGCTGCCTCACTGTCTCCAATCCATTCCCCATACCGCAAGAGCAGTGAATTGTCTAATGTTGACAAATCTGATTGTGCCACTCCGCTGCTTAAACCCCTTCCATGGCTCCCCAGTGTTTTCCTCAGCAACCTAGCTCAGTCTACAAGGTCCTGCAACAGCCTGGTTCTACTTGTGTTCGACATCATCCCTTACCACTTGCTGCCAGGCTCTTGCCAGGCTGAACTACTTTCAGTTCCTCTAGTGTCTGGGCTTTCTTCCCACCGGGCCTCTGCACATGCTGTTCTCTCTGCCTGGAATACACGTCACCCTCTCCCCTCCTTCCCTTTGGTCAACTCTTATTTAGCCTCATGTCTCAGCTTTCATTTTCTCCAGAGGCCTTCACGGATACCCCCTCCCCCACCCACGGTCTGGACTAGGAGCCCCCATCACACCCTGTACCTCCCCAGTGACAGCACTCACCCCTACATCACAGCAGACTGCTGACTTAGCTGTGTCTTCCACCAGCCCAGGGGGGCTGGGAGGGCTGGGACTGGGTCTGTTGTGCTTGACTTTGCACGTAGGACCTTATACATGGCAGGTGCTCAGATAATATTTGTCCAGTGAACGGAGGACGTGAACAAGTATTTCTGGAGCACCTGTGTGCTAGTCTGAGCACCGTGCTGGCCTCTGGGCCTGCAGAACAGGAAGAGATCTAGACCAGTTACTGTTTGCATGGCCCAGAGATTACCTTCAAAAGAAGACCCATGATAAGCCATTGAACAAGTCAATAGCCCAGAGAGTCTGAGCTAGTGATTAGTGCTACAAAGAACATGAAGCAGGGTGTTATGGGGAGGGTCAGGTGGTCAGGGAAGGCCGCTGAGGTGGTGAGCCTTGAGCTGGGCCCGAGGAGTGAGGGCGAACCAGCCATGAGCCTTTTGCTGATCATGAAAATGTTTGGGGTGGACCATTCCAAGTCCTTCACCGGGGATTTAGCCTGGCCTGCAGAAGGACCAGCAAGAAGGGCATTGTGATTGGAGCAAAGAGAAACATGATAATAGATGAGTCAGGAAAGCTGGTAGGCGCCAGACCACTCAGGATTTTCTAGGCCACCGGGAGGAGTTTTATTCGAAGAGCAATGAGAATCCATTGGAAAATGAAGAATGCAGGCGGCCCAGATGTCAGCCTCTTGAGCATTTCCCACCTCTTTTAACTTGCTGAGTGCACCTTGCCTCTTAAGATCTAATCAAAGGGACCCATTAAAGCAGGATACCAGGATCCCTACCAAAAGCCTCAGGAATGCTTAGGGAGCTTAGGTTCTGCTAAGTACCCCCGACTTTTGCTGATTTCTAAATCTTCCATCTGCTTTTGCCTCCTTTGTGACGCTCCTTTTACCTGTTCACTGACCAAGCCCTTCACTCCCAAAGTTCCACCGATTCTAGGCTGTGCGTGGTGCACACCTGGCTGACGATCTGAAGCAAGCATTCAACAAACAGCCGGAAATGAGATACCCTGTTTTTAAAAATCCCTTGTATATTCACATACACACACACTGCCACCATTACCACCACCGCACACACAGGCACATTCCCACGTAATTGTTACTGATATTCTCTACTCTAGCCCTAATGGCCTACCCCAAATGCTGAGACCCTCCGTCTCCTACCACCTCCTTCCGCATTTGCAAGCCCTCTTGACTCCCACATTTTTGCTCATTGCTTTTTCTTAAATAACAGCTTTATTGTGATATAATTCACATACCATCAAATTCTCCCTGTACACTCAAGTGTACAATTCAGTGGTTGTTAGCTATTTGCAGGGTTGTGCAACCATCACCACTAATTCCAGAACATTCTAGAACATTTCATCACCCCACCAAAAAAACCTCATACCCATTAGCAGTTACTCTCCATTTTCCCCACCCCGGGGCCCCTGGCAACTGCTAATTTACTTTCTGTCTGTATGGGTTCTAGACATTTCCTAGACATAGAATCAGGCAACATGTAGCCATTTGTGACTGGCTTCTCTCACTTGGCATAGTGTTTTCAAGGTTCATTTGCATTGTAGCATGTATCAGTACCTCATCCTTTTTTTTTTTAAATTTATTTATTTTATTTTATTTATTTACTGTTTCTGGATGCATTGGGTCTTCGTTGCTGCGACCGGTCTTTTCTCTGGTTGCGGTGAGTGGGGACTGCTCTTCGTTGCGGTGTGCGGGCTTCTCATCGAGGTGGCTTCTCTTGTTGCGGAGCACAGGCTCTAGGCGCGCAGGCTTCAGCAGTTGTGGCACGTGGACTCAGTAGTTGTGGCTTGTGGCTCTAGAGCGCAGGCTCAGTAGTTGTGGCACACACACCCAGTTGCTCCGTGGCACGCAGGATCTTCCCGGACCAGGGATCGAACCCGTGTCCCCTGCACTGGCAGGTGGATTCTCAACCGTTGCACCACCAGGGAAGCCCTCATCTTTTTTTAAGGTGAAATAATATCCCTTTGAATGGACTTATCAGATTGTGTTTATCCATTCATCTGTTGATGGACACGGGCTATTTTTACCTTTTGGCTTTTGTGAATAATGCTGCTTTGAACAGTCCTGTACAAGTATCTGTTTGGGAACCTGTTTCCAGTTCTCTTGGGTATATACACAGGAGTGGAATTGCTAGGCCATATGGTAATTCTATGTTTAACATTTTGAGGGACCACCAAACGGTTTTCCACAGTGGTTGGGCCATTTTACATTCCCACTTTGCACCGCACAGGGGTTCCAATTCTCCACATCTTTGCTAACTCCTGTTCCCTCCTTAAAAAAAATTCTAGCCATCCTACTGGTTGTGAAGTGTTATCTCCTGGTTTTGTTTTTTATCTACTTAATGACTAATTATGTCAAGTGTCTTTTGTTGTTGTTCTCATTGGCTATGTGTATATCTTCTTTGGAGAAATGTCTATCAAGTCCTTTGCCTATTTTTCACATGTGTTCTTGCTCATTTCTTATGCAGAATTATCTTGTCTACTGCCTAGCTTCCAGGACTAGCTTTCCAAAATTGCCCTTTTTGTTTTGCTAATCAAAGCTGGTTCTCCTAATTGGAATTCTGCAGCCACCTATTAAGTGGTTTTGTTCCCTCCCCCCGTCCCCGCATTTGTATACGTTGTCTCCTTTCACAGTCGCAACCTGAGAGATGGAGGTAAAATCCTTCTCTGATTTGACATTTGAGGATTTAGGGATTGGCCGGGATCTTACAGCTAGCTTATTAGGGGTTGGGATTCGCACCCTGAGCTGTCAAACTCCAAAAAGCCCCATGCTCTTCCTACTAACTAGTACTATCTTGTCTCAGGACTACCCGTGGACATGTTTATCTTTATCTCTACTGTACAGAAGGGAAACTCAGGGCCGGAGAAGGATCAGGAGTTTTCCTGGGTTACGAAAAAAGATCAGAGACCAGGTCTAGGGACGCCCACCTCCGCCCCCAAACCCTCCTCCCATCCCCACCAGCTCAGTGGCGTGGACCTGGAAAGGGTGGCTCGGCTCGGCCCTTTCGGCCCAGTCCAGTCGCGCTTTCCTGCTGAGTCACTGCCGAGGGGCAGGGCAGGGCGATCGCAGCGAGCACGCGCGAGGAGAGCGAGTAGGAGCCCGCCCCGCGTGGGAACCGAAGCCCCACCTCTGACTCCGCGGTAGCCTCCTGATTGGAGAGCATTGGACTGATACAGCCAATCACAGCAAGCTGCGCGTGCGGTGGGGCGGAGCCGAAGACCAGGGAGACACCTCCCGCCTGTCTCCTAGGATCCGCCCCTTCCGGGCGCACCCTTCTGGGCTTTGGGGAGCGTCTTGGGCTCGGACGCTGGAGGGACGGGAGTAGCCGGACCTTGCGGGATGCCGGGTGGTACCTACGCGGGGTCGGAAAGAAACGGTCCGGAAGAGTCCCCAAGAACCTGGGGTGAAGGCGACCTTTTCTAGTCTGTGCGGCCATTCTCAGTTTACAAAGAGAATTTGACACCCCACCCGCCGCCAGTCGGACCGGGCTGGGATCTTTATTCGTGTTTGTGGGGAAGATTAACCTACAGAGGCCTGTTAAAATTATAAGGCCAGTTTTCGTTAAAACTGGCATTGGAAAGGGGCGGGCCCAGGCACTTGCAGACGTGCGCACTAGGCTGGGAGTTTGCCGGCAGCTTAGAGGCGGCCCAGCAAACGCCTGTGTGTGCAGGGTCACCCTGAGGATGTGGCCCGCGTGGTCTCCAGAGTTGGCCCTGAGGGCCTTTGAGATGTAGCCAAGGCAGGGAGGGTGGTCTCTGGAGCTCAGCAGTTTGCTGTTCAAACTCGTAGTCTAGGCCTGTCTCCCCTGCCGACCGTGCACCCCTCCACCCACCTCCCTGGTATCTGCCCTTGAGGTGTCTTGATGGGCTTGAGTTTATCTTACTCTCAAAGACTGCTAGCAGTCTTCCTCTCCACCTCGCTCAGCTACCCAGCAAATATTTGAGCCCTTCCTGTGTCAGGCTAAGGCAAACAGTGCATCACAGAGCCAACCAGGTCTCTGCTCCTGTAGCGTTTACAGTCTAGGCAGGAGATAGACCAATGGTTACACAGTGGTTACATTGTGAGAGTTGGATGGGGGAAGAACAGAGTGCCAAGTCAGGGGCAGTTTGCAGGGGGCCCTAACAGTATAGGGGGAAGGAGCAGGGAAAGCTTTAGGAAGAAAATAACTTTTCTTTTTAATTTAAAAAAAATTTTTTTTTCTTTATTTTGGCTCCTACGTAGCAGATGCAGAAACTGATGCTCAGAAGAGACTGCTCTGCCCAAGGTCACCACCCTGAGCTAGAGGCAGACTTGGAACCTGGATATGCAGGCTCCCACTGGCTTCCCTTTCCACTGCCCACATTTGGGTTGTTTTAGGTCTTCTTTGCTGCGCACGGGCTTTCTCTAGTTGTGGCCAGTGGGTGCTACTCGTCGTTGCAGTGCGCAGGCTTCTCATTGCAGTGGCTTCTCTTGTTGCGGAGCACGGGCTCTAGGCACGCAGGCTTCAGTAGTTGCGGTGCGTGGGCTCTGGAGAGCAGGCTCAGTAGTTGTGGCACATGGGCCTAGTTGCTCCGCAGCATGTGGGATCTTCCTGGACCAGGGCTTGAACCCGTGTCCCCTGCATTGGCAGGCAGATTCTTAACCACTGTGCCACCAGGGAAGTCTAGCAGGAGGATTCTTAACCACTGCGCCACCAGGGAAGCCCGAAAATAGCTTTTAACCAGAGGAAAGGGAGCCTGGCCCACTTGGAAGAATGGAAGAAGAAGCAGATGGCTGGAAGAGAGGTTTAAGAGAGAAGGTGGATTGAGATGGGAGGAGAGCCTTGTGGGCTCATTAAAGATTAGGGAGATTATCCTGAGGGTACTAGGAAGCTAACTAGAAGGTTTTAAGCAGAGGAGAGACATAATAAGATTTAAATTTTAAAGAGATCATTCTGGGCATCTTGAGGAGGGGTAGACAGTAGGGGAATAAGATGGAAGCAGGGAAACCAGCTGCATTAATGCAGGGGAGACATGATGATGATGGTGGTTCAGACTCTGGTGGAAGCGGTACAGACCATGAGCAGAGGATGAATTGTTGACCTGTAAGGGGGCCTGTAATGCTTCGGAAGACTTAGAGTGGCACTCCCTCTGAGGGGCCCCCTTTATTTATCCGTTCATTTATTCAACAAATATTTGAGCACCACTCTGGCCAGAAATTATGCCCAGTTTCCCAGGGAGCGAGGCTGCTGTCTGACCCAGTCGGGGTGGAAGGGAAGGGGTGATGTCTGCAGAGGGGTTGGTGCAGACCTCACTGAGACCCCACAGCTGTACAGTATTTGGACACTGGTGTGGGGTTCCTATACATTTCAGCTCCCACCAGAACCTCCCTCTGCTGACAGCCAGCCAGAGATTTCAGTTCCTACTTGGCATATGGAGAAACTGATGCTCAGAGAAGGGACTGACCTGTCCAAGGTTACCACCCTGAGCTAGAGGCAGACTTGAAACCTGGGTATGCGGGCTCCCACTGGCTTCTCTTCCCACTGCAGTCTGGCTGCCCACATTTGGGCTGTTTCAGGCTCAGAGCGCCTCTCGCCACTGTCAGGCAGGAGAAGCTGCAGACAGAGGGGCGCCTGCTCCTTGTCTCTCTGCGTCCAGCTCCAGCCCTGAGATTGCTATATTATTAGCAACAACCCACGGCTGCGCAGAGCTGTACAGCCTCCTGCTTACCAAGGGACTTACATGCAATATCTCATTTGATCCATCTGGCCTCGCCAGGAAGTGAAAATTATTATCCCCACTTAACAAGTGAAGAGACTAAGTCTTAAAGGCACCAACTATTAGTGCATCTGATGAACTCCACTGAGGTTCAATAACATACAACTAATATGTATCCATTGCATTCTGATCCCCTGCAACTGTGCTGGGTTCCATAGAATGCAAAGATGAACAGGATCTGGGCTCTGCCCCCAAAGAGGAGATAATCTATAGGGATATCGTGCATATACATTCCTGGCCTTTGTGTAAGACCCTGGTGTGTGGGGCTTTGGAGAAGTGGTGCGGGCTCAGAAGCAGAAGTCACTCCTAGCAGAAGTTCTGGGAAGCCTCTGGAAGAGGAAGCATTTAAGCTGGAGTTGGAGGCCATGGGTTTGGATAGGTGGTCCTAGGGTCTCCTCTATGTCCTCTCTCAGCATCCTGGGCTCACCGTCTCATCACAAGTCATTACTTGTCTCCCCTGCCAGGTACCATGCACCTAATAAGTACTCAACATTTGAATCAATGGAGGAGCAAGTAAACGGTGGAGAGGCAGAACGAGGCCAGTGTGCAGGTGACCTTGATGATCAGCAGGGTCTCTTCCAGTCGCAGAGGGCTGCCATCTGGGGCAGAGCTCTTTGGCGGGTGGGATAGAGCGATGAAACATGTCCTTTCTTCCCTGTTTTTGGTGGGACTTGGCACCCAGCATAAGTGCTGGGGTTTGGGGGTGAGGGGAGGTGGGTAGGAGCCTTTAATTGGTGGGATCTTTATCAATGGTGCAGCCCTGGGAACTGGGGTCACAACCTACTCTCCTGACTCCCCACCTTTGGCCCAAACTGCTTGGCCAGATTTTTGGAACTCTCCCCAAAGGGTGCCAGGAACAGAAGGTATCTGTTGCCTCCAAGATCTTGTTGGACCTGAAGGACACCCTTGACACCCCAGGTTACTCAGGTCCTCTGTGGGGTAGGTGAAGATATGTCACAATCACTGAGGATTGGGTGGTTGTTTCCAGTTTACAGATGGCGATGAAGGCTGCAGAGAGCTCAGTGGCTGCCAGACCTCAGAGCTAGTGAGAGGCAGAACGGGGTCCCTGCCTCCAAAGCAGCCCCCTTCTCTGACCTCCTGCTGCCCCTGAGGAAGCCCTCAGCAGGGGCACTCCTCAGTCTGCAACACAGGGTCACCTGGCTGGGCTTTCTGCAGCGGGTGGTGCAGATGGAAGGGATGATCCAGCTGCCTGGCCCGGTGGCCTCTGCCTTCCCAGAGCAGCCATCCATCTTGCACTGACTGGGTCCAGCCCAGCAGCTTCCGGGATGAGCTGTGGGCACCTGGCCAGCGAGCTCAGCACCTTCCCTCTGTCGGATCCTTTCTGTCTTTCTGTCTCTGTTTATTTCTCTCTTCTCTGCTTTTATTTTATTTATTTATTTATTTTGCCAGCCTCAGGGCCTCCTCCCTGGCCTTTCCCTGCCCCAGGAGTAACCCCAGGACATCCAGTGCCTCAGAAATCACAGCTGCCCCTCCTCTGCCTGTGCCTCTCCTCAGCCACCTGCATGACCCAGTGGATGGAAAAGAACAAAGCAAGGGAATACGGTAGTCACGCTCCGCTTTGTTCAAGCCCTTGGCTGCTTCTTCCCTGGTTGTGAAGCTCAGGAGGCCCGAATCGGCCTCATCTTTCTGAGGTAGAAGTGCTGGCCCGGAGATCAGAGTTATAGGAGCAAGATGCGAGGGTGGCAGGGCCCTGTGCCAGGCAGAAGGGAAAGGTGTGGAGGTTCAAGCCGCCAGCTGCCCTGTCTGCCGCACTGCTTCTTCCAAAGCCAAACCCTTTGAGCAGACCCCCTTCCCTGGGGCTCAGAGCTCGCAGCTCTGTGAACCATCCCTGCGCCCTCACAGCCTGGTCCTGGGTGGCCTTCCTGAGGCCTTTGGCCCCTGGTTGTCGTTTTCCTCCTTCCCCAGGCCCTGCCTCATCCTGGGGACTTCCAGCATCCACAGGACACAGCGTCTGCCACCAGAGCCTCTCAAGGGAACCAACTCAAACCTGAGCCTCAGCCCTAGCCCCTGTCCACTCCCCAGAATTTTCTGCTGCTCTTGGGCTGCCCACTCTCCTGATGCTCTGGCACCCCACTTCACCACTCCCCTCTACTTGTTCTTCCATGTCCCTGAGCCCTCCGGCTTCTGACCCCCTCCCGCCTTTATTTTTCCCACCTTGCCCGGTCCTCAGCCAGTCCTGGCATTCACTCCTTTGATATATTGAGCCCCCTGGCCCCCAGGCCCTCGGCCACAGCTGACCACTGCCTGCCCTGGGTGGTCTGACCTCGACCTTCTCAGCTCCTGGCCCACACTGCTGAGAGCTGCTGGAGAAAACCACAGGGCCGGGCAGATGGGGGCCCTGTGCACGAGGCCTCCAGGCCCAGCTGATCCTTTTCCCAGCTCCCCCGCCCTCCCCAGAGGCTCCCTCAAACCTTCAGCCTGTTCACCAGCCTCCTCCCCTCCTCCCATGACTCAGCAGATGACTTCAGCTTCTCCTTCTCTCCCGGGAATCTCCCAGCCCTCCGCTCAGAAGTGCAGCCCACCTGCCTTCCATCCCGGCTGACCCCTCTTCCAGGGCTCCTGACCTCCCCCACATCAACATATCCACCTGTTCCTTCCACACCACCCCCATCCTTCCAGCCTCTCTCTCTCCGGACTCTTTCCCTTGAGCATTTAAACAATCCCAGCCTCTTGCAAACAAAGGAAACCCTCCCTCTGCCGTGAGCCACCAGTAATACCAGCGTCTCTTTCCTTCATCTGACCATTAAATTACTGATGAAAATAGTCATTTGCCTAACACAACATTGTAAATCAACTACACTCTAATATAAAATAAAAAATAAATGAAAAAAAAGAAAATACTTATTTCCAAATCCTAATTCACAACTTCTCTGCCCCCTGCCATCCTGAACCACTGTAGTTCGGCTCCACTAAAATTGCACTTGCCGAGGTTGACAGAGATGCCCTGACTCATGGAAAGGCCTGCTTTTCTGTCCTTACAGTTTTCTGGAGGTACCTGGCACCTTGGAGCACCATGAGGAATGCATGGTCACATCCTGTGGATCCTTCCAGGTCTCCTTCTGAGCCCATCTTTTCTGGCCCAGCCCATACCTCATCCCCTGCTCATTTATACTCCTTAAAGGCCCATGGGTCCACCTCCCACTGCAAACTCAAATTTCTGTGTCCAGACCCAACCTGGGCATCTCACCTCCCAAACTGAACCCATCAGCTTTCCCTTAACCCTGCTCTCTCTAGGAGGATGGAACTGTCCCCATCCACCCGCTTTTCTAGGAGTCCTGCGGGGTATCTCCCTCCTCCCACAGCCATCACTGCTCCCTAACCCCTCCCCCTACACCTCTCACAGGGGCTATTATAGGAACCACCCCCCAAAGGGTCTCCCCACCTCTGGTCTCCCCATCCAATCCACTCCCTACGCTAGCTGCCAGAATGACCATTCTAATTTGCAAGTCTGGGAATTCCCTGGCAGTCCAGTGGTTAGGACTCCATGCTCTCACTGCTGAGGGCCCAGGTTCCATCCCCGGTTGGGAAACCAAAATCCCACAAGCCTTGTGGGTGGGCCAAAAAAAAAAAAAAAAAAAAGACCTTAATAAATGCAAATCTGACTCCATCTCTCCCTTGCTTGATATCTTCACTGGCTGAAGAATCCAAAGGGCAACATCTGGTCCATTCTGAGATTCCCAGCCTTAGGGCTTTTCAGGACTGGTTTTAGTTATCCTCCCCTTCCCCACTCCCAGAACCCAGGAAATCCCCAAGGTTTCATTGAGCGCTCCTGATTTGTACAGGATAACTGGAGTTCAGATCTTTTCAGCGAAGGCTGGAAAATGTGAAGATTTTAGTATTAACCTAAGTGGCTTGTTCTGAGCAAAGGAGAGTCAGAGATCCAGAGAAGAGAAGTGATTTGTTTAAGGTTATTCAGCACATCATTGGTGCAGCCAGATCTCCAGTGTTCTGTTTGCTGCCCCAGCCCCCGAGGGCAGCCCCAGCCTTGGGGAGTATGCCTGGAAACGGCTGTCCCTCCAACTTCTCCAGGAGGACCTTGACTTTGACTCATCCTCCTGGAGGACACACTCCTTCCCGCTCCCATGAATGAGCAGGTCATTCACTTCTGCTCTCAGGCCCCTCCTGCTACCCAGCTTTGTCTGCATCCTCCCACTGGAGAGGTGAGAAGTAAACCCAGGGCTTCCCTGGTGGCGCAGTGGTTAAGAAGCCGCCTGCCAATGCGGGGGACATGGGTTCGAGCCCTGGTCTGGGAAGATCCCACATGCCACGGAGCAAGTAAGCCCGTGCGCCACAACTACTGAGCCTGTGCTCTAGAGCCCGCGAGCCACAACTACTGAGCCCGTGTGCCACAACTACTGAAGCCTGCGTGCCTAGAGCCCGTGCTCCACAACAGGAGAAGCCACCACAATCAGAAGCCCGTGCACCCAACGAAGAGTAGCCCCGCTCTCTGCAACTAGAGGAAAGCCGGCATGCAGCAACGAAGACCCAATGCAGACAAAAATAAAATAAATTAATGAAAAAATAAAACACCATTCACTAAAAAAAAAAAAAAAAAAAAAAAAAAAAAGAATCTGCCTGCCAATGCAGGAGACACAGGTTCGAGCCCTGGTCCTGGAACATCCCACATGCCGCAGAGCAACTAAGCCTGTGCACCACAACTACCGAGCCTGCGCTCTAGAGCCCGTGAGCCACAACTACTGAAGCCCACGTGCCTAGAGCCCGTGCTCCGCAACAAGAGAAGCCACCGCAATGAGAAACCTGCACACCACAATGAAGGAGTAGCCCCTGCTCGCCGCAACTAGAGAAAGCCCGCACGCAGCAATGAAGACCCAACGCAGCCAAAAATAAATAAATAAATAAAAGAAGTAAATCCAGCTGTCTGTAGGGAGTCAGGCCTGCCTTCACTGGCTCTGAAAAGAGGCCAACGAAGAAGAGTTCCCTCCAATGAGGAAGAGGAGACACATGAACCTCCTTCATGACCCAGCCCCTCCATTTCCTACCTATGTGACCTAGACAGGTTACTTAACCCCTCTGTGCCTTGGACTCCTCATCTGTAGTGTGCTTTCTCTCCTGTCTATGGGGGAATGGGGGCAAACGCATATGCTCTCCTGTTTTTTCTCATTTATTGGCCTTTCCTTGCCCCCTGAGTATTATTAAAGAAACAAGGTGAGGACTTAGGGGGAGGATCACAGAGCACTGATTATAGACCTCAAGGCAGCCTCTTATGGAGGCACCTGGCTCAGCCTAGGTTGGGGTGGCTGCCCTAGGGTTGGAAGGCCAACGTCCACTTGTCATGAAGGGCTCTTAGGCCTTGTATAACCCTCTGGGCACACATCTCTCAAGTTGGGGGGTCAGGAGCTCAGTACCACATGTCCTGGTCATCCATCTCTTTGGCCATCTCTCCATTCCCATCATGCACCAGGCATTATAGATGGAGAAGAAAAAAGAACGTGCTAAAATGTACTCTTTGTTCCTGGGGAAGCTTGTACAATATGGAGACAAAAGGGCTTCACATGTCCTGGCCTCAAACGTAAAAGGCCTTTGGGGAGAAGAGTTCTCCTTTTTCTTGTAACACCATGAAGTAGAAAGAGGAACAATGGGAAAAAGGTCTGGGAACCTAAGTGCTGTCCCACAAAGGAAGGGGGACTTCAGGAAATAGTAAACTGCCTATGGCCAGAGGTGTGCTCACAAGGGCTGACACCCAGGAGATGGGGTGCTATATGTGGGATTTCTCTATTGGATGAACAAGGGTCCTTCTGCTGTCCCTTCCGGTTTACCAACTCCAACTCCAGGAAGACAGGGAGGAAATTTGGCTGGCTCTGAAGCTTAGAAGACAGTGCAGGCCCCATGCTCCTGACTCATCTCAATTTGCTCAAGGGTTGATGTGGAGGGAGTGCTTTTTGCCCCTGTCTGTCCCCAGGCTCAGAGCAAGGAGTTGGTGCTGTCTGTGCCTACCTCCTGTCCCCTGGTGCAGCCTGGGCTTCTGTCTGCCTGCTGTGTCAACACCAGCGTTCCTATTACACGATCAAGTGGGATTTGCACTCTGGAAGCATTAGTGCTGGGCTGACTTGGCAGAATGGCCAACACAAGAAAATGCCAGTTCCCTACCTCTTCCAGCTCTCAGAAGGCCTCATGGCCACTCTACTTCCTCTTTGAGCAACCCAGCCTGGCCTTCTTCAGGGTTTCCAGGGTCCTTTGAGGTCACTCTGGCAGACCACTAATGGTGGAAGAATCCCCCAGAGAGCTTTAAAAACGTACAGGTTCCCAGAACCTACTGTTGGAGATTCTGATCCAGTCTGTTGGACCGAGGACTCTGGATTCTAGACAAGCTCCCCTCAGGTATTTGGGGGACCGCAATGCACAGCCCGGTTGAGAACCACTGGTCAGCATCACCTCTGAGTGGCCGGTCCTCTGACCCTGCTTATCTGCTGGTCCCTCACCTCTGATTCCTGTCCCACCCTATCCAGACTCAGCCCATGCCATCACTGGACAGCTCTAGCTGATGGAGAAATTGCCTCCTAGAAATGAACTGAAACTGATGGGCTCTCTGCAGCTTGGAGTCTTCTAAAAACAGAAAGCACCTGCCTCATTCTCTGTGGTAGGCAGGCTGCCACCATCCCCATCACCATGGCTCTCCCATGAGTCATTTGCCCTTTGTTGGAGTCAAGCATCAAAATTCTCACTCAGACCCTTCTACCAAGTCAAGAACGCATTCATTTCATAGTCCAATTCAGAGGTCATCGTGGACAGTTCTCTTTAAGGTTCAGTGGGGAACCTGAGGTCGAGATTGGTGAAGCACTTGGCCCAAGTTCACACAGCTGAGTTTCAGGAGAAGATTCTATCCTGGGCTCCTCTGCCCTGGAGTGTCCAACTCTTGAGAATGGGGACAGTTTACCTCTTTGTTTGGGACAATGGCCTATTTTTTATGGTGATGGACATTCCCTTGGTGTGGTAAAGTTTGAAGTGGGCTCTTTTCAGGGGAATGCAAAACTTAAAATATAAAGAAGTTTTAGACTTTTCAATCTCTCCCTCCTTCCAGGCCAGTCAGTTTTAGGGGATCTGAGAGGCCCTAGATTTAGGGAAGCTGGCTTGTTGAGGAGCGGTCAGACACTCAGAACAGAAAATTTCTGCGGGTTGTCAGACCCAGGTCAACAGGCTTCCTTTGAAATCTTCTGTCTGGCTCTTCTTCAAGACCATTCTTTCTGGCTGTGGCCCTATTTGCTCCTGGGATTGTCTACAGTTCTGCCTTCCTGAGTTTTGGCTGCAATTTGACCATGGCCGTTTGTTTTGGGGCAAAATCTTTCAAGTCCTCCTCAGGAGGTAAGACCATCACCAGGCCATTCATTCTTGAAGCAGAGTCTTTTTCATTGAACAAAACTTCCCTGAGCACCTGCTCCATGCCGGGCTCGGAGCTCAGAGGTGACTCCGATGGACCTCTGTCTTTGAGAAATCCATTTGTAAGACCACAGGGGAAGACAAAGTCACACACATACAAGTGCAGTGATGAGGTCTAGAACCTGTGCTGGGAGCTGGTAGGAGCACCGAGCGGGAGCGGTCAGTTCAACACACTGTGTCTGAGTCTAAAAGACGAAGAGGTAGGATTGAATGGGGGGTAGGAGTAGAAGGAGTTCCCAACAAAAGGAACAGCTTTTGAAAAGGCCCAGAGAGGGAAGAGGGCACTGCATGGTCAGGAAATGCCAGTCTAGTGTCCTATGTGAGATGCGGGTAGAGAGGTAGGCTGGAGCCTTGGGAAAAGCCCTTGAGTTCCAGGCTAAGAAGCATGGACTTTGGCCCATATGCAATGGGAGTGGCATGCATGGCAGAGCCAAGGTGAGGGAAGGAGAAGATGGGATGCACATATAGAAAGATCTTTCAGATCTTGTACTGTAGAGGCTAGGAAGACACTATGGTAAGGCAGTTGGCAGGCTATTGCTACAGGCTGAAAGACCTTAAGAAGCATCCGTGCAATTCTGTTATATTACAGATGTACAGTCTGAGGCCCAGAGAGGTACAGCGACTTGTTCAAGGTCACCCAGCAAGATCAATAGCAAAGTCAAAGCTTCAACCTGTGGGTCCTGCCTCCCAGCACAGCCTTCCTCCACTGCTCCAGTATCCTCAGGAGGAGAGGCAACCCACTGAGATCTCCATGTTGTCCTTTGCCTCTGAATCTGTCATGTGCTCTGCCCCTACTGCAGACCAGCCTGTCAGGGCAGTGACTGGGAAGTGTTCCTAGAGGACAGGGTGGGGAGCATTACCGGTCTGTTTTGGAAGATGCTGCTGCTGCTGCCGCCTCCACACCAATCAGGGAGCTTTCTAGCCGCAGGAGGAAGCCAGGAGCCAGGGGATGGGGCTGCAGTGATTTATGACTGCACAGAAACAGCAGGACAGAAATGTCTCTGGCTGGCCTGTGTGTCCGCCAACTCAGCCCAGAGAGGATGCATCTAAAGGTCATATCCTCCAGCACTGGAGATGGGGCAAAGGGTTAGCCATACAGGGTGCCTGCCCAGAGCCTGTGTGTCAGGCCAGTCACCAAAGGGCAAGGCCCCTCCTTCCCTGAGCAGATACCAAGGGGTAGATTCTCATAGCCTGGGCAGGAGAGGGTGCCCTTGTTACTGGGAGTCCAGAAGATCTGCCTGGATTTGAATTCAGGTTCTGTTGGTCCTTGCTGTTTGAGCCTTGACTGGTTACACAGCCGAGATCTCTGTGTCTCAGCCTCCAAGTCTAAAAAACAGAGATGACTGAGCCTCTCAGCTCTGGGACTGAACCATCTCCCAGGTCTGCAGGTACAGATTCCCTGTTTCCACAGCTAAAGAATGTCAATAGCCTTCCATTTCAGAAGAGGAACAGGCTGAATCTAAACTATGACTTGTCACACCTGGGCGGAGCACTTAGCGCTCATTGAATTTAATTTCTCACTTCAAAGGTGGGGAAATTAAGACCCAGAGAGGACACAGGCCTTGCATATAGACCTGGGGGCCAGGCAGAAGCCAGAATGCTAGTTCTCCACCTCCCTGCTCCAGGTTTCTCTTAGCAGTACCACGGCGTGGAGGAGGAAGCCAGAATATTAAGCCATTTGCTCTATGTCATGTTGCCATGCCTCTGAAGCAGCCCTCTAAACAGCCAGGGGCCGCTGGGCAGCTGCAGCTTTAAGCCTAGAGTCTTAAAAAGAATCAAAAGGGAAAGGAGGGCAGGGCCAGCTCTCCCCTGCACCATCGGAGAGAGGCCTGGATGTGGAGACTACAGATGTTATTCCTGTTTGATTTTAGAACATCCTTTTCTTTGCATCTGCTTTGCTTTTTCCCCAAACAGGTTTGGCCTGGAATTCTTTTACTTTATTTTATTCTTTAATTCACATTGGACTGGTGGGGGAGGGAGAGGTCAGAGAGGCAGCCTGAAATGTGCCAGGAAGTTCCTGGGATTTAGCTTCTGGGGCCTGAATCATTGGTACATTGAATCCACATGTGGACAACCAGGGCTGGCTGTAAGGGTTCCCTTCCCATGCACCTGGGATGCCCAGGCCAGAATGGTTGAGGCCTGGCCTGCAGGGAGGAAGAGAAAGGAAGAGGAAGGACTTGGCGAACTCTCATGTAAGAGACAGAAGGAAGTGGGAGGGTTTATTCACCAGCAGGATTGCATTTTGCTGGGTGGTGTAGTAAGAGAAGAGGGACCAGATCCCATGTTGGAGGAGGGGAGAACAGAGCTATTTCTAGAGTCCTCTCCTCACTCAGGCCATCTCCTTCACTCCTGCCACAGCACTCTCCCTAAGCGCATGCATGTGTTCATTCATTTCTTCATTTCACATGCTCTGCATACGTATGGTGTGCCAGGCACTGTGCTCGGCACTGAGGAAGCAACGATGATGAAGATCACATGCAAATCTCATCCTTTTCTGCCCTGGTTAAAATCTCTCACAGGCTTTCTATTTATTTTGGAAGAAAGACTTCACTCCCTTGCCTGCCATTCAGGGTTCCTCATGTTCTGGCTCCTGACTCCATCCCCAGCCCCACTACCTGTCACTTCAGGCAACAAACATACTGAATTCTTTGCCTATCAATAAATATGTCAGGGAGGAACCTTCTTCTGAGACCCCTGCCTGTACCCTCTTCTGCTCTCAAATCCTACACATCTTTTTTTTTCTTCTTTTTTTGTTTTTGTTTTGTTTTTCTTTCTTTCTTAAAAATTTTTTTGTTTTTCATTTTATTTTATTTATTATTAGTAGTAGTTTTTAATCAAATCCTACACATCTTTAAGGGCCGGGTTGGAAATGTTACCAGCTTTTCCGAACTGGTGGTTCAGTGGTTAGGACTCCCGCCTTCTCACCGCGGAGGGCCCAGGTTCAACTCCTGGTTGCGAAGTTGCCGACACCGCCCCCCCCCCAAAAAAAAAAAAAAAAAAGAAACTCTTCCTATCTAGCCTGAATTTCTTGAGGGCAGGGTTCCATGTCCTCTTCCTCCAGTGCCTCGCATAGAGCCTGGAATATTCCTTCACAGAAACTCCCTCATTCTCTATTCTCATAAACAACGCTTCATGTCCACTATCTTTTTTTTTTTTACTAGTTATAATTTTCTAACGTACTCTACACGTTATCTTTATTTTGCCCATTTTCTTGGGCGGGGGTTTTGTTTTGTTCACTGCTGTACCCCATTACTTAGAACAGTGCTTAGAACATAGTAGGTGCTCAGTAGATAAGGGCCGAATAAATGAAATAAATAAAATGTGCAGTCAAAGCTATGGGGTGTGTGAGCTACATGGAATGTCAAAAAGGGAAGCATATGAGCAAGAATTAGTCAGCCTGACCTCAGCGTGTATATCCTAGGCGGGGAGAGAAGGTTTGGTCAACCCCGAGACACAACCCAGTGGTAAGCATCCATTGGCTCTGGTAACTGAATTGAATCTTTAACGCTCCACCCCGGAGAGGAAGAAGGGGCTCCCCAGGGATCAGTCTGCAAACAGCTGCATCCTTTCTGTATATTAACCAGAGTGCCCGGCTGGTATTTGTCTTTCCATATTTCCACCTGTCAGGTCCAAGAACCTCAAGGTGGGGATGGGGGAGCTGGAACCTTGTGGGGGGTGGGGGAGGTTGACAGTCCCCCAAGGTTTGGCTCTTTAATTCAGCCATCCCTGAGGTGGGTACCACCCTGACAGTTTGGATCAACAGTGGACGCGCCCCATCTCCCCAATCCCCCCATGGCGTGCTATTTTATCTCGGAAATACGGTCCAGGGCTGAGGCCCTGGCCCCCTCCCCCAGTAATTTCCCAAAGAATATGGGGCGGGGCCGTGAATCAGCACTCGCTCGGACACAGGCAGCCTTCGTCCCCGCCAGGGGTCCCCAGCGGCCGCGGAATTAGACCCCCCCACCCCGAATCCTCCTCCATCTGCGCGCTATGACCACTGGGAGATGTAGTCTTGACCGCTCCTTTGTCCTTGATCTCCCCAACGTAGCACCCCAGCAGAGGATGAACTACAACTCCCAGGGGCCCACGCGCCAGGGGCCTGGCAGGGCGGGGGTCTGCATGGCGAGGGGTGGGGGGTCATCTGGAAAAGCTAGGGCGCAGCAACCGGGGTGAAGGGAAAAACGGGGCTTGCTGAGGGGCAGCGGGGAAGAAGGGGACACCCAGAAGGCGGTGGCGAGCTGAGTTGGGGAGGGGCAACCTGAGAAGCGGAGGGGCTGGGGCGGGGCCGGGGCGGGGTGCGCGGGGTAGTGGGAGGGGCCGTCTGCGTCACGCGGCGTGGGCGGGGCCGCAGGGGGTTGTCCGCCCGCGGCACGCACAGCAGCCGCAGCCACCTCGCGCCCGGTCCCGCGGTCGCAGCTCGAGCCGCAGCCTTCGCGCCGTCGCCTCAGCCCCTCGCTTCGTGGGTCGGTCCTTCCGGCACACGGGCTCCAGCCGCGCCCGCAGCCGCCCTCCGAGCCCTTCAGGCCGCCCTGGTCTCCTCGCCCGGCCCGACCCAGCCCGTGAAGATGGTGGACCGCGAGCAACTGGTGCAGAAAGCCCGGCTGGCGGAGCAGGCGGAGCGCTACGACGACATGGCCGCGGCCATGAAGAACGTGAGTTTCTCCTCCCCCCCCCGCCGCCTCGCCCCAGCCCCTTCGCAGACGCGGGCTTTCGCGGGGTCGACTTGGGGACTAGTCGCCCGTCGCTCCTGCAGGTTGGCCGCCCCAGAGGGGGCTGGGGAGGGTCCTGAGAGCGCTGAGGACCGGGTGTGACGCGGCCTCTCCCCGAGCATTCCCCAGGGCCGGCGGCGCTGCCGCCTCGGCCCTCCCCACGCGCCCGCGCTGGGGCGGGGTCTTGGAGGGCTGGTCTCGGGAGCGGGGTCTCTGGCCGCTGCGCCTCCGGGTCTGCTGGGGACCTGAGCAGGGGCCGTGCGCATCCTTTGTGCCCCACTTCCCCTCCTCCCAGCCTGGCCGTGTGGGGGCGGGGGACCGCATGGATGCGGTTCCTCTTTTCTCCCTGATGTCTGGGCGGCGCCTTTCCCATTCACTCAGCAGGTCTCCCGGTTTTCTAATGCTCCCCCCCTCCCCAAATCTTCCCACTGCCTCTCCAGACTGATCCTTTAGGACCTCCCCGGGAAAAATGTAGGCTGTCCTGAAAACCTGGGGTCCAAGATGCAAAATCGAAACCTCCTTGCTCACGTTTTTCTTAACAAAAGGCTCCTCTTTCTGCATGCCCCAAAGCAAGTCCTCTTGCTTTTAGGAAGGGGGCACGTTTGTCTCGCTAGCGTTTTCATTGATTGTTCTCAATATGTCATCTCCTTGTTTTCCTACGGCTTTCGTATTGAAAAGTGTTGGTATTGTCTTTAAAACAAAGGTTGTGAATTTAGCTGACTGGTTCAGTTTGTGATATATGCTGTTTCTTTTTTAAATATAGGCACACATTTGTCGAAATTCCTATAAGTTGAAAAAATATTCTCTGATCTGATATTGCAAACAAAGCGGTGGTGGGAGGCAGTATCAAGTCATTCCAGAAGATTCTGCATTTGTCGTATTGCAGAGAGCCTAGACTGGGTGGAGGCTGGGAGGAGTTATTTTAAAGGGGAAAAAGTCTTTTTTTTTTTAATTTGTTTTGTTAGATGCATCTGAAGCTTAAAAAAAAAAAAACTAGCGCATCCTCAATGCTGATGAGAAGAGAATACTGATCTCCAGTTGTCGCATTTTGCAGATTCCTGCTTGTATTGCACCATTTTGTCAGTAACACTATATTCACCTAATGGGTGGTCAACCAGTTTGATATTAGAGGATGGGGGAAGTATTGAGCATTATTAAATGAAACGTAAAATTATCTAATGGTTTCGGTCTCCCACTATTTTCATATCTAACTTCCTGCCTTATGTAACAAAGGTTTTAAAACGCATCTCCAGTGTGCAGCGGATGGAGGAGTGTACCTTGCCTGTTAAACCTTTTTAATGAAGCAGTATAGGTATTGCAGATTAATTCTTGAATAACTTTACTGGTTCACAGAAGATGACAATGCTGATGCCTGTGTATCTAAGCCAGATACATTAACAAAGAAGATTTTTATCTCATTAAGGAAGAGAATTGATTCTGACATTTGGAGTACTGCTGTATTAATATTATTGCCACAGTTGCTGTCTTTAAAGCTCAAATGATGTAAGTTGCACTTTAGCAGATATCAGTATCTTTAGTTCACATTACTTAGACTCTTCTAATTTATCCATATTTCTAGTTTCACAGGAAAGCGAGTGACCTCGCTCCTATATCCATAGCAACCCAGTGATGTCACACACAATGACACAGAGGCTGCAATGCACCTAATGGGTTGGTAGGGAGTATGCAGATGGCATTTGTCCAAGGTAATGCAGAAATTAGCAGATAAGCCAGGTGGAATTGAGCATTTTGTCTTCCACCGGATGAGAATTGGTCGTCCAAATAAGAATTTCATTTATCCTTAGACGTGCAAATCAGGGATGTCTGACTATGCCTGTTCACCTTCGTATTTGTAGTTTTCTCAAAAGTTTATAAGATACAGTCGTGGTTTTAAACATTTGTTAAAATTGGGCAATGAAGGAATAAAGATAGAAGTTTTAAACAAGAATATGTTTTATGCTCATAGTGCAGGGATGAGCTGTATACATGGGTTTATTGCAAATTATTAACTCGGCAGGTTTTAATAAAAACCTTAAAAATATTATGACTTCCTGCTGGGGCATTTTCAGTAAACGTTAGGGAATGAGAATCCATTACAGAACAATTTAGCTTGGGATTTGGAAAAGTTCTCTTTTGCTGTGTTTATGTTTCTGCTCCTTAACTGAATGTGCAGGAAAAAACAGTTTATAAAATATAGCAGACCTTTTCCAAATCTGTTTACCATGATTTTGAGGAATTAGGCTTACCTCTGATGTGCATTTTCCTCATCTGTAAAATGGGTCAACACCTGCTTGACAAAGTTGTGAGGATTAAATAAAAAATATAGTAGGTGCTTAAGAAAAGGTAACTATTTATAAAACTTTGTTTCTTCCTTTGTTTATAAAAATCATCTCATCAGAGAATTTGGAAAATACAGGAAGATACAAAGAAAATACTCAGTTCTACCACTTGAGTTCTCTTCTAAGGCTGAAGTCATCCAGGTGCTAGCATGATTAAAGTTATTTGCATCGGATGAAGTTACCCTAGTAGTAAAGAGTTAGGACCTGTGATAGTTGTAGGTGGGTGACCAGGATAGAGATAAAATGATGTATTCTGGAAAGGAGGAAAGAAGGAAGTTTAGTCTTTTAAGACACATGTGTGGGCTTATATCTAAAAAGAGCGAACACCTAGATGTTTCCTACTTGTTAGACAATATTGACTTGTCCTTTGGATTTTCATAGCCTCTTGAGAAGTTAATATTCTAAGTAGGCTACTGGTACTTTCCTGGAGGGGGGGGAGGGCGGGCAGAAAAGGTTCTGGGCTAGTAACTTTGTTGAAGTTACTGGGTTAAGCAATTTAACTCGGGTGTGTTGGGGGGCATTAGTGGCAAAAGGCTATCTTAATTATATAAAAAAGTCCTCGTGGTGGAATCGATATACTTAAAAAGGTTTTACAATGTTAAATATTCTGTTTTTCCTACTAGCTCTTCCAGGAGGCTAGATCAATAGCCATTATCACTAATGGAGTAATCTTTAGACTCTTCAGAGGTGGAGTTCTGCCAGCCATTATTATAATCAAAGTCATGTGGTTTCAGTTGTTCTCTTTGGGGTGGAAAGAATACAGATGACAGTTTGCTTTTTATGTTAACCTTCACAGTAACTGAAATGACTCTTAAGTGCCTTTTCTAATTATTTAAATAATTTCATATGTATCTTTTGGATTATATTAAGATAAAAGATGTTGCTGAATGTGCATCCTCATTACAGTTCTTTGGATTAACTGCAGACCCTAGGGAGGATTTCATCCCCTTGTACTTGGAGGAAGCCTTATTTATTTATTAAACCAAACTCTAAATTATTAAAAAGTGGAGGAAATGATTTTGTTTTTATTGAGGTAAAAGTCACAACATAAACTGACCACTTTCAAGTGTACAATTCAGTAGCATTCAGTACATTCACAATGATGTGCAGCCATCACCTCTAGAAAAAATAGGAAAATGATATTTTTAAAAAGTGATGATGGTCTGGCTATAGCTGGCTGGATTTCAGCACATTACTGATTCAGGAATGTGTCAATAGTGCAGGGCTCACAGCCAGTGGTAATCAGTATCCCTTTCTCTTTGTTTTCTAACATCCGAACCTTTCAGCATAAATTGAAAAGGGGACTTATTTTGGCTAGATTTGTATTTCCATTTAAAAAGTTACAGAGCTTAAAAACTATACGTTGCTCACACAAATGAATAAGAACAATTTACCTGAAATCGGAGCAAACTATTAACTATTTGGAGATTATAGGAATTTTGCTGGTGTTCTTATCATCACTCATTTTCCACCCCAAGACTGACTTTGTTAGACACACTTGCCCTGCTGTGTGGCCCGGGTTCCGGCAGTGCTGAGAGTGGTGAGCTATTCAAGCATGGGCTTCTCGTAAATAAGATGTTAAATACATTGTTTTGGTGTTTCTGAGGCTGCCAGGAACAACTTCTTGTCTCCAGTATCACCAGCCCTAAGAGTTTTATCTGGCAGGGCATCGGATTCTTTCGTATTCCTACCAGATTCCATGAGATGTGGAAAAAAAGAAGCAAAGACCACTTTATATGTTTAACAGTCAAAGGGAAAAAAATCACATATAAACCATTGTCTTTTGTCTTATTTTCTAAGCTCTGTTTGTTAGAGCTTGACCAGATATTCGAGACTGTAATTATAGGGAACCTGTATTTGTTGCCTTTCTAGGCTATAAAGGCTATCAACATGAGCTGCCTTATGGCCTTTCCTGTCATAATCATTTTTCTGCTGTCTTCCCCACATTCCATTTTAGGTATTACCTATCATTTTGGTTTAGTACCAGACCATATTATCTTGCTTTAGACTGGCACTTGAAATTTTGATTTTACTAATTTATGAATTTGAGTCATAAAAAAACAGTTACATGAAAAGTGATCAACAAAAATTCCCAAAAGAAAGCTTTAATTTTAAGATAAATGGTTAAATTTATTTGGTTCCATGATTTTGCAGAAACAATAAAAATTTGTAAATCTTGTAAGACTTTGCATCAGTCTTTTTTTTTCTTCCTTTTAAAAGAACTCGTGAAGTCTAAACCAAATGTTCATCAGCATATCACTTGTAAGAGTGTCCCACGGAGGTAGATTTTTCTTTACCTAAGTTGAATAATGTGGTGCATAGCATTAGTTGCGTTGTGAATAAGTAGATAGAAATGAGAGTGTTCTTACATATGTAGATTTTTAATATGACATTTTTTAAAAATTCCAAATAAACTCATTGGTCTTATCCTTTTAATCTTTGAAACGATACCTCATTTTTGGAGAGATGTAAAGCCAAACTTGGTGAGTAGGACCCAGGTGTAGTGTCAGCTTTTCCCTCTTAATAATTCTGTTGCTAGAACAGGGGTGCCAGAGCTGGGGATATGACAGTGACGACAGTGGGCAGCTGAACATGTAATGACAGTAGTGCGAGAGGAATCCCTCATCCACCCTCCCCCACCGCCGAGTATGAAGAGCAGCTGTGGTGGTGTGAGAAGTGAGAGAAGGCTAAGAGATAACAAGAGGAAGGCTTTGAAAAAGAAGGTTTGTTTTGAAGAGAGATCATTTAAAACTTCTTTAGCTTTCTGAAAGGAGTTATTAATATGGCACTTAAGCTACCGTATTCAAATAACCAAGATCTAGGAAACAAAGTTGCCTATGGTGCCAGTACTTTAAGGATGTGGAAATAAGCTTAAAATATTTTTGACTGAATTGTTTCAATTCAGTGCTATTCAGTTCAACACAGTGCTCCTTTTGTATGGGTCTAACATGAAATAGTGAATGAGTATGTCTTTGCAGCAGAAGCCCAGGATGGATAGTCGCCATGCAAACAATCCCATATTCCCGCCAGGACATTCTTAAATGAGGGCCTGCCTGGCATGGCTAGACCCGGTGGATAGATGTTATTTTCAAATCATACTCCACTTTTCACATATGACTCACCTCTGGTCTTTCTAACTACATCTGTGTAGTAAAAATAGAGACTTAAAGTTGAGACTATATATATATATATATATATATATATATATATATATATATATATATTTTTTTTTTTTTTTAACGGTACGCGGGCCTCTCACTGTTGTGGCCTCTCCCGTTGCGGAGCACAGGCTCAGCGGCCATGGCTCACGGGCCCAGCCGCTCCGTGGCATGTGGGATCTTCCCGGACTGGGGCACGAATCCGTGTCCCCTGCATCGGCAGGCAGACTCCCAACCACTGCGCCACCAGGGAACCCCAGACACTATATTTTTTTTCTAGTAGTTTGAAAATGACCCAGTGCGTGAGGATAAGGAGAAATAACAAGATAGGGTAAGAACAGCAGAACAGCATTCCGCAGACAAGGAAAGCTGGTGGGGACAAGTGAGTAGGGAAGAAAAATTTTAGAATATCTTGATTTGGGGGTGCTCTGATCTTCTAAGGGACTCTGGTTTTTGGAAGGTTGTTATCAGTGGGACAGACCACTGATGACAAAAATGTCTGGCCTTTAGGACGCTAGAAAAATGACAAGTATCACCATAATAGTTCCCTATGCAGGGATATTTCCATCATGTCTTTCTACAGGGTTTTGCACCTTGCTTTTTCCCCTTGATATTTCAAGGATATTTTCTTCTGTTATCAGTATTTTCAGTGGCTGAACAGTCCTGTGGGTGTGTCATAATTTAATTTTTATTTAGCATTTAGGCCGTTTCCAAATTTATAAATAATATTGCCATGAATATCTTTGTGGCTAAAGCTTTCAACACAGATTGTATATTAGGACAGAGACCCCAAAGTGGAATTTTTGAAAGAATTGCTAAGAATTTTTAAGGAACTTGAAACCATCACTAGCACTGGTATGTATCTCAAAAGTTTTGGAAGATGTACTTGTTTGGATAGATAGTACATACACATGGTTCAAAGTTCAAGGATATCCTATTGCCCTTTCTGCTCCAGAAAGAGAAAATGAGGTTGAAACAGGGGAAAGTTTAACTGCAAGCTTATTTGTGGCAAGCTTCTCTTCTGCTTTCTTGTGGTTGGAATGAGTACCTTTTTTAAAAATTAAAAAAAAAAAAACAAAAAAAACTAATATGGTAACTTTCAAGTATATGCAAAATAAAGATAATAGCATGATATAACTCCATATAACCAGTTTCACCGTTTGTCAGCATATTGGCCAATCTTCTGTCTATATACTTTACTACTGTTCTGGTCCCCTTGGTATTTACCATCTTGCAAGATGGTTTCTTTTTTGCGGTACGCGGGCCTTTCACTGTTGTGGCTTCTCCAGTTGCAGAGCACAGTCATCCAGACGCGCAGGCGCAGCGGCCATGCCTTACGGGCCCAACCGCTCCGCGGCATGTGGGATCTTCCCGGACCAGGGCACGAACCCGCGTCCCCTGCGTCGGCAGGCGGACTCCCAACCACTGCGCCACCAGGGAAGCCCGCAAGATGGTTTTTTATTGACCTAAAATTACGCCTTTTTTCCCACAAATGTTCCAATTACCAGCAAGATCTCTTTATATTCAGATTTGGCAACCTCAAAGTGTAGTTTCTTGCTTAAGGCATATAATCCAGGTGGCAGATAATTTTTTCCTTGATTTTAAGAGGAGTGTTTCTCTCAGTTGACATCCAAGTGCTGCTTCCCAGCAGCCTTTGCTCATGAGGAGGAGGAAAGGCTGGATGGGTCACGAGTGGGGAGAGGAAAGGTGGTGCTGTGTCAGGTAGGTTTAGAGAAGGGCTTTATCATTACTGGACTGTTTTTTACTGCCTTTTTTGGGAAAGGGACAACAAAGGCTGATATCTTTTGTCAGTTCTGGCTTTTATCACCAATCTGATAGAAGTGCTAAAACCCAATTGATTTGTTGAGGGCGATGTGGATAAACAAGTTTTGCTTTTGTTTGGTTTTGTTCCTTGCCAAGCATTTTTAAAAAATCATTTTTGCCTTAAAGTTATCATGGTACTGGTTGTAGGTATGAGTAGGTAGGTAGGTAGGTAGGTAGATAGATACGTACATACACTAGCTGTCTGGGCCCGGACACCCTGGGCTTGAATTCCATGCTCAGAAGTATGGAGTTGACTAGTTTATTGATATCAGTAATACAGGTGAGTATACTGCCGTTTTATTTTTTTACCATTCGTAGGTCCTGCAGAAAAAGGCTAGATTTTTGGAACCATTTATTGAGGAAGAGAAAACAACATGGTAAACTTCAAACAGCTTTAGTAATGAATTGAACTTTAAAATTGCATAAAATATATTTCTATTAATATTACTTATTTAGAACTCTGTCTAGCATATAGATTCTCAAAAACACTGAATTATAGCTAGTTCTTATTTTGGATTTATGGTACTCTTGCATTTTGATCATGTTTTTCTCTTCATAATCTGGCTGGCTGTATAAATACATATATTTTTTAATGAAGGATGATTAAGACTAGCTTTTTAGCAAGTGTTTACATCTGTTGTGAAAATCACGTCAGTACTATAATTTACTAAGCTGTTATGGCATAGCATTACCCTGAAATGTTGATGAGTTCCACTATACGGTGGAAAACCTAGTGTACTTTTGGGTATGACTTTTTTCACATCTGTTCTATAGACTTGTGCACTGACTATAATATTTTTGGGAAGACAAGATTTTTTGGGGGGGGTGGGTACGCGGGCCTCTCACTGTTGTGGCCCCTCCTGCCGCGGAGCGCAGGCTCAGCGGCCATGGCTCACAGGCCCAGCTGCTCCACGGCATGTGGGATCCTCCTGGACCGGGGCACGAACCCGTGTCCCCTGCATCGGCAGGCGGACTCTCAACCACTGCGCCACCAGGGAAGCCCGGAAGACAAAATTTTAAGTTACACACTCTCAGATTAAAATATTGCAATATAGTTGGACATTTACTGTCACTTGGGAAGCATCTTTCTATAATTTTCCCATTTAATTTCACAACAGTTTTATAAAGTGATGGTCCCATTTTACAGGCAGAAATGTTTAAGTAATTTGCTTATTAAGGCTTGAGTTAAAAGTATTTTTCCTAAATCTCGGCCTCTTTTAAAAGGTTTTTTAGTTTTCAAAAAGGAGTCAAAGGTGAAGTGTATACATGGATACTGGTAATCTTTTAGCTATTGTTTCAGTGATCTGTTTTCATTAATTTTAGTCAATGTTCCATTGTTTGCAGAAGCTTTGAAATTGCTTCAAACTGCTGTATATTTAATATTTTCCCATTTGGTTGTGCTTGAGAGGGTGGTTATGTAATCCAGGTTTTTAATACAGAGCAAACTTCTTTAGGACAGCCCTAAGATGAAATACTCAATATGAGTGTAATCTTTCTTCTAGAAAATATTTGGTCCCATGACTGTGGTGTGTTTTAAATACCATTTAACAAAGGAGAACTTGCAGTTTTTTAGCATAAGGAGGTAAGTACCATGCTTTTGCCATTGGAGTCTTACAGGTATGGCCAAGAAGTGAAAGGATGCTACTCAAACTGAATGGAAGAGTATACCTCACTTGAAAGAAATGGGAGGAAGCTGTGACTTTTTTGTACATCAAAGATAATATGGGCTTGTGTGGAATTCACAAACTGGAATGTGGAAACATGTTTTGAGGGGATTTAAGTGAAGATCAAAGGAAGAAAAGAATGTTAACTTGAATATTTTGTAGATGTTCTAGGCAGTGGAAGAAGTGAATGGTACTGATCCAGAATTCACACAGGGAAGGTAGAGTTGTGAGGGGATTATTGAACGTCTGTGGGAACTTCCACACACAGAAAGTGAAGGTCAGCCCAGTGCTGTGGTATCAGGACACTGAAGTCACCCTGAGAATCAGGGGAGATTTCCTAGAGAAATGATAGCAGAGCAGTGAGGGGTGGATGTTGAGGGGGGGAGGGGAAAGGCTGGAGGAAGGAGTGTCCAGGCAGAGGGAATAGCATTGTTTAGTTGCAGAATGTACAGGGAGCAGAGTCTGTTGCATGATTGATCCAGTCACTACGGGTTGCGTTGAGAGAATGTTAGGAAATGAGTCCAGAGAGGTAAATAGGGGCAGGAGCCAGTTCATGAAGGGCCTTGTGGAGTTTGGGTTTTCTTCTTAGGCTTTGGAGAGTCATTGAAGGGTTTCAGGCAGAAGAAGATCATTGTCCGGTTTTTGGTTTGGAGAGAACCTTGGCAGCAGTGTGGAAGTTGAAGAGGAGGACAGTGCGGCAGAGGGACAAGACTGATTAGTATTGCAGGGTCTGCTCTGAAGGTATGAGGACCAGGACATGGACAGTGACGGCAGATTTGAGAGAGAGAATTTGATGGCTGGAGATGGGAGGAGGAGGAAGGAGAAATGATGGGGAAGATCAAGTCAGTTGCCGGCATGCTGTGTTTGAGGAAACATTTAAGTGGCGGTAAATGGAAGCATCATGGCTACAAGTTAATTCATGAAAAGCTCTTAAAACAGGGCCTGGCACAGGTTAAGCACTCAGTGTTACTTATTATTCATTAAGTAAATAAATATTTATTTAGGAACCACTAACAGCCAGGTTCTAGTCTCAGACCTGGAGGATATAATATCCCCTGCCCTCACAGAACATTCTAGTGGGAGTCTCCTACCAGGCATAATAAGGTCACCTAGGCAAAATTGAGAGCTGAAGTCAAAGTGAACCCTGGGGAATCCCACTTCAGTAGTGACTGGAACGAGGAAGAAAAGACTAAGTAGATGGTGATGGAAAACCAAGAAAGAAAGCTAACAAAGTGGACAAGAGTGTCAAGAAAGGGGGATTAGTCCGCAGTGTTATAGATCCCTTAAGAATTAAGATTAAGACATAAGAGAACATGGGATATGTGAGGTAGGAAGACAGTTGATGACAGTGGTAATGGGGTGAGGAGTGAATGAAAGGTGAAGAAATGGTAACAAGTATAGGCTAATTTTCAGAAACCTGATTTTGAGGGAAACAGATGTGATTAAAAGGCATCGTTTATTTTATTTTTTTTTCTCTGCGGTACGCGGGCCTCCCACTGCTGTGGCCTCCCCCGCTGGCTCCGGACGCGCAGGCTTAGTGGCCATGGCTCACGGGCCCAGCCGCTCCACGGCACGCGGGATCCTCCCGGACCGGGGCACGAACCCACGTCCCCTGCATCGGCAGGCGGACTCCCAACCACTGAGCCACCAGGGAAGCCCCGGCATTGTTTATTTTAAACCTCAACTTGGACTACATGTTAATGGGAAAGTACAGGAAAGAGAGTGACTGATGGGAATATCTTGAGAGGGAAGAAGCATCTTGTTTGCATACAGGGCGGAGGCGGCAGTGGTAGGGGCAGTTGTTTGTCAAGTAAAGGCCTTTGGTCACTTTCCTTTGAAGAGGCTGTAGTAGAGCAAGGGTTGCCAGGCAGTGAGTGCTAAGGGCCCTGCTGAGGTTAAAAAGCCTTAATTTGTAGTGATTACAATCTAGTTCTTTTTGGTCTCTCCCTCTCCCCTACCCCGCACCGTATTTTGGGTATAAGAGTTGAAAGCAGGCTGGGTGGCTCTATTGATGGAGAATTTGGGTGTTTCGAGATGGTATAGCAGAAGGACAAGGCATAGGAATGTTGATATTAATGCAAAAATAATTGAATTTGATGGATCTTGATGAAGCTTACAAGGAGGAAATAAAACCTAAAGGACAGGGGCTGAGAAAAAAGGAGAGGGCTCAAGAGCGAGTCTAGTAGGTGGAAGTGAGGACTGGTAACACTGAAGGGTAGGTAGGAGTTTGGTTTTATTATTTTTTACTTGTTTTGGCCGTGCCGCACAGCTTGCAGGATCTCAGTTCCCCAACCAGGGATTGAACCCAGGCCACGGCAGTGAAAGCTCCAAGTCCTAACCACTAGACCACAAGGGAACTCCCCTTTTTAAAAAATTTTTTATTTTTTAATTTTGTTTATGTCTTTTTGCTTTATTTATTTAAAATATTTATTTATTTATTTATCTTGGCCACACCTCTTAGTTCCCTGACCAGTGAAATCGCCGTGTCCTAACCAGTGGACTGCCCAGGAACTCGCAGGAGTTTGATTTTTAAAGTGAATGGTTGGGGGTGGGGCGGGGGGATAAATTAGGAGTTTGGGATTAACGTATGCACATTACATAAAATAATCAACAAGGACCTACTCAATATCCTGTAATAACCTGTATGGGAAGAGACTGCAGAGAATGGATACATGCGTATGTCTAACTGAGTCACTTTGCTGTACGCCTGGAACTAACAGCATTGTAAATCAACTATACTCCAATATAAAATAAAAATTTAAAAAATGAATGGTTGTGAGTGAGGTTAAAGGTGTGGTTTGGGGATAAGTTGTCAGAATCGAGATAACTGAACTGTTGTTCAGAATTAATTTGAGGGAGTAGCCTTGGATAAGGAGGTAGGGCCAGAGGTCTGGATACAGGTAAACAATCTCAAAGAAAGTGAACATGACGTTGATTCTAGGAGAAATTTTAGAAGCACAGAAAAGGCATGAAAGAGAAGATTGTGAGGGAGTCAGTATGGGCTTGTATAAGAACCTGCATAACTAATTTTGATTTAACTAATTTTTATTTTTTAAAAATATTTATTTATTTGGTTGCACCGGGTCTTAGTTGTGCCGGGCGGGCTCCTTAGTTGAGGCTCCAGTTAACTAATTTTTAGAATAGAGTTATTTGACTGCTAGCCAGGGGAGTGCTAGAGCATAGTGTATCTGTTTCCTGATTTGTGAGGTTAAATGGTGAGCTGCAGAGCTTTGGCATTTGTCCCGGTTGTTGAAAAGTGAGATCAGACTGGAGCAATGGGTGGAATCTCGGCTAATGAAGTGGCCTTGTTTTTGCTTCAGGTCCTGTACCTTGACCCTAAAATTCAACTGTTCGTTACATTTGATGCAGGTGGCACTTAACAATAGCCATCTTAATATTCGTTAAGTTTTTGTTTGTATCAAACTACCTAAAGCAGATATTTCTTGTTTATCACAGTTCTTTATACTGGCCAGGTAGTTTGGGTCTAGACTTGCTCCTGTGGGGCCGGAATAACTATGAAGAGGTAAAGGCCTCTCATCTCCAGGTTAACCCAGGCTTCTTTGCCTGGGGAAGGTTCCCAGCAGCGAGTCCTGATTCACAAGCACTTTTCAGGCCTTTGCTTACCTCATACTTGCTAATGTTCTACTAGCCAAAGCAAGTCTCATGATCAAGTTCAGATTATAGAGTTGCGGAAATACAGTTCTTGATGGAAGTTCTTGATGGAAGGAGCTGCGAAATCATTTAAAAGGAAGGAGATACACACAGGGTTGGAGGGAGTTATTAGGACCATTTATGCAAACAGTCTGGGCTGGATACAGCCTATGTAGATTCATGTCACTTAAACATTTGGAAGTGACAGTTTAGGTACTGTGGTTGATTCACCGCTGAGTGAAGTGTGCTACCTGCCCTTAAGGACTTTAGTCCTTTTAGGAGAAAGAAAGGTATACAGTTAAACTACAAGGCATTAGATATAAGCAGTATAATAACTGCAAGGTGAAAGTTACACACAGAGTAAGCAGTAGTTAGTTCTGCCTGAGGAATTTTCAGGCTTCAGGAAGTAAGTGTAGTATTTGAATTAGGGCTTAAAAGATGACATATAGAGAATTTTTCTTCATAGTTCTGGAAGTGCGTTTTAGGTGGTTGGAAAAGCATGATAGCAGAGGAGTGTGTAATATGAGGAAGACTGTGAGACCTGGGTCTGGATATTGATGACTTGAAGCAGGGCTCTATTGATATTTGGGCCAAATTATTCTTTGCTCTTCTATGTGGCTGACCTGTGCATTGTAGGATGTTCACCAGCATGCCTGGCCTCTGCCTGGTAGATAATATCTAAATAGAGCTGCTTTTAAAATGCACTGTACCATAGGTTATACAGCATTTTCAAATACACCAGCTTATTTACCTTCTTCCCCCTGCCCCCCTCCCCCCCCAAAAAAGCAGATCTATGGTAAAACTAGCGTTATAAATGTTAGTTCATTTGTGCTGAATTCAGAAAATAGCCCGGCTAAAGTGTGAAGTGGTGTATTCTAAATAGCAGACTGACGAGTACTGACAAGAGTACTGGGAAATTCGGGGGGAAAGAGTCAGGATGATGAGGGGAGTTGTATCTAGATCATAGAAACAGTTAAGTAGAGAAGACCTAGGGGTATGAGGACTATCTCTTTGAAGAAGTGATTCTGGCTCCAAGAAATAAAATTCTTAAGGCTAGCGACTGGCAGTTTTAGGGGAGATAAACTTAGCTTTATCTTCAAGTCAGGTACTTCTGATGTTACTCTCTAAAGGTGGATTTAGGCAGAATTCTCCCAGGTGTCCAAGTAGAGGGTTGGAAGAGCACCCAGCAGAGTCTGCAAGAGGGAGGGGAGCACAGCTTTGGGTTTGTGTGTGGATTGTCTGTAATTTGAGAAGTTGTTATTTTAGTATATTTCTCTCCTGCCTTTTTCCCCCATAGTGGCAGAATTGAATTGCTTCATAATGAAGAATACCCATGGTAGGGAATGTAAAATTCTTATCCCTTTTCAGGTTTGCTTAACTATATCTGAGCAATAGAGATAACGCTCTCGTTCTCATTTTTGGCGAGGCTATTGAGAAATATTAACCTATGTCAAACTACGTAGTTTATTTGAAAGCGCAAGAGGAGGATTAAATAAGAGGTAGAGGTTCATGCTGTATTATAGTGGATTTTCTTTGTAACAGCCCACATGTTATGAAGTATTTGGAATTCTGAACTTGTCAAATAAGCTAATTAATTATTGACATGTGTGAAAGTGCTGTAGAGACTATGGCATAGTGCAGCAGTTTTATCTTTATTGAGATATGGTTCACATACCATACAATTCACCCATTTGAAGTGTACAGTTCACTGGTTTTTAGTGTGTTCAGAGTTTTGTAACCATCACTAGTATCTAAATACAGAACATTGTCACCTCCCCAGAAGAAACCCTGTACCATTAGCAAGCTGTCACTGCCCTCTGCCCTGCCTCCCCCCCACCCCCCAACAAAAAGAGCTCTAAGCAACCACTAATCTATTTTCTGTTTTTATAGATTTGCCTGCTTGGGACATTTCATGTAACTGGAATCATAATATGTGGTCATTGGTGATAGGCTTCTTTCACTAGCCTAATATTTTTATTGTCATCCATGTGGTACCATGTATCAGAACTTCATTCCTTTTTATGCCTGAATAATATTCCATTGTATGGATAATGCTACATTTAACTTATCTTTTCATCTGTTGACATTTGGATTGTTTCCACTTTTTGGCTGTTTTAACTAATGCTGCTGGGAACATTTGTGTGCAAGTTTTTGTGTGGGTCTCATGTTTTCATTTCTTTTGTATATACCTAGGAGTGGAATTGCTGAGTCACGTGGTAACTCAACATTTTGAGGAACATTGTCCTGCAGTTCTTGACCTGGAGAAGTAGACGTGTGTGGATCCCATGCAATACTGAATCTTTGAAGGTTAGGGCGCTAGGGAGAGTGTTTTACAAAAAGCTCCTCCTTGGTTAAGAACCAGTCATATAGTGGAAAGCATATGGGATTTTGAGCCGTGAGATTTGCATTCCATTCTTTGGCTCTGAGCCTTAAGTTTCTAAACTCTAAAATGGAAATAACAGTACTAAATCATAAAGGGTTATCTGGAGGACCAAGGAGGTATTATAATTTTAGTGAAGATCTCATTTTTGATACTACAGAAGTTATTTAGAAAAATACGGAATAGATGAGTACTTCTTAACATGATAGAAGTATCTTTTAAACAAAGAGTTGGTATTTAAGAATGAAACACTGGACGTATTCCATTAAATTCAAAATGAAACAAAGATGCACATTATAAGCATTATTAATATTGTCCTTGTCCTTGCAGTAGATGTGATACAGTATAAGAAATCTAACCACGGGAAAGGACAAGTGATATTTGGAAACCATAAAATTAGGTAGGGAGTAAACTGGAAAAATGTTAGAATTAGTAATTCAATGAAACAGGGCTGAAATCTATAGTATGTATTTCATATATCAGCCCTAATCTGTATAAAGATATAATGAAAGATTTTTATGCAACTAAGTTTTGGGTTTTTCTGCTTTTTAAGGTGTTCTTGGTAGAAGCGAGGTGGTGAGCACAAAGCAGCAGGTGTGGGTTTGAGTTATTTACATCAGTAAACTTGTTTACATAAAACTGCTGGCTTTGAGCTTTTTTTGAAAACTTGGTTTTCAAAATTGACTTTAAACTTTAATCGTGGGTGTGATTAAC
Source organism: Leucopleurus acutus (assembly GCF_964270905.1). Lineage (NCBI taxonomy): Eukaryota > Metazoa > Chordata > Mammalia > Artiodactyla > Delphinidae > Leucopleurus > Leucopleurus acutus. The sequence continues at coordinate 8,474,876 of NC_139158.1, forward strand.
TCGGTAAGTTATGGAGAGGGTTTGTTTGAATAGGTACTACTGGTAACAGGTCAAAATTCAACCTCCTCAACCTTGACTGCCTCCCAGCCGCTCTGTTTTCAGACCCTTCTAGAAATACAGTGAGAGCATACAAATTCCTTTTTAATGGCTACCTAGAACTCTGTTGTATGGATGTTTCATAATCTAGCCAGACTTCCATCGAGGACCATTTAGGTGGTTCCAGACTTTAGCTGCTACAGATGATGGCAGTGAATCAGTTTCTAGAAGTGGAATGGCAGAGTCAGAAGTTTTCTTAGTATTTGTAATTCTGATAGCTGTTCCCAATTGCCCTCCATAAAGTTTGTACTAATTTACGGTTTCCAACAATGGATGAGAGTGCCTGTTTATCCACAGTATCAGCCTTCACAGTGAGTCATCAAAGTTTAAGTTTTGCCAGTCTGATTGGAGAAAAATTAGCATTTATAAAATGAATGAATTTGAGTACTCTACTTACATTTTCCTTTTTCTTTTTCAATTGTCCATTCCTTTTGCTCACTTTTCTATTACTGATTGGTCTTAAATTCCTTTTAGGAAGGTGTTTTTGTTTTTGTTTGGCTGTGCCGCTGTGAGGCTTGTGGGATCTTAGTTCCCCAACCAGGGATCGAACCTGGACGCTTGGCAGTGAAAGCACGGGGTTCTGACCATTGGACCACCAGGGAATTCCCTGCAATAGCATGTCTTAAAGTACATCTTTTTTTATTGGAGTTTAGTTAATTTACAATGTTGTGTTAGTTTCAAGTGTACAGCAAAGTGATTCAATTATACATATATATTTTTTTCAGGTTATTATAAGATATTGAGTATAGTTCCCTGTGCCATACAGTACGTCCTTGTTGTAGAAAAGTACATATCTTAATTAAAAAGTACTTCATTGCTAAAAATTGCTAGCCATCAGTCTGACAACACAGGGTTGCCACAAGCCTTCAGTTTGTAAAAAACTGCAGTATCTGTGAAGCGCAGTAAAACAAGGTACAGCCTCTATTAGAGAAACTAGTCCTTTCTCTGTGACATGTTGCAAGGTTTACATCTTCAGAGACTCAAGGTGGGAGAAGGAGCACAGGATTTGAAACCAGCGGACCCGAGTTTGTGTCCCTGCCCTGCTGTGTGTTAGCAGTGTGATCTTTGGGAAAAAGTCCGTTGATTCCTCCGCATCACACCTGTAAAGTATAATGTCCACCTTGTTAGGGTAGTTGTGAAAAGAACATAGGATTTGGTGGCTGTCAGAAAAGCCCGGGTTCTCAGGAAGCTCTCCTCTCATCCATGAGACCTTGAGCTTGGCCCTGAATATGCCATGGAAGTTTCATTTTTCTTCTAGGATGTTCCTCTTCCTGGAATGTTTCCCTTCAGCACAGTTTTTATCCAGGGTCATTGCTACTGGCTTTTATTTATTTATTTTAAATTGGTAAATTTTTGTGTGGGCTTTTTTTTTAAATTTTATTTATTTTTGGCTGCATTGGGTCTTTGTTGCTGCACGTGGGCTTTCTCTAGTTGTGGCGAGCGGGGGCTATCCTTCGTTGCAGTGCGTGGGCTTCTCATTGCTGTGGCTTCTCTTGTTGCAGAGCACGGGCTCTAGGCGCACAGGCTTCAGTAGTTGTGGCACGAGGGCTCAGTAGTTGTGGCTCGTGGGCTCTAGAGCACAGGCTCAGTAGTTGTGGCACACAGGCTTAGTTGCTCTGCAGCATGTGGGATCTTCCCGGACCAGGGCTTGAACCCGTGTCCTCCGCATTGGCAGGCGGATTCTTAACCACTGCGCCACCAGGGAAGTCCCTCTGCTGGCTTCTAAAAGGCCATCTGATGAGCTTTCCAGGCAGAGTTTGAATATGTGTTGAGGGTCCCCAAGACTTACCCCCGTGTTCAGTGATCTGCCAGGACTCAGCATATAGCTGTGCTCTTGGCTATGATTTATTACAGTGAAAGGATGCAAAGCTAAATCAACAGAGGGAAAAGGTGCTTGGGGCGAAGATCAGAGTGACCAGGTGCAAATTTTCCAGAGTCTTCTCTCAGGGGACTCACACAGATTGCGTGTGTGAAATGTCTGCTGGGAATCTCATTAGAGACTCAGTACCCAAGGGTTTTTTCGTTTCGTTTTGTTTTTTTGATGTTTAAAATGTTTATTGGTATTTTTTTAATAGATCTTTATTGGAGTGTAATTGCTTCACACTACTGTGTTAGTTTCTGTTGTACAACAAAGTGAGTCAGCCATATGCATACATGTGTCCCCATACCCTTTCCCTCTTGTGAGTCCCTCCCACCCTCCCTGCCCCTCATCCATTGAGGGATGCTCACAAAGGCACTTTCTGGCTAGCACAAACCAAATTCAAGACGCCTAGAAGGAAAACAGGTGTTCAGCATAAACCACATTGTTTGGACAAACATTTTAGGGACAGTGCGCCATTCTTAATCGTGGATGGTGGGAACCCTTCCAAAATCTTAGTTCTCAGATGCTAGCCAAGGGTCAACTTTGCAAGCAGACCTTTCTAAAGATAGCAGTCTCAAGGCTGTTGTGTTAACTCTTTTTTGTACAGACTGTACTTCAAGTTTAAGGCATTTTGCCTACATGTGCAAGACATGACTTCAGATTATTTTCAGAAATTTTAATTTGAGATTTAGCAGGCCATCTCTAGAATACATGACTAATTTTGTGCAAGCAGAACAGTGTCACATTTACTTGCAGTGGGTTATTCTGCTGCCTGCACAGTATATAGATAACTGTCCATTACATGGACACTGAGACTGATTTTGCACCTTGTCACGTTTTTCTTTTTGGTGTAGGGTGTTGATATATAGCAGTCACTGCATTTACCCTTTTTATGGCCTCTTGGCTCTTTCGGGTGATATCACTCCTAGGACCAAAAATGCTTCATGGGGCCAAATGTTATACCTGGTGTCTGCTAACTCATTTTTTTAATAGACTATTTTTTAGAGCAGTTTTAGGTTCACAGAGGAAAGCACAGAGGTCCTGTATGCCCCCCTGCCCCTCCCCACTGTCAGCGTCCCAGCGTAGTATGCTAGTTACCATCAGTGGACCTACACTGACTCACCGTTAGTATTCAAGTCCGTCGTTTACATTGGGGTTTAGTCTTGGTATTGTACATACTGTGCATTTTTACAAGTGTGTAATGACATGTATCCACCATTAGAGTATTGTACAGAGTAGTTTCGCTGCCCTAAGAATCCTTTTTTCTGCCTGTTCATCCCTCCTATCTTATTTTTTGGATGTGAACAGAATGTGAGTTTGTTCTTTGTGGAGATTTTCGGCTTTCCTTAAGTCAAGGCGTCTTACCATCATAAGTTATTGTACAAGATTCGGGTTGATAGAAATACATTTTAAGTAAAGTAAGCTTAATTCAAGTTTCATTTAAGGAGTTTAAACATTTGAAGTTGCACTCATTACAATTTAAGGTTCTCCATAGGTAAGTTGAAGAATTGTGAATGACTTGGTGCTCCAAGACCACAGGGTCAGAAAGTCATCTAAATAGCTTTCCAAGAATCTCATGGGTTGTTCATCTTAGGTAGAGAAGATTTCTCTCCTCATCAACTCTTAGGGGACAACAGTTGATAACTAATTAATATCTGATGCCTTAGCAGCTGGGATTTGGGGAGTTTTATTTCTTAAACTGTTGGTGAGAATAACAGATTTTTCTAACCTTTTTGCTAACAGCTCTCTCGAACTCGCTGAAAGAAATTTGAACTTGAGCTAGTATCATAGGAGTTGAGAAGAGAAACCTTAATTTAATTTTATTTATTTATTTTGCGATACGCAGGCCTCTCACTGTTGTGGCCTCTCCCGTTGCGGAGCACAGGCTCCGGACGCACAGGCTCAGTGGCCATGGCTCACGGGCCCAGCCGCTCCGCGGCATGAGGGATCTTCCTGGACCGGGGCACGAACCCGCGTCCCCTGCATCGGCAGGCGGACTCTCAACCACTGCGCCACCAGGGAAGCCCCTTAATTTTATTTTTAACCAGAACATAAAACTGGAGAATGTACAAACTGTCCACATTTTTCAGTAGCCATGGCAGTAAATTTTGGGGACCATATATACAAGTATTGCGTTCTTAGAAACAGTTCAGTGACTGTTTTGAAAGACATTACCTTGCTTCCCAAGTGATACATATCTCACATCTTCCTACACTGAATAGGCATTCGATCTTGGTTAAACCTTGTGTGAACACTATGTGGATACTTTTTTTGACCTTTTAAAAAAAATTATCTTGACTTTTGAAACTAGTATGGTTGGGTTCTCTATTTTATTTTAATGTAAAAATCACAGATTATCTCTCATACAAGTCATTTTGATATTAAGGATTTTTAAAAAAATTCTGATTTAAGGTTTTTAGAGAAATCTTAGTTCCTTTGAGCAGACTTTTTTATTAGAGTTAAAGGTTTTCCCCTCTAACTTAGTTTTTCAGTGGCAGAGAACATCTGGGTATGTCCCAAATGTGGTTGAGTTACTGTATCTAAAGGTGATGTTGGCATTTCATAATCTCCATGTTCCAGCTTGTCTGAGGCAACTGGACAAATTTTACATAAGCGCAAATGGCTACCTTTGGGCTCTTTAGCCCAGCTTTTGCAGCAGGAGACCTAACGGTATAGAGTACTGGTGAGGTAATTTGAGCTTTAAATAGTTGCTGGCTCTTGAAATAAGGATAGCATGATTTAGGGGAAAGGCCAGAACCCGATCTCAGTGGCCTTAGGTATCACAGCTTCTTGCATTGGAGACAGTTATCAGGTTACTCTAGAGGTGGCTAGTCTTCAATATCTGCACATTCATTCAGTGAATATGGGCTGGTGTCCTACGGTATGCGGGCCTCAGGCCTACAGAGGCCTCTCAGCCTGTTTGAAAGCCAGTCTGGGGAGTTATTCCAGGCTATATGATATTAAAGTTTATGGAAAGGAAGTGATGTAAGGGAGCTAAGGACTAGAGAATAGCATGAAATGGAGAAGAGATACTTGATACAGTATCTCTTATACATTAGTAGCATTGAGCAGAAGATAAACGAGATGATGTGAGAAATACAGAGGCCTCCTATGGCGAGACTTAAAGTGAAGGGACGTTATTCAAGGTGTTCTCAAAAGTAATTGCTCAAGGGAATTTCCTGGCAGTCCAGTGGTTAGGACTCCGGGCTTTCACTGCCGAGGGCGCAGGTTCAGTTGACCTGGTCAGGGAACTAAGATCCCGCAGGTGCATGACTTGGCCGAATAAAAGAGGTAAATGCTCACATCTCTATAGCACTTTACTCTGTTGGGAGCACTTTATCGTTCATCTGATACACCCTTAAAATCTTAACGAAAGAGGTAGAAATCTGTATGCAAACTGAGGCCCAGGTAGATGAAATGGCTTGTCCCCAAGGTCACTTAATAAATGGTAGGACTGGAAAGCCCCAGTCTTCTGGGTTATTTGCATATATGTCAGAAATTGACAGGAGTGACAGTGGCTGAGGGCTGGGAATAGTTTCTCCAAAGTCCAGAAATATATGGGAAATTGGATGTGAGATGATAAGCCTCCTATTCAGGGGAAGCAGTGTTTCCACGGTGGGGGGGTGGAGGGGCGCTCAGAGAGTAAAAAGCACCTCTGTGCTGGTTTCCTTCTGCTCTGAAGTCCAGTAGAACCAGAGCCCTGTTCCCCCACTCTGCATCTGTTTCCCCTAGGCCACCTCTGGCAGAGCTACTGTTGCTGTCTAGTGTAGAGTGGAGAATCAGTAATGCATAGTAAAAGGTTAGCATCAGAAAAACCACTCAAAAAGTTAGGAATTTGAGAGTGTGTTATTTGCTGGATGTTGTGAGAATTAGCAAGCAAAGCATATGAACTAATAAGTATGGTTTACATTCTGATTTGATTGTATCTGAGAGGAACTATTTTACAACCAGTTTCCTTAAGTATAATCCTCTCCCACCCCGACCTCTTCCATGATAAAAGAGGAATACATACCAAATGGAAACGGTCCATACACAGGTAGGTCTCTTGGAATCCCAGCCCTTCCTCCCCCAGATACTTAACTTATCTTTTTGGATTATATCCCAGTACCTTTCACATCTCTGAGTAATACAATGTTACATGGGTGCTGTGGTTGGTCTACACAGGGAACAGGGAGTAGCCAGTTTAACTGGGGGTGGGAGGAGTAGAGCTGGGCAAGATTGCATAGAAGCCATGAGTATAACTTGGTTCTTGACAGTTGTCTTAAGTATTTTCCAGGCAGGAGCACTGGTAGTTGTTCTAGGCAGAGGCAGAAGAACAAAGGGCAGAAGTATGAAAGGTTTTTGCAATTAACATGTTACCACTGGAGCGCAGGTACATGAGAGAATGAGGCGAGGAAAGCATCTAGTCTGTTGTAAGTCATAGGAAAGAGCTCATGATCTGGGGTTTCTGATAATGCCGTTGACTTAGTATGTACCAGTCTAGATATGATAGTTAACCAGGCAAATAAAAATGTGACCTCAGAATAGGAAAAAAAGTAAGAGCTCAGTCACTCCTCCTTGTAAAATTTTCTGTTTCATATGGTTGTTAGACACTTAGAGGTGTATGGCTCTGACATCACAGAAATCAGGTAATATAAATTAAATAGTTTTAGTCACTTGCTTTAATTTCTTTATTATATGCAGTTGTTTGGTAGTCATAAAAATACACAACATTGGTGTGCCGTTGCTTTAGTGTCCTCAAGGCTCTTAGTGTTTGGGACGACGAAGACCTAGCACAAGTGAAAGAAGCATTAATTCCTGTTGGCCACCTCAGCTCAGAAGTGCTTTGCTCACCTCTCCATTTTACTGCTGTTGTATTCAGACACTACAAACACATGTTCCCCAAGTTGCTAATATGTCAGTGATCAGAGTCAATCCCGTGCCCCCAATTTTGACTTCCTTTCTGGCGTTCGTAATTTATATTATTTTAACATAAGAAAAGTTTCTTTGTTTCTCAAAAGTCAACTTGAAGTTGACTATGTTCTCACCCGGTAGGCAAGATACTCTCACCCAAAATGGATGGGACCGACGTTTGGTAGACAGGGCAAGGTTAGGAAGCAGCTGTCATTCTTTTTTCTTAAAAAAACTGATGAGATATATAAGCCATCTATACTTAAAATCCTTAGGATCAGTATGTACGTAATGTTGCATGAGAGACTTGTTGACCTTTTGTAATTTAGATCAAATTTCGATTTTACATCTAAGAGTTAGACTTGATAGTTCTTTCCTGGAACAGCTGTGTGATAATAAGCCTATGTGTCCTTCTCTAGGGAGAAAGCAGGGGTTCAGGCACCATTGAGCCAGCCAGTCGCAGGTTTCTCCCTTCTTTGTTGCTCCTTCCCGCTCCATCCCTCTTCCATATAACCACACAGCCTAACTTCTGTTTGTTGATTACTTTAATCAGCTGGTAGATCTCTTTGTGTTTTAGTGGCATAAAGATATGATTAACCCAACTGACATCATCTGTACCATAACAGCTCTTTATTCTTTCCTCCTTAATAGGTGACAGAGCTGAATGAGCCACTGTCCAATGAAGAAAGAAACCTTCTCTCTGTGGCCTACAAGAATGTAGTTGGGGCACGCCGTTCTTCCTGGAGGGTCATCAGTAGCATTGAGCAGAAGACATCTGCAGATGGTAATGAGAAGAAGATAGAGATGGTCCGTGCTTACCGTGAAAAAATAGAGAAGGAATTGGAGGCCGTATGTCAGGATGTGCTGAGCCTGCTGGATAACTACCTGATCAAAAATTGCAGTGAGACCCAGTATGAGAGCAAAGTGTTTTATCTGAAGATGAAAGGGGACTATTACCGCTACCTGGCCGAAGTTGCCACTGGAGAGAAGAGGGCGACCGTCGTGGAGTCATCTGAGAAGGCCTACAGCGAAGCCCATGAGATTAGCAAGGAGCACATGCAGCCCACTCACCCCATTAGATTAGGCCTGGCCCTTAACTACTCCGTTTTCTACTATGAGATCCAGAACGCCCCAGAGCAAGCCTGCCACTTGGCCAAGACCGCTTTTGATGACGCCATTGCTGAGCTCGACACTCTCAACGAGGACTCCTACAAGGACTCCACGCTCATCATGCAGCTCCTCCGAGACAACCTCACGCTCTGGACAAGCGATCAGCAAGACGACGACGGTGGAGAAGGCAACAATTAAGGCCCCCAGGTGGACTGGCAGCACACGCTGATGCTACTACTGCAGTCTTTATTTTTTTCCCATGAGTTGGGGGTCGGGTGGGGGAGGGAAAGGGAGCGATGACCTTCCTAGGGAGAAACCCACGACCTGTCCTGTCTTTGATCGCCTCTTTGACATTTTTGCCAAAATACCACTAGTGGAAAGTCAGGCTAGCTGTGCTGGTATTGGAATAGCAGCCTCACACTGGCATATGGACTGTTCTGTAGATTAATGCAAGTGGAGCTGTCCTTAATTTAACTTATTGCTAGAAAATAGGGTTTTAAGATGAAAAGAAAACTTAAACGGAATAGCCCTCATTCAATAAGTTCTGTGGTTCCAGTAAGGATTTTTATGTACATATGCTCTTGTCTTTTAAGTTCTGGGTACTTTCTAGCTCATCCGTTTTAGCTGTGCATTTTGTTTTTCAGGTGTACTCTGCCAGACATGGAATAGTTAAAATCCCAAACTGATAGACTTAGAACATAAGGTATATTTATCCTTGTGGTTTAGGCCTTGCCAGTTTTCAGAAGTTTCTGATTAGTTGACAGTATTAACACTAAATTGCAGTTTACAGTATTTCTACATTACAGCCATATGTGACATCAAGCCATTGTGATTGTGTGTTTTTCTTATTTTGGCTTTTACAGCCTTATTCAGCCTCATCCAGGTTGGTTTTGCTATTATCTGTCTCCTAGGCCAGAAGGCTTGCCTGAGGAGAATCAAAGCTACTTTAGGTTTTGTTGAATAGGTGCTTGGCAGATGGCTGTGGGATCTTTGTCCTTCTTTCTTCTTAACTTAAATCCACCACAAAAATGATTAATCACTTTAATAGAAACGTTAAACACCACAAAAATAGAGAAAATTCAGGTCTGTATGTCATTTATTGTGCTGATATTTCCAGAGAAATCCTGATTTTTTTCAGCCGCCATAGCTTCTTCCTCAGGGACTGCACTGCTGTCTCACTCCTCACTTGAGTCTTCCCTACTGTACCTTGTGCCCAGGGCATGCACTCGGGTGGGTTGAAAAGCTGTTGGGTTGTAGAAGTTGGCGGTCGTTTTGAGAAAGTTTGTGGTGCAGTGTGTGAAAATTCAGGTGCTAGGAGCTTACTGGTAGAAAAATCCTAAAGGAAGAGCTCTATTCGTAAACATTCTGTCCAGTTTCAGGAGCCTCGTGTGTCAGTTTTTCCTCCCTGAAAACACTCCTTCCCCAAATAATCCTTGTAGGAAAATAAACTGAAATCATTATCAGATAATAAATACTTAACTCCTATTTGACCAAAACTTTTTCTATATATTTTTTTTCTTTTTAATGAAAGCATAGAAGTTGGAGATTCATTTGTGCCATCTGTACACGTTTTAGAATTGAAGGAAACCACGATGCTATTTCCACAAGTTTGTTTCAGTTAGCCTTAGGTCCTTGGTTCTCATTTTGGATAAGTCTTAACACACGACCTGTTGCATGTGCATTCAGCCTTTTTTATAAAGTCAGTAACTGTGAACTGCTGAGATAGGTAATGACACCAGACTTGTTTGTTTGTTTTATTTAGGCAGGGAGAGGAATGAGTAGTAATTGAGGAAAACCTGACAGTTGCTTTTGCTAAAACGAAAATGGAGCTTCCAGTTGTGAAATGCACGTGTTGACCAGGATCCAGGTGACAGTGAAGATAGAAGAGTGTGACGATGCTCTGTAATGTGGCGCAGTTACCCAGCATGACTTTCCTTAGAAGGCCCCCTCCATATGCTAGAGCGGAAGTCCCAACTAACCAAACCTACCAGGAGAACTAACAGAAGAGAGCTTTATAGCTTCTGTGCCCTAACAGGGGCCTAAGGTCAATGCCACGGATGGGAACAGATTTGCGGGGGTGGGGTGGGGGGTTGGTGGGGTTTTCCTTAATTTATCTTCATGTCCAGTGAGCAGTGCTGTGTCCTTCCTTGTAGCATTTGGAAATGATTTACTGGAATTACAAAACCTATTTTTCTTTTAAATTTTAGCTTTGGCTCTGGCTGCTTTTTAGAATAATGCAAGATAAAACCGTGTCTGAGGGCTAAAAATGAAGGAGGGAATGGGAGACTTGATATTTAAGCAGCTTGAATGGTTTATTTTCTTTTCTTTATTTTTAAAGAAATGCACTTGCCTATGATGCTGTCTCTCCAGTGAAATGATTACTCCTCCATTACTCTATTGATACAATATTGTGCATGCTAGTGTTGTATTTCTATACAGTAGCTTGAAATTTATTAACTTATACTGTAGGTGTTATGTATTCCTATGACAAAAAAAATTAAGTCTTCAAATTTTTTAAAGTTTTTTTAATTTAATTTTTCCTTTTGGGGGTAAAGTTTGCTCTACCAAATAGTGATCGTAACAAATTGATCTGTTTTGGATGTTGCTATAGTGACATGCAGTTATATATTTTGTTTTTAAGGGTGGGGGGGAAGCAAAAGAAACACCAGTGTTAGCTTAATCTTAATGTCTGGTGTTTGTCATGGTGAAATTATAACTATTACAGTGTAGGAGAACAACGAATATGTTCTCTGAATGAGCCTTTGTGCTTTTTGTCATGTTATGCAGTGAACTATTTTTAAGGTCTAATCAGTGATTATTTTTCCAACTCCGTGTTTCTCTAAGGAATTATTTCACACACGGACCATTCTTAGCAGTTTTCCTCAGTGATGGAATATCATGAATGTGAGTCATTATGTAGCTGTCGTACATTGAGCAAATAAACTTACAGATCTGATGTCAGTGCTAGTTTTATTTAATGAGTTGAAATTTTCCTTTGCTTTTGAAGGTTTGATTGGACATGGGCGTTCTCCCCCACTCAAAGAATGAGGTTGGACTGCGGGGGGAAAGGGGCAAAATGGTGTATATTGGAAAGTGCCTACCTCTGGGAATCAGACCTGGGTTTACTGACCTTAAAAAATGATCGCACCTTTTGGGTCTCCATTGTATCTATTATGAAACGAACCTTAAGTTTGAATCATGACTCCTTTTGATTCTCGGTCAAGTGACTAAACTTCTGAGCCCTGGGGGTGGGGGATATAGGTCTAAATGAAAACCGGGTCACGTGCCTGGTTTGGTATTTCTCAGGTGCCCATTGGAGATCTCATTGTGTTTTAAATGAGGTGGGTTTTTGTATTTTAAGATGTTCATTCATAAATATATTGTCTTGGGTTTTTAAGTCTTCTGAGGTGGTCAGCAGCCTTAGTTGACGTGGGCTGCACTCAGCAGCCTGCTGTTTCTGATGGCAGCTGTCAGGATGTGCCCACGGCTCGGATCACATCCCTGGACGTGTGGGGTGATCTGCCCTGACCAGCTGTGACGAGGGGTTTGTCTACAGGAAGGAACACCAGGGCAAAGGCGTTCTCCTCCACCGGCTTGGGTGTGCTCCAGCAAGGCAGGGAGGGGCTGGCTGCACTGGTTCATGCAGAGGAAGAGGACGGCTTTTGAGTTTTTGGAGAAATTTTAATTCACATTTTAGGAATAACACTGAGGGGCTAGGCTTTTGCCATGTTAATGAATTCACGTGTTTTGGCTCTTTGTCCCTCAGAACCACCCTGAGAGCGCCGCTTCTGTGGACACAGGAGTGACCTGTGTGCCTAAGGTCCCACAGCTCACTGATGACCCATGTTGCAGCCACATCTTCAACCCTCCTGAGCTTCGCCTCCTAACACCAGGCTGCTTCTGCTCCTCTAGGAGAGAACACTGAGCAGCAGCCAGCAGCCAGCGTGCTCACTGAGCAAGAGCTCAGTGTGCCAGTTACTGGATAGGGGCAAGTTGTACACGTCTTGCCAGCCAGGGGGGTTGAGAGATGGGCAAGATCAGCACAGGCTCGCCAAGGCTCTTCAGAAAGAAGCGCAGCTCCTGGAAGGTGGTACCATTACACCCTTGTTCCTTTGGTGTAACGTCCCATTGTGAGTGCCTGGAATTTGACATAAGACTGGAATTTGCCCAGAGGATTTTCCACAGACAGACTTCTGGAGATAAAAATGCTGTCTGTTGCTGGATTTCCACCCAGTTCTAACAGTTCGTTGATGCAGTGTTTCTTAAACTTTTTCATCTCAGGACCTCTTTACATAACTCTTATGTAGACTGTATCAAAAACTAGAAACTGAAAATACTCATCTGTTTAAAAATAATGGAAACCTGTTACATGTTGCGATACATAACAATTTCATGAAAAGTAACTGTTCTCCAAAACAAAAAATAGAAGAGTAGCGTTATTTTACAATTTCGCAGATCTCTTAGTAGAAGTCATCTGGACTCTCCTAGCTCCTTCTGCATTCAATCTCCTGTGAGATATTTCCAGTGTGAAGTATGGGGGTGGGGGGTTTGCATTAACAGTGATAAGCAGTTGGAAAAGAATGGCCCTGAAGAGTTGAGGTTAAGAAAGCTCTCCTAATTCAGGAATTGAATGATACCCCGGGTTAGGCACTAATGATAGAGGTCCTCTTCCTCAACGCACTCTAGAACTTAAAAAATAACTGATAGTGGGAAGGAATTAAATAAAGGTGATGGGCAGGAGGGTAATTGTAAAGGACTGAATGATCTACTTGGCTTCGGGCATCCACAGAGCGGGGTTCTGCATTCCTAGAACTTTGCAGGTGGAGTGGAGGGGATATCAAATGGGACTTAGTGGCAGGGAACCTTTCAGTGGAGCAAATAAGTTGCCTGGTGAAGCGAGTGCAGTTTCCCTCCACTCTATTTATATGTAACGACCGCATGCACTGGCCTCTGCGAGCGGAACCTGCCTGTTGACTCACTGGTTGATCTGAGTGGCTGAGAATGGCAGCTACCTCTTCCTGTGCAGTTTCCAAAGCAAACTTGGAGAATCAAGCCGGTAACACCGTTCTCTATTTCTTGGAGCTGACATTAAGTGGTCTCCAGCCTAATCAACATTAAAATGTGGTGTACCAGCTTACTAATTTAATTGGCCTGCTAGTTTGAACTTTCCAGTTCCGGTATGGGTAAATGTGGTTGGATCTGAATGGCCACAAACCCTACCTCTGATTAACCAGATACCTGTGGTCAGTGAAGAGTTGGGGCTAGAGTGGCTGGATCACACTGACGGGAGTCCTCAGTACCAGCTCATAGGATTTTTGGTATTTCATCTTCATAACTTAATCCTTACCTGGCTTTATATTTTTAAAGGGCTGTAAAGGAAAAAAAAAAGTGCAAAGAGGCAGTATGTTGCCCGTGAAACTTAAAATATTCACTGTCTGGACAGTAGTATGGTGACATCGGGTAACAGTAAGTCTCCCATGGTTTTCCCAGCCACCCATTTCCCTTCCTAGAGGTAACGAGTGACTGTCCTCTGTGTTTCATAACCTGCCTCAGTTTGAGATGGAAGGACTTTTGCTGCTTTTGAGCATTAAGTGACCCGTGGGTCATATAAGGTTTTGCCTTGTGGTTTTTTGTGGTTTTTTTTGGCTGCACTGCGCAGCTTGCAGGATTTTGGTTCCCCCACCAAGGATTGAACCCAGGACTTCGGCAGTGAAAGCGTGGAGTCCTAACCACTGGACTGTGGGAGAATTCCCTGGCTTATGGTTTTTAGATGTGGATATTTGAAACCGGTGGTCCCAGTAATTGCCTCTTGCTTTAGATTTAACCCTGTTTAAAGGATAGCTAGGTGGTATCGGGGGACTTGACCCCCCCAACCTTTTTATAGTTTGAAAAATTTCAAACACAAAAGTTGAAAAGATGGTACAGGGATAAACCAAATATCCATTGCTTTGTGACATTTTATATTTGTCTTGTGGAACCTTGAAAGTAATGACATTGCACTCCCTATGTTGATATTTCTCCTAAAAACAAGGACATTCTCTTATGAAGGCCACACTGTCATCACACCTAAGGAATTCACAATAATTCTCTAATACCAGCCCATATTCAGATCTCCCCAAATTTTACCCAGAATGCCTTTGATAGCACTTTCTAACCTCCTCTCCTCTGATCCAATGAAATCGATTAATTGGATTTCATAATAGTTTTCTTTAGCCTCTACTCCTTCCACCTCTTTTTTATAACATTGACTTTTCCAGAGACCAGGCTACTTGGTGGTCTTAACACATTCTGCGTTTTGTCTATTTGTTTCCTCCTACGTCATTTGATTTGTGTCTTATTCCTGTTGGGGTGCTTTTTTTTGGTCTTGCATGAAGATTTTTCTTTGTCCCTCCATCCAGCCTTTTCATTGGTTCAGGTGGAACCGAATTTGAATTGAGTGGTGGCCGGCCCAGGGCTCTTCCACCAGAATCAGGTGGCCTTAAGCAGCGGTCAGCACCAGGGCCTGTGACCTGAGCCCAGGAGGACAAAGCTGCCTGCCTGTCACCCAGAGGAACCATCTTGTTTTGAGTAGTCTTTTAGGTTAGGGTGTTTTGCCTCCTCCAAATCCTCTCCTGTTTCCCTTGGATGGGAAAAGAACTAGGTAGGTGTCCACTCAGCACATGCTTTGACTCAGCAAGCCGTCTCATACATGTGCTCACTCGACCTGGTGAGTCCTGGTGGCCTGCCGCTGTTTGCCCCTGTGCCTGGCAGAGGCGGGAAACTAGTGCAGCCCACCACTCCGAGTTTTCAGGAAGCTGCAGTCATGTCTGAGAGGCTGCCTTCCTATTGGATCTACCTTGGGAGAATGAATCTAGGCTTTCAACAGTCTTGGTGTTAACTGGTTATTCCCACCACGATGGACAAGTTACCCTACTACTTACTGGCTCTCAGATAAGGGGCCAACACGAGACATCAAACCTTCCATCTCTTCATTCTCTTAGCCTCCTTAAGCCAGATTTTTAGGGCCGGGGTTTTGATGGTTGGTCAGTTCTTTAAAGCCTGACTGAAAGCTCATTTTGGATTCCCTTTGGTTTGTTATGAAAGCATTTTGCATTCCAAAAGTCCTTGCCTCCCAAAATATGGAGGTTTACAAATATTACAAATATTACAAAATATTACGGTTTACAAGTGGTTTTGCCTGCTCAGTTTGGAAACTGCTGAGTTTTCAAACAGACATTCCTTTTGGCGAGTGTGGTTCCTCAATAATGAGTACTAGGTTGGAGAGGGTAGTGGATGGACTAAGTGAAAAGTATTCTCTTGACCAAAATTAGGCCTTACATTCAAATACACATGATAGATTTGGGAAGTAATGGCTGGGTGACCCGTATAAAGGAGGAGCAGCTTGTGGCTGACTGCAAGCATTTTGGGTGAGTTCCTTTCAATGTAATTTCGCTAAATGCTGTCCAGATCCCCAAGATCAAACACTTCATTACACTGCTGGGCAAAAGCAAAAGGAGCAATACTCCCCTAATATCCTAAATGTTAAGGGTTTAAAATTTATTTAGCCCAGTGGTGATAGGGCCAAAACGAACCTAGATAATAACAAAACAGCCTTCATCCATTCCTCAGGGCTTCAGTACCCAAGAATGCACCAGCGACTGGTCTGGCCGCCTCTGCCCCATTTATTTGGGTTTACCAAATGATTTGCAGGGCCCCGGAATTGGGAGGATTCAGCAGCCTTCCGGGCCCCGGCCCCACGCCCCCCCGCAAGGGCCGGCTCCAGTGGCGCCGTCCTCTGCTGCCCCCCGCTGGGCGCCGCCCGGCTCTGCAGCAGGCCCGGGCCCCCGGGTGTCGGCTGGGTTCGGCTTCCTGCAAGCCTTCGCGTTACCCGGGTTGGGCCCAGACCCTGGGACGGCAGTAGGGCCCCCGAGCTCGGCCCGCGCCCAGCTCCAACCCATTCGGGAACTCCATCCTCGGCCTTCTCTCTGGTCACCTATCCGCAAACACCTGGGCCCCAGGTGCAGGATTTCGCTGTCTGCGTGTGCCCGGGACCTCAGTTCTGCGCGGGGACGCCTGCGCGTACCCGCACCTGCGATTCCGCGTGGGTGAGCCTCACCGCTCTGCGCGCCCGCCTGACATGTCTTCGGCGCTGCCCTGTAGGCCAAGGAAATCTGACAACCCGGGCTCGCTAAGGTTCAAGACCAGACCAGACCAGACACCCGGATGTGAGCTTGGCGGGGATGCGGCCGCCTTCCAATCGCGGGCAGCGGCGAGAACCAATCACAGCTAGCCTGCCCTGCTCCTCCAATGGTCGGCCTGTTGCTAGGGCTTTGCGCCGTAATCTGCCCGGCGGTGCCCCAGCCCTCCTCCCACCGCGGGCTTTCATAATTCCCCTCTCTCCCCCCCGCCGACCCTGTTCTCCATGTTCCATTCTTTCCTTGGTCTCCGCCCTCCGTGTGGGCCTTTGTCACCCGGAGTAACCTGGCCTGCGTTCTGTAGGGCGTTACAACGCCTTATAGGGTGTTAGCGACATCTGTGGGCCTTGTCCATTGCCGTGGTCGGTGGAAGGAGCTGGTGTGGGAGGGCGGAGCTCAGGCTCCTGCGGGGCCCTTGACCGCGTACCTGCTCCTCAGATTCCCCGTCTGAACGACGACGCAGCCTCTAAAGTCCACTGCGGGTTCGTCATGCTTTCTTCCCTACGTATCGCTTTTTCTGGAGCCAGCCCCTGTAGGTAGGTCTACGTTATTCCCACATTGCAGAGGAAGCCGGGTCTGTCTACAGCTTGCCCGGCCCACAGACCAGTTGGAGGGGCTCAAAGGGAGATGGCGAGTGGGGTCTGTCAGGTTCCATCACCTCACACGCGGGCCCCAAGGTCCAGAGGGACTCTGAGGCCAGCTCCTGCCCGTCTTTGGCACTCAAGGCCCTCCACGGCCAGGCCCCAGCCCCTCTCCAGCCTCGCCTGCCGCCTGCCCCCGGTGTCAGCCCAGCTCCCGTCCCCGCTGAACACCCTTCTTTCCCCCACACTCCCCGGATAGACGCTCCTAACTGGGAATTGTGTGGTGGCCGGCCGGAGCTCTCCCCCAGAATCAGATTTCAGAAATGATAGGGAGCGCAGACACCCCAATCTCTGCCCTTCTCATCTCCCAACGTAGAGCTGTGTAATCTGAGGCCGAGAGGGGAGATTGGTTGCCCAAGGCACACAGTCAAACCTGGATTTAGGAATTGAAGACCAACTTCAGTGTGGTTGCTGTTTAGAAAAGTGAGATTTCCGTCACTCAGCAACGTGTGTCATTTTCCAAATGAAGGGCTCAAAGTGGTAGAAAACTTAAGAGTTTAGGATTTGAATTCTCAACCCATCCTGTCCTAGTTGTGAGGCGTAACTTCTCAAGTTCCTTCGTCCTTCAGAGGTCAGTTTGCATATCTGTAAAATGAGAATATTACAGACCACCTCATAAAGATGCCTAGAATTGACTGGACGCTTCCTGGGTGCCCCAGACACTGCTCCAAGGCTTCACTTATGGGAGCTCCTCTTTATCCTAGATGCGAGGCTGCCCAATTCATGAATAATTGACCAAAGCCAGCTAGAGCTTCAAATTTACTCAGCTGAATTTTTTTTTTTTTTTTTTTTTTTTTGCGGTACGCGGGCCTCTCACTGTTGTGGCCTCTCTTGTGGAGCACAGGCTCCGGACGCGCAGGCTCAGCGGCCATGGCTCACGGGCCCAGCCGCTCCGCGGCATGTGGGATCCTCCCGGACCGGGACACGAACCCGTGTCCCCTGCATTGGTAGGCGGACTCTCAACCACTGCGCCACCAGGGAAGCCCTGAATTTTGTTTTTTAACACTCCTTTTCTTCTCATTAATACTGAATGGTCACATCTACTCTAACTCCGTTTTCTTTTCTTTCTTTCTTTTTTAAAAATTTTTAAGTCTTTTTTTTTTCTGGCTGTGCTGTGTGGCATTCGGGCTCTTAGTTCCCCAGCTAGGGATTGAGCCCGTGCCTCTTGCAGTGGGAGCGCGGAGTCCTAACCACTGGACCGCCAGGGAATTCCCTAACAGTCTGTTCTTTTCTATCTTTCTCAGAACTTTATATTCCTGATTATAAATTAAATCTCCATTATCAACTTCTCCATTGCTTCTCTCCATCCATTCTCACATCATTTTAAACTCATTAAGTGTCTTTAGTCTTGAAAGGAAATCTTCTCTACACTTATTTTCTGAAGCTCAAGCCCCATTTCCTTCCCTTTTGTAACAAAACTGAAAGAATGATTACCATTTCCTCATATTTCCCTCAACCTTTTTTTCTGGCCATGCCCCACAGCGTGTGGGATCTTAGTTCCCCAACCCTTGCCCTCTACAGTGGAAGCGTGCAGTCCTAACCCACTGGAGCTCTAGGGAGGCCTCAACTTTGGGAAGGTCACCAGTGATTTCACTCTCTAATAAGGGTGATCTCCATATTATTATCTTAATAAGATCAAAGTTATCTTCCCATAATTAATTCCCATGAGTGTTTCTTTCTTACTCGAAAAATAAAGGCTTCACATGTATTAATTCGTATGATCAGCTTCATTTTGCAGAGGAAAAAACAGACTTAGCAACTTGCCCATGGTCCCACAGCTAGTAAGTGCCCCAGTGGGGATTTGAACCCAGGCAGTTTGACCAGTGCCCACAAGCACAACTGTAATCCTCTGCTGCCTCTCAGTGGCATGAGGTTGCTGTGAGGATTTAATAAGCGAAGGAGTGGTTGGCAGCTAGCAGGTGCCCGGTACACGCCAGTGTGATTAGTGGCAGAACACCTATACAGCAAAGGCGCAGAGGGTGAGGCAGGTCTCCCTCACCCACTGGGCTCCAGGCCTTGGCTCCCAGACCCTGCAAAGGCAGACTGAGAAAGTGAGCTGGGTCCCTCACGAGGGAGCTTCCGGGAGGCTTGAGGGCACTCAGCGACTGAGGCCCAGAGCAGAGAATATGACCAAAGGTATGGTAGGTGCACGGCTAGGGGGCGTCAGTGTTTTCCAAGACTCGGATTTTCTGCCCCCATTTCTGCTCTGGGCCTGGCAGGACCCAGAACCTGGGCAGAGATTCCCGAAGTTTCTGGGCTGGGTGGTGTCAGGTATCTGGGTGTCTCTGGGAGAGCACCAGGGGGCACTCACTCATCGTCCTATCTGGGCCTCAGGGTGTGGGGGGAGAGGAGAGGGGATGGGGAGGCCCAGCAACAGGGTGTCCTACAGGGGGTGCCTCGGGACTTACCGTGGCCCCGCTCCATCCTCCTTACAGGTGGGGTAAGACTTCCTTTCTGGAGTCGGTACAGTCTGAGGCCTGAGTTAGCATGGCCTGCTGCCTGCTTGGTGGGGATTGGTTACTCCTCCAGAACCATTCTTCCTCCCACCCAGAGCCTTGGGGCTCCATGACCCCTGCTGAGGGATTGGACCGTGGGACCACTCCTAGGGTTCAAGGCTTTCAGGCTGGTAAGGCCTGGAGAAGGGGGTTTTCGGGATCAACGGGGCCACCAAGGGCATTGTGTAAGGATAGCTCAGCCACCAGGGCCCAGAGAGAGGTAGGGGAGGGGCTCCCAAAAGGGAGGGGGGCTTGGTGAAGCGAGAAGATGCAGTGATGGATTTGGGGGTTCAGAGAAGATGGGAGAACTCCCAGAAAGGAGGGGGTTTCAGTGTGGGAGAAGGGGCTTGGTGTTGGGAGGGATGCAGTGATGTGGGGGAGTGGGACGAAGTAAGGGAGATGCAAGATCAGAGAGGGACAGGGAGACCCAGCAAGGAGGATGGAAGCTCAGAAGGGGCTGCCGTGGGGGGAGGGCCCAGGGACCGCTCTGGTCATCCATTCACCTAAATTCTCAATCCCCCTGTCCTGCCACTGTCCCATTGTCTCCCCAGCCTGAAAACAGCTATCCCTAAAGGTCTTTTTTTTTGGCTGCACTTTGGGACTTGTGGGATCTTAGTTCCCCGACCAGGGATCGAACCTGGGCCCCCAGCAGTGGCAGTGCGGAGTCCTAACCACCAGACCCCTGGTCTCCCTGCTGTTTTTGTTTGTTTGTTTTGTTTTGTTTTGTTTTTGGTAAGGGACTTTCAAAAGGACTTTCATGAACCCATCTTGATGAGGGGGGAATGACGTGGGAAGAAAAAGTTTGTCCAGACCTGCCCTGGGGTCAGAGCCAAGACTGAAGGCCTTCCTCATGTCAGGCCCTTGTTGGTCCTGCAGAAAGTTGTCTTATACCCTTGGGCATCTCTGGGACTTTGGCCTTCCTATTATTTATTTATTTATTTGCGGTACGCGGGCCTCTCACTGTTGTGGCCTCTCCTGCTGTGGAGCACAGGCTCCGGACGCGCAGGCTCAGCGGCCATGGCTCACGGGCCCAGCCGCTCCGCGGCATGTGGGATCCTCCCGGACCGGAGCACGAACCCGTGTCCCCTGCATCGGCAAGCGGACTCTCAACCACTGCGCCACCAGGGAAGCCCCTTCCTATTATTTTTAGGGGACCCTGGGTAGCTGTCTTGGCGATTCCCCCTTGATTTCCGGTCTGCACAGAGCTGACAACACTGACAATCAAGGCAGGAGGGGCCTCTGGGGCCCCCCAGACCCCTCAGAATGGAAACTGAACCCAGAGCGGGGCTGGACCCCAGGCCATGCCTCCAAAAGGGACAGAGCTGGCGCAAACCTAGAGCTGGCCTTAGCCCAGTGCGTTTTCCTGAACACAGAGCTGCTCCTGCATCCCTATCTGTTCTTTTTTTTATATATATATAAATTTATTTATTTATGGCTGCGTTGGGTCTTCATTGCTGCGTGCGGGCTTTTTCTAGTTGTGGCGAGCGGGGGCTACTCTTCCTCGTGGTGCACAGGCTTCTCATTGCAGTGGCTTCTCTTTGTTGCGGAGCATGGGCTCTAGGCACGTGGGCTTCAGTAGTTGTGGCTCGTGGGCTTAGTTGCTCCGCAGCATGTGGGATCTTCCTGGACCAGGGCTCGAACCCGTGTCCCCTGCAGGGCTCGAACCCGTGTCCCCTGCATTGGCAGGCGGGTTCTTAAGCACTGCGCCACCAGGGAAGTCCCAACCCCTATTTATTCTTTAAACCTTCCTGGCAGGCTCCACCCTGTTCAGCCCGAAGTGGGGGTGAGGGTAGACTTCTTTCCGCTGAGACAACCCCTGGACCACGAGTGCTGCATCTTGACCCAACCATTGCCACTTAGGCTGGGCAGGAAGGTGTTCCAAGCTGGTAGGCGTGCAAGGCTGGAAGGAAGGGTAGGAGGGGGTTATTAAACTGCAGGGACCTCTCCTAGGGCAGGTCAGTTTTCCCCAGGGTCCCCACATAATACCTTCTCCCCCTGGGCTGCAAGCTGGGAGCCCTGTCTGGGCACTTGACTTTCCCTTGCCCCCAGTCTGCCCTTCAGAAGAGATGGAAGTGGCCAACTGGCCAGTGAGGCTCTTCCGCCCTCCACGCTCGTACCCGAGACCATCCAGAGATTTTGCTATTGATCTGGAGCCGTCTCTTCTTAGCCAGGCCTGGGATTCCTGGTATTTTTCATGCTTCCAGCTTTCCCTGCACAACTAGCTGTTGGCAGAGCTGTCTCATAAGAGGCCCATGAGAATATGGTTCATCCTTAGGAGGCAGAATTAGATGCATATGATGAAGTCAAAGTCACCTGGGCAGGTGGAGGAGGGAGGGGAGGACCCAGAGCCCTTGACTAAGAGGATCTTTGCCAGGGATGGAGTCATTCCCACCCCCAGGCTCCTGTGCTCTTCAGGGCTGTTTCAGCCCTGGGCCATGGTGGATGGACAGACAGTACACACTTTGGGGTGGGGGGGCACACATTCCCAGGGTCCACTTCCCTAGGGGAACAGCATGAGGGCAGGGCTTAGCCCCCATTTCATCAGGGTCTGAGCTGCAGGGCCCAGTGGCAGACTCTGGCTAAGACCAGCCCAGGCTCGCCCAGCTGCCTTCACCCATGCTGCATCCTCCTTCCCTGCTTTGGTCCTGAGCTGGAGCTCAGTCGCTGCTGTGCACGTCTGGACCCGGCGCTGAGTCCTGGCTGCAGGGCTGTCCCAAACCCCCAGGTCCCACTGTGTGCATGTGGGGATTGGGTGTAGTGTAGAGTTGCAGGGGGTCCGGGGTAAGGCCAGCAGATAGAACCCCCTCCAGGCTGATCTCTGCCCTGCCCTGGGCTCTGCCAGGGCACGTAGGGCTTGTGTGGCTGCCAGCCGGCCAGGGGTCTGGGGTCTCTAATGGTCAACCTCCTGGTCAACCCTGGACGGGGGCTCCAGTCCAACCCTACCCTCCTCTTCTCCCTTCGCTTGGTTGCCCCTCCCCCATCACAAAGGTGCTCTGGCCGTACCCGTACCCTTTGGATCCAGCACTGGGGTCCTCCGCAGCCATTCTCTGGGCGGCTTTTATTCCCCACCCCACCCTCTCCACAGAGCAGTCTCTCCGGCAAACCCTAGGTTGATTCAGTAGCAGGGAAGATGAGGGCAGCTGGAAACAATTCACTCCCCCAGCAGCCAAGGTCTGGTGGCTGCTTGACCTTACAGAGACTGAAGTCAGCAAGCCCCAGGCAGGGAGCCCAGGACTTTAGAGGTCCCCTCCTTCCCCCACCCCCAGCACCCCGACATCCGGTGTGTCACCACACACTGCAGAGCCTGCTGCTGCCACATCTGGCGTGCGAACCCCCTCTCCCTGGCAGGACCCATGTCCACTACATCTCAGCAGCACACCGCCCCTGCCTCACGGCTGCCCCTCCCATCCACTCTCCTCTAAGGTCTGGAACCCTGTTTCTAAAGCAGGGATGCTTAAACCCTTTGCGTAGCCTGCACTTAGCGTGGCCTTCGGTGCCCTCCAAGATGGGGCCCCCGCACCTCCTTCACTTGCCCTCCCTGCTTGCAGCCCCTCCTCCAGCCTGACCACACCAGCCTTCCAGCCCTCGCCCATGCAACTCCCCCTTGCCCGTCACACAAGGGTCACTTCTGGAAATCCCTCCTTCCCACTCCACTGAGACTCCGCAGGCTGTCCTGGGCCCTCTCTGATGGTAGAATGCTGCTCGTCACTGGGCTGTGTCCTCCACTTGCCCCCTTGAGCTCAAGCAGGGACTTGGACCTACGGGCTGGGTGCTGGGCCCAGAGAAGGTGCCAACAGGGAGGGCAGATTTCATAACTGGAAGGGAGAGAGAAAAGGAGAGACCCAGGGATCAGCCTGGAACTGAGAGCGGCTTGTGCACTCCACGGATCCCTAGGGGAGCTGGAGCTGGTGAGAGGTGAGCAGCTGCCACAGGGATTTGAGGTCCCTGAGGGCGCCTTTGTCACTGGCCTGCAGCAGGGGGCATTGCCCCTCAGGCACCCTTCGGCTGAGCGGAGGGACCCAGATGCTAGCATTCACTGAACCAAGGCCAGTGTCTGAGTCTGCAGACCTGAATGTCATCAGAGGCGTTTAGAGAGGGACCCACTGAAAATCAGGGAAACGCTTGGCGAGGCCGGGGACAGCAGTAGGGCAGGGACTCACCAGGCATCTCAATGCCCAGAACTGGCCTCTCCCCGTGGAGACCCCGGGACCTGAGCCAGCCTGCCCCACCCACCACTCCGCCCAGAGGTGCTGCCCAGATCCCACGTCTTCGTCTTCGGAGATGAGCTCTGGGCGTAGGGCCAGCCCAGCCCCAGGCTCCCCTCCTGCCTCTGCCCCGCCCCCCACTCCCTCACCTCCTACTTTGGTTTCCCACGGAGACTGCGGCCTGTTTCCTTTGCAGGGACTGAATTCTTCACTTCCCACCTCCCTCGTGCCCCAGTGTTGGCCTGAGCCCCGGGATCTATATTCCATTCCTATAGCACCGACAGCACCCAGGCGCTGACCCCTGCCTACCCCAGGCCATGGCCCTGGACTTTGGGCCTGAGACCTGGCAGCTCTCTCTGGGCCACTTTGCAGCCTCGCCCCCTCGAGTGGCCCTGGCCCCCAGGCTCAGCTGCATCCCTGTCCTTCTCCTCCTGAGGCCCCACGGAGCCTGATGCAGCAGCACTTCCAGCTGTGGAGCCCCCACCCCCACCCCGCCAGCCTTGTGTCTGAGTTAATCTGACCTCCCGTGTCTGGGGTGACGCAGATGGCCCTCCGCTCCCTCCAGGACGAGCTGTGTGAACCTGGGCAAGTCTCTTCACTTCTTTGAGGCTCACTGCCCAGTTGTCAAGCAGCAGTAACCGCACCTCTTCTCGGGGCTGATGTGAGGATTACCTGGTCAAAAGCTCACAAGTAGCTCTCCCACACGTCCAGGGCACCAGTGGAGGAGCTGGCAGCCCGGCAGGCTTGCAGTCACTCTCTCCGACCAGATTTGGGCACCCGGCCACCCCCGTGGAGGTCAGGGCCATCCTGTTGCCAACCACAAGGGCACTGGCCAGCAGAGCGAGGGTGAGAACTGGACAGGCTGACTGGGTCGTGGCCACGGGAGCGTGGAGGCATCCAGGAGACATCTGAGACGTGGGGGGGTGTGCGTCTCGGGGAGAGGGTGGAAGATTTAGGCAATCAGAGCTCAGGAAACCAGGTGGGAGGGCGGGTGGACTGGGCGGCATCCTGGCTGACAGGCCCAGACCTGTGCTGCCAGCTGGCCCAGCACCGTCCTTGTGCCAGGTGTTTTCTTCTCTGTTGGCCTCCTTCCAGGTTCGGCGGGGCCCTCAAGGGCCGGGACCTCCTTTGGCTTTACGCCTGCTCCAGATGTGCTGTCCCAACAGGGAGCCCGCACCAGGGAGGAGAAACTGAGAAGTTGGACAGCGTGAGCAGTGGTGTGTGGATGCCCCAGGCCCCGCCCTGCGGGTTCTGCTCCTCTCAGGGACCCTGACACAGTAGGGCTGTGCACCCACAAGCGTCTGGCTATAGCCCCCGGCTCTGGGACCTTGCTGGTGGAGAGAACGTGGGGTCTCAAAATCCCTCATCTACTTTCAGACTGGGCTCCAAAGCCCCCATCTACCTTCTCCCTCCCCTAGGTCGCCCCGAACCCTCCTCGGGCAGGGGAGAGGGTCGGGGCAGGACAAGGACAAAGGCCGAGGTAGGTGTGGGTGTTCCTGCCGGCGACAGTCAAGGCAGGCCCTCCTGTAGCCACTGCTTCCCCTGGCAGGTCTTTGCCTCTCTTCCACCAAAACCTAGGCCACACCTGCCCTCGCTCTCTGCAGGGCACCCTCAGGCCTGAGGGCCCAGGCCCCCTGCTACCTGCACGGCCTGGCCTGGCGGGAAAGGTCCTTTGACGAGGCCAATCTCCCCTCAGAATGTCACCTGGGGTGGCCACCCCCCCCATACCATCTACCTGGTCCTGCCCCTCTTCCCCAGGATTAATGAAGTTATGAGGAGGGCAGGAAGGAACTCTGAGCTCCCAGGAAGCTCCCCTCCCCAGACCCTGCCCTGTCCCCCCTCACCTGCCCCCTGCCCAGGTGTTCCTGAGTGCCTAAGCCTGGGCCAGGTGCATCTCCTTGTTTCCCCTGATCCCACATCTGGCCCTGGGTTTGTTTGTTTTTTTCATGAATTTATTTATTTATTTTTGTCTGCATCGGGCCTTTGATGTGCGGGCTTTTCTCTAGTTGCAGCGAGCGGGTTCTACAGCGCAGGCTCAGTAGTTGTGGCGCACGAGCTTAGTTGCTCCGCAGCATGTGGGATCTTCCCAGACCAGAGCTCGAACTCATGTCTCCTGCATTGGCAGGTGGATTCTTAACCACTGCGCCACCAGGGAAGCCCAGCCCTGGGGGTTTTAATTGCCGTAAACAATGACTGTTTCTCTCTTACTAAACAAGGGACTGGAGGGCAGGGCTGTGCCCTGTGATGGATACCACTGTACCCACAGGGCCCAGCGTGCGTCTTGGCACACAGCAGGCCCTCAGCAAAGGTGATGAACGTGTGAACCACCACCAACCCCTATGTCTCCACAAACACACCAGGGTCCGAGGCAGGGGCAGGCAGTTGTTTCGAACTTTATTTGAGAAAAACAGAAGGTAAAGATATCAAAAGAGTACAGAGGTTTGGTGGGTGGGGACGGTCAGTGATGGCTACTGTGGAGTGGGCAACTAGGCTAGGGCCTTTAC
The DNA here is from genome assembly GCF_964270905.1 of Leucopleurus acutus. Lineage (NCBI taxonomy): Eukaryota > Metazoa > Chordata > Mammalia > Artiodactyla > Delphinidae > Leucopleurus > Leucopleurus acutus. The sequence continues at coordinate 8,500,852 of NC_139158.1, forward strand.
TTGTTTCCAGGCTGTTCAGACTTCCCAGCTTCTGGGCCCCCAAGCTGGGCACGCGCCTCGAAGGTGACAGGGATGGTGATCTCTGCCGACTGGGTGGCTGGCTTGGGCAACGGGGCCTCCACTGTGAGCGTGCCCTCGGGGGACAGGGAGGAGGAGACCTGGGTGGGGTCCACACCGGGGGGCAGCCTGGACACGCAGAAAGGGAGGAGAAGCATTACACACCTGTGTGTCCCTGCGCCCTGCTCCCGTCCCCCCAGCTCTGGAGCCAAGACTCACGTGTATTTTCGAGTGAAGCACCGGGAAATGTAGCCGTGCTCGTCCTGTCGCTCTTCGTGCTTGCCTGAGGAAGAGGGGAGTGGGGGGGGGGGGGCGGGTAGGAGGTCAGAGGAGGCAGGGAGGGGCGGCCTCTCCAGCTGGCGCACATCCAAACGCGTCCCACCTGGCGGCCAGGACTCAGGGCAGGCAAGACTGACTAAGGGATTTGTGTGCCCCAGGCCGTCCCGGGATCTCAGAAGCTTCTGGAAAGTTCGGTTCAGGGGCTTTGGGAGCGGTGAGGGGGGCCGCAGCGCCGGGCACGCGCACACGCCCCCTCCGCGGACACGGGCTAGGGGCGGAGACGGCGTGGGGCGGGCGGCGACGCCCTCTTCATACCAACCGCCGGCCGAGGTGGGTAGGCGCGCGGGTGGGGGCGGGGAGACCTAGTCCCTTGGGGGTGGGGCTGGGGCCGTGGGGGGGTCTCCGCTGGAAGGAGGCGTTTCTTCCCTTAGCGTAGACTTTTTAGGGCTAAAAGATCCATTAGGAGCTATCAGCACCCCCCAACTCCAGAGGAGTGTATACAGGCCAGGGGCAGGGCAAGGAGGCCCGCCCCGCGCCCCGGGGTTTTCCCCCGGGTCCTCGGCTAAGCTTTCACTTTCCAGCCCCCGCCCCGCCGCTCCCCGCCCCGCATTTCAACCCAGGTCCCTGACCAGGGCTCCTCCCCAGGACCGGCGAGAGGCCGGAGGCCAGCGCCCCAGTCCCCGGGGGGGCTCACCAGTGATCTCCACCACGCCGTCCTTGGTCTTGACCGTCAGCTCCTCGGGGGCGAAGTGGTTGACGTCCAAGGACACGCGCCAGCGGTCGGCAGTCTGCTGGATCTCCGAGAAGCCGCTGCTGAGCTGCCGGCTGAGCGCGCGGCTGTAGGCGGGACCCTCGATCGCGGCGGCGGACAGAGGGCGTACGTAGCCCGGCCATCCGCTGTGGCTCAGCCACTGCGACCACTCCTCGGGCAGCCGGGGCATCCCGAAGGCCTGGTCGAAGAGGCGGCTGTGGGCCGGGTACCAATCGCGGAAAGGGTCCCAGCTGGGGCCCCGCAGGAGCGAGAAGGGCACTCGGCGCTCGGTCATGCTGGCTGGTCTGGGCGCGTCTGGCTGAGGTTCGGAGTAGTGCGAGAAGTGTCGGGCGCCAGCCCCAGCAGCGCTTTTAAAGGGCCTCCAGCTGGGTATTTTTAGCAGGCGTGTTTCAGGTCGCTATTAATGGCAGTGACGGGCCGGAGCAGCCCCTCCCCCTGCATTCCCCCCACTGCATACCGGGGCGCGGGGCGGGGCGAGGAAGGCCCTACCCACATCTGGAACCTTCTCTTGCTTGAGTAGACAAATGACTGGAGCCCTGATGCTGGTGCAGTACTCACTGCCGGACGCTCGCAGGCCTGGGTGCTAAAGCGCTAGGCCGCGATCTGTGGACAGTCTAGGAGGATAAAGCCGAGAGAGAGGTCAGGCTGCTTGTCCGAGGCCACACAGCTAGGAATTGGCAGAGCCGGGATTTGGACCCCAGGGTGTCTGAAATAATGTCTTAAGAAGCAGTATGGTTAGGAGTGTGGGCTCGGGAGCCAGACCGCCTGAGTTCACATCCAGGTCCTGCCACTCCCTGGATGAACTTGTGCAAATGAGAGTCTTTGTGACTCAGTTTACCCATCAGGAAAATGGGGATGATGATGATGATGATGATGAAAATGCTTCCATCACTGGGTTGGTGTGAGGATTCAGCCACTTAATGCAAGTAAACGTTTTAGTCCAGGACCTGGTACATGATAATGAATTATTGTTATTATTAGCTCCTTGGAGTTGAAAGAGGGGGGAGGAAAGAGAGCGTGTATGTCTCCCTGTTGCAGAGGCTGTGGCGTGTGTAGGTTTGGTCGTTTTCCCCTTGACTTCCCAGTGGCGCAGACCCAGATCACGAACCCTGAGGCCCCGTGCTGAGGGGGGTCAGGAGAAAGGTTACTGTCAAAGCTCCCCATTATATCTATTTTTCTCGAGGAGCTCTGGACAGGGAACTTGAAATGCAGCAACCTTGAATCTCATAGGGGTTTTGCCACTGATTTTTTGTGTGATTTGGGCCAAGGCCCCTCCTTTTCCTCTTTGCAGATTATGATCTCAAAGCCCCTTTTGTTTAATATTCCCACAGCACAAAGGGAGAGGGGGCTCCAGGTAGTACAGCTCCTTCAAACTTGCTTGAAGCCTGAAGCCGGCCCCACCTCCTATCTGACCACCTATGGGATCCACGCCCTCGCTCCCACCTCTGGGAGAGGATGCTGCCCCTACGGTCCTGCCTTAATCCTAACGTTCCCTCTCTCTCCTGCCTTCATTGGCAGGACCCCAGTCCAGCCTTCCTTCTCCTGATTTCTGTCTTTTTATCCCTCCTTTTTAGATGGGGAAACTGAGGTTCAGAGAGAATAGGCGACTGGCCTACGGCCTCCTGTATGACACTAGCAGAGTAAGGCTCTTGCCTCTCTAGTGCTCAGGGCTCTTACCCTCATGGGGCTCCCACCTTGGAGTCCCTTACTTTCTCTGCTTCCGAGACCCACTCTGTTTGCTGCCCCTCTCCTGGGGCTGGGCTGAGGCTGTACTCCTGCCAGTTCCACGCAGGACTTGCCCTGCCCCGCCCAGGACACCTGAGGGGCTGAAAGCCAGACTCCAGTCCACTCACCTCATTGAGCTGGGGTAGGGCTTCCCTGGTGGCGCAGTGGTTAAGAATCCACCTGCCGATGCAGGGGACGTGGGTTTGATCCCTGGTCCTGGAAGATCCCACGTGCCGTGGAACAACTAAGCCCATGCGCTGCAACTACTGAGCCTGCGCTCTAGAGCCCGTGAGCCACAGCCACTGAGTCTGCGTGCTGCAACTACTGCAGACCGCGTGCCTAGAGCCCGTGTTCCGCAGCAAGAGAAGCCGCCGAGTGAGAAGCCCGCGCACCGCAAGGAAGAGTAGCCTCCACTCGCCTCAACTAGAGAAAGCCTGCGCACAGCAACAAAGACCTAACGCAGCCAAAAATAAATAAATTAATTAATTTAGAAAAATGAGCTGGGGTAGCAACAAGTCTCATGCCCTCTCTGAGCCTCAATTTCCTCTTCAGGAGAGCACTCCTAGATGTCTTTCTTTCTTACCCACCTGCTCCCCATCGGGAAAGAGCTGGGGTTGGGCCACAGATCTGAGGTCGCCTCTGGAAAGGCCTGTAAGCACCTGGGGCTCTCATGGGCCAAGGAGAGGAGGCAGACAGGGTGCCTGCCCTCTGCCCCGCCCCTTTTGCTGGATCACGTCAGGAGCCCAGTCTCCATGGGGAGCTACTCACTGCCCCCAAAGGGTCTCAGCTTCAGGAAGCCCCAGGCCTTCACGCCCTGGCACTCCCAACCCCACCTATCCCCAGCTCTTAAAGTCAGGGTGAGGTCAGGAGCCAGGGAGGGCCCTCATCCGTCCCTGCCTGCCCACCTTGGCCCAGACTGGAGCCCAGGTGCCCCACCCTAGCGGGAGCTGTCAAATATAATCATGGGTGCCTTCAAGTGTGGCCCAACCATGCTCTGGGTGGGGGCTGCCTGCCTGGCCGCCAGCACCTTGTAGACAGAAGAAGCTACCTTCAGAGCTCCCTTCATTTTGCCTGAAACCAAGGTGGGGAGGATCCATCCCTGTTGCCCCGGCTTGGGGAAGTTGTGCAACCCAGGGCTCCACCCCCAGCACCCAGCCCATGGAGGTGGAGGCAGCAGAACTGAGAATTCACATCCATCTTTTTTTTTTTTTTTTATCACGCCTGGGGGGGGGGCTCATGGGATCTTAGTTCCCCAACCAGGGATTGAACCCTGGGCCCTCTGCAGTGAAAGTACTGCCAAATCTGGCTCCCTCGGCACCGATGCTGGATAAAAATATGGAGACAGAGAATTGGAAGATAAGAAATAGAGAGGCTTTTTATTTTCTTTGCCAGGCAAAGGGAAGACAGTAGGCTAACGCCTCAAGAACTGTGCCTCCTTCTTGGGGAATCAGAGAAGATTTTATATGTGGGGCTCGCAGTCCGGGGTATATGGTAAGGATCAAAAGTAGTGGAGGTCTTGCATTTCTTTTCTTCTGCAAATTCATGGCCAAAGTTGGCATCAGGTAGCTCAGCAACCGGGTCTGATGTCCCTGAAGTTATGGGCCCATGACCTTCTTTCTGAAATGAAGAGTGCTACAGGGGAGTGTAGGGGGAGAAGAAATGCCAGGTGCCAAGGGTCATTTGTATGGAGTCAGAGAGTAATCAACTTTGTGAAGGACAAGTCTAGCTACAAGCGTTTGTTAGTAGTAACAGCTAAAGAATAACCAAGATTGCTTAACTCTTTCAGGCCTGTTTATGTTGTTTCCCCAGCCTGTTCATTGTTTCCTTATTTTCCAGTTTATCAGAAAAGTCTAATTTCTATTTTTGCTACAACAAAAGTGTGGAGTTCTAACCACTGGACTGCCAGGGAATTCCCCACATCCATCTTCAATGGGTCACTTCTCAAGGGACTCTCAGATCAGAGCTGCCAATCGTAAGGGAGGGGAACTGGGTAGCTCTGGGTGGTAGTAAGCGCGGGTAGGGGTGGAGGAGAAACTGGGTTTTGGAGTCAGACAAGGCTGGGTTTGAACCTGCTGCTGGCCTGGTGACCTCTCTGAGCTGGCACGTCCCCATCTGCAAGACGTAGCTAATAACACACCTATCTCTTTTTTTTTTTTAACACACCCATCTTGCAGGGCTGTGGTGAATCTGTAACACGGTAACTCCTGTGAAGCGTCTGGTGCTCAGAAGTGTTCATTGTTATTAAGGAAAGAGGGCCTTTAATTTTGGATATTGAGACTTAGATGAATGAGAATTACCTGGTTGTATGTGCTTTATAGCATGTTCAGGTATCTTATCAGAGTCCCATCCTGGAGATGAGAAAACTGAGAGTCACAACTGCCCCAAGGTCACAAAGCTGGTGAAGGATGGAGGGATTGGAACCCAGGCCTCCTGCCTCTCTATCCGGCAGGGGGGAGACTTCCCAGGCAGTCCAGGGAGGGCCGTGGGCTGTGGCTTGCAGGCCCAGGGTGAGGTGTGCAGCCCAGGGTTACCTGTGGAACGGGGAGGGTTGGGCTAGCCTCTCTGGGTTCACTTCCAGCCCTGACCAAGCACCCTTCCTCTAGGGTACTGAGCTCCCAGGGGTAGTTTTTCTGGGATTAAGAGGACAACTCCACCTGCAGGGATTTCCCAGAAGCCAAGGGGGTGGGGGACAGGGGGACACTGCAGGGATTCCTTAATCAGAGGGGCCCGTCCCCTACCCCTAGCCCCAGAGTCTGGGTTACTCTGCCGCAGCTCCGAGAACAGCCTCCCAGCTTCCTGGCCTGGCCCTGCGCCTGAGCACTTGGCCACACGAGCCACTCCCTTGGCAGGCTTTGGCAACTCCAGCTGCCGCAGCCCTTCCCTCCCTGGCCCAGCCTCAGAAAGTGCGAGAGTGTTCAGGCAGCTGCCCGAGCTCCCGGGAGAGGCCTGACAGCTGATGAGGCGCCAGCCGCTGGGCCTGCTGGGAACTAAGAATGTGGGCAGCCGTAACGAGGGTGCATGGGGGCGGGGGGGCTCTGGGTCTTTCTGGAAGTGTCTAGACACTGCCCCTCCGGGAGTCCATTTCCCAAAACCCATCTCCTAGGCCTTCGGCTTCTGGCTGGCCTTGGGGTCACCTTGCCTCCATCACTGCTGGAGGGGTGCCAAGGAGGGGCCGGGCGGGAGGGCTGGGGATCCATCCTCCTACCCCTCCCACCCTGCTGTCCAGTAGAAAGAATCTGTCCAGCTTGGGAGTCTGGGGACGCCTACGTCTCTAACTCTGTGACCTTGGCTAACAGCCGGCCTCCGTGACTCATTTTCTTCATCTGTACGATGAGACCATCGGACTGGATGTTCTCGAAGGCTCCGTCCAGCGCTGGCGAATCAACAGTTTCTCCTCCACTCTCTACTCTCCCCCATCCCCCACGACCCCCCATCCCCCCAGGGATGTGTATATGGTGAGTGGACGCAGAGGATGAGGGAGGGCGTGGGGATACGGCAACCCCTGCGGTGGCCGTGGAGGCGGGAGGCCCTGTGGCTGGAGCACCCTCCTGTGCTGGGTGTCCCGAGAGCCTTTCTCAGGTGGAGGGGGGCTTGGCAAAGGAAGGGTAGGCGCCTGGTGATAAGGCCGGTTTGCTGAGTATGCCCTCGGCTGAGAGAGGCGGAGGTGGGAGGGTCGGGGGAGTAGGCCAGGGGGCTTCCAAGAGCACCGAAGAGAGGCAGGGGAGGGGGGTAGTCAGCTGGGACGCCCAAATTGGGCATGTGCATTTGTGACTTGCTACCCTGGGTCTGGGGCTGTAGGAAACGGATTAAGAAAAGGGGGCGAATTTGCCAGGACCCAGGCAAGCCTTGTCCAGCCTCCTGGCTGCTGTGTGTGCAGGGAGGGGAAGGATGGAGGGGCCCCCGAGGCCCCAAGTGCAGAGAGAGAGGTGAGGAGAGGACGTCCTACACCCCAAATGCCACATCTTGCTAAGGTTCCCCCACCCCTGCCCCCGTCTCCCCCTCTTGTTACCCGACATAGAATTGGAATTTCCTGTTTTCCTGCCTGCCTTCCAGTGTTTTTCCGTTTTCCCAAGGTAAGAGCAGAAGAGTTCAGTCTGAACCCTCCGTCTGCGGGAGGGACAGGGGCCTGGTACCCTCCCTGTCCTTCTCAGCAGAACGGGCAGCAAGTAGCCAGGGAGGTGCTGAAGACAAGAGCTTCGGGCTTCCAGGCTGCCACGGATCCTCCCCCGGGGAGCTCTCCTCTCTGTCCAGGCCTGTTTTGTATCCCTTCTGGCGCGCCGCCAGCCAGCAGTTTTTTTTCCTCTCTCTCTGTCGCCCTCTAGGGTCTTCCTGCTGCCACCATGCCTTTGGTCTCCACCCTCCCCGACGGTTGCTGGAACCCCTCACGCCATAGTTGCCTCGTTCACTCCTTCACTCATTCAGCAAACATCTCAAGGGTGCCTGTTCGGGGAATGCAGAGATAAGAAGGCATGGCCTGGGCTCCAGAAGCTCACAGATTTAGGGAGAGAGAGACCCGCCAACAAATAACTGGATCAAGAGCTCGATACCCTAAAGGCAGGAACAGACCTAGGGCTGGAGAAATCCACAGGCGGGAGTGGCCACTGCAGCTGGGGATCGGGAAGGCTCCTAGAAGTAGGGGGCAGCTGAGCTGGGCCTGGAACCACGAGCTCTCAGGAACCTGTGGAGGTGGAGAGGGCATGCCTTGGGGCCGAGGGGGGCCCAGGGAGGAGGGTCCGCTGGAGTCAAGGACAGTGATGGGAGCGGAGGTTGGAGGGTGGCGGCGGGAGAGGATGGCAATTCCAGGTGGAGCCGTTCGCCGTTCGGAAGGCCTTCCAAGTGCTACGAGCTGGTGGACATGGTCACGGGATCCTTATGGTGGGGAGTTCTGTTTCCTTAATTCAATACTGTGTCCTCAGAGCCAGGAACTGGGCATGGCATATAGTAGGTGTTGAGTAAGCATGTATGGAAAGAGGGAGGGAATGGTCAGATTTGAATTGTGGATATGGTGGGATGGACTGGAGCGGGCCAGACCCAGGCAGGCCAGCTGGTGAGGAGGTGGGCCTAGGAGGGGTCGTGGTTAGAGGCCAGGAGCGGGGGTGGAGCAGAAAAGGAAGTGGCACTGCCTGGTCACCTGGTTGCAGCCTGGCTGTGGGGTGCAGATGAGGAAGGCGGTCCAGCTGGGCAGTGAGGGAATGGAAGGGGGAAGGGGAAGGGGCAGCTTTGGGCTTGTGTGAAACAGGCTGAACTTCCATGCCCACCTTGGGGTGTGTTTCATGCCCCCACCCCCTCCAAGAGGCGGCGTCTCCAGAGCAGGGCCAAGCCTGCTTTCCCTGGAGCCCCAACCCCTACCCAGCTGGTTTTTTTTTTTTTGGCCGTGCCACATGGCATGCAGGATCTTAGTTCCCCGACCAGGGATCGAACCCGTGCCACCTGCATCGGAAGCGTGAAGTCTTAACCACTGGACTGCCAGGGAACTCCCAGCCTGAGGCCTAGTTTTGCTGAACCTGTGTAAAGCATTAAAGAGATCACTGACGCTTCTTTGACCAGCTTCCTCAGATCAGAAACAGAGCCACCGGCCAAAGGCCTCCTCAGGTGCCCCTTCCAGTCTGAGGGAATAGAAAGTAGAGAGAGGTCATGTGCTGACACAGCCCTAGCCTTCAGAGCACGGCACCCCCGCTCTGCAGCCCAGAACAGACTAAGGACATCTCCTGTGTCGTGGCACGCGCAGCCCAGAGCCGTGGCCACGTCCACTGCCCTCTCAGTAGAGGCGGGTCAGGGTTCTTGACCTGTGGAGCCCTAAAGGATTGCAGAGTGCCTGTGAGGTCTGAAGTTGCCTGCAGATGGTGGGCGTGTGCACATTATTTCGAGGAAAGGGTTCCCAACTTCCATCAGATTCCCAAAGAGCAGCTGATTCAAAGCAAGGTTAACATCTACCACTAAAAGAAAAGGAGAAGGAAGATGAGGAGAGGAGGAAGAGGAGAGTGTGTGCATTTGTTTAGGTCTCTATAAAAGAAAGAAATCCAGGGCTTCCCTGGTGGCGCAGTGGTTGAGAGTCCGCCTGCCAATGCAGGGGACACGGGTTCGTGCCCCGGTCCGGGAAGATCCCACATGCTGCGGAGCGGCTGGGCCCGTGAGCCATGGCTGCTGAGCCTGCGTGCCCGGAGTCTGTGCTCCGCAATGGGAGAGGCCACAACAGTGAGAGGCCCGCGTACCGCAAAAAAAAAAAAAAGAAAGAAAGAAATACAGTGTGAATAGCTATTAAAAAGTAAAAACCACACCAAGCTCTCCCTTTCCAATCCCCATCCCAGCACCCATCCGGGGCTGGACACATGGTGTTTTCTTTTAAGTGGCCACTTATGACTCGCTCTTTGGCAGGCCCTGTGCCGGGCACTCTTAGGACAACATCCCCTTTCGGCTTCCTCACTGTCCCGCGTGGAGCCTGGATTCACAGTCGGCGTTGCTCTGCGCTGTGTTCCAGCGGTTCTGAACACTCCACCGCTATGGAGGGTCCTGCACGTGGGCCTGTCCTATCCCCTGTTCACTGCCGAAGCAAGGCCGGGTGTCTGGGCGTCGGGTGGAATGGGGGTATTCAAAGCCCACAGGGCCTCCCGGCTAGGGAGAAGGCCTTTCTGGGTCCCTGTTTTTCTCCCCACCAAGCTGCAGGCTCCACAGACTCACGCGTGGAGACACGAGGTGGACGTGCTGGGTCCTGGTCCCTTGGTGCCAAGCTCTTCTCCTGATCCCGAGGAGTCTGAGTCCCTCTCATTTCTCAGAGGCAAGGACCCCAGGACCCTCTGCCTTCCCCACACTCCCCAGGTACCCAAATCCACAGAGGCCTGGTCTCACCACCTGCCATCCGGGCACCAAGTGTTTTATTAGAGTCCAATTTTTATCCGCACCGCGGAGAAGGAGGGGGAAACAGAGAGGGGGAACCCGGACCAGACCCCAGACCCCTCCCCCCACCGGAGCCCAGGGCATCTGCCCTGTTGGGCCAAGGAAGACTTCGTGAGATCCCTGAGGGCCCCAGGAGGAGGGGGCTGGGAGCAGCAGTAGAGGGCTGGGGGCCGCTGCTTCCCCGTCCATGCCCCAGGCCAAGGCCCTCCGTCTAGATTCTACCCTTTCTTCGAAGGGGTGTAGCGCCCCTCTCTGGAAGAGGAGGAGGAAGTGCTCCCTTTGGCTCCCTGCTCCCTTGGGCAGCCCCAAAGGGCACGTCACCCTAGGCCTGCTGCCATCCGGCCCAGGTCCCAGCCACTGGGCACACCGGGGCTCCCCGAGGCCGCTCAGTCGGCCGACTGCATTGCTCTTCCCCTCACAGGCTCCTCCTCCGTCTACCGCTTCTCCCTTCCACCTCCTGACCCGAACCCCTTTTGATCTCAGGGTCAGATGCAGCTGTGGTCTGTATATCCCACCTCTCATCATGCAGAAGGCCTGGCTGGTGTGGCCTCGGCCCAGGGCACGGGGCGAGGGCTGGAGGGGAGAGCCTGGGCTGGAGAGGTGCGACCAAGGGTGAGCTCCCTGGACCCTCAGGCTGGGGCTTAGGGGCCCATCCAGTCTGGGCACTCCTGGGCCGGGGGAGGCATCTGGGGAGGCTCTGGGGCCAGCCTCCAGCCCTCAGCCAGGGTCCTCCTGCAGCCGGCTCGAAGGAAGTGGTTCCTCAGCCTGGATGGTGGTGCACCAAAGTCAGGCCATTCTTCCTCCTGTCTAACTTAGCTCCGGCTTGCTGTCCCCTCTCCGTGTCCGCCCAGGGGTAGAGAGGAGCTGAGGGTCCTATGGAGTGGCAGGGGAGGCTCCCAGGTCTGGCACCGTCAAAGGTGTCCCTGGGTCCACTGAGCTGAGGTCCCCAGCCTGGCGAGCTGGCCTCAAGCAGGAAGCGGGGCAGGGTGGCCCCTGTGTTCGAAACGGCTCTTGTTCCCTGGCCGTGGTGGGCGAGCGGGAGGTGAGGGCGGGGGCCCCCTAGAAGCAGCAGAATCCAGATCCTCTTTGTCTTCAGGGCCCCCGCCCTCAAGGTCTTCCCTGGACCCGGGACCTCCTTGTAGCAGTGGGGTGCAGGCCCCCTGCAGCTCCTGGGTCCTGACCCCTTGCCTCTCCCTGTGCCAGGGGGCACGAAACTGGGTCTGCTGGGCTCAGAAGCCCCCGCTCTCTGAGCTGCTCCGGCTGTGGTAGCTGGGACTGGGGGTCCTGGAAGGGCTGCGAGTGCGGCTGCGGGTCCGACTGCGGCTGCTGTAGCTTCCATGGCTGTGGCCAGGGCTGGGGCTCCGGCTTGAGTAGTCGCTGCTCAGGCAGCTGGAGGAGGACGAGGGACTGGGCCGGTAGTAGGGGATGGGACGCTTTCGGGCACTGCCGGGAGGGAAGAGCTGATTACAGGCCAGCCAAGGCCCTGATCTGTGCCAGTCCTGGGCCCTCACTCAGGCCCTGAGCCCCTCCCCAGCAGTGGCCAGGGCTTCCCTGCCTCAGTTTCCCCTGAGCCTTGACCTTGGAATTCTCCCCACCTCCACCCCTGCCCCAGCAAGACTGGACATGCAGTGGTCCAATTTCATGTTGATCACTTTGTTTTTCCTCACTTGTCTGCAGGGAAAGGGGACCAAGTCTCTGCTTGACTGGAGTAGGTGCTCAATAAAAATCTGTTGAATAAATGCAACTTATAAGCCAAGCTAGGCAGTGGCTTCTGTGCACGGCAGGGTTTATGAATATGGCCCATTCCTCCTTCTTTGTTCCCCACAGGACGGAGGATATTGGTTCTCAGGTCACTCAGAGGGCACCAAAGGAGCCCCCTGGCCACTGCTGCCCATGCCCAAGGCCCTGGCCCAGGCCTGCCGGCCCCCACTCCTTACTCAGCTACCTCCCGCTGGCCCAGAGTTAGTTTGAAGCCAGGAGACTGTGACCCAGAGAAAAGAAAACAGAGTTAAGGGGGCGACAATGCCCCATTGCGTGGGGTTAATTCTGAGGAAGAAAACAGGTGTCTGTTAGTGGGAGGAGGAGGCAGCCTGGGAGGGGCTGAAGGGGGTGCCAGGTGGAAGGTGTGGAGGCTGTCTTAGGACCCCCTGCTTATGGGGGTATCTGGCGGGGGGGGGGGGTGTCCCAAGCCTGGCAGCCTGGCCTCTAGCTCTGATGTGAGAACTGAGGCCCGGAGAGGCACGCTGATCTCCCATGGCTGCCCAGCAAGGCCAGGGCAGAGCTGGGCTCAGAATTTTGCCTGTGGCCCTCTACCCCATGTCGGGGATCTAGGGCTGCAGGGTGATTTCCACAAATGCAGACCATCATCTCACCTGGAGACCCAGGCCCAGACCCTCCAGTCCCGGCAGACTGTGTGGGCAAAGTGGGAGGGACCGATTCCCCTCACAGCTGCCCCAGAGACCAGACTGCCGGTGCCCCCTCCTCCAAATTCCCCAGGGGACTGGGAAGTGAGCAGAGAGCTTAGTGAGAAAGGGAGAGGCAGACAGACAGCCGAACAGAGCCAGTCAGCTCACATGGGCATCTCCCCTGCAGCCTGTGGAGAGGGGGTCCACCCGGCCCCCAGGCTGGCCACAGGCCACTCAGCAGGCTGGACCTTGAGATGAAGGAGAAAAGGACACATCATTGCCAGGAGATGAATGTGGGGAGGGAAGGAGGAGGGAGGGGCTCCAAGAGGGATGGCTGGAATCTTCCAGAGCTGAACTGCTTGCCTGCTGCTGTACCCAGACCCCAGAACCGAGCCCCTCCCCTCCATGGCCCTCAGGACGCTTCCCTTCTGGAGGCCTCCCTCCCCGCAGTGAGCCTGCACCTCTGCCTCTCGGGTCCCAACCCCTCCCCAGCACCTCAGTCCTAGCCTGAGCGCCCTCTTCCCTCTCCCAACCCTCACCTTCTCTCCTTCGGCGCCCTCCCCTCCCCGCACCAGGTGCGGTTGGTCGAGGACCCCCAAGGTCCCCGTGGCCCGGCCCCGGCCCCTCCGTACCTGGTGATGCGCCGCGGCTCCATGAAGCTGGGTGAGTCCCGGCGCCGCTTGCGGATGGGCGAGTAGCTGCGGGAGCGGCGCCGGGCGCGGGCGGCCTCGGCCTCGGCGTGCCTCGCGCGGCCCTCGCCGTCCTTGTCCCTGCGGGGCCCGGCCCGAGATGAGCGACGCGGCCCGGCAGCCCCGGCCGGTCCCGCCGCCACCCCTGGGCCCGCACTTACCGGCCCACGGTTTTCTTGGGCGACGGCGAGCGGCTGGGGCTGCGGGTCCTCTTCTCCGCGGAGCGCGAGCGGGATTTGGAGGGCGAGCGGCTGGAGCTCCACGAGCGAGGGTGCGGGCCCGGGCTGCGCGACGAGCTCTTCCCCTCCGGGCCGCCGTGCCTGCCGTGCGCACCCGGGGACGGGGAGGTGCTGGCGGGCCGGGCGCGCGGGGGCCGCTCCTTGGCCCTGGAGGAGGGGCACGGCGACAGGGGGGGCTCAGCTGGGAGACAGTGGGCCCCGGGCAGGGGAGGTGCGGGCGGAGGGGGGCCCGGTGACAGGGAAGGGGGCTCACTTAGGGAGAGAGTGAGTGGAAGCCCTTGGGGGGAAAGGACTCAGGAGGGGAAGGGGTTCTATGGGGTTAGTGCGGACGAAGCGGTTGTTGTGTTGGCGGTCGGGGAGAGGTTCCCGGAGGAGAGAAGGGGGCTCTGGTGGGGGGAGACGAATCAGTGAGGAAGAAGCTGTTCCGTGCTGTCGAGAAAGAGTGATCATGGGGGTGGGGGGCGAGTACGGGAGGAGGGTGCTCTGTTGTGGGAGGAGGATCTGGATCTTAGCGCGGGGGCGGCTGGACAGGTCCGCTGCGGGGAGAGGGGTCAGTGGTGGGGCGCTCAGTGCGCGGGGAGGGGGTATGACCGGGGAGGGGAGAGGGCTCGGTGGGGCGAGGGGGCGGGGAGGGGAGCCCGGTGCGGGTCCCAGGGGCCGAGCCCGCTCACCGTTTCCCGTGCCCGCCGTGACCTCGCTCGGAGCCGGGCTCGGGCCCGGGGCCGGGGGCGTCGCCGCCCGAGTCGCTGCTGGAGCGGGCCCTGCTGAGCGAGCGCGACGAGCCCCGGGGCGGCGCGGGCCGGGAGCGCCGGCGGCCCCTGCGGCGGGGCGCTGACGCCGAGGACCGGGAGCGCCGCCGCCTCCGCCTCCGCCGCCGCCTCCGCCGCCGCCGCCGCCTGGCCGCCCCGCCGGCCGCGCGGCCTCCTCTGCCCTGCGACGACGGCGCCGAGCGCGGGCTCGGGCTCTCCTTCCCCCGCGCGGGCGGCGTGGCTACGCCGGCCTCCGCCTGGTCGCGGGCCCTGGGCGAGGGCGAGCTGGGCTTCTGACGGGGAGAGAGGCAGAGAGGGCACGTAGGGGGTGGAGAGGGGACGGAGAGGGCGACAGAAGCGGGCAGAGACGGAGAGACAGAGGAGACGGAGAATCCAGAGGGGGAGAGGCAGAGGCAGAGCCGAGAGGAAAGAGACGGGGAGAGGTTAGAGAAGCAGAGAGACAGAGCGGAGACAGGAAAGGAGGAGAGACAGAGAGAGAGGACAGATCCAGAGAAGGAGCAAGAGGCCGAGGGGGAGAGAGCGGGCGGGCGGGGTGGGGGGAGAGAAGGAGAGGGGGCTTTCACCGGGCCCAGGCCGGGGGCTGCCAGTCCCGGAGCATCGCACACACGGTTCCCCGCGCCTGCCCTGCCTCTGCCTCTCCTGAGTGTCCACCTTCTGGCCTCAACAGTGCAGCTCATGCAAGGTTCTCGGCATGCAAAACACAAGAGGGACGGAGCGGTGGGGGTGGGGGTGGGCTGTCAGGGAGGGGGAATCCAGGACGGGCACGGGGGCTGGCATTGCCCCCCCCTCGACGGGACGGAGGATCCCGGCAGAGAGAAGAGAGAGGGCGGGCACCGGGAGGCCGGGCCAGGGCCAGCCCACCAGGCCAGGCCGCCCAGCGCTTGGGGGGTGGGTGAGGGGATGGAGGGGGCACACGGCACACAGATGGGGGTGGGGGCGAGGCGGGACAACTGAACTCAAAACTGAACCGAAGAAAGGGAGGAAAAACGAAATAAAAAACAAAATCCACAAATGTCATTAGATACCGAAATCAAAAACAATGTCTGAACTCCTGGGGAACTGACATTTTTCTGTTAACATTTTTTCTTTCTTTGTTTTCCGGCCCTGCAGAGATCTGTGGAGCTGTCAGTAGCACCCGACTGTCTTTCTGTTTCTCTCTTTTCTTTTTCTTTCTTTTTCTTTTTTTTTTTCTTTTAAGTTCTGATTGTTTAAGTCCCTCTTGGTTAACGTCCACTTACCAATAAAGGGGCACTTCCTCCTTTAGTAGGTAAGGTGTGTAAGAGAAGGGAAAAGCGTGGTAGCGTAAGTTCATCATTAGATTCACAAAAATGCAAGAGACATAGAGAGAGAGAGAGAAAAACGCAACCACCCCATTCTAGGCCAAGAGGAGGCCGTGCCGCCTCTGGAGGAAGGGTTAGCAGCGCCCGGCTCCTCGGGCCTGAGCAGGTACCTCTTGGGTGACCACTGGATAGAGATGTCGAATGTTTTTCCAAAAGTGGAGTCAGGACACAAGCATCGGGCTACAGAAAACCAGAAAGGGCACCTGGTACCATCAAAAGGGCCCTGGCTGGGAAGCAGGGGTCTGAGAGCCTGCCACAATCTCACTGAGTGACCCTGGCCAAGTCACTTCCCTAGTCTGGGCCTTAGTTTCCCCATCCACAAAATGAGACGGTCAGGCTTTGCTTCAGGATGTCCCTTCCAGAGCAAATATTCCAGGATTCCCTGACCACCCTCTCCATCCCCCACCCTCCACAGAACTGACCCTTCCTCCTGTCCTTAGGCTTCCATCCAGTAACAGTTGATTGCACTTGTCTGTCTGTAAGTCTGTCCCCCATCCCTCCCCAGCCCCCAATCACCAGCACCAACTTGACTTGGAGCACCTCCAGGGCCAATGTGGTGTTGGGTTCAGCTTTGTAACCTCAGTTTTTATCACAGAACTTGGCATCTAGTAGGGCCTCAGTGCGGTCTGCTGAGGAAGAAATGCCCTCGCAAGGGCCAGGGCCAAACCAGGGAGTCCTAGGAAAGGGGCAGGGTCCGGGTCAAGCTCTTTTGGAGGAGACAGCAAAACCAGCTGCCACGCCTCAGGGCACCTTGCTGCCAGGGACAGGAAGGAGTGTGGCTTCCTTGGCATGGCCCTGGGTGCCTCCTGGAGGGGGTGGGGGGGTGGCGTTAAGACCTCTCTGTGCTAAGCCTGAATCCCTAGACGAAGAAGTCAGCTCCCTCTGGGGCAGGGCACAGCTAGCTCGTGATTGGTGGCCGCAGCAGCCAACAGCAGGGAGAGCAGCTGTCCAGAGCCAAATGGGCCATGAAGACCTGGGAAAGCCCTCTGTTGAGGGCAGGGGCAGACATAGGCAGGCAGAATGGATATCACTGGGTACCAAGGTGTCCCTTGAGCACTCTGACCTTCCTGATCACCAGCTCACCTCTGCTAGGAGAGACGGACGCTGGGCTGTTCCGCCACGGCCCCTCTGAAATGGCAGTCCATTCTCAGTAGACCAGGAGACACTTGTCTTCCCTAACGCATAACCCCCTCCACCCCAGCAGGTGGCCAGTGCCTCACAGCACCCAAGCCCCCAGAACTAGGTTCTGTCATCCAGCATCCTTTTCCCTCCAGAGGAGGCAAATGAGAAAGAAACCTCCAGGATCCTAAGCACTGAGACCCAAGCCCCCGGGCCAGACGCCCTGTGCTGAGCCGGATGCTTCCTGCCTAGCATGTCTTGAAGTCCAAGCTCTTCCCTACTTCCCTCTCATCTCCTTCAAGCCAAATGGCTGTTAGAGCCCCAGATGATAGTAATTGGCAAAGTGGAACACCCTGGGATTAGCTCTGATATGAGTTTGCTATGAAACCTTAAGGAAGTGACCAACTCTGGGAACCTCAGTTTCCCCATTGGTAAAGTGGGGGATAGCTGGGTCTCCGCTAGGTGGGCCTGTATAGGGGCTGAGAGGTTCTTTTCAGAGGACAACTCTTACTCATGGTCCCCTTACAGATGAACAGGGTCAGAGCAGGGCAGGAAGGCCTGGGGCCCCATGGGTATCTCCCAAGTGCCAGGATGGAGGAGGGTGGGAGGAAGGCTATGTTGGGTAGGGTGGCAGATAGCACCTCCCTGGGGAGACGTCTAGAGCCAATCTCACCCTTATCCACCCATCCCTCCAGAAGCCCTGGAGAAAGAGTCGCCGTGATCCTGCCAGAGGGTGAGCCTCTTCCCCAACTTGGGTCTCATTCTTCCCAGGAATTGAGGGACATCCAAGTCCAGACGCCATGGAACTTCATGGACGGACAGGACTGTGGCGGCCAGGGACCTCCAAACATCCCCAGAAGCCTGCTCTCTGTGACTCTTGTCCTTCTTGCCTCTTTCCCCTGGCTAATGCCTATCGCCCCCCAACCCTAGCAAGAGGTCACCACCTCCAGGAAGCCTCTCCTGATCCTCACCCTGAGTCGGGTGCTCTCCTCTATGATCCCACAGACCCTTGTTCCTTCCCTTAGTATGGACTCTGCCAGGCTGTGCCAGGGCTGGGGCTACCGTGGCCAGCGGGAGCTCCCCATCCACGGTTCAGCTCTTCCCTCTCATCGTTCTGAGTGATCTTCATCAGTCCTCCAGCCTGACAGGTGGGGGCTGTGAACCCAGGCCTGCCTGCTTCTCCCCTGGCATGGACACCAAGATGGGGCCTGGTACGGAGGAGTGCCAGCATGTGCTGGCCTAGCGTGTGCATGTATGAATGAATGAGTGAGTGCGTGAATGAAGGACCTCGCCTGCCTCTGAGCCCTGCTCCCAGGAGCCCCTCTGCTCCTTGGTACCACCTGCTACCTGACATCTTTTGCTTATGTAAGACATTTTTGAGGGGAAAGGTAAGAGTAGCAAGGGACAGGGTGCTTGCCCAGTCCTGGTGTCCTTAAGGACAAGAACAAGTGAGCATCTGGAACGGCTACCCGCTCTAACTCAGCACCTGAAAATCCTATTTCGGGGGCCCTGGTCACATCAGGTACTCCTCGAAGACAAGGCCTCCACTCCCGCATCAGGCTGGGACGGAGTCTCCTCCGTCAGACCAGCGGCACTTTCTCCCTCCCTGAACGATGTCCTTGTCTGCCCTCCAGCACCACCCAGGGATGAGGGATGCTCTGGTGGGTGAGCTCCCTGGGACCTGCCCCTGGGGCCAGCATGGGGGGAGGAGAGGATGAATAGCCAGCCTTTTTCTTTTCAAAGCTGAGGATGGAGGCCCACTGAGGCCTCACGAGGGTTGGGGTGTCAAACTTCTGCAGCGGCTCCCAGGTGGGACAGGGAACAGTTTAAAGGGCAAGGACGGGGAGATGGGGCCCCTGAGGACCTACTCCTCATGTATACCCTCAGTGTGGCTGGATGAGCACTGGGCTGGGAGTCACAAGTGTCAGGATCCAGGCCTGGTTCTCCATCAACATCCTGAGGGCCCCTGGCCCCTACTGACTGTCCCTTCCGGATCATCTGCACTGAGGGACCACATTTAGCCCACATTTGGAAGATGGAAGGATGCTGGGGGACTGAGGGAGCCCCTGACTGGGTTGGGTTGTGGTCCAGGCAGGCGGGTGGGAGAGCTGAGCATCCCCCCCATCTCTCAAGTTGCCCCCACAGAGACTTCGCTAAGTAGGTCATCTACATCCGGTACCTGTTCCTGGCCAGCTCACATCACCCCTGAAGTTCAACTACCATTACGCCCAAAAGATGGAGCGGTGAGGTTCAGTCCTGGTGCCAGCTGCTGCGCCTGCCACCAGGGCAGGACCGTGGGAGCCCAGCAGGCCCTGGAGGGGGTGACAGAGCTCTTTCCTCAGGCCTGACCTCAGCCAGAACTTCTTCCAAGATCTGGAGGCCAAGAGGCCCAGCACAGGCCCTTTCACCATCACTTATTGCCCAAGGTGGCCCAGGGGACTGGCAGGCGTGAGGGTGAGGGGCTTAGCGGCTACTCCAGACAATAGAAATCAAACTGGCTTCACCGCAGCATACAGCTCAGGAAGGGAACACAAACTCGGAATGCTAAACCACACAGAAATGCATTCGGACAACAAAATGAGAAAGAGAGGGCGTGAGGGAGGCTTGGGGGATGGGGGCGGGGATGGAGAGGAAGAAGAAGGAGAAGGGGAAGGTGGGAAAGGGGGGAAAGAATGAACCAGAAAAGTTGTCAGGAAAAGTCAAGAAAACTAAACGACAAACCAGGAAACACAGCTTTGTAGCTCATTTGGAGAAAATGCAAGTTACAAATGAGTAGTCATTAAAATAAAGAAAGAAAAAGGGAGGGGGAGAAAACCAACCAGAGCGAGATTGAGAGATTGAGAGAGAAAGAAAATCACATTCAAACCAAGCAGAGTGGCGGGGCTTATCTGGAGATGGGAGCGGCGCACAGCGGAGCCGGGATACCTACCTTCTCAGTGGTCAGGGACGGGAATGCAATAATAAAAAAGAAAAGAAGGTCTCCGCATTGGGAATGCAGAATCGGGGTAAGACAGTGTCTCTAAGCTGCGCTCCCCCTCTGAATCAGCACGGGGCAGCCATACAGCTTTCGGTCTAGTCCCCGGAATGGGAGGGGGCTCCTGCCCAGCCATTTCTGTTTGCTTCTTTTTTTTTTTTTTTTAAACCCACAGGCTCCAAGAGCCAACCTTTCCTTAACCTTCAAACAACAGAAAACCTCCAGAGGGCATGCAGGAAGCAGCTGATGGAAACAGAACCACAGCATGGGTGAAGGAGGGGCTGGCAGCAGGGGGCGAGAGGCCCAAGTCAGGGGAGAGAGATGGCCAGGAAGAGACAGAGAGACACGGGGAGAGAGACACACAGACAGCAGAGAAACAAAGAAACAGAGGCAGAAGGAAACAAAGAGAGAGGCAGGAAGACAGAGGGGAAGGTGGACCCAGACAGAAGAGAGAAAAGCTGTTTAAACAAGGGCTATCAGACTGGACAGATGGGGTGAAAGGGAATCATGCATTTAAAAGGGAAGGCAACCACAGATCGAATTTGGAGGATTGGCTCAGCCTCAAGTCAACTCCCCGCCGCCCCCCCCACCCCGGCTTCAGCATCATTTTAGCAAAATGTATCCTTCCTGTCTTCTGGCTTCATCCTGGAAGAAATGCCAAGATGCCCCTTCCTATCCTGACAGCCCCACCGCAGCCGTGGTCACTGCTCTTTCCTGGGGGTCGGGAGTGGGGAGGCTGGGATGAGGCAGGTCAGGGAGAGTCACGGGCACCTCTTCTTGGGGTCATTCTAGGCTCCCCATTAAGTGATGAGATTTGAGCCCAAGGCAGCCACCAGAGACAGCCCGGGGGCCTCGCTCGGGAACCTCCTCCGCCATCCTCACCAAACAATGAGGATTCCTTCAACACTTGAGATGCCAGGGGCAGGCGCGGCCAAGCAGGTGCAAACCCTGCACAGCCTTTCTGGCCTATGTGCTGGGAGGGCCAAGCTAGCACCAGTCTGTGTTCTTGGGGGTGGGGGGAGGCAGGTGAGACCAGATGGAAGGACTTGTCCCGTGAGGTCATCTTACTCTTCCGTCCCACGTTGTGTGACTTTGAGCCACTCCCTTTCCTCTCTGTGCCTCACTATTTATTTCCCTATGTAGTGTGTGAACTGTGAGGGTGCAGGGCTCCCTGGGTCTCTGAGGCAGCAATTGCGTAGAATCGGGAGAGTTGGGAGCATGCCCTTGACATCTGGCGGGGTCCTCAGGGGGAACCTAGGAGCTGAGACAACCAGCAGCCACCTCCCGCGTCCTCCTCCCCTTGCTCAGGGCTCCTGGAGTGTGTTTTCTATTGACAACTCTCCCACATCTTGGGATCTACCTCTAAAAAGCTGTGTGACCTTGAGCTTGTCACTTGACCTCTCTGAGCCACAGACAGCAGTAAGCAGCAGAACCCAGAAATCCCTTTGGGGCTCAGCCCTGGCCTGGGATGGGACATCTAAGAGATGTGTTGGGAGCTAGCACCCTGCTGGCCTCAGTCTCAAGCCCAGGATGGACTTCTTCTCTTGCCCGGGAATATCTGGCTTTGAAGCCCTCACCTGAGTTAAACTCTATCAGGTGCCTTCAGCTCCCTCCTCTGGGGCCTCCCAAGGATCTGAGGCCTGGCAGGAAGGGCCTGAGCAGCCATCTTATTCTAGATGGAACTGAGGAAGCTCAGGGCTCTGGGAAGCAACCTGGGTGACCTGGGACAAGTCTCTCCCCTTCCCTGGGTCTCCCAGCTTCTCTCCAAGGTTCCTTATAGACTGAGACACAGAAGCACCATCTGCACCACTTTTGTTAATTTAAAAGCTGAAGCAGTCCCAGCTCATGCCCCGGTGTTGAGGAGAGGGCTGGCTGCTGCCGAAGACTTGGCAGGAGCTATGGGTGTGGGAGTCGTGTTTTTAAAGTTATCTTCCCTTTTAAATTCTGATTACAAAGGAAAAAAAATAGAGAGAGACATGTATATGACTAATGTTCACTTGAGATTCAAAAACCATCTCTGCATTAGGAGGAGAAGTTCCCACAGTAACACGCACAAAAGCAAAATTCTAGAACAACATAGAAGATAGAAAAAACAAAAAACAGAGATACTTTGCATTTCTGTACGTTACAAAAGGGAAAAAAGAAAGAAAAGAAAAGAAAAGAAAGGAAAAAAAAGGGAAATACAAACAGAAACAAAATAACAGGAAAAGTTACATAGACTTCCCCACCCTCTTCCCTTCCGGCTAAACAAGAAATGGAATCACAATATTACCACGTTTCAAATGGGAGGCTAAAAAAAAACAAACAAAAACATAGACGGGGTTAAAAACGGTGAGCTTTTTCTCTTCCCATTTGTTTCTCTCTCTCTTTTTCTTTTTTTAATGGTAGCGTCCAAGAATACCACCCCACCCTCCAGTACTTTTTCCCAAAGACATTTTTGGTTAATGGCCAAGTCTGTGACCCCAGCCCCTATCTCACCTCCCTGGAACGAGAACTAGTCTCATGTTGCTCCTCAGAAAGGATCTGCAGGCCAAGAGGGGATCAGGTGAGGGTGAGAGGCCTGGGATGTTCTGAAGTCCCAGATCTCTTAGGGCCCAAAGGGTAGGGAGAGGATTTGGGGAGCATGTTTTGTGAGAAGAGTAACAAAGTGCTGTCTTCTAGAAACCTCCCAGGGCGATGCCAAATTTGGTCCCATTTTTTGGGAGGGAGACAAGGTGGCTGCCGAGGCTTCCTCCCTGAGGCCAGAAGCTAGGCCGCCTTCCCTGGCTGCTCTCTCCTGCGGGACGGCCCTGATCGAGAGAACCTGCATTTCTGTGCCTCTCAGAGGATGTGAAGTTCCCACGAGAAGGTGTTTGGGGTGCTGTGCTCTTCCGGCCCTGTGCCCATGGGGTTGGGGTCGGGGGCGATGTCTTCTAGGTTTGCCCAGATTGGGCATCATCTCTGTGGCGTGTGGCACCAGTCCCTGTCCGGGCCGTCCTCAGCTACCTCTGTGAGCCCTCTCCCACTCCTAAGACAGGTCCAGGGATATGGGAGGGATCCTCCCCATGTGGCCCAACGAGGTCCCTTGGAGCTCAGGTGCCTGGCACCCTGTCCAGGTGGGGCAGTCTCAAGACAGGTAATGTCGTTAAACAAAAATTGATCTTGAGACTCAGAGCTTTTTGTCAGCTGCCCTTGACTTTCCTCCCTGAGGCCTTGAGAGTAAGGGTGTTTGAGAAAAGAAAGGGAGTGAAAGGAAACAGCCAGAAATCAAAATGAAACTGACCAACACGTACATGTTTGCTGCTGAGACCTGAGGTCTGGGGAGGGGCAGACTCCCCCCTTCCTGCTGAGGCTCCTGGGGCAGCCTGGAGATCTGGGGGGGGAACCTGCAGGCCTGCTCACCCCCATTCCCCTGTGCCCATCCAGTGCCCCTGCCAGCACTGCAGTCCCCTCTCCCTGAGGGGACTCTCCCCTAGACTCTAAGACTGACAAAAGGGGATGTGGGCCTCCCCCCGACCCCCCACCCCCGACCTCCAGGACCTGGGAAAGCCTCCCACCCTGGCCCAGCTCATCTACCTGGGAAAGGCTCCGCCAGCTCCTAAGGTCACCACACCTGCCTGTGGGTCTCCAGGAGTTTATTCGCCTCCTGGGGGGTGGGGGTGTGTGGGGACAGTATCTCTGAGGGAGCAGTGAGTACGCTGGGAGATGCCTTAGGAAGGATGGGCCATGGGAAGTGGAGCCCACAGGTTTGAGACACCTGTGCAAGTGTGGGCAGTGCCCGGGAAGGGACAGACTTTAGAAATGCAGCTCTGTGGCAGCAAGGGGACCGAGATGGGGGAGGGATCTGGGGGAGGGGTTATGAGGGTTTTGAGGGAGGGCGGGCTTTCCATGGGGGTAAAGGACTTTGTGGGGAGAGGGAGGCTCAGGGCCCAAGTGATGCCCCAGGGAGGTCCTGACTCTTGAATCCTGTTCCCGATTGCGACTCCTACCAATGTCCATGCTCCCTCCCACCCCAATATGCCTGGCGGAAGGGAGGCAGGAGGCCTTGTTTCCTTTCCAGCTCTTTACCCAACAGGCTGAGCGCCCCTGTGGTCAACCTTCTCTGGCCTTCAGTTTGCCAAGGTCAAGGGTGCAGGAGCCCCTCACCCTGACACCAGCATTCCTGGCCGCTCGGGTGCGGGGAGGGGCGCCTGGGAGGGGGGAGCGGCCGGCCCCGCCCCCGTGACGCACTCACTGGCCCCTGCCCCGCGGCGACCCGGCCCGACCCAGCTCCGCCCCGACCCAGCTCGGCGCAGCCCGCGCGGCGCGGGAACCCTCTGCAAAGCCAAGCGTACGTACATCGAGCGAGCTGTGCGCCGAGCCGGGGCGGCCCCCGTGAGCTCCGCTCCGCTGCCTGCTGCCGCCGTTCTGCTGGGGTGACCCCCATCCGCTGCCGCCGGACGGGGAAGGAGACCGGCTCCCGCTGGACCGCTGGCTGCCCGTCTTCTGCCCGTCGTCTCGGTGCTTGGGACTCAGCCTACACGGGGGGAGCCGGCTTGGGACGCCCCGTGTGCAAGCGGCCGGTGCCAGGCTCGAAAGGTAGCCCTACCCCCACCCCCGTCCCCCCACTGCGCCGGGAAACCCTGGCATGGAGAGAGCAAGGCCCCAGCCCTCACACTGCCTCGGTTTCCATTCAGGGTCTGGGGCGCCCTTGGGCATGGGCAGCAGCTCAGCCCTGGTAAATTTCTACCCGCTGCTGAGCTGCTGTCTGTCAGCCCTGCTCCCCAGCCCTGGGGATGGGGCAGTGTTTAAACTGCAGGTCCCCTCCCTCCAGCGGAAAGGGTGCTCAACCACACCTGAGCGTGCCCAGTGGCCCGGGGCCTACCTGCTAGGTGATCTGGAATCACTGTAATGGGAGGACAGGGAGGGACTGTGGGAGCTGCCGCTACTGTGGCGATGCGACCTCCGGCCTGGGGACTCTGCATGTGGCCTGGGAGAGAAATCAGGCTGTACTCAAGTTCTGCCCCACCTCCCCAGGGGGGATCCCTGTGAAGCCCTGATGGAAGCCTCTGCTGACCTCCCTGCCTGCCGCTGCTGCCCCCATAGTCTCCCCCCAAGCCCCCCAAAATAGTCTCTTACGAAAATAGCCTCATACAAAAATAACACAAACCCTGTCCATGCTGGGCACAGAGTTAGTCCATGTGGTCATTTGTCAGAATTAGGAAAAAGGCATCCTTTTCTGTAGACAGTCCCAGCCCCCCAAGACCCCACTCGCCCCTCAGTTGGTGTTCTTGTGACTGGGGTGCAGGGGAGTCACAAGGACTGAACTTGAAAGGACCCTGGCCTGGGAGGCCACAGGTCTGGGTTCCAGCTCTGCCACCGACTCATGGGGGCTCTTGGCTTCCTCTCTGGGTCTGAATTTTTCCTTCTGGGCAGCGGGGACATGAGCTATCTTTGAGGACCTGATTCTGTGATTCTAGAAGGCCAGGTTTTCTGGTTGCGGGGGTGGGGGGTGGGGGAGAAGGGGAGCGGGCTGAGGGGCTGGAGACAGGTGGAGGGTACTCACCTCTTCCTTTCTTTGTTCTTTTCTTTTCTTTTGCTCTTGGGGCTTCGAGATCTACAGAAAGCAGAGGCTACTGTGACAGCACAGCCTGAGCCCTGAGCTGGCCGGGGGAGGGCGGGGCCTTCGAGCTCCGGAGCTGGCTGTGTCCAGGTGTGGATCTGAGATGTGTTCCTCTCTTGTACCTGAGACTCCCTGGCTGGCGTGGGCTTGCCCACCCCACCCCACTGCTTTTGCCCCTTTTACTCTGCCAGGCCTTATTCCCTCCTTCTCCTCTAAGCCCTGGCCTGGATTGCCTCCTGCCTGGGCCCCAACTGCTGTTCCCTCTGGCAGTGCCATAGGCGATGTGGCTCTGGCCCCAGAAGGAGGGGTGACCTGCCCTTTCCTCTGGCATTGGTCTTGGGATAGGCCCCTCTGATGGGTTGCCATGGTGGGGGTGGCCCCTCCACACCTCATTTGCGTCCCCTGTGCCCCAGGTTCCCTCGGATCGGGCTCTCTAGGGTAGGGTCCAGCCCTCCTGCCTCTCTGTCCCCTCAGACTGTGGCCCAGCCTTGGGCCAGCTCACCAGGGGTTTAGGAAAGAAATGCTTTCCCTTGGACATGATGACCTTCCTGCTTTGGGGTTACTCAAACCCCATCTCACCTCATCCAGCTCTCTGGGGTGAGCCCCACAGCCCAGCTCCTTCTGCCTTTGACAAATGGACTGAGAAGTTTCTGATCAGGCTTCTAAGGTGTCACCCCTGTAGGTCTCTCAGCCTCACCCTCCCTGATGCCACCAGATTCCTGCTCAGTCCCTCTAGTGCTGAACAGATGCCTCCTGACCAAAAAATGAGGTGATGCTAAGAAACACCAGAATGTGTTTCACACAAGAGCAGAGTTGGGTCGGGGGCAGGCCCAGGAGTCCAGAGGTTTGGGTTCTAGAACTCATGCTGCCCGCTTTGGGCCTCAGTCTCCCCCTCTGGAGCTGGTCTGGCTCTAGCTCACCTCTAGGTCTTTCCCAGGACTGATGGGAGCGGGACAGAGGATCTGTGCAAGCGGTTGGTGACCACTGGGGGGCAGTAGGGGCCCACACTGACCCTGAAGGACAGGAGAGGGCTACAAGGGGGAGAGACGGGAAATTGGAGGGACAGGAGGAGGTGTTTGTTTAGGCTCCTCCCCCACCTTGCAAGTGGCAGTGGGCAAATTCTCACTGCCGGAATGGGACCAGGGACTCTGCCCCTCCCCAGGGCTGCGGGGAGGGGGTCTGGCTCCAACGTCAACAGTGGGGATGTGACTGCCCCACATTGTCCTTTCCTCCATGGCGAGTTTTCTCCTACTTTCCACACCCCTACCTCTGCCTGGGTTCTGGCCTTACACCTCCTCTCCCCTCTGCAATCCATCCTGAACAAGTCACTGTCCTGCTCAGAGCCCCCTGCTGGCTCCCAGCCCCACCTGAGTGGAGGCTTCATAGCCTGGCAGTCAGGCTTGTTGGGGGCTGATACCTGTCCCCCAGAAACTCCACCTGTAGGCATAGCCTGCTCACTCCGTCTCCTATCCATTGAGCCTTCCTAGCTCAAGAACGTCCTTCTGCCTGTCATGACCTTTCCCTGCAAACCTGGGGTCCTGATGCTTCTGCCTTCCCAACTGGCACCTCCACGGCTGCACCCCTTGCACACTGGACCAGTATACTGTGTTGTCTGGAAATTCTTTGGGCCCCCAAGGTGAGGCTGACTCATGGGGCAAGCAAGGGTTGCAGTTGGCCTTCCTCCTCCGCCCCCCACCCTCCAGTCCCCTGTCTGGCTCTGGGGAGGAGTCCCTGGAGTGGGAAGATGGAGCAGGACAGGACCCTGGCAACACCCCTCCCATCAAGGCTTCCTCGGTCCCTGCAGGGGGGCACTGGCCTCTGTCCACATCCTCCTGTCCCGCCTCCAAAGGGCGCCACTCACCTGTGCCGTCTCTTCCTCCGGGACCCAGAATCAGACCTGTAGGGCCATAAAAGGGTTCTCCTGAGCATGCCTGGCGTGGCCTGAGGACGGGATCTGCACAGCATTGGTCATGGCGGGGGTGGGGCGGTGGAAGTGAGGGGAGGCCCCAGGGGAGGCCGAGGGTACCTGTCTCGGCGGTGTTTCTTCACATTCTTCTTCCTCTTGCGCAGGGGTGAGGAGCTCCCACAGCTGCGGACACAGTGGTGGTGGGGGGTCTAGTGAACTGGGGCCCTGGGATGAGGGGCGGTGGAAATGGCTGGGGAACCCCGGGCGCCTGGGGCCTCCAAGCTGGAAAGGGGATTCCAGGGCTTGAAGCCAGCTGCCACTGTACAGAATGAACCGAGGCCCTGAGGGTCCACAAGGTCCCTGAGGGTAGTTGATGGAGCTGCCTGTGTTGTCCCCTCGTCACTTTCCAGCCTCCTGGGCATTGTGAGCGAGGACTGTTTCAAACCCAAAGGGTAGAGGCTCCAATGATGGAATTTCTGGCCTCTGGGGGGAAAAGCTGGCATGTTGGCCCTGTCCAGGGTCCAGGCCCTGAGGTGGCAGGTCTCCAGCCTCTGGGGGATGGCCTTGGACTCTCTCCCACCCACAGACAACCTCTCCAGGCCCAGCCCGTCCATCGCTGACCCGCCTTCATTACTGACCTGCACTCGGAGTCTAGTCTCCTCTTTTTGCTGAGGGCCGGGGGAGAAAGAAGGGGAGACAGACAATTGGGCGGGGTTAGCTGGGGCCCCAGACATTGGCCAGGGTCTCACTTAGCACCGGGGAGAAGGCACATAGAGACGGGGAACCACAGATGACACCAGCCAAACCCCTCCTCCCCTGGCCACTCAAGCTGGTGGTGGAGGCAGGACCCCTGGGGAGGGTGCTGGGGGATGAAGAGCAGGTGGACCGAGGTGGTGGTGGGGGGCTGCCCAGTTCTGGGGCAGGTGAGTGCCACTGGTGGGGGTGGGTACTCAGTGGGGCGAGGGGCCTGGTGAAGGGGAGGGGCTCTTGGGGGGGCAGCGCAGTGAGGGGGAGGGATTCAGTAAGGGCAGAGGGGTTCAGCGAGGGGCGGGGCCCACAATGAGGCGTTGGCGCCTTGCCAGCCGAGGGATGGGCACCTGGGGGCCCCACCGTTCTCCTCCCATCCCACGCTGGCCGGTGGCAGCTCTTACCGGCTTCTCCGGTGGCCGCCTTTCTTTTTCTTCTTCTTCTTGGGAGGGGGCGACGCCGAGCTGCTGGACCAGTGCTTGGTCCTGGGTGAGAAGGGGCGGGGGGTGGGGGTGGGGCAGAGGTGAGGGGGGAGGGGTGGCCCCATCTGCCCCCACCCCCCGCCGCGGCGGGCGCTGACCTGTACCCCCGGTGCCCTCGGTAGCAGGCGGCCGGGCAGTCGCAGTCCACCGGGCCGTCGTCCTCGTCGAACGGCGCGTACTCCAGGTCCGGCTCGCTGCCCTCGATCAGCCGCGGGGTCTCCGCCACGCTGCCGGCGACAGGGACGCTCAGCAGCCGCCTCCGCGGCCCGGCCTTCCGGCGGCCCCTTTCTCCGCGCGGCGCACCGGGGCCTGGCCGGGCGGCAAGGTCCGAATGCGCCGGCACCGACCTTTAGAGGGTCAGGCGGGGATCTGGGGAACCCGACCGGGAGCCTCCCTTACAGGGCCCCAGCCTCAACGATGCCATATTTTGCAAAAGAGAAAAGAGTACGGAGCCCTCCCGCCTCACTTAGCCGTCCTCCTTCTAAGTTCTCACCCTCTGGGAGACCCCTCCTCCTTAGTGAGGCCCCTCCCCTCGCCGAGGCCCCTCCCGACACTGATTCTTTGTCCCTCAGTCTCATTCAATGCGCCCCAGTCCCCCCCACTGAGCCCCCTCTTCCCTCGTTGAGCCCCTTTCACTGATCCCTGCAGCCTTAACCCCAGCGTCCTATTCCAGAGGCCCCATCCCCTCCCCCGCTCCCCTTTTCCCTCACTGAGCCCCGCTTTCTCAGAGAGCCCCTTCCCCCTTTCTTAGCTGCTCCCTCTCTGATATCTGTCCGTCCTTAATCCCACGGTCCCTGAGCCCCCTCCCCTGCCGTAGTGCCTCCTTCCAGCCCCTGCTGCATCTCTGAAATATTCATGTCCTCTCCTCGCCCTCCTCTCTGCAGCCTCCGGAGGCCTGGCGGCTCTGCTCCCGCTGCCAGGCTGTCATCAATCACTGCCCAGTGGCGGTCGGCACAGGCCTCTGCACTCCGCCGCCCCGGTGCTCCCCATCCGTCTTGCCGAGCTCTCGGCTTCACTCAGCGGGGACCGCGTCATCTTGTCCCAGCTACGGGCTTAGGAGCCCCCAGCCATCTTCTGCTACAGGTGTTTGCTCCCTGCGGGCACGTGGAAATCGCTGTGTGACCCAGTGCCTGTCATGCCCCCTCTCTGAGCCTCTTCTCCAAGATGAGAATGCTAATTACGTTACAGCGGTGTTGGGACAGCTCACTGAGGTCCCAGATGCCGTGTAACTTTGTTTTTTATTGAACACGCCCGGAAATAACCCTCCAAAGGCCCAGCTCCAGGGTGATGCGCCCCCTCCATCTTCCATTTTTCATTCTGTGCTGGCTTAGACAGTGCCCCTCCCAGATGGAGGCTCAGCCCTGGTTTCACCGCGCTCATCTTCTTCCTGCCCAGAGCGAGGGAGGCCAGGGCTTGGATGGCAGAGCGTTAAGGACGTGACATAAGCTTTGGATTCACACAGACAGGTCTGAATTCAGGTGTGACCACGCTCACCGAGCCTGCAGCTCCTTATCTATACGACGAGGAAAAGAATATCCCAGCTTTGAGGAGAGGATTAAGTCAGATTCTGTGAAGCTCCTGACATGAGGCCTGGTCATGCACACACGGTCACCATTGCTAGGTGGACGGACCTCTGTCACACACTCACACACCAACACTTCCTCTTCCAGGGAGAAAAGTGGTTTTGACACATGAAAGAGAAACAGAGCAAGGAAGGCAGATCACAGCTACAAGGTGAAAGGATTTTCAGGGACAGATCTGCAGCAGAGCACCCACTAAGCAGCTCTCGGAAGACTGAGTTTTGGATTTGAAAAAAAAAGGATGTAACCCGTATCTGACAGGGTTGGCTGGCCTTGAGGCTCGTGTCAAGAATGTCATTTGGATCCCAAACGCTATCCTGGCCCTGGCAGCCTAGAAGTCACACAGGTGCGATGGGAGGTGCTTCTGGGGTGATGGAGGCTCATGTCGTTCCCCTGACCCTGCAGAGCCCGCACATCCCTTCATTCAAACCTCTCCGCTCTTCCCCGTGCTCCTCTTCCTGAAGCCAGTGGCCTCCTACTTCCCGTCCCTGAAATCTCCAACTCCTGGGCCTGTCCCAGGGCCCATTGCCCCCACACAGCCCTCAGCCCTACAAACGCCTGACACATAAAACACAGTCTTCAGCAAAACTGAAGGGCGCCACAAACATCGTGTGGGTGAGCCAGTGGGAGGAGGGAGCTTCCGTTTATCCTAACACAAAAATGATGAAGGTTATTTACAAACGAAAACAGCTCAGTTTGGGCCCTGCCTTCTGCAGGAATCCTTCCTCGCCTCCTAATATCCAAGGTGGGTTAGCCACTGAATACAGGCCCTCGCTGAGCCCTCCTTGTTCTGCTGGCTGCACCCCTAGAGACATCTTTCCTTTCTACCTCTGTCCCAGGGACAGAGCTCCCTGCCGTCTGCCCCATCCTCCCTCCCTGGGACCTTATCATTTGACTTCTCTCACTTTCCAGTCCTTTCTGGGAGGTTGACCTTGTCTGCTGGGAGCATCGGAAGACAGGCGAGGGGAGATCCAGGCTCAGGGAGATGCACAAGGTTTCAAAACCTTCTGGTAAGACTTTTCCTGGCAGTTCCAGGGGTATAAATGGGCCTATGCTGAGGCCTCTCTTGCTGGTTTTGTGCAGCTGGTACCCTTATGTCCACTTTGCAGGCTCTCCCAGGGCTGGAACACTGGATTCTCCTGTCCTGACCTTCCTGGCTGATAATATCACTAATAAGAATGTTCTCTAATGATTAGATGGCTCTCCACAGTTCAAATCCCACTCAGAACCAGTTCCTGATTTAGAGAAATTTGCACGCCCCCACTTCAGAGATGAGAAAACTGAGGCCCAGAGAGGGAGAGGAACATGTCCTATTTTGTGGGACCTTTGATTAAGAATGTAAGTTCACCTGTGCAATTGGCTTTGCGAATTCATGTGCAAACAGGACGGCCCTCGACTCTGCTGGCTGGGCTTCCCTGCTGTGGATGTTAGCTCAGCTGTCCCCTTCCTGCTCTGTAGACACAGTTGTGGGTGTGTGCACTGAATTCTAGATTTGTTTAGCATTTCCTGCTCTTAAGTTCACGTTTGTTAGTTAGTTTACTCCTCACCACGACGGTGGAATAGGCAGGGGAGGTGTTCCTCCCCTGTGACAGAAGGAACGGAACCCCACAGAGCTGACCAAAGTAAGCCCAGCTGGAGTCCACTGCAGAGGGACCAAGGGCAAATCGAGGTTGAACCCAGCACCGCAGGGAACACCTGTTGGACAGGCTTCCCAGGAAGGGCTCCGACCTGGGAAGAGACGGCGAGTCACACGCTCTTCCCTCTGAAAAGAGTTTCACTAATTAACTGGTCCTGTTTCCCATTTGCCAGGAGCCTAATGGCCAATTGACAGATGAATGAATCCAGACAGAAGAGGAGGAGGGTTCCAGGCAAAGGGGCTGCCCTCTCCGTTCACTCACTCAGCCTGTGTGCCAGGCCTGCCCGGGGCCGGGGGGTGGGGGCAGGGGTGGCAGGAACAGGGGCCTCTCCTGTAGCTCCTCATGGCACAGGGCAAAAATATGACAGGTGCATAGGATACTAATCTAAGGCAGGTGCCGCGTGCTGTTCTGAACCCTTTACATATATTTGTCTCATTCAGTCATTTAATGCTCAACAAGCCTCTGATGTGGGTATCATCACTGATATCCTCACAGCAAAAATAGGAGGCATGGAGAGGTCACACTATGTATAAAATTAGACACATGGAAAAAAAAAACACCGGCATTTGCTCATTGTTTTAGGAAGTAGCATATGAATATTGTTTTCCAGAAACCCTCTCTCCCAAACATTTTGTTATATTACATAACTATGAAAACAATTATTCTTTTCTTTAAAGTATCCGGAGTAAACTTGAATGGTTCTGTGCTCTTGCAAACCAAGATGCAATATAATCTTATGTCCATATATGGGAGGTGCATTATATAGTGATGAAAACAATTCTTCTTAAAAGTTGTCTATTAAAGTGAAACAAAGAACTGATAACAGACATAGAAGTAAAGAAAACATCGTATATATCCCAAAAAGGAGAAGATTTTACTTTTATCCCAGGAATAAAGTGGTTTTTAGAGGCAGCCTTGAATGATGGGGTATATTCGAACCCGTGCACAAGGGTGTTTCCGGCTGAGGGCCCAGGATGAGCAAAGGCGTGGAAGTGAGAACGTGCAGGACGTGGCTGCGAGCTGCCAGCAGGTCGGGCTGGCTACTGCGTGATACCGGGAGTGGGAAGCCAGGGTGGGTCTAGAGTGTGGAGAGCCTTGAGCGCCAGGCCAGGGAATCCAAATATGATTGCCTGGAGGGTGGGGACCCACAGAAGTTTTCTGGGGCAAACTAGGACTCCCCACATGAATCGGTTTCCAGACAAAAGCATGTCCTCTCTCAGTGTCTCTGGGACCACACTCTCCATCACTTCTCTGCCGGATTAGAGTGCCAGCTGCCCCACTGTTCTCCCTGTGGTTTTACCCATCTGATCCATCTGCCAAAGGAGAAAGTCCCTAAACACCTGTCTGACCACATCCCACCTCTCAAGAGCCTTCCACTGGCTCCTACCATCTATGGGATCACACCCAGAACACCGCAGTATGATGTCCTGGTGTCCAGTGTGGAGAGTAGACCGGACGGGACTACTCCGTGATCTCAGACTTCCAGCCTCCAGAACAGTGAAAAATAAGTTTCTGTTGTAGATCGAGGCACCCAGTTTATGGTACTGTGTTATAGCGGCCCGAGGTGCCTAAGACAGTGGTGGTGCTCATCCAGGGGTGATGTGCGTCTGCTGTGTGCCAGCCACCAATCCTCATGCTGACAGTCACTGTTTCAATTAATTTCCTGTACAGTCCTTTGAGGATGGTACTAATGTCTGCATTTTATAAATAAAGAACTGAAGGCCCACGGAAATCAAGGACCTACCCAAGCCACACAGCTGGGGTGTGGTGGAGCTGGGATACAGAGCTCAGGGGGTTAATATTGAACTTAGAGGTTAAGACAGGTGGGGTGTCTGATGCCAGAGCACACGCTCTCCCTCCACTAGCCTGTACTCTGAACTGAGAACTGAAGACCTGGTCGGATGCCAGGTCCACAGGAAGGCATATGACCAATCTGTTGCTAGCCCTCTGTCACCTCTCTGCCTCTGGCCTTGGGTTCAGCGCCAGAAACAACTCTTCCCAGCCCGGGAGTAATCCAGGCCACCATCACTGCTGCAGTCACTGTTTGCAATGCTATTTTCACACCATTTTGGCTGCGTGGGCTAGAAGAAGGCTTCTGGTCTCAACCCTTCCCTGTGTAAAGGAGGAAACTGAGGCTTTGGGGGAGATTGGGCAAACCACACTGTTTTAGGCACCAGGGATACAGCAGTAAACAAAACTGGTAACGAACTTGTCCTCAATGTCTTCTAATATTCTAGTAGGATCCCAGGACCCTGCCAAGTCTATATTCTCCTCTGCTTCCAGAGCAGGGGTCCTCCTTGACTGTCAAATCTTCCTGACACTGCCTCTTCCGAGGAACCCTTCCTGACCGACCACCCTAGCCTGTCTCTCTTCCCCCACCAAACACGCACAGAGCTTGAGACTAAGTTGTTCAAGTGGCCACATTGTCTCTTCTTGTCCACGGCTGCCAGTAATTCCTGGTTTCAGGTTGGAGGTTTGTGTTTCCACCCAGGGAGCAGGGGCAGTCTTTCCCTCCCCCCACCCCTGCCCCCCTCATAGCACCCCCTCAGCGCAGGGTTCGGCATACAGCACAGACCTTCAAGGATTTTCCTTCTGATGATGGACACCGCAACCTCTCCATGACATCCTTCCTAATGTGTCCCAATTCTTAAATGCATCATTCATTCATTCATTCATTCCAGGAAAGAGAAGATCAGGACTTCTGGAAAAGACTTGGGAGTCATCCACTACCAGGGCAGCGTTCCAGCTGGAGGATGGATGAGATTCCCCAGGAAGAAGAGGGAAGGGAGACCTGGGGGAGAGACCCGAGGACATGACAGATCCTTAGGGGGAGCCAACATCTGAGAAGTGGGCAGAAGTGAGGGAGGAGCAGAAGCCATCAGAGAGGTAGGAGGAAACTCACAAAGAACTGAATCTTGGAAGCCAGGGGGAAAAGCAGGTTTCCACTGGGGAAGTACAGTGGTGGCATGCGCCAGAGAGAGGCCAGGCCTGCAGAGGAGCCCGGGCCATGCTAAGGAGGGCTCAGGCAGCCACGGCCCAAGCAGGTCACCGGAGTCATGGGCGCAAGAAGCCAGACCTCCATGGCTTAAGGAAGTGGAGACAACGTGTACCACGTGCTCTGCAGAAATGTGGTGGAAAAAGGAGAGACACATGTGGGCTGGAAGCGGGGGGAGATAGCAGAATTGAGGAAGGACAGGGAGTAGATTAAGAAGGAGCCCAGGAGAGGGCAGGCAGGATGGCAGGTTTGGGCTGGAGGGGCGGTTATCGCTGGAAGGGCCCAGAGAAGGTGGCAAAGGTAGATTCCGGATGAGGCCTCCCGCCCTCACACTGGATGGAAGAGGAAAGGGTGGCTGATTTTCCAGAGGAGCCCTGGGGGGATCTGGGGGGACACAGGTCAGAAAGGCAGGACCTGGTGGGTTTGGAGGTGGTGCAGACAGCAGTGGGAGAATCTGGTTGTCGGGAAGTTTGAGAAGGGAAGGGAGGGAGGGGCTCGCCCTGCTGGGTGGTGGTGGGGACCTTCGGGCATCAGTGAGGTGGGCACAGCAGTTGTTGAGGGGTGCTGTGGGTTCTGGGAAGCCGGAGAGAAGGAGGTGGTGGTGGTATGACTTCTTCCCACCCCCGGGGAGGAGAGAGCAGGCCCGCTGAGCCAGGCTCCCCCAGATCACCCACGAGCCCCCTACAAACGCGAGGCTGCCGTGACTCTGCTTCTTCTTTTTTTCTTTTTTCTTTTTGGCCGCGCTGTGCAGCACGTAGGATCTTAGTTCCCTGACCAGGGATCGAACCCGCGCCCCCTGCAGTGGAAGCACGTTGTCCTAACCAGTGGACCACCAGGGAAGTCCCCCTGACTCTGCTTATGTTCCTACTCAAGCCAGAGAGGTGAGGTTGAGTGGGGTTAGGAGGGGACACCCCCACCCGGGATCCCCCAGCAGTCCAGAATTTCTGCAGAAAGGGCTTCCCCGCTGCCCGTCGAGGTCCATCTACTCCTGGCATGCCGTTTGCCCTCAAGACAACGGCAACAGGAAAATCGCTCAGAAGGTGCTGCTGTCATTTTATTTTTGTGAAAGGTGCACAGGGACTTAGGGACCCAGCAAGATGCCATCATCCGGCCATGCCTGGACACTTGCAGTCCCCGCCCTCCTATAGCAGCTGCTCCCTTTCATATGGTTTTGAGTGGTTGACGGTTCTCCTGTAATCTGAGACAAAGTCTGCCTCCCTATAACTTCCCTGTTTGATCCAAAGCCCACCCGGGGGGCCACGGCACCTCGGTGCTCCTCCTGTCCTGTGACCGCCGCAGAGCCCATGCTCTCTGTACCCGATAAGCCGTCGGCTAAGCCGGCAATGGCATTGGCGCGTTAGTTCTTATTTTCCAGAGTCTGCTTGCTGCGGAGGCCGCTTCATAGGTGGTAGTGGTTGGGGCAGAGGGACTAGCCTATCCGCCGCTGACAACACGAGGGTGAGAACATTCCTCAAGTTCCTGATTCGCAGCCTTCCCTGAGCTGAGATCTGGGGTGCCTCCCCTACTGCTGGGCGATAGATAGAACCCAGGGCCCAGGGAGAGGGCCTCGGGGATGCCCAGGTGCCCAACGGCTCCTGCTCATGCCCCGGGCCAGGCCAGAGCTTCCAGTGGGCAAGACCCATGCCCTGTCCTCCTTCTCCTCTTTCTCCCCTCTCCAGCCCCGGCCAACTTAGGGATCCCTGGGAAAGGCCCCTCTGGCCCCCAGCTGCTGCCTGAGCCTGCACTCTCTCTGTGCCCTAACCACCCAGGCAGCACTCACATGTGGCCCCCAGGCCGGTCCTCCCTGGTGAGCATTCCCTCCTTCTCCATTAGCATCTGCCGGAAAGTCCTGACCTTCTGCCGGGTCTCCTCCTCTGAGTACCTGTGGGGCACAGGGAAGATGAGAACTGCTGTCTTGGGTTTGGTTTCCTCCCCAGCTGCCCGCCCCCCAGCCCATCCCCCCAGCCCTCAGTCACGTGGGCACTTTCCAGCTTGCAACGACCTGTCCAAGGTCACACCACCACCAAGATTCTCAGTGCTGGGGAGGCTCAAGGCCTACCCGTTTTGCACCAACTCAGCCAACCAATCAACTAAACAAACAAACTACCAGCCAAACAAACACATAAACTACAGGAAGTGTTGCTCCCAGAAGCGGGGAGACCCACCAGGGGAGACGGGGCCCTTCCTCCTGGCCCTCCCCCACCCCAGGGCAGGCCTCCCTCCCACGTCCAGGCTGCAGTCACTCTCTGGAGACATTTTAGGGGACAAGTGAGACCCGTGGCCTTGACACATACATGGCCTTTTCTGCTTTCCCGCTTCAAGGACCTCTGATCCTCACAGTAGCCTGGGGAGATCCTCAGCGCATCCCCGCCTCGGTAAGGTCTAGGCTGCCAGGTGGCTGGCCCAGGATCCCGGGGTAGATCCATTGCTTCCCAGCTTGGGATGGGGGGTGGATGGAGTCTGGGCCTTGGGTGGAAGCTCCCGACTTCTCTACTCCGCTCTCCCTCCCTCCCTGAGGCTAGGGACCAAAGCCCAGAATTATCTACCCCTCATCCTTGTTCCCACACCCTGGGCTTGGTTGTAACCTCTCTCACACCACCACTGTGACAGATGTCCGTGCTGCTCCCGGGGTGGGGGGGTTCTGTGCTCAGCCAGCCCCCGGCCCTGGGTCCAGCACACGCAGCTGTCCACTGGATGCTGCTGGTTGAGTCTTGGGGTCCCAGGCTCCCACCCTCTCCCCTTCCTGGGCTGCAGGTCATCGTCCTGGACAGAAAATATGGTGACCAAATAGGAACCGAGGTCCCGTCTTCTTTGTCATCTGACCATCCACCCTCTGTGCGCACAGCAGGCCCAGCTCGGCCCACTCAGCCCGTCCATGAAAATGCCACACTGTTCCCTCTCAGGGACCCCATCTCTTTTCTCCTTCCTTCCTCTCCTTCAGCAAGCATTTGGGATTGACCCTACCTTTTTGGAGAGCAATTTGGCAATTCTTTTCAAAAGGCTTAAAGGAAAATGAATACAGCTTTTGACTCATAAATTAACTTCCAGGTTTGCTCTGGGGAGTAACCGTGGCTAAGCACAAAGATGTGACTCATGGCATGTTTACAGCAGGATGGATTCCCACCCCCCCCACCAGGTTAGGTGTCAACGTTTGTGTTTGTGTTTCCATAGCAAACTGAGCTTCCCGGTTCCTGGCAGGTGGTTCATGTGCTAGTCATCATCTGTTGACTCCTCTGCAGTCTGCACTGGCCTGGGAGTTCCCTGAGGGCAGGGACCTTGTCTGTCTGAATTGCTGTTGTGTCCTCGCACCTGGCACCTTGCCTGCCACACGTGGCATCCAAAAATGTTTGATAAATGAGTAGATGGTGATGGAGAGGACTGAAGAGTTCGAAGGTGGAATTTTCATTTTGGAGAGATGGCTCTGGTGGCCGTGTGGCTGGAGGAGAGGGAGGCCGGCCCTGGGCTACGGCAGAGGTTCGGGGGGAGGTGCTGAGGTCAGAGCTAGAGAGTGGGCATGAGGTTGGAGGGGGAGAAGTGGACGCAATACCATCTGGTAGGGAGAACGGCTGCGACTCGGAACTGGTTGAATATGTCGGTAGGGGGGTTAGGAGAGGAACACTACCTACTTCTTAACCATGTGTCCCCTGACCCCCAGCTGGGGTGTCACCCTCTATAGGTTTGGGCACCTCTGCGGCCCACTATAGGGAGGATTTTTTTTCACCATTTTAACTTTTTTTTCTTTTTTTTAATTGACCTGTTGTTGATTTACAATGTTGTGTTTCAGGTGTACAGCAAAGTGATTCAGTTATATATACACATATCTATATTCTTTTTCAGCTTCTTTTCCCTTATAGGTTATTACAAAACATTGAGTAGAGCTCCCTGTGCTATGCAGCAGGTCCTTCTTGGTTATCTATTTTATATATAGTAGTGTGTATATGTTAATCCCAATCTCCTAATTTATCCCTCCCCATAGGGAGGATGGAGTCCAGCCTGGCAGCGGGAGGAGCCCGTCTCTTCCAACCCCCACCATTTCCGCAGGAGTGTGTGTGTCTCAGGTCCTGCTGTGCGGACACCACTGGCCCAGCTTCACCAGCCCTGGGCCTTGGCTTTTACGTGTCCGCCTTGGTCCCTGTTTAGCATTCAGCTGGAGGTCCCTAGGCCTTGCTTGCTGGGCAGGACAGAGCCCTCGGTCACCGGGCTCTGAAGGAGGGAATCCCTCCTGCTGTAAGCATCCCCTGAGTCACATCCTTGGTCCTTTTCTGAGCAGTGGAGGCTCAGAGGAACTGCTTCCATCTCACCTTCTCCTCAGGAGACCAGCTTGTCATTGTCACCAGCACAGAGAAAAACAGTACTGGCCCTTCAGCACTGCTGAGCCCCAAACTCAGAAACCCCTGGGAGGGAGACACCAGCTGGCTGGGCCATCGGCAGGGGGCTTGGGACCTGGCAGGGTCAGGAAGGAGGTGGACCGAGAGCCAGGCTGGGCCAGACCCCCAGCTGTACGGGAGGGGCTTCAGGCCAGGGTCCAAGCCGCACGCCTGGGGATCTACAGAGCACATGAAGGCTGGGAGGTGGGAGCGAAGCCCAGGATTCATGAAGACCCGGAGCAGGACGTGTGCAGGGACTTAGGGCTCATCCCAGAGCCGGCAGGTGTAAGGCGAGGTGACTAACCCAGCACCTGCTGTTGGGGGGCCGCTGTTGCTGGACTGAACCGACTCAGTAGGACCCCTCTATGTGCCGGGGTCTCTTGCTGGGAGAAGCTGGGACCCAGGGAGGACATCTGGTTATTGGGCGAAGCGGTCTCAAGTGTGACCACCACCTGGAGTCTCCTCTCCCCTCGCACCTCTCAGCTGAGGCCACAGGCATTACGAGGAGAGGCAGAAGAGCCAGGCCATCCTGTGTTCGAATCCCAGCGCCCCCACTTTCTAGCTCTGTGACCTTGGACAAGTCCGCCTACTTCTCTTAGCCTGAGCCTCTCCATCTGTGAAACGGGACAGTAACCTGCCTTTCCAGGTCGTCACAGGATTAAGGGAGATAATGCGTATAAAGCACTTTGCGCAGTGCCTGGCACGTAGCAGGTGCCCATAAATGGAGCTGATTGAGGATTATTCGTCCCAGAGCTGTGGGGACAGAGGGTCTAGTCGTCCCAGGCACCCTGCCTTTTTGTACCCTAGACCCCTCCCAGGTCAGCGTGGTCCCGGGTCAGGAATCACCTGGGCCTCTCCCCTCTGCTCTCCCAGGAGGCAAAGGCTGAGGAGAGGGAGGCTGGCATCCAAATCACCCACTCCCTGAGGATGTGGCAGCACCTGCCAACTTAAGGCCACGCAGGAGGCCTGGCTGGCTAAAAGTCAAGGGCTTGGACAGGGGAAGCGGGTAGGCAGGGCAAGGCTGCCTGTCTCAGCGCCGCAGCCTACTGGCTCCACTGCTTCCCAAGCCGATCTGGCGCCCTCATTGCCGCTTCACTCTTCGGGAAGGATGTGCCAAATTCATTTTTGCTTGGGGACTTCCTGGGTTGCCCTCTGGGGCTGGGGTGGGGGGAGGGGACAATGCATTTCTTTTTTTTTTTAATTTGGCTGCGTCGGGTCTTCACTGCTGCACGAGGGCTTTCTCCAGTTGCGGCGAGCTGGGGCTACTCTAAGTTGCAGTGCGTGGCTTCTCATTGCGGTGGCTTCTCTTGTTGCAGAGCACGGGCTCTAGGCGTGCGGGCTTCAGCAGTTGTGGCACGTGGACTCAGTAGTTGTGGCTCGCAGGCTGTAGAGCGCAGGCTCAGTAGTTGTGGCGCACAGGCTTAGTTGCTCCGCGGGATGTGGGATCTTCCCGGCCCAGGGTTCGAACCTGTGTCCCCTGCATTGGCAGGTGGACACTTAACCACTACGCCACCAGGGAAGTCCCGACAATGCATTTTTTTTTTTTTTTTTTTTTTGCGGTACGTGGGCCTCTCACTGTTGTGGCCTCTCCCGTTGTGGAGTACAGGCTCCGGACGCGCAGGCTCAGCGGCCATGGCTCACGGGCCCAGCCACTCCGCGGCATGTGGGATCTTCCCGGACCAGGGCACGAACCCGTGTCCCCTGCATCGGCAGGCGGACTCTCAACCACTGCGCCACCAGGGAAGTCCCCGACAATGCATTTTAAAAGAGGGTCCCAGCGTTGAAAATGTTTCATTCTGCCTGTCTTTGCCCAGATCCGGCATTTCCTAGATAATTACTTCCTCAGTCATTAATTTGATCTTCACCACAGCTCTGAGGGGGGTGGGTGGCCTTACTATTCCCATTTTACAGATGAGGAAACAGAACAGGGAGAAGGGAGGATTCAAAGCTCCAAACCCAGCTAGGGGCAGAGCCGTGCTCTGTCCACCTCGAGTGTCCTCATAGGAAGGGGCATGGGTAGGATGTGGGGGGATGTCTGGGGCCGGAGCTGGAGCATCACGTCCCAAAGGCTGGGGGCGCTATCCCCACCCCCAAGGTGGTTGCCGGCTGCACGTGGAGGCTGCCCAGGAAGATGACTCCGAAGGCAGCGTCAATCACCAGTGAATTAGCCGCCATCCATCAATATTAAGGAAGGGATTTCTTTTTAACAGGGCCAAAGAATGTGTGTTCCTGTGACTAGTGGGAATATTTGTCAAATGTCTGAGAAGCTGGTAAATAAATGCGAATGACCCAGCGTTTCTAGGAATGGATATTAATGGCTGGATTTTATAACAGAGCAAAGGTCTCTAGTGTTTATGGAGCACTTTCTGGGGATTGGCTCCGCATGTGGGAGTCCTGCATGTCCCTTAGTCCACAGGACACTCGGAACAACTCTCCCCCACCTTTAAAAAAATTTTTTTTTACTTTTTTTTTTTTTCCGGTACGCGGGCCTCTCACTGTTGTGGCCTCTCCCGTTGCGGGGCACAGGCTCCGCACGCGCAGGCTCAGCGGCCGTGGCTCACGGGCCCAGCCGCTCCGCGGCATGTGGGATCTTCCCGGACCGGGGCACGAACCCGTGTCCCCTGCATCGGCAGGCGGACTCTCAACCACTGCGCCACCAGGGAAGCCCTTTTTAAACTTTTTATTCTTATTTTTATTTATTTATTTATCCCCCCGCCCCGGCTTGCGGGATCTTAGTTCCCTAAACAGGGATGGAAACCTGGGTCCTCAGCAGTGAAAGCGTGGAGTCCTAACCATTGGACGGCCAAGGAATTCCCAGAACAACTCCCTATTTAACAGGCCAGTAGCTGTGACTTGCCCAAGGTCACAGGCCAGGGCTGGAAGCCCGGACTGCTGGGCTCCAGAGTGGCTGTGCCCTCTACCGACCGCGCAGCCGCTAAGAGATGGGGAGGGGAGGTGGATGGTAACTTGAGAGCTAGCTTTGTGGGAGACTCCAGTCTAAGGACCACTTGGAGTGAGAGCTTGGGTGGGGGAAGGGCCCCTGACGGAACATTTGGAGGCCTGATGGGTGCTTCCTAGAGAGGCGTAAGTCCTTGATGCCAGGGGACGGACACCAAGGACACGGCCAAATGCCGTCCCCCTCCACCGAGGCTGCCCTCGTCGGATAATAAGCCTCCCAGTGCAGGGGGAGATTCAACCGGCGGGGTGGGGCGGTTGGGGAGGGAAGGCCCCTGAAAGGTTGGGGCTCTGTGAGGGGGAGGCCTTTCCGAAGGGGAAGGTTCAGTGAAGAGGAAGGGGCTTAGGAAGGGGGCGGGGCCCTGTGACGGAGAAGGGGCGGGGCTCTGGGAGAGGAAAGGGGTGTTTTCCTAGAATGAAGCAGGGAAGGCTGGTTCTCTGCTGTCCCAGTAATCCTGTTTCCCAGCCACTCCCACACTCCCTCCACTTCTCGAGTCTCCCAATTCAGCAGGAATTGCAGGTTTAATTAAGGTCTGGGACTTTCTCTGCAGAAGGATACTCCATTCCCCACCCGCTACTCCACCCTGCCCCTTGGGATCTCATTTCTTTGGCCACATGCACAGCTCATCAAACCTGTTTTCATTGCCAGCTGGAAGCCTCCTTTCTGTCTGTCTTCAGCAGCCTTCCACCCATCCGTCCCTCTCTGCAGGGACCCTCCGCACCCCCACCTGGTCCCCACCTGGCGGTGAACACCAAGTCCCCGTGCCCCTTTCTTTTCCTACAAGCGGCCCTGCCTGGCCTGCCTTCCTGAGGGCCTTGGGTGGTGGTGACTATCTCTGTCTGAGCCTCAGTGTCTTCTGGGCTCCAAAGGGACAGTGAGCCTTGTCTTGGCTGCCTCTTAGGGAGCCCAGGAGACCTGGATGAACAGACAAAGATGTGGTTTGGAAGGACTGCTGTCCACAGGCTCTCTGTCCCCATGTGGCTCCAGGCCCTAATGCACTGGGCATTTCTGATTTCTCTGCTCACTGACAGTGCAAGCCTGATGGGCGGGCCCTGCTCCCCACTCTGACTCCCTCAACAGCCAGCCCAGTAGTTTCAAAGTACAGGGCAGATGCAAAAGGGAGGCTTGGGAATACCAGCTTTCCTTGGAGCTGCACAGATGGGAATGGCTTTGTTCTCTGTTTCTTTGCCTCCAGCTCCACGTGTGAGGGCTGTCCTGTCTCCACTGGATTTTCAGGGGGAGGTCCCTAAATCCTTACTGATTAATGCGCAGCCCCTCCTTCTCAGCCTGACGAACTCCTACACGTGCTTCAAGGCCCATTCAAATGTCTTCTCTCATAATCTCCCCTCTGAGCTCCTGAAGCACTTGACCCTCTCCTGTCCTGTCCTATAACCATGATTCTAATCTGTCTTATGGTGGAGTTGGTTGTTAACATGTTTGTTTCCCTTCTGAGATGGGGAAGGAATAGGGGTTGGAAGGGTGGTCTTTGAGGAAGTGACTCTGATTCGGCTCTGGGGTCCACCGTTGCCCAGAACAGTGCCTGGCACACTTGTGTGCCCCTGTGACTGGTTCTGAACTAGATAGGGTGAAACCTAAGCTTCCAGGGTGGGATTTCTTTGCTGAAGCCACAGGCAGCCCTCACACACAGTAGGGGCCACTGTACTTTCTTGCCTGGCTGCAGCATCTGCTTGGCAGAGACCAGGCAGCTCGATCCACCCATTTTATAGAAAGGGAAACTGAGGCTTTGATTTATCATTGATGTTTACAGGCCTCTCTCCTGCACTGGGCTGGATATTTCTGGAAGGCATGGACTGTGACTCCTTGGCTTCTGCGAATCTGAGCCCAGGTCAGAGCTTGACATAGAGCAGGAGTTCAAGATGGCTTACTGGTAGAATAAACTAATAAATGAATGAAAGTTCGGCTGGGCTTGCAGTGGTTCAGATTCTGACCTTACAGGCTCCCGGGTCCCAACGCTGGCTCCGCCCCGGCGCCGCCCTTGGTTCCCTCCACGCCCCCAGTGCCCCGCCCCGGCCCCGCCCCCTCCCGACTCACCCCTGCTCCTCCATCATCTCCTGCAGCTCCATGCACTTGAGTTCCACGCGCCGCTTGCGCTCGTGGTCCAGGATCTCGCGGTGCGCGCGCTTCACTAGGCCGGGCTCCGCGGCGCGCAGCTCCTCCTCCGCCCGCGGCCA
Source organism: Leucopleurus acutus (assembly GCF_964270905.1). Lineage (NCBI taxonomy): Eukaryota > Metazoa > Chordata > Mammalia > Artiodactyla > Delphinidae > Leucopleurus > Leucopleurus acutus. Next base: position 8,544,558 of record NC_139158.1, read on the forward strand.
GGCCCCCGACGAAGCGCCCGGCTGCGGAAAGCCGTTCGCCGCGTCGGGCGGGGACGGCATGCTGGCGGCCCCGTTGTTCACTGTGGAGGACATGGTGGCTGCTCCCGGAGCTGCTGGCCTCGGCCCTGCGGGGTAGAAACAGACACCCGGCGGGATGGTCACTTCTCGGCCACCTGCTAAGCTCCTCTCGGCGCGGGTTAATCCTGGAGATTTAAAGGACCACTCACGGCTCTAATCCGCTTCGCCTCATGCTGCAGAGCCGGGCTGGTGGCAGGTTTGCACCTTTGGGTCACACCCCAGGGCATGAGGGGGAATCGGACGGACACTGGGCTTTCCCCATCTGTAAGGTGGGTGGATTCAGGCCGGACTAGATGGGCTCTAAGTAACCTTCTCATCTCCAGGGACCTAGTACCACTCAGGACAACCCTCTCTGCCTTGTACCAATGCCTGGCCCCTGCCTGCCTGGCTCCTGCCTGCACGCCTGCTGGCAGCTCCCCAGGCAACCAAGTCGGTCTCTGGGGAAATTTGTTGGTTTTATTCTTGTTTTTCCTTCAGGCTCAGTTTAACACCCCCCTTCTCACTCCCCAGTGCCCATTCTCCTGGCTCTGGCCCCTGGAGTCACAGACCACATGTGCTTCCCCCTCCCAGGCTGCTCTGGGACAGCCCTGCCGAGACGGGAAGATGGAACCTTCTCCAGGCTCAACTCCATTCCCACCTCAGATGCAGTTTTCAGTTCCCACTTGGATTTGGCTAACTTTTCCAAAGTCCATTCCAGGTAGGGGCCTGATTGAAGCCCACAGGACTGTCCCCTCCTTTGTTCTGGGAACACTGCTTCTGAGGATGTGCCCAAAAGTGGCACTGACATTAACTCTCCAGGCAGCCGCATCCTCCTGCCGGCTTGGGATGGGATAGGAGGCAGCATGGCTTGGGAGGTGAGAAGCTGTGGCTTCATGCTAGACCCAAAGTAGAGCATGTGCCTACATGCACCCTGCGCATGTATAAACGCGTGTGCGCGCGCACGCACACACACACACACACACACACCAAGGACTTATCTTAGCAGAGGGGAGGCACCTCCTGAGCTATTTCCATTTCCTTTCTCCAAGGCTCTGCTAGTTGCTAAGCAACAGGGAGGCCTCCTTCCCAGGGAGTGGGATGGGAGGGAGGGAAGGGGTGGAGGGAGGTGAGAAGAGAAGGAACTGGGCATGTCTGGACATCCCAGATGGGGCCCTCCTTCGGTACAACCCCCCCGCCCAAACACATACTCCCCTCACTGGCCTCAAAGTGCTGGGGGGTGAGGGGTGTTCAGAGCCATGGAGTCTGAAAGGCAGAGAAGAGAAGGGGACTGTGAGAGGAAAAAGGCTCTGAAGGGGACAGTGACAGGAGGTGACAGTGGTAATGAGAACACAAGCTCCTTTCATATGTCCATCCCCCCACATGTCTGAGTTCTAGGTCAGGCTTCTCTACTCCTTGTTTTGTGACCCTGACGATGTCACTGCTCCTCTCTGAGCCTTTGTTCCCGCCCTGTGTCCGGGAGCGTCATCCAGATTCTTCAGAAGAGGAGGGCTCTCGGGAATTTACAGAGCAAAGCTGTTCTTCTAACCCTGCTTCCTGTCTGTCCCCAGCCCAGCCCTGCACCCCAGCTCCACCAGGCCTTCTCCTAGGGTGCCCCACAGGCATCACCCACTCACCAAGCCCCACACAAAGCTCTGGGATCCCTGCTTGCTACCTGCCTTGGCTCCGGTGCATAGCTTACGGCCTCCAGCCAGGGACACGCGTGGAGCTTGGAGAACCCCATTGTCCTGGCCCCCCACAGCTCACCAGCATCAAGTTTGGTCCCTCATTCCCTCTGCTCAACCTTGCTCACATTTATCCATCTCCTTCTCTCTCGTTACCGCCTCAGTTCAAGCCTCTCCCTCTGGTCCACTCTGGCCTCAGCATCCTGTCTGTCCCACCCTCCCCGACCTCTTTCTGTTCATCTTCCAACAGCAACCTGGGAGATTGGTCCAGGAGCAAGTCAGCAAATCATGCCCTGATTAACAGCCTCTAGTGGCTTCCTGTCACTCTGGCTTCAAGTCGTGACATGGCCTGTCTCCTGGACTAGCCGTCCCCTGCTGCTCCCACACAGATTCTCCAACCCTCTTGCATCCAGGCCTTTCCCCCTGCTGCTCCCTTTCCCTGGGATGCTCTGCACCTGACTCCTGCATGACCTCAAAATCACTGCTCACAGGCCTCCCCACTTTCTGGAAGCTCCCCCTCCCCGCTCTGGCTGGTGTGACCCTCCTGGAGCTCTAGCCACTCACTGTTTCACTGTGGGCACACAGGTCTGGCTCCCCCTGAGGGCTGAGGGCAGTTTAGCCTCAACTCCTAGGGCCAGCAAAGTGCCTGAAACATGTGGAGCCCAGCGCCCCGGGGTAGAACAAGGAGGAGGCAAAAAGGGAGGTGGGACAGAGGAATGCTGGGCAGTCCTTGATATAGCCTGCAAGACCCCTTTGCATTTTGCCTTAGGCCATCTTACAACTTCATCCCGTGCCACACCTCATCCTGTAGCCAACATCCAGCCCCTCAGCCTGGGTCATCTGTCCCCAAACATGTGCTCTCACTCCTTTGTGCCTTTGCCCATGCGGTTCCCCTGTGCTGGAATTCCATTTCCTCTTCTGTCCACCCGGGGAACTCCGGCACAGCCTTCTGGGCCCAGCCCAAATGTCACCTCCTCTGGGAAGCCTTCCCTGCTTTTGAGGAAGGATGAGTCATTCCCTCCTTGTGCCCCCACAGCTTTTGTCCTCATCTCTTTAGATACTGAGGCTCAATTTATTGTTTGCATCTGACCACTGTTCTAGCCCTTTGAGTGAAGGGGACCATCCATCCGTTCATTCTGGCTCCCCAGAGCCTACCCAGCACCTGGCAACTCAGGAGGTGCACTGAGGGTGTGGGGACAAAGTGCTTGGGTCCCAGTGAGAGCCCATGGAGCCAGGTTCTGAGTAATGCTGCTCTGCATGCTTTCCCTCTGATGTGGGAGAGGCTCCCCAGCCTAGAACTTGGCCTGAGCTCCTTGAGGGCAGGGGAGGGGAAGCTGGTGGGAGCAGTTCTGAATGCACTCAGATCTCCAGACCCTGAGAAATCCTATCCCTGGCACTGGGAGAATGCCTGGGTAAGATGGCTAGGCTGCTGAAGGCAATCTTTCAGGAGTGACTGAAGGAAAGGAGAGGAATGTGAAGACAGGGCAGATGCTGTCTGGATTTTCACTAGGACAGACGGTGGATTCTAGCAATTTCACCTGGTGATGGAGGGTGCCAGGCAGGAATCAGAAGCACGTTGTTGAAAGAATGACCCCTGAACCCCTAGAGGAGAGCCCAGGACCCTAAGAATAAGTCATTGCACACTGAGCCCACTTCTTTCCAAGTCAGGGTTGCTGGACCAGCAGACCAGGGAGTTAGTTACGACAGGCACCGAGTCTCTCTGTGGAGTATCTGATATTATCTATTACGGAATCCTTGTGAGATTTCATAAGAAGAAAGAGACATTGTGCTGGTGGGAACTAACATTCTGTACTGTTTTATTTGGTGGATAGATTAACCTATGCTCAAAGGGAGCTGATTAATGGGTCAGTGTCACATTAGATGGGGGTATCTAGTGGAAGACCACAGGGCTCTGTCTTCACCCACATCTGATCTGATATGTTCACCACTGCCTGGATGGAACTCTGATAACCTGATGATCAGATTCACTGAGGACACCACTTGAGAAGGCTTATAAGTTCAGAGTCAGAATCTGAAAGGACTCAACAGACTGAAAAGATGGAAGGAGTCTAAGAAGGTGAAACAGGATAGTGAGAAATGCCACATCCTGAAGCTGGGTCCCAAATTAACTTTCTAAAATTGGAATGAGGTAGACATACTTTAGAAGCAGCATATTTAGGAAGGATTTAGGGGTTTGCAGTGGTCACAGGCTCAATTTGAGTCAGTATCATGATGTGCCTGCCAAAAGTACATGCCATCTTAGGCTACGTCAACAAAAATATGTCCAGAATGGGGAGGTGATGATAAGAATATCCAAGCGGTCAGAGTCCCGATCTTCAGACACTTGAAGGATTGTGAAGGATTTAGGCCAAACCTGGCTGAATCTGTTGGGAAGCTTGTTAGAAGTAGGTTGGGTTGGGCTTCCCTGGTGGTGCAGTGGTTAAGAATCCGCCTGCCAATGCTAGGGGACACAGGTTCAAGCTTCTGGTCCGGGAACTAATCCCGTGAGCCACAACTACTGAGCCCGTGTGCCACAACTACTGAAGCCCGCATGCCTACAGCCTGTGCTCCGCAACAAGAGAAGCCACCGCAATGAGAAGCCTGTGCACCACAACGAAAGAGTAGCCCCCGCTCGCCACAACTAGAGAAAGCCCGCGCACAGCAACAAAGACCCAAAGCAGCCAAAAATAAATAAAATAAAATAAGTAAATTTATTTAATAAAAGAGAAGTAGGTTGGGTCGCCAGATTTGGCAAATAAAAATACAGGATGCACAGTTAAATTAATTTGGATTTCATGAATTTCATATTTGGGACATCCTTATACTAAAAGAAAATTATTCATTGTTTATCTGAAATTCAAATTAAACTGGGTGTCTTGTATTTTATATGTGATTCCTACCTAGACCTACTGAATCAAAATCTCTGGGGCTGAAATTGTCAGTGTTCCCCAGGTGATTCTGATATAGACCATCTGTGGACCAGCAATTGGGAGCCGGTTTTACAGCAGCCGTTCTCAAATCTTATTAGGCAGCAGAGTCACCTGGAGGGCTTGTTAAACCATAGCTGACTGGTCTACCCCTGAAATCTCTGATTGGGTAGATCTGGGGTGGGCTCTGAGAATTTGCATTTCTAACAATGAGAATTTGCATTTCTAACAAGTTTCACCTGTGCTGGACCTTGACCCACACTGAAGGGAGCAAACCCCTAGCCAATCTGGGTGGTTCCAGAAGACAAAGCCAGGACTCCTGCCGAGAAGTCATCTTGAGCGGACTTCAGCTAAGTCCAAGGTAGGATTTTTTCCCCTAACAATCAAAACTTTAGAAAAACTAAGCAGTTCATCCCAGGATGAGTGAGTTCCCCATTACAGGAACTACTCAAATAGGAGATAAACTATTATATTCACACAACAGACACTCGCACAGCATCTACTCGCCCCCTCCCCCAGCAACAAATGCTGGAGATTTGGAGACAAGCAAGACCCCATCCTGACCCTCTGGCAGCTCACAGGCTAGTTTGGGAAACCAGTAGTTATCGCGGTGTAGTGTGATAAGAGAGAATTTGAGGAGTGTCTGCATCTCTGCCTGGTTGGTCAGGGCAGGCTTCCCAGAAGGGGTGAGAGGGGCTGGAGACAGGGACACCAGGGCAGCTGGGCCCTGGCCAGGATTCAAGAAATAAATGGACAGACTGGGCAGGACTGTTGGCGGACTGGGTGTGGGGTGGAGGGAGGCACCTTGGATAACACTGGGTCTCTGGCTTGGGCGGCCAGGGGGATGGTGCAGACATTTACTGTGATGGGGAATATGGAGGGCAAACTGGGCTGTGTTAAGGGTGAGGGGCTTCTGGGGGTCAAGCAGGCAGCTATGAGGTCTGGAGACATAACACTGACCCTGACTTGTTAAGGTCCTTGGGGACATTGGTGCTGTGTCTCTTTGGAGGCAGGGTGGCACATGGGAAGTCTCTTCTTGACCCCTGATTGGCTGTGAGACCCTGAGCGAGTCTCTTCCCATCTCTGGACCCTGGTTTTCCCAGTGGACAATGAGAGACTGGACTCAAAGACCCCACAGGTCTTCTCCTGCTCTGGAAATCTAGGTAATACTGACTATGTATGTATACCGCCAAGCCTTCAGCCCACCTCCTTCCTGCTGCTGTAGCCAGTGGCCAGGACCACACCAGTTCCCCCCAGAGCTCAGCCTGAGGCTGTCCCCAGCACTGGGTCAGGTCCCAAGGGCAGGCCCAGATGCTGGGCCAGTCAAACCCATGTGCAGATTAAGTCATGAATTTAATGCTGTCTGACTGGTGGGGCGGGGGTGCGCGGCAGGGTTGCATCTCCTCTTCTGACAGCCAGGAAGTGGTTAAAGGGCCATAGCCCTGACTTCCAAGCCCCACTCCTGAGTCCTTGGGCTTGCCTCCTTCCCTCAGTCCCAAGCCTGGGTCCCCTGAGCAGGCCTGGCTGAGGACAGGATGGAACACAGTCTGCCTGCCAGTACCTGCAAGTCCAGTCCTGCTGGTAGAGATTAATTGAAGGGGAAATAGCCCATCTGTACTGCAGGGTCCAGCCTGCTGTCAGGCACAGAGGCCTCTCAGCTAATGAGATCATCACTCACCTCGGGGCTCAGAGGGGTAGGATGCTAAGGGTGGTAGTGACTGGACCAGGTCTGGGGAGAGGGAACAGTGGACCACATATGTGTCTGAGAAGGAGACTGCGTTGTGCCACGGGGAACATGGTTTGAGGCGGGGAGACAGGGCCGTGCTCTTTGGGAACTCATGAGCTGAGTGACCTTGATCATGTGGCTTAAACTATGTGCCTCAGTTTCCTTGCCTGTGAATTGGAACTAATAATAGCACCCTCCTCGTAGGGTCGTGGTAAAGGACTAATGCATGTGAAATGCTAGCACAGTGCCTGGCACACAATGAATGGCCCATAAATGGTGATGATTATTTGTCAGTGGTGACTGTCCTCTTTTGGACATGGTGGGGGTGAGGAGCCCTTGGACATCCATGTGAAGATGTCCAGATGGCTGAGCTCTGGGTCTGATTGGGGGATGTCATCACATAGCTGGGGACTGAGACCCAAGGGTAAGCAAGGTTGTTGATTGTGGAGGGAGGAGAGGGCAGAGGCCGGAGCCCAGGGCAAGGATGACCTGGGCCACCTTTCCCCATCGCCACTGGCCTCAGCAAACCCCTCCCAACTCACTTTCAGTGTCTCAGCCTCCAGCCCCCATGGCACCAAACCAGGGGCCCCCTTTGCTCCTGGGGCTCAGGAGCCTGTCTCCCCAGGGGCCCACTCACCCCCCTGGGGGCTCCTTTCCCCACCCCTGCCTGCCAGAGACCCATCTACCCGGTGATGATGTCAGGACTCGGGGCCTCTGCACCCTCAAAGGTACAGGTTCCTACAACTTCAAGTAAACTCTTGACCTGTGGTCATACACAGTTTAACCACCTTCTTGCCACTAAGGTCCCTCTGCTGCTCCCGCTGGCTCAGGAACAAGGAGCACTGGGTTGGGAATCAGAAGATTTGAGCTTGAATTCTGGTTATACCAGTTCTCCCTGGGTGATCAGGGAATGTCACCAAACCTCCCCGAGCCTCAGTTTTCTCATCTGTAAAATGGGGACAATAACTCCCTAGCTCATAAGGTGGTGGGATTGTTCATTCTTTCAGTGACAAGCTTGTTATGAAGACAGATCCTGATTACCCCCCCCCCCCAATGCTACAGGAGCAAAAATGAGACCAGGGAGGGTCCACCTTTGCCTGCGATGGTCAGGGAAGGCTTCACAAAGGCAAGGGTGTTTACACTGGTCCTTTGAAGGATGAGTCTAAGGAAGGAGGAGTCCAAGCAGGGGATGGCACGGGCTGAAGGCAAGGGTACGGCGAGGTCCAGGGACCTGGGATTAAGAGGGTCAGGGTGGAGTGGGATGCATGATGGAGAGCAGCCTTCCCGTGAAGGTGGGGACTACTAACACAGGGTGAGCCCGCCCAGAGAAAAAGCTCAGTGTGGGGAGAGGGGGTGGGGAGGGACGTGCCTCCGGAGTTTCCTGGAGGAAAGAGTTCTTTGTAACTGTCAGAAACGTGATGGAACTGACAAACACACGTGAAACCAGGCACTTAGCTTGTGAAACTAAGTCTGGGTCTCTGTAAAAATAAGTGTGTAACAACAATGGTATTGTCAAGATATTTTATGAAGCTGGCAAAGAAAACCCATCTCCACTGTGTCCAAGGAATCTGGGTGTGGCCCTTCCCCACCCCAGTCCCTGCCCTGAAGCCAGGCTGTACTCCTGACCACAGAGGATGTGTCCCCAGAGCACCCTGGGGAGGGGGCTCTCCTGTCAACTCCTCCCTTTCCCGGGGGGACCCTTCTCCAGACCTCCAGCCCATGAACACAAGCGTGGGGAGGTGGCATAGGTAATCAGGTCATGGCTGGAACAAACTAGAAGCCCTCCCTGTGCTCCCTGCCCAAGGGGGTGCGGCTGGGGAGTAAGGGCCACAGGACTGGGAGATGGCGCCTCAGCTCTAGGGGCAGGTCACTCATTCATGTCACAGCTATTCGGTGAGTGGCCAGTCTGAGGCTCACCAGAGGAGATGCAGGGGGAGAAGCACTGTGAGGTAGCAAGATAAGTGCTGGGATGGTAGACATGCAGCAGAGACATCAGCTGAGCTGGAATGTGTTTGGGGAGGATCAAAGCTGGGAGGTCTTCCTGGAGGAGGACTCTTGAAGCGTAAGTAGGAGCTGGTAGATGTAGAAGGGGAGGAAGGGTGTCTTGCACAGAGTGTGGGGCATGTGGGAAGAAGGTTTGGAGAGGAAAAAAGGAAGAGCATGGGCTCATGCACAGGTAGGCAGAGTGGGCCAGGAGGGGCTGGAGGAGCTAGGCCCACACCCTGCAGGCAATCGGGAGCCAGTGAAGGCTGCTGAGCTGGGGAGGTCACAGTCAGCTTTGCATTTCAAAAAGATCTCTCTTGCTGCCTGGTGCCCTTGATTTTGGTGGCCTTTGCCCTGAAGAAAGGTCTGCCTCTCAGAGATAGCCCGGTCCACATTAACCAAGACAGATCTGTACGGATCAGCAAGTGACAGAAGAGCCAGGCTGGGTTCAAATCAATTACTATGTGCCCTAAAGTGACTTGACCTCTGTGCTCAGTTTCCTCATTTGTAAAATGGGGTTAATATAAGTACCCCCACCATTAGGGGTGAAGGAATTAACATATGTACAGTGCAGCAGTGCCCAGGAATGTAGTAAGTTCTGTGTATAAGTGTTAACTGTTAGTACTATTCATAAACAACGCCAGCTAGTCTAAACCACTACAGGCATGAGTTAACCAGGAAGACGTATAGATCGGTATAAATCAGAACACATAAGGTAGATAATGTACCACATCAGTGCCAACTTGTGAAGACTAGTAGATACCAACCCACACGGACCCATAGAGACCAGTATTCGCGGGTCAGAAGATGCTGTGGGGAAAGGCCTGGGAGGAAGGTGCTTGGCAGGCCGGCAGAGAGGATTAGCAGCGCAAGCTTCCTCCCTGCCTTCTTGGAGTCTCTCTCAGGAGGCGCTGGCACTGCTGTTTGTTACCCAACCCTCAAGAAGACGCTGCAGTGGGGAGGGAGAAAGCTGAAAGCCTTCTTTTCAATTATTCAGCATCCGGAGCTTCCTGCCGCCCGGATGGAGCCGGAGGAAGGCTCTGGCCAGAGCCCCCGGGCTGGGTCTGGCTGGGCTGGGGGGAGGGCTGGTTGCAGGAGGGATGGGCAGCCTGGCCTGCACACAGCCTGGGCCTGCTCCTGCCCTTCCTCCCCGATGCCCGCAGCCCTGGGCTGCGGGGTTTGGCGGGGGGGGGCAGCCGTGCCTGGGCAGGCTTGGAGCTATCCCCTTCCCTGCGGACTCAGACTGTGCTGTGGAACGGAGGTGGGGGCGGGCTGGCCCAGTTCCCAGAGCCAAGGTGGGGTGTCTGGGGGTAGGCAAGGGAGGGAGGGCCTGTCCACTGTCCACAGGAGAAAGCCAGGCAGCTTAGCTGGCACCTCCGTCCTGGGCAACCTGTCCAGCCCCCTGTACGTCAGAAACACGGCACTCGGCTTCACCCAAGAACATGCTAGCCCAGACTGCTCCCTTTGCCTGGAATGCCCTTCCCCTTCCATTCATCTTGCAGTACGCGGCTCAAGCATCACCTCCTCTGTGAAGCTCTCCCTGACCTCCACTGTGGCGTGTGCCTCCACGCTGCTTCCAGAGCCTTACCTTCTGGTTACCACTCTCAGTGTTCCCCTTGTCCTGCTGTGACTATTTGCTCCCTAGCTGAGCGAGGGCTCTCCAAGGGCAGCGACTGGGCTGTGTCCATCTTTGTGTCCCTACGGCCTAGCACAGAGCTTGGCACAAAGCAGCCATCTGTGAATATTTATTGAAACCCGGCTTGTGTTTGCACTGACGGGGAGCTCACTACTTATTTTTTTAACCACCTCCATCTCTGGGGACCTCAGTGGGAAAGGTCCCTGGTTACCGCTCTCAATATGCCCAGACTTGATGTGTGTTAATATTTGCAAAGGCCACATTGTCATATACTTTGTAAGCCTTGGAGTCCAGCTCTGTCATTGAATGGATAGGAAGGACTCACCTGGCACCTAGGTTCCTGCCCATCAAGCCAGGGCCCTGTCTTTATTCCTGTTGCCTCTGATTTGGGTTCCCAGAGCAGAGGATCTGGATGGCAGGTCCCCAGGGACAAAGAGGCCTCAGCTGTCTGCTCCCTACAGAGGGGCCCACAGTATAGGCAATATAGCCTAAATGAGACCAGTGCAGCCCACTGCAGCCCAGGACAGGCCAGAGAGGAACCAAGAATTCAGACTGGATACATCAGGGAGCACACAGACCAATGCAGACCCGTATCCTAGACCAGTGGAATAGAGCAGAACACACAGTACTGGTCATTGAAAATAACACAGACCAGTTTAACTCAGGAGGCAGCCTGTATAGACCAGTACTGATATCAAACAGCAAGCAGTGTTTTAGTCTCCCCTCCCCTGCGTTCTGGTGGAACAAAGGAATCCCTGCACCCACTCAGCCCACTCTGTTCCTTTTTAGGGCCCTCAGTGGCCTTCAGGGAGCTGTAGCCTTCCAGCTAGGGAGCAGGCAGCTTCCCTGTGGCTGCCTGAGCTCCAGTGGAGATTTGGGATTGCGGGGAGAAGACTGCGAAAGAACATTTTCATGGCTGAGCTGTCACTGATGGCCTGGGCTGCCAGGGAGGTGGGGATCTCTGTGTCCTGGGGAGGGGCCGAGCCAGATGGCCTTGGGGAGGTGTCCTAGAGAGAGTGCCCTAGGTGTCCTGCTCTCTAAGGACTCTCCCAAGCTGGCCTCTAGGGCTGAGGCTGGAGTAAAATCAGAGGGGCCCTGTGCTGTCATCAGCTTCATTACGTCCTTTACCCGCTTCTCCTCCCGGAAAAGATCAGACCCACCCAGGTTCACACCCGGGAGCTGGGCTGAGGAAGGGGAAGATGGGCTAGAAGCTGTATGACCAGATTTCTTTCCCTTTTCAGGTTTCAGTTTCCCCATCTGGACTAAGTGCCAGGGCCTGGTTACTAGTGGGGCCAGGGTAGGGCTGGGCTCTGAGTCCCTGGCAGCCCAACACTTGGAAGAATCCAAGTTGGGTGGTGATGTGCCTGCCCTCCCAGGAGCTATCAACAGGAAGCGTGTGTGCTGGACAGACAGACAAGCCCCTTCCACCCGCTGGGGAGGGTGAAGTGGGGAGACAGGGCAGCTGCCTCCACTGCCCACACAATCTCATTATGGAAAATTCCCTCTATTGACTCAGCTTTAATCAGGCAGGCTGCCCTGGGCTTCCCCCCCACCAGGTTTCTGCTGGGCTGGGTGAGATCAAAGAGAGAGCCGGGCTGGGGGCTAGAGCCTCATCTGCCATTCCCATCGATCCAGATGCGCCTCTTGTTGCTAGGCAACAGTCTCCAGTCTCTCCTGGTCCTTCCTCCCCCAGGGGCGGCAGGATCGGGCAGTAAAGGGGGAGAGAGACCCCACGTTCATTCTCTAGTTCTCCCCTTACCAAGCTAGAGATATCTGTCACCAAGCCGGGAGCCCTCTTCCTGCCCAGGAAGGGCCCCCCATCCTGGGAACTTGACCCTCCCACCAAAACAGACCCCTTTTCTCCCCTCACATTTGTATTCATCTCCAGAATACTCGAAATCCACACCTCCTATGTCCCATGTAAGCACTCTATCAGGAAGACAGTCCAGGGATTCACCAGAGAGGGGAAGGGACCCTTGGGGGTGTGGGGTAGGAGTCAGTGAAAAAGTCCAGATGGGGCTGCAGGCTACCGTCTTCCAGCCCAGCATTGGACTGGATGTGGGAATCATGTAATCTTGAGAGAACGGCACTGAAGACAAATTCACACTCTCAGTTTTGAGTGGGTTGGCTTTTTTTTTTTCTTTTTCCAAAACGTAGGATGCATTTCATAGTAGTTTTTTCTTTTTTGTTTCAAGTGCTATAATTTAAAACTGTAAGTTGTATTTTAAAACAGGCATCAAAATGTACTGTGGGTTTTGGGGGCTGTAATTGACTAAATAATGCAGATCATTTTATCACAGTTTAATATTTTGCATATTTGATCTACCCCATACTGCTCATCTTTCTCTTTTTAAAAAACTGAGTGTGTGCAAGTCATCCCCACAGTTGTTATGTGGTGACCTACTTATATCGTGGCTTATTTAGGATTTTAAGGTCTCTCCCCTCTCTGAGGTCTTTACAGTCCTTGGGGATGGAAAGTGTCTCACTCTTACCTCTGGTCCCTCATCAGACCTTTTTTTAAAAAATGCAGCTAAGGGATAGGAAGAGTCGATGCACTTCCCAAAGCATAAAGACCCAGAACTCAGGAGTCTGAGGACCCAGCCCCGAGAGCTGCTGGGAGATGCACAGTCCCTGGGCAGCCGTCCTGGTGCCCTCGGTCCTGCCACTGCCTGCCACCTGCTTCCCCCAGCTCCACAGCGCAATGACAATTCCTCTCTGCCCCCCCTGCCCAGACCCAGTCACACACTCCAACTCTGAGAGGCATAGCTTTCCAGGGTCCTTGACAAATGGTAACCAATTAATGTCAATTAATCTGATTAGCCTAAATAGTTAATTAAGCAGTTAATTAACAACATCATTGACAATAACCTATGGCTCCCGAGGGATTGTGGGTGGGCGGTAGGAATGGCAGGGGGCGGGGGCCCTCCTTGCTCTGGGAAGAGGCGAGCCCCTTAAGTTCAGGTTGAGAGTGGGTGGCTACTCGTGCAGCTGTGGCCTCTCTGAGTCTCTGCCTTGCTCTGCCATCAGGCCCAGAATCTTCATCAGGGCCTCCGACCCCACCCCGGCCACAAACCCTTCCCCGGCCCCTGACCAGGTTTGAGAGGGTCTGATTTCTATGAGAAAGGCTGAATCTCAGCACAGGAGGGAGAGGGAGAGGAGGGAGAAAGGCCTCCTGTTTGGGAAGTTGTTCCACCCCAAAATCCTAGCGAGGAGTCCCTGCCCCTGCTGCCATCCCAACCCCCCCGCCCAGACCGCACACCTCATAGCCTACCACCCCCACCAGGGCCATGGACTTTCCCAAGCTGCAGAGCAGCCCTGGAGGGGACTTGTCATCCTTAAGCCCAGATGAGGAGACAGCACCTCTCCTATGCCGGGCTCTGTGCTTGCACTGAGCACCAGCAACGACAATCAGCCCCGGGTGGCTGCCCTCAAGGGCTCCTCGTCTGGGGCGTCACAGAACAGTGCAGCCTACTGCGTCTTAGCTGGATGACGCCAGCGACGCTAACCACCTCTCTGGGCCTCAATATCCTCTGCTGTGTCCTGGCTCCGTCATACGATGTTGTGAGGACTAAATGAGTTAGGACACATGAAGCCCTTGTAGCGGTGCCAGTCACACGGGAGATTCCAAATGTTCGTGATGGTTACCGAGGGAGATGGAAGGGTAAGCAACCATCAGGACAGAGTATAAAAGCGGCTGAGAAAGAGGTGGTCCCAGGCACCTGGGGGCACACAGAGGGAGCTTGGAACGAGGCATCGCACAAAAGACGTGGGAGTAGAGGCTGAAGGTCAAGGAGGTAGAGGAAGAGGGAAGAAGGGCATCTAGGCAAAGGGAACAGCATCTGCAAAGCAATGAGGCACCAATTCTCCCTGCTAGCATGGGTAGTCACTGGGGAGCTTTCAAAAATCCTGACCTCCCTGGTCCTACACTCAGATTCGGAATGGGTGGGTCCCAGGAACCTGCTGTTCATGGACTGTTTTGGAAATACCAAGGCAGGTAGGTACTCTGCACCTAGAGACCGTGGCTGCCGTGGTTTCTGGGTGTCCCAGGCTGGGAGGAGCAGAGCTGCATCAGGAGAGGCCCCAGGCCATGTGACCCATGTCCCGAAAGCATACCGCAGGCCCCCCTGTTCTCTCCATCTGTCCAATCATGCTCGCCCTTCACGGGTGACCTTCCTGAAACAGCTCTGGCCATGTGCTTACCTGCTGGAAACATCCCTTGGTTTCTCTGCTGCCTTCAGGAGAAAGGCCAGACTCCCCGACTGGCATTAAGGTGCCTCACGAGGCCTCCCTCTCCAGCCTGCTCCTGTTCCTTGGACTCTCCAGCCGCACTATTCCCTAAGTGCCGGGGATCTTTTCTCCTCCGTGACTCTGCTCATGCCTGTTCTGTTCCTTCTGGCCAGAAATTCCCTTCCCCTTTTTCTCCCCCTGGCAAACCTGTACTCATCCTAGGAGGACCATCTGTGATGCTGGCTCCAAAGTCAATCAGGCAGGCAACTACCCACCCCCGACCACCAGTGCCCAGGCAGCCCCCGGGATGGTCCCACATAACCCACATTCCATCCCTAAACATTCACCAGCTCATGGGCCTTGCTCCCCACTGGACTGAGGGCGGCTCCTCCCTTTCTCCAGCGCTGAGCACAGGGCTTGGGGATGACAGGGATAATTGAGTTTTCAGTTTAGAGGAGCTGCTGAGCAAATGTTTAATGAATGAAGGAATGGCCGTCTCTGCTTTCTGACGTATGAGGAGCAGAGGACAGAGGAAGAGAGAATTCGGGAGGCAGATAAGAGAGGTGTTCTGGGTACAATAATGTATGGGTCACAGGGACCGAGAAGCATATGCTAGACTGTGCCAGGTAGGGAGGGGGGACAGGGCTGCCCGGAGGCAGGACCCGCTGAGTGTCCCAGCTTCCCTTCCATCCCGGAGGCCCCCTCTGGCCCCCTGCTGGGAGAAGAGGGGGCTGGGCCCCTTTGCCCGTCCTGAAGCCCACTTCCCCAACCTGGTTCTCTGGTGCTGACGGCTGTGCCAAAGCTGCGCTACCTCTCACCCTGCCCCTGCCCCGGGTGAGCCCAGCCTGGAGCACGTGCACATGCCCTGTCAAACCTCCCAGCGGTGCATCTCCGGTACCCGTCTCACCTGCAGCTGTGCCATCACCTCCTCCCTGGCCTCTCGCCCTTGGTCTCTTTCTCTTCATCCTCTTCCTCCCAAAGGCGGCCAGCGTAGGCTTCCTTACGCGCAAATCTGATCATCTCATGCCACTGCTCCAAAGGCTACTTGGCTCCCATCACTTTCCAAATAAACTCCCAGCGCTTACAGTGGTTTTTGAGGTCCTTCAAGACCTGACCTGGCTCACCACGCCGCCGGGGCTGCGCTCTATCCTTGGGCACGCCCTCTGTGCCATGGCTCTGTTAGATCACTGACTATCCCCTTAGTTCACTAGGACTTCTCATACCCCTGTGCCGCGGCCCACGCTGTTGTCTGGAGTGCCCTGCCTCTACCTTCTCTGTCTGGCACCTTTCCTGTCATTCTCCAAAGCCCAGCTTAAAGGTCTCTCTCCCCAGTCTCCTCTGGCTGCCCACGTCACATCTTAGTCCTAGCAGAACCTCAATGGTCATCACTGTCAGTTAACTCACGCCCCCGTTTCCCACTAGTCTGGGAGCTCCTCAAGGTCAGGGTTGGTGTCTGATTCACGTCTATGTCCCCGGTGTTCATACAATGCCCGGAAAATCAGAAGCATTCAATAGATGTTAACGGTGTGACCTCACACACTCAAATGACCGCCACCTCTGGGCAGCACACTGGGTTTCATCTCTCCTTGGGTGTCTTCACACTCATTACCTGAATCACTTGTCAGTGCACACCTGGAGGTGGGTATTATTATGCCCATTTCACAGGAGGGAGAAACAGATCTGATTGTGGAGGTTGGGGCCTAGATGTGATCAGAGGCCAGGAGATTGGCAATCGCCTGATTCCCAGCTCTGAGCTCCTTCTTCTAAGGTCTGGGTGGGTCCAAGTTCTCACCCTGCCCAGGGGATGTATGACTCCCTCGTGCTTCCCCTCGCCTGGCAGCCTTGGCCCTCCCCACCTTGGTCCCTGGCAGAGGGGTGTACTGAGGAAGCAGGCCCACCTCAGTCCCTGGCTAACCCTGTCACAGGCCTCAGAGCCATCCTCTCCAAGGGAAACCCACAGCCCACAGCAGATCCCCAAGGTGTGCCCCACCCAAGAGGGCAGGGGAGGGGCGAGTTCTCCCCCCAGCTCTCACTAGCTCCCTGGGAAGCTGGTCCACCTGTGCCCAGTGTTCATATGGCCTTGAAAAGTATGCTTTTTGCAGAGTCTTTAAAGACATCAGAGAATTCTCACTATAGAGTAAAAAACAGCATGCCGACTTCCCTCAACAGGGCGTTCCCAGTTATTTAATGCTATGTATCTATGAACGCATGGACAAAATCCTGGTAGGAAACACCCCGCTGTGTTCACAGTGGCTGTCTCTGGGTGGTGGGACCACACATGACTTTTTTCTCCTTGTTTTCTATTTCCCAAGTCTCGCACAGTGAGGATGTGCCGTTCTTAAAATCAACAGAATTCAATGAACCTCACTTGTCTCCATCCTAGGGAGTTCTGGGGAATGGTGGTGGGAATGGGGTTCAGTACAGGGAGAGGTCTCAGAACCACGGGCTACTCCGAACACTGGCGCCCCAGCTCCGTAAGCTGCCTGGCCCTCAGGGTCTGTTTCCCTGGGCTCAGGCCCCCCTCTAGTCCTCACAGGCCCCGGCAGGATGCTGAGCGAGCTGTGGTCCTGCCCGCCAGCTCCAGCTGGCACAGCAGCCTCTGCAGTGGGCAGGAGGCCAGGGCGGGGGCGGCAGGATGCTGAGGCCAGGCTGACTGCCTAGGAAGCAGCGCCACAGACGGATGGGCTGGCGGCTTTTGGCTATAAGCGGGGAGACCCTGGAGGTTGGGGGCTGCTCTGGAGCCCAGGCACACGTGTCCGCTGAGGCCTTTCTCCCAGATCAGTGGGCAGCCTGGGCCTGGCTCACCTGCCCAGGCCCCCTGAGAGCCCCGTTCTGGATGACACAGAGTCAACAGGGCTTGGCCTCTGGGGATGGAGCTGTCACCCCCCTGTGCTCATGACCCAGAAGAACATGAAGAGACAGGAACCTAGAGGTGTCAGCAGGCACTAAGCCACAGTGAAGACCTAGGCTGGGCCAGGCTGGGGTCTGTAACTGTTGGTAATGGTCCCTCCCTGTCACGGGCTCCTCTGGGCTTCCCACGCCCTCATGCTCCTGTCTCTCCTCTCTAACGGCCTCGGCCTCGTCCTCTCTGAGCTCACTCTCCCCTCCTGAGCCCCCATACCCTCTTCTAACTCCATTCCACTCATCAGTTGCCCTCCCTTCTCTGAGTACCACCTCCCTGAGCTCCTTCCCCTCCCGGAGCCTCTAAGACCCCACGGGGCCCCTTCCTTCAGCGAGTGACCTCTTCCTTTCTTTCCTTAAGCGCTTCCCCCTCTCCCTGAGCCCAGGTGTTAGAATTGAGCAGGAACTTCCCCATTTCTTGCCTGGCTGCTCCTCCCCCAATACAGTCTAGACTAGTGTCCATACCAACCCACTCCCGTGGCAGGGCCCCGCATCTTCTCTTTAGAGCATCAGCTGCAAAAATCCCTCCCTCTCCCCAAGACTCTATGAATAAGCTTCCAACACCGTACCGCTGCTGCTTCCCTGGATGTGGGACCTGAGCATACGTGTCCTGGGGGATTCCTGAACATTGCTGAACAACTCTGGGAGGTGTGTGGAAGGCATCTTCAGTGTCCCTGCAGGTCACCTTAAATCTTGGGCCAGGAGGGCTCAATCCTGGCTCTGCCACAGAGTCCTGGGATCTCTGGGGGAGCCACTGGGCCTCTCCAAGCCACATTTCCCCATTTTGAGTTAAGACCACAAGTTTGTAGTTAGGAGGGATGGGTGAATTTTAAATCTCAGCGGCAATGAATAAACCTAAGCTTCAAACATTGGAGGTGAATTCTATCTCTGCTGACGGGACCACAGGCTTCCTGACGCACAGATTTATGGAGCAGAGAGATCTTAAAACTTTAATGCTGGCAGGGCCGTTGGGGGGGTCATCTGATCAAGGCCCATCATTTTATGGTTGAGAACACTGAGGCCCAGAGACAGGAAGAGACCTGTTCAAGGTTACACAAGGAGCCAGGGTCAGAGATGGGCCCAGAAAGAAGGTCCTGGGACTCCATCTCATGCCACCCTCCAACCCCTACTGGCCCACAGTGCCCTGGCTCATCCTCACTCAGGAGAGCCTGGAGAATCGAGGGCAGAGTGGCGTTGTGGAAGCCCTGGGCCCCTGAGGCAGAGGGCTAGAGTTGGACCAAGACCTTGCTCTGTGACCTTGGGAAAGTCATGTCACTTTCAGGCCTTGTTTTGCTTCCCTGTGAAAGGGAGACAGTGGCACCTTTGGCACCAGGTTATGTGAGGATGAAATGAGATACGTATGTGAAGTGACAGGCCCATGGCAGGGGCTCAGAGTGTGTGTAGGAGTTAAGAGAGAGAGGGTGGGCTCTCGCCCGTCTCCTCAGCAGCACCGATGGCTGGCTACTGGGACAGGAGGAGCTGTGATCCTGCCCCACTGGCAGCGAGAAGCAGGCAGAGGAAGAGTCAGTAGGCGAGGCTGACCCCAGCATTGCCGTGGCCCCATCACAGAGGGTGAGGGCTAACTGCTCAGAAAGGAACAGGCAGTGACCGGCTTGCCAAGGTCAGCAAGAGGCTGGCAGGCAGAGAAGGTGAGAGTGGGTGCGGAGGTGAGCAGACGGGGCCTGCCAGACCCAGACTCCCCCTCTGGCAGGCATGATGGTGGCGGGGGTGGGTTGTGATGGGAGCACCCAGCTGGATAATTCAAAGCACATTCCACCTCCAAATATCCCGGTGACCTTGGGGGAGTCAGCGCCTCGCTGCACTGCACACCCTCACCCATGTGCTACGGGCTCCTCACCTGGAAAGCTGGCCTCATGAATCAAGAAACTGGCATTTAACTGGGTCTTGATATCAAGGGGCCAGGACAGGTTATCAGCTCCACAGCTGCCCCAGGGAAGACAGCTTGGGTGGCTTCGTGGCCTTGGGAAAGTCATTCAAGTCTCATTTCTCAGTTGTGAAATAGGGACATTGATGGCTTCCTGGGCACGTTCTCGTGAGGATGAACTGAGTTAACTGTAGCCTCCTGTGTGCCCATTATGGAGCCTGGTGCGAGGCCCTCAGCCAATGTCCACCTCCTTCTGGGGAGAGGAAGACGCACTTGAAACAGTGCTGGAAACTTTTCCACCTTTTTCTAGCTCCGCCGTAAGAAATTCTTACTTGCGTTTGATTTGCTAACACCTCAGCATTTTACAGCTGACAGCTAGTTTCCTATCTAATAGCTGGAGTATTTCTTTGACCGCCAAAGCAGATACTGTTAACGCTATACCTGTTTTACAGATTGGGAAACAGGCTCAGAAAGGTTAAGTGGCTTACCTGAAGTCACATAGCTCGGATATGAACCCATGTCTCTCACGCTTCAAAGTCCATGACTCCCTACCCATTCAACCCCACCTTTTAAAATCCAAACCATTCTTTATTCGCTCTTCAAGAATTCCTCTTCCATCCCTCATGGGAGAGTGGGATGGGGCATAAAGTTAAGGAACCAAAAAGCTGATGTGTGGGAGCAATTTGTTAGCCACCTTGGTCCTATTTCTGCCTGGGAAAGGATCTGGCTGGCACATGCTGGGACCGTGACCTTAAGATGCCCCCTAGACAGAGAAACTCTCCAAACCCTGCCCTGCTCTCCACCAAAGTACCTGCCTTTTCTCTTGTCACAGGATGAAAGACCAGCCCAGGCCCCTTGATGCCAGAAGTGGATGAGTGAGTGAGGTCTTAGGAGAGTGAGAAGTTATGGCTGGGATAGAGAACAGGCATTAGAGTACCAGGTCAGAGCTGGGTGCGTTCCTCTTGTTCCCCCTCCAATCCCCACAGTGGACCTGCTGCCAGAAGCAGGAACTGCAGGAGGCTTCAGCACTGTCCAAGCAGGAGCTCTGGGATGGAGGGGGAGGAGGATACAAGAAAGAGGCTGCGTCTCTTCTCTATCTCTCCTTTTTTTTTTTTTGTAACCAGGAATTTGCTCTGGGGTTGGTTGGGCCCACTCTGAGCTCCAGAAACTCTCCCTGGGCATCCAGAGAGACCATGTAGAACCCCCCCTAAATTCCTAGTGGCTATTATCTCTTCTGTGCCCTCCATTCTCTCCCCAGTGAGAGAGTAAATGCCATCCTGTGTGAGACCCAGTTCTCGTTGCCAGCTTCTGCCTCCCCAGGGGCGTTTGGACAGCTGGGAAAGGGGCCAGACTGTCCCTTATGCTGCCACCCTGTGCTGGACAGAAGCCCAGCATTCAGGTGGGGGCCTGCTCATTCCATCCCTCCCAGTGACCAGCATCTCCACAGGGTCCTTCATTGGTCTTTCCCTTCCCTAGGGAGCAGGTCCTTCTCCTCAATTGGGGGAGGGCAATTGGACTGCAGTTGGGTGCCTCTCTAGCATCCTTATGGGCCAGGCCATGGTCATTTATGCTCAGTGGAGTCCTGCCCATGACCCGGCAGGGTTCTCACTTTCTCCATCCCTCTCAGCGAAATGAAAAACGTTTCTCATCTCTGTTTCCCAGGTGCCTCGCACCCACGACCAAACACACTAACAGTCCCCCAACCTCTACCCTCTGCTCTGGGATCTGTGGACCGTGGGCCCCGGCCCGTCTGGGGAGGCCCAGGATTCCACCCAGCCCCAGCCCCTCTGGGAAATGCCCCCGCCCCGCCAGGGGCTCTCACCTCCCTGCTGATCGTTGCGCTCCGCCGGGCGCTGGAGCCAGGCCCTCTGGCCCCGCTTGTCTGGGCGGCCTCCGGGCCGCCTCCTCGGCTCGGCTCGGCTTGGCAGGGCAGCTCTGCCGCTCCCGCGGCCCCGCGCCCTCCGTCTCCCCGCGGGCGCCGCCGCCGATTGCTGAAATGCTGGACAGCGCACCACCATGGAGGCGGCCTCCCTGCCCGCTTGCCGGCCAGAGCGGCCCGGCATCCACAGCGCCCCCTATAGTCCTGGAGGCCGACGGCAGCCAAGCCAAGGGACTGGGCGTCTGTCGGGGGCCGGAACCTCCACGGCGGTGACCTGCTCCACGACTTACGGGTAGCGGGTGGGGGCAGGCGCCTGGGGCAAGGGATCCCGCTGGGATGCCCTCTTTCATCGTGCATCCTGGTGGCCTGACCGAGGCCAGGCGGGGTGGTGAGAGACATCCCAAAGGGGTGAGGATTTTGAGACTGGAATCTCTGGACCTTCTGCGGTGCTGGGTTGGC
The DNA here is from genome assembly GCF_964270905.1 of Leucopleurus acutus. Classification (NCBI taxonomy): domain Eukaryota; kingdom Metazoa; phylum Chordata; class Mammalia; order Artiodactyla; family Delphinidae; genus Leucopleurus; species Leucopleurus acutus. The sequence goes on from NC_139158.1 coordinate 8,565,920, forward strand.
TGTCTGGAGTCCTGAGTTCGAGTCAGGACCTTGGTAGCCTGTTGTCCTGCAGCTCCCGCCTCCGTTTCCTTGGCTGGACAGTGTAGCCGGTGGAGTGAAGGGACCTCGGGTGGGGCAGGCTGTGCAAGGAGCACTGAAAGCACAGAGACCTTTCTGTGGTAGGAAGGAGGCCAGGAACGAGGAGGCCTTTGCGTGGAGCCACCAGTGGTATCCCTGTGCTGTCCCAGGAAGCAGGGCTGAAGTGCTAGAGCAAACCTGAGGCAGAGCAGGGACTAGGATGAAGCAAGTGAGGCACCTGGGGCACAGATTATAAGAAGGCCTTTGCACGACACTGGGAGTCATTCAAGTGAATGTTTGTTATGAATCTGCACGTGTTTATGCGTGTGTGCACCCGTATATACGTGTGTCTGTTTCTATATTCCCGTCTGTGTGTGTCCTCCTCCCCTCCTCTCTCCTTTCCCCCAAGTTTCTTCACCTACCTGTGTCCTTGGAGTGTATCTTGGGGTCTGTGTGTGTGTGTGGTTGGGATATTGGCACTGCAGGCCCTTTGAGTCTGCAGAACAAAGCTTGGGGTGGGGGAGAGGGCTGGGCTACAGCTGCTGCTGCCATTACTGCAGCCCCATAGCCCCAGGGGTGAGTCCTCTGCTGGTCTCCTGCCGTCTGGCTGCATGAATATTTCATATGCTGGGGCCTTGAGCTGGCCTAGCACCAGTGTGTTTGCTCCCCCTGCCTGGGAGGAGCTGCCCCCTTTGCCTGGCTGGGCCTCCCGAGGCAGAGGGGTAGTAGGCAGATCAAGGGCTGGAAGAGGGCCCCCTGGAGGGCCTGTGGCCTCGCCTTGCCTGGGGAGCCTTGGCTGGGTGTGCGGAGGGGAGGGCGGGGGTGGGGGTGGAGGCCAGAGGAGGTGCAGGGAGGCGGCATCCTCCCAGAGTGAAGCCCATGCCTTAAATGAAATCAAATTAGTTTTTTGAAACCTCACCGCATGATTTGGTTCCTGATCAGCCCCCACCTCAACTCTGTTTGGGACTGGTGCCTGGGAACACGTTGCCCCGGCTGGGCACACCTCCTCCTGCCCTCTCCTCATCTGCCTCTGCAACCCCTGCTCCCTGGCTTCACAGTGGGAGCTGCTTTAGGGGAGAAGGGGAGAGGGGCCTGCAAGCTGGCTGCAAGCAAACCTCCCCAGCTGCCTTGGGCCCTCTCTTCTACCAGACCTGGGATGGGGGAGCCCTGGAAGCCTAGGCAGGCTCTCAGCCCCAGTAGCCCCCTCACCCCTTGCACTCTTGTGCCCTAGCTCAGAGGGATAGACCTCTATCTTGGTTTCCCTACCAGCCTGCTAATTTTCCAAAAAGAGCTCCTTCCTTTGTGTTACATATTTCAACAAATGGCATCACCATCTGCCCTGGTTTTTCTCCACTTGCCCCTCTGGTCCATTCCCATCCTTCTCTGCCCTGTTCTGGGCCTTGGGAGACTGACCTCTGCAGACTGATTACCCAGGTTCCCCTGCTCTTGGCTTCTGGTTGGGTTCATCCAAGGGGAAGCATCACCAGGAGAATGAAGGGCGGGAGGAGAAAGAAGTTAAGTATTTATTCTCCTGCCGAGTTCCTCTCCATCTCTGGTCCAGTGTCCCCTCATCCATGGCTCCATTCTTCTAGTCAAGCTCTGGCATTAAGTTTCCTCCCTGTGACACTTCAGGCCCAGAGGTGGTAATGGCTCCTGCTGTTATAAGTCTCTGGGTGCTTCTCTATCCCTTGGTGGTCCATTCTCGTATCCCCACCCCATCTCAGTGCATAATCCCTTCATCAGGGTCTCTTCTGTTAAACCTTTGGAGGTGCTGTCGACTTCATTCTGGGTCCCTGGCGCATGCACCCTCCGTCTCAAGTCCAGTCTCCAAGCCAGAGCCCTGAGTGTCCTTGAGCCCTACAATTCCCCCTTCTCCCTGCAGACCTTCCACCTACTGGAACTGTGTTTCTTCTTCACCTCCAGGGTGTCTGCCTGGCCCAAGCCTTGGCCCTGGACCCCAGCTTAGTGCCTGCTCACTCCCCATTCACTCCCCCCTGAAACATACATCTCTGCTTGGATAGCACTCGATCAACGAACTCTTCCAATGAACCTCATGAAATAACGTCTCCCAGACCAGCACTCTTGTTCCCTCTTAGTCTCCTTTAGAAAAATTTACTGTGGTAAAATATTCATGACATAAATTGGCCGTTTTTTTTGCGGTACGCGGGCCTCTCACCGTTGTGGCCTCTCCCGCTGCGGAGCACAGGCTCCGGACGCGCAGGCTCAGCGGCCATGGCTCACGGGCCCAGCCGCTCCGCGGCATGTGGGATCTTCCCGGACCGGGGCACGAATCCGTGTCCCCTGCATCGGCAGGCGGACTCTCAACCACTGCGCCACCAGGGAAGCCCAATTGGCCGTTTTAACTATTTTAAGTGTTTACAGCTTAGTGGCATTAAGTACGTTCACAATGTTGTGCAACCATCACCCAAACCCAAGCTGAAACTCTGTACCCATGAAAGTCCCCCAGCCCCTAGTACCCCCCATTCTACTCTCTACCTCTATGAATCTGACAGCTCTGTGGGCCTCGCATAGGTGGAATCATACAGTATTTATCTTTTTGTGTCTGGCTTATTTCACTCAGCAGAATGTCCTTAAGTTTCTTCCATGTCATAGCCTGTGTCAGAATGTCCTTTTTTAAGACTGAATAATATTCCATCGTATGGAAGGACTACATCTTGTTTATCCATTCATCTATCAATGGACCTTTGGGTTGTTTTCACTTTTTGGCTTATATGGTAATTCTATGTTTAATTTTTTTGAGGAACTGCCATACTGTTTTCCATAGCAGCTACACCATTATAATTCCCACCGCAATGCACAAGAGTTCCAATTTCTCCACATCCCTGTCAATACTTATTACTTTCTGTTGTTGTTTAGGATAGCCATCCTAATGGGTGTGACTTGGTGTCTCATTGTGGTTTTGATGCATTTCCCTGATGATCAGTGATGTGATCTTTTTTGTGTGCTTATTGGTTATTTGTCTGTCTTCTGTGGGGTACCCTCTCTTATTTTTTATCTTATCCCCACCCGTCGTATGACTCATCCACTTGTGTTTTTTCCTGTTTTCCCACTCTGGACCTTGAGCTCCACGAGGGAAGGCCTTTGCTTACTGCTGTCTTCCCGGCTCCAGCACATAGTAGATGCTCAATAAATATCTGTTGATCAAATGTCTAAATTCTCCCCTTGATGCTTTTCTCCATCCACCTCTGCCGAGCCTCACCAACAAAATTCTGTCTGTCTTCCATTCTGCCATTTGTATTATGAGAACGATAGTGCCGTGAATAAACTTTTCCAGACGCGGGATCCAGGGTCTGATTCAGAGCCCTGCACCTGCAGCAGATTCATATTTTCCCATTCCCCGCATAACCAGACTCCCTGGCCTTCAATCTGTCACTGAATTTGACATTGCCCACCTCCCCAGCAACACTTGCCTCCCCACTGGCCTTTACACTTGCTGTCCTCCCAACGGTAGCACCTTTCCCTACTTCCCCTGTCCTTCAACACTCAGCTCCAGGGGGAGCTCCCCTTCCAGGCGCCCACCCTCCTACGTGCCTGGTCACCCCTCCTAGGGGCCTCATGCCCAGAGGCAAGAGCAGGAAAGACCCTGTGATGAGAGACCAGCCCGGGCCAGGCTGGGGTGCTTCACTCACCAGAGTTCCCAGGCCCAGAGAGTGGCTTACAGTGGTTTTGACCTCAGAATTGGCCCTTCCCTTTCTCTCTTATTCTGCCCTGTCTCTGATACCCTCTCTCTGTGCCAACCTGTGTCTAGAATGTGAATTCCGTGACGGCGGGGATGCATTGTGCCTACCTCCCATCTCCCACCCTAGCACAGAGGAGGCAAGAATCTTTGCTTGTTGAGTTGGGTTGTCGGGATTTCTGCCTGCCTCCAAGCTCTTCTCCGTTCTCCGTCCCCATCTCCCACTTTTTTTTTGCCTCTCCACTCCTCAGACAATCGACTCCTCCCTTTCTCTCTGTCTCTGTCTCTTTCCACTTATCCTTCTGTATGATGTGATGTAGACATGCACCTTGGGGCACTTGGCCTTGGAGTCAGCCCCTCTCTTCTGGCACTTCTCAAAGTGTTTCCTCTACCCTCTGCATCAGAACCACCGGAAGTGCTTGTTGAATGCGCTGGTATCTGAGCCTCTCCAGACCTACTCTAAGGGTGATCTACTGCTGCGTAACAACAACCATTTTACTGTATTTCACAAGTGTGTGGGTCAGAAATTTGGGCTTGACTACGTGATTCTTCTGCTCCACGAGGCATTAAATGAGGTCACTAGGTGCTTTTCAGCTGATGGATGTGTTGTGGACTGGAAGGTCCAGGATGCCAGGATGCCTTCTTTCACATGTCTCAGGCCCTGGTGGGGATGTCTGGAGGGCTGGGCTCAGCTCCGCTTCTGTCCTTCTCTGGGTCATCTCAGGGCTCTCCACATGGTGTCTCCAGAAGAGTCGTCAGACTTCTCACACAGCAGCTCAGGGCTCTGAGATCAAGTGTTCCAAAAGAGAGGAAGTAGACATTACCAAACTCCTAAGGCAGGCCGAGGCTCAGAGGCACAGCACTTTCCCCGTTTTCCAGCGGCCAAAGCAGTCACGGAGCCCACTCCATTTAAAGTAGTGCTTCCTCACTCATATCCAGAGGTAGGGGACATAGATCCCCTGCTCTTGATGGGAGGAGGGGCAAGGAATTGGTGGCCATCTCTCTTTTTGTTTTTTTTTTTAATAAATTTATTTATTTTTGTCTGCGTTGGGTCTTTGTTGCTGAGTGAAGGCTTTCTCTAGTTGCTACAAGCAGGGGCTACTCTTCGTTGTGGTGAGCGGACTTCTTATTGCGGTGGCTTCTCGGGTTGCAGAGCACAGGCTCTAGGCATGTAGGCTTCAGTAGTTGTGGCACGCGGGCTCAGTAGTTGTGGCTTGTGGGCTGTAGAGCACAGGCTTAGTAGCTGTGTTGCACAGGCTTAGTTGCTCCGCGGCATGTGGGATCTTCCCGGACCAGGGCTCGAACCCGTGTCCCCTGCACTGGCAGGCGGATTCTTTACCACTGCACCACCATATTTAATCAGCCATACCTACTGAGTCACATCTTAGGGGTAGACCCACAATCATGCCCCTGAACTTGAAGAATGCCATGGCCCCCATCTGCCCTAGAACTTGCACTCATCATCCCCTGGGTTGTTCCTTTGCCTCACGGTTACCAGAGCAACCTGGGAGGGAGAATCTTGAGCTGAGTCCAAAGGGTGGGGAAGGTATGACTGACCCAGTGGGAGGAGTGGGTTCTGGAGTCAGGACCCAGGTCTGATGCCCAGATGTGCTGCTGACTAACTATGGATTTGAGAAAGTGATTTAGGCCTCACTGAGCCTCAGTTTCCTCATCTGTAAAATGGGTCTAGTAATACCTGTCTCTGAGGGCTGTGCTCCTTTTCTAATTATTATCGATCATCTCGTGGTCATAGCTTGCAGTGAATTGGTAATGTAGGTGACAGGCCAGTGATGTTCTGCTGTCTTTTATCTGGAAAATGACAAAACCTGGGTGTCAGGGTCCTGAGACCTTAGTTATTCGCTCCTTTCCCCTGGTTCAACCCAAAAGTGTTTTCCTCCTGTTATCCTGTCTGTCTCCTCGCTCCCTTCCCTGTCGCATGAGGGCCCCCTCAGAGCCCAGAACTCTGCTGGGTCCACTCTGCATTCAGGAACCACCAGGCCTCTTTCTCTCGGTGCCTCTCTGCCTGGCCCACTCCAGGCCTCTTCCTCTCCATTTCCCTCCCGTCCTCGTAGCGCATCACTCTCATTTTCTCTGCAGAGCCTGGGAAGTTGAGGAGTCCCTGGTGGCAGACGGGCAGGGCTGACCTTGAAGCAGATCTTTAATAAAAAATGAGCAGAGACAGCAGCCTCCCCCATTCCTCAGCTTGCTTCCCCTGACACCCCTCCTCCCTCCAGCCCGGGCTCTCCTCTCCTTCCCCTGTAAACCTACCGTAAGGGGCTACTGCTCTGGGTTAAGCATCGCCTTCATCAGGGTCCTTTTAGAGGGTGCAAATCCCTGGGCTGTGGGAGTGCGAAGGAGGGAAGTTTTTGTTGGGATGCGGGGTTGGGGGGGGGAGGGGGGGCGGGAGGAAGTGGTATAGGAGGGGAGGGGGGTATACTCTGAGGCTGTGGGCCCTGCCTGCCTCTGCCTTAGAGCTTTACCCAAGAATCCCCCTCCCACCGAGGCCTCACAATTGTCTCAATGGTTCAGCCCCACCCCTGGCCCAAAGCCATCCTGGGCTGCAGTTGGGGGTGTCAGCAGCAGCCTAGGCCTCACCCACTTGGGTACTCGGAATCAAGTCCCCCACAGACCCAGGTCCCACTCAGCCTGAGCGCCGGAGTGAGAGGGACCCGCACCTTGAACACTGCCTTATCCCAGCAATTGCATTCCGCCTCATTACCTCTAATCCTTACAATGAGCTCCTGAGCTGGGGATCACTGTCCCATCTCACAGATGGCAACACTGAGGATCAGAGAGGTTCAGCGCTGCCCACAGCCACCCAGCCCATCGGTGACCTGGGCGATGACTTGAGCCACCATCTGTCTGATGCAAAGCCAAGCTTGTCCCTGAACCACTGACCTCAGAGCTGAGCACAGTCTTATTCCTTCTTCCTGCTCCTGACCGGGGCCCACAGTTCCTCCGCTTCCCTGAGGCTGCACCTCACCCTCCAGTGTGGGCCCTGTGGGAGGGACAGGCCTCCCAGAGCCAGGTTGCCAACTCCCTGGCTCCTCAGTGCGTCCCCCTTTCCCCCTGGACCTTTTGGGACCCCAGAGCCTAAACCCACCCTGAGCTGTCCACATGGTGGGTGTGACTCTGGCTGGCCCAGCTACTTTGCCCCTTGGGGTCTTACAGGTGTACAGGAGGTGTAAATATGTGTGTGAACAGATGGGTGGATACAATGTGTGTCAAGGGCCTGGGGAATAGATGAGTGAGTAACTTAGTGAATACATTTGCAAATGAGTGAATGAATGAGAAGTGATTCAAATGGATCCGTGAATGAGGCACTGAGTCAGTGAACTCCGTCCACCAGGCAAGGTCAGGGCAGGAGCAAAGAGATTGTGTCCTCTCTGGGCTCTGCCTCCCCATGAGGCCCACTGTGACGGAGATGCCCACCGAGTTGTCAATGGGATGTGACTGCCCATCCAGGGACTACATCTCCCAGCATTCCCTGCATACAGATAGACTATGTGACCAATTCTCACCAATGATGTGCAGGCAAAGTGCCATTTTCCTGGAAGAGGCACCTAAGAAGCAGGTGTGCGCTCTCCCTCCTCTCTCCCCTCTCTTCCCCCATCTGCTGGCAGGTTGTACAGGACTCCAAGGCCCTGGGGAGGGGAGAGGGAGCCACGAGATGGAAGGAACCTGAGTCCCTGTATCATCATGAGGAAGAGAGCTGCCTGCTGACCAGGAGCGTCAGTCTAGGACCGTTAGAGAATGAGAAATAATAAGTAGCGATAAGCTACTGAAATGTTAGGATTTATTTGTTATAGCAGCTAGCGTTTCCTTAAGTGACACACTCACAGAAGCTAATTATTCATTGCCAAGCTATGGAACTCGTCCCTGAAACACTTAGGCGGGGGCTGGGGAGACCCTCGACAGGCATCTGTGACAAGGACCAGTAGGGGCTCCATCCTTTGCCTGCTGGTGGTAGGGATAGACAGTGTGACCTCACAGCTTTCTTCTCACCTCTCCCATTCAGGGAGGAGTTAATGTTGCTCTGGGGTTGGGGGAGGGACTCAGGCAGGTATTGGGAATCAAAATGACTACTTAGACAAAACTATCGTATTAGAAGTCAGGACCGTAGTTGTCCTTGGGGAGGGCATGACTAGAAGGGGTATAGGAGGGCTGGTTATGTTTCTCGATCTGGGTGCTGGTCCATGGCTGTGTTCAGTTTGTGAAAATTCATTGAGCTGTGTATGTATGATTTCCATACTTTATGTATTATTGTATTTTAATAAAAAATTTTAAACGCCCAGGAGAAGGGAGGGTTAGGATGAGGAGACAAAAAGAGCAAAAGAAGACAGGGGAATGTCAGCAGAGGGACAGGAGGGGTGCAGGTGGGCAGAGGGCAGCCTGCCCCTTCACCTATCACTGTAGCCTGGGATGCACACCTCCCTTCTTTTCTTGGCAGGTCACCATAGACCCTCACCCAACACCCATCGTCTCTCCATCCTACACTGGGCACCTACTGCATCCAGGTCCAGGAAGAATCCAGGTTGTCCCAGTGGGCAGGTCCCCTGTCCTGGGAACCCCCATCCCCAAGGAGTGTGCAGTGAGCTCTTCTTAAAGGCCTTGAGCGCCACAGCTGGGTCCACGTGTTCCGATCAGGACAGGGCGGGTGGGGAGGGGATGCAGAGATGGCAGCTGAGGCTGTCTTGGAGGCTGTGACCCAGTTTCATCTCCAACATTCGTCTGCCAGCAGAAGTGACCCCAGTCACCTGACCCCACCATACACTAAGTCCCATACACAGCCCCATACACATGTCAGATCCACTCATACACACACACACTCAGGAACGTTGTTACATCTCTACACCTGGACAACCCAAACCTCAGACACACACAGCACACACACACTCCCGCATCAACATGGGCCCCACACATGTGCGTCCGTGCATAAATACTCCCACCAACACATCAGACTCTGGGACAGAGATGGCTAGAGACGGCTTATAGGAGGCGTGCACCCACACTGAACCTGACCCCCGAGGCACCCAGAGGCAATCAACTGAGGGTCTCTTTAGGGGGGTCTTAACCTGGGCGCCATCTGTTTCATGCGCACTTTCCTGACTGTTCAGTGGCCCAAGAGAAGCCCCCCAGCCCCACCCCAGCTGGAGTGGCAGCCAGAGAGAGCTGGGGCCAGGGCTGGAAGGCAGAGCCAGGTGGGAGCAGCTGGGGAACTCCAGGGTCCTAGACTGGACCAACCTGGGCCTGCCCACTCCGACCGCTCTGGGGAAAGGGCAGCTGGCCTGGGACAGGCTGTCAGGCGGGGACGGTGAAAGAGCAGGCTACTTGGGAGAGGCCTGCACCTGTGTGTGTACACACATGCAGAGATTGGTATAAATGTGATGCATTTAATTGCACACTGCCAAAAAGCCTCCCTCTTTCTCTCCCCTGGCCGTGTTTAATGATCCCTCCGGGGACCCCAGCAGGCTAAATTTGCTTCCTGAGCTGAGGCCAGCTCAGACATAAGCCCAGGCTGGCCCAGCCCTGCGGGGTGGGAGGGCCCTGAGCATGTGCTCTGCCTGGGGCTGTCCCCAGGACCCCGGCTTCCTTATCTCTGGCCAGAGCCCTCCTCCCAGTAGCCCTCACCCTCAGACCTGGAGCCCCAGCAGGGCCCTGACCTCCAAGTGAGGAACATGGCAAGGATGGTCATTATTTATTGAGTGCCTACTGTGTGCTGTGGACTTTATTTATTTTTTAAATTAAAAAGAGTTTTTGGCCGCACCCCGTGGCACGTGGAATCTTACTTCCCTGACCAGGGATCGAACCTGTGCCCCCTGCCGTGGAAGGGCGGAGTCCCAACCCCTGGACCACCAGGGAAGTCCTTGCTGTGGATTTTAGACACTAAATCCTCTCAGCAAGCCTGGGAATGGGCATAATTTTACTAGTGAGGAAGCCGAGGCCCAGAGAAGTTAAGTAATTTGCTCAAGGCTGCACAGCCTTGGGGGCTTGGGCATGGGGAGGAGGTCTGGGGTCTGGAGTGAGGTGACCCCTTGTTGGCCCTCAGCAGCCTCACCTCCCAGGCTGTCCTTCTAGACTACTCCAGCCCTGTTGGACTCTCCTTCTGGAAGGTTCTGTCGCACTGGGAAGCTTGCAACGTAGCACGGTGCCACCGAAACTTCCGCAATTCCTGTCCTGTCTCCACATTTCTGCTCCTCTGTGTACCTTCTGTGCTATTTAACTCGTTCTTGAAATCAGTTCCTGTTTGTACTCAGCCTTGTCTGAGCCGTGCTGCCCAGGGTGTGTCAGGCTTCATGAGCTGATTTCCGACACTGAGACACTCGTCACAATAAACGTCCCTAAGTCAGGTCAGGGCCCCTGGGAGAGGCCTGGCCTGGGCAGTGGCCTCCTCCTTCAGCCTCTCCCACAGCTGCTGGGACAGTCCCCCCTCCAACAGCTGGTCACCTGACTCGAGCCTCAGTCTGTTAATTATCTTACACGTACCTGTGCCCAGGAGGTGCCTGGGACAGAGCAGCCGTCCAGTAAAGGCGGCTGAAGCTGCGCTGGGCTCGCATCGGGAGAGGGGAATGGGGGGTGCTCCTGGGCAGCCCCTCCCTGCTTTCCCGTTTGTAACAGCTGTGAGATGTGAAAGGTTCCAGGTGAGGACAAGATGCTCTGTGATGCAAACAGGCACTGCCTGGTCCGCTCCAAGCGCTCAGTGGGAGGCACTTGAGGGTCCCATTGCCCCCCACCCCTTTCCTGAGCCAGAGCTTTTCCCTGAGCCCAGGCCGGGTACATCTGGCATCGGTCACCGCTTTCAGAGCTTACAGTCCCCCAAAACATACACCCCACATACACACACTGCCCACACATACACACACCACGCAGAATCACCCCGGCCCGTGAAAGAAGCACTCCCAGTCACCCCTACCCCAGCCGCAACCAGCCGACCTCCATCTCTGGCAGGAAGGGAGTTAACCTAATTACTGGCCTGCGTCTGCCTGGCAAGGGCTCTCAGCCTGGCTGGGAGAATATTAGCATCAGCAGGAGCCTGGGAGGGAGAGAGCAGGGCGGGGAGGAGTTATTTTTAGACAACGGAGGTGGGGTTTGTAGTTGAGCTGGGCTGGTGGCTGAGGGGGCAGGGGGCAGTCTTCACGGAGTGATGGAGGGCTCAGGTCAGGGGGTGAGGCAGCCTGGCTGTGGCCCCTCCTAAGAGGGACCAGGCCAGCTCTTAGGAAGGAGGGGAGGGGACAGAGAGAAGGAAGGAGGGACTTGCCAAGCCTTCCTACCAGAGCTGTCCCACTGGGCTGGGTTGCCAGCTGGGAGAATGTGAAATGGCTCTAAAATGGGGAGAAGGCTCTGCATGAGCTGACAGCCCTTCCCCCCACCCACAGGCAGACATACAGGGTGGGAGCAGGGCGGGGCTTCTCCGTCAGGCCTTGAGAGCAGCTGGGCAGTGGCAGGGTCTGTGACTTCCTGAGGGCACACCAGCTCCTTTGTGAATGGCTGGTCCCCTCCATTCAGGCTCCCGATCTGGGGTCAGTGTTCCCCCATCCTCTGTGGAGTGCCCCCAAGATCCTGTCTCGCAGTGAGGGGCACACGGGGCAACCCCCCAACTCCCAAAGCACATAAAGCATCAGAGCATGGTGAGCCAAGAACCCAAGAAATCCAAGGGTCTGGTTTCGTGGCACAGAACCGCCCCACATTCAGACAGCCCTGCCCTCCCCAAGGCTGCAGGCACCTTGCTGACTGGGGCAGGGGAAGCTCTGCAGCCAGAATGCCTAGGTTCAAGTCCCAGCTCCCTTCACCTGCTGTGTGACCTTGGAAAGTTACTCAACCTCTCTGGGCATCACTTCTCTTGCTAATGTAGCCACCTTAGAGGACTGTGATGAGGATACAAGGGAATACGTGTGCAAAATGCCTAGGAGGGTGTACCAGCTTCCCATGGCTGCTGTAACAGCTGACTACAAGCTTAGTGGCTTAAAACAACACACATTTATTATCTAACAGTTCTGGGGGCCAGACTTTCTAAACTCAAGGTGTCAGCAGGGCTGCTTTCCTTCTGGAGGCTCTAGGGGAGAATATTTCCTTGCCTGCCTTTCTGGAGGCTGCCTACACTCCTTGGCTGGTGGGCCCTCCCTCCCTCCCTCCCTCCCTCTCTCCCTCTCTCCCTCCCTCTCCAAGGCTTGAGACAGTAGCATCTTCAGATCTCTCTCGCTCTGACCACCTCTGTCATTACATCCACTGCTTTGATTCTGACTTTGATTCCGCTCTTCCTGCCTCCTTCTTAGGAGGACCATTGTGATTACATTAGCCCCACGCAGATAATCCAGGACAATCTCCCCATCTTAAAATCTTTAACTTCATCATATCTACAAAGTCCCTTGGAAGGTAACATATTCACAGGTTTCAGGGATAAGGAAATGGACATTTCTGGGGGCCATTATTCTGCCTCTGCTAGGAGGCCTGGGAAGTAGTGAGTGCTCAGCAAATGTGAGAGAGGGAAAAGTGCTCACGGCCTGGACAGGGGGACACAGCTTGCACACTTGGGGGTTGATTTAGTCGATAGGGGTTTCCAGGGGCTGCCAGGAAGAGTTGGCCCTGGTTCTTGGCTTCCCCTGGCAAAGGCTCAGCCAGCTCATCAAGGTCATTAACACCATCCACGCAGTCCCCGGGTTTTTGTTCCTTGCTGAGGCGGACAGGAGTCGTGTGTCAGGAGGCCACCGGAAGGTAGGGATGACAGCCAGTTCACAGACTGGGAGGTGTATAATTGGAGCTTGAAAGTGGGGGTGTGGTTAGTTTAACCCACGCTGCCAATGGGCTGATGGACTTCTGGGCGGTAGAGGTGGGGCTGGGAGATGCTGGTGTTTTCTCCGTCATCCTTCCCTTCCCACTCACTGCCACCCCGCTTTGGGCCCTTGTCCCTTCTGCTGTCAAAGCGTCCTGAGCAGTCCCCGCTGCCACATCTTTCCTACTTAAGTGTGGCCAGCAGCAAGGACATCACCTGGACCCCTCCCCAGGCTCCTGGGCCACAATCTGTATGTTAACAAGCCCCCGCCTAGGATCGTGTCACCTGCCTGCTCAGCGCCTTTACCCTCCCTGTTCCCACCACGCACAGGACGAGGTCTGAGCTCTGCAGCCTGCATGGAAGAGCCCCACCCCCCCCACCCCAAATGGCCTCACTCCCCTCATCGTGTGAACACTGGCCATTCCTCAAACCCTCTGGAGCCCATTCTCCTAAGCCTAGCCTGATTCTGCAGCGGCTGCCTGCTCGCCGTGACCACCCTGCCCTCCCGGCCGGCTGGAATCCTACCCCTCCTGCAGGGCCAGCTCAAATGGCCTCTCCTTCTCTTCCCTCCTGGCTATCTTGATGGAGCAGTCTCCTCTGATCCTGGCCTCTGCCAAGATGTCCAGAAGTAACCTAGTCCTCTTCTGAGTCCTGTGGTACTTGATCTGCATTTTTCTGATTCTCTCATCCCTGACTTATCTGTAAGTCCTGAAAGGCAGGAGGCTTATATAGTGAAAAGAGCTCTGGGGCAGCCAGTGTCCAAAGTGCCGTCACTGACTACCCCATCCCCCCTCAGCATAATCTGGAGGGATCTGGAATATTATAGGTTCTTGGTCCTTCCTCTCAAGACTGCTAGATCAGAACTTCTGAGGGGTGGGCACAGGAACCTGCATTTAAAAAACTTAAAAAAAAATTGAAGTACAATTGATTTACAATGTTGTGTTATTTACTGCTGTACAGCAAGGTGATTCAGTTATACATATGTATGCATTCTTTTTAAAAAGTATTCTTTTCCATTATGGTTTATCATAAGACATTGATATAGTTCTGTGCTATACAGGAGGGCCTTGTTGTTTATCCATTCTATACATAAAAGCTTCCATCTGCTAACTTCAACCTCCCACTCCATCTCTCCCCCAACCCCTCCCCCTTGGCAACCACCAGTCTGTTCTGTTTGTGATTCTGTTTGTTTCATAGATAGGTTCATTTGTGTCATATTTTAGATTCCACATATAAGTGATATCATACGGTATTTATCCTTCTCTTCACTTAGTATGATAATCTCTAGGTCCATCCATGCTGCTGCAGATGGTATTATTTTGTTCTTTTTTATGGCTGAGTAGTATTCCATTGTATATATGTACCACATCTTCTTTATCTATTCCTCTGTGGATGGACATGTAGGTTGTTTCCACGTCTTGGCTATCGTGAATAGTGCTGCTATGAACACACGGGTGCATGTATCTTTTGAAACTATAGTTTTGTCTGGATATATCCCAGGAGAGGGATTGCTGGATCATATGGTAATTCTATTTTTAGTTTTCTGAGGAACCTCCATACTGTTTTCCATGGTGGCTGCACCAGTTTACATTCCCACCAACAGTGTAGGAGGGGGCTGCATTTTAAGCAAACCCCTTCGACGGGCCTTATGTGGTAACCGCTGGTGTATGGAGACCGGCGCCGACCTGACCACCCTAAACCAAGACCACTTGTGGAGTCATCGCACTAGGTCCTGCCTGTCAGCCCAGAGCTGGCACAGTGCCTCAAGTACAGAACCTCCAGGAGGCATTAGTCCAACAGCACCGTGCCGTTCAGAGCCATGGTCTTCATAGTAGTGAAAGTCTAAACCACCTAATGATCCAACAGTGGAATACGTTTTATAGTACATTCACCCGAAGGGTCATCCAGCTATTAAACAAGCGATATGGGAAGACACGGATACACTTAAGGAATTGTGCGCGTGTGGTAGAGAATCTCCAGAGCTGGCTCCCAAAGGACCCTTGAGGCCCCTCCCGCCATGGACCTGGGCTTGCCTGGTGACTCGCTTTAGTCACGAGGATCTGGCAACCGTGATGCTGTGCCGGTTCTGAGCCTAAGCTTTAACGCCTGGCAGCTTCTGCTTTTGCACTTTTGGGAACCCCAGGCCATCAAGTAAGAAATCTGCGTGCCCTGCTGTAGGGCCTCGTGGAGCCCAGCTGTCCCATCACCCCCTCAACAGCAGCCATGCGCCGGAGCCATCACCCTGAACGTGCCTGACTAGCCAGCCCCCCACACCTGGAGGAACAGAAACTTCCAGCGGAACCCTGCCAACCACAGAATCCTGAGACGTAATAAAATACTGGCTTAAAAGCAACTAAATTGTGTGTGTTACACAGTAATTAACCAGGACAGGTTGCAAAATGGCCCAAGCAGCTTTATCTCGACTTTTGAAATATGCAAAATCAGGAGCACAAATACTATTATCGGAGATAATTTCCTGTATTTGGCTACATTTTGGTTTTTAAACGATGAACATGATCACTTATATAAGAACACAATGATGTCATACTTGATAAAATCCACTGCAGTTTAAAAAAAAAAGCTGCAGATAAATGGGTCTCTGTCTACTGGGCGTAGCTCGAACACCACCTGCCCTTTCACCGGAAGGTCATCACCTGTTGTCACAAAGTTCTCAGGTATTGAGCTCTCAGTTTCCACTTCAGAGGCCACGGCTTCTGGGGAGCAAACTGTACCCGAAGGGAATCAGGTCTCCCTTTAATTCCCCACATGTATCCTAAGCCCAGCTAATGCAACAAAGTCCCTTCTGGCCACTGATGAAGACACGAAGCCACCTCCCCTGTGTCCTCAGCCCTGTGGCTGCAGCTGGTGTTTTGGTTTGGTTGTTCCTGCCCCTGCCCAGCCCTCCTCACAATTCTGGCTTTGGCTAGTCATTGCCACTGAATATCAGGGCTCGATCAGAAGAGGACGAAGTCCAGCCAGTGGTGCTGTCTGCTCGGCCAGAAAAACCACACAGAGAGAACCTGCGACAGAAGACAGCGGCCCAGCGTCGGCCACTGGGCTGCCACCCGCACAGGCGAGGACACCGCGGAGTCAGACCCAAGCTGGCCCTTCCTTCAGCTCACACACCTGAGGGACACGATGGTGCAAAGAGCAGGGTTGGGAGAGCAGTTACTGATGAAGATTACAGGCTTGAAGCTACTGATGAGACCATGATGTTTCAGTCTACTTTTTTTTTTAACCGTACGCAGGCCTCTCAGTGTTGTGGCCTCTCCCGTTGCGGAGCACAGGCTCCGAAAGTGCAGGCTCAGCAGCCACGGCTCACGGGCCCAGCCGCCCCGCGGCATGTGGGATCTTCCCGGACCGGGGCACGAACCCGTGTCCCCTGCATCGGCAGGCGGACTCTCAACCACTGCGCCACCAGGGAAGCCCAAGTCTACTTTTTAAATAACACCTGATTCTAATTCGTGATGGAAGAGATGTCAGACACACACTCTGCAGTCAGCTCCAATGGGCTTCTGAAAGCACAGTATTTAATTGGAGACCTTGGAAAAGAAAATCAAAGCCTGCTTTTATTGATGCACCGACAGACTGACCCGCGATTTGGAAGGGGTAGTTCGCTAATACAATACTCATCATCAGAGCAAACTGAGAAGACCACGGTGTCTGAAGTGGCTTTACAGCGACACGATGCCTTAATAAGTTACGGAGACGGCCTGCTCGTTAACCGCCTTCTCACTTCATGTTCTTTACAAACTCCTCTCCTTTCTTGATGGAGGCTTTCAGCTCAGGAATGGCCTCGGCGATCATCTTCTCTTCGAAAGGGGAGATTTTGCCAATGCCTAGATTCTTCTCGATGCCCTTTTTCTGAAGGAGAGAGGGGAGGTGGTAAGATTTTACAAGAAAGTTTCCATGAATGGGTTTGTTACAGAAAATCCCACTTGTAACTTCATCAGCCCTGCCTCGCCTGTCTAACCGGTGGCTCCTGGGCAGCCTGCTGAGGGAGCCGCACACCCTGGGGACGGGGCAGGACGGGGCCGGACAGGTGTGAGCCGTGCCAGGAGCTCAGCTTCTGTCATTCAGCCCTGGGCTGGGAGCCGGGCTCTGGCACTCACTGTGTGTGCACCTGTCACGCACCCGCCAAGTGTGTTTCCTTATGGACCCCACAGGAGGCTGTGAGGACACATGTGGGTTGCTTGGCACACAAAGAACTCAATAATTAGTAGCACCTGAGTTATTCTCCCTGACACGGAGCGTACTTTTGGGATCTAGTTTTTTTCCCAAGTTGGTAAAGGACTGAAGAAACACTTTCATAGCCACCTGAATCCAACGTAATTAACGAGATACACGTCGGACGTTAGGAAAACAGCAGGCTGGCGTCCAGGCTGCCTCCTCGGAGCCTCCCTGACCAGGACTATCAGCCTTGGGGGCCTCTCCTACAGGCCCCACCATGCTGCACACACCTGCGCTCAGCTGGCTCTGGAGCTATAACCACAGGTAGTTCTGGAGACCAGTGTCGGTCTCGGGGATTTTGGACACCAGGGTGTCTGTGGGAAGGGCTTCTTTCTGGGCACGAGAGGAAGGCGAGCACACATTTGCCTGATCCCAGCGGGTGCCCACGGCTAAGACGTGGAAACCTGCTCACTGAAGACTCGGTAGGAGTCAAGCAGACCAGAGAGCTGCCCCAAACCAGCCTGGCTGAAGCCAGCAAGGTGACTAGAAGGGCCCCGTCCCAGTGCATTTCAAGGAGGAAAAGCAGTGAGACGAGGAGCAGGGCCCAGGAACGCCTGAGCTGGAAGGTCTAACACGTGTGCACGCCCCGGCAGGCCCTGAGGTCAGAATGAGAAGGAACCAGCACAGCCTGGTGTGGGGAAGCCTCTTTTGTGAGGGCTGTCCGTGGGCCGCCTCGGGACACAGCGAGGGTCTCACTGGGAAACATACCCAGGCGGCCGCTGCTGACCGGCTGCTGGAGCCGTGAGATTCCCGTCAGCCCCCACAGACTGAGGTGTCTCCCCGCCACTGCTCCTGGGATGCTTCTACCCTCAGAAGTCCAAGCACAGGCCAGGCAGTGAGATGCAGTTACTGCACAAGGAAATCTGAACCATGGAGCAAACGCACGGAGTACAGCTGCTGAGTCTCAGCTACAGAAAGTGCTCCTCCTTCCGGCCAAGACCTGGCCTCTGGGATACATACCCCCAGCAGCAATGGTGTGGAGAAGTACGGACAGTCCGTTTCTTGGGACTTAACGAAGGAACATTCGACAACTCCTTCCTTTCCGTTCATCGCATCCACGAGGGAGAAGACAAACCGGGCTCCAGCATACGCCATGGATAGGGTGGCAGAGCCTAGGAGGACAAAGGCAGGTCAGCCAAGCTAGCGCTGCGACCGTAAGACCCAGACGAGCTTCCCCGCCAGCTAAAACCCCATCTGCATAACCTCCAGCTTTCCAGTCTCATCAGGAATTTAGGTCAGCATCCCTTGAAGTGACAGACCCGCAGACGGCACGCAATTAGCTCTGCTGACCTCAAACACTACTCCACGCCCCCCAGCAAGCCGCGCTGCCCTCTGACCGGGGGGCTGCTTATCGAGCAGACGGACGTGAGACTTAGAAAAGGACCCGCTCCTTGCTGGGCCCTCATGAGTCTTCGGCTCTGCCTCTAAAAGCCTGGGGCCACCTGGGCGCCTACCTGCTCCGGCCTTGGCCTTGACCACCTCCGTGCCGGCCTCCTGGATCCGCCCGATGAGGGGGGTCAGCTGGTCCTGGGGGAAGTCCACCTTGGGGGTGCACTGCAAGTGCAAGTCACAGGGCTCACGTGAGCAGGACCAGGCTCCGGTCACCTCCCAGCCCCACGCCCGGCGGGCCCCGGCATCGCTGCCACGTGGGAAATCAAGACCTTTTCCTTAAAGAAAAAGCCAACTTTGTTGGGAGGTGTAGTGAGTTCTCTACTCATTAAAAAAAAAAAAAAAACTTTCTCTATTTTGGACTAATTTTAGACTTAGAGAAACGTTGTAAAAATAGCAGAAAGATTTTCCTCACCCGGCTTACCCTGATAACACTTTACATAACCACAGCGCAGTTATAAAGAACAGGAAACTAACTAAACCACAGACCTTACTCAAGTGTCACCGACTGTTCCACTACCGTCCCTTCTGTTCAGGGTCCTACCCAGGACCCACCAGCACCCAGGGATCTCGCCTTTGACTGCTTCCTCAGTCCTCCCCTGGCTTTCAGGACATCTGCCAAGGGCACTGAATGCTCGCTTTGTAGGGTGTCCATCAACTGAGGTTTAAAAGGTGCTTCCTCAGTACTTTCTCCTGAGGTTATGAGGTGATTTATCTTATTCTCAGTGGTGTTTACCTTGTCTCGCCTCATTTTTAAACAAAGCAGCTTTGCCTGCTCTGACCTAATCAGGAAGGCAGTGACGTTTCCACCAGCAGTTTTCACTGTGTAGGAGCTGGCCCTTTTGAACACCTTCTGACCACACTCACTCCCACAGCTGTGGACGCTTCAAAGTAACAACAGACGGTGAGATCCGTGTCAGCCTGATTCGAGGGCCCCAAAGTGAAGCTCTGAACTGTGCTCGTGGTCGTGAGGCTTCCGGGCAGGGTGACACACGCACCTGAGAGACAAGGGGGATGATGGTCTTCCCAGCATGGCCGCCAATGACAGGAACACTGACGCGAGCCGGGTCCAAACCCTGGTCACCGAAAGTGGAAAGAAAGCCTGATTAACTTTTAACAAGCGCTTTGAGTGTAAAACACGTCATATGCACCTAAAGCACCAATACCGGAAAAATCCACAGAACTCGGAAACCAGGTAAGAGGCCGCCTGACTCCAGCCGTGCTCACATGTCCCACTAGGCGCCCCCTGCAGTTTCAACACATGCAGTGAGTAACTCGGTGTCTGGTGAGGTCACTCCGAGGCTTTCCCTTCACAATGTGCTGCAAACTGCCTTCGTGAAGGGTCCCAATTGGTTCCCATCAGTCCGACAGCTTCTTGGAATCAGAGGATGACAAATCCTCTTTCCCACACCTGATGTCATCCCCATGCCTTAGCTCAGACTTATGTGCCTACACTTTGTTACAGAGAACAAACACCTCGTATCAGAGCAAGACTCCACAACACCCAGGGGTGAGAAGTCTGTCAACTCAAACAGTGATTGGAACAGAAAGAAGGAAACCAAGTTGAAAGGGGTCACAACGCCAAGGTTCATTAAGTGGGGCTTGCTGGGACGGCTGATTCATTTGTTAAACCGGAGGCACGATGCCCCCAAGAATCTGCGAACCAGGTATTTCTTAACACAGTCAAAAAAAGAAGCTGGTGGGAGTAACGGGAGGGGGTGAGCAGTCCCCAAATGCTGCAGCTGCTAAAGAGAGACACCGTAAGTTAGGAACCAGCCTTGCCTAGGTTGGGGAGCCCAGCCACAAGGGTGGGCAGACCCAGCAGCACCGCTAACGGACATGCACGGCAGTGCCTACAGGCCAGGGCACCACGCCGGTCACCAGGGACACAGGCACGAACAGAAAGGGCCCCTGCTTTTGAGAAGCTCATTGTCCAAAATGAGACAGATACAAACAGACGCTCCAATGCGAAGGGTGAAGCCAGCCACAGGGTGGCTCTGGAAGGCGCCTGAGAGAAGGCCTCCTGGGGCAGACCTAACTTCATCTGGGAGGGAGCAGGACTCCACCAAGGGAAGCGTATTCTAGGCAAAAGGAGCAGAAAGAACAAAGACCTGGGGGTTCACAGGGCAGGTACCATCAGCAGAGCATGAAGTGCAAAGGGCAAGCGCAGTGGAAGGCGGGGGTAGAGACGGCCGAGGGGGGAGCCAGAGGCTGCGAGGTTAAGGGCAGCCTTTCGCCCTCCATGCAATCCAGGAACTTTTCAGAATGCCAGGCAGCCTGAGGTAAAGGGCGCACTCCTTAACTGATGGATCCAGGGCGGAGACATGCTTCCCCACCTCACATGGCAAAGCTTCGAGGCCAAGCCTCTATGGTCTAACAGAACTCTCTGTGGGAACACAGCAGCCACGTGGGGCTTTGGAGCATCTCAAGTGTGGCTGGTGCAACAGAGGACCACAGTTTCTAATTTAATTATAATTAATTCAACTAGCCACAGGTATCTACTGTTGCAGCAGGATTAGGGGCCCAGGGGAAACGCGTGCTTCCCCCGGAGCTGGCAGCACCACGGGAGCCCTAAGAGAACGAGCACTGCTGCTTCCAGGAACCGGGGGCGTGTGCCTTGGGAAGCTGGAACCCCCGCCTCCCGGCCTGGGTGCGTTCAGACTCGGCTTCACCGAGACCCGCTCCGCAAAGCCTTTCCTGACTCAAAGCCAACCACAGTCTAAACACACGTGCACTGAAACGGTGATTCAGTTGTCTCTGGAATTAAAGTGTCTCTTTCCTCTTCACTCACAGAGCTCCCAGGCCCCGGGGCCACATCTCAGGGATCCGACCCCACTCGGAGAGCAGAGCCTGAGGAACACGCCAGAGCGTGAATTGCAGCGGGGCACCGTACCGTCCACACCCTAGAAGAGAAGTGCTGGGTGCAGGGGAGGAAGAGGAAGGTCAACGGTCCTGCGTGCGCCCTTCTCACTAAGCTGTGCGCACGACAATTATTCCCGACTTGGGAGGACCCCCTCTTCCACAAGTTCACGAAAAATGGCCTGAAGCTCAGGAGGGACACTTATTTGGGCCAGAGGAAGTGGTTCTGCTGGGTCCACAACCCAACAGACTAGACGGCGAGCTGTGAAAGGTACCGAGGACTCCACACCTGGCGCCGGTGCCACACCCCCCCTCGGGACAAGCCCGGCGGCTCAGGAAGAAGCAGGCAGCCAGCAGGAGCAGAACTGAGGTAAGTCACTGCAGGCACCCAGGGAGTCAGAACACAGACCAGGGACAAGAATTCTGACATGATTTCAGGGACTCTCCCAAGTTCTTCGTGTTTGCTGATTTTATCATTTGTCTAATGGTTAGCGGGTAAAACCTGTTAGGACCAGTTTTCAGAGCCGAGCCGATGAACACGAAGAGCACAACCCAGTCTAGCCAGTGAGAAAGCCCGGGAAAGCCGAACCCTTGCTACAGCAGGGAGAAGAGCGAGCCTGGCCGGTTCCCGCCCGCAGGCGCCTGCTGTCTGCGTTCCCCGCGCAAGCTGCTTCCCACCAAGGAGGCGAGCTATAAAGACATTTAAACCCTCCAGTTACATGTGGCCTGTAAGGGCCCCGGTGTCCTCCAGGCCCGTAAAGGAGCCAAGAATAGCCACAGAGGTTCCGAAAGGGAACCTGAAAGATGCCCGAGGCAGCTCTTACCTTCAGTTCTGCAACAAAAGTGTTGGCTCGGACAATGTCCAGGGTTGTCACCCCAAATATTTTGCTGGGGTTGTATACTCCGTGTTTCTTGAAAACTTCTGCTGTGATTGGGATGGTGGAGTTAACCTAGTAAATCCAAGAGAGAGGGGCACAATTTGCCTGTGTTCTGAGAGCAGAGCCTCGCGACAGGAAGAAAAATCTTCTCGTCAGACCATGAACAAGCTCTAAGCTGTCACATTAAATTGCCCTGATAAGCGACCCTCACGATGGAAGGCCCCCTACTCTAAAAGACTGCTGCTTCTCCCCGCCACGAGAAAGAAGAAACCATTCGCTGGGGGAGGCACTCTTCTCCTTGGCGGCCTCCGAGCCCAAAGTTCAAACGTGCACGTGACCCTTCAACTATCAACTTAAAAATGTGATGGAGGATCCACAAGGCACCTTCTGCTCCAGCTGGGACTTAGCCCAAATGGCCATTAAAAAAAAAAAAAAAAGACAGCCTAGCAAGAAGCTACAAGCTCAGTCCCAGCTCTGTCACTCTGTGTCGTAACCCCGGCCAAGTTACCTCAACTCCTTAGAACTCAGTTTCTTAAAACGGGAGACAACTACCTCATGAGGTGGTTGTGAAGATTAAGTGACTTAATACATGGCAAGGGCTTAACACATTACCTGGTACATAGAAAGAATAAAAACGAGACAAAAACAGCGAGATTTATATTAGGCACCGGTTAATCAGCCCCCCAAGATCTTCTGACCAGTTGCCCCCGAGGAAAGGTGAGCTGGTTGGAAAGGGCAGGATCCTCTTCTCAGAGGCCACGGGCACAAGCTCTGCGTGTTCATCAGCGGCCACGTTCCTGAGTCCACATCAGTGTCATTGCACTTCCACCCAGATCCTTCTTGTACTCGCGAGACCAGATCAACCAGCAGGGAGGAACAGAGGGCTGCTGTCAAATGCAACCTGAGGCCCTGCTAGGGCAGGCGTGGGAGCCACAGCCAACTTCTCAGGAGGGACACAGCACCCGGAGTCTCTGAACTGAAGAACTAGCTTCCTGCAAAAAGCAGCAAACAGGGCCTGGGGGGCTGCGTACGGGACCATGTGTGAGTGTGAGGAGGGAGGGGGCGCCAGGAAGCAGGAATTGCAACCCCCAAGTAGAACACAGGAAAAGGAGTTAACAGGCTACCACAGTCACGGCTGAAGCAGCCTCAGGAATGGGCTTATTTTCCAGGTGGAAAAACTAAGATACCGAGAGGGGAAGCGATCTGCCCAAAGGCACACGGTCGATGGGAAAACCAGGTTAAAACTCACTTAGTCTATGCCAGAAGGAATCCTTAGGAAATAAATTTAAGGGCCTTTTACTAGCTCATCCACTTTATCCATTTCAGCACATGAACCTGATTATTCCCCCTCTAAGCACAGAAGCACACTTTTGCTAACTGTGGACCTTCACGCGGCATCAGCAGCCGGCACTCACCGGATTTGCAATGATGCAGATCATGGCCTCGGGGCAGTGCTGGGCACAGGCAGCAGTCAGCGTGGCCACAATCGTGGCGTTGGTGTTGAACAGGTCATCCCGGGTCATGCCTGAGAACAATCCAATTCGAGGTGTTCATAAAGCACAGGACGAATTTCCAAACGTGTACCACGTTGTGTGTGTTTGTTGTTATGGGAAATTCAAACATGAGTGAGACAGGGTCCCTGTTTCAAGTAAATCCATCTTGTAGGGAAAACGGCCCGGTGTGATAAGTGCCAAGATAGAGGTCTGTGAGGGTGGAGCGTGGGGAGGGGAATGAGGGGGCTTATACCCGAGGAGGATCACCAAGGACCAGTACAGCTTCCAAGGTGGAGGCAGGTGGAGGAAAGGGCCTTGCATGCAAAAAAAAAAAGTGCACACAGAGCACAATGAGACAGGGCGAGGGGACCCAGGACAGGTGGAGGGCTTCATCTGTACCCCACAGGCACTGGGGAGCCTTTGGAATTTTTTCTGCAGCAGAGATCTGACCAGATCCATTTTTCACGGAAAACCACATCCTCAGCTGACTTGTGGGGAGATGCTAGGCAAGGAGTTCAACACACACCTGGTTTTCTTGGGACTCCCGCTGGAATCACCACCACGTCGCAGCCCTTCAGGCAGTCTGGCAGCTGCTCAGGTCCGAGGTAACCTGGAAGAAACACCCACGTGAGCAATTTCACCACTTCCGACTTGGAGAGGCCAGCACGTCTGTGGGGACAGAGCCCAGGTAGGACGGGCCCACCTGAGTCCAAGGCCGGCCACAGGCCTCAAGACAGGCTGGAAGGACCGCCCACGAAGGGGTTCCTCTTCTGGAGAACTACCACTGTGGGCCTGATGACACCGGCTGGCAGGACAGTCTCTTTCACTCCACTTTCCTCCAGCCTCACTGGCCCAGCCCCGATTCGGAACAGAGTAACCGTCCAGGTTCCCACAGAATCAGCCAAATCGGCTGCTTTTCCTTATCCAACCCAACTCGCCAGCACTTCTCAGTCCTTCTCGGCTCCCAGTAAGAGCTGCTTATTCCACGTCACGGTCATCCTAACAAAAGCTCTCTCTCGGAGTCAGATCAGAAGGCACGGTGGAGGCCAGGAGAGAAAAGCCCCGTGCTGAGAAGCAGGGACGAAATATTAGCATCCATTCTGTTTACTCCTATCATCCGAGGCATAAAAGGTCCACTTTCAAAGATCTCGGGGAAATCGGCCGAAATCTGCTTTGATTTGACTTCTCCCTTATTGTGGGAGCTTTTGGAAACGCAAATATACAGCCCAAAAGAAAATGAGCGAACTAATTCAGAGGCACCACGGAAGGCACACCAACAAATGATCGGACAGTCAGTCAGTCTCCTGTGGAGATGAAGATACATGCAAACACCATCAAACAGTCTCACACTGACAGCAGAGACAGAAAGCAGTACAAGTTTTCTGCACAGCAATCTGATACTTTATAGTAAAAGCTTTAAAATAGTCATACCTACTCATTCTACTTTTAGGATTCTTTTTTTTTTTTAAGGATTCTAAGAAACAAGAGGTAAAGATAAAGATGTTTACACAGCCTAGCTATTTACAGTAGAGCAAAACAGGAAACAGCCCAATGGACAATACTGTGGGTATAATAATAAATGATAAATTATAGTACACTTTTAAAAATGATTTTACCAAGAATTTGGTGACATGGAAAAATGCTGCTATAACGTGAAGGTAAGATAAGCAGGATATATATGATTGTATGTAATTATGAGTGACTTCTTGGATGACATAGCTAGATGTCCCTTGGATTTTCCTAAGGTGGCCATGCTCTGAAGAAGTTGGCGGAGGAAACCCTGGGGTGGAGGGACGGCCCAAGGTGGGGAGCGGCTGGCAGCATTTCTCACTGCCCCCACGCCCCTGCACAAGGCTGCCTCTTCCCCATCCTCATATTACTTGTTGAATTATAAAAAATTAAAAATGGGAAGGTGAGACCACCGTTGTTATTCTCAAAGACACTATTTAAATTTTTGTAGGCTCAAGTCAAAAAAGGTGCAATAATATATAAAATTTAATTCTAAAATGAGCATGGAAACCCCAAGTCTCTGAACACCTAGTTTCACTTAGGAATCTCACTCTAAACCTGAATCCTGGCCGACGGGGGAGGACAGGTGTAAGTTCTCAGGGCCGGCGCGCTCGATACCTTTTACTGTCGCTCTGGTCTCTATGTGGCTCAGATCGGCGGCCACTCCGGGCGTATGAGCAATATCGTAGAGGGTCAGGCGGCTCACCAAGGGGCTGTTCTTCAGGAGAAGTGAAAGCGGCTGCCCGATTCCTCCGGAAGCCCCCAGCACGGCTACTTTAGCATTGTTCTAGAAAGAGGCACAGAGAGAGGACTGTGAAGATGGAATCAGCATTAAAAGGATTCACATGGTAATAAACTGCAGCGTACTGTACTGGGTCTTTTTTATTGCAGCAGTACCAAATGAAGATGCAATCGTATTCCTACCATTCCAAAGGCCCCCTTTCCTTCTGAAGTTCAGAGGTTTGCCTCAGGAAAATGGGGGAGAACTCATGTCTCTAGATGCTGTGACAGTCAGGGGCATACTCCTGTACCCTCCGAAAGGGGAGCAAACTTCACTCGATCGCCACCTGGACTGGTAACAGAAGGCTTTCCTTCAATGTGCAGTTTTATTATTTTTTAAATAAATTTATTTATTTTGGGCTGAATTGGGTCTTTGTTGCTGCGCACGGGGCTTTCTCTAGTTGCGGTGAGCGGGGGCTACTCTTCGTTGCGGTGTGCGGGCTTCTCCTTGCGGTGGCTTCTCCTGTTGCAGAGCACGGGCTCTAGGCACGCAAGCTTCAGTAGTTGTGGCTCGTGGGCTCAGTAGTTGTGGCTCACAGGCTCTAGAATTCAGGCTCAGTAGCTGTGGTGCACAGGCTTAGTCGCTCCGCGGCATGTGGGACCTTCCTGAACCAGGGCTCGAACCCGTGTCCCCTGCATTGGCAGGCGGATTCTTAACCACTGCGAGTGAGGCTGTTTCTAACCTAAACTCACAAATGAGAAGGGGAGCCTTTCCCGGGCAAGCAGGCAGGGAGCTGCCAGGGAAGAAGACAAACCGAGAGAAGAGCAGCCACAAGAACGCAAAGCGTGGCGTGTGGTCCTCTAGGGCAGCCGTGTACTCTGGGTCTTTACATTATCACTGCACACTGTGTTCCACAGCAACGGATGCTAGTAATAACGGGCTTCCGTTATCAAAAACAAAAATCAAACCAAACAAACCAAAACTCAAGCCGAAACCAAAACAACCACACAGTGTCATCTGCTCGAGGAAACTAAAACTCTAAAAAGCATATATTACATCTAAGATTGGAATTCAGGTTTCATTTGTTTGTTTTTAAGTTGGTGCTTTAAAGGTGGACCCTTGACTTCATAGAAAACTAGCTGGACCAACCCAGAACCTGAGGTCTGGCAATCTCACCCGTCTCCAGACCTTCAATTATCACTCCCACATCCTGTCCCGAATCCTAGGGACTCCCAAGTTCCAACTCCACATTCCCAGTTCTGTTAGGCATACCCACTGGTCCCACAAACCCAACTGTGTAAATAAATTTGTCCTTACTACCTCTCCCATCCCTGTTCCCAAATGGCATCTGTGTGCACCCAAATTCAAAACTTTAGAGCTATCTTCTGCTTCTTCCCTTACTGGAGACACCCAGTTAGGACACAAAAGGACTTGGCATCTCAAACATCTTCCCAATCTGCCCCCCGATTTCCATCCTGATTCCATTATCTAACTTAGGTCCTCAGCTCCACCTCTAAACCACCCTTCCAAAAATTCAAAGTTTTAATCATTTCCTTGGGTAAAAAATCTTCTCAAGTTCCTCATGCCCAGATTACTCAGCCTGGCTCCCAAGGCTGACCAGGGCTCCAATGTGGGGAGCATAAGACAGTTCCCTTGGTGTGCAGGATGACAATGTCAAGGCTGTGTCTTTATTTTCATCAATCAGGTGAAGAATTAAACTCTACCAAGAAACAGACTGACCTGGTGCTCTCAATTAGGGTCCTTAAGTGAATCAGTCCCACGTGACACAGAAGATGAACCCAACACAGGGAGAGGGAAGAGGGGACTGCTCTCAGTGTGACGAGGTGATGTTATTGTTTGTATATTATAAGGTTTCATCAACTTAGTTAATATTTATAAAAACATAACTTGTAAGTGGTGATATCTTTACAGTGAGATGAGAATCTTTGGTACTGCAGGTTAGCTCATGATCTCTTTGTAAACAAGCTGTTTCCAAACTCCATATCTTTTTCCACGTTGAGGAATGGTTGTCAACAGCACACTGTTTAGCAACGGGGCTTTGAAAATGGATGTATAGTAACACTTCCTTCACTTATTAAGTTTTCTTTTTTTAATCTGTTATGGTTTTTAAATTTCTGTGTTTTGTGTCATACATATTAGTACATTAGTACATACGGAAAGACATAAATACACTGAGGTTGAAGTCTCCCTAGGCCAATGTACCATCTGGCTCAAGCTCATCTTTCTGACTTATACATACACTTATATACTTCAACAACTCCACCTTTATGTCCAATAGGCATTTTAAACTCAACACATCCAAATCTGAGCTCCTGATACCCACCACCCTACAATCACTCTCTTCTAGCAGTATTTCCCACCTCAGCAAATCTCAACTCCAAAACCCAAAGCCTTGGTTTTCTCCATGTTCCTCTTTCTCTCCATACACCTCATGAAACCGTTATCAGCAAATCCCACTGTCTTACCTGCAGTTAATCTCCCTTCCCCCACTCCTCAGCATCAATCTTCATCACCTCCACCTGTCTTACGTTTGTTTTCTCACTGTTGGCTTAAGTGCCACTTCTCACTCATCCTGGTATCACCTGCAACACCCAGCACAGTTCTGGGCAACACGGATACTCAAATGTACTCATTCGTATATTTATTTTTCGAATGAACTGAATGCACAGGAAACTGATCTGAAGAACAAAAGCTAAGTAAGAAATGTGGAACCTCATTTAATAATCACCTCCCTTTTAGGGTGTGGCACTTCAAGAGGCAATGTGGGCATCTCCTGGATTCTAACTTTGGTTATATTAGAATCACTTGGGGAACTTGGCAAAAAACACGCAGGCCCAGGTCCTACCCTCCTTCGATGAGCCTCGGCCTCTGATCTTTACCAGCTTTCAGGTGATTCCGACAACAGAGTTTGAGAATCGCTGCCCTAGAAGAAGACGACTAAAAATAGCTTAGGCTTAAGTAGTCTCAGGCCAAGCCGCGCAGTTAACAACACCCGGGGGCAGGCCCAGTCCGCCCACCGCAGGAAGGAGCCTTCAAAAGGTCCTCAAGCAGAAGCAGAGTCTTCAGGTTCTTAGAGGAAAGGCTTGATGATCCAAACAAGTTACTGACAGTGGTCAGGAGAGCTGAATTTTAATCCTCTGGCCAAAACACTGTGTAACCTTGGACCAATGCTCTGCCCGCCTGTACTATGGAGTTAAAAATTACAGTGTAGGGGCTTCCCTGGTGGCGCAGTGGTTGAGAGTCCGCCTGCCGATGCAGGGGATGCGGGTTCGTGCCCCGGTCCGGGAACACCCCACATGCCGCGGAGCGGCTGGGCCCGTGAGCCATGGCCGCTGAGCCTGCGCGTCCGGAGCCTGTGCTCCGCAACGGGAGACGCCACAACAGTGAAAGGCCCGCGTACCGCAAACAGACAAAAAAATTACACGGTGCTTGTACGGACGCTGCAAGAACGAGGTTAGTCTCTCAAAATACTATGGAAAATAAGTTACTTTCGGCCCTAGAGCCCTGGCTTCTCCACCTTGAAGGAGCACAGGTCAAGAATAGACCCTCTGGGGGGCTCGGGGGCGAACTGGGAGACTCGGAGAAGCGCCCCGGTCCTGAATCCAGCTGGACTACTTCCCCACCCCCGACTCCTGGGCTTTCTCCCCCGCACCTCCTGCCCGGTATCAGGGCCGGCCCAGGACGCCACAGCCGAGGACCAGCACCGGGTGGCCCTGCGGTCCAGGCTGGCCCGGGGGTCAAGGCTGCACACGTGGCCTAGGTCGGGGAGCCTCCACCTGCAGGCAGCCCGTCGCAGGACCTACCTGGGCCGAGGTGCTGAAGCTGCGGCGGAGAGCGGCGCTGGCAGGCCGGGCGAGGGCGGAGAGCATGGCTGAGACGGGCGGGGTGCGGACTGGTCGGCGAAGGAGCTGGCAGTAGGACAGTGACTCCAACGACCTCCACGCTGCACCGAGCCTCCCGGCTCTGCTCCACCTGGCCTCGCGAGAGTGGCCTGGCTTCCGGCACCCCACCTTCTAAATCTCGCGGTATTTCGGCCACATCCGGACTGTCGCGGAGGCCGGCGGAGGGACGCTCTCCGTGCGCAGTCCTGGGGTGGGTCGTTGTGCGCTCGGGCGCCGTGCGGCCTGTCGGGGAGACGCGGTCGGAGTGGGAGGGAGAGTCAGCACCCGAGAGGTGCAAGAAGACAGGCTTTAGGCTGGAAGAGCCTTAGAGGAGCGATTTTGCAGGTGGGGGCCCCAGACAGAGGCTGTGATAGGGAGACCGGCTGAGGTCGCGCCGCAGGCCCGACAGAATGGGTGCGGCCCGAGTCCCCCGAGCTCAGCCCAACCCACCCCTCCTGTCCTTGGAGGCGGGAGGGGCTCCGAGCTTTGGAAAGCTCTGGAAAGGAAAGGGGGGAGGGGAGGTTGAGAGTCCCGCGGTTGGGGTGGAGGATGAAGGCTCCTCTAATCAGTCACTCCCGTGCACCCCTCCCCCCACCCCGGTCGCACACACCCCGTCCACCCGCCAGTGTCGTCGTCCCTCCTGGTGCCCAGGACCTTGTAGTAGAGTTTACAAAGCTTTAGAGACACCTCTACCAAGAATGGCCGACCCTGAGCACTGACGTGGCGCGAGACACTGTTCTACGAGTTTACAGGAAAGCAGTCCCGCGTTACAGATGAGGAAACAGGTATACAGTTGATAACCTGCGAAGTCACCCAGTCCCTGCCCCTCCGGTCTGCCCAGACGTGCTGTGAACCCGGCCACACTGTTTCTGAGAAACCAAGAAACCATGGCTGAGCTCAGTTAAGTGGATTCGTTCAGAGTCTACCAGAAAGAAAGTAAAGATACGGTTTCTCCTCACAAGAAGCGTATTTAAGTTGATCAGTATCCTTATAAGCTTCATGTGCCCCACTGCTGTTTTCTGGGCATACAGAGAATTCCTTGCCCACAAAAAGTTCAGGGTCAAGTGGGACAGGTAGGTGTGTGGCAGGTTGTTAACCTTAGAGGAGTGTACAAACCCAGTGGAGGGGACCAGTGACCGCTTCCCTGGGAACAGTGGTCAGGGAACCAGCGGTGAAAAGAATAGTTAACACAGGTGCTGAAGAACCTATCCGTAGGAGGGAGTGCATGGTGCCTGGCTTACTCTTTCCTCCCTCCTTTCCACTTGTTTATTGAGCTACTAAGATGTGCCAGTCCAATCTTGGAGCTGGGTGCTCAACTATGAACAAGATCCAGACATTTTCTGCCTTCCGGGAGCTCAGAGTCTAGTGGGGAGACAGGTAAACTGCAAGCAGCATGGTATGGCTAACACCAGGAAAATTACGAGGGGCTGTGGGAACACAAAGGAGGTCCATCTACCCCAGATTCGGAGTGGAGGTGGGGGCCATGTGAGAGAGGACTTGGGAGGATGAAACATCTAAGCTGAGATGTAAAGGAAGAGCAGGAGTTTCTCAGTGGGACCATTCACCTCCACAGGAGGGAGAGATCCTTGCCTGGGCTTTGGACCTCTCAAAGTGGGGGCACTAGGAGCTGGGCGTTTAACAATGGGAAGTGTCCAGATGAGAAAGAAAGGGAAAAGAGCCCAAAGACAAACCTGGAGGAAGGGACAGTGAACAGGTAATTTCTGTTGGAGAGGGGACATGAGGACAAACAGTGTTCTTTATCTTATCACTGACTGTGTTCTCTCTAATTGTTTACCCCTCTATCTTACCACTAGAACTGAAAGCATCTTACAGTCAGGTTCTTTCATCTCTTTATTGTCCAGCATCTGACCAGGCTGAGAGTGGGTTTCTGAATTTTGGGAGAGTTGAGTGGTTTTAGATACAAGGCTGGAAGACCCAGATTGTGCAGGACTTAACCGAATGTTAGCTGAGAAGTTTGTATTTTATTCCTCGGGAAGCAGGTGTTTATCAAAGGCTTTTGTGATGCCACCAGAACTGTGTTTGAGGAAGATTAGACTGACTTTGGCGTGTTAAAAGTTCCAAGGGGGAAAAAAAAAAGTTCCAAGGGAAAAATGTGCAGGGCAGGGAGATTGTTCAGGAGGCTATCTAATGAGATGATAAATATCTGAGTTACTGTGATGGTTTTAGAAATGGTGAAGTGGGGCCAAATGAGGGAGAGGGAAGAATGATAAGCGTTTGTGCCCATCTGGGTTTAAGAAACAAATGGAAGTGATGTGGGAAACCAGCCTGAGAGAACTGTATATGTACAGAAATGGAATTCAGGGTGTGTGTGGAAGGAGAGCTGGCTGGAGAAAAAGTAAAGAGTTCTGTTTTAGATGGGCTACATTGGAAGTGATGGTGAGTTGTCCATATATCAGTGGACACTTGGGGAATTACTCCAAGGGGAAATATGGGATTGAAACCCCTGAGAGAGGCCAGGGCTGAAGTCATCCCTATAGAGGGGAGAGCTGAGGCCAGGGGAGAGCTGAGGCCAGGGGAGAGAAACTGGAGTCACATTCTCG
Source organism: Leucopleurus acutus (assembly GCF_964270905.1). Classification (NCBI taxonomy): domain Eukaryota; kingdom Metazoa; phylum Chordata; class Mammalia; order Artiodactyla; family Delphinidae; genus Leucopleurus; species Leucopleurus acutus. Next base: position 8,597,986 of record NC_139158.1, read on the forward strand.
TGTGCCCACTCCCACATCTGGGGCTGGAACTCCTCCCCACCCCCCTGGCAAGTCAGTCAGCCCCTGTCAGCATCTCCACGGCGGGGAGTCACTACCTCCCAAGTCCTCTGCTCGGGCCATCCCAGCCACTTGACTGTTAGAAAAACGTCCTCACATTCAGCTCCTAGTTGCTTCCCTTTAAATCGCAAAATGGTTCGTAACACTCTTAGCAGCTACCGTATCAAGCATTGACTTTGTACCAGGCACCATGCCCTGCTTTGCAAGTGTAACTGTTAACAGGGAACATGCACAGCCTCATTCAGGAAGCCTAGTGCAGTCAGAAAATGACTGTATGTCTTCATCCCCATTCTTCCTCTAAATCTTTGCTTGCCCTTGGATTACATCAAGCCACCAGGACAGACTTGTTGCAATAGGCTAAATGTCCTGTTCACGTTAATAGTCAAAACTCTGAACTTTTAAGTCAGTGTTAAAGCTTCTCCCCTTCCCCTCCTGAGCTTGCTTCAGGCTCCCACCTTGGGAGTCGAGAGTGGTTGTCTTCTCCATTTCTCCATCTTACTTCCTCACTACCCCTCATCCCTGAAGACTGAGGCTTCAGGCCCATCAGTGTTAGTGGAGGGGGTTGTGAGAATAAAGATAGGGGCAGGAAGGGTCCATTTGGCATTAGTAAGAATTCTCTGAGCTTGATGGGAGTTTGTGGCTGACACTTCCATGTGGTGCTTTTGTGGGTCTCTCTTACCTGCAGTTCCCTTGACCTGGGTGGTTACACCTCAGCCTTGCTGTTTCCAGTTGCTCCCTCAACCCCTGTTTTCTGGAATCCTCCAGTACCTGAGATTGGTCCATTGTCTGTCCAAGTGGCCCTCTTGGGCAAAGTCCCTTTAAGATTGCTTCTAGTTGGCCCTCTCTCCTGCCTGGCCCACATCTGGTCTACAAGAGACACATAGGTATCCTTCACCCCATCAAATTCTGGGGGTGTAGGCTGTTTCAAATGCAGCTGCTGCTCTTTGCTAACAGCTAACCAGCTTCCGCTTTTTCCAGGCAGGGGCCCACCGCCAGCCTCTATGCCTGCACAAGCTTCAGAGGGCACAGGCCAAGCTATTCTAGGGGTTTTCTTTCTGGTTTCGTGAACTGCTTCAAGAAAGCTGAGACTTGTGAATATTTGAAATCAGGGAGAAAGAGGCTATAATAGAGGTGAAGAGCTTTGAGATGCTAGAAGTCAAGAGAGAAAAGGATTAAGTGGGAAAAGATGAGGTCAGAGGACACTTACCCCTTTGATTTTGGGAAGAAACTTGAAGGGCACCCAGCGGGCAGTTGGTGAGGTAGGGCAGTTTGCATCCCGTGGCCTTAGCCTTCCCAGGCGAGACCTAGAAAATGAGAGAGGTTGCTGCATGGCGAGGAGGTTTGGATAACAGTTGTAGCCATTGGGGAAATGCTGGGAAAATCAGGAACGGTGAGAAAGGATTCATTGGCAGCTCTGGGGGCCCAGCTGAAGGTCTGCAGTGTGTCCTTTCTGTGTGCCCAAGCTCATGTGGCTTCTCACAGCCCAGACCCCCACACCAAGTTCACGGATGTACGGGTGGGCCACACACCCACACATTTGTATCCTTGAACACAAACACATGGTTCTATACGGGGGATTAAAAGCAATTATTGCCATATAGTTTACATACAGTACAGTATACAGATCTTCAGTGTGCAGTTGGATAGTTTTGACAGTTTGCAGTCTTCTAACCACCACCCAAAACAAGCTATAGAAGCATTTTCATTATTCCAGAAAGTTCCCTTATGCCCCATTCCCCAGACAGCTACTTCCTGACTTCTATCACCATAGATTAATTTCGCTAGTTCTTCATTGCATGTTTTCATACACAGTTTAGAAATACATTGATGTCCTCCTTGCCACACCCCCACACAAGCCGCACACGTGCGCCTATACTGACCATTTTGTTCCTTAAAATAGGCTGAGGCCACAGTCGAGCTGTCAGATTTTTGCTCTTAGGTGCACATATTCTATGCTAACCTACCTTCTCTTCAACCCTAAAATCGTACCTCAAAGTGCAGTATTTCAAATCTTTCCTTTCAGATCCCTGGAGATAAAATGAAGAATTAGAAAGGTGGTAATCATCCCACCTGCATGAGAGTTTTCTTTATTTTCCTCTAGGGTCTCTAGAATATCGGCAAATGGGGACATAAAATTTTAAAACAGAACTGTTTAGATATATAGCTTAACTTTCAGTTGTGGCCCGGCTGGAAGTCAAAGGGTGTGGCTTTCCAAGATACATGCCAGCAGAGCAACTAGGAGATGGTGGACTGGTGACAGCAGAGGCAGCTGGCAAGGAGCTCCCAAGAGCTGAGAGCCGCCGATGGTGGCAGATCTGAGTCGGGAGCAAAGCCTGCAGTCCTCCAGGCCAGCCAGAGGTCGGGGAAGTGAGAACAAAGCTGAATCCAGAGGTTGCTCACGTCCAAGAACCCGTGTCAGGTGCAGAAGGTGGGGCGCTCGCCCAGCTGAGCAGAGGAGAAACAAGTGCTGGAGACAGAGTTGGAGGAGGTGAGACCACACCTGGTGGCCACACAGCCTTTGTGTAGCAGTTCGCTAGCCGCTACCTTTGACATGTGAATTGCTGCATGGGTAGGCCTGTCACCCTCCCAGGACCACTAGGGTACCTCTTGGGGATGTAGTGGGCCTAGGTTTGGGGCGATGGGAATGAAGGTAAGATAGACAAGGGACAGGGATGTGGTGGCTTGAGTCTGGGCCTCTAGCCACAGGACCTGGAGCTTCTCTGAGCTGAGAACTGGTTTCAGGACCACTTCTGCAGCCTCCACAGCTCTGGGGTGCTGCGCCTGTGACTGTGTCCTCTAGCTTTGTCAGGGTTCAGACCACAAGGAAGGTGTCTGGTTGGGACTGAGGAAAGACTATACCGGATCCCTTAGGAGCCTGACCCTTAGGCAGCATCACTGGATCCCCCCGCTTACAAACTTGGCCAGCTCCTGCTCTGGTCTTCAGCCCGAGATTTCTCTGAATGGTGCTTTCTGTCTACTGGGCATCCGGAGGCTCCTAGATGAAATTGAAGAGAGAGAGAAAGCAGGAGTAAAGGAATTTGTTTCCTAAGCTCCTGCTCTGTGCTGGGCCCAGTTCTGGGCAATTTATGTTTGTTATTTCAACATAACATTCCTACAGCCTTTCCAGGGTGTATTATTGCCTCAGTTTACAGGTGAGAGCATTGATGCCTGTCACTGTATTTAAGCCTGGGTCATCCTGGCACAGCCTCAGTTTCCCACACAGAACCAGGGCATAGTGGGGTTGGCTGTGGACCCTGATTCATATCTGTGCAGTCCTCTGGTCCCTGCTCAGCCTGAGCCAGGAACCCAGAGTAAAGCTTACGGTCTGACTTCTCCAGGAGTGTTGAGTGATGCCTCTTTTCCACTAGAAGCAAATGCCCATCAGTTGTGTCCACCTGGACTGTCTGGGCCTGAGCGCTAGACCAAGCTCTCAGGACCCTGGAATACCTGTGAGAAGGATGGGGTCAGGCCCAGCCTCTGGCAGTGATGCCATCAGTCAGAATGGAATTGGTCAGGCATAAGGAGGCAAGAAGGCCTGGATCTGGCCAGTTTCCCCTTAGTCTCAGGCTATGATGACCCCTAATGAAACATCCCTTCTCAAAGGTAGACACGGTCTTTTACTGGAGCTGAGCTCTCCAGCCCAGCTGTGTCTGGACCGGAGAGAGAGCCCCACACAAGCCCCCTAGGTTGAAGTTCAGGCCAGGTCATTACAGGGAGGGTGAAGAACCTTCCTGCTGGTGGGTGTCCAGTGTGCAGAGATGAGGCCTGTGCTGGCACCCTGCTCTCCTGACAGTAGGTGGCTCCTCGCCACCCAAAAATCTGTGTGGATTTCCCAGATGGGTCAGTTCATAGGAATACTGGTATCCTCTCACCCTATGAAGCCAGATCCCCAGGAGGTGCTCCCTTTGACCTCCCTTCCCACCTGCCTGCCCCATCACCCTTGCAAGAGCTATTGCACTAAATGCACTGAAAGTCTCTTAAGAGCTGTGCTGTGCTAAAAGAGCCCAAAGGGGAATGTCTTAAACTTGCCATCCTGGCTCCACTGTTTTGAATAGATCACCAGGAAATGAGACTTGGTAGAAATAATCATTACAAATGAAACTCACAGTGGCAGAAACCATACTCGGTAAAATCCGATACAATAAGAATCTGATTAAGGAATCAGATATTTATTGTAAAATTCACAGGGAAACAAGACTTGATCTTGGGAGAAATAATTTTGGCTAAACAAAATTGAAAGTGAAAAAAATTGGAATTGGTTAACTGTGAAATATAGAAAATCAATTAAGGGATTAAATCGGCTTAGTGGAATTCATCTAAGAAAAATACTTTTTGCAAAACCTCATCGACATTTGTTTAATGGTTCTATATAAAAGCTCAACATCAGAATATTCTTAGGGCCCAAATGGTGGAGCCAAGAACATCTTCCACCTTTCAGAATTTGGAGTAGTGCTGGAAGGGCTGTTAGCTACGTCCGGTCCTCCACCCACCGGGGCTAGTGGCCCTCCTCATCACGGCTCACAGAGACGCGTCTTCTCTCAGAAGTGTGCCGTTAGGTTCAGGACTGTACTTACCCTCCTGAAGTTTACCAGCAGGTGAGGCAGCTCTTTTTTTTTTTTTTAAATAAATTTATTTATTTATTTTTGGCTGCGTTGGGTCTTCGTTGCTGCGCGCGGGCTTTTCTCTAGTTGCGGCGAGTGGGGGCTGATCTTCGCTGCGGTGCGTGGGCTTCTCATTGCAGTGGCTTCGCTTGTTGCAGAGCACGGGCTCTAGGCGCGTGGGCTTCAGTAGTTGTGGTGCGTGGGCTTAGTTGCTCCGTGGCATGTGGGATCTTCCTGCACCAGGGCTTGAAACCTGTGTCCCCTGCATTGGCAGGCGCATTCTTAACCACTGTGCCACCAGGGAAGTCCCAGTGAGGCGGCTCTTGCTTGACAAGGGAGAGTGCCCCCTTTGGGAAGGAGATGTCTGAAGGAGTTGATTGCTGGGGCTGGACTGGGTTTTTACCTGAACGCCCAGAGACAATCCCTTGGCTAGTGAATAAAGAGATGGAGGTTGTAATGGGGAAAGCGGGTGGGAGTGTGAGGATGGGCTCTGAGCAATAGACCAGATAGGTTAGGAGCCAGCTTTTAGGTTGGCTTAGCAAAGTTGTGGGACTAGACACAAAACCCATCCTCTCTCCCCTATGCTCACCACCTCCAGAATGGCCTGAGATCAGGACTTTCAGAGGCAGAGGACCTGAGGGTACGAGTTGGGATGTCCTCAGGAAGGATCTTTATGTAGCATCTAAAAGTATGGCCTCAGGTCAGGATGGCCCCATTGGTGAAGGCAGGAATGGTGACTAGTAATAATGTAGTCATTCAACACGTGCTTACTGAGCACTAGTCTGCATCAAAAATCCTGGGCACTGGGTGAGGACACAGCAGTGAACAAGAAGGTCAAGGTCCGTACCCTCAGGAGCCGTATATTCCACTGTGGGGAGACTGATGATAAAACAAGCAAACAAATGAGTGCAATAATGCAGGTGAAGACAAACTCGTAGTTTGCAAAGATCACCCTGACTGCCATGGGAAGATCAGACCGTAGGGAGAAAGCAAGAAGCCCAGTTGGGAAGTATTGCATCCTCAGGAGAGAGATGCTAGTACCTTGGTCTAGGATGCTAGCCCTGGACTCGGGTTTGGAACATATTTAAGTAGTACAGCTAATAGATTGGATGTGAGGGACTGAGGGAAAGAGAGGTTAGGGATGTGACCTTGAGTAACTAGGTCGCTAAATGGTGCTGTTTATTGAGACAGGGAAGATTAAAAGACATATTGGAGGTAAGGGCACGTGTAATTTAAACATTCCTTTTTGGCCATGTTTTATTTGAGATGTCCATCAGGCGTCCAAGTGGAGCCTGGAGCTCAGTGGAGAGGTCAAGTAGGGGCCATAGTTGGGGAGTCGTTATTATACATGGGGTATTCAAGGGACTAGATGAATCACCTAGACTCTAGGTCTTAGATGCTTGTTCTCAACTGACAGTGACTTTGCCCCTCTTCCAGGGGACATTTGGTGAAGTCTGGAAACATTTTTGGCTGTTATAACTGGAGGGTGGGGTTGCTACTGGCATCCACCCAGTGGAGGCCAGGGATCCTGCTGAACATTCTGCAACGCACGGGTCGGCCCCACGACGAAGCATTATCTGGCCCCAAATGTCAGTGGTGCTGAGGTTGAGAAGCTCTGTCCCAGGGTGAGAGTAGATAGAGAAGAAAAGAGATGACTGTGCCCAAGGGCATTCTCATGGAGAGAGTTAGAGCAGGAACTGTCTGAGAGGTAGGAGGGAAGCCTGGAGAGTGGGGTGTCCTGGGAGTGGAGAGTGTTTGGGGAAGGAGGAGCGCTCAACTGGGTTACTGAGGCTCCATGTTTGAGCACAAAGAGAAATGACTAGTGGATTAGGCAAGAGGAGTATTTTTGATGAGCTTGATAGGAGCAGTTTCTGTGGTTTGGGGTCAGAAGTTCCAGGGGAGAAGGTTGTACCAACAGCTAACAATTACTGAACACTTCCTCCCTGCTCAGAATGTCTTACATGTGTAATTTCATTATTCCGCACACAACAAGTACTATTATCCTTGTTTTACCGAAATGGCAATACTATTTTTACCCCCATTTTACAGAGGTAGAAACTGAGGCACAGAGAGGCTAATTATTCCCTCAAGTCAGGCAGCCAATAGTAGGTGGCACAGCAGGGGTTTGGACCTAGAGTTTGGAGGTGAGGAAATAGAGGCAGTGTTAACACCACCTTTTTTTTTTTTTTTTTTTTTGGTATGCGGTCCTCTCACTGTTGTGGCCTCTCCCGTTGCGGAGCACAGGCTCCGGACGCGCAGGCTCAGCGGCCACGGCTCACGGGCCCAGCCGCTCCGCGGCATGTGAGATCTTCCCGGACCAGGGCACGAACCCGTGTCCCCTGCATCGGCAGGCGGACTCTCAACCACCGCGCCACCAGAGAAGCCCAACACCACCCTTTTGAGAAGTCTTGGCTGTAAAGGAGAACAGAGACTGGTACAGAGGATGTTTGTGTGCCACTAGGAATGACCTGTATGGAGGGTGAAACTGATGATGCTGGAGGGGAGGCTGAGAGCTGAAGTCCTTGAGGAAGTGAGAAGGATCCAGGGCCCAAGTCAAGGGGTTAGCCTTTCTGGGGAGCATTGTTCTGGTAATTCTGAAGTGGACCCTAACTGTTTTGAGCAGGATACCCCTGGACTTGACTGGCCTTCAGAGGTCTTCTGGCTGCCCCCACCCCAGCTAAAAGGTAGCCTCCCTGCAGGAAGCTGCTGCACAGGCCCAGCCTTCCCCCTCAGTGTCCATGGGGCACCAGAGACAGTTGTGCCAAGGAACCAGTGTCCCAAGAGCAGCCCTGTAATCAGGAGCCAGAGCCCAGGCTTGCTGGGCAGTTCTGTCAGTACAAGTGAGCCATTCTCCTCCTTCCACAGACCATCACGATCTTCATCATAACCCTAAAGGCCCCTCACAAGGGCACCTGCGTCGGCCTCCCCAGGGTCTTCACTCATTACTCTCTTCCCACTGTTGCCACACCAGGCTCCTTTTGAAATCTCTCAGATACTAAGTTCCCTCCTGTTGTCAGTTCCTACCTCCTCCATCCTCTCCCTCTCCTCCACCTGCCTAGGTCTTGCCTAACCTCCTGTCTCAGCTTAGCAATCACATCTCAGACAGCCCTTCTCTGATCCCAGCTAGGTGAGGCCCTCCTATTAGCACCTCCCATGACACTGGATGCTGACTCTTTTAAAAAAAACGCTTTTCCTACTCACAATGTATTTTTTTGTCCAGTGTCTGCATTCCATGCTAGACTGTAACCTTCATGAGGGTAAGTCTAGTTTACCACACTTATTTCCAGTGCCTGGCCTGTGGTAAGTGCTCAGTAGTTATTTACTGAAGGAAAGTGAATTGGTGACTGTTTTACAGCCTGCTTTGTATTTATATGGTTCAGATATGTCGTGTGCAACGATTATCTCCCCTACACACATTTCACTATCAATTTTGGAATTTTCCCTGATCACATGCATGATTATTTTCACCTTTGTTTGAAGGCATGTTAAGAAAGAGTTGAATTATCTTACTTTGTGGTCATTCATCTAAAATAGAAAGACGCACTAAGCTTTTACATGATTGATTCTTCCCTGTAGGATGAGTGGTTTGGTTTTGTGTGAACCAACAGAGCTTTACAACATCTTGAATCAGGTCACAAAACTATCCAGATTAACTGAACCCAACTATCTCTGTTTATTAGGTAAGTACTTTAAAAAATGTTGTGAACAGTGTCCTTCAAAGATTATTTTTCATGAATTAACAAACTTTGAAGAGTAATAAATTACTTTAGAAAACTATTAAACTAATTAGGCATAGCTCAAAATGCTACTATTAACTGTCATGTGACTTGGAATATTGCCAGATTAAATAAATCTAGAAGAAAAGTTCCCAGAAGACTCATGTTTGAGTCCTCTTACTATTGTTTTTAGTGAAATATTTTAAACGTCTAACAAACACATAGTAATACACATAAGCGCTTATGTACACACCATTCAGATTTAACATAATAAAAAGTTACACAAATGTACCCCTCTTTTGTACTCCATCCTGATCCTCTTCCTTTCCCTCCCCGAAGATGACTGCTTCTGTATTTTTACACGTTTACGACATAGGCAGGCATCCCAAAGTAATGTATGGTTCAAACATTTACATAAACAGTACCATAAGGTACAGTGATCCTGCAACTTACTTTTTTTTTTTTTTTGCGGTATGCGGGCCTCTCACTGTTGTGGCCTCTCCCGTTGCGGCATGTGGGATCTTCCCAGACCGGGGCACGAACCCGTGTCCCCTGCATCGACAGGCGGACTCTCAACCACTGTGCCACCAGGAAAGCCCAACTTACTTTTTTTAAATTTAGTTTAATTTATTTTTTTTATACAGCAGGTTCTTATTAGTTATCCATTTTATACACATCAGTGTATACATGTCAATCCCAATCTCTCAATTCATCATACCCCCCTGCCCCCACTGCTGCTTTCCCCTCTTGGTGTCCATACGTTTGTTCTCTACATCTGTGTCTCAGTTTCTGCCCTGCAAACTGGTTCATCTGTTTCCCCATTTCTGTATATGAAGATCTAGTTTATTTTAACTGGTAGTTGCAATATATATCCATTCCTAATTGATTGTGGTGTGTTGCTTGCATTGTGTTGCTATTATGAACAGTGCTGCAGTGAACAGTTTGTATCTCTCTCCCTATTCATGTGCAAGAATTTTTTCAGGATATATTCCCAGAAATGGAAGTACCAAATTGCACATTCATCTTCACTACATTATTGTCAAATTGCCCTCCGAAGACATTGTATCAATTTTATACTCCAATCAGCAGTGTAAGAAACATACCTACCAATACCTGGTTTTGTCACCCTTTAAATTTTTTTCTCTGATTGGCATGAACTTGTATTATGATGTTTTTCCCCACAATTAAAAACATCGTGTTTAAAATACACATAAAATTTACCATCTTAACCACTTTTAAATATCCAGTTCGGTGGTACATCATCACCATCATCTCCATAGCTCTTTTCATCTTGTAAAACTGAAACCCTACACCTGTTAAACAATAGCTCCCCATTCCCTCCTCCCTGCAACGCTGGTAACCACCATTCTACTTTATGTCTCTGATTTTGACTACTCCAGGTGCCTCATATAAGTGTAATCATACAGTATTTGTCTTTGTGACTGGCTTATTTCACTTAGCATAATGTCCTCCAGGTTCATCCATGTTGTAGTGCGTGTCAGGATTTCCTTTATTTTTAAGGCTGAATAATATTCCATTGTATGTATATACCACATTTTGCTTATCCATTCATCCATCGATGGACACTTGGGCTGCTTCCACCTTTTAGCTGTTGTGAATAATGCTGCTATGAACATGGATGTACAAAATATCTCTCTGAGACCCTGCTTTCAATTATTTTCAGTATATACCCAGAAGTGTAATTGCTGGATCATGTGGTAATTCTATTTTTAATTTTTTGAGGAACCACCATTGTGTTTTCTGTAGCAGCTGTACGATTTTACATTTGTACCAGTAGTGTACAAGGGTTCCAGTTTTTTGAAATCGTTGTCAACGTTGTTATTTTTCTGGGTTTTTATTTTTATTTTTAGTAACCATCCTAATGGGTGTGAAGTGGTATCTCATTGTAGTTTTGATTTGCATTTCCCTAATGATTAGGGATGTTGAGCATCTTTTCATGTGCTTATTGGCCATTTGTATATCTTCTTTGGAGAAATTACTATTCAAGTTCTTCGCCCATTTTTGAATTGGGTTGTTGTTTTTGAGTTTTAGGAGTTCTCTATATATTCTGGGTATTAATTCCTTACAAGATAGATGACTTGTAAATAATTTCTCCCCTTCCGTGGGTTACCTTTTTACTCTGTTGATATTGTCTTTTGATATGCAACATTTAAAATTTTTCACGAAGTTCAACTTGTCTATCTCTTCTTTTGTTGCTTGTCATATCCAGGAAATTGTTGCCAAATCCAGTGTCATGAAGCTTTTGCCTTATGTTTTCTTCTACAATTTTTATACTTTTAGGCCTTACATTTAGGTCCTTGATCCATTTTGAGTTGAGTTTTGTATATGATGTTTAGATAAGCATCCAATTTCATTCTTTTGCATGTGGATATCCAGTTTTCCCAGCATCATTTGTTGAAAAGACTGTCTTGTTCATGGTCCCTAGGGAGTCCACATGAATTTTGAATAGATTTTTCTATTTCTGCAAAAAACATCATTGGAATATTGATGGGATGGCATTGAATCTGTAGATTGCTTTGGGTAGTATTGACAGCCTACTATTAAGTCTTCCAGTTTGTGAACACAGAATTTTTTTTTGTCTCTAATTCATTTTGTAGTTTCCAGAGTTCAAATCTTTCAAGTCCTTGTTTAAATTTTATTCCCAAGTATATTATTATTTTTAATGCTATTGAAAATGGAATTGTTAATTTCCTTTTCAGATTGTTCATTGATAGTATATAGAAATACAATTGACCCTTGAACAACGTGGGGAATAACCTGTGTATCACTTATAGTCAGCTCTCCGTGTCTGTGGTTCTTTTGCATTCGTGGATTCAACCAACCATGGACCATTTAGCATTGTAGTATTTATTATTGAAAAATATCTGCGTGTAAGTGGACCCATGCAGTTCAAACTCATGTTGTTCAAGGGTCAACTGTACAACTGATTTTTCTGTGTTGGTTTTCTCTCCTGAAGCTCTGCTGAATTCATTTATTAGTTCTAACAGGTTTTTTTTGTGTGGAATCTTTAGGATTTTTTTGCATATAAGATCATATCTTCTGTGAACTTAGATGATTTTACTTCTTCCTTTCCAATTTAGATGCCCTTTGTTTCTTTTTCTTGCTTAATTGCTCTGTCTAGGACTTCTACCACTCTGTTGAATAGAAGTAGTGAAAGTGGGCATCCTTGTCTCGTTCCTTAAAGAAAAGCTTTCAGTCTTTCACCATTGAGTATAATGTTTGCTGTGGGTCTTTCATATATGTTTTTTTATTATGTTCAGGTAACTTCCTTCTATTCCTAGTTTGTCAAGTGTTTTTATCTTGAAAGGGTGTTGAATTTTTCATACTTTTTCTGCATTGATTGAGATAATCATGTAGTTTTTCTTCCTCCTTCATTCGTTTGAAGTGGTAAATTAAATTGATTTTTGAATGTTGAGCCATTCTTGCCTTCCAGGAATAAATTCCACTTGATCATGGTGTATAATCCTGCTGAATGTGGTTTGCTAGCATTTTGTTGAGGACTTTTGCATCAGTGTTTATAAGGAATATGATCTGTATTTTTCTTGCTGTGTCTTTGTCTGACTTTGGTATCAGGGTCATGCTGGCCTCATACGATGAGTTAGGAAGTGTTGCCTTCTCTTCAATCTTTTGGGAAAAGTTTCAGAAGGATTGATATTAATTCTTCTTTAAATGTTGGGTAGAATTCACCAGTGAATCTATCAGGTTCAGGGCTTTTTTATTTTCAGCCTAAAACATGTATATTTTAGTAAACACATGATAATTCCCTCTGAGAATGAATAGATATCCAGGTCATGAATTTCAAGAAGTTTATTATCATTTTTCAAGAAAATAAGTGATACACTGAATTCTTAAGTGTTACATTCCCAAGGAGCGGTGGATGAGATTCTTTCCTGAGAGCAGCTATTGGTTAATTAGATGTGGGAAAGGCCCTTTCAGGGTAACAGATTGGGGAGGCTACAGACAAGGGAAAAGCCTCAGTGCCCATACTATATTTGGCTTATTTTTATTTTATTTTTTTAAATTTAATTTAATTTTTATACAGCAGGCTCTTATTAGTTATCCATTTTATACACATCAGTGTATACATGTCAATCCCAATCTCCTAATTCATCACCACCACCCCACCCCCCGCCACTTTCCCCGCTTGGTGTCCATACATTTGTTCTCTACATCTGTGTCTCTATTTCTGCCCTGCAGACCGGTTCATCTGTACCATTTTTCTAGGTTCCACATATATGCATTAACATACAATATTTATTTTTCTCTTTCTGCCCTACTTCACTCTGTATGACAGTCTCTAGATCCATCCACGTCTCTACAAATGACCCAATTTCGTTCCTTTTTATGCCTGAGTAATATTCCATTGTATATATGTACCACAACTTCTTTATCCATTCGTCTGTCGATGGGCATTTAGTTTGCTTCCATGACCTGGCTATTGTAAATAGTGCTGCAGTGAACATTGGGGTGCATGTGTCTTTTTGAATTATGGTTTTCTCTGGGTATATGCCCAGTAGTGGGATTGCTGGGTCATATGGTAATTCTATTTTTAGTTTTTTAAGGAACCTCCATGCTGTTCTCCATAGTGGCTGTATCAATTTACATTCCCACCAACAGTGCAAGAGGGTTCCCTTTTCTCCACAGCCTCTCCAGCATTTATTGTTTGTAGATTTTCTGATGATGCCCATTCTGACTGGTGTGAGGTGATACCTCATTGTAGTTTTGATTTGCATTTCTCTAATAATTAGTGATATTGAGCAGCTTTTCATGTGCTTCTTGGCCATCTGTATGTCTTCTTTGGAGAAATGTCTATTTAGGTCTTCTGCCCATTTTTGGATTGGGTTGTTTGTTTTTTGAATATTGAGCTGCATGAGCTGTTTATATATTTTGGAGATGAATCCTTTGTCCGTTGATTCGTTTGCAAATATTTTCTCCCATTCTGAGGGTTGTCTTTTGGTCCTGTTTGTAGTTTCCTTTGCTTTGCAAAAGCTTTGAAGTTTCATTAGGTCCCATTTGTTTATTTTTGTTTTTATTTCCATTGCTCTAGGAGGTGGATCAAAAAAGATCTTGCTGTGATTTATGTCAAAGAGTGTTCTTCCTATGTTTTCCTCTAAGAGTTTTATAGTGTCTGGTCTTACGTTTAGGTCTCTAATCCATTTTTTTTTTTTTGCTGTACGCGGGCCTCTCACTGCTGTGGCCTCTCCCGCTGCGGAGCACAGGCTCCAGACGCGCAAGCTCAGCGGCCATGGCCCACGGGCCCAGCCGCTCCGCGGCACACGGGATCCTCCCGGACCGGGGCACGAACCCGCGTCCCCTGCATCGGCAGGCGGACTCCCAACCACTGCGCCACCAGGGAAGCCCCTCTAATCCATTTTGAGTTTATTTTTGTGTATGGTGTTAGGGAGTGTTCTAATTTCATTCTTTTACACATAGCTGTCCAGTTTTCTGAGCACCACTTATTGAAGAGACTGTCTTTTCTCCATTGTATATCCTTGCCTCCTTTGTCATAGGTTAGTTGACCACAGGTGCATGGGTTTATCTCTGGGCTTTCTATCCTGTTCCATTGATCTATCTTTCTGTTTTTGTGCCAGTCCCATACTGTCTTGATTACTGTAGCTTTGTAGTATAGTCTGAAGTCAGGGAGTCTGATTCCTCCAGCTCCTTTTTTCCCCCTCAAGACTGCTTTGGCTATTTGGCGTCTTTTTTTCTTTTTTTTTAGAGAAATCCGTGTACCATCCAGGCATCTCCTTTTATTTTATTTTTTATTTATTTTATTTTTTAAACATTTTTATTGGGGTATAATTGCTTTACAGTGGTGTGTTAGTTTCTGCTTTATAACAAAGTGAATCAGTTATACATATACATATGTTCCCATATCTCTTCCCTCATATTCCCTCCCATATTTTTTTCCCCTCAAGACTGCTTTGGCTATTCGGCGTCTTTTGTGTCTCCATACAAATTTTAAGATTTTTTTTCTAGTTCTGTAAAAAATGCCATTGGTAATTTGAAAGGGATTGCATTGAATCTGTAGATTGCTTTGGGTAGTATAGTCATTTTCACAATATTGATCCTTCCAATCCAAGAACATGTATATCTTTCCATCTGTTGGTATCATCTTTAATTTCTTTCATCAGTGTCTTATAATTTTCTGCATACAGGTCTTCTGTCTCCCTAGGTAGGTTTATTCCTAGGTACTTTATTCCTTTTCTTGCAGTGGTAAATGGGAGTGTTTCCTTAATTTCTCTTTCAGATTTTTCATCAGTAGTGTATAGGAATGCCAGAGATTTCTGTGCATTAATTTTGTATCCTGCAACTTTACCAAATTCATTGATTAGCTCTAGTAGTTTCCTGGTGGCATCTTTAGGATTCTCTATGTATAGTATCATGTTATCTGCAAACAGTGACAGTTTTCTTCTTCTTTTCCAATTTGTATCCCTTTTATTTCTTTTTCTTCTCTGATTGCTGTGGCTAGGACTTCCAAAACTATTATGTTGAATAATAGTGGCGAGAGTGGACATCCTTGTCTTGTTCCTGATCTTAGAGGAAATGCTTTCAGTTTTTCACCATTGAGAATGATGTTTGCTGTGGGTTTGTCATATATAGACTTTATTACGTTGAGTTAGGTTCCCTCTATGCCCACTTTCTCAGTTTTTCACCATTGAGAATGATGTTTGCTGTGGGTTTGTCATATATAGCCTTTATTACGTTGAGGTAGGTTCCCTCTGTGCCCACTTTCTGGAGAGTTTTTATCATAAATGGGTGTTGAATTTTTTCTGCGTCTATTGAGATGATCATATGGTTTTTATTCTTCAATTTGTTAATATGGTTTATCACATTGATTGATTTGCATATATTGAAGAATCCTTGCATCCCTGGGATAAATCCCACTTGATCATTGTGTATGATCTTTTTAATGTGTTTTTGGATTCTTTTTGCTAGTATTTTGTTGAGGATTTTTGCATCTATATTCATCAGTGATATTGGTCTGTAATGTTCTGTTTTTGTAGTATCTTTGTATGGTTTTGGTATCAGGGTGATGGTGGCCTCATAGAATGAGTTTGGGAGTGTTCCTTCCTCTGCAATTTTTCGGAAGACTTTGAGAAGGATGGATGTTAGTTCTTCTCTAAATATTTGATAGAATTCCCCTGTGAAGCCATCTGGTCCTGGACTTTCGTTTGTTGGAAGATTTTTAATCACAGTTTCAATTTCACTACTTGTGATTGGTCTGTTCATATTTTCTATTTCTTCCTGGTTCAGTCTTGGAAGGTTATACCTTTCTAAGAATTTGCCCATTTCTTCCAGGTTGTCCATTTTATTGGCATAGAGTTGCTTGTAGTAGTAGTCTCTTAGGATGCTTTTCTGCGATGTCTGTTGTAACCCCTTTCTCATTTCTAATTTTATTGATTTGAGTCCTCTCCCTCTTTTTCTTGATGAGTCTGGCTAAAGGTTTATCAATTTACTACATCTTCTCAAAGAACCAGGTTTTAGTTTTATTGATCTTTGGTATTGTTTTCTTTGTTTCTATTTCATTTATTTCTGCTCTGATATTTATGATTTCTTTCCTTCTACTAACTTTGGGTTTTGTTTGTTCTTCTTTCTCTAGTTCCTTTAGGTTTAAGGTTAGATTGTATGTTTGAGATTTTTCTTGTTTCTTGAGGTAGGATTGTATAGCTATGAACTTCCCTCTTATTACTGCTTTTGCTGCATCCCATAGGTTTTGGATTGTTGTGTTTTCATTGTCATTCGTCTCTAGGTATTTTTTTTTTACATCTTTATTGAAGTATAATTGCTTTACAATGGTGTGTTAGTTTCTGCTTTATAAAAAAGTGAATCAGTTATACATATACATATGTTCCCACATCTCTTCCCTCTTGCCTCTCCCTCCCTCCCACCCTCTGTATCCCACCCCTCTAGGTGGTCACAAAACACTGAGCTGATCTCCCTGTGCTATGTGTCTGCTTCCCACTAGCTATCTATTTTGCGTTTGGTAATGTATATATGTCCATGCCACTCTCTCACTTTGTCACAGCTTCCCCTTCCCCATATCCTCAAGTGTATTCTCTAGTAGGTCTGTGTCTTTATTCCTGTCTTACCCTGAGGTTCTTCATGACATTTTTTTTCTTAAATTTCCATATATATGTGTTAGCATACGGTATTTGTCTTTCTCTTTCTGACTGACTTCACTCTGTATGACAGACTCTAGGTCCATCCACCTCATTACAAATAGCTCAATTTCATTTCTTTTTATGGCTGAGTAATATTCCATTGTATATATGTGCCACATCTTCTTTATCTGTTCATCCGATGTTGGACACTTAGGTTGTTTCCATCTCCTGGCCATTGTAAATAGAGCTCCAGTGAACATTTTGGTACATGACCCTTTTTGAATTATGGTTTTCTCAGGGTATATGCCCAGTAGTGGGATTGCTGGGTCATATGGTAGTTCTATTTGTAGTTTTTTAAGGAACCTCCATACTGTTCTCCATAGTGGCTGTACCAATTCACATTCCCACCAGCAGTGCAAGAGTGTTCCCTTTTCTCCACACCCTCTCCAGCATTTGTTGTTTGTAGATTTTTTGATGATGGCCATTCTGACCAGTGTGAGATGATATCTCATTGTAGTTTTGATTTGCATTTCTCTAATGATTAATGATGTTGAGCATTCTTTCATGTGTTTGTTGGCAGTCTGTATATCTTCTTTGGAGAAATGTCTGTTTAGGTCTTCTGCCCATTTTTGGATTGGGTTGTTTGTTTTTTTGTTATTGAGCTGCATGAGCTGCTTGTAAATTTTTGAGATTAATCCTTTGTCAGTTGCTTCATTTGCAAATATTTTCTCCCATTCTGAGAGTTGTCTTTTGATCTTGTTTATGGTTTCCTTTGCTGTGCAAAGGCTTTTAAGTTTCATTAGGTCCCATTTATTTATTTTTGTTTTTATTTCCATTTCTCTAGGAGGTGGGAAAAAAAGGATCTTGCTGTGATTTATGTCATAGAGTGTTCTGCCTATGTTTTCCTCTAAGAGTTTGATAGTTTCTGGCCTTACATTTAGGTCTTTATTCCATTTTGAGCTTATTTTTGTGTATGGTGTTAGGGAGTGATCTAATCTCATACTTTTACATGTACCTGTCCACTTTTCCCAGCACCACTTATGGAAGAGGCTGTCCTTTCTCCACTGTACATTCTTGCCTCCTTTATCAAAGATAAGGTGACCATATGTGCGTTGGTTTATCTCTGGACTTTCTGTCCTGTTCCATTGATCTATATTTCTGTTTTTGTGCCAGTACCATATTGTCTTGATTACTGTAGCTTTGTAGTATAGTCTGAAGTCAGGGAGCCTGATTCCTCCAGCTCCGTTTTTCATTCTCAAGATTGCTTTGGCTATTTGGGGTCTTTTGTGTTTCCATACAAATTGTGAAATTTTTTGTTCTAGTTCTGTGAAAAATGCCAGTGGTGGTTTGATAGGGATTGCACTGAACCTGTAGATTGCTTTGGGTAGTAGAGTCATTTTCACAATGTTGATTCTTCCAATCCAAGAACATGGTATATCTCTCCACATATTTGTATCCTCTTTAATTTCTTTCATCAGTGTCTTATAATTTTCTGCATACAGGTCTTTTGTCTCCTTAGGTAGGTTTATTCCTAGATATTTTATTCTTTTTGTTGCAGTGGTAAATGGGAGTGTTTTCTTGATTTCACTTTCAGATTTTTCATCATTAATGTATAGGAATGCCAGAGATTTCTGTGCATTAATTTTGTATCCTGCTACTTTACCAAATTCATTGATTAGCTCTAGAAGTTTTCTGGTAGCATCTTTAGGA
Organism: Leucopleurus acutus; assembly: GCF_964270905.1. Lineage (NCBI taxonomy): Eukaryota > Metazoa > Chordata > Mammalia > Artiodactyla > Delphinidae > Leucopleurus > Leucopleurus acutus. The sequence continues at coordinate 8,616,196 of NC_139158.1, forward strand.
TTCTCTATGTATAGTATCATGTCATCTGCAACCAGTGACAGTTTAACTTCTTCTTTTCCGATTTGGATTCCTTTTATTTCCTTTTCTTTGATTGCTGTGGCTAAAACTTCCATAACTATGTTGAATAAGAGTGGTGAGAGTGGGCAACCTTGTCTTGTTCCTGATCTTAGTGGAAATGCTTTCAGTTTTTCACCATTGAGGATGATGTTGGCTGTGGGTTTGTCATATATGGCCTTTATTATGTTGAGGAAAATTCCCTCTATGCCTACTTTCTGCAGGGTTTTTATCATAAATGTGTGTTGAATTTTGTTGAAAGCTTTCTCTGCATCTATTGAGATGATCATATGGTTCGTCTTCTTCAATTTGTTAATATGGTGTATCACGTTGATTGATTTGCGTATATTGAAGAATACTTGCATTCCTGGAATAAACCCCACTTGATCGTGGTGTATGATCCTTTTAATGTGCTGTTGGATTCTGTTTGCTGGTATTTTGTTGAGGATTTTTGCATCTATGTTCATCAGTGATATTGACCTGTAGTTTTCTTTCTTTGTGAAATCCTTGTCTCGTTTTGGTATCAGGGTGATGGTGGCCTCATAGAATGAGTTTGGGAGTGTTCCTTCCTCTGCTATATTTTGGAAGAGTTTGAGAAGGATAGGTGTTAGCTCTTCTCTAAATGTTTGATAGAATTCCCCTGTGAAGCCATCTGGTCCTGGGCTTTTGTTTGTTGGAAGATTTTTAATCACTGTTACAGTTTCAGTGCTTGTGATTGGTCTGTTCATGTTTTCTATTTCTTCCTGGTTCAGTCTTGGAAGGTTACACTTTTCTAAGAATTTGCCCATTTCTTCCAGGTTGTCCATTTTATTGGCATAGAGTTGCTTGTAGTAGTAGTCTCTTAGGTTGCTTTGTATTTCTGCGATGTCTGTTGTAACCCCTTTCTCATTTCTAATTTTATTGATTGAGTCCTCTCTCTGTTTTTCTTGATGAGTCTGGCTAAAGGTTTATCAATTTACTACATCTTCTCAAAGAACCAGGTTTTAGTTTTATTGATCTTTGGTATTGTTTTCTTTGTTTCTATTTCATTTATTTCTGCTCTGATATTTATGATTTCTTTCCTTCTACTAACTTTGGGTTTTGTTTGTTCTTCTTTCTCTAGTTCCTTTAGGTTTAAGGTTAGATTGTTTTATTTGAGATTTTTCTTGTTTCTTGAGGTAGGATTGTATTGCTATCAACTTCCCTCTTATTACTGCTTTTGCTGCACCCCATAGGTTTTGGATTGTTGTGTTTTCATTGTCATTTGTCTCTAGGTATTTTTTGATTTCCTCTTTGATTTCTTCAGTGATCTCTTGGTTATTTAGTAATGTATTGTTTAACCTCCATGTGTTTGTGTTTTTTATATTTTTTTCCCTGTAATTCATTTCTAATCTCATAGTGTTGTGGTCAGAAAAGATGCTTGGTATCATTTCAATTGTCTTAAATTTACTGAGGCTTGATTTGTGACCCAAGATGTGGTCTATGCTGGGGAATGTTCTGTGTGCACTTGAGAAGAAAGTGTAATCTGCTGTTTTTGGATGGAATGTCCTATAAGTATCAATTAAATCTATCTGGTCTATTGTGTCATTTAAAGCTTGTATTTCCTTATTAATTTTCTGTCTGGATGATCTGTCCCTTGGTGTAAGTGAGGTGTTAAAGTCTCCCACTATTATTGTGTTTCTGTCGATTTCTTCTTTTATAGCCATTAGCAATTGCTTTATGTACTGAGGTGCTCCTATGTTGGGTGCATATATATTTATAATTGTTATATCTTCTCCTTGGATTGATCCCTTGATCATTATGTAGTGTCCTTCTTTGTCTCTTGTTACATTCTTTGTTTTAAAGTCTATCTTATCTGATATGAGTATTGCTACTCCAGCTTTCTTTTGATTTCCATTTGCATGGAATATCTTTTTCCCTCCCCTCACTTTCAGTCTGTATGTGTCCCTAGGTCTGAAGTGGGTCTCTTGTAGACAGCATACATATGGGTCTTGTTTTTGTATCCATTCTTCAAGCCTGTGTCTTTTGATTGGAGCATTTAATCCATACATGTTTAAGGTAGTTATCAATATGTATGTTCCTGTTACCATTTTCTTAATTGTTATGGGTTTGTTTTTGTAGGTCCTTTTCTTGTGTTTCCCACTTAGAGAAGTTCCTTTAGCATTTGTTGTAGAGCTGGTTTGGTGGTGCTGAATTCTCTTAGCTTTTGCTTGTCTGTAAAGCTTTTGATTTCTCCATCGAATCTGAATGAGATCCTTGCAAGGTAGAATAATCTTGGTTGTAGGGTCTTCCCTTTCATCACTTTAAATATGTCATGCCACCCCCTTCTGGCTTGTAGAGTTTCTGCTGAGAAGTCAGCAGAGTTCCCTTCTATGTTATTTGTCGTTTTTCCCTTGTTGCTTTCAGTAATTTTTCTTTGCCTTTAATTTTTGTCAATTTGATTACTATGTGTCTTGGTGTGTTTCTCCTTGGGATTCTCCTGCCTGGGACTCTCTGCGCTTCCAGGACTTGGGTGGCTATTTCCTTTCCCATGCTAGGGAAATTTTCAACTATAATCTCTTCAAATATTTTCTTGGGTCCTTTCTCCCTCTCTTCTCCTTCTGGGACCCCTGTAATGTGAATGTTGTTGCGTTTAATGTTGTCCCAGAGGTCTCTTAGGCTGTCTTCATTTCTTTTCATTCTTTTGTCTTTATTCTGTTCCATGGCAGTGAATTCCACCATTCTGTCTTTCAGGTCACTTATCTGTTCTTCTGCCTCAGTTATTCTGCTATTGATTCCTTCTAGTGTATTTTTCATTTCAGTTATTGTATTGTTCATCTCTGTTTGTTTTTCTTTAATTCTTCTAGGTCCTTGTTAAACATTTCTTGCATCTTCTTGATCTTTGCCTCCATTCTTTTTCCGAGGTCCTGGATCATCTCCACTATCATTATTTTGAATTCTTTTTCTGGAAGGCTGCCTATCTCCACTTCACTTAGTTGTTTTTCTCGGGTTTTATCTTGTTCCTTCATCTGGTACATAGCCCTCTGCCTTTTCATCTTGTCTATCTTTCTGTGAATGTGGTTTTTGTTCCACAGGCTGCAGGATTGTAGTTCTTCTTGCTTCTGCTGTCTGCCCTCTGGTGGATGAGGCTATCTAAGAGGCTTGTGTAAGGTTTCTGATGGGAGGAACTGGTGGTGGGTAGAGCTGGGTGTTGCTCTGGTGGGCAGAGCTCAGTAAAACTTTAATCTGCTTGTCTGCTGATGGGTGGGGCTGGGTTCCGTCCCAGTTGGTTGTTTGGCCTGAGGTGACCCAACACTGGAGCCTACCTGGGCTCTTTGGTAGGGCTAATGGCGGCCTCTGGGAGGGCTCACGCCATGGAGTACTTCCCAGAACTTCCACTGCCAGTGTCCTTGTCCTCATGGTGAGCCACAGCCACCCCCTGCCTCTGCAGGAGACCCTCTAACACTAGCATGTAGGTCTGGTTCAGTCTCCTATGGGGTCACTGCTCCTTTCCCTGGGTCCCAGTGCACACACTACTTTGTGTGTGCCCTCCGAGAGTGGAGTCTCTGTTTCCCCCAGTCCTGTCGAAGTCCTGCAATCAAATCCCACTAGCCTTCAAAGTCTGACTCTCTAGGAATTCCTCCTCCCGTTGCCGGACCCCCAGGTTGGGAAGCCTGACGTGGGGCTCAGAACCTTCACTCCAGTGGGTGGACTTCTGTGGTATAGGTGTTCTCCAGTCTGTGAGTCAGCCACCCGGCAGTTATGGGATTTGATTTTATTGTGGTTGCGCCCCTCCTACCGTCTCATTGTGGCTTCTCCTTTGTCTTTGGATGTGGGGTGTCTTTTCCGGTGAGTTTTTGTGTCTTCCTGTCGATGATTGTTCAGCAGTTAGTTGTGATACCGTTGCTCTCGCAGGAGGGAGTGAGAGTACATCCTTCTACTCTGCCATCTTAAACCAATCTTCTATATTTGGCTTGTAATTCTGCTTTGTGTCAACTCTGTCAGTAAGAGAGTATATATTTGCATTATAATAATAAGGTGGTCTGCCCACCGCCTTGGCAGTGCTATGTGCGGGGTACATGTGTAGCACCCTGCTTTTGCTCTCAACTCCTCAGAAGTGGCAGTTGGGTTGTTGGTCTTTTTGTATTTTGTTGTTCATAATTTTCCCAACTGGGCATGCATGTAGTTATTTTTAGTCCCTTATAGTTTCTTTGTATTTATTGCTGGAGGAGACTTTTGTCCAGGTGCAAGTACTGCAGCAAAGGGTCCCAGGTTCCAGCCTGTCTCAATGGGACAACCAGGACACGTACTAGTTTGTGGAGATCCCTGGGAAAGTGTGGATTTTTAATCTAGAATGTACTTGAGTTTCACTAGTCTTTTTCATTGTGTTCATAGGAAGTTGCAGCTGGTCTGCCAGCAGTCATACTGTCTCTCTTATCCTGAGTTTGTTGTGAAATTCTGAAGCCATAGGTAGCTATTATACAAGTGAGATTCTGTAGAGTTTAAAGGAATAATCATGTCTCCTCATTCCAGGTTTGCACTTTCCAAATATCACTTAGAGTTCTTTATTCAGTTGAGTAGCCATATAGACACCAACTGTTTTTCTCAAATATCTGACTTAACACTGTCATTTAGGAAGTAGCTGTACCAAAACAGGCCAAAAAGAAACAAACACAAAAAAGAAATTACTGATGGCTGGTATTTGAGATGAAAATCCTTTCACTATAGAGCCTAGGGGTTGAGTTATTGCAAAATAAAAGCTGAGAGCTGTGAATTTACTACATCCATTCAAAATAAGTAGCATACAAAATACAGGCTCTGGCATAGAGAAAGGATGCGAAAATCAGTTCAATGGACTGAACTTGCAGATTTCGTGTTTCATTGCTCAAACTTGCACACACTAATATTCTGCAAAAGATAATTGCAGCAAAGAAAAATGACCTTTTGCAAATAGTCTAAAAGCATTCCTCCAAAGAGACCAGAGTAAACATGTGTATATAGGTATAAAGTGTTACTATTCAACACATGTTATTTCTAGAAAAAACTACATAGGTTAAAACTATGACAATGTGCAACATCTTAAGCCATTATAGCAGCAGCAACAGCAACAACAGCAGAAGTGGATCAAAATCACTGTTTTTATGGTGATTAACGTACCCAAATAAGAAATACTGATCAAAACTCAGGAAATAAATGCCTGGATGTCAGTTGTTGAACACTTTTTGACATATTTAAGATCATTTAAAAGTGAAAATGGAGTTCAGGCATCCAAAATGGATCTGGGTGGCCACCGTGGATGTGGTTTTAGACATGTTCCTACATCACTGAGAGCTTGAATTTTCTGAACCGTATAAAACTCATGGATACCACCAGCCATTTTCAAAACAGTATCTGCTAGCAGCTGCTAGCTTCAACCTTGTAGTATCAAAGTCTGAGCCCCCTCTTCCCGCACTGAAACTATGAAACTATGAAACATCTCAATCCCCAACCAATCCTTGCTTGACAAGTACCCTTACTTCTTGCCAACTCCAATTCTAATTCTTGACAAACAATGTATGTAACCTTGTGAAGTTTTTTGCCCTTTATAAGCCTCCCCCATTTTGTAATCTGGCGGAACACAATTCAAGTGCTTCTTGAATCGGTGTCTCTTGGGCTGCGGTCCTAACAAAGCCCAAATAAACACCTTTTTGTTTCAATCAGGTCTCCATTTCTCACATTTTGGTTTACGTTTACTTCAATTTAAATGTCTTATCATCTCTAAAAAATTTTTTAAGTGTTAATATTATATAAAGCAGGCAAATTCTTCAAATAATTTGCTATTAAGTATGCCAATTTTTATAGAGCTAAACAAGGAACTGAGAATAAGTTAAGGTGAAACAGGAAAAGATAGACATGGGGAAAAACAAGTTGTAGCTGCACAAGGCAATAAAATGCCGTCTTGGCCTCCTCATTTCAGTTAAACGCATGAGCTAACAGATTAGATGTCTGCTGGTTTAGCGTACTAACTCCCTTGGATTTGCTAAAATTTATACAACAATCAATAGGTATACATAAAGTCCTAAGGAAAAGAGTACCACTTAAAAATCAACATCGGAAACTATCAAAGCAATTTTCAAAATAAAAGATTGTCTATTACTGTGAATGAATATAAAATGTAATAGATATACAAACTAGGAACTAAAGCCTTGTCCAAAGTTTAATTACTTCTCCCTTTAGCTGCTTTTTCAAGGACGTGTACACTAACCAAAGGATGATTGAAGTGTTTGCTGTGATCTTTTTCTTTTCTAAAAAAAAGAAGCATAGAAGATACAAACAAAATCTCCTTCAGTCCCTTAGACTGCCAAGACTTCCTTTGCATTTCTTCTACTAGTTTCTTGTGAAACTGGCTGAGCCCTGTGCAGTCCAGAATCATCACTACCCTCTGACATGTTGTCACTTAGGTCACTTCCATCATGACTGTGGATGCATGCATCTTCATCAGTATCCTGAGACTCATCTATTGACATGGTAACAGGAGGTGATGCCAGTGTGGTTCTAGACACTGCTCCACATTTTTCTATTGGTGGGAGAAGAAACAGTGGTGAAATTGGTTCTCCACCTGCTGAGTTCTTACCAGGGAGGTTCTCTGTTGTGTTCTGATCATTTTCCATTTTACAGTGCATAATGTCAGCCTGTTAACTATCTGAAATTTCACCCTCTGGGTGAAATGCAGGTTTTATTCAGAGGATGAAGTACCAGTAGATTCCTTTATACTGGCAGCAAAACCAGGAAGACTCTTATCTGCCTCTTCTGCTGCTATTTTCTGAAGGGGAGCCTGTTTTCTTCCCTTTGGAGAGTAATTTTTGGTCTTTTGACTCCTCCTCTTTTAAGTTTTCCTTTGGCTGCAGTGGTGATGGTGGTAGGAGACCCTGTGCACCTGCACTTTCCTAGAGATGCTGCATTTTACTTTATATTCACTCTGCATGTTAGACTTTTCCTTTTTGTTATCTTTTTGGAAAGGAGACATTTTTGGGAATTGGCCCCATGTAAAGAAGAAGATCTGTAGAAGGAGTTGTTTTCACCCAAGCAGGCCCCTTCTGAGCAGTCTTGCTGCTTTTTTAACTTGATTTACTTTCCAGAGTTATCATTTTACTTTTTTTTCTCATGCAGGTACTTTTCTTTTCATTCTCCTCTACTTTGCTGTCACCATTTGGCACTTCCTGACTATTTTGGTAGAAAGCTTTTCTTTTTCTTTTTTGTCATAGGTTTTTCATCATTCACAGGATCATTTATGGAATGGGCTTCAGCTTCTATTTTCTTGTAACTTTTCTTGGTTTTACAGGATTTCTGAATCATTGCTGGTATGCACATCCATCTCTTTAGTCTCTGTTGCTGATTTGCAAGTTTTGGTAGACACTTGGATCTTTGAGACATTACTATAAGCCTTTTTCTCTTTTAGAACATTCTCTTTTTTCTCCACTTTCAGACCATTATTGATTTTTAAAATATATTGTATCTAGCAACCTTGATGTACTCTCCTACTAATGCTAATTGTTTGTGATTCTCTTGGATTTTATGTAAAACAATCATTTATCTGCTTATAACAAAAGTTTTATTTCTTCTGTTTCAATTCTTAAGTCTCACTACATTGCTATACCCTTTGCCCTCCAGTACAGTGTTAAAAAGGAACAGTGTGTTATAAAGCAGAAACTAACACACCATTGTAAAGTCATTATACTCCAATAAATATGTTTAAAAAAAAAAAAGGAACAGTGATGATACCAAGTCCAAGCTCGTACTGCTCACTGCACCACAGGCCAATAAATCGAGAGATGAGTTGTTGGGGCAAGGAATAGTGACTTTATTTGGAAAGCCAGCAGACTGAGAAGATAGTGGACTAGTGTCCCAAAGAACCATCCTACTTGAGTTAGAATTCAGGCCCCTTTTATACTAAAAGGGGAGGGCATGTGGCTGGTTATTGCAAACTTCTTGGTGCTGGCCAGACTCCAGAGGGTATGTAATAATCCTTCTTGCAGCTGTCCACATAGGTCTGGTCACAATGTTCCTGTAAACCTCCAACAAGACAAATGTTATACCTTTTAAAGGTCAAGCCTGGGAGTCAGAACCTTGAGAAAGGGCTAGTATATATATTTCATGCTATAGGCAACATTCCTTTACAAAGGTGTAGAGCCAGCATGACTAAGCACAGGCAACAGAGCACAAAGGTTAGAGATAAAGGAATAGATCCAATATGGAGTCAGGTTTGTTCTTCTCTGTTACAGTAATAGTGAGCATTTTGTCTTGTTTCTCACTTTATCAATCAGTATGATGTTTACTGTAGATACTGAGTAATTTACCTATCACATTAAGGAAGTTACCATATATACCTAATGTACTAAGAATTTTTTTCATGACATGAATTGAAAATTTTCTTAATTTGTTAAAATGAACATAGTTTTTCTCCTTTAATATCTTTAAAAAATTATTTATTTATTTATGTTTGGCTGCTTTGGGTCTTTGTTGCTGCACGCAGGCTTTCTCTAGTTGCGGCAAGCGGGGGGATACTCTTCGTTGTGGTGCGTGAGCTTCTCATTGCGGTGGCTTCTCTTGTTGCGGAGCATGGGCTCTAGGCTTGCAGGCTTCAGTAGTTGTGGCACACAGGCTCAGTAGTTGTGGCTTGTGAGCTCTAGAGCTCAGGCTTGGTAGTTGGGGCGCACAGGCTTAGTTGTTCCACGGCATGTGGGATCTTCCCGGACCAGGGCTTGAACCCGTGTCCCCTGCATTGGCAGGCAGATTCTTTTTTTTTTTTTTTTTTAACTTTTTGGCAGGCAGATTCTTAACTACTGCACCACCAGGGAAGTGCCTTCTTTAATATCTTAAAGATTTTCTAGTATTATTTTCTAGTATGACAGAATTCCTACTAGATCATGTTATATTATTTTTTGTGAACACGGTTAGGTTTAGCTTCCTATTCATTTCAGATTTTCGCAGCTATATTTATGAGTGAAACAAGCTTATAATATACTATACTCAGTTTCACTTGTTTTTAAGCCATATAGACCATGTCACTGACTTCCTTTGCTCAAAATTATATGATTAAGTTTCGCTTATGTTGTTGTATGTAGCTATACTGTAGTTTGTTCGTTTTTGTTGTTAAATTATGTTAAAGATAAACAAAGCCAGACACTAATCAGAGTGGTGAACACAGAGTTTAATCGGTAGTATACTCTTGCCATAGGGAAGAGTCCAGTGTGAATGGAACTCCACCTCAATTTGCACAGAGGCAACTGGGCCTTTCAAAGGAAGAGTGAGGGAGTAGGGAGGGAGATGAGTGGAGCTCAGTCAGGGAAGTGAAAAACTACAAAAAGGGGATGGGAGTTGGACCATGTGAAACCCAGGGGGGTTTACTAACTGGTGCTTATCCGAGTTAGGTTCTTACCCTCCACAGGGCCTGGGAGACAGGGGCCCTATCTTCAGGTGTTGGCTGAAATAAACAGTAAGTTCTTTGGAAGCCTTGAGTTTCCTCAGGCAGGCACTTTACTGGGCTGGAGTCAGCCTAGGGATGTGGTCTTGAGCTGTTTCTAAATGTGTCTCATAATACAGGTATCTTCAGATAAAGATATCTTCAGATGTCTGAATTTGTAAGTTCTTTATAAATTCTGGATACGAGATTTTCTTAGTTATTTGTATTAGGGATATTTTCTCTCAGTCTCTGGCTTGCCCTTTTGCTTTCTTAATGTTGTGTTTTTAATTTTTTTATTTATTTATGTTTTGGCTGCATTGGGTCTTCGTTGCTGCATGCGGGCTTTCTCTAGTTGCGGCGAGTGGGTGCTACTCTTCATTGTGACGCGCGGGCTTCTCATTGCGGTGGCTTCTCTTGTTGCGGAGCACGGGCTCTAGGCACGCGGGCTTCAGTAGTTGTGGCACGTGGGCTCAGTAGTTTTGGCTCACGGGCTCTAGAGTGCAGGCTCAGTAGTTGTGGCGGACGGGCTTAGTTGATCTTCCCGGACCAGGGATTGAACCTGTGTCCCCTGCATTGGCAGGCAGATTCTTAACCACTGTGCCACCAGGGAAGTCCCCTCAATGTCGTATTTTAATGAAAAGAGAAGTTTTAAATTTTAATAGGATTAGGTTTATCAATGTTTTCTTTTGTGGTTAGTGCTTGCTTATGTCTTTTTAAAAAAATAGACGTTTTTTAGAGAAGTTTTAGGTTCACAGCAAAATTGAACAGAAAGTACAGAGAGTTCCTGTATAACCCCTGACTCCCCCCACACCCCACAGGTACAGCCTCCTCAACTATCAGCATCCCAAACCAGAGTGGTATAGTTGTTACAGTTGATGAACCTACATTGACACATCATTATCCCGTAAAGCCCACAGTTTACATTAGGGTTGATGTATTGATACGTTCTGTGGGTTTTGACAAATATATAATGACATATGTCCATCATTATAATATCACACAGAATAGTTTTCCTGACCTAAAAATCCTGTATGTTCTGCCTGTCCATCCCTCTCTGTCACTAACCCCTGGCAGCCACTGATCTTTACAGTTTTGCCTTTTCTAGAATGTCATATAGTTGGAATCGGACAGTGTGAAATGAAGCCTTTTCAGATTGGCTTCTGTCACATATATGCATTAAACTTTCCTCCATATCTTTTCATGACTTGATAGCTGTTTTCTTTTCAGTTTCATTAATATTCCATTGTTTGGACGTACCACAGTTTGTTTATCCACTCACCTACTTAAGGACATATTGGCTGCTCTCAAGTTTTGGCAGTTATGAAAAAGCTACTATAAGCATCTGTGGTCATACGTTTTCCACTCATTTGAGTGAATACCAAGGAGCACAGTTGCTGTTAAGAGAACGTATGGTTTTATTAAAAACTGCCAAACTGTCTTCCAAAATGGCTGTACCATTTTACATCCCCACCGGCAACAAATGACAGTTCCTGTTGCCCTGCATCCGCACCAGCATCTCGTGTTCTGTGTTTTGAAGTTTTGCCATTCTGATAGGCATGTAGTGGTATCTCGTGTTTCAATTTGCATTTCCTTGATGACATATGATGTGGAGCATCTTTCCATATGCTTATTTGCCATTTATCTTTGGTATGGTGTGTCTGTTCATATCTTTTGCCCATTTTAAAAATTGAGTTGATTGTTTTCTTGTATTTTAAGAATCCTTGGTGTATTTTGGATAAGTCTTTTTTTTTTTTGATAACAGTCCTTTTTAAGATTTATGCATAACGGTTCTTTTTAGGATTTATGTTCCATGTTCCTCCCAACTTAGAGGACATCAGTACCACAACTTCTGTCCTCACAGGGGCATTAGAACCTCAACTCCTAGGCTCTAGAGTCTGAATTTGTCTAAAATTCCATGGGGCATTTAGTATGAGGCTACCCTGACTTTGATTTCTCCCCTCCCTGCTTTTTTCGACCTCAGAGAGAACTTCCCCTAAATCATAGATGCAGAGTCTCACTGTTCCTTACGGGGGATATGGGTGTGGATATGAGGGGGCAGGGGAGTTATATGGGCAGCCTAGAATAGGACAGCTACACGCTTTGAATTTTAAATTCACGACAAGTGTTGCCTAACTGCCAAACAAATATATGTTAATGCTGATGTAAGTGCTCTAGTTTGGTCATGTGTTCCTTTGCAAGTGCAGTTATTAGTTAAATACTTTTCCTTTTCAGATGTGCGTTCCAAATGGGAGTATGATGAAAGCCATGTGATTACAGCCCGTCTTGTGAAGAAGGTATATGGGCAGAGTCAGAATCTGGGGCTACCTTACAGGGGGGTGGGGAGAATGGGAGATTGTGTCCGAGGTCCAGGAGGCAGCACCTACTACTGGACACTGTGGGTGGCAGAGACAGGACTGCCCTTGTGCGTCCACCATGAGGGTCTCCTACACTGTTTCACACTCCTTAAGGTCTCCCCACTGCCCCCCACGGTCAACAGCTTCATTAAGCAAATGTTGCTTTAATTCCTTGACTTGCCAGGCGCAATGTTCCAGACCCTGGGGATACAACAGAATATAAGATGCCCTTAATTCATTCTCCCTGCCTCATGGAGCATCTCTTCTACTTGGGCAACAGACAACAAGCCATAGAAATAGTTAGTATAACCCAGAGACAGAAGCCCCTTCCCTACCCTCCCTTCCATTTCCATCCTATCTTCCTATTCCCGGTCCAGCTTTTATAATGCCTGGGCCCTGCAGGCAGTCACCGGCCTCACTCCTGCAGTGAAGCCCTTCCCTCCAGTCCCGTAGGGAGTCTTCTCTCTCTGGTCACTGCTGAGCATGGCAGCCTTCACTTGGGCTCTACCTTGACCCCTCCCATCCTGACCACATTCTCTGCCCTTGACTTCCAGGTTCTCCCTTGCTTCCCTGGTTTCTTCTCTACCTCGTTGGTTCAGCTTCATTTTCTCCTGCTGCCACCTGAAGAAACCACTACCCTGTTCTTGTATATCTGTTGGTCAGTATACTTTCTTCAGAGATTTCATCCAAGCTTACAGCTTCAGCTGTCCACACGCAGTTAGCCATCCTGTCAATTTTACTTCCACAATTCTGTCTTGCAATATTTCCCCCTTCTCCCTGTTCCCACTGCCACGTGCTGCTGCGCACTCCACCTCTGGCCCTTTCCCACACAACTGGCCAGGGAGCCTGTGCCCTGCCTCAAGTATTTTTCTGGGATAAGCTTGCTCCTAACACCTCCCTTTCCCCGCCCTAGTGTGTCATTATCTGCTTTTTTCCTCTCTGGATTTTCAGTTTTCTGGCTCCATACTCTAGCTCTTCATCTCCATTTCAGGCCTTCCTTGGTGTTTTGCAGCTGATTCAGAGCCCCTTCGTCCTGTATGGCTTTCAGCTTCCAGCTCACCTCTCAAATCTGTGTGTTCCTTTGATTCTGGCAGTACCCCCGGCTCTGGAAAAGAGGCATTCCCTCTGCCTCAGCCCCTCGGCCAGGCTGACACCTCACACCTCCCCTCCCCTACTTTCTGGCCAGGAGGTTACAGGCCTGAAGGCTGGAAGGGAACCCCAGCATGAGCAGGACACACAGCCCCCAAGTCGGTGTTCACACACCAGATCTGGTTCCACCTCCCTCTCCAGCCTCATCCGGCATGCTTCTACTCTCCCCTGACACCTCCACAACCGTGTCCTGCCGTGTTTCCTGGGGTCTAAGATGCTCATTTGTCCTTGTATTTTAACACTTCTGAGGTTGGAATATATCCTACAATTGATTTGCACCTTAAAGTGACAAAGTCTTTTCCCCCGAAAGTGAATGTGGCCACAACATCTGTTGTTTTTCTGCCTGGCACCTCCACTTTTTTGAGGGGAACTCCTCCTCTCTCTGCTTAAATCATGGGGGATCTAGTGGTGCTCCTTAGAATAGGATCCAGGCCCTGGCCACGGTGATTGGCCTGGGAAGAAAACAGCAAATCAGAATTGGCATTAGGGAAGGCTGCTCCTTCTACTCTGGTGGTAGGGTTTGGAGGATGGGAGTCTGAGCATCGCTGGTGGTCGTGACTCAGGCTTCAGGACAAAGTGGTCTGAGAAGGTGAACCCAGTGTGCAGGGGACACAGAGAGCAACAGGGCCCAGGAGGGAGGTCTGGGCTTTAGATCACCGATTCAGGTCTTCCCAGGACCACTTGCTCCCCGCCCTGCCTGAAGTAGCGTTATGTGCCAACACACCTCTCCTTCTGTGTACACTCCTGATTGCAAATGTTATGAAATTGGTGGTGCATCTTACAACCAATGGTCTCTTACAATCTAGGAAATGACAATATGTGTGGTCCCTTGGACACACTGCTCTCTGTGACCCAGGGACGTGTATGCTGTGTTCATCATTGTATCCCGGGTGCTCACTCTGGTCCCTGGCATCTGGTAGGTGCTTGGGACCTATTTGTTAACTAAAAATGAATGACGGGTATCTGTTTCTTCAGCCTGGAATGCTCCCCCAGCCCTTGTCCATCTGGCAAATTTCCACTTGCCCTCACAGTCTCATCTCAAATGCCTCCTGTCCCATGAGACCCTTCTGAGTCCTCCAGGCCAACTCAGGCATTTCCCTTTTTGTTTTTTCTTTTTTCTTGTATCTCCGTATTTCAGAACCTAGCACAGTGTGAGTGCAAAGTGAGTCCTCAACGAATGTTTATTAAGTGAAAATGGATGTTCGGCCACAACTCTCCTGTGCTCCCACCTGCTCAGGCCTCTAGGGGCTGTCCTCGCCGTCCCCCTTTTGCTCATGCTCTTCTCCATACCCAGAGCCTTCTACCCCCTCATTGTTGCCTGTCTAAGTCCTGCTCGTCCTCTGAGCACCACCTGTCTCCCAATTCTGTTAGACCAATATGATTTCTCTCCTTAGAATCCTGGAGAACGTCCTGGGTCTGTACTTCCAGGGGCCTTACTGCTCTGCCTTGCAGTACAGTAGATGCACACTCGTCCTATCCCACCTGAATGTCCTCTGTCAGGGCCTCTACGACAGTCAGCTCAGGTCACAAGGGACAGAGCCAGGCTCAGGTTCCCCTGAGTAGTGGGGGCTTTCAGGAAGCATTGCGAACAAGTGAAGACCCACCTCTCTGCTGCTACCAGCTGGGCCTTCCCGAGCTCTGGGACACCCTTTGGAGCCCTGGGCAGTTCTGGTACTGGGAGAGGTCATCACCTCCTTGGCAGAAGGCACCTGTTGTTGCTGCCCTTGTGGTCCAGCATAATGATGACTCAGCCAGTCCCCAGCTCCTCCTCATGACCTCATTGCTGCTGTCTGCCCATTCCTTCCTTTAACCATATTTATGGCCTGCTGTGTGCCAGGCACTGTTCTGGAAGCTCAGGATACATCAGTGGCCATAAAGGGACAAAAGTTCCTGCTCTCACAGAGCTTCCATTTGAGCTTACAGCCTGCCTCATGATGCCTGCTTGCTTATGACTTCTGTGCATTCAAGCCTTCTGCTTATTGCCCTCTTCATGGCAGAGTTTGGATTCGGTCCCCAACGCCAACACTCTCCCCCAGACAGAGAATGTCATTAGTTAAGGTGGCCACGACTGCTCTCATAGCACTCATGCCAGGGCACCTAAAGGGCTGTGGGCTGGTCCATAGACCACTGTTCTTTGACCCGGCAGTTATCTCTGGCCCAGTCAGCTGTGGTCAGCTTCCCCCAGGAGGGAATATGGGTGTGGCAGGTCCTTGGAGTTCAGCAGACTCTCTGTCCACTGTCAGTGCTCCCGTGCCTGTGTGTAGTCAGGCAGGTGGACACCGTCCTACCTGCGGCTCCTCCCGGTGCTGGCGTGCAGGGAATATGGGTTCAGCTGGACCCACCTGCCAGCAGCCTTCCTTTGTGGTTTCTTTAGAGGGCAGGTGAATATCTTATCCCGGAGTCTGTGGATCTGGAGTGTGTGGAACACTGTGTGGTGTATGATAACAACACCAGCTCCCTGAATGTCATCCTGAAAGGTGACAACGACGATGACAACGCTGATGAAGGCGATCAAGGTGGGTTTTTACAACAGCAGCAAGAATATGAGTTTGGTTATTGAGCACTTTTGTCACATGCCAGGAGCTCTGCCTGGGTCACCTCATGCAGTCTGCAGAGCAGCCCGATGAGGATGGCAATGCCAGGAACTGGGAAGGGCCTGGGCTTTTTCCTTCCTGTGCAAGATGACAGGTGAGCCTGCCGTGGTTCATGGATGCTGGCAAAAGACATGAGGCTCCTGGGTCAGAGGCAAAGGGCTTTATTTCTCAGAGCAGTAAAAGTAGCCAGAGTGCAGTGGGTGGTGTTATGGAGAACTCTGAGCTTAGGGGGCCTGAATCTTTTTTAACAAATGGGCAGAAAGCCTGCCTGCCCTTGGTTCTGGAGGCAGAAACTGTCTCTATCATCCAAGGCTGTTTGTTATACACATATCCTTGAAAAGCCAGTGCCTTTGTTCAGAGGCTATGTAGAAACACGAAAGACCATGGAGAATTGTGCCCTAATAGGTAACGTCCCCACTTTATTGATGAGGAAACTGGGGTCCAGGAAGGTGAAGTAACTCATTCCCCAGGTGTGAGACCATGGGTATCTATTGCTGTGTAACAAATTACCCCAAAACTCTGTAGTTTTTTTTTTTTTTTTTTTCCAGTACATGGGCCTCTCACTGTTGTGGCCTCTCCCGTTGCGGAGCACAGGCTCCGGACACGCAGGCTCAGCGGCCACGGCTCACGGGCTCAGCCGCTCCATGGCATGTGGGATCTTCCCGGACCGGGGCATGAACCCGTGTCCCCTGCATCGGTAGGCGGACTCTCAACCACTGCGCCACCAGGGAAGCCCAACTCTGTAGTTTAATACCATAAACATTAATTATATATTCGTTTCTGTGGAATTCAGGAGTAGCTTAGCTGGGAGGTTCTAGCCTGTCCTAAGGTTGTAGTCATGACGTTAGCCAGAACTGCTGTCTTGTGAAGGTTTGGCCAGGCCAAGATAATGTGCCTCTGAGATGACTCACTCACATGGGAATAGCTAGGAGTCCTCAGTTCCTCACTGCATGGATTTCTGCATGGGGCTGCTTAGATGGCCTCACGACAGGGCAGCTGGTATACCCCAGAGCGAGTGATCCAAGAAAGAGGGAGAGAAAGGGACAGCCATGTACCCTTTATGACCTACTCTTGGGACTTAAACAGTCACTCTTGCCACATTCTATTCATTAGAAGCAAGTCACTGAGTACAGCCTACCCTCAAGGAGAGGGGAATTAAAACTCAACCTTTTTAAAAAATATATTTATTTATTTATTTATTTGGTTGCACCATCTTAGTTGTGGCAGGCGGGCTCCTTAGTTGTGGCATGCGAACTCTTAGTTGCAGCATGCATGTGGGATCTAGTTCCCTGACCAGGGATCGAACCTGGGCCCCCTGCATTGGGAGCACCACCAGGGAAGTCCCTAAACTCAACCTTTTAAAGGGAGGTGTTTGAAAGAATTTGTGGAGAGTTTTTTTTTTTTTATTCAAATGGAAAGTCACAAAAATTATAATCATCCTCATCAGTTCACTCAGTCCCATGTAATTAATTTTTTTCATCTTGATCTTTTGTTAACACTTTTATGAATTCATCAGTTTTCCATTAGAGTTCTGAAAACGCTTATTCATTCAGTTCAGCAGTATAGTCAGTTACCAGAAACCTGTACTTGTCAGAGTCTTTTCCATGAATTCGTTGAAGATGAAACCCTTTTACAGGAACATTTTTGCAAAAGCATCACAGTACACCCAGAACTGTCTGTAAATGACAAAAGACTTAAAAATGACCACGGTTAAAGAGTTGATGGAAGTTCATAATAATGCAGTTAACAAGGAAATTTAGTTATTTCTGAGACATACATTTTAAAATAATAACTAGAATTATGACTTATAATATTATACCAGAACATATAAGATTTTTATGAATTTCATGTAATGTCTGAAACATTTATATTAACATATTTCCATACAAATAACCCAAAGAAAGTTTAGTATCAGTTTTTTTAAAGAACTTTTTTGAATTTTATTTATTTTTTTATACAGCAGGTTCTTATTAGTCATCAATTTTATACACGTCAGTGTATACATGTCAATCCCAATCGCCCGATTCATCACACCACCATCCCCACTCCCCGCGGCTTTCCCCCTTGATGTCCATATGTTTGTTCTCTACATCTGTGTCTGAACTTCTGCCCTGCAAACCGGTTCATCTGTACCATTTTTCTAGGTTTGTGGAGAGAGTTTTAAAACCACCACACCTAGCAAGTGCTGGGGCCAGGATTCAAACCTGGGCAGTTTGGCTCTGTCTGGTCTCCTAAGGCCAGGGTAGTGATGCTGGAGAACAGTGCAGTCACTCCAGCCACACGCTGGAGCGTGGTCAGTTCTAATCTGCTTCACTGAGGCTCCACTGCATTCTCCATTCAGCCCCTGCCTTGGGCTGACCACCCCTTGCTGCTGCTTGTGGCTCAGTGACTAATATATATGGGTGGAGTTCCATGGGTTGGGCATTCACACCAGCGGTCACTGGGTGGCGCTAGGCTTCCACCTTTAATAAAACCAGTCTTCTCAGGAGGTCCTTAGCCAGGAAATTGTCCCCTCTTTCCTAAGCTCATCCTGTTGGTCTCCAGTCTGCAATCCTAGGATTGTCGGCTGGACCCTGAAATCCTAGGAAATGTTGGTCAGTAAAGACAGCGCCGTCTGCAGTCTATACCTGACCTCACTTTAGTGCTATGGAGCCCCCAACCTCACTTGGTAAGAAATCACAACCACAGAACAACAAAACCCAAAAACCACACGCATATAATTTGCCTGCTCATGGAAAATTGCACAGTCGGGGGCAGCTGCAGTGGCTGATGGCTTGATGGCCGCAGCATCCTTTGTTTACTGATATGGCAAGCAACATTCTTTGTCCACAGTATATACCAAGAGAAATTAAACATGTGCACACAAAACCTTGCACATGGATGTTCATAGCAGCCTTATTCATAATAGCCACAAAATGGAAACATCCAAATATTCATCAATAGATAAATGGGTAAACAAAAGGTGGAGAGCCACACAGTGGAATATTATTCAGCTATGAAAAAGGATGGAGTGCTGACACTTGCTGCAACATAGATGAACTTTGAAAACGTTGTGCTCAGTGAAAGAAACCAGACACAAAACACCACATATTGTATAATTCAATGTCTATGAAATGTCCAGAATAGGTCAATCCGTAGAAATTAGATTAATGGTTGCCTAGAGCTGGATGTTTGGAGGGAAATGAGGAATGAAACCCTCTAACTGGTACATGGTTTCTTTTGGGAGTGATTAAAATGTTCTGAAATTGACTGCAGTGATGGTTACACAACTGTGAATATAATAAAAAACATTAATTTATATACTTTAAATAGATGAATTGTATGTATATAATATGTGATATTGTATATATACATACACATTCCCCTCATGCTGAATCATCCTTCCTTGCAACAATATGAAAAAAAAAATGAAATCTTGGAGTTTATAGAAAAAGATCAGCTTACTTGGTGGTGAATTGCTTTTTAAATTTTAATTGTAACATTCACCTCTATTTATATTTGCTTCAGCTTTCTAGACAATTGCTTTTCAGAATGGAGTGCCTATCCACTGGGCCTTTAGGCAAATGGTGAGCACACAGGGGACATTGATCTCTTTGGTCTCTACTCTTAGGAATTGTGCTTGGAGCTGCCGTTGAGTGTGGCAGAACCCTGACTCACCTTGCCCGCCACCCCATCCGTATCCTGAGAGGAGGCTACGAGAGCTTCTCGGCCATGTACCACTTCTTCCGGACACAGAAGATCATCTGGATGCCACAGGTAAGGCAGGGTGCTGAGCACAGGCAGGCTTGGATGGGAGCATGGCCTTCCCCTGGGGACCGAGGGGCAGGGAGCAGGGCTGGAGAAAGAGGAGAAGGAGACAGATGACATGGAAAAGATGGAAGAGATGTCAAAGATGGCTTGGGAATGAACCTGGGACAGCCAGGAGGTCCAGTCCAGTATGATGAATTTATAATCGCCAGGTTCAGGCAAAATCCAGGGCGGTGTTTAATAGATGAGGTTGGTTCAGAGGGCAGGGAGCCGGGGCAGCGTGTTCTGGATGGTGGGTCGTGGTCAAAGTCACACGGGCAGGCAGGGCCATCATGATTCGAGGCTGCCTCGCCATCCTTAGCCATCTGGCCTCACAAACCCTGGCTGGGTCCAGAGGATACAGTAAAAATTGGGAGATGGGTTGTAATAAGGTGTGGCCAAGGGATGCACCAGATGTCTGGAGCCCGGAGGAGCACTTACTTCCTGGAGCCAAACTGGGTGGCAATGATAGGCAGGCAGGACTGGTCCCTGGGGGCATTTTATAGTATCTGGTTTCTTGAAGGGTCTGAATGTAATGGAATGTGAACCTGCAGAGGTTTCATTCTTTCCAGCAATTGCCTTCAACTGTGCTCTCATTCTTGCCCTTTGCAGCATCATGGGCAGATTCCATACTTTCTGGCCGCTTTCGGTTATGGACAATTTCAGTCTAGTCATATTATAAAACAGCGGGGGAAATGCGCCTATGAACTGGAATTTGATGATATTATATTATTGTTATATATTTCTTTAGGTTGTGATGACATTATTATGGCTATGTTTTTAAAAATATGAGTCCCTATCTTTTAGAGATACATAATGAAATATTTATAATTAAAATGATATGATGTCTGGAATTTCCTTCAAAATAATCTGGGGAGGGTTGGGGAGTCAGGGGTATAGATGAAACAAAATGGGCCATTAGTTGATAATGCTTGCAGAAGGGTGATAGATCCAAGGTTTGTTATACTATTCTCTCTACTTTTGTGTGTTTTTGAAGTAACTTTTTGAAAAGGGCATAAAAACAGTCCAGTACAATCTAGGCTAGTTTAACATTCTAATCTCAACTCAAATCTCCTCTCTTCTCATCTTCCAGAGCTGGGCAGCCTTCCATTTGCTGGGGGCTGAGGGCTGGGAGTGGGGAGGGGTGTGGGATAGCTTTATGGGCATCTCCTTACGTCCCCTCTTCGGGGTCTGGTCCCTTTGGTGCTGGGGGTCCAGCGTGGGCCCTGTCTTGTGTGGCTGCCTGTTTGTCAGTGGTGGGGAAGTGCCTTCTCATTCTGTCCCAGCCAGCTTCTGTGCGCTGCTGCTGGCCTTTGTTGCTGGTTTTCTTGGGGCTGTGTTCAGGGGGCCCCGTCTGTTACTGAGCATCCTTCAGAGACAGCCAGCTGGGAATTCCTGACAGGAGTACCCCCAATGCCCTTCCCTTCCCTTGGTAGCTCATGACCTCCCACCACATCCATATTCTTTCACCTGAATCCCAGAATGAGCCACAGGGGAGTGTGACAGTAGGGAAGGAGGCCCCTTCTTGCCCTGCTGGCTTGGCTGCTCCAGTCAGCCTGTGTGAAAAGCTAGGGACCTGTGTCTGGGGTCATACCTGTTCCCAAATGCAGGGTATATATGTCAAGTTCTCCAAAGGCCTTCTTCTCCTTCTTCCACTGAGCTATGATGTTCAGCTCAACAGGTGTACAGCCAGCCTCCCCGTCCTGCCAGGCACTCCTCCTCGCTCCTAGAGGAGCACCCTTACTGGCTTTGCAGTGATGGGAGGGACTCTTTCTGATCTGAAGACGTCACATGCTGATACCTCACCTTCTTTATTTTTCTTTTAAAGCTTTAGGAAGGTGGAATTGGCATAGGATGAACTGCACCTATTTAAAATGTACAGTTTGGTCAGTTTTGACATGTATGCACCTGAGACTTGTCCTTGCCCCCAGTCTTCTTAAGTAGATTGGGAAGAGGGGTAGGGTGGTGGCTGGTGGTATCTAGCAGGGCCTGGATGGGTGAGTTCTACTCTGCTTGTATGTGGCCCTCTTTAGAATGTACGTTCCAAGAATTTGCCACTCCCTACTTTGGGACCTTTGTTATTAATTCAGGGGCAAGAGTGAGAGCCCCACTCCCTTCCTGTTACGTGTTCTGACACAGTATAAAGCAGGAGTGTCCCTACTGCTCCCCAAGGAACTCCTGCGAGGGGAGATGGAGGCACAGAATTTGGGCTCTGAGACTGCCCCTTTCCTTTAGACACAGTGATTTCTAATTTCCCGTTTTATATGTGGTACCCCTTAAATAAGATTTCACTTTGAGCAAAGGGGTTCTGTGACTAGGGCACGTGTGAAGACCACACTAGAGAGAGATGCTGGTGAGCCACCAAGTGGTTTTAAGTCCGGGGAGGGGCACCTGGTTAGATTGCCCTTTAGAAAGATCAACTCTGATTGCAGAGCAGAGCCCAGACCAATGCAGGCAGAGTGGGTCTGGGGAGACCTGCTAGGAGTCAGGGATGAAGAGGAGAGGACAGATTCAAGAAATACTTAGGAAACGGCTTCGATTAGACATGGGGCAGGGGGTATGGGAGAGGGAGGAGTCTAGAATAATGCCACAGTTCAGGTGCGGGTGACAGGTGGCCAGTGGTGTGGCTCATTGAGAAGGGGACACAGGAGGAGGCGGTGGCAGTGTCAGGGGAAGGCAGTGGGCTCGGTTTGGGCATGTTAATTTGTGACACCAGTTTCTTTTACATTTGTCAATGTGGTTGTCAAAATCGTGTCCTCTAGAATTAACAGCAGAGCTTCTTTTATCCGTCCCACACCCTCTTCCGCACAGCTGTTACAACCACAAAGGAAGCTGGTTTGAAAGCGTCAGGAAGAGTTGACAGATTTGTGGTGGGTATTGCGTGAGATTTTCCGAAAGAAACCAGATGGATTTCATTTGGCCCCCGGCAAGCTGAGCGTCCTGGGCGGGATCACCCTGAACCCTGGGGAGTGCTTTGGGTCACATCCGCAAGTAGTGGGCCTGCCTGCATGTAGAAGGGCCGTGAGTCTCACAAATTTGAGGGTTGGCTCAGCGTGGTGTCTGCTCATTGATAAAGGCTTTTGAGGCTAACAGTTTGGGAGGAATGCGGGCTTGTGGTAGGTTCACGGTGAGGCGAGCTGTGCTGAAGCCAGAAGGCTCTGAAAGGCTCAAGTGGACAGCAAAATAGCTTGAGGTACTTAAGATGTTATTTCTGAGTCAGACTTGGAGCCAGAGGCATTTTAGAGCTGGTTTGACCTTTGAAATTATATAGGTTAGCATTTCCCATGGAAAACTGATGGGAACCAAAGGGGTCTCTAAACAGATCGTATTAGAAACATCAGTTCATAGAATGTTAGTGGATTTCTTTTTTTTTTTTCTTTTGAGGTTATGCCTAGGTTTTATTTTACTAAACGTAACAGGTAAGTTTTCAATCCATGACAACAACAAATATGTAGCCACTGTTTTATTACAGACATCTGAACTGTAATAGGTCACCCAAGAAACCGTTAGGGGAATTTCCATTAGTTCTCAGTTTCCTGGAGGCATGCTTTGAGAACAGTCTTCGACTGGCATGCTTTTCTGGCTGTTTTCCAACTTGTTTGTAAGATGAGTCTTATTATTTGATGATAATTGTTTCTAAACACCTGATTGGTGCTCTAATAATCTTTCCTTGGAAACAATCAAATTTTGTAATTTTCCCTCTGGCTTTGATATATAATTGACATATAACATTGTGTAAATTTAAGGTTTACAACAAGATGACTTGATACACATATATGCAGAATGATTACCATAAGAGTCACACATCCGTCACCTCATGTAATTACCATTTTTTGTGTGTGTGTGAGATGAGAACATTTAAGATGTACTTTCTTAGCAACTTTCAAGTACATAATACTGTATTTTTTAAAAATAAATAAATTAGTTTATTTGTGACTGCATTGGGTCTTCGTTGCTGTGCGTGGGCTTTCTCTAGTTGCGGCGAGTGGGGGCTACTCTTCATTGCAGTGCGCGGGCTTCTTATCGCAGTGGCTTCTCATGTTGCAGAGCACGGGCTCTAGGCGCGTGGGCTTCCGTAGTTGTGGTTTGTGGGCTCTAGAGCGCAGGCTCAGCAGTTGTGGTGCAAGGAGTTAGTTGCTCCGCAGCGTATGGGATCTTCCCGGACCAGGGCTCGAACCTGTGTCCCTTGCGTTGGCAGGCGGATTCTTAACCACTGCGCCACCAGGGAAGCCCTGTGTTGTTAACCATAGTCACCATGCTGTATGTTAGATCCCCAGAACTTATTTGCCTTATATCTGGAAGTTTATAACTGTGACCAACATCTCCCCATTTCCCTCACCCCCACAGCCCCTGGCAACAACTCTACTCTGTTTCCATGAGTTTCGCTTTTTAATTTTTATTTTATTTTATTATTTTATTATTATGATGATGATTTTTGGCCACGCTGTGTGGCATGTGGGATCTTAGTTCCCTGAGCAGGGATAGAACCTGTGCCCCCTGAATTGGGAGTGTGGAGTCTTAGCCACTGGACTGCCATGGAAGTCCCGACTTTCACTTTTTTAGATTCTACATGAGTGAGATCATGCAATATTTGTTTTTTTCTGACTTATTCTCTTAGCACAATGGCCCCAAGGTCCATTCATGTTGTCACAAATGACAGGATTTCCTTCTTCTTTATGGCTGAACAATATTCCATTGTGTATATATGCCATATTTTCTTTATCCATTCATCCATTGATGGACACTTAGGTCATTTCTATGTCTTTGTGAATAATGCTCAAATGATCCTGGGGCGGGGGGGCTCGTGCAGATATGTCTTCAAGATGGTGATTTCATTTCCTTCAGATATATACCAAAAGTGGGATTGCTGGATCAAAGGGTAGTTTTGTTTTTAATTTTTTTTAAAAAGCTTTATTTATTATTAATTAATTTACTTATTTATTTTGAGCTGTGTCGGGTCTCAGTTGCGGCACGTGGGATCTTTGTTGAGGCATGAGAGGTCTTTCGTTGGGGCGTGGGCTGTTCGTTGCAGTGCGCGGGCTTCTCTCTAGTTGTGGCGTGCAGGCTCCAGGGCGTGTGGGCTCTGTAGTTGCGGTGCTTGGGCTTAGTTGCCCTGCGGCACGTGGGATCTTAGTTCCCTGACCAGGGATTGAACCCGTGTCCCCTGCATTGGAAGGTGGATTCTTTACCACTGGACCACCAGGGAAGTCCCTGTTTTAAATTTTTTTAATTTAATTTTTATTTTATATTGGGATATAGCTGATTTACAATGCTGTGTTAGTCTCAGGTGTACAGCAAAGTGGTTCAGTTATTCATATACATATATCCATTCTTTTTCAAATTGTTTTCCCATATAGGTTGTTACAGAATACTGAGCAGAGTTCTCTGTGCTATTCAGTAGGTCCTTGTTGATTATCTATTTTATATATAGTAGTGTGTATATGTTAATCCCAACCTCCTAATTTATCCTTCCCCCCTCTACCTTTCCCCTTTGGTAACCAGAAGTTTGTTTTCTATGTCTGTGAGTCTGTTTCCATTTTGTAAATAAGTTCATTTGTATCACCTTTTTAGATTCCACATATAAGTGATATCATATGATATTTGTCTTTCTCTGTCTGACTTACTTCACTTAGTACGGTAATCTCTATGTCCATCCATGTTGCTGCAAAGGGCATTATTTCATTCTTTTTTATGGCTGAGTAATATTCCATGTGTTATGGCTGACTAATATTCCATGTGTTATATGTACCACATCTTCTTTATCCATTCCCCTGTCAATGGACATTTAGGTTGCTTCCATGTTTTGGCTATTATAAATAGTGCCACAATGAACATTGGGTTAGTCTCATTCACTGTCCCAGTTTGTCTTTCTAAGCTTGTTTGCTGAGCCACATTTCAAGAGATGAAACAAAAACAACTTCTTCTCTGGGGATTGTTATCATAGCAGCCTTTCTCCTTCTCCACCTCAGGAACTGGATGCCTTCCAACCATACCCTGTTGAGATAATGCCAGGCAGGATCTACCTGGGAAATTTCAGGCAAGCCTGCGACCCTAAAATTCAGAAGGATTTGAAAATCAAAGCACATGTCAACGTCTCCATGGAGACAGGGCCGTTGTAAGTAGAAAAACCATTGTTTTTTTGTTTTTTTTATATTAGTATAATTTATTTATATAAGATTCCTAGTGGCATGCATTGACAGAATTGAAAGGGCTTTTAGAAATCAGCATATACTGGAGTAGGGTCTGCATTTATTTTCATCTATTCCTGGCCTGCACTTCATTGCCTGGCATGGCCATGGCATCCTCTGCCCCTGACTGAGAACCCCACACTTGCCCCATACCCCATACTTAAATCTTACCAAAATAATACTTTCTTGGTACTTAACATTCTGATGCAAAAATACCCTGGTTTACTCTGCTTCTCCTATCTCAGGCCCTCTGAGAAGTGACCCCTCTCTTTGTCCATCTGGGCTGCTGTAACAGGATACTGTAGACTGGTGGCTTATGAATAACGGAATTTCTCATGGTGTGGAGGCTGGGAGGTCCAAGATTAAGGCACTGGCAGATTCAACGTCGGATGAAGGCCTGCTTTCTGGTTCATAGATGGCATCCTCACGTGGCAGAAGGGGCAAAGCTCTCAGGGTCCCTTTTATAAAGGCACTAATCCTGCTCATAAGGGTTTCAATTTCTATCCTCATGACCTAATTACCTCCCCAAAGCCCCACCTCCAAATACCATCACTTTGGGGATTAGGTTTCAACATATGAATTTTGAGAGGACAGAAACATTTGATACAGCAACCTTTATGTCAGATTTTCCTTGGTGCTAGGAACATACAGACACACACACACACCCTCACTCATCATTGTTCAAAGAGCAGGAAAGTTCTGCACAGCCTTGCTTGTCAGCCTGTGTCTTCCCAGCTGTGTCCACTCATGATCACCAAGGCCCCCCGCACTGTACAACCTACCTCTTCTAGCTCCTGATCAAAGCTAATAAAATTCAGCTCAGAGAGAATTTATATAAATAACACAAGAATTCAGTAAGGCATCTGGTAAAAAACTATATAAAAATCAATAAATCTAAAGAAAATTGCGTCTAGGTACTTAGTGAAACTGCTGAAAACCAAAGAAAGAGAGAACATATTAAAAGAAGCAGAGGGTTTCCCTGGTGGCACAGTGGTTAAGAATCCGTCTGCCAATGCAGGGGACACAGGTTTGAGCCCTGGTCTGGGAAGATCCCACATGCTGCGGAGCAACTAAGCCCATGCGCCACAACTACTGAGCCTGCGCTCTAGAGCCCACGAGTGACAGCTACTGAGCCCGTGTGTCACAGCTACTGAAACCCACGTGCCTAGAGCCCACGCTCCACAACAAGAGAAGCCCCCGCAATGAGAAGAAGCCCGCTCAATGAGAAGCCCATACACCGCAACGAAGAGTAGCCCCCGCTCGCCGCAACCAGAGAAAAGCCCGCATGCAGCAATGAAGACCCAACGCAGCCAAAAAAAAAACTTAATTAATTAAAAAAATAAAAATAGGGCTTCCCTGGTGGCGCAGTGGTTGGGAGTCCGCCTGCCAATGCAGGGGACACGGGTTCGTGCCCTGGTCCAGGAGGATCCCACATGCCGCGGAGTGGCTGGGCCCGTGAGCCATGGCCGCTGAGCCTGCGCGTCCGGAGCCTGTGCTCCACAACAGGAGAGGCCGCAACAGTGAGAGGCCCGCATACCGCAAAAATAATAAATAAATAAAAGCAGCAGAGAAGTAAGACATTACTTTCAAAGGAGCAATAATTAGACTAACAGCTGACTCATCAACAGAAATCACTGCAACTAGAAGGAAATATGGAATGCGTCTTCGTAGTCAGTAACCTTTCTGGTGATTCCCCACCTCCTACCATTCACAGCATTGAATGTGGGCTAGATTTACTGATGTGTGCTAATGGATAGAATAAAGCAAAAGTGATGGGCTGTCACTTCTGATATTGGGTCACAGAAAGACTGTGGCATCAGTATTGCTCATTCTCTCTTGCTCACTCATTCTGAAGGAAGTCAGCTACCATGTGGTGAGCTGTCCTATGGAGAGGTCCACATGGCAAGGACCTGACAGTCTTCAGCCAACAGCTAGCAATGAACTGAGGCCCTCAGTCAAAAAGCCTGTGAGAAACTGAATCCTGCCAACAGTCATGTGAATTAGCTTCTAATTGAGTCTTCAGATAAGACCAGATGACAACGGCTTGTCCATAACTTTATGAGAGATTTTAAGCCAATGGTACCCAAATAAGCTGCTCCCAGATTCCTGATCCATAGAAATTGATAATAATTTTTTATTGTTTTAAGCCACTGAGTGTTAGGACATTTTGTTATCCAGCAATAAATAATAGAACCTTAAAGCACTGAAAGAAAATAACTGCCAACCCACAAGTTTGTACCCAGAGAATATATCCTTCAATAATGTAAGTGAGAGGACTTCCCTGGTGGCGCAGTGGTTAAGAATCTGCCTGCCCATTCAGGGGACACAGGTTTGAGCCCTGGTCCAGGAAGATCCCACATGCCATGGAGCAACTAAGCCTGTGCACCACAACTACTGAGCCTGTGCTCTATAGCCCGTGAGCCACAACTACTGAGTTCACGTGCCACAACTACTGAGTGCGTGTGCCGCAACTACTGAAGCCCATGCGCCTAGAGCCTGTGCTCCGCAACAAGAGAAACCACTGCAGTGAGAAGCCCACACACTGCAATGAAGAGTAGCCCCTGCTCACTGCAACTAGAGAAAGCCCACGTGCAGCAATGAAGCCCCAGTGCAGCCAAAAATAAATTTAAGAAAAAGAATGTAAGTGAGAAGAATTTCCATTTCTGGCCATGATAGAGTAAGTGGCTCCAGATTTACAACCCCACCTTAAACAACTAAAAATACTCAGACAAAGCATCTAAAACAAGGGTTTTTCAGACAATGGCCAACAGACAGCACAGGACAATGATTCCTGAGAGGAAAAAAAATGGTGAGCTCCACAATCGAACCAGCTTATTGCTTGGAGATTGTTTGCAGGTCACAACACAGATCCTATTATTCTTTCTGAGTTGAGGGTACAGAGTTGAGGACTCAGAGCTGTTGAGTTGGCTAGAATTTGCAGGAGACCTGCATGGAGAATAGAGAGCTGAGTACAAAGAAAGACTCTGGACATCTGCAGAGAGTCCTCCTGTGTCTTCAGCTAAGTACTAATAAGCACATGCATGTGAGAAAACTACTCAAGGCAGGGAGAAAAACCAATAGAAATCAACAGGTGGTACAATCCCCAGAGATTATGTGGGGCCAGGAGTAGTTTGTGTTTCCCGTCAAATTAAACAAAACTCACAATATACAGTGCATCAAACAGAGTACTTAGAAGACTACTGCTTCAGTAGTGAGGAAAAACTTAGCCCTATATTAGGGATGAAAAGTACAGTCTGAGATGAAAAATATACTGGATAGAATTAAAAGATTAGACACTGTGGAAGAAAAGATCGCTGAATTTGGAGACATAGCAATAGAAGTATACAAAATGAAACATAGAGAAGAAAAAGACTTAAAAAAAGAAACTAGAGTAGAACTTCAGTGAGACTGAGACAGCTTCAGGTGGCCTAACATATGTGTAATTAGAATCTCCAAAGGAAAGGAGAATGGGGAGACAGGAAACATTGAAGAAACAATGGCCAGAATTTTCCAAATTTGACAAAAGCTATAAATGATCATCTGCACTGATCTCAATAAAATTTTTAATTAAAAATAGAATAATTTGGAAGATTATGAGCAACTTTATGCCAATACATTTGAAAAATTAACAGTTTCCTCAGAAGACTCAAGCTACCAATGCTTACTTAAAAAGAGATAGATTTATAAAAACTGACAATATGATAGTTCCTAAAACAAGATTCAACCAATTTCAGGAGATGCAAATCATATAGAGTTGGCTTTCAACCACTGTGGAGTTAATGTAGAAAACAATAATTTGCAAATATAACTAGGAAATTCCTAGAAGCTTAGAAATTAATTTTACAACAGCTCATGGATCAAAAAAGAACTCACAATGGAAATTATGAAATAGTTTCAACTATATGATAATGAAAATAGAATATATCAGAACTTGTGGAGTGTAGCTAAGCTGTGAGGGAAATTTATAGCTTTAAATGCATCTATTAAAAAGGAGAAAGGCTAAAAATCAACTAGTTACGCATTTATCTCAAGAAATTACCAAAGAAACAGCAAACTAAACTCAAATAAGGAAGGAAGGAATAATAAAAGCAGATAAAATGAGCTAGAAACAATAAAATAGGATCTAGAAAGTCAAAATAGTTTTACAAAAATAATAAATTTGGTAAACCCTTGGCCAAAAAGAGAGAAAGCACAAATAACCATCTGTAAAAGGGGCTTCTAGGGCTTCCCTGGTGGCGCAGTGGTTGAGAGCCTGCCTGCCGATGCGGGGGACACGGGTTCGTGCCCCGGTCCGGGAAGATCCCATATGCCGCAGAGTGGCTGGGCCCGTGAGCCATGGCCGCTGAGCCTGCGTGTCCGGAGCCTGTGCTCTGCAATGGGAGAAGCCACAACAGTGAGAGGCCCGCGTACCGCAAAAAAAAAAAAATCTTCGCAAACTGAGAATAGAAGGGAACTTCTTTGATCTAAAAATAAAATTCTACAAAAATCTCTATAGCAAACATCTCAATGATGAAATGTTGAAAGTTTTCCCTCTGAGCCTGGGAACAAGACAAAGATGCAACTATCACCACTTCTATTTAACATTGCACTGGAGGTTCTAGTTGGTGAAATATGGCAAGTAAAAGAAATAAAATAGGAATCAAAAGGGAACAAAACCTGTCATTATACACAGTCTAATTGTATACACAGAAAAGCCAAAACAACCTGCAGATAAATTATTGGACTTAAATAAGTTTGCTGAAATTTTAAAAGCATACAAGTTACAATAGGACAAAAATATTAAATATCTAGGATTATACCTATTGAAAGATGTGCAAGATCTCTACACAGAAAAGTATACAGCATTACTGTGAATTACTAAAGATTATCTAAATAGCTAGAGGATGTTAGTAAACATCACCTGAATAAACAGAGGATGTACCGTAGTTGTGGATTAGAAGAATCAATTTTGTAAAGATGTTGATTCTTGCCCAATTGATCTATAGATTCGATGGAATGCCAATAAAATTCCTATGGATTTGTGAAAATTGATACAGTAATTTTAAATTTTATATGGAAATACAAAGGGCAAAAATAGCTGAATAGTGAATAACAACAAATGGGAAAATTGACTTGACCAGTTACGAAGACTTAAAAAGAACCACAGCAAGTAAGGCATTGTGATATTGGTGCAGGATAGAAAAATAAACCAATGGAGCAAAATGGAGTCCAAACACAGACCCATACATATACGGACACTTGAATTATGCAAAGATTTTCTCCTATATTTTCTTCCAGAAGTTTTGAGTTTTAACCTTCACGTTTTATGATACATTTAAAAAAATATTTATTTATTGCTTCAGGTCTTAGTTGTGGCATGTGGACTTCTTCGTTGTGGCATGCATACAGGATCTAGTTCCCCCACCAGGGATCGAACCTGTGCCCCCTGCAATGGGAGCACAGAGTCTTACCCACTGGACCACCAGGGAAGTCCCCTGTGATACATTTTGTGGTTTTTTGTTTTTTTTTTTTTTTTGCGGTACGCAGGCCTCTCACTGTTGTGGCCTCTCCTGTTGTGGAGCACAGGCTCCGGACGCGCAGGCTCAGCAGCCATGGCTCACGGGCCCAGCCGCTCCGCGGCATGTGGGATCCTCCCGGACCGGGGCACGAACCCGCGTCCCCTGCATCAGCAGGCGTACTCTCAACCACTGCACCACCAGGGAAGCCCCCCTGTGATACATTTTGAAATCAGTTTTTGTATATGGTGCCTGATATGGAACAAAGTTCATTGTTTTGTATGTGGAAGTCATCACTGTTGAAAAGGTGATCCTTTTCCTGTTGAATTGCTTTGATACCTTTGTTGAAAATCAGTTGACCATACGTGTACAGGATTATATCTGGATTCTTTGTTCTTTTTCATTGATCTATGTTTTTCTTTATACCAGTTTCCCACACTTGTTTTTCTCTTTTAAAAAAAATTTTATTAAAGTATAGTTGATTGGGGCTTCCCTGGTGGCGCAGTGGTTGAGAATCCGCCTGCCAGTGCAGGGAACACGGGTTCTTTCCCTGGTCCGGGAAGATCCCACATGCTGCGGAGCAACTAAGCCTGTGCGCCACAACTACTGAGCCTGTACTCTAGAGCCTGTGAGCCACAACTACTGAGCCCACATGCTGCAACTACCGAAGCCCACGCTCCTAGAGCCCGTGCTCTGCAGCAAGAGAAGCCACCGCAATGAGAAGCCCGCACACTGCAATGAAGAGTAGCCCCCGCTTGCCGCAACCA
Source organism: Leucopleurus acutus (assembly GCF_964270905.1). Taxonomy (NCBI): domain Eukaryota; kingdom Metazoa; phylum Chordata; class Mammalia; order Artiodactyla; family Delphinidae; genus Leucopleurus; species Leucopleurus acutus. The sequence continues at coordinate 8,647,983 of NC_139158.1, forward strand.
GAGAAAGCCTGCGTGCAGCAATGAAGACCCAACACGGCCAAAATAGATAAATAAAATAAATAAATTAATTTAAAAAAAAGTATAGTTGATTTACAATGTTGTGTTAATTTCTGCTGTATAGCAAAGTGACTCAGTTATAGATATATATTCTTTTTCATATTCTTTTCTGTTATGGTTTATCACAGGATATTCAATATAGTTCCCTGTGCTATACAGTAGGACCTTATTATCAGTTCCACACTTGATTACTGTAGTTTATAATAAATCTTGAAGTCAGGTAGTGTTAGTCCTCTAATTTTGTTGTTCTTTTTCAAAGTTGTTTCCTTTGAATTTCCATATAAATTTTAGAATCAACTTGTCAGTTTCTATACAGAAGCTTGTTGGAATTTGGACTGGGACTGAATGGATTCCATAGGGCAATTTGTGAAGAATTGATTGACATCTTAAAAATGTTGAGTCTCCCGATTCATTAACATGGTCTATCTTTCCGTTTACTTTGCTCTTTGGTTTCTTTCAGCAATGTTTTGTAGTTTTCAGTGTACAGTTCTTGCACATCTTGTATCAGATTTCTTCCTAAGTATTTGATACTTTTGATGTGATTATAAATGGTATATTCAAATTATAAATTTCTTGGGAATTCGCTGGTGGTTAGGACTCTGCGCTTTCACTCCTGGGGCCTGGATTCAATCCCTGGTCGGGGAACTAAGATCCCGCAAACTGCGCGGCATAGCCAAGAAAACTCAAATAAAATTTAAATTTCTGATTGTTGCTAGTATATAGAAATCCAGTTGGTTTGTATATATTGACCTTGTATCCTTCAGTCTTCTCCACCCAGATGTCTCCTCCGTTGTAAGGCTTTCCCCAGCTCCCTCGACTTTTCCCTGCCCTTCCTCTTCAGGAGCACGTGCAGGTCTTTATCCTAAAACCTAGCCAGTTGGATTGGGGCCATTTGTTTATGCGTCTGCCTCCCCCATCAGACTGGGAGCTCCTTGAAGCTGGGAGGGGCCCTATTTGATTCATCTTGTGTCCACTAGGGTCCAGCTCAAGGTCTGGCACACAGTAGGCATTGAGTGAGTATCTGAGGAAAGAATGAATGGTTGGGGATAGATGGGTGAATGGATGGTGGATGGGTGGTCAGGTGTGGAGGGAGAGAGGGATGAGGGGGAAGGGAAGGATGGATGGACGAATGAATGAATGCAGGGTGAATTGCGCTTGTATTTGTCACAGCAAGTGCTCATGCAGAAACTAAACCAGGATATTTTCATTTCTGAATCTGCTGCAACTTTCTGCATACCACAGTGAATGAATGTCACAGTAGGCCACAGTCGTCATAAATAACATTTACCAAGTGCGCACTGCACACTAGGCATTGTGCCAAGCTCCTTGTGGGCATCTTCTCATTAAACATGCCACGTACCTCATCTCCCTCCTCTTTCCCCCTTGATTGTAAAGCTCTAGCCCCTCTGATCTCTCTATTGTTTCTCAAACATATGAAACATACTGCCCTCAGGGCCTTTGCACTTGTATTCTCTACTTGGAACACTCTTTCCTCATATAACTGCCTGGCTTGTCCTGTCACCTCCTTTAAACCTCTGCCCAAGTGTTACCTCCTCAGTAAAGCCTTCCATGACCATCCTATCTAAAATAGCAGGCCCACCACTCTCCATCCTTCTCACCTTGCTTTCTCCATTTAACATAGCAGATTCATTACATATTCCTTTCCACCCTCACTTTCTTTGCTGTATTCTAGGAAAGCATCAGGTTTGTTTAATAATAATAATGTCACATTTATTGGGCACTACCGTGTGCCAAGCAGATTGCTGAATGCTCTACATAGATTGACTTAATCTACACAACACCCCTATGAGGTAGGTGCTGTTTTTTTTGAGAGGGGTTCATTTATTTGCCCACATCTCCCTGATGCTAGTTCAGCCTCCTTCCCCTATGATCCCATTGCTGTGGGTGAAGGATGCCACAGTAGGGCTCTGTGTGAGTTTGCCTGATTACCTGTGCTTTTCTTCCATTTAGTTTTGCAGGTGACGCCGACAAGCTTCTGCACATCCAGATAGAAGATTCCCTGGAAGCCAACATTACACCCTTTTTACGCCACCTCTGTCACTTCATTGGTAAGGAGCATTCTTTAACCAGGCAACAACTGGTCTGTGCCCAGGGAGCAGAGGGGCTGTGGTACCTCATCCACATGCCTATTGCTGACTGCCACTCCCAGCACTCAGGAGGAAAAGGGCAGGGCCCAGCACATGCCCAGCCAGGTGTGGCCAAGCCCTGGGACAAGCCTGCCCCCGGGGGGTCCTTGGAAATATGGGCAGCCATGCGTTTACCTTGGGAGCAGTGGGGCCAAATGAGAGCCCCAGACTGTGGCTTGAGTGCCCTGTGTTCTGGCCCTGGCTGGATCGCTATGTCCTTTCATGCCTGGCCAAGCTCCAGTCTCGGCATCACTGTGCCTGTTGTGAAATGAGGGTCCTGGCCCATCCTGGGTGCATATGTTCATGAAGGCCTGCTCCAGGCTAGGCTCCGGTGACCTGCAGGTGAATCTCACTCTGTCCCGACCCTCCTCTCTGGTCAGTATGGTGGGGTAGAAGGAAGACTCCAGAGCCCTTCCATCTCTAAATTTCATGGTCCCCAGTGTGTGGGCCCAGTGCCCCTTCTGTTCTCCTACCACACACAGCAGTGCCCACCAGCCGCTTGCCTCCCTGAGGGTGGAGTTTTCAGTCATCCTAAGGAGAGCAAGATCCCTGGAGAGAGCAAGGTTATGTCCGGTTGGAGGCCCACCCCAGGACGGCCTGCTCAGCACCAACACAGTCCCCAGCCTGAGAATGGCATTTTGGCCCAGACATCCTTTATTTTTCTGGGAGGTTGTAACTATCACTTGCCTAGGAGCTGAGACTGAGACTTGCCCTGGGTCCCATCATGGGGTGGCAGAGCCCTGTGGCCCAAAGAAGCCCCCTCTCCAGCTCTACCTCACTGGGTGGCTCTGAGCCAACCCTTAACTTCTCTGTGCCTCAGTTTCCTTATCCATACAATGAGGCAGTTGGCCTTAATCATTTGAGTCATCCTCCAGCTCTGACAGTCTGTGATTTTGCACTTGGTATATTTATCTTCAGTTCTTGGGGGTTACCAACCAGCCTAAGATGCCAGCTTAGATTTCCTTCCCACCCCTCACTGGGTGAGATTGACAGCCCCAGGGGCATTATTGAGTGTGGTTAGCTGACACTTGTGTGCCAGGCACTGGGCTAAGCACAGTGCAAAATCTTATCAGGTAGGTAGTATACTGTTGTCACATTTTCCAGATGAGGAAACTGTGGGTTAGAGTGCCCAAGCCCAACAGCCAGTACTTACTGGTTGTGATTCACATCCAGGCTACACTGCCTCTATCAGCACCCAAGTGCCCTTGGGGTATAGTCCTTTTATCCCTACCTGGGGAGGTCAACTGGTAGCAGACCTTCCTGGGATGGAAGCCTTCATAGCCCAGAGAAGGCCTTTGCATGATAATGCTGAGTGCCCAGGCGTGATTCTCTTGAACTGCCAGCTAAGTCTGAGGATCCCCATTTGCCAGGCAATGAAACAGTATCCTAGAGATGTCATGTGACTTGCCTAGACCATGGTGTGCTGGTTCTGAACCTACTCTTGGACCCACTGAGGCCAGTCATCTTACAGACCCACAAGGAAGGGGGCCACGCACAACCTCACACCTTTCCTTCCTTTTGCAGAAATTCACCTGGAGCTTGGCTCTGTCATCCTGGTCTTTTCCACCATGGGCATCAGTCGCAGCTGTGCGGCCATCTTGGCCTACCTTATGCACCGAAATGAGCAGACCCTGAAGGTATGTATTCCCTGGTCCAGGAGGTGGGGTCAGAGCTGCGCCTCAGAGGAGTGGGTCTCCAGCACTGACTTGGGGCCTTAATTGGGGGTGGGGGGTTTGGGAGGGAAGGGTCAGGGAGTGGAGCCCCAAGTCCAGGGCTTTACTCAGCATACCACATCCAAGGGAAGGAACCCGAGATCTGGGTTAGAGACCTGAGGCTGGGCAGACAGGGCAGGCCCAGGGACTCAGGCTGGGCAAGGCTGTGGCCAGCAGCACCATCTGTGTGTCCCCCAATGCTGTCAGTCTGTGTACCAGTGTTTGTTCAGGGTTTTCCAAGGGAGGTGCATTTTGACTCTTGACCATCTGTATGTCTTCTTTGGAAAAATGTCTATTCAGAATCTTGGCCCTTTTAAAAATCAGATTTTTTGTTTTTTTGCTATTGAGTTGTATGAATTCTTTATATATTTTGGGTATTAACCCATTATCAGTTACATGATTTGCAGATATTTTCTCCCGTTTCTTAGGTTGCCTTTTCATTTTGTTGATGGTTTCCTTTGCTATGCAGAAGCCTTTTAGTTTGATGTAGTCCCACTCGTTTATTTTTGCTTTTGTTGCCTTTGCTTTTGGTGTCAAATCCAAAAAGTTACCACCAGACTGATGTCAAGGAGTTTACCACCTATGTTTTCTTCTAGTAGTTTTATGATTTCAGGTCTTCCACTTGAGCCTTTAATCCATTTTGAGTTGATTTTTGTGTATGGTGTAGGATAGTGGTCCAGTTTCTTTTGTTTTTTGGCTGCACTCTGTGGCTTGCGGGATCTTAGTTCCCCAACCAGGGATTGAACCTGAGCCCCTGGCAGTGGAAGCATGGAGTCCTAACCACTGGACCGCCAGGGAATTCCCACCAGTTTCATTCTTTTGCATGTGACTGTCCAGTTTTCCCAGCACTACTTATTGAAGAGACCGTTCTTTTGTCATTGCATATTATTAACTCCTTTGTCCTAAATTAATTGACCATATATGTATGGGCTTATTTCTGGGATCTCTATTCTATTCCATTGATCTATGTGTATATATATTTTATGCCAATACCATACTGCTTTGATTACTATAGCTTTGTAATATAGTTTGAAATCAGGACGCATGATGCCTCTAGCTTTATTCTTCTTCCTCAAGTTTGCTTTGGCTATTTGGGGTCTTGTCGTTCCATACAAGTTTTAGGACTGTTTATTCTATTTCTCTGAAAGCTACCTTTGGGATTTTGATAGGGATTGTGTTCAATCTGTAGATTGCTTTAGGTAGTATGGACATTCTAACAATATTCCTCCAATCCATGAGCAGGGAGTATCTTTCTATTTATTTGTGTCTTCTTTAATTTCTTTCATCAGTGTCACAGTTTTCAGTGTACAAGTCTTTCACCTCCTTGGTTAAATTTATTCCTAGGTATTTTACTCTTTTTGATGCAATTGGGATTATTTTCTTAATTTCTATTTCTGATAGTTTGTTATCAGTGTATAGAAACACAGCGGATTTTTGTATATTGATTTTGCATCCTGTAACTTTACTGAATTTGTTTATTAGTTCTAACAGTTTTTTTGTGAAGTCTTTAGGGTTTTCTATATATATGTTGTATGTAAAGAGAGACAGTTTTACTTCTTCCTTTCTGATTTGGATATCTTTTTCTTACTCTGTCTAGGACTTGAAATACTATGTTGAATAAATGTGGTAAGAGTAGGCATCCTTGTCTTGTTCCTGATCTTAGAGGAAAAGCTTCCAACTTTTCACTGTTGAGTATGATGTTAGCTGTCAGCTTGTCGTATATGGCCTTTATTATGTTGAGGTACATTCCCTCTGTACACACTTAGTTGAGAATTTTTATCATAAATTGATGTTGAATATTGTCGTATCATGGCTTTTGTATATGTCAGCTTGTCGTATATGTCAGCTTGTCGTATATGGCCTTTATTATGTTGAGGTACATTCCCTCTGTACACACTTAGTTGAGAATTTTTATCATAAATTGATGTTGAATATTGTCAAATGCTTTTTATGCATCTCTTGAGATGATCATATGATTTTTATCTTTCATTTTGTTAATTTGATGTATCACATTGATTGTTTTGCAGATGTTGAACCATCCATACATCCCTGGAACAAATCCCACTTGGCCATGGTGTGTGATCCTTTTAATGTATTGTTGAATTCAGTTTGCTAAAATTTTGTTGAGGATTTTGTATTTATGTTCATCAGTGATATTGGCCTGTAATTTTCTTTTCTTGTGGTGTCCTTGTCTGGTTTTGGTGTCAGGGTAATGCTGGCCTCACAGAATGAATTTGGGAGTGTTCCCTCCTCTTCTGTTTTTTGGAAGAGTTTGAGAAGGATTGGTATTAATTCTTGTTCAAATGTTTGGTAGAATTTGCCAGTGAAGCCATCTGGTCCTGGACTTTTGTTTTTTGGGAGGTTTTCGATTACTGATTCCATCTCTTTGCTAGTAACTGGTCTGTTCAGATTTTCTTATTTCTTCATGGCTAAGTCCTGGTAAGTTGTGCATTTCTAGGAATTTATCCGTTTCTTCTAGGTTGTCTGATTTCTTACTATCTTTTGTATTTCTGTGGTATCAGTTTAATGTCCCCTTTTTCATTTCTGGTATTATTTATTTGAGTCCTCTCTCTTTTTTTCTTGGTGAATCTAGCTAAAGCTTTGTCTATTTTGTTTTACTTTTCAAAAAACTAGCTGGTAGTTTCATTGATCTTTTCTATTGTCTTTTAAGTTGCTATTTCATTTATTTCCCCGCTGATCTTTGTTATTTCCTTCCTTCTGTTCACTTTAGGCTTAGTTTGTTCTTTTTCTAGTTCCTTGAGGTGTAAGGTTAGGTAATTTATTTGAGATCTTTCTTATTTTTAATGTAGGCACTTATTGCTATGAACTTCCCTTTTAGAACTGCTTTTGTTGCATCTCATAAGTTTTGGTATGTTATATTTCCATTTAATCTGACTCAAGATATTTTTTGAGTTCTTGTTTGAATTCTTCTTTGACCCATTGGTTGTTAAGTAGCATGTTCTTTACTTTTCACATACTTGTGAATTTTTCAGTTTTCTTCTTGTAATTGATTTCTAGTTTCATACCATTGTGATTAGGAGAGATAGGAGAGATGCTTGATATGATCTAAAATTTTTTTTGGACATTTTAATTAATTAATTAATTAATTAATGGCTGCACTGGCTCCTCGTTGCTGTGCGTGGGCTTTCTCTAGTTATGGCAAGTGCAGGCTTCTCATTGCGGTGGCTTCTCTTGTTGCAGAGCACGGGCTCTAGGCGGGCGGACTTCAGTAGTTGTGTCATGCGGTCTCAGTAGTTGTGGCTTGTGGGCTCTAGAGCACAGGCTCAGTAGTTGTGGCACACGGGCTTAGTTGCTCTGTGGCATGTGGGATCTTCCCAGACCAGGGCTTGAACCCATGTCCTCTGCATTGGCAGGTGGCTTCTTAGCCACTGTGCCACCAGGGAAGTCCGCTTGATATGATTTTAAACTTAAATTTATTAACACTTGTTTTGTGGGTCTAATATATGGTCTATACAGGAGAATGTTCCATCTGCACTTGAGAGAAAGTGTATTCTGCTGCTTTTGGATGGAGTGTTCTGTAAATGTCTGTTAAGTCTATGTGTAGCTTAAGTCCAGTGTTTCCTTACTGATTTTTTCTGAATGATCTATCCATTGATGAAAGTGGGGTATTGCTGTCTACTTCTCCCTTTAGGACTATTAATATTTGCTTTGTATATTTAGATGCTCCTATATTGGGTACATAAATATTTATAAGTGTTATATTCACTTGTTGGATTGACCCCTTTACAGTGACCTACTTTTGTGTCTACTACAGTCTTTGTCTTAAAGTCTATTTTTGTCTGAATAAATATAGCTAACCCAGCTTTCTTTTGGTTTCCATTTGCCTAGAATATCTTCTTCCATCCTTTCACTTTCAGTCTGTGTGTGTCCATACATCTGAAGTTATTAAACCACCACTTTTACATTAGATTATTTTGAATTTTACTATATATTTACCTTTACCAGTGAGATTTATAGTTTCATATGTTTTCCTGTTACTAATTACTGCCCTTTTATTTCAGCTTAAAGAAGTCCCTTTAACATTTCTTGCAAGGCCTAGTGGTGATGGACTCCTTCAGCTTTTGCTTGTCTGGAAAACTCTCTACCTCTCCTTCAATTTTGAAGGAGGACAACTTTGCCAGGTGTAAAGCAATTTTTGGTTGGCAATTTTTTTCTTTCAGCTCTTTGAATATATTATGCCACTCCCTCCTGGCCTGCAAAGTTTCTGCTGAGAAATCTGCTGACAGTCTTATGGGGGTTCCCAAGTTGTTTTTCTCTTGTTGCTTTTAAGATTCTTTCCTTGTCTTCAGCTTTGACAATTTAAGTATAATGTCTCGGTGTGGGTTTCTCTGGGTTCATCTTGTTTGGATTCACGGGACTTCCTGAATCTGGAAGTTTGTTTCCTTCCCCAGGATAAGGAGGTTTTCAGCCATTATTTATTCAAATAAGTTTTCTGTCCCTTCCTCTTTCTCTTCTCCTCTGGGATCTCTATAATGTGAATATTGGTCCTTTTGATGTCCCTTAAGTCCCTTAATCTATCTTCACTGATTTTTAAATTTAATTTTAAACTTTTATATTGGAGTATAGTTGATTAACAATGTTGTGCTAGTTTCAGGTGTACAGCAGAGTGATTCAGTTATACATGTATATATTCTTTTTCAATATCTTCACTGTTTTTAATTATTCTTTCCTTTTGCTGCTCTGAATGAATGAGTTCTACTGTCTTTGAGTTTGCTGAGCCTTTCTTCTGCTTCATCTAGTCTGCTGTTGAATCCTTCTATTGCATTTTTCAGTTCAGTTATTGCATGCTCTGAGACTTCTATTTTGTACTTCCTTATATTTTCTATCTCTTAGTTGAGATTCTCACTTTGTTCAGGCATTCTTCTGACCTTGGTGATCATCTTTATGACTGTTACTTTGAACTTTTGTCAGGTAAATCACTTATCTCCATTTCATTAAAGTGTTCTTGTGAGGGTTTCTCTTTTTGTTTCATTTGGAACATATTCCTATGTTTCTTCATTTTCCTTAACCCTCTGTGTTGGTTTCTATGCATTAGATGTAAAACAGCCACCTCTCCTAGTGTCTCATGTAAGAGATGAACCATATTGTCCAACCCTTCCCTATCTCTTTGTTATCTCTCACAGCTTTGTGATTGTTCAAGCAGCCTACTTTGTTCTTAGTGGTTCCCAGTAGTTGAGGGTGTGCCAAGACCTGTCAGCCTTCCAAAAGGAAGGATCTCAGTCTGCACCTAGATTCAGGCTGATTGGAAGCCAGACCCTCAGGCAGCAACTTTTAAAGTGTGCAAATACATCTCTTTAAGGGAAAGAATGGAAAAAGGGTGTTTCTGTATGCTTTCTTTGCACTTAGCCCTGGGCTGATAATCCAGTTAAGAACTGTTTGTTTACTACTGTCCTGTTAAACCCATGAACACAAGCCCCACTGGCCACTTGCTTTCAATTCTTTTGGGTATAGACCCAGAATGGAATTTCTAGATCATATGGTAATTCTGTTTTTACTTTGTTGAGGAACCACTGTTTTCCATAGCAGCTGCACCATTTTACATTCCCATACATAGTACCATAAGGTTCCAAATTCTCCATTTCCTCACCAACACTTATTATTTTCTTTCTTTTTTTTTTTAATAGTAGCCACCCTAATGGGTGTGAGGTGGTATCTCGTAGTTATTTTTTCCCTTTTTTATTGCATTAAAACATACATAACAGGGGCTTCCCTGGTGGCGCAGTGGTTGAGGGTCCGCCTGTTGATGCAGGGGACACGGATTCGTGCCCCGGTCTGGGAGGATCCCCCATGCCGTGGAGCGGCTGGGCCCGTGAGCCATGGCCGCTGAGCCTGCGCGTCCGGAGCCTGTGCTCTGCAACGGGAGGGACCACAACAGTGAGAGGCCCGCGTACAGCAAAAAAACAAAAACAAAAAACAACAATAACAACAACAACAACAAAATACATAATATAAAATTTACTCTCTTAACCATTTTTTGAAATAATTTTTTAAAAATAAATTTATTTTTTTGGCTGCGTTGGGTCTTTGTTGCTGTGCTGCTGTGCATGCAGGCTTTCTCTAGTTGTGGTGAGTGGGGACTACTCTTTGTTGCAGTACGTGGGCTTCTCATTGCAGTGACTTCTCATGTTGTGGAGCACAGGCTCTAGGCATGTGGTTTTCAGTAGTTGTGGCACAAGGGCTCAGTAGTTGTGGCTCGTGGGCCCTAGGGCGCAGGCTCAGTAGTTGTGGTGCATGGGCTTAGTTGCTCCGTGGCATGTGGGATCTTCCTGGACCAGGGCTTGAACCCATGTCCCCTGCATTGGCAGGCAGATTCTTAACCATTGCACCACCAGGGAAGCCCCTGTCTTAACAATTTTTAAGAATATAATTCAGTAGTGTTAAATACATTCCTAATGTGCACCCATCACCACCACCTAGCCCCATAACTCTTCATCTTGTAAAACTGAAACTCTATATTTATTAAACAATAACTCCTTATTCTCCCCTCCCCCTAGCCCATGGTAACCACCATTCTTCTTTCTGTCTTTATAATTTTGACTACACTAAGTACATCATATAAGTGGAATCATAAAGTATTTGTTTTTTCATGAATGGCTTATTACACTTAGCATAATGTCCTCAAGGTTTAACCATGTTGTAACATATGTCAAAATTTCCTTCCTTTTTAAGGCTAATAATATTCCCTTGTATGTATATACCACATTTTGCTTATCCATTTATTCATTGATGGACACTTGGATTGCTTCCACGTTTTAGCCATTATGAATAATGCTGCTGTGAACATGGTTGTGCAAATATCTCTTTGAGACCCTGCCTTCAACTCTTTTGGGTATATACCCAGTAGATGAATTACTGGGTCATATGGTAGTTCTAATTTTAATTTTTTGGGGGGATCTCCATACTGTTTTCCACAGTGGCTGTACCATTTAATACATTCCATCAACAGTGCACAAGTGTTCTAATTTCTCCACATCCTTGCCAACAGTTGTTTTCTTCCTTCCTTCCTTCCTTTCTTTCCTTTATAGTACCATCGTAATCAGTTTGAGGAAGTATAGCATTGTAGTTTTGATTTGCACTTCCCTAATGATTAGTGATGTTGAGCATCTTTTTGCACGCTTATTGGCCATTCATATACCTTCTTAGGAGAAATGTCTATTCAGAGTCCTTTGCCCATTTATTAGTTGGGTTGTTTGTTTTTTGTTGTTGAGTTTTAGAAGTTCCTTATATATTCCTCATATTAACACTTTGTGCATTGAAGAGTTTTGGCACCCCTGTTGGAATCATTTTACTATATATGTGAGCATTTATTTCTGGGCTGTCTATCCTATTCCACTGGTCTTAAATGTCTGTCTTTATGCCAGTACCACATTCTTTTATCATAGTTTTGTAATAACTTAAAAGGTTTGAAATAAGGTTGAAATATAAAACAGGTATATGATTTGCAAATGTTTCCTTCCATTCTGTGTCTTGCCTTTTCACTCTGTTGATTGTGTCTTTTGATGCACAGAAGTTTTTTTTTTTTTGATGTACAGAAGTTGTTTATTTTGATATAAACCAATCTATTTTTTCTTCTATTGCCTGTGCTTTTGGTGTCACATCCAAGAAATAATTGCCAAATCCAATATCATGAAGCTTTTCCCCTATGTTTTCTTTCAAGGGTTTTATAATTTTAGCTCTTACTTTATATCTTCCATCATCTTGAGTTAATTTTTGTACATGGTGTAAGTTTACACTAGTTTCATTCTTTTGCATGTGGATATCCAGTATTCCTAACTACATTTGTTGAAAAGACTCCTTTCTCCATTGAATAGTTTTGGCACCATTGTTGAAATCATTTTACTATATATGTGAGCATTTACTTCTGGGCTGTCTCTTCTATTCCACTGGTCTAAATGTCTGTCTTTATGCCAGTACTATATTCTTTTATCATAGTTGTGTAATAACTTAAAAGGTTTTGAAATAACGAAGTGTGAGAACCCCAACTTCGTCTCTCTTTTTTCACAATTGTTTTGGCTATTCCAGGGTTCCTTGAGATTCAATATGGATTTTAGGATGGATTTTTCTATTTCTGCAAAAAACGCTGTTGGGATTTTGATAGAGATTGCATTAAATCTTCAGATCACTTTGGGTAGTATTTGCATCTTAACAATATTAAATCTTCTATTCCATGTACCTGGGATGTCTTTCCATTTATTTTAGTCTTCATTAATTTCTTTCAGCAACATTTTGCATTTTTCAGGGCACATGTCTTTTACCTCCTTGGTTAAGTTTATTCCTGAGTATTTTATTCTCTTGATGCTAGTGTAAATGAAATTTTCTTAATTTCCTTTTCGGATTGTTCATTGTTAGTTAGATACACAACTGATTTTGTATCCTGCAACTTTGTTACATTCGTTTATTCTAACAGTTTTTTGTGTTTAATCTTTAAGGTTTTCAACATACATTAAGTTCATATCATCTGCAAACAGAAATAATTTTACTTCTTCCTTTCCAATTTGGATGCCTTTTCTTTTTTTTCCTAATTGCTCTGTCTAGGACAGTGTTGAATAGAAGTTGTGGAAGTGGGCATCCTTGCCTTGTTCCTGATCTCAGAGGAAAAGCTTTCAGTCTTTCACCATTATGATGTTACCTGTGTACTTTTCATATATGACCTTTATTATGTTAAGATAGTTTTCTTCTAATCCATAGTTTGTTGAGGAACTGCTTTTGCCTTTTCCTTTTTCCTCTATCCTCAATCCAGATGGAGACCAGCTGGTCACCTTCCTTCATGTAATAACCTTTCCTGCGTTTGGGGGTGGGCACCTAAAAGAAGGCAGCTTCAGTTTTTCTTCTTCAGAGAATTTGCCGAAGTTCTCTTCCCCTTTCCATTCATTTATCCACTTACAATGCAAATCTTTGTTGAGGCAGCACTGAGTGCCAGGCATGGGCATGGTGCTTTCCTGTCCACAGGAGGTTTCACATATGTTTTCTCAACCTTCACGGGAGCCATCTGACATAAGAATGATTTCTGTCTATATTCAGAATGCAGAGGGGCTTGCCCCAGGCAGAGCCAGCTCCTACAACTCCTTGCCCTAATCTATTAACCCCAAGCTGCTGCTGTTTCTTTGTCCTGCCCTTAAGCTATGTTTCTGACCCCTGGGCAAGTGCCTCCTGTCCCCTCTGAGCTGGCTGTGATCAAGGTGGTAAGGGCCCAGGTCCAATCCTGAAGTCTGCTTTTCTCTCCTTGGGTTCACAGAGGTCCTGGGCCTACGTCAAGAAGTGTAAAACCAACATGCGTCCAAATCGGGCTTTGGTGGCTCAGCTATCAGAGTGGGAGAAGGTTATCCTTGGAGACAGCGTCACAGACATCTTGGATCCACTCTACTGATTTTCTCTGTGGCCCAGCTATGGGTCCAGAAGAACCTGCCTTGGGAGCTTTTTGTGGGTAGTGGGCCAGGGTGTGTAACCAGGAATGAGAAGGCCTTTGCTGCCTGGAGCCTTGTGTCAGCCTCCCGCAGTGCTTCTTCCCAGGTTCCTCATTTGTGCTAGCACAGGAGGTGCTCAGACTCAGCGAGAACCCCCATCCCTGGGGCATCGTGGACCCACCCCCACTGCACTCCTGAGGCTGCTTCTGGAGGAGCATCTGGTGCCAGAGCAGCTGCCCCTCATGTCCCCCATAACGTGGACCCTTTGGAGGCTGCTGGGTGGGAGCTCCAAGGGTTCCCCCAGCCTTGTGTTGTTCCACAGGGGATGTCACAATGCCCACCCATGGGTGGAGATCCCCCAGCCCCAGAGATGCCAAGCTCAGCCTTGGCTCAGGCCGCAGGCTACACAGCTTTGAGAGGCTCCTGGCACAAGGGCATACCCTCGCCTCATCCCCAGTTTCAGCATCCCTACTGCTCCATCACCTGTACAGATGTCCTTTCCTTGCTCCTCACTCATTTCTGCCTGGCTGTGTTCACCAAGAAGAGACTCTCACCCTCCCATCCCTCACAACCAGGTTTCTAGAAATTCCTCGGGTCTCAAAAGGAATTTTCCTCTGACTGCGCTTCTGAGTGCTGGCAGCACCCACAGAACGGGCCTGGAGTCAGGAGACAAGGGGACTGATGGAGAATTTAACATGTCGGTCCACGTTCATCCAGCAAACATTCCCTGACACCTGGGCAGGGCTGAGGACATACAGGTGAACGCCATGTTGCCTCCTAGGACTCTTTGCAGAGGGTTAGAGTAGCACTCCCCCGTGCCCCAACAGGAGCCCACGCCCTCAAAGAGTGGGGTTTTGCCAGAGGGGTAAGGGCTTTTCAGGCAGTGCAGCCTTTAGTCGGGACTTGAACTGGAACAGAGCCTGGGATGGCTGCAGAGCGATGGCTTAGGGACCTCCTGGCAGGAAGGGCAGAGCCATTGGAAAGTGTTCAGCAGGGACATGGTGGGGATTCGCCTTGTGTTTTAGTCAGGGCAGTCTGGTGGGTGTGGTAAGGGACACTAGCGGTGAACTTGGAGACAGGGAGACAGTAAAGGGGCCCTTGTAAAAATCCAAGCGAGATCAGAGGCTCGGAATCCCCTCCCTGCCAAAGAGCAGCTTCCCAAGGGGGAAAGTGTTTGAGGCAGGTGGCACCTCCCTGGGCCTTGGTTTACTCCCTGCCTGACAGGCAAGGACACTGCTGGCTGCACCACACAGTTGGCGCCACCAGGAGTGCCCCGGTTGGGGGCTGCCACCACCCTCCGAGCTGGGAGCAGCCGGGCGTAGGGCCCTCGGAGCACGTGGCCCCGCCCCCGCCCCTGGCCCGGATTGGCTCAGGCAGGGGGCGGGGCCAGCGCGGTCGCCGCTCCAGGCTTTTCCGCATTGGTGGTCGCGGCGGCTCGAGCCCGGAAGCTGACGGGGGCGGAGGCGGCGGAGGCGGAGGCGCCTCGAGCCCGCCGGGGTTGCGGCTCTGTCTTCGACTCGGCTCGTCCGGCTCACGGAACGGCAGCAATGCATCCCCCGCCTCCGGGCCCGTTGGGCGACTGCCTGCGGGACTGGGAGGAGCTCCAGCAGGACTTCCACGGCATCCAGGTAAGTGCTGATGCGGTCCCCCATTGGTTCCGAGCCATGTCTATCTGGCTCTGGGTCAAGGGTCGGTTAGCCCCGGGTCGGGCAGCGGGAGCTCGGGGTCAGGGGTCGGGGACCCTGGTGTCGCTCCCGACGGCGGCGAGGCCCCGGGTCTTGGTGTCCCCGGTTGGACCTTCCCCTCGGCCTCAAATGAATGTTCGGCAGCGGGACCTCTTCCCCGCGCGGCCGCCGCGACCCCGGAGTGACCCCACTGACCCAGGCGGACCTCCGGCCTCCCTCTGAGGCCTCGGAAAGAGGCCCCGACTCCGACCCGGTCCCCTTCCAGGAGAGTCCGAGCTGACCGGGGCCAGTCTTGTGTCAGTTACTGAGCAAATGCGCCGTGGGCGCCGGCCGGGCCGGATCGGCGAGGAGCGCCTTCCCCGCCCTCGGGCCGCGCGGTCTGGGCTGAGTGTGGCTGGGCAGCAGTCCGGGAGGCAGCCTGGCCTAGGTCGGGGTAAGTGGTGTTTAGGTGAAGTCCCTGGATGGGGGCGGGGCCCATCCAGGGTGAAGGACAGCTCCCACCAGAGACAGGACCACGTGGCTGATGCAGAGAGTGAGGGGAAAAGTGGGTGGGCCAGACCCTGCCGAGAGACCTCACGGGCGACGGGGATTGGAATCTCTCTGAGACCAGTGGGAAGCCAAGGGAGGAATCGTCTGGATCTGGCTGCTGTGGGCCGCTGTGCTGTTCTGTGGGAAGGCAGACAGGAGAGCGTGGTGGCTGGGGGTAGGCCGAGGTTGCCCCTCCTGGGCATGAGAAACAAGACCCAGGCAGGGTAGAGCCCAGGTCAGCTGGGCACTTGGTCAGGACTTTGCCTCTCCTGGACTGGTTCCAGCCCTTTCCTGTCCACGTTGAAGCCTGACTGCCCCTGGCCTGGCCAAGCTGCTGCCATTAGTGCTTCCCAGCTTGGTCACCACTGTCCTGGCCTCAGCCCCTGCCCGACGTTCCTCACACTGCTCCTTGCCCCATCTCTAGGCTGTTCCTTCTCAAGACTTACCCGTTGGGGCAAAGTGCTCTGGGAAGCCTTGGGCTAAAGGTGTTGGGGGAAGAGTAGAGGAATGGTCTTATAGCAAGAGGTCCAAAGGCTAAAGCCTGATGACCTTTACTCTGGGAGGAAGATGCTGGGAGTGCCAGAGCAGCAGGTATCTTGGACAACCTCATCTTCCCCTGCACTTGCAGGCTATCTGGGCAGGAGGATCTGAGCGGGCCAGGGATGGCTTTAGGTAGCCTGCTTGGGCCAGAAGGTAGACCCATGAGCCTAGAATCCGGATTCAGGACAGGCCAGAGAGGGGTGGGAACAACTAGTAGATGGGCTGAGGCTAAGAAAAGCTTCAGAGAACTCCCCTGTTTCTGGGAGAGCGGTACTGTGGGGGCTTCTGGGCTTACAGGGAGACCCCTGCCTCCTTGCCTGCCTTGGAGAGAGAGTACCCTCAGGGAGTTCCCTGGGCTGGCACAGCTGGCTGTCTCCTTTCCTGCTGAGACCCTCCCAAGGAGCCCTGGAGGAGTCCATGCCCCACCTCCTTCCCAGCAGGCTCTGGCTCGGGAGCCCACTAGCCAGCCTGAGCCTTACCCCGACCTGGTTCTCAGGAGACCCACCGGCTGTACCGCCTGAAGCTGGAGGAGCTGACCAAGCTGCAGAACAACTGTACCAGCTCCATCACTCGGCAGAAGAAGCAGCTCCAGGAGCTGGCCCTTGTCCTGAAGAAGTTAGGACCTGTCCCCATATACTCCCCCATGCCCTCCCATACCTCATCATACCCACCCCCCCCATACCCTGTGGCCTCGGACTGGGGGTGGGTGTGTGACCTGGTGGGGTAGAGAGCTGGCACTGACTCCCAGATGTCCCTGGGCATGGCTTCTCCCCTCTCTGGGTTGCATTTGCTCTCCTGCCGCGCAGGTGTCAGGTGTGATTCACACGTGGGGGTCCCCTGTTCTGACTCTGGCTTCTGTGGCCGCACCTGCAGATGTAAACCCTCCCTCCCGTCAGAGGCCGAGAAAGCTGCGCAGGAGCTGGAAAACCAGATCAAGGAGCGCCAAGGCCTTTTCTTTGATATGGAGGCCTACTTGCCCAAGCAGAATGGGTGAGGTTCCTCCCCCAGCTCAGTTCACAGCCATTTCTGAGAGGGAGGCCTGAAGCGCCGTCTTCCTCTGCTTGGCTTCCTGCACCCACTCTGGGCTGACCACTGAGACACAGTCCTAGCTCAGGGACAGCCTGAGTGACAGTGACAGCTCACTGCAATGAGTGCTTTGTGGGGGAGGTATAGGGAATGGGGGGAGCACAGTGAGGGGTACCTAACCACTTGGGAGGTCGGAGAAAGCCTCCTGGAGTAGGTGATGCCTGAGCTGAGTCATAAGGATAAAGAGGAGTGAGCCAGGCAGACATGGGAAGGCGGAAATAGTAGGTGTCACGGCCATAGCTCACAGTAGGAGGTGAGAGGTTGCGATGAGACCAGAGGGGGAGCCAGCCTGCAGAGCTTCCCTCTGGCCCAGTGGGCAGGGGAGAGTGACAGGTCAGTCATGCACTTAGATCAGCTGCAGACACAGCAGAGGACATGGCAGAAGCCTAGGTTTAGGGAAAACAATCCCGCAGAGACCCCAGGCAGCAAGACACCTGGGAGAGAGCGTGTTCCAGAAGGCAAGGAAGGGAGGCCTGGCCAGTAGCCTCCGATTAGTTGGCCCGGGGCAGCGTGGGAGGCAGTCAGATGCAATGCAGAAGGGGAAATGTTTCCTGGAAGTCAGGGTGACCTTGGAGAGAACCGCTTCACAGGAGCGTAGGGGTGGAAGTTGATACTGGGGATGACAGAAGAGCTGAGGATACAGCCAAGTTTAGGCCTTGCTTCAGAAGCTTGGCTGTGAGTGGAAGGAGAAACTGGCAACGAGAAACCGGTGGCTAGGACTTGGCATGAGAGTTGAGGAGTGGCTTTTGTTTGGGTGTGTGGGTGTAAGTTTGTACATAGGAAAGACTTGAGCATATCTGCCTGCTGAGAGGTGGGCCAGCAGAGGGAGAGACCCAGAAGAGGTGCCCTAAACAATGGAGGGAAGTCCCTGGGGAGGTGGGAAAGGGTGGGTGTAGGCCCTTGTTTTCTGGGATGGGGGGGTGCAGAGATGAGGGTGAGGAGGCAGGCAGGGGAGATGTCACCTGCCCGGACAGGGACAGGTTGGAGGATTTGGGAGAGGGTTGGACAAGGCCACTGCTGAGAATGGGAGAGGGAGCCCGTGGCGATGCTGAGAGGCAGCCTGGTCCCAGTCCCCGCTGTGCCCCATAATCTCTTCGCTGCCTCAGGCAAGTCCCTGAACCCCTCTGAGCCTGTGCATACGGCTCGAGTGTGAACAAGAGCCCCTGTGGGAACAGCTGCTTAATACACGACTGTAGCTTTCAGTCACCTCACGGAGTTCCTCTGGCAGAGAAGGACGAGACAAGCTTAGATGGTGGGGTGATGGCAATGCAAGGATTGGCAAGAAAGTGGTTCCGTGTTATGGAGGAGGGCTTGGTGACTCAGCTGGCTCGGGAAGGGAGACCAGGGTCAGGAGGGCCTGGGAGCCTCGGTGAGGGAGAGGGTCCTTGTGGGTGGGAGACTGGGCGCTCAGGGGTCAGAATATAGCCAGGGTTTCCGAGGAGGCCCTTTTGGGTTGGGAGGAGGGTGGTGTGGTCAGGTGTGGGTTGCTGCAGTGGCCTTGGGGCTGAAGGCTACCTCTCCTCACCTGGTGTTCCCTCCCCCAGGTTGTATCTGAGCCTGGTTCTGGGCAATGTCAACGTGACACTCCTGAGCAAGCAGGCTAAGTAATTTGTTGTCGTGGGCGGGGTCTCCACCCTACTCCCCGTCCCCTGCCCCGGGCCCCTTCCAGTCTGCCCCAGCTTCCCTGGCTAAGCTTGGGGTTCAGGGGCTGCTCCCCCATGCTGGCCCCATGCCACCACAGCAGTGTGTCCAGAGGCGTGGGTGGGCCCTGCCATCATCCCAGCCTGTCCCATGAGTGTGTACCCCTCGCTCCTCCCCAGGTTTGCCTACAAAGACGAGTACGAGAAGTTCAAGCTCTACCTCACCATCATCCTCATCCTCATCTCCTTCACCTGCCGCTTCCTCCTCAACTCCAGGTGGGTGTCCTGCTGCACGGGGCTGGACCCTGTGCCCTCTCCAGGCTCTGGCACCAACCTTCCGTACCCCTCCCTAGGGTGACAGACGCTGCCTTCAACTTCCTGCTGGTCTGGTATTATTGCACCCTGACCATCCGTGAGAGCATCCTCATCAACAACGGCTCCCGGTGGGCGAGGGCCGGAGCCCGGCTCCTGGGGGTGGGGGGTGGGGGGTGGGGGGAGTGACACTGGAGCTGCCCTAGAAAGCGGGGTGGGGGCGGCGGGTGCCGTGGCCCTCTGAGAAGCGGGAACTGGCTGGGGTACTGGTTTCTTCCCACTTCCTGTCCCGGAGCACTGATCCTGGGGGCTGAGGGGACAGGAGTGACGGTGCCTTCCTGACGCAGGATCAAAGGCTGGTGGGTTTTCCATCATTACGTGTCCACGTTCCTGTCAGGAGTCATGCTGACATGGTGAGTGGCCCAGCTTGGTCCTAGGGTCTCTGGGGGAGCCGGGGCAGGGAGAGGTGGCATCCCCGAGCCCTGACCCCTTCCTCTGCTCTCTGCCTTAGGCCCGAGGGCCTCATGTACCAGAAGTTCCGGAACCAGTTCCTGTCCTTCTCCATGTACCAGAGTGAGTGTCTCAGAGGTCCTGCTGAGCTTGGGACCGGCCCCCCCTAGGAGGGGCGGGAAAGAGACTTGGGACTCCAGCCCAGTCCTGATGTCCCCCCGCCCTCCAGGCTTCGTGCAGTTCCTCCAGTATTACTACCAGAGCGGCTGTCTGTACCGCCTGCGGGCCCTGGGCGAGAGGCACACCATGGACCTCACTGTGGGTGAGTCGCGCGTGGCCGCCCCTCTCTGGAATCCTGACGGGGGAGCTGGAAGGGCAAAGTCCTTTCCTCTTGACCTGGGCCTGAGTGATGGGGTCGTCTCTGTCCTGGTTGTGGTCCCTGCAGAGGGCTTCCAGTCCTGGATGTGGCGGGGCCTCACCTTCCTGCTGCCCTTCCTCTTCTTTGGACACGTAAGTTGTACCTCTGTCCCTGTCCATCGGGCTCTCTGTCCCCGGCTCTGATTCGAACAGGGACTGTGTGTAAAAACCGCCCTCCCTCCCAGTTCTGGCAGCTTTTCAACGCGCTGACGTTGTTCAACCTGGCCCGGGACCCCGAGTGCAAGGAGTGGCAGGTGAGCCGGGCCCCTGGAGAGGACGCCGGGAGGGCCGGGGCCTGGCTTCTGTCCTGACCCCGATTCCTCCCCCAGGTGCTCATGTGTGGCTTCCCCTTCCTCCTCCTCTTCCTTGGCAATTTCTTCACCACCCTGCGGGTTGTACACCAGAAGTTCCACAACCAGCAGCACGGGAGCAAGAAAGAATGAGGCTGGGCCTTCCCTGCCTGCTGGCACAGCCCTCTACGGCACCCCCGGCCTGGAAGGGGCTTCTGAACCCCATGTGTTGAGGGGGTGGGGGCTCCTCTCATCTGGGAGGGTCTGTCTGCTCTTCCCTGGGTTTTGTGGGCTCTGTGGGCCCTGAAGGCGGCGCTGGAGAGGAAGACCCGGGCCTGTGTCCCCGCCTGCGGGAGCCGGGGGCCAGCGACCTCAATAAAGGGTGAGAGGCTCAGAGTGGCTCGGTGTGTGTTCTCCTGCTGGTAAGACAGGGGTCTTGGGGTTCCTGAGGTCTCTCTGGGGTCTGAATTAAGGAGTCCTGGTGGAGGCCCCAGATCTATGCAAGTAATACCTGGCAAATACAGAAAACAGAACTTTATTCCAAGGGCCAGAAGTTATTTAAAATTATTTACACTCATTGAAAATCACGGGGAGGGGCCAGGCCCCACTCAGCTGAGAGGAGGAGCCCCTCCTGCTCAGCCAGCGAGGGCCCGAGGTGTTCACGGAGCATCAGCCCGGTCACCCGTAGCCACGCCCCCTGGGGCTGGCGGGTCCCAGGGTACAGCTCAGGCCTGGAGCAGTCTCTGTCAGTCACTGGGCCTGCCTCCTGTGGCAGGGCCAGCAGAACCCACCTAGGCGACTGGCAGAGGGGAGCGAGGAAAGCGATCACATTGGGGAGCGAGTCTGTAGGGCGTGCAGAGCAGAGCAAGGCGGCCCGGGTGCTCCTAGCTCCACACGTCCAGGGAGTAGCGGCCCTTGGTCATCAGCTTCTTGACATAGTCCACGGCCTGGGCGTGCTCCATGGCCCCCTGCTCGGCCACGATGTCGTAGAAGGTGTTCTGCACGTCCCTCGCCATGTTCCGAGCGTCCCTGGGGGCGGGAAGGAGGTGGCACTGGGGGCTGGGCAGGGGTCCCCCTCCCCCCACGGGCAGGTAGGCCCTGTCCCCGCCCCGCGTCTGCCCTCACTCACCCACAGACGTAGATGTGGGCGCCCCCGTCGTGGATCAGCTTCCAGAGGTGCTCCCTGTCCCTCTTCAGCAAGTGCTGCACGTAGACCTGGGGGTGGGGGCACCTGTGAGGAGGGCTGGTCACACCACCCTCCGCCCTGCGGGGCCCTGCCCGCGGCCTCACCTTCTGGGGCTGCTCCCGGGAGAAGGCCACGTTGAGCTGGGTGAGGGCGCCGTCCTGGTGGAGCTTGGCCAGCTCCTCGCGGTACAGGTAGTCCTCGTCAGAGCGGCGGCAGCCGTAGTAGAGCAGCGTCTCCCCCACCTCCTTGCCTGGGGCAGCAGCAGTCAGGGGAATGTGGGACGCCGGTCCCGCCCCCACTGCCCGCCCACCCGCCCGCCCAGGGCCCGTACACTCACCCTGCTGCCTCAGCCAGGCCCGCTCCTGGACGAAGCCTATGAAGGGGGCAACCCCGGTGCCGGGGCCCACCATGATGACAGGTACGGTGGCCTTGAAGGGCAGGCGGAACTGGGACTTGCGCACGAACATGGGCACCAGGGCCCTGTGGCCGTTCTCCCCGGAGGGCTCCTTGGCCCGCAGCCAGCTGGTGGCCACGCCCTTGTTAACGCGGCCAGACTGGGTTTCATACTCCACAGCCACCGCACAGATGTGCACGGAGTTGGGGTGGACCTGGCGGGGCGGCAGGGTCGGAGTGAGCGTGGTGATGCCGGAGGCCCCCTCCCTCCTGCCACCCACCCTGCCGCGGGGGGTCCCTGCTCAGCGCCTCTTTACACCCTCCGCGGCGCCCAAACCTGTTCAAAGGCCCCTTCCTGGCAGCTCTCCTGACTGGCTCTCGGCACTGGGGCCGGACAGCAGTTTGCAGTCTTACAGTCCAGCCTACTGGACACACAGCCCAGGAGTCTCGAGTGAACTGCCCTGGGCACGGGGGGCAGAGCTGGGGCTGTGGCCCAGGGACCCCGGTCCCTCCAAGGAGCCAACACTATGTCTCCTATAAGCGGGCAGGCCTGGAGCCCACACCTTGGAGGACGAGGCGATGGAGTAGTAGCGGGCCTGGAGACGAGGCAGCAGCTCACACAAGTGGTCGATGGGGGGCCGCAGGGACGAGTAGTCCTGCAGGATGGCCAGGATGTGCCTTCGAGCCTCGACCACCCAGCTCAGGTACAGCTCCTGGGGAGACGCAGACGTAGGTGAGACACGGGGACCTAGGGGACAGGGCTGAAGTGGGGCCCAGGCAGCCTGGGGAATGGCCCGGGGGTGCTGGCTGGGAGCCGCGGTGCAGGGCTGAGGCGGTGGCGGGCGCTGGGGTGTGGGTGGCAGGCCCACCTTGCCCTCGCCCGAGGAGGAGGCCATCTTGCGCAGCTGCTCCTGTTCCGAGGGCTCTGAGGCGTACTGGGCCAGCTCGTAGAGCACGTTGGTGCGGGGCGGGTTGGTGATATCCAGGTAGTAGGTGAGGGCCGTGCGGTAGGAGGTGGGGCAGGGGAACGGGTGCTTCTTGTTGGAGTCTTCTGTAGGGAGAGAGCAGGCAGGGTTCGGGGTTAGTGGCCGCCCCCGGGATGGGTGGAGTGCCACGGGATGGGGTGGGCAAAGCCTCAGGCCTGCTCTCACTGGAAGCAAGACCAGCTCTTTCTGGTCCTTCCTTGACTTTGGGGGCAAAGCCTCAGGCTTCGGCCACCCTCAGGCTTCACGCTGGACAGGTCGTCTTCATCAGAGGCAGGATATTGCCGGGGTAGGCCTGGCAGTCACTGTCCCCACCCAGGAGAATCAGCCCCTTCGGGCACCCTTCCCCTGCCAAGAGCTGCTCAGAGACAGGGCTGTAGAGGGGGAGCTCCCCAAGTGTGTCCTGCCTGCCTGCGGGCTGGACCTGGTCCACTGTGGGGGGGTGGCGCTCCAGGCTCATGACTGTGCGATGCCAATACCGGGCCTTCAGCTGTGACAGCAGAGCTCCCTCCGGGTCGGTTTTTATGCTTGGACACATGTGGAGGTCTGTGCATGGGTCACCCAAGGGCCAAGCTATGGGGGCAGCATCCTGTACACTCAGGGGCAGCTGCTGGCACAGACCCCCCCCCCCCCACCAGCCCTTGCCAGGGTCCTTCCACTACTACAGTCAACAGGCTGGCTTTACTGAGAGCTCCCCACAAGCAGGCTAGAGCTGGACTGGACCCAGGAGCAACTCCATCTCTTAGAGGCATGACTGCAGGGGCGTTTATTCCTGTGCACAAATGAGCCCCGTGGAACCGCGAGGCTGCCGAGCCACATGGAGAGGAGAGGAGAGGGCCTGGCCCAGGACGGCTCAGCCTTTAGGGGTGTGGGTCTGTTTTGGGGAGGGGTTTGAACTTGGTACTGAAGTGTGACCTACGTACAGTGTACAAGTCACGGTGCAATGCCTGATGGATTTTCATGAACTGAAAGTCCTCGTGTGCCCAGCACCCACACCAAGCAGCAGGTGTTCCCTGCGCCCAGGCGCCCTCTTGTGTGAGCCCAGAAACCAGGGCTCAGGCCTTGCACTACAGGGGCAGGTGTGGGCGCTTGTACAGCCCCACTTCTGCCTCTAGTTGAGCCTCTGCAGCCCTCTCTCTAAGCAGCTCTTGGCAGTGAACGGCTCTCCACAGGGGCCCAGAGTCTCCTGGGGCAGAGGGAGCACCAACACCCCTCCTGACCCCCAGCAAGGTCCTGCCTCAGATGGCACAAGAGACATGCCCCCCAGTGCAAGAAAGGCCCACGTGTGCACTACCGACCGCGAGTGCACTGCCGGCACAGTGAGATCTGATACAAATGAGCCCCCTTTCACGCAGCTCCTCTCAAGGCTGACTCGGGAGCTGCTGAGAAGGAGCTGCCCAGGCTCAGGTCACTGAGGACAAGAGTGAGCGGGGCAGGGCCAGGCCGTGCTGGGCCCCAGGTCAGTGGGCAGCCCTGCCCCATGGTAGTGCCCCTTGCACTCTGAGCACCCTGAATGGGCCTGGAGGGCCATCAGGATTGCTGACTCGGATCCCTGGGTTCACAGGTGAGGAGACCCTGGAGCCACAGAGGACCTTCAGCAGCCAGTTGTGGCTCTCTTCCCTGTAGGACACGGGCTGGCTCTGTCTCCAGGCACCCGCACTCCCTCAAGGGAGTATGGCGGTGAGGAGATGGGGGAACCCCAAAAGGGAGAGTGCCAGACCCTGCAGCCACCTCTTCCCCCAGCCCTGAGTTTGTTCTACAGCCTGTAACTGGGGTCTTGGTTATGAGGGCTTCTAGGGCACCAGGCTTTAGGCCGAAGCAGAAGTTCAACCTATGGACCTTGCCAAGGGGCCCATTCCCACCAGCCACCTCAGGCCCAGGTAGGTAGGGAGGCCTGGATCCCAGGACTCACCGTCAAGATTGTTCAGGGACATGATAACGTCCAGGTCGGCACCCAGGATCTCGCCAAGCTGGTTGACCAGGGCAGAGTCGTTGGCTGGGTAAACAGCCACGTGGTCTCCAGATTCATACCTGGGGGAGATGCGAGGCTCAGGAGGAGGGTGGAAGACAGCTCTGCACCCAAACAGGAGGGCTGAGTGAAAGGTTTGAGGGGGTGGGGGGTGGCAGCAGCTGATACCTGATTTTGGAGTCTGAGATGTCTAATTCCAGGTGCATGAAGTGTCGCTCGGTTCCCTGGTTCAGCTTCCGGTTGGTGGTGACGACAGCCAAGAAGGGGTTCTTGGCGTCGAAGGGGCTGGGTGGGGAGAGCAGCTCAGTGACTGGCCAGGCCTCCAGTCTGAATCTTCCCACCCCAAGGGACACTTCTGGCCACACAGGACACAGGAAACATCAGAGCTGGCCTCCAAGGGTCACGAGGACACCTCTCCAATTAGGTAGTGGCCTTTCCCAGCCTAATCCACAGCGGTGCTCCTGGCAACCCGCAAGGGGGTACAACTAGGCTATCAGTGTCCCCTCTTACAGACATGGAAACTGAGGCTGGTCCCTAAAAACCTGGGGGACCCTCCACACTCTGCACACGTTGGTGAGCAGAGCACAAGGAGGGCCAGGCCCTTGAAGGTGGCTCCCCAGGACGGAAGGGGCCTGGGTTCCGAGTGACTGTGGAGCAAAGCCGCCTCCCCCACGTGCCCAGGACTGTACGTGAGCAGGAGAGAGGCTTTCACTCTGTGAAGCCACTGAAATGTCGGGCTTTCCGGCTACAGCTGCAGCAGGGCTGCTGGTCTCAAAGCCTGGTGGTTCTAGGAGGTCTTTCCTGGGCGGCTCCAGCAGGATTCTGGGTGGCACCCAGGGGCAAGTCAGGGGCCCCAGAGAAGAACACTATGTTTCTGGACATATGTCCAGACGTCGAGGCAGATTTTTAAGGAAGCGAGCCCTTTTGCCCAAGTTCCACCTAGACCCAGAGCTGAACTCACTGTCCTGGTCCAGGGACTGGTGGGTACCCCCCACCCCAGGGTATTTACAGGGAAAATGAAGTACAAGCTGAGCAAGGGCCAGTCCCCCCAAGGCCATGCCCTGGGCGGAGGGACCGCTGGGAGCGGAGCGGAGGGGTCCCCAGGGCCCCGGGGTCAGAGCAGCCTCCGATCTCTCTCTGCTCCAGGCCTCACGCCCTCCTGTGCGGTGGAGATGGAAACGGAGGTGCCCTCACCCGGGCCCACTCCTGGATGTGGGGGTAAGGAAGCCCCACAGGACAGGGCCTGGGAGGACAGGCCCTGCGGGGACGCACAGGACAGGCAGCTGTCCGGCCCCAGCCACGCTCTCTACTCACGGTTTCTGGTTCTCATAGCTCTTCAGGCGGCCCATTTCGCCCACGTACACCTTGGCCGCGTCTATGTCTGTGTGGACCACAAGCTCATACTGGCGAATGCTGCAAAGGGGAGACGCAGGGTGAGGCGGGGGGCGGGAGGGGGCCGGGTCCCAAGGAGGGAGTGAGGCTGTGAGGCGATGGGACGTGCGGCGAGGGCTGCGGGGCCAGACGTGACCCACAAGGAAGGAGACGCGTGAGCATGGGAGGCAGGAGGGGCCAGCACAGCGTGCTCGGAGGGCGGGGCGGCCCGTCAGCAGGCCCGAGGCTCTGCCCTGAGGAGGCCAGGAAGCCCGCCCTGACCGTCACCTGCAGGCACAGCCCAAGCGCTTGGGCCCGCGCCCCTGCCACACCCTGACGGAGCCTCCTCCAGCCCCACCACACACGCCAGTCCAGTACCCCCCCTCAGCAGGCAGCACCCGAGGCCCCGGCCCACCTGCGCACACTCACCTGGACTCCTCTCCAGTGGCTTCCACCCCTAAGTGCTCGCACACGGCCGGCCAGAACTGCTCTCGCCACGTGATGAAGTCCTCCTCCAGGCTGGGGACGAGAGGGGATGAGCCAGGCTCCAGATGGGGCTGCCGGGAGAGCTCGGACTCTGTCCCATCACCCCTCCAAGCTGGAGGGTTCATTTCACGCCAGCCCACCCAGTGACGTAACCCAGGGCATCAGGAAGCGTCCAGAGGGTCTGCAGTAACCACGGGAGGCGCCATCTGAGCCGGGTGAGCCGGGAGGGTGTGGATGAGCAAAGAACGTGGGGACTGGTGATGGGGGGATGGCCTTCCCTCCCCTGCGGTGAGGCGGGTCACGGAGTTGCGCTGACATGGCTCTGCCCTCTCCTCCTGTGCCCCGGCCAGCCCTAACCTGTGGCTCCTGACACACGACAGCCCAGGGGGCCGTGCAAGGGCGGGGGCCCTGGAGGGGGGTCACTTACTTCCCGTCGTCGTCGCCCAGCCCCAGATCAAAGATCCGCTGGGCCCCGAGCTGCTCCAGCCGCTTGTCCACATACTTGCCCATGGCGTTGAAGTGCTCATAGGTCTTGTTCCCAAGGCCAAACACCTGTGTGCATGAGGGGCCAGTGGTCAGCGGTCCCTGCCAGACACCTTGCACTGTAAGGCCCCAGAGGCGGCTTTGTTTTGGTGACCTGCAGTCCAAGCCCCTCCTCAACCACCTTGGCCTTGACCCTGGCGGCAGCAGGGGGGGGTTCACCCTGCCCATTCAAGATTCTCCTTGCCCAGCCAAATCCTGGTCAGCCCACCGCCCTTCTCTTGCCTTCAGTCTCCAGTAGCACATGCTCCCGAGCAAAGTGGGGCTGGGACGTGGGGGGGAGCTCTTGGGCCGGGCCCGGGCGCAAGACAGGGTCGCCCCATGAGCGGCCTTCCTGGGAATCCCTGCCACGAGCTCCCTACCAGGCCCTCAGCTCGAAGCCGCTGTCCTGGCACCTGGGCCTGCCCTAGCTGATCAAACGAGGTGAGAACCGGAGGAGTTCCTCTTGGACACGGGGTTCCGGAGGTTGCACAAGCCCACACGGGTGACTCACCGCATACTTGACCCCAGAGAGGTCCACGTCCGTCTCCTGAAGCCAGTCATAGAAGTCCTGGGCATTGTCAGTGGGGTCCCCCTCGCCGTAGGTGGCCATACAGAACACTGCCAGGGCGTTCTCAATCTCTGACAGGCTGCTCAGGTCGCCCTGGGGAGACAAAGGCAGGGCCAGGCCCAGCAACCAAGACTAAGCCTGCTCCCAGCAGGGGTGCAGATGGGCGAGTCAAGGGTTCACGTGGACGGGGTGCATTTCAAGAGCAAAGGGAACAGCAGGCCCAGAAGAGCACAGGTGAGGGCCTGGGGTGTGGACAGAAGTATGCTGGGTTCTAGGCTGTGGGCTGGCACTTGGAACACGGTGCCCTGGGCCACCTCCGGAGAGCCTCATCATCCCACCAAGTCCCTGGGGCACAGGAGGACCTGGGCTCGCACTAATTCCTAACCAACTGTCCGCCAACTCGAAACCCAGGTCCTAAGACAGATGGGTAGTGGTGCTCGTCCCCAGGACCGAAGGCAGGGGTGTGGAGTCGGTGGGGGATGGTTCGGTTTGGGAGATGGAGTGGCACATGTGGGAAGCAGCTCTAAGGGAAAGTTCATTTATCATGTTGTTGGAGCAGCAAGAGCCCGACATTGCCTCCCCTGCCCCGATGTCTGGCAATGACCCTTCAGGGGAGAAGCAGGAAGGCAACTCCCTGGGGCATCTTCCCAGGACTACCTGCTCCCTGCCAGCCCTGCCCCTCCTGGGTGCCTAAGGACCACTCCCCACTTCCCTGCCCACTGAGTCCACCTGGGGCCGCCGGCCTGGCTGTCTCAGAAACAGGCAAGCAGACTGCTGGAAGTTTCCTGCCCTCTGGAGAGCCACGACTGGCGAAAGAGCCGATGCGCGGAGGAGAGGTAGCAAGGCGAGCGGGTCCCCACCACCCTCAGAGGCAGGCTGGGTGCAGCTGGGGCCAGGAAGTGGGGACTGCGTCCTGCAGACAGCCCTGTGTTGGCCCGGAGGAGCCACGTGCCAAGGATGGCTGACAGGAGAAGGCGGGGGTCCTGCAGCTCCAGATGGGGGCCCTTCCCTCAATTCCTGGGCTCTCTTTGGCCCTCCCCAAGCCCACACATGCGAGTTTACAGCCTCATTTCAAAGCCCAGCTGAAGGGTTCCTGGAGATGGCTCACCCAACACCCTCACTGCCTCTCTGTAGACGAGTCAAGGAAGGCCCTCGGTGGGCGCTCGCTCAGGGTCACACGGGCAGTCAGGGCAGAGCGGCACTAGAGCCCAGACCCCCCGATGACTCGGTCCAGCTCCCCTGGAACTGCAGTTCTCAGGTGGGGGTTGAGGGGAGATGAGAAACAGTTCCTCTCCTGACTTGCTGAGACCCTTTTCATCTTTTAAGCCACAACCAATCCACTAGGTGCCTGAGTCCCTTCTGCTGGCACCTGCCCAGCACTTGCAAAGCCTGCAGCGTGGAGAGCTTGGAAGGCTGAGCGTGAGCACTGCTGAGAGCGCACATGCGCACACCGGGGCCAGGTGTTCTTAATGTCCTTACAACTGGGGCCACCTGGCTGCTGGAACAGATGACAAGAGACGCCTATTCCTGTCTGTCCCTTTGGCTAACTCAGCCCTTTAAGCGTCTCCACGATCCAGACGTGACTTCCTTAATGCCCTGGGCTGCACTGCATGGGAGGAAGGGGGCAGGGTGCGGCAAGAGCTCACCAGGTCATACTCCTCCGGGTCTGCCGCCATGCCCCGCATCCCGTAGCGATGGGCATCCTTGGACAAGCGGTTGGCAAACTCCTCGGCGGTCCCCGTCTGGGAGCCGTAGAACACGACGATGTTCCTGCCCTAGGGACGGCCAGACACGCGGGATCAGTGAGGGGCCAAGAGCCACAGGCTTCACTAGAGGCTCTAGGTGACCACAGGGGCAGGCAGGTCCCTCAAGGGCACCCTCTTTCCTGCCTGCTTCAGGTCCTTTCTAAGTCGCTCTGGGGCTAGCATCTCACTGCCACAGCCACTGCAGCGGATGGGGTCAGAGGCCACCTAGCTGACTTCAGTGGAGCCATCAAGATAATGCTACTCACACAAGCTGCTCAAAATCACACTGTGGGCATATTTTTTTTTTTTTTTTTTTTGGTGGGCATATTTTTAAAGGACGTGTAAAAATGCAGAAATGACGTTCAGTAAAAAAAAAAAACAAGTGATCAAAGACTGTGTATAGCATAATCCAATTTTGTTACATATCCACTCCACATATATGTGTGTGTTTATACATATAAATGCACAGGGAAAAAGAACGGCGTGAAATATACCAAGAGTCTCTAAATGGGGATCATGGGTGAGTTTTTCTGGATGTTTACAAAAGTAATGCATATGCTTTATAAAAATCTAGACAATGGGGAAAGGTACCATATAGACTGGCTCACAGGCTCTTCATCCCACCCTCCTCCTACTGTGCCCACTGCAGCAGCTCTGGAAAAGCTGGAACTCCATCCCCCAGACTCCCTCCAGCCAGGGATGCAGCAAATTAGGTCCAGCCAACTGGATGTGCTTTGCAAGATCTGGAAGGTGGAAGCAAGGCACAGGCCACCTCCCCGGTCCCTTTCTGTAGACATGAGGTTTCTCTGCGGCAGCCTTCCAGTGCCCAAAATGCCTGGAGGGGTCTCTGGCCTGGCACAGAGCCCTAACTGACAGGTACAAATGACAAAATAAAACGGAGGGACTACAATTGCTGTAAAGTGTTCTCATACATTTTACATTTCCTGAATTTTCTACAAATCATTTTAAAATCATTTAAAAAGGTATTTTAAAATAATGCTTATGATGTCAAGGGAGCAAAAGAGGATATAAAACAGTAGCTAAATATTTATGGTAGCATCAAAATATATAAAGTACCTAGAAATAAGCCATACAAGAAACATGTGAGAAGCTGCCGAGTGATAAAGGACTCAACCAAATGGAAAGGCACTCTGATCTTGCACAGGAAAACTCAACGCACAAGACGCCAGCCCTCCCTCTATCAGTACAGAAATGTAACACGATCCTAATAAAAACCTGAACAGCTCTTTTTCCATCAACAATTTGATCCTAAAAATCCTGTGGAAAAATAAGTGCGAATCCATCCACTGGAACATCATTTGGCAATAAAAGGAATGAAGTGCTGACACGTGCTATAGCATGGACGAACCTTGAGGACATTACGCTAAGTGAAAGATGCCACAAAAGGCCATATACTGTATGATTCCACTTACATGAAATGTCCAGTTGCCATATAGGCAACTCTATAGAGATAAAAAGTAGATGAATAGTTGCTTAGGGCTCAGGGTGGGGGAATGGGGAGTGACTACTTATGGGCATAGGGTTTCTTTTGGGGATGATGGAAATGTCCTAAAATGGATTGTGGTGATAGTTTGTACAACTGGGAATATACTAAAAATCACTGATGTGATTTTTAGTATATTTATTTTTTAAAATAAACTTTAAATTGGAGAACTGTATGGAATAGGAATTATATCTCAATAAAACTGTTACCTAAAATGAATGAATACGTATGAAGTAATAGCCAGGAAAACTGAAAAATAAGAGTGATGGGGAGGGAGGAAGTGCCTAGTGCTACAGATATTAAAACCAGTTATAATAATTATACAACAATGTTATAATAATTAAACAGTATGATATTGCTTATACACAGACAGCTAGATCAAAGTACCAGAACAGGAAAATACAGAACTACACTCAAATACCCATGGGAATTACATTTATGATAAAACTAGTGGGGAAAAGATGGACTTTATGACACGGAATTTAGAGAGCTGTGTAAAAAATTGTTGGACTCGTACCTTACATCTTACACCAGGATAAATTCCCAACAGATTGAATTTTAAATATGGAAAACAAAATCATAAAAATACTAGAAAAAAATATGGAAGAATTCCTTTATCTCTTTAGAGGGGGGAAGGCTTTCAAATGATGACTCAAAGTCCAGAAGTCAGAGAACAGTTAAATGGACTAAAGAACTTTAACAGGCGAAACGAACAAGTAAACACACAGTAAGCCGAATGATACACAAACTGTTAGCTGGGAGAAATATTTTTAACTCATATCACAGACGAGGGGTTAATCACCCTAATAAGTTTAAGGAGTTCCTTGAGAAAGATCAATCCCAACAGAAAAGGGGGCAAAAGATTTGAACAAAGAATCTGTAAAAAAAGAGAAAAGAAATGCCAGCATAACATGAAAATTTGCTTAAACTCATTCATAGGAAAAATGCAAATTAGAACTCCACAGAAATATCTTTTTTGTAACCTAGAAAACTGGCAAAATCCCAAACTTTGCTAGCAGACTCTGTTGGCAAGGCTTGGGGAGCAGGTGTTCTCACACTGCTAGTGACGGCCCCGCGGCGTGACCTCTACGGGGGTGGGGCACAATCTGGCAGTTTCTATCACAAATGCATATATCTTTTTTTTTGTTTTTTTTTTTTTTTGCGGTACGCGGGCCTCTCACCGCTGTGGCCTCTCCCGTTGCGGAGCACAGGCTCTGGACGCGCAGGCCCAGCGGCCATGGCTCATGGGCCCAGCCGCTCCGCGGCATGTGGGATCTTCCCGGACCGGGGCATGAACCCGTGTCCCCTGCATCGGCAGGCGGACGCTCAACCACTGCACCACCAGGGAAGCCCTGCATATATCTTTTGATCCAAAAATTCCACTTCTGGGATTTTACTGTATTTTCAAATATGCAAACTGATCTACACAGTCACAGCAGCACTATCTGTAAGAGCTAAAGATTAGAAATATTCCAAGCGCCCATCAACAAGGCAGTATTAAAACAAATTATAGTACTTGTGGCCACACATGGAATCATCACGCAACTATAATAAAGAATGCGAGAGGTATTTTTGAATTGTTGTGAAAGGAGCTCCAAGACATACCATTAAGTGGGAAAAAAATGAAGGTCTATAGCAGTGTATGTAATATGCCACCTTTTGTGTTTAAAAAGTATAAGTCTGTATTTGTTTTTATTATATGTGCATAAAAAAGCTCTAGAAGGATCTATAAAATACTAAGGACAGTGATGGGTGACAGGGATAGGAGAGCTTTCCACTAAACAGTTTATGTTTTGGACTTTAACCATGTGAATGCAGCACCTGGTCATAAAATTCAACACTTAAATAAACAAAAATCAAACAGATAAAGTTGTAGCTGTGCTAGGATCACAGCTATGTGAGGTTTACATATGCTCACGGACACAGCCCGGCCTGGGAGGGAGGAAATGGGGCAGCATCCGAGTCAGAGGGAGGGTCTGTTCTTACAGTTTGGTTTGTTCAAGAAGTAAACACGCAAAAAGCGGAGTAAACTGTCCCAGCAACAGCAGAGCAGGCTCGAGGCTCTGGTTAGCCCAGAAAGTACGCACACAGGGAGTTGAGCCGGCTTCCCGCCCGCTTCTCCTCCCGGCCAGTGAAGCTGGCCTTCTGCTGGATGCCCCCGCACACCCACCAGGGCCGAGCACAAAGAGAAAACTCACCGTCTTCTTCATCTTTTCCACGAAGCTGCTGTCTTTGACAGAGGAGGTCCTGAAAAATAAATGTGTCTGCTGGGCACGGGAGGCACATGGCAGCAGCGAGGGGCATTTCCAGCTCCGCCCGCTCCACTCTGTGGTGCCCCCGCCAGCAGCCGCCTTTGGTCCAGTGCCGGGGCTGGAAGAGGCAGGACCCAGGCTCCGGGGCACCACTCTGGTAAGTCCAAATCCAGCACCTCGCAGGGCCTGGGCTGACCCACCCGGGTACATGAGTTCACGAGAACGAAGGGTCAAGCTCACTCCCCAGCCGCTCACCATCCACTGCCTATGGTCCCCACCTCAAGGCAGCCAGGAGTTTCCCAAATGAGATTCTGACCGTGCTACTGCTGCGCTCTGGAACCTTCCATGGCTCCCATGACCCGCAGGACCAGGGGTGCACAAGTCCCTTCAGAACCTGTCCCAGCCTCGCCTGCCACTCCCCTCCACACACCAGCCCTCCACGATGGTCCTTAGAATTCTGTCATCACCACCGTCTCCGCCCAGAGCGTCCTCACTCCAGTTCCTCACCTGACAGACCCCTGTTCCCCACCAAGGCCCCACGTGAATAGCAAGTCCCTTGGGATTCCCAAGACAACCCCCCCCCCCAGTCCTCCCCTGCCCTGGAGCCACTTTTACTTGCTCCCCTCTCTGTGACCCTGTCGCCTTCTAAAGCCCTGAACGGGACCGCCTCTCCACCTCCTAGCTCTGGCCTCCTGCCCCTCCCTCTCCACTGCTGGTCCTTTCCCTTCTCTCTGTCCTTGCCCCAGGCCTGCAGAGCCATCTAAAGCAACCCAGCGAGCCTCCCCAGGGACGCTCAGGCCTAAGACAGCAAGGTGATTTACCTCTGGACGGTAAATATTTAAGACGTTTGAAACATGGCCGGTCTGAACCAAGCGACAAATCTGAACACTAAAATACCGTTGTTTCTGTTTAAAAAGACACCATCAAGGGAATGGAAGGCAAGCCCCAGCACGGGAGAAGGTGTCTGCAATGTACACGTATCTGACTGATGACTAGGGTTGAGAATATAAGAAATCCCTACAAATCGATCAGAAAAGACACATACTGCGACAGAAACATTGTCAAAAGGCTTGAACGGGTACCTTCTTAAAGAGAGCATCTAAACAGCCAAAGAACATAGTGCTCGACGTTATTAGATACCGGAGAAAAGGAAGTTAAAACCACAGTGAGATCTATCATACACCCAGTAAGAATGGCTAAAACTGAAAAGACAGACAAGATCTCAAACAAGCGAGGTTGTGGAGCAATGGGAATTCCTACACGCAGCTGGGAGAGGGCGACATGGCACGGTGACTTTGGAACGCGGCTTGGCAGTACCTCCTGTGACTCTACAGCCCAGCAATTCACTCTCTGCTACACGCCCCGTAGGCTGCATTCAAAGACATACATTCTTTGCTCTTTCCACTGCCTCCTGTGCACAGTAGAGTGTAACAGAGTGAAGTGCCAGCATGCGCGCGCGCGCGCGCACACACACACACACACACACACACACACACACACTCTCATCACAACAGCTTGAAGCAATGTCTATCAGGGCTACAGGCCTGGAGTCCGTGGAAAAACTTATGTAAGTGAAGGTTTCTTTTTTCGGTACGCGGGCCTCTCACTGCTGTGGCCTCTCCCGTTGCGGAGCACAGGCTCCGGGTGCGCAGGCTCAGTGGCCATGGCTCACGGGCCCAGCCGCTCCGCGGCATGTGGGATCTTCCTGGACTGGGGCACGAACCCGTGTCCCCTGCATCGGCAGGCAGACCCTCAACCACTGCGCCACCAGGGAAGCCCTGAAGGTTCCTTTTAAGGATGCCCCTGCAAAGCTGTTCAGACAGGTATTTTGTAAACATAAGGGTATCAGAAGTTTCATGTCTAAGCCCCCGCTGGGTTTTTCACTAGGTTAGTAGGTGCAGGACTAATGCTATTTTCAGGGTCTTAGCATTAAATAACATCACAGTCGGCAGCAGGGGAAGGTGAGGCCCGGTGCCCGGGCTGGCCACTCCAGCCTCCCTCCTCCGTCCCGAGGTCCCTTTGGTGCAACAGCCCCACAAGGGGCAGCAGGGAGGCAGCGGGGGGCTGGCCACCCAGGCTTTCCCACCCAGCAAGGGCCCAGCTGCACAGGAACCCAGAGCAGGCCATCCCCGACTCCCCATTTATCCCGGCATCCCCCGGCTGGCCCATCCCTAACCTCAGCAGGGCCAGGGCAGGAGCATGAATGAGCAGAGGCGCTCAGGCCTGGCCCCATCTTCCCACGCCCAGCTCCATCTTCCCACGCCCAGCTCCATCTTCCCATGCCCAGCTCCATCTTCCCATGCCCAGCTCCATCTTCCCACGCCCAGCTCCAACCTGCACTTCAAAGGGGTCTTGTGTCTAGCATCTTGGCCACATGTCCAACTTCTGCCCGCGCCCAGCCGCGAATGGCCACGTCTTCACTAACCCTCTACCTGTGTGCAGACTGAACTACAACACAACCTACAACCTTGTCTGTCTGTCTGTCTGAGCACTAACACGGTGTGCTCACCAAGACACACCATCAGGAAAGGAAGCAAGGCGCACGATGACGCGAATTCCACCACTGAGTAGCTTTGAATTCTGAGTCATGAGAATATATTACCCACTAAACATAAAATCAGATGTAAATCTAAACTGATGGTTAAATACCAGCAACCTAGACAAATGTTTCTGATGAAAAATCATGAGAAAAAAAGCAGGTCAAAGCTAAATGCAATTTCCATTTATAGGAAACGTCTGGAATAGGCAAACCCATAGTGACGGGAGGTGGACTAGTGGTGCCAGGGGCTGGGGGGAGGGGGTGGGGAGTGACAGTGTTTCCCTTTGGGGTGATGAAAGGTTTTGAATTAGGCAGTGGTATGCCTGTACAACAGGATGACTGTACTAAAAGCCACTGAATTATACACTGTAAAATGGTGAAAGCCATGAATTTTAAGGGGTGTGAATTTCACCTCAATTAAAAAAATGAAAACAAAGTAAATGCATTCAGCTGACACCTAAAAGGGGCCAGGATTGAGTTTTGGAATATTCACTTATATGGAACTCTTCTTCGTCAATTTCTTGACCGTTGCCAGTTCTCCACGTGTGGACGGGCCACAGCAGATGCTCCAGGAGAAATTCAGACGACGCAAAGCCAAGCGACAAACAAGCCAGCAAGGTAACCAATGCATCTTCCCTCACAATTGCCCTCTTCTAGGAAAAGCAGAATCTGTGTCCTTAGAAGTGGAACGCACATGATTAGTTGTTCATAGAAAAGTGGCCTGAAGAGAAACACGCCAGCATCTTAACACAGAGGACACGGGAGTGTTAGGATAACGGGTGAGAGGGTTTCCCTAATTTTCCAAATTCTTGTTTTCTGTTACTTATATAATTAAAAATACATTTTATATTCAAATACACATTCAGACGTCTGAAGACAGGGGAGAGGTTGAACAGCCTAGTGCCTCGTGACGCACGCTGCTCTGTACCGAACAGCACAGACCATCACCTGATGTTCTTGTCAAATGGGAAAGGCAGGCTACAAAGTAACACAGGTGACACAATCCCATTTTTGTGTAAAAGCAAGGTACAGAAGGGTAGATGCTGATGTGTTAAGAGCTGTTCTGTCCTCAGGTTGAGCAATTATAAGTTTTTTGTTTCTTTTTCTTGCTAATTTCTATTCCCAACTCCTCCACTCTTTTCTTTCCTACAATGAAAATGTAAGGCTTTTGTACTAAGAAGATACAAATTACTTGCTATTTTAAGAAACGCTGTGCCAGTGGATATAGATGGGTTAATTTTGAAGGCTCTGGTGAGGATGACTAGAAGAGCTACACCCTGGGTAGAGACCCACATCAGAGAAGCTATTCTAAGTAAGAGAAAGGGGCCCACCGGTTCAGAATCCACCCCCCTCCACCTTCCAAATGCTCTGGCCACAGTGACCAGCCCGCCGCTCCCTGGTTCCATTGTGTCCTTGGACCCACCACGCCGTGGCCTAGAGTGTCCTTCCTCTAACCCTTTGCCACCGACCCCTGCTTATCCCTGAAGACACTCGGCCTAAGCTCCTCTCCAGAGCACCTTTCCCTGCCGCTCAGACATAAGGTTGTTTGTCACCGTCTTCAGTACGTCTTCAGGAACTCCATCCAGGCGCTTGTCTCAGCGTATTCTCATTGCTCAACTTGAGGCCTGGGTTTCACAATCTGGGGGGAGCTATCTGTGTAACTCTTTGCAATCAGCACGGTGCCCGGCACTCAGCACACGACGTTTTATGGGCTTCTCGGGCGGTCAGTCCTGAGTCTCTGCCCAACAGAAGGTTGGCTGAGGCGGCCTGGAGGCCTTTGGAGGCTCCCCTGTCCACCTGAGAGGGTCTGACGTCAGCAGAAAAGCTCTCTTTTCTCAAAGGGCAGAGGTTTCCTCAGAAGCTACATCTGAGCAGATTTGGGGCCTTGCTGAAGAAAGGGACCAGAGGGACCCGCACCGCCCAGGAAGCGCCCGGTTGCCCTTTCTCCATCTCCGGTGACGTGTGCACTGGGCGGTGCCGAGGGCATGAGACAGCCTCCACCTTCCAAGGGCCCATCGCCAGGCTGGAGAAAGAGCCCGGGAGAATCACGGAGGAAGGGGAGGGGCCGCACACCAGGAGCAGAGACTTGGGTTCAAATTCTGGTTCTGCCACCAAATGGGCCTGTGACTGGACAAGTCGGGCCTCTTGAGGCCTCAGGTTCCTCTATGGGAAACACTGCATCTCGGCGTCTGCAGTCACCCCATGGTCGCACTCAGCACCTGGAACTTGTTTAGCTCTCGAGGATACGGAGGGCAGAAGAAAGCTGTCTGGGTCACTCTGTGATTTCAACAGGGTGAGGTGTGCGAAGACCAAATGGACGGAGCGGACGCCATGCCACGGGGTTTCTGAGGGAGCAGGCACTGCGGCCGAAGAACCCAGGAAAGGCCTTGCGGAAGAGCTGGGCTCTATTCTCAGAGAGGAAAACGGCTCCCAGGAGGGAAAGCCGTGGCAGCCGGCAGCTGAGGGGCTGCTGGATGAGACCCAAGCAGCGGATGGGAGCTGAGCTCTGGGGAGGAGGTCTGGGGGGCGCCCACGCAGCTGCATGGGGCGGACGATCCGGGCCGGCAGCAAGGGCGGGGGGGGGCCCTCCACGCAGGTCTCACTGGGGGTGTCAGAGGGCGGGCAGGAGGTGCTAGGGCCCCCCGCCCCCAGGGGAAGGGTGCTCCTGAGAAGGGCATGCACTTGAAGGCAGCACTGGTCCCGTCATTAGCTTCGGCCCACGGGGAAAAGGAGGATCACGCCCACAGCCCCATGAGGGAAAAGGGAAACCCGTGGAGGCGGGGAAAGACACTGTCCGTGCCTCTAGTCGCTGCCCGGCGCGGAGCAGCTCCCCACGTTCCCACCGGTTACACCAGGCGGGTTCCGCCGCTGCCCACCGCGACGCCCGGCTGCCGGGCCCCGAGCAGGTCCACACCTGGGCGCCCTCGGCTGGCTTCACCCCTCCTGACAGCTTCATGCCGGGATCTGCACTCGGAACCCGATCTTTCACAGGCCGAGGAGTGGGTGATGGGGGCCCTTCTGGTTTCCGGTCTAAACCCCTTCCTCTGGAAGCAGAGAAATGCAGCCTGCAAACCAGGACCGAAGGAGCCAGGGTGGCCGTGCCTGGGTGAGCCCCCTGGGACTGCCCCCGAGTCTGCGGTCAACTCTACACAGCGCCCTCCTCGTGCCTCCAGGCATCCCTGCCCGGGGAAGGAGTTCCATCCACACTGAGTAGGGGTGCCCGCGGGCATCCACACCATCTGCCCGGACACTGTCTGGAACTGACCTTCTCAGGATGGGCTCGTCCTGCAGAGATGAGTACGCGCACCCCATGGTTTCTTACTCTCAACTCTGGACTGAAGGGAAAAGGAAGCTTGCTGCTCTCCTGGAAACGGACGGGGAGCCAGCAGCTAGCGAGTCGGGCTCTGTCCATTCTCTACCAGTGCTGGCAGCGGGCAGACTGGCCCGCAGACACTGAACATCCTCCCGGACACCCTGGTCCTCTCGGAAGCCCTGCT
Source organism: Leucopleurus acutus (assembly GCF_964270905.1). Classification (NCBI taxonomy): domain Eukaryota; kingdom Metazoa; phylum Chordata; class Mammalia; order Artiodactyla; family Delphinidae; genus Leucopleurus; species Leucopleurus acutus. The sequence goes on from NC_139158.1 coordinate 8,687,287, forward strand.
GAGCCCCTGCCTGCCTCGGTCCCCGCAGCCTGGGAGAGCTGCTGCGTCTGGCGGCTCCAGCAGGGAGGAACCAGGACTCTGGGCTGGAACCTCCCGTGAGCCCCTGCGTCTGGCACACACCCCTCCTCCTTCTGTATGGACCGAGGGAAGGAGGAAACCTCTCCAACCCCGGCTCGGGTCTCCTTGGTAACTGTTTATATCAGAGTCCTTTCTCCCCACATCCTCCCCCTTTCCCATTAAAAAAAAAAAAAAAAAAAAAGTGAGTCGTGCAGGCGGAACAAAGCTCCTCTGGACACTGGAAGGCGGTGGTGCAGGTTGCTATGGCAGGGCCGCTTCCCCATAGAGGGAGCGCAGCGAGCCTGCTGCCGGGGCGCCTCAGGATCATAGTAAATTAGACCTGGTTCCCACCTCCCTCCCTCCAGAAGAACTGTGGGTAACAGAGCCTACGATGCTGGGCCCAGTCACCTGGGGGCAGAGCGCACTGTGGAACCAGCACATCTCGGCCTCCTGTCGCGCAGCGCGGGGAATGCCCAGCAAGGCGGGCACCGCATTCGCTGCTGAGACGTTTGCAAGTGAGGAGCCACCTTCGAAGGCGTCCAAGTACAAACGGCCCATCAGGAGAGGCCGCAGCCGACCCAGGCGCGGAGCCCAGAGACCACGACGCTCCAGCATGGAGCACAAGTGGTTCCAATTAGGGCTCTCGGCTCCCAAACTGGGAGCAGGACTGTCTCTGGTTCAGGCTTTGGAAGTCAACTGCAGCCCGCCGGGTGGGGAAGCGAGAGGGAGGCTGGACAAAAGCACTGAGTCACTTGGACAGAGATGAACCACGATGGCCCAGCACGATTCATTTTGTTTCCAGTCCCAGGCAGGGCTCGTAAGGGTTACTCTGAAATTTAAATTTTCTGCAGAGCGGAACTGACTTCTGAGACATCCCCCTGCCCTTGGCGACACACAGGCCAGCTGCTTTTGAACGGCTCCCTTCCAGAGCCTAGCGTGTGGCAACAAGTTCTCTGGTCCCCAGCGCAGCACAACAGGAGAGGGGACGAGAGCTGAGCAGGCGGCTGGACCGGGGCAGAGCCAGCCCGGAGCCTCGTGGCAGAAAGCTAATGGTTTGGAAGAGCTGCCTTTGGTGAAGACAAAGTGGTTCGCTGGAGCTTAAACAAAAAACCGCAGCTCTCTCCACGGACGGGGCCAGGAACGGGGACCAGCGCCAACGGAAGGCAGTGAGGACAGGTGGGAGCTTGAAGCAGGTGTGAGGCCACTGGTCAAAGACAAAAAAGGGAACAGGAACTACAACTAACTGAGTACCTCCTGTATACTTTTCATTTTACTTCATTTAATTGTCCCCACCCTGTGAAGTGGCAAAGGATTCTACCCCATTTGACAACGGAGGGGAGTGAGGCTCAGGGCTGAAGCAGCAACTCCAAGCCTGTGAAAGCCCAGGGCCCCCGCAGCTTCGCATCTGCTCCCACTGTGCGGAGCAAGGCTGCACCTCCCCTGGCCACCTCATCAGTCGGGATGCAGGACACAGCAGCCCCATTCACACTTCACTGCCCTTCCCAGGGAGCCTCCTCCCTGTCACTTAGGGTGCTCCAAGGCTCGAGGGGGCTGCTGTTCCCCTGGTGGAACCCCTACCCACACAGCCTTCAACACGTATTCACCACCGTGCCTGTCGGGATTCCACAACGTGCCGTGGCCCGGGTGGCCTGCCCTCTCTTGGGCCAGTTGGGTGCCAGGTAGGGCTAGTGCTACTGTGCAGAGACCGAGGCCCAAGAAACTGCTCAGGGTCACCCAGCCTGTCCAGGACAGAGGAAAAGCCACAGCCTCTGACACTGGGATGACGTGGCTCTAGTCACAGACAAAGTGGCCCTGAAAGGAGAGTGGGGTGGGAGGGGCGGTGACGACAGGGCCGGGGCGGGGGGCTAGCAGGAGTGGCGGCAACGGCATGGGGAGTGAAGTCCTGCTCTGGGGCTTATTCCTTCTCAGCCCTGGGTAAGTTACTCACCTCCCCCCGAATCAGCTTTGCCTCTTGTAAAACAGGGATGCAAGAACTAAAGTGTTAGAAAGCCCCAGCACACATCCTCTCTCTGGGCCACTGGCACGGCTGCTCTCCGTGCCCTGCCTGTCGCCTGTACCGCGGGCCCTGGTCAGCGCCAACGCCTCCCGACGACCTTCCTCCAATCCACTCCAAACTGCATTCAGGAATGGCTGGTCTCAGGGCTGCCCTGGCACCAGCCCTCCCGTCGGCTCCCCACGAGGGTCAGATAAAACCCCAAGGCCCTGTAGATCCATCCTCTGGCCTCTCAGTTCCCTTCACGACCCCTGACTCCCTTGGCGACTTACACCCAGGCTCTACCAAGATGCGCCCTTCCCAGAGCAGGCCCTGCTTTCCTTGCCCTGGGCTTCTGCACACGCAGCCCTGGCCCAGCTTCCTACTCAGCCTCCCAGACTCAGCTCGGGGGGCACCTCCATCCTGACACAGCCCCCTCGCCGGTGGCGCCCTGGGCTGTTCGAGCATCGTCACTGTACCATCCTCACGCGCCCCAACTGCATGTGAGCCCCCGAGGATGCCGCACGTCCCTGTGCCCTGGTGTCTGGCCCAGAGAGGGAGCCACCAGCACCGAGTGCCCTGGTGATGCCCAGAGAGGTCAGAAGGTCCGATGACACTCGGCTCTGCATCACCTTCCCAGACAGGCCACGATCAAGATTTCGGGCACTGGCTAGAACAGCAAAACTACCCCAGTCTCATCAAGGGACAGGAGAGGTCCCTTGGTGGTCAGGTGGCATCAGAAAACCCACGCCTGTGCTTGCAGGGCGGCATGAATGTCCTGAGCCCACAGCCTCACCGTTTCCACGGATGCAGGACACTTTGGGCACTGTCCACCCTCCACGGCCACAGGGGCCTTTCCTTGCGCTCTTCTCTCTGTAAAACCCATTGATGTTTCTATCGTCGTGCTCGGCAGAGCCAAGGACCCATCTCTAGAAAGAGTGGCCCTGAGCTGGGTGTGGAAAAAGGAGATAAAGATGGATAGAGATGATGCAGGTAGCCTTGACTCCTGGCTTTCCCGGCCTTTCTGGCAAGAGCAGGCCGTCAAACGAAGGTCACGGAGGAAAATGAGCTCTTTTGTGGCTTCTCAGAAGCAACCCCCAGTGGGATGCAGGCAGCAAAATTCTAGACTGTGGGAAACTTTGGGAAACAAATGATCTGGGTTCTTCAATGAAAATGCCGCGAGGGAATCACAGGGATGGAAGGAAGCCCACGGACTGAGAGAGACCTGACATTATGTTAAGGGGAAGCAGCCTGGCACCAGAGGCTGTGATGACATAACCCCGTATGCATGACAGTCTGGAAAAGGCAAAACTACAGGGACAAAAATCAGATTGGTGGTTGCCAGAGGTGGGGCTGGGGGGTGGCGACTGCAATGGGACCTGGGCAGTGGAGGGGGGGGGCGCTTTCTGGGGTGTGGAGTGTCCTGTATCTTGACTGCAACACTGGTTACACAACTGCACACACCTGTCAGGACGCATCAAACTGTACACTTTAAAAAGGTGACTTTTACTGCATGTAAATTACACCTCAATAGACCTGACCTCCGAAAGAGAGACTTAAAAGATTCGGTAGTCAATTGCAATGTGTGGGTTTCGATCCTGAATTAAAAAAAAAAAAAGGTTAAAAAAAATTGATCAGTCACTTAGGGAGCTACGAACAATGCCAGCTGAGTATCCAATGATACTGAGACATACTGTGAACTTACAGGGGTGGGAGGATAGCTCTGTTAGGTTTAAAAAGGGGAGTCTCTGCATTTGAGAGGACTGAAATATTCTCATAGTTCATATTTCCACATAATTTCATAGGAAATATTTCCAATTTCCTATGAAATCATGATTTCTTTATTCATAATTCATATGAATTATAGGATTAATTATGAAATTATATGCTTGCTTTAAGATAATCCAGCAACAGTGGGGAAGGGGAAGGAAGCAAGACTGGCCGGGAGCGGACAGTTGTTGAAACTGGGTGACAGGTGCAGGAGTTCCCCCTCCTACGCTCCAGCTTTGGTGTTTGCTTGCAGTGTTCCATAATAAAAAGCTTTGTTTTTCTTTAAAGCACTCAGGCGCTGCAAGTGCAGCAGACTGCAGGGGGGTGGGGGGCTGTGAGCAGAGCCGAGGAGGACAGCTAGGGCTGGCTGGGGGGCACAGGCTGTGGTGCAGGCCCCATCTAGAAGGGTGGCCCCGCTCAGCCTCAGTCCCTCCTGGCAAGTGTCACGGTGGGCTCCGTGGGGTCAGGGCCTCTATTTTGTTTTTTTTTCCCAAAAGAAGCTATAAGTGACTTTTATGTGGAATTGCCAGGGTTTTCAATGTTCTAATTTAAAAATTAAAAAAATTTTAACATAAGCCACACCCAGATGTGAGCTAGTTTGCCTTAGAGGCAGACACACGTGCTGGTTTAGCATTTACTAATTCAACGGACTTTCTCTGAGTATCTGCACTCCAACAGGCCCTGCGCAGAGCCAGGGACCCAGACAGGAATGGGATGCTCCCTCTGCATTACGGGAGACAGAAATAGAAACAAATTCCCACCCAGCCAGAAGGGTGTTGCATTACAGGCACGAACAATGCGCCTCGGGCCACAGAGAGGCTCCCTGAGCTTCAGACTCCTCTGGGAGCCACCATCCCCCCGGGCTCCCCTCCATCAGGAGCTGCCCTGGCCCTGGTGCTCTGCCCAGAGGTACAAGCTGAGCAAAGCCTGAGGGGCCAGTGGGAGGAGAGATGAAAGAGCGACTTTTAAAATGATTATGATTAAGAGAATGCGCTGCTGTAACTGCTCCTCTTTAACCAGTGTTTAATTGCTATGATAAACCATTCAAAAGACCTCCCCGGGGGATAAAATCATGTTCACTGATTAGAAGGCTCAATACTGGAAGATGCCAATTAAGTTATAGATTCCACCCAATCTCAACTAAAATCCCAGAAGGTTTTTTTGTTTGTTTTGGTGGACTTTGACAAGCTGATTCTAAAAGGTATATGGAAATGCCCAGGGCCCAAAAAAAGCCAAGAGAATCTTACAAGAGAAGAACAAAGCTGGAGGACCTAGACTACCAGTGACCAAATCAAGAGTTGCTGTAAAATCACAGAAAGCAGAACATGTGGTGTTGGCGGAAGGACGGAAAACAGATCAACAGAACAAGCAGTCTAGAAATCAACCCCCAGCTATACAGGCACCTGATTTATATCTTCAGGGATGCTTCAGTGCAGTGAGAAAAGAATAACCCTTTTCAATAAATGGTGCTGGGTCAAGTGGATGGATAACCACAGGAAAAAATGGTTTTCGAAGCGCCTTGACAATTTGCTGATACCAAAATCAATTTCAGCTGGATGGCAGATCTAAGGATAAGAACTATAAGAGTGAAGCTGCTAGAAGAAAATACAAAAGAAAAGCTTCATGACCACAAGATAACAGTTCTTAAACTGAACACCAGAGCATTAACCATAAAGGTGAAGGCCAACCAAAAGGCTGACAAACTGGGCCAGTTTAAGGCAACAACTTCTGATCACAAAAAGACACTATGAAGAGAGTAAAAAGGCAACTATACAGAAAGATATTGACAATACATAGATATCTAACAGGGGACTCAGATCTAGAATATATAAAGAACTGTAACAAATCAACAAGAAGGCCAATAGCCCGACAGGAAAAAAATGGGCCAAGTCACAGAAGATACCTCAGTGGCCAATAAACATATGAAAAGGTCACTGGACATAAGAGAAATGCAGTTAAAACAATTACCACCACATGCCCATTAGAATGGCTAAAATTTTATTTCATTTCATTTTAATAAAAAAAAATTTTTTTGGCTGCACTGCATGGCTTGTGCGATCTTAGTTCCCTGACCAGGGATCAAACCTGGGCCCCTGACAGTGAAAGCATGGGGTCCTAAGCACTGGACCACCAGGGAATTCCCTAGAATGGCTAAAATTTTTTAATTGACAAAAATAAGTGTTGGTGAGGATGGGCAGCAACTGAAACCCCACATGCTGGGGGTGGGACTGGATGCTGGAAAACTGGCTGTATCTAACAGAGCTGCACATGAGCCTTCCCTCTGACCCCCAACTCCACATCCAACACATACCCAACAGAGCTACGTCCACATGGGAACCACATCCACATGGGAACCACATCCACATGTACTAGGATGTTCCCTGCAGGACTGCTGGTAACAGTGCCCTAGGCTGGAAGCAATCTAAAGGGCCGTCATGATGGGAATGAATAAATTACAGTTTATTCCCACAACAGAACATTATGCAACAATGAGAACGAGAGAACTACGACTACACACGACATGGAGAAATCTCAGAAAGAATGGCCAAATACTACATATCCCAGGACACAGACAACACTCGTCTATGTCACGAGGAGTCAGGAGAGTGGGTGACCTGGGGGTGGTGGGATTGGAGGGGGAAGAGGGGTCCTTTCTTACATGATTCTATCCGTTTTGTGACAAATAAACTGTGTGCTTATGATCTGTAAACTTTTATGTCTGCCTGTTATGTACTTCAGTACTTCAGTAAATAGTTTATGAAAAAAACCCAGGAGGCCTTCCAGAACTGACCTCCCTCTAAGCCCTCCCTGGGCTCCTGAGGTTCTGAAGCCAAATCCGGCCTGGTGGTGAGGGCCCCAGAGGCCAGCGTGCCTGGGAGATTCACTTGTGAACACAGGGACTCCTTCTGAATCCCCTGCACCTGTAAGTCCAGGGTCAGGGGGCTGCAGGTGTGTGTCCTATGCTTGCTGCTCAGACACAATTGTTCCCGTTGGCTTGGTTTTTAAAAAACATCCATGCCCCAAGGTTTGGACTCACCATCCCAGGTGGTGAAGGCCTGAAAAGGCCTTAAAAGACCAACTAGAAGCCACTGGGGGTTGTGGTGAGAACTCCTGATACAACCCTGGGCGCGTACTGTCCCCACACTAATCACCCTCCACTGACCTGCTGGGGTAAGGGAGGCACCGTGCCATGGCCAAAACCACCTGTGTTCACTGAAAGTACAAGTGGACAGGGACAACAGTGCGGGATTTCTAGCAGGAGGTGGCGGCCACCATCTAGCTGGTGGCCCAGATGTATCAGCTAAGCGACCACTCTGAGTCTCAGTTTTCTCATCTTTGAAATAGGGATATTAACTACCTCTTAAGAGATGGAAGGCAGCATGGCAAAGCAGGGAAAACAGGGGGTGTGGAGTTTGTAGATCTGGGTTCAAAAGGCAGCTCTGCTACTTGTGAGTTAGGTGGCCTCGGGCAAACTCCTCAATCACTAGTGCCTCAGTTTCCTCCTCTGCAAAATGGGGTAATAATGGTGTTCTTGGAGGGCTCCTGTAAGACTGGATATGGTATTAATAATAAGAATAGGTACTTCCCTGGTGGCGCAGTGGTTAAGAATCCACCTGCCAATGCAGGGGACACGGGTTCGATCCCTGGTCCGGGAAGATCCCACGTGCTGTGGAGCAACTAAGCTCGTGAGCCACAACTACTGAGCCCACGTGCCACAACTACTGAAGCCTGCATGCCCTAGAGCCTGTACTCTGCAGCAAGAGAAGCCACCGCAATGAGAAGCCCACGCACCATAAAATACATACCATTGGAGGGCTCCAGGACCTGGGCAAAGAGCTCTATGACAGCTTATGCCGTTTAATTTTTACAACCCTACAAGGTAAGTTCTATTATTATCTCCAATTTACAGTTGAGGACACTTCAAAAGATACAGTTGAGACTTCAAAAGATTAATGTCATATTAAGGGCAAATGTCATATGGCTAATACATGGTAGAGTCAGGACTCAAACCTTCATTACCCAGTGTCAGGGCCTAGAACCTAACCACTGCACTATAACAGTTTCCCTGTGCAGTGTACACGTAGAACCCCTGGTCATTATTCAACATGATATAATAAGGGATGAGAAGCGGATTTAAACATATAGGGTTAAAATTTTAGGATTATGAAGAGGGAAATATTGCTTCAGCATCCTGGCAAGGAGAAACAATTAGAATCCACAAGATACAAGTCCAGGAGTTCTGCTTCAAGTCCATCTTGCAAGGCCAGAGATCTTGGGGACGGGGAGGCTGGCGGCCCCATGCTCTCCTGCGGCTCAACCTCGCTTGGGGATGGGGGTGGGGACACACCTCCATCCCACAGACAAGGAAACGCAGGGCTACTGTAAACTGGGCCCTGGACGCTGGCCCCCTTATCCCGAGTGCCATATCTTTTCAGCAAAACTACTTTACCACACCAGGAATGGACCTGTCCAGCCCTGAGGGAACAGGCTGGACCCTGCTCACCTGCCCAGCCTCCCAGCTTCCCTCTGGCCCTCTGCTGACAAAGTCCTCGAAGCCTCGGGGTGTGGCCCTCCTCCAGCAGCACACCTTCCCGATCCCTCCAAGGGGAAATTCCTTCTTGGAGTCCCCAGAGCCAGTGTGTCCCGGCTGCCTGGCCTCTCCCTCCATCATGAGCGATGAGGCCGTCCCCCCGCACCGAGGGGGCACTGCTGTCGCAGAGGCCCTGATTAGATCATGCACGTGAAAGCAGTTCACAAACCATTTTTCAAAAGTATCTTTCAATGTCCTGACTTCTCAGCCTCTTTAATGTAAAGGCCACCTTTGCATACGTGTAGCGCCCAGCGTAGTGCTTGGTACGAGATACTTTCTGACACAAAGACTAAGCAGCTGCCTTGCGGCAGGACCAGGGCTAGGTGACATCATAACCGTCACCCACAAGAGCCTTCATTTAGGGTTACTGACCTCCGGGGAGGGGAGAGGGCCTGGAGGCTGAATTAATCCCCAATGGTCAATGATTTAATCAATTATGCCTACATAACAAAACCTTCATAAAACCCCAAAAGGATGGGGTTTGGAGAGTTTCGGGGTTGCCGAACACATGGAGGTGCTGGCAGGGTGGCACCCCAGAGGGGGCATGGAAGCTCTGTGCCCCTTCCCCACACCTTGCCCTATGCTGATGACCTTTAATGCCCTGAGCCTCAGGTTACCTGTCTGTGCAAGGTGCCTTCTACTCAGAATGGTTCCTGTGAAGCCTGAATAAGAAACAGGTATCAAAGGACCCTGAACACTGTGAAGTGCAGTGTAAACATAAGGGATTATGAAGGTGGCTCCAAAGCAGAGTCCATCAATAAGGCAAAGCCCAAGACGCAGCCCAACACGATACAAGAGACCCTGCAGCTCTCAGCCGGCTCGCTCCTGCCCAGGCACTGCTGGGATGGCAGAGATGTGCTCTAGAGGGATCCTGAGCGAGTCACTTACGTGGTCTGAATTCTGGTGAACTCGGGGACTTCATCTTTCTTCTTCCTGAAGAGGAACCAGTATGTCAGGAGACCCACAATGAGGGAAAACATGATCACATCCGTCGTGCTGAAAAGGGACACTTCTTCAGCCACCGTGTCAGATGCGGTGGCGCCAGCCTCCACACTGGAGTCTCCCATGTTGATCGAGAAACTGTTGGGAGACAGAACGACAGACGTCAGCAGGGTCCATCTGAGGCCTGCTGGGAAGCCCCCTGAAGGCTTTGGTCTGGGACTCACGCCCCAAGGGCTGCAGCAACTAGCAGAGCCTCGGGGCAGCAGCTGCAGCCTCGGACCAGGACTAAGAGAGCACGTGGCCTGCACGGTGCCTGCACAGCCCTGGGCACACCTGGCTAGAACTAGGACTGGGTCCCCTGCGAACACAGAGAACGGAAGCCACAGCCTCCCTGTGCCAGCACTCTCCGGCCCCACAAGGACACAGCAGAGGCCCTGCTTCCACACGATAGAGGGGCCGCTTCACAGCAAACCCTTTCCCCAGCTGTGTGGCAGGCCTGGGATGCCCCCAACCCTGCACATTCCAAAGGTCTTCAGGACTGGCCCTCGGATGGCTCCAAGGAAATCACCCCTGAGGCCACGGAATGTGCCGCCTGATAAGATGTCTCCATACACCTGAGACCTTGGGTCATGCACGTAGCTTATGCTAATGATGTGATTGAGGGGAACACCTGGGGCTCTGAATCACATCATACTGGTGTCGCCTCTGGGGTGCTGGAGACCGAGGAGGTAAGCTTAGGCACTGGGGCGCCCGATGCCTCCAAGACTGACCCCCAGTAAAAAACCTGGACACCAAGGCTCAAGTGGGCTTCCACACGAGGCTGCTGGGAGAATCAAGCACCGTCGCGTGACTCCACGGGCAGAGGACAACTGGAAGCTTCTGCCTGGCTCCTGCTAGACTCTGTCCTATGGAGTCTTTCTTTTGCTGATTTCAGTCTGTTTCCCTCTGCCGTAATAAACCGTGACTGAGAGTAAAACAGCTTTTCTGAGTTCTGCAAGTCCTGGTGAATCACTGAGCCAGGGGGTGGTCTTTGGGACCCCAGCACACCAACCTACTTAGCTCCCTTGAAGGGTGCTCAACTGGTCCTTCCACCACTGAAACCTGGCGGGTATGTAGATATGAGTCAACAAAGACCGAGGTGAGAGGACCTCAAACCCCAGCAGCGCATTTCTGCCTCTTATCACCGAGGCTGGGCTCGGCTCTGGAGTCGGCATTGTGCCCTGTCACCGAGTGGGTGGCTCTCACTGTAACCAGGCTCCAGACTCGGTCAGGAATGCCTTAGTCACAGCTCTGCAACTCGGGCAATGGGAGATTACTTCACATCTGACTTCCCTTAGCTGTCACCGCCTCCAGGAAGCCACAGGGTGGGCCCTGCAGCAGAGCACCCTGTCATCCGAGGGCTGGGCATCAGTCCTGCTGACCTGTGCAACCTGCCAGGAACAGGTCATTCAGGACGGCCCTCAAGCCTGGCTCTTGGCTTCGTTATTAATCTGAGGGGCTTTCCTCATGCTGAGTTCCTGAGTCATGGCAGCTTACACCCTTTTGCGATATCTGACGTTAAAGGACAATCTTAATTCTAGTGCCCAGAGAGTACTGTCTATATTTAAGCATTAACTTATAAACACACTGAATATTTATTCAATGTTAGTCACATCTTTCTATCCAACCCTGGCGGTGGCACTGTCATCTGGCCCACAAGCCTACTGCCATGGAGAAGCAGAGGGGAGGGGACCTGTCCCACATGATCTCAGAGCCTGCCTGGAAGCCTGGGGGTTCCGGGCGGGGCTGATGTGCTGACTCCGGAGAGCCCCCAGCTGGCGCCCCTCACATCGCAGCAACGACCGCCCGCTCCCTGTCCGGCCACCTTTCTGATTCAGGCCGCCGGCCCCCTTACTCTACCGAGGGGTGACTGATGCCCACCAAACGAAATGACTGTTTCTTGACACGCGCGCAGTCGACCACAGCAATCAGAAGAGAAAGCGCAGCCCTGGAGGAGGCGTCTAAGGCGACGGCGCGCAGAGCAAGGGGAGCTGCATGGCGGCCTTCCACACATCCGACCCTGCGAGAGGTGCCTAACGGGCTGTTCTCCACACAGTAGCCAGAGGGAGGCTTTGAAAAAGTCAGACTCTGTCACCTCCCTAATCAAAACCCTCAAATGACTTCATATCATACTCAGCACAAAATCTAACGTCCTTAACGTGGTCGATTAGTCCCATGCGATCTCGCCCCTGGGTACCACTCCCACCCCGATTCTTACTGCTCTCCCCTTTCCTCACACTTCACAGTCACGCTGGCCTCCTTACTACTCCTCAAGCCTCCGGGCCTGCTCGTGCCCCAGGGCCTTTGCACATGTTAATACGGCTACCTGGACTCTCTTCTAGTTACGTGCAGGGTTCTCTCCCTTGCTTCATTCAGGTCTCCGCTCAGAGGTCACCATCTCAGAGAGACCTGGCCTCGCTATAGTATCTTGTCATTCTCCCTGCCCTTCCCCACTCATAGCCCTGATCACTACCTGACATTATATTATACGTTTTCCCCACTGGCCATCTCCCTGACTACAGGGTCAACCCACAAGGGCAGATAATGAGCATCAGGTACAGCAACTGAACAGAACTGTTCAATGAATGAGCATCAGATTCTAGAGTAGCTGGGCTGGCAAAGCGTGGCATACAATTATGGAGCGGTTTTAGATTCTGGAAAGCACAACACAGACACGTGATTACAATGCAGTTTGTGAGGCTATGTTCACTCTTCTCCCCTCTCCCTCTGTCTCGAACAGCTGACTTGCTGCTTCCTTCAGAATCCCAGGCCTCTCCCTTTGAGCTCAGAATCAGGACACCACGAATTCCTGCCCCACTGCAGAGATGACCAGGCGCTGCGCACAGGCAACGTGACTGACCCCCTGCAGTAGGCCCTCACCAGCATGCTGGACACGCCAGCACTCAGACCTGAGGTCTCCACAGACCTGAGAATGTCCCCAGCAGCTTTAACTCTGAGGTCAGACAGACAAAAGCTGAAGAAGGGCAGTGGAAAGGAGCCTGGAGAACATCTGATCTACAACCGGGAGTCGGAGGGTCCAACGGGTAAGCAGCTCACCCAAGCGGCAAACTAGAAGGGAGCGCCAGCTTCCCAGGGGAGGGCTGTGCTCACTACCCATTTAAGTGGGGAGACTGAGTGGACACGTGTATCTGTGTCAGAGGCACCTCTGTATCTGGCACATGGTGGGAAGGAAGGATTGGCAGGCTGGCAAGAAGGAAGTCAACCTGGGAGGAAAAACCTTCACCCTATGCTTCCCACTAGGATCGGAGCAGCGTGCATGGGGGCTGAAGCCGAGAGCAAGCTGTTAAACCATCATCGTCACGTTGAAGTGCACACAAACACGCCCGCCCATCTCTCCAGCCGGCGCCACTGCATCCCTGCCCCAGGGCCTTTACATGTGCCTGGCATGCTCCCCCCCCACTTGCTTCCTATTCAGTCTTCAGACCTCGGCTCAACCGTCACTTCCGGGCGTCACACTTTCCTGGCACAGCGCTTGGCACATAATCTAGTGCTCCGTAACTCCCCGTGGAATGAATGAAGGGAGTCAGTGAATTCACTACAACACACAGAATGTAAAATTTGCATGAACCACTATGTGAAGCCTGCAGATTGAAAAGAACTTCGGGACTGGGAGTGTGCCTGTGCGGCAATCCTCCAGGACACAGATTCCCAAACTTTCTCAGCTCATGGAATCCCTGACATTTCAGCGAAATTTTCATGGTATCCCTAGGCCAAGAGAAATACCTAATCGTTCCATTTAGGAGTAGTTAGATCCAAACAACCCCTGAAAACCCAGCTTTGCAAAGACACAAAGTATCAAAAGGAATGTAGAAGATCAAAGGAATGTAGACGATCCCACATGGATACTGAGAATCACCCCAAGCTGCACCAACGGGGACAGACGTGGACTCTCCCCGAGCACCTCTGGGCGCCGGCTGTGGTGCCTTGAGGCACCTCGGTACCGTCTGGGAAACAAGACTCTGTGACATAAAATCACTCTCTTCTGCTGTGTGAAATATTCTGATGGGAAAATTTTGACCACCCTGCTTGGTGAGTGTCCCTCCATTTCAGGTGTGGTAGGGTGACCATGAGACAGTCTGAGGTCCCCACAGGCCCTCCCAGGAGCCTCTGGGAGCCCTGTGTGATCCTTCTGCCCATTAATCATCCATTCTTTTACACTTAGTGGAAAGGAGGAACGCCAAACACTACAGAGCTCATGGGGCCCAAAGCAGCATTTGTCAGCAACAGAAAACCAACCAACCAACCAACCCAAAAGGGCCGCGAGCAAGTAGAGTACGTTCTTAACTAGACCAGGCTCTTGCCACAGCTCTGCCGCCAGCTGTGCAAATCCCTTACCTGGCAGTAGGCGTTCATGTCCTCATCTGCAAGGCTAGGCACAGAAAAAGGGGGTACATCAAAGGACTAGCCAAGCAGGTCTCGCCCACCCCAAACAGAGCAGGTCTGATTCGATCTTTTATTACAAAGTAGGTCTGTACGTAGGTTTTCACTTTTATCATAAAGACAATGTACATTTGGAAACGGGCATAGATAGATAGATACATAAGATAGGTAGAGAGACAGGGGCTATTCTTCCTGAATCTCACTGATTAGCCAGTTCCCACTGATGCTGAAGGTCAAAGGCAGCCACTCCAGTCCCCAGGCAGCCCGACACCCTGCAGAGCAGGGCGGACAAATTGCTGGTCACCCAGGCCAAGAGCATGATGGGAGCTTTGCCAGCTTCTGAAAGGGCAAATGAGGCAAGAACAGAAGGGCTCTTTCTCCATCGGACTGTTTACAACACCGGGGCGTAAAATCATCCTCCAGGAAGTATTTGTGGCTTTGCCTTCGCTGTACGTAACTTCTGGTCAGTAAATGACTGATCAACCAAGCTGGCACTGACGTCACAGTGAGCCGGCCATGGATGCAGCAACAGGAGGGAAGGAAGCCAGCGAGTAAGTCAGTCGGCCCCTTTAGCAAGCACAGAGCCCAGGCGAACAGGCAGCCCAGACCCCCCAGCTGCAGTGGGAGCAGGGCCTGCTCAGTCACAAAACTCGTCCATGGTTCAGTGGCTTTAAGACAGGGGAAACTCCTCAGGGAAACCAAGCCTGCTTTTGCCTAACAGCTCATCCTCCAGGGCCTGAGAGATACTCAGGGGAAAGTGCCTCCCCAAGGCAGCCTGCTGAGAGCACTGCAGCTGGCACACATTCCCCTCTGTTGTCCACCTGGTCAATCACCTAAACCGAGACAAGACAGTGCGGCTTTGAGTTTATCCTGTTTAGAAGTCACTCAGCTTCTTGAATCTGTAGGTTTAGGAACTCTTCAGCCATTATTTCTCCAAATACGTTGTCAGCCCCACCCTCTTTCTCTTCTCCTTCTGGGACCGCGATGACATACATGTGTTTTGTTATTAGTCCCACGAGTCCCTGAGGATCTGTTCAGTTTTATCAGTCTCGTTTCTCTCTGTGACTCAGACTGGGTAACTTCTATTGTTCTATCTTCAAGTTCACTGGTGACTCCCTCTGCCGTCTCCATTCTGCCACGGTACCATATACTGAGTTGTGGTTTTCTTTTCTTTTTTTATGTTATAGTATTTTTCAGTTCTAAGATGTCTGTTTGGCTCTTCTTTATATCTTGTATGATTGTCTCTTCTCACTCAAGTTGAGATTTTCCTAGTTCTCCCTATGGTGATTTTAAAAATTGTATCCTGAACATTTTGGGTATTATAACACTCTAAATCTTATTTAAATTCTCCCTTTTGTCAGGCCTCTCCCACCATTGCACTGGTGGGAGATGCAGGGCACCAACTCATTGCTGTGATTTGTAGGCATATCCCAATGGTTTCAACACCGTGGGGAGGCCAGGCATAGGGGAAAATGGAGCTCTGAGGAAGAAGAAGGTCAGATAGTCCAAACAGTCAAAGAAGGGTCACCCAGGGGCCAACCTCTGAGCAGGGTGATGAAAAGTGACCAGGTTCCAACAGTCAGGTAAAGGAGGTAAGAGTTGGGACTTCCCTGGTGGTCCAGTGGTAAAGAATCCGCCTTCTAACGCATGGGACGTGGGTTCAATCCCTCATCAGGGAACTAAGATTCCACAAGCCGCAGGGCAACTAAGCCTGCGAGCCACAACTACTGAGCTCACATGCCTCAGCGAGAGAGCCCGCGTACCACAAACTACAGAGCCCACACACAACTAGAAAGAAGCTCGTGAGCCACAATGAAAAGATCCCAATGCCGCAGTGAAGACCCAATGCAGCCAAAAAAAAAAAAAAGAAAAGGAGGTAAGAGTCGTTCCAGACAGAGGAAGCACATGCCAAGGTGTACATGATAAAAGAGCAGTAGTTACAAGAACCTAGTGTGACTCAAGAGTGGCATGAGGAGATGCATGTATGGGTAAAAGGCTGGTGAGGAAGAGAATGGCCTTTAAAAACAGATTAAGACCAGTTTGCAAAGGGCCCAGGAGCCCTCTACGTGTCTAAAGTCTTTGAGCCCTGGTTGGAGATGATGACAGGGCGAGGGTGTGGCATGATTAGAACCATGTCATAGGGTGGTAACCCTGAACAGTGGTCACACCCAAAGGATCAATGCAGACATGGAGCTATGACCAAGGCATCCTAGACTAGAACACTCTCAGGCCAACATTCTATGCAGATGCCCAAATGCCCCAGCTGACGACCTCTCCTCCACTTAACAGGGCTTACGGGTGGGATGTGGAGACGCATGACTGGCACTGTGTCTGATGCAATGACGTGAAAGAGGAAGGCAGCCAGGCGAGCTGGATCTGTGAAAGCATGACTTGGCGAGAAGCAGGCAGAAGACCTAGCATCACTCAGCACAAATGGAGCTGACAAAGCCCCACAGGCGCTGACCACAGGAACTGCAGCCGGTCGTGGGCAGCCACGTGGGCTTGTTTCTATCAGCCTCTCTGGGGCCCCAGCCACCTGGCCTGAACTCCAAGTGGGGCAAACCCACAGATCCCCTAAGGCAATGTACTCTGGGGCATTCTGAGGGTATAACTTAGTAACCCTACTAAAAGTTAGCACAAGGCAATTTATGGGTACAAGAGACTGCACAGGAGTTCTGTGAGATAATAGAAAAAAATATATATATATATGTATACACACACACACACACATATGTCTCTGCCCCCAGTCCCTGGCACAGAGCTCCTAAAACTCTTGTAATTTCCTAAGTGATAAGAGCACTTGGAGTACCTTTTGTTCAAATGCAGCTCTGGGTGGGCTCCTGCACAGGGGCTGGTTACCAGAAAGCCCAAGCCATGAATAGAAGCTTGGAATTTTCAGTCCCTGCCTCCACCCCTTTCTCTAGAGAGGGGAGAGGGGCTGGAAATGGAGTGAATAACTGAGCACGACTACATGAGGAGACCTTCCTAAAACCCCAGAAGTGTGGGGCTCAGAGAGCTTCCAGGTTGGTGAGCACATCCATGTGCCGGGAGAGTGACCCTCACACTACATGGACAGAAACTCCTGGGTTCTGGACCCTCCCAGACCTCGCTCTATGCATATTTTCATCTGGCTGTTCATCTGTATCCTTCATCATATCCTTCAATAAACTGGTAAACATAAGTGAATGTTTCCCTGAGTTCTGTGAGCTGCTCTAGCAAATTCACCAAACCCGAGTAGCAGGCTGTGGGAATCCACATTTACAGCTGATTGGTCAGAAGCACAGGTGACAACCTGGACCTGTGACTGGCATCTGAAGCGGGGTGTGGGGAGCAGTCTTGAGGGACTGAGCCCTTACCCTGCGCGGTAACGGAGGACAGAGGTTCACACACTCTCCAAGAAGAACTTTCTGACAAAAATATGTAGAAAGAAAATGAGCTGTTGTGAGGCGTGGCCCCCCACCTCCATCACTGGGGATGTGTCAACACAAGGCTAGGTGAACTGTGCTTAATGACAGAGTGCCTGCCACCCCAGGGGCCTGGGACACAGACCTGCCAAATTAATGATCATTAAACTGAACCGGCTGATTGGTGACGATGCCAGGAGGAAAAACCCCTAGTCTCTGACCTGAGTTAATACTTCAACACTGATTCCTGGACCTTCTTTCCCTGAGCGTGTTGAAACACACACACACACACACACACACACACACACACACGCTTCTAGTTCATGTTAAACAAGAGCAGCTACGGAAAGTGAAAGCAGACAATGACGCTGTGACACGTGGTCCGTGGCACATCCTAAGGACTCAGGAAATAGGAAGAGAGACGGGGAGCCACACAGCAGACTCCGAAAAAAGGGGGAAGTACTAACTCTTCCGATTAAGAAACTGGTCCCAAGAACAGTCCGTGCTTCCCACAGAGCCTGGCTTTCGGCTTTTAAGGAGGAGCATCTTCAGAGGTAAATGAGTCTTTTCGCCTCCAAGCACACGGCCATCATGTCTGTATGATATCTTTTCAAACCCAACTCCCTCTGCACAGACACAAGTGCTGCTCCCTGATGGGACTTCACTGCTCCTTCTGGCCCCAAGAGGAAGGACTTGGTAAACCGGGGCAGGGAAGGAATGCCTGCCTCAGGCCTCCTGGACCAGGCACCTCGACAGCCCTTTGTGCCCCGTGATTTCAGTGATTTCTTTTGTGCCTGTACAGCCTCTAGCGACAGGGGACGCAGCACCTCCCATCCCAGTCTCACCCCACTCAAATGGTTATCTTAAAGGATGAAAGGTCAGGCAGAAGCTGACTGCCCACAGAGCTGCTTTCTCTCTAGAGTTTTCTTTCATTTTTTCCATATATAAATACATTATACACACGCATCTACATACACTCATTAACAAAAGTAGATAAAACGTATTCTACTTTGTAACACAGTTTTTCACGTTGCTAAAGAATCCTTTATAATGGTATTTTCTTTGGCTGCCTGATGGTCCACTGATTTGACGAACCATTATGTAATGACTTTCCTATTCTGCGTTTATTAAAATATTTTTGAGCACTTAAATCTATATGGGCAACAGAGAGAAAAGATAAAAACATGGCCCGGCTGTGCAGCAGTGCGCAGTCTGGTCAAGGAAGCACAGAAGACACTGCGGTCAAATGTGAGAAATGCTATAAAATCACTGTTTACAAAGTGCTGTGGGGACAGAGGGGAGAAGTGAGGAGCTGCTCCAGGGGAACGCGGGCACACTGCACACAGGGATGATTTTGGCAGGGTCGTCTCCAACTTCTCACTCTGAGTAACAGATGCACAGGTGCCCATGTAAGCAGGCACGGGGCCTGGCACTTTTGGGGTGTACATCAATGTCTCAGCCACTCTACATGGAAATTACTATTATCTCCTTATAACGATGACATCAGTACTCAGGTGGGTTTGAGTGGTTTGCCTGAGGTCACACAGCTGGTGAGGGGTGCAGTTTGAATTAAAATGTGTGTCTGTTACTGACGTCCATTCTGATTTCTTCCCTAAATAATATTAAGAAAAGTATCTTTAAACAAGAATCTTTCTCTTAAAAAAAAAAATCTTTGGGGACTTCCCTGGTGGTCCAGTGGGTAAGACTCTGTGCTCCCAATGCAGGGGCCCGGGTTCGATCCCTGGTCGGGGAACTAGATCCCGCATGCATGCCGCAACTAAGAGTCTGCATGCCACAACTAAAGATCCTGCATGCCCCAGTGAAGATCCCGCGTGTCGCAACTAAGACCCGGCGCAGCCAAAATAAATAAATTTTAGGACTTCCCTGGTGGCGCAGTGGTTAAGAATCCGCCTGCCAGTGCAGGGGACACAGGTTCGAGCCCTGGTCCAGGAAGATCCCACGTTGCCACGGAGCAACTAAGCCTGTGTGCCACAACTACTGAGCCTGTGCTCTAGAGCCCACGAGCCACAACTACTAAGCCCACATGCTACAACTACTGAGCCTGCGCTCTAGAGCCTGTGCTTCTCAACAAGAGAAGCCACCGCAGTGAGAAGCATGTGCACCACAACAAAGACCCAACACAGCCAAAAATAGATAAATAAAATAAATTTTAAAATTAAAAAAAAAAATTAGGGCTTCCTTGGTGGCACAGTGGTTAAGAATCCACCTGCCAATGCAGGGGACACGGGTTCAAGCCCTGGTCTGGGAAGATCCCACAGGCCACGGAGCAACTAAGCCCGTGTGCCACAACTACTGAGCCTGCGCTCTAGAACCTGTGAGCCATAACTACTGAGCCTGTGCTCTAGAGCCCACAAGCCACAACTACTGAGCCTGTGTGCTACAACTACTGAAGCCCGCACGCCTAGAGCCCAATATCTGCAACAAGAGAAGCCATCGCAATGAGAAGCCCACGCACTGCAACAAAGAGTAGCCCCCGCTCACCACAACTAGAGAAAGCCCGCGTGCAGCAACTAAGACCCAATGCAGCCAAAAATTAAAAAAAAAAATTTAAAAAATCCTTAAATTCTCGACTAGATTTGAATTCTTAGAACTGTTGACACATACATTGCTCTCAAATAGATCAATCTCAGGCAGAATGATCAGGAAGAAAAGAAGACATAAATCACCAATATAGGGAATGAAAAAGAGGACATCAAGAGATTCTATAGGCATTAAAAGGGTAATATGGGAAATTACGAACAGCTTTATGTCAACATTTGATAACTTAGATGAAATGGACAAATTTCTTAGACACAAACTGTCAGAGCTCATTTGAGAAAAATAGATAAGCTGAAGAGCTCTCTAAAAGAATTCAAATTACTAGTTAAAACCTTCACCAAAAGTGAACTCCAGGGGGCTTCCCTGGTGGCGCAGTGGTTGGGGGTCCGCCTGCCGATGCAGGGGGCGTGGGTTCGTGCCCCGGTCCGGGAGGATCCCATGTGCCACGGAGCGGCTGGGCCCATGAGCCGTGGCCGCTGGGCCTGCGCATCCGGAGCCTGTGCTCCGCAACGGGAGAGGCCACAGCAGTGAGAGGCCCGCCTACCGCAAAAGAAAAAAAAGAAGTGAACTCCAGGAGCAGACAGCTTCACTGGTGAATTAAATTAAACATTTAAGGAAGAAATTATACCAATTCTGTACAAATTCTTTCAGAAAATAGAAGACTTCCCAACTCTTTTATGAGGTATGTATTACTCTGATACCAAAACCAGACAGCAACAGTACAAAACAGAAGGCTACAGACCAACATGCTTCGTGAACACAGATGCAAAAATCTAAACTATTAGTCAATCGAATTCAGCAATATGTAAAAAGGATATATGTCATGATCAAATGGAGTTTTCTCCAGGAATACAAGGTAGTTCAATATCCAAACATCAATGTAATTCACTATATGAACAGGTTTGTAAAAAACCCACCTGATCATCCATGGATGGAGAAATTCAACATCTATTCATGATGAAAAAATTCAGTAAACTAGGAATAATAGGGAACTTCATCAACCTGATAAAGAGTCATGGACATGTTATTATAATAATAGTAGTACCCACTTCACTGGGTTATTGTGAGGATTAAACAAGCTGAACTTGTAAAGGGTTTAGAACAGTGCCTAGCACAGAGTATGTGCTGTAATAAATGTAGCTGTTACTACTATGAAAAATTCTTTGAACAACAAGAAGTATTAAGTACCCATAGACATGAAAAAGAATGAACTATTGCACGCAGTAACACAGATGAATCTCACAGACGTAACACTGAACAAGGGAAGCTGAACACAGGAGAGTACCTTATTGTAGGATTCCATTTATAGTTGAACTTCAAGAAAAGGCAAAAAGTCTATGGTGATAGAGGTCAGAACAGTAGTTACCTTTGGGTCAAGGGTCATAAGTGGAGGAAGAGGTACAAGGGAAGGTTCTGGCATGCTGGATTATGTGCAGTACCTTATCTGTGGTGGTAGTTACAGGGGAGTTTATCTACGTAAGAATTCATCATTAAAGATCGTACTGTATATAAGTATATACACTGTATGTAAGTCACACTGCAAAATAAGTATCCACAATACAACAGCATGGGTACTATGGCCCAACGATGTAAAAATATTCATGTATGTACATACATAAGATGATATGTGAAAGGATTACCAAAATATTATCTCAGGGGTGAGATTTTAATTTTATCCCCCACTTTATTTTATTATTATTAGTTTTAAAATAAATTTATTTATTTATTTTTGGCTGTGTTGGGTCTTCGTTGCTGTGCGCGGGGCTTTCTCTACTTGTGGCAAGCGGGGGCTACTCTTCATTGCAGTGCGCACGCTTCTCATTGCAGTGGCTTCTCTTGCTGCAGAGCACGGGCTCTAGGCATGTGGGCTTCAGTAGTTGTGGCACGTGGGCTCAGTAGTTGTAGCTCAAAGTCTCTAGAGCGCAGGTTCAGTAGTTGTGGGCACACAGGATTAGTTGCTCTGCGGCATGTGGGATCTTCCCGGACCAAGGCTTGAACCCGTGTCCTCTGCATTGGCAGGCGAATTCTTAGCCACTGCTCCACCAGGGAAGCCCCCCATTTTATTTTTAATGTATTACTTGCTTCTTTTAAAATAATGGCTATTTATCTAATCAGAAAAATATTTTTACAGCTGTTTTCTTATGGGGAAAAAAAAAGGCCCAGATCCTTGGGTCTGGTGACTCTCTTCTTGAACTGTGCCTCTCACTGAGCCCAGCACTGCTTGTACCAGCCCCAAACTGGATGCTTATGTTTTCCATTCCAAGTAATGGAATGCTATGCAACAGTTAAAAAATAGTTACGTGGAGCTAATGGTACTCTCATTGCAAGACTGACAAAATATATTAAATAAAAAAGCAAGTTATATTTTCATTAGGAAACCGTTAATGAAATAAAAAAAAATTAGGTATTTCTCCAGAAATATGATCCAGGAAGATATACACAATAGTGATTTCCTCTAGGAAACACCTAGAATATGATTGGGGTGTCTAAAGGGACCTTTGCTTTGTCTGTTCTTTATAAGGAGATGGTTGGTATTCATGTGTTACTTCTGAAGTTAAATACATGGGAGCTGGATTTCTTACTGCTGAAGGAGGGAGGTACAAATATGGGAAGAGAGACTGGGGAATGAACGCTGTGGGGCTGGACTGAAACTGCAGATATCAGAATACACAATGGTCTCTTAATATATAAAGATGGACATAGAAATGCATATGTTTTGTGTGTATTTCCTAGTTTTGTCTGCTGAGAGGGCATAGAAGTAATGATACCCTAGGAGCAAGGAGCCATCTAGCACCCAAATCTTGGTTTCTAAACATCATTCTCCATCCAAAGAAACCAGGGCTCTTTGCAGAGATGGCTGACTGGAGAATAAGGGCAGGAAAAGTAGTGGATGAACCTGGATCACCTTGCTGCGCACCAAAGGGTAAGGAAGGGCTTGAAGAATGACAGGTACATGGCTAAAGAACATAAGAGTCTACATGAGGGGGTTCCCACTGGGAAATCTGGGACAACTTGAGCATTAAAATAAACACCGTCAGCGACAGACTATAACCCAAAGGATAGAAGAATAATGCAAGAGTCAATACTGCTATAAACACATAAATGAATAAATAAACACATCGGTGAGAAAGGAAAGTTCTTCCTTAGAGTAGAATGTGAGCTAACAAATGCAGAAAGAATGAAGGGCTTAGAAAATCACCAGTTGGCAACCACCATAGTAATAACTTTCAGACAAGAATCATGAGTGCTAAAACCTGTGGGTAAAAAGTCTGACGAGAAGCTATTGATTCCATCCGAAAAAAACCAGAACTTCCTGGTGGAGAGCCTGGCTAACACCACCATAACCAAGGGATCAAAGTCCAATACTGGGACAAGGACAAAATACCATTTCTGTGATATTCCCTAAAAAACATATAATCTGAATCTTATCATGTGGAAACATCAGACAAATCCACACTGAGGGACATTCTATAAAGAGATGGCCTGACTTTTTGAAAAATGTCAAGGTCATGAAAGATAAAAAAAGACGGAGGAACTGCTCCAGATCAAAGGAAACCGAAAAGTGGTTACAGTTCAGTGCAATCTTGGACCAAGGGGAAAAAAAAAAGATTTTTTTTTTTTTTTTGCTGTAAGAGACATTAATGGGAAATCTGAACAACTGCTATGATTAGACAACATAGTATATCAATGTTAATTTCCTGATATTGATTATTATACTGTGGCTATGTAAGAAGGTACCCTTGAATTTTAGAAAAGAAACACTGAAGTACTTAAGAGTAATTCCTATGTCCATATGTACAACTTATTCTCAAAAAGGTCAGGAAAAGACATGATAAAAAGAAAGAGAGACACGCATTGGCGAGGATGTGGAGAAAAGAGAACCACTCGTGCACTGTTGGTGGGAATGTAAACTGGTGCTGCCGCTGTGTAAAACACTACGGAGGTTCCTTAAAAAACTAAAAATAGGACTACCATATGATCCAGCAATCCCACTACTGGGTATTTTCCCAAAGAAAATAAAAACACTAATTTTAAAAAATATATGCACCCCTCTGTTCACTGTAGCATTTTTTACAACAGCCAATATATGGGAGCAACCTAAGTGCCCATCCATAGATGAATGGATAAAGAAGAGACGGTATATGTATAAAATGGACATTACTCAGCCATCAGAAAGAATGAAATCTTGCCATCTGCAACAACATGGATGGACCTAGAGGACATGTGCCAAGTGAAATAAGTCAGACAGAGAAACAAGTACCATATGATCTCACTTATGTGTGGAATCTAATAAACAAAACAGAAATTGACTCAGATTCAGAGAACAAACAGGTGGCTGCCAGAGGAGAGGGTGGGTGGAGGGGGGATGAATGAAATAGTTGAGGGAAATTAAGAGGAGCAAACTTCCAGTTACAAAATTAACCAGTCACGGGGATGAAATGCACAGCATGCGGAACAGAGCCAATAATATTGTAATGTCTTTGCATGGTGACAGATGGTAATTAGACTTATCATGATGATCATTTTGTAATATATAGAAATATTATGTAATGTATAGAATATGTCATGCACCTGGAACTAACATAGACCTATAGGTCAATTACACTTCAATTTTAAAAGACAGAGAGAGAGAGTATAAGGTAAAATGGTAATATCTGGGGAATCTGCGTAAAGAGTATTCAAAAATTCTTTGCTCTATTTTTGTAACTTCTCTGTGAATCTGAGACTATTTCAAAATAAAAAAGTTAAAAATAAATACATGTGGGGCTTCCCTGGTGGCGCAGTGGTTAAGGATCCGCTTGCCAATGCAGGGGACACGGGTTCGAGCCCTGGTCCGGGAAGATCCCACATGCCGCAGAGCAACTAAGCCCACGAGCCACAAGTACTGAGCCCGCGAGCCATAAGTACTGAGCCCACGTGCCACAACTGCTGAAGCCCACACGCCTAGAGCCTGTGCTCTGCAACAAGAGAAGCCACTGCAATGAGAAGCCGGCACACCGCAACAAAGAGTAGCGCCCGCTCGCTCCAACTAGAAAAAGCCCATGCGCAGCAACAAAGACCCAACGCAGACAAAAATAAATAAATAAAATAAATAAATTTAAAAATAAATAAATACATGCTTACTGAAGAAAATATGCTAAATTTAAAACCATAAAGTTAAAGAAAACATAACCCAAACACCTATTTGTTTTTGTCCCACCCATTTTTACGTGTATATTGTAAAACATATTTATTTTTAACATTATTGGTTTTATACTACATATAATCTTGTCCTGCTTTTTTCATTTATTAAATTGCGAAGCTTAAAAAATCTCAAATGTTCTTCCAGCCTAAGAATATAGAGCACCTTACTGGATATTTTCACTATTGTAAACAACACCACCATAAACAAGATGACTGATATCTTTTCAAGATAAATCTTTGTGCACCTCTGATTATTGAGTTTCTGAATATATCTTAGAAATATTTCCGAATCAAAGGGAATAAATATTTTTAGGATTCTTGACTCACTGTCAAATTATTTTCCAAAAAGCAATTTATTTTCAACGTTTCTCTGCAGCCTTCCCTCTGCAAGACATATTGCTAACCTGGGGAGGTGAGAGTAACTCCACAAAGCACTGCACCCCAGAAGCCTGGGAGGGAAGCAAGGTAAAAAAACAAAAACATGGGGACTTCCCTGGTGGTGCAGTGGTTAAGAATCCACCTGCCGATGCAGGGGACACAGTTCGAGCCCTGGTCCGGGAAGACCCCACATGCCGCGGAGCAGCTAAGCCCGTGCGCCACAACTACTGAGCCTGTGCTCTAGAGCTCATGTGCCACAACTACTGAAGCCCGTGCGCCTAGAGCCTGCGCTCCACAACAAGAGAAGCCACTGCAATGAGAAGCCCGCGCACCGCAACGAAGAGAAGCCCCTGCTCACCGCAACTAGAGAAAGCCCGCACGCAGCAACGAAGACCCAACACAACCAAAAATAAATAAAATCGATTCTTTAAAAAACGAAAACAAAAAAACCCCTACATATAAGAATCAATAAGCACTCCAGGGAGGCCAGAACACCTGTGCCCCAGAAGGACGGGCAAAGAGAAGAAACTGGAGAGATGGATGTATAGACAAGATGGGCCCTCTTGGGCTTCCCTGGTGGCGCAGTGGTTGAGAGTCTGCCTGTCAATGCAGGGGACACGGGTTCGAGCCCTGGTCTGGGAGGATCCCACATGCCGCGGAGCGACTGGGTCCGTGAGCCACAACTACTGAGCCTGCGCGTCTGGAGCGTGTGCCCTGCAACGGGAGGGGCCGCAGCGGTGACGGGCCCGCACACCGCAATTAAGAGTAGCTCCCACTTGCCCCGACTGGAGAGAGCCCTCGCGCAGAAATGAAGACCCAACGCAGCCAAAAATAAATTAATTAATTAATTTTAAAAAAAGGAAACTGCCTACGGGTTCCTGTTCTTAAAAAAAAAAAAAAAAAAAAAAGATGGGCCTTCTCCACCACGGAAACCATACCCAGTAAAGGAGACCCTCTGCGGTACTAAGTGGGAAAGGTGTGCAGCGGAAGGTGCTGGCCCAGGGTCAAAACCACACACCAACCTGGGGACCACAGCCTGGAGACACACTAGTTCCACCTCTCAGCTCTCCTCCTGCTGTGAGTTACTCATCACCTGCTCCTTAGTCCCCTGAGCCTGCCTCAGTGTGATGGCTGGAGGGGAGACCGTCAAGGCAGAGCAGTGGGTGACTCAGAAAGAAAGAACCAGAGTCCTGGGAAAGCAGTCTGGGTGACTCCCAGAAACTCCTAGATTTCCTTAAGAGTTTAGAGAAATATGGTCTGGAGACACCCAAAGGCTCTGGAGAAACCCGACCTTTACTGAGAGGAAAGTAAGCATCTGGGTTCTGACGTCTAGAGCTCCCAGAGTCTGTCCCATCCCGCCTTTCAGGGAACCTGAGCCATCAGAGGACTCATCCAGAGACCTGCCTCAGGCTGAGCTGCTGTGGAAGGACCACCACCCCTCCCTCCCCCACTGCCCTGCCCCCAGCCCCTGCCAACAGGAGCACATTGAGTTTCAATTCATCATCTTTCAGCCATTCTTGATGGGCTCACCTTGACTTACATCTGGGTTCTTATACCTGATGCAATACAAGTCCTCTAACTAAAGGGATGGAAGGTCGGGGGGTGGACACAGGCCCCAGAAGCTACTGAGAGGAGATAGGAGACGATGCCTGACAGAGGGCAGGTCAGAAGAGAGCTCGGAAGGTCTGAAATGACTCAAAAAGGCACAGCAACAGATCTTCTGGGCTTTAAGAACACACAGGTTAGGACTTGGAACCCCTGCCAAACCCCAGTGCGCCTCTGTCCGCATTTTTCTACCATCAGCAGACAAGGTCAGCTCAGTCTTTGTCAACTTCCACCGGCCAGAATGGAAAGGTGATGGCCCCTCTATCCAAACTCACCTGTCTGCTCTGGCATGAAGAGTAACCTGTCCTTGTTCCAAACCATCTTAACAGGAAAATAAAACAAAATAAATAAAAACCTACCTACCTTTATTTATTTATTCCTTCACAATGATAGTATTACATCAAATTTCAAATTTCCAAATGCCTCCATTTAGTATCCCCTAGAGAAAGGGAGTGACTACTTTTTTTTTTTTTAATCATCTGTTGACTCTGGAAATGTGACTCTACTTTTCAGTCATATCATAGGAAACCAAGACCACTTTCCGAAAGTAATACTCGAATTTCAACTAAAAATCATGAGTTTTCTAACTAGAAGTGGTTTCACAGAGAAGGGACCATAACATTGAGGGGAACCAAAGAGCCCCATCTTTTCTTTGATTTCTCTCCAGTCCACTGGATTATAAAACAGAAAACCTGGAGCAGGGGGACATAGTGAAAAGGGTGTGGGACTTGGCAGCAGTTCAGAGAACCGAACTTGGGGACCGGCTTGACCACCACCTTAGCAAATTACTTCTCACTGAGCCTCAGCCAACAAGGTGGGCTTTTAATCCCTGTTTGGCTTTTGCACAAATGATGCTTGTGGAAGCATTCCACAAAGTATCCTAGAAATATTGATGGTGATGTTGATTTGAAGACAACTGTCCAAAGTGAAATTGCCTTGAGGAGAAACACTCCACTCATATCAAGAGTGGCTCTTCCACGTTCATCAGGTAGGTCACGTGCCCAGCACCCTGCCACCTAAACGGGCGAACACAAACTAGGTCAGGGGATGTCCCCTGCCCTTCTATGGAAAGAGACGAGACACACAGTTACTTCCTTGCCAAAATGAACAGTACAGATTCTGGCCAGTGCAGCTCACGGTTGGGCAGAGGCTGGCTTAGGATGGCTTCTTGATGGGAGGGGGTGCAAAATGGCAGAGATGGGGGCGGGCGGGGGGAGAAGAGGATCCAGAAGGGCCTAAAGGGAAAATGGGGGCATAGGTCTAAAGAAAACTAAAAACGAGTTCAAAATTGCTCTGCCACTTACAGTTCTATGACTTTGGGCAAAACTCAACTTCCCTCAGCTGCCTTCCTATCTAAAACGGAGAATCATCATCACTGATAACTCTGAAAGGGCTACTGGGAGGATAATATGGGTAAAACTGCACAGAATGCATGGTAGGCGCTCAAAGACCCTTGGTGGATGACTCCTCTCTCCCATTCGTATTCTTCAGGGCAGAAGCAGGTTAAAATAAGCCATGTCAGGACTTCCCTGGTTAGGACTCCGTGCTCTCACTGCCGAGGGCCTGGGTTCAATCCCTGGTTGGGGAATTAAGAGCTCACAAGCTGTGTGGTGTGGCCAAAAAAAAAAAAAAAAAAAAGCTGTGTCCTCTCTGCATCTACTGCGGGGATGAAGCCCAGTTTTAGCAGACTATTAACACTCCAGAAAACGTGGACATCACTCTGAAGGGACACACGGTTATTGTGAAGGGCCCCAGGGGCACCCTGTGGAGGGTCTTCAATCACATTAATGTAGAACTCGGCCTCCTTGGAAAGAGAAAGAGGCTCCGGGGTGACGAATGGTGGGGAAACAGAAAGGACCTGGCTATCGTTGGCACTATCCGTAGTCACATACAGAACACGATCACGGGTGTCACACGGGGCTCCCGTTACAAGGTGCGGCCTCTGAACTCTCACTTCCCCGTCCACACTATCATTCAAAAGAATAGTCTTCTCGTTGAAATCCAAATTTTCTTGGGCAAAAAATACATCTGCAGGGTTCGGATGAGGCCAGGCGTTGCTTGTTCACTACCTCAAGCCCAGGAAGATGAGCTAGTTCTTGAAGGAGGTGGCAGTGAACATGTATCAAACGCAGCTGCTTGGATTCACGAGCCACAACAGTTAAAAACAAGGATACCATGGGCTTCCCTGGTGGCGCAGTGGTTGAGAGTCCGCCTGCCGATGCAGGGGACACGGGTTCGTGCCCCGGTCTGGGAAGATCCCACGTGCCGCGGAGCGGCTGGGCCCGTGAGCCGTGGCCGCTGAGCCTGTGTGTCCAGAGCCTGTGCTCTGCAACTGGAGAGGCCACAACAGTGAGAGGCCCGCATACCACAATCAAAAACCAAAAACCAAAAAAAACAAGGATATCAGAAAAATTTTTGGATGGTATCGATGTTTCTGAAAAAGGAACAGTTCAGCAGACTGATGAATAGGATCTAAGTTATCCAGCTACAGAAACAACAAGTCTGTGTCTAAGCTCAGGCTGCCATAACAAATACCACAGACTATATAGTTTATACAACAAACAATATAGTTCTGCAGGCTGGCAAGTCCAGTAGATCTACTGATCTACTGATTAGTCTGTTTAGATAAATATTTCACCCATTTTTACAGACACGTACTCAAAGACCTAAGGAACCAGAAAATCACTGAAAGTCCCACAGCCAGCAACTCAAAGAGGGAGATTTAAGGGCCATACGAGACCCTCTCTGTCACTTCCTGTCACAGCTCTAGTCATCGTCTACCTGCAGACGAGCAAGGGGGTGGCCCAACTCCTGGCTCATCATCGTCCCGGTTGGTTCCCAGGCTGGCCTGTCACCCCAGGTTTGGCCAGCAGGAGTCGGTGCCCTTCAGCGAAGACGGAGTCTCTGCCGGGGGTGGGGGGATGGGATGGCGGGGGGGGGGGTGGTGGTGAGGACAGGAGCCGCACAAGGCTGCTGCAGCCAGCAGCTACACACAGTGATGGAGGCGCTGACGGAGGACGGCAGAGAGACACGTGGCCACGCACTTTCCAGGGGCCAGCTTTTATCATGCGGTCAGGCCAGACTGCCGTCAAGCTTGGGCCTTGGATGGCACTGTTTTGATCCCCAGCTCTGCCTGCATTTCGCCTTGACATTAGGTCACTGCCATGCGTTAAAGGCTGGTGTCAGTCAAGTGTGTCTGAGCACCAACTGAAGGTCATCTCCGCGATCTCTGCCTGCCGAGTCACACCATGCTTTTCAACGGTAGGATGTGGGCAGTGGGGTTATCGAAGTTCACAACAGAACAGCATGAGCGAGTCGGTAAGAACCAGACCCCATGGGGATAGAGGAATGTCTCATGGCGTCTGTAAAAGTGTCCACGATTATTACGTCACCCACACTAAACCAGGAGCTGCTGAGAGCTTTTGATTGCCTGACCATGTTCTCTTAGGGGGGGAGGAAGACAAAATGCTGGCCTGACATTACACCACGCTGTCACTTGAGGCAGGTACACTCAATCACTCGACATGCTCCCAGAGGCTGAGTTTAATGCTCTCGCTGACAGACAGGGCTGTGAACTCGGCTGCAGCCAGCAGTGGGGATACACTCGGGTCCCAGTGCATCGGCTGTGGCTTCGGTTAGAAAAGACCCACATCACACAGCACGCATGAGGGAGGGGCTATGAGGACATGGGCCACAGCACCGGGGAAAGGTGTCTTCCTCCCAGCCCTGCCTTATGCCCCCAGTGATGTAATGCATAAGTTTACACGATGTCTAGTGGAGGCCAGGTGTCTCTGCCAGGCTCTTGGCCTCGTTAAGGGGACTTGGTGCTTCAAGCAGCTTTTTCCTTGTGATGCCGCCAACTCAACATGTAACTTGCAGGGCTTCTGTGATGAGGAGAAGACTGGGAGGGATTGGTCCCAGACCTTAAACGCTTCAGGGCAGAGGGGACACACCATGCTCCCACTCACAGGGCGTTAGCTGAGGTTAACTTCCAGAGGGCTAAGGGATGGGAGGGTGGGGACAGAAATACACCGTGAGCAGTGAATGTGTCTGCCGCAGGTGTGCACAACTTGCTCGAGGTGATGGGGACTCAGTAGCAGAACTAGTGAGAGTCTAGCTGCTCAAGGACTTGAGACCGATAAACCTGATTTTAAAAAATCGAGATATATTGGGAATTCCCTGGGGGCTCAGTGGTTAAGAATCCGCCTGCCAAGGCAGGGGACACAGGTTCGAGCCCTGGTCCGGGAAGATCCCATGTGCCACAGAGCAACAGAGCCCGTGTGCCACAACTACTGAGCCTGAGCTCTAGAGCCCACGAGCCACAACTACTGAGCCAGCGTGCCACAACTACTGAAGCCTGCACGTCTAGAGCCCGTGCTCCGCAACAAGAGAAGCCACCCAAATGAGAAGCCCGTGCACTGCAACGAAGAGTAGCCCCTGCTCGCCGCAACTAGAGAAAGCCTGTGCACAGCAATGAAGACCCAACGCAGCCAAAAAAAATAAATATTAAAAAAAAATCAAGATATAATTCATGCCCCCCCACCCCAAATTCACCATTTTAAAGTGCACGATTCAGTGGTTTTCAGTATGTTCACCCGCTGCACAAGCAGCACCACTAGCTAACCCCAGGACATTTTCATCACCCCCGCCCCCCAAAGGAAATCTCTGTACCCATCAGCAGCCACTCCCACCCCTGATGTGCCCCACCCCCTCTTTGCTCTGGACATCAGGAAACTCTGGACAAACCCAAAGAGCCTTGAGCAGCCATATGCTATCTTATCCCTAGGTCCCCACCCGCCATCGTATCTATTTTTTTCTAAATAAATACTAAGTGTAACAGCCGTTACCAGGTATGAAGCATTCACACTATGACTTTCTACTACTTAATGTTCTCCTTACAGCAACGCTCTGAGGTACAGGAGCTGTAATTAGCACAGAGATTAGAGTGGCTTGTCCAAAGTCGGGGAGCTGATAGGCGTTAGAAGCAGGATTCAAACCCAGACCCACTGGCGTCAGAGCCACTCAATCATCCATTTGCATGCCCTTCACCACCTTTTTAGAACAAGGCCAAGCTGTAGACAGAAGCCGCCTCACTGCCTGGCCTGGGATTCATCTGGCAGTTTAAGATCCTGACTATACCATCAGGTGACAGCATTGCTGGGCTGGTGTCTGGCTGGGGCTGCCCTGCATTTCAGTAGCCCTCGTGCTCAGGAGGCCTGGCATGACACAGTGCTCACCATGTACCTGCTGCATGACTGAATCCACAAAGCTCCAGGATCTCTCTCGCTCCCCACTCGGTGGTACAGAATGCTGGCCGGGAGCACTGAACCATAACCAGTGCTGCCTTCTGAGAACTCCCGGCTCTGCCTACAGTCACCCGATAAGGGGCAAGAAGCCAAGCCAGGCTTTCCAACTTTCACGGCAAAATAGCTGGACACAGCGTGGAGGATGCGCTGAGAGCCTCGGGGCCTCCACTGTGGACTGCCTGCCTTCCACCTCTGGCAAAGGGTCTCTCCGCGCTCGCTCTCCCAGACTCCCCTGCTCTACCCCTGCCTGATAAAATAGACCACTCTGGGTCTATTCTCTGGCTCCCATCCCCAAAGAGCTGCCCTGACACTATTATAAGGGAGTCTGAAGTTCGCTGCCTTTACCGCAGTGGGTTCCAGAAAGGGTGACCTGTGGTCACACTCCTCTGTTCTTTAGAACATTCCCTCCACCCTGGCCTAAGCCACCTATCTAATCCTGTCGATCTTGTCCTCACACAGTGCAGTCCCAGCACCTCACAGGGGGCCTGGTACACACGAGGGGCTCTTCAAACGCCTGCTGACGGAGGTTGCTGCCCGCTGCCTTACTCAGTGACCGTTATACGAAGCCCCAAGGAAAAGTGCTTCCTTTTTTCCATCACGTTTGCTGTGAATCCTGTCCTTCTTTCCTTGCCTTCCACGAGGCTCTGAGATGAATTCTGTGCTCCATCACAATCACTTCCCTTGACTGTCTTTTGGTAAAACTACCTGCCTCCTGGGACCTTCTCTCAATTACTAGGTTCTTGGTTTTGCTGAGGAGGGTGTGGGCCTTGAAATTCAACCAACCTAAAACAAAACCCAGTTGAGCCATGAAAAGAACATGGGCCTTGTAGGTAGACAGACCTTGGTTCAAACCCCAGATGTGCCACCTCCACACCACGGGACCCTGGGCACGTCGCTTACTCTGCCTCGGTCTCCTTGCTGACCATCCTCCCACATTGTTATATGATCACCACATGAGATATGAAACACCTGACATACAACAGACACTCAAAGGTCAGATTAGATCCCTTTTATTCATTTCATTAGAATTTTTTAAATAAACACATTTATTCATGCTTTTGGCATCCAGGTAACTGATCTAGAAATATCCAGAAAGACATAGTATACTACGATGGAAGGGCAGTACACAAGTTCTTTCTCTCCTTCAATTAAAAAATAATTATTGAATAAACTATCAGTGGCAGGAGGAACTTGAAACATTTAAAATTTCACACCTAGATGGAAACTAAAATCCTACAAAAAGTTCATATTGTATCTTAGAATAATCTTTAAAAACATAGATCAGACCCGATATTGGCACCTCAGTCAATATGCAGGAGAAAGCTGGGCAGTACACCTGGGAGAAGAAACCATAAGCACCCACGCGCCACTCATCCAGCTAGTGTTTCTGAGGGCCTCCTTCCTGCCCGGCACTATTCTATGTGCTGGCCTACACTCGCGGAAATGAAGGGACTTCTCTGTTCTCAACGAATCCACATTCCTCTCCAACCCCCATATTGCCATTAGAGATGGGGAGAATAAGACTCCTTTTATTATAAGCCACTTCCATATTCTGGGTGGAAGCAGATGGAGAAGAAGGAAAAATAAACAGAAAACAGTAAGAGTGACTATAAATTCTTTTTTTTTTTTTTTTTTTTTGTGGTACGCGGGCCTCTCACTGCTGTGGCCTCTCCCACTGCGGAGCCGGACGCGCAGGCTCAGTGGCCATGGCTCATGGGCCCAGACGCTCCGCGTCATGTGGGACCTTCCCAGACTGGGGCACGAACCTGCGTCCCCTGCAGGGGTAGGCGGACTCTCAACCACTGCGCCACCAGGGAAGCCCGACTGTAAATTCTTGAGCAAAGGAGGGTTGATAAGAGTTGGGCTTCATGAGCAATGGTACCATGGACAGATCACGAGAAGTGATGGGGTGGGGCAGGGAGGGAGAATTTTGGACTCAGGGAGGCCAATTCGAGAGCTGGCACAGCAGAAGATGACAGGGGCCACAATAAGACCACAGCAGTGGAAGGAGATTCAAAGACTAAACACTGTTGGGACTGTGTGGTGGAGGCACCCCAGCGTGAAGACAAGGGGAAAGTGGAAAATGTCTTTTGTCCTTAGAGCTTCGGGGAGATGGCAAGGTCACTAGCAGGGGCAGAGACCTTGCTGGTGGGGGTTTCAGATAGGCCGGACGGTCTTGCTCAATGACCTTTTAGAGTTTGCAAATCACATTACATAATGGACGGTGTCCAACATGTCCAGGTAATGCCATGTGGTTTCTTAACCGCAAAGGTTCTGAAACCAACAAACGCCCTTCTTCAAAAGACCACAGTCGCACCCGAAACCCCACTTCTGAAAGAAGCCGGGAACAACTGGCTGATCCATTCTCCTGTGTTTTCAAGAACTGCAAGCCCTGTTTTCAGCGTTGAAAACTGACCCCAAGTGACCTGTAGATACAGAGTCAGCACATCGGGTTCAGGGAAGTTGAGCATGAGCTCGTGTGTTCCTACCCAGTCCTCCAACCTTTGTACAGACCCAGCCTACCCGGCGCAGTGATGGTGTGTGCCGTGAGGATCAAAGTTATCTCGGTCACAGTGCTCTTACCTAAGCGTCAAAGGAAGAAGTGATATGAAAGGCTGCTCTGGCAAAAGGAATGGGGTGCACAGGGCCACAGGAAAAGGCACTGAAGACAAAAAACTAGGGGAGATTTTTTTTAAAAATGACTAAACATCATTCTTGATGTTCACCTAGAAGCAGATTACACAACCCCACATCAGAGTATCCTCACAGAGTCCATCTTCTCCGTGATTACAACCAGGGGACAAAACTCAGCTTTCTCCGTCCTATTTTCCTACTACAGGTCACTCCCAAAGAATCCAGTTCTCTGAGAAACAGTCTACGGCTGATGGCACCACAGTCTGGCTCATCATTTTATTCTAGTTTAGCTTTGAAACATTAATTTCAGGGAAGCACGTGTACAATTCTCTCAGCTGCGTACAGACCAGAATGCCTCACCCTCCAGCACTCCAATTAAAGGATAATTCTTAGATGTTCCCCCACCACATCACCTCTTTGTAAGTAAAACAAGTAAGCCCCTATGTCAGCAGCTTTCTCCTCAAGCCACCCAGAAGAAGGACCAGGTCCCCCAGCTGCTTTGTTCACAACATCCCCGAGCGTGTTGCCATGCCAATGAGCAACAGGCATAACACAGGCTGATGAATTTGGCTCCAGTGGACCCAACCAACAGGAGCCACCAGTCCGCAAAGAGCCATGGTTTGCGCCATGGGCCTCCTCCGCCACCTTCACACACACACATCCCAGCAGGCACACAACCAATGTAAACACCTCACTTGGGGAGGGGGTTGGGGAAGGAAAAACACTTTTAGGATGTAGAGCTCTAAAATGGTATGACACAGATTTAGGCAGAGTAAGATTCCTAAATGATGAATTCATCCAGAGAGAAGTAAGGAAGTCCGAAAACCTAAGAAAAGAATACACTGTTCTGTGCCATATATATATATATACCTAATACAAACTTAGCTCAGAGTCTCACATAAATTTTCCTGAAATAAAAGCATCTCTGGGCTTCCCTTGCAGTCCAGTGCTTAAGACTCTGTGCTTCCACTGCAGGGGGTGAGGGTTCGATTCCCTGGTCCAGGAACTAAGGTCACATGGCACTCATGGCACGGCCAAAAAACAAAAAGCATCTCTGCCCTTAGCAGTTAGCAACTGGCCCTAGAATTATGAATTAAAAAATGAGGAGTCTTGGGCTTCCTTGGTGGTGCAGTGGTTAAGAACCCATCTGTCGATGCAAGGGACACGGGTTCAAGGCCTGGTCCAGGAAGATCCCACATGCTGTGGAGCAACTAAGCCCACGAGCCACAACTACCGAAGCCCACGCACCTAGAGCTAGTGCTCTGCAACAAGAGAAGCCACCGCAACGAGAAGCCCATGCACCGCAACAAAGAGTAGCCCCCGCTCGCCGCAACTAGAGAAAGCCTGCGTGCAGCAACGAAGACCCAACACAGCCAAAAATAAAATAAAATAAATTAATTTTAAAAAAATGATGAGTCTCTGCTGGTGGGAACTAACAAGATTATCATTTTTGGAGGGAAGTTTGGCAATATCTATTGACATTTAAAGTCACCCCATTTTTACAAACACACATACTCCTCTGTATTATTTTTCTCCATCTGGAAACTGTCTCAGCGTAAGGCTATGAAGGACATTCGCTGTCTATATTGCACATTTCTGTAAGAGACTTTTTATAATGAGCATTTAATAATTTTGTAAACAGAAAAAATACATTTTTATAAAAAACAGTCATTTCTCCATTTCAATTTTCAAATGAATCTGACATATAGTAAAAAGTTAAATCTGAAATTATATCATCATTTGACAAACCATGTGTCAGAGCCATGGAGGACTTGTATGTTATGTTCACTGCTATAGGCCTAACACCTCAAATATTGCCTGATATATCACAGGTAATCAACATCTGTTAAATGAATACATTTAAAAGCTCAAAAATGTTCCAGTTCTTCCACTTCTAAGAATTCATTATGCAAAAATATTTGTCTAATCGCTGAAAGATAAAGAACAAGGCTAATCACTGCAGCAGAATTCAAAACAGTAAAAGGCTGCAAACAACATAATTTTTTTTCAATAATATTGGATACTGGGGTATTGTCATTTTTAAAAAGAATGAGGTTTTAAAAAAGGAATGAGGTAGATCTTTACATAGTGCTATAGAAAGACATCATGTTAAGTTATAAAAAGCAAGACTCAGAACAACATGACTAGTTTCATCTTAATTCTGTGTTTTAAATTTAAATAGTAAAAAATTCCTGCTATTTTAAGTAAAAAAAAAAATCTAGGTAATAAATGTTTTTATATGTGAAGAAAAATATCTGGAGAATATATACTACACCACTAGCAGTAATTTTTTTGTCTCAGTGTAAGGCTATGAGGAATGTTCACTATTATATTGAGTATTTCTATAAGAGTTCTTTTTTTTAACATCTCTATTGAAGTATAATTGCTTTACAATGTTGTGTTAGTTTCTGCAGTATAACAAAGTGAATCAGCTATACGTATACATGTATCCCCATATCCCCTCCCTCTTGTGTCTCCCTCCCACCCTCCTTATCCCAGCTCTCTAGGTGGTCACAAAGCACCGAGCTGATCTCCCTGTGCCATGCAGCTGCTTCCCACTAGCTATCTATTTTACATTTGGTAGCATATATAAGTCCATGCCACTCTCTCACTTCATCCCAGCTTACCCTTCCCCCTCCCCGTGTCCTCAAGTCCATTCTCTACGTCTGTGTCTTTATTCCTGTCCTGCCCCTAGGTTCTTCAGAACTATTTTTTTTTTTTAGGTTCCATATATATATGTTAGCATATGGTATCTGTTTTTCTCCTTCTGATATAAGAGTATTTTTTAAAATAATGAGCACTTAGTAATTTTGTAAACAGAATAAAATCTATTTTTATAAAAAGTCATTTCTCCATTTCACTTTTTTCTCATTTTAATTTTTAAATGAATCTGACATGTAAGTTAAATCCCACAGCACTAACCTGAGGTCCCCGGGTCTGGGGTGCTTTGGTGAAAGGCACACAGTGCTAGTGCCTGAGCCGGGACTCAGGTCCCCTGACATCACACCCTCCACCCCATCCAGGGCTCTCCTCCTTCCTAAAGCATGAGGAAGCAGATGTTGCCAGGGCAGCTGGGCCCTCTGGAACCATGAAAAGTCCCACAATTACAGAAGCCTCTATTAGGGGGAAAAAACAAAAGTTGCTTAAGAGCTACATTTTTATGAACTTGAAATGTTCCATGAGTTTAACAAGTAAATGTTCTGGATTTGCCAAGCAGTTCTGATTTCAAATAGTCTATCTCCTAAGTACGTGTGAACTTTATTGAACTCGGATCCTAATGTTCAAAGGGTTAAGGAAGGATCAATTCAGAGTCACCGGCATGTCCTAAAATGTAAGGCTTGTCTGGCAACAAGCACCTCATACATCTCATGAATTGTTTACAAACTCATACCACTCAGGAGTTTCGCCTGCCTTACTCATGCTGACTGCAGTCAAGGTTGCTACTTCCAGGTGCTGAAGTACATTCCTTTCACCTCAAACCTACCTGTAACGTTTTCAAGTGCTAGACACGAAGGATTTGGGAGAGTTATGATCACTCTGAAGTTTTCAACACTACAACCCAACTGGAAGCCAATATTCTGTTCTCTGAAATGCAGACCACGTTTTTAGACTTGATTAAACTAGGTGGTATGAAAGTCATGAGAAGCTCCAGAACTGACCATTCTCTCGAAAGGAAAATGAGAACTCCGTAGAGGGACACAAAGAAAAGAAAGTGGTTTCTTCTGGGTGCACTGCTTTACTAACCGGGACGTTTGGACTTTTTTCCTGATCAAGCCAAGCCCACAACCACTCAAAGGGGACTTGTGTAGACAGAACTTGTCAGTGGTTGATGAATCAATGTTTTCTCCCCAAACAGGTAGGCCTGTGAATTACAGCATCGCACAGTGAGGACACTGGATCCCAGAGGGTTAGTTAACTGCTCAGCTTACGTGGAATGTCACCGTTCTCAGTGTCACCCTCCGAGACCCTCTCTTCTGAACCTCTGAACCTCAACCCTGTGGGGGCCTACAGGGTGGGCTGTTATTACTATCTGGGCTACTGATTAGGAAACAGAGGCTCCAAGAAGTTGTGTCCTGCCAAGATGCCAACGTTCCAACCGAGGACTACCCACTCCAGACCTGTCTCCCTTGGTCTTAGCACTATTCCCTACTTCGGCCAAGCTCAGAAGGAAGGCTGTATTTTGTCGGTCTAAGAGAGGAGGCAGCCACGTTCTTCGAAATGGCCCCAAACTTCTCAGTACTGGTCACCGGCTCACGCAATGGTGACTCTCATCGAGAAATGAAAAGCAAAAAGTCGAGGTCAAGTGCCCCCGCCGCCCAGAAGACCTCCACCTCTTTCCCAATTGCTCCCACGAGCTAAGGGTGTCACGGTTGCCCAGCAGAGCCCGGCAAAGCACCTGCCAAGGCACCTGCCCGCGAGGAGCACTATCCCCCAGGGATGCCGCCGGCACGCAGAACGTTTCCCAGGAGAGGCCGGGCTGGCGGGCTCGACTGAGCCCACCTGATGCTGCGAGATCAGATTCGGGTCCCACCCACACTCATCGAGCGCGTCCTACGTGAGTGAACCCAATAAGTGGCCGCCTCCTGAGGCCCACTGTACAGACGGGGAACCTGAGGCTCGGAGAGGAAAAGTGGCTTAGCCCAAGGGTGGCGGCGTGGGGTCTAGAGCCCTCTCACGCCGAGACCCGATCCTCCGCCGAAGGGCCGGTAGGGCGCCTTCGGCCGTGGAAACGACGACCCTCAAGCCTCCGCGAGAGGTCAGCTCGAGGGGAAGGGCCACCCTAAGAAGGGCCGAAATGGGAGCCGCGCTTTCCGCGTCTGGCGAATTGGGCAGTGACCCGGCCCAAGAGCCCGCCCCCATGCCGAGGGCCAGGGCGGCCGAGGCGGCCAGAAGGCGTCGGGCCCCGGAGCCCGGGCACCCAGAGTCCTGGCGACCGGACCCCGCCAACCCAGCACCAGCGAACGCACGTACTCACCACGGTCGGCCGGCTGCAGTACGGACACCTGAGCAGGACGCAGGCCCACACCACTGAGGCGCTACCACCGCCCGCGCCGGCTGCGGGGGTGGGAGCGTGGCCGACGGCGGCGCCGCTCCGCCTAACCCGGCCGTGCGCTTGTTTCTGGGGCCAGGCTTCCCCCCTGCGAATCCGCGCTCTTGGTACGGCCCTGAAGGCCACGCCCCCTTAGCGTCCCAGCTCAGCAGAGGGACCCCGGAGCTCCGCGCTTAGTCCTGGAGGGGGCGGGAAGTCCCCTCACGCCTTTGACAGTTCCGTGGGGGCAGTAGCCGTGAGCCGCGCCTTCTGGCCTCCTGCTGCCGGCCGCCGCTCGCGTGTGTTCGCGACTCTTTCTCCTCCACGATCCTCAGTGCCCTCGCCTGAAAATGGCGAACCTGCATGAACAGAGTGTCGGGGTCCCTCCAGCCTGGGACTGGAATGCTGGCCTGCTTGGGTCGGGGGGCAGGAAGTGAGCAGGCAGGGGACAAGGACTGGACCGAAGAGGCAGGAGGGGGCAGAAGGCACTTCAGGTTTGGAAAGATAGGCTGTCTTGGTCGGGGGTAAGAAGCCCACCTTTTCCTCCTGCCGTGGTTCCTATATTACAGGATTATGAGGATTAGATGATATAACTCATGTTCATAAATAATTTAGCTCAGTGCGATAGTAAGTGCTCTAGAAATGTAAGTTGTTGTTGTTGTTGTTATTATTATTACAGGCTCTGCTGCGAATTCCTTTTGGAACAGTGGGCAACTCACTTCGTTCAGAACCCGTTCTCCATCTTTAAAAATGGGACCCACCAATGACAACCAATTACTTTGAAAATACTAAAGGCCTATATAAGGAGAGGATTATTCCCGTGGCCCCAGTTTTAGGGTTCCATCGTTCCAGTCTGTCAGGAACATGTCTGATTCACCCCATTGAATCAGTCCCTCCAACAGGTTGGATGAATACAGTAGCCCTCAGGGTGGGGCGTACCCCTGTCTAACTAAGGGACTGAATGTGTAACTCCTATGCTAGGCCCTCAAGAGAGCAGTAGGGAAATTCATCCCCCAGATCTCTGATACTCCCTGTCACCTTTTCACCACCTTGCTGAACAATCTTCCCTGCGTGTCCCAGAGAGGCTTCAAACTTTGCCTCTGAATCCTTGCACCCTGCTTCTGTGAAGCCAGAACACATACCACTGAATTCTCTCTCTCTGCTAATAGCATCTCTGAGGCAGGAGACAGGCATCTTCTTTTACTTTTTACCATTAAACCAGTAGCTGAGTACTAGGGATTCTATCTCCAGGACCACCCTCCCCCTTGCTCATCTTTATTGCTCTCCCTACCCTAGTTTAGGCCCACCTGGGTTCACCTTTCACCTGGATGATCTCAGCAGTTCCTGACTCGAATGCCACCTCCAGTTTCTTCTATACCTATACCAGGGAAACTTCCTCTTATACTGCTCTGCTCAGTGCCCTACCTTCCTGTCCCTTAAGCTTTCCTCCTCAAAACATATTCTCACTAGCCAGCTGGGGGAAAAAAATGTAAGTTGGAGACACATCTCACACCTTACATTAATATAAACTCCTGATAGATAAAAGATGTAAACAATTTTTAAAAAGAGAAGAAAAAGGAAAAGTCCTACAAGAAACCACGGGAGAATTGTGTTAATCTCCAAGAGGACTTTCTGAGTTAGAAGCCGTAAATGACAGAAAACTACTACAAACCCCAGAAGCCATAAATGACTGAGAAAACCACTACATAAAAATCAAAACTTGGGACTTCCCTGGTGGCACAGTGGTTAAGAATCCGCCTGCCAATGCAGGGGACAAGGGTTCGATCCCTGGTCTGGGAAGATCCCACATGCCGCAGAGCAACTAAGCCCGTGTGCCACAACTACTGAGCCTGAGCTCTAGAGCCCACATGCCACAACTACTGAGCCTGCGTGCCGCAACTACTGAAGCCCACGTGCCTAGAAGCCTGTGCACCACAACAAGAGAAGCCACCGCGATGAGAAGCCTGCACACTGCAACAAAGGATAGCCCCCGCTCGCCACAACTAGAGAAAGCTTGCGCACAGCAACGAAGACCCAAAGCGGCCAAAATTTTTAAAGAAAGGTAAACTGATTAAAAATCAAAACTTGATGTGTTAAAAAAAAAAAAAACTTGATGTGTGACAAAGATCTACAGGCAAAGTCCAAAGGCAAAGGACAAACCCAGGAGGAAATATTTGCCTAATAAACAGCCTCTACTAATTAATAAGAAAAAGACATTAATATAAAGGGGCAAAAGATAGGAATCATCAGTTCACAGAAGAAAAAATACAAATGGCTCTTAACCATATGAAAAGTTATTCAACCCCACACGTAGAAAAAATGCAAATTAAAAGTTGACCAAGGGCTTCCCTGGTGGCGCAGTGGTTGAGAGTCCGCCTGCCGATGCAGGGGACGCAGGTTCGTGCCCTGGTCCGGGAAGATCCCACATGCCACGGAGCGGCTGGGCCCGTGAGCCATGGCCGCTGAGCCTGCGCGTCCGGAGGCTGTG
Organism: Leucopleurus acutus; assembly: GCF_964270905.1. NCBI lineage: Eukaryota > Metazoa > Chordata > Mammalia > Artiodactyla > Delphinidae > Leucopleurus > Leucopleurus acutus. Next base: position 8,729,667 of record NC_139158.1, read on the forward strand.
CTCCGCAACGGGAGAGGCCACAACAGTGAGAGGCCCGCGTACCGCAAAAAAAAAAAAAAAAAAAAAAGTTGACCAAGAGACTGGTTTTCACCTACAATGATGACAAAATCTGATGACACAGGGTCGGTGGAGCTGTGTGGAAAAAGACACTGTCATTCATTGTTTCCCCATCCAAACATGAATATCATCCAGCTATAAAGAAGACAAATAAGGAAGCTCATTGCTGATACAGAACAATCTCTCAGATAAATTGATGAACTAAAAATACAAGGTGATGGCCAATACAAGGCAGAGAATGCTACTGTTGGTGTTTTTAAAAGCATTGCAGTGGGGGAAAGTGGTGGAAAAAATGTACATACTGTGTATATATATTTGGTTGTATGTGTATGACCTCTGTGGAAAGAAAAAAAGAGATAGCATTGGTTGTCTCCAGAGGACTGGGAGAACTGGGACCAAGGGCAAAGGAAGCGTCACTGTACACCCTTTGTATCTTTCACATTTTGTGCCTTATGAATGTTTTATTTATTCTAAGTCAAATACGTAAATACTTTTAAAAATACTCAAACAATCTTGTCACTGGCCAAAGAACCAACTCTTTTACTGGCTCCCAATAGGTAAAGAACAGTGACTATCCACTTCATTTTTCTTAAATCAAAATTCAGCACGTGTGGGGTTACAGACAACAGTTTCCTGCCAACTCCCCTCTGTTACGCCTCGTCTTCACTGCCCGGAAAGAATCACTTCTTACCTCGTTTCGCACTTGCTTCTGGTCCTTATTTCCATGCTGGTAAAGAAATGTTTGTGTGGCTGCCTGTTGTCCGAAATTTTACCTCTAGAGTTACCTCTAGAGTCCTGCTAATGATGAGTTAGGTTATTAAAACCACAGCCCGCCTCCCCTGCCCACATGTCAACATAATTGTTTATATACCTATTTTACTTCCTCTGTTAATCATTTTTATAATTGAAATAATAGCCTTGGACCTTTATTTCTTGAGCCATCCACTGCAAGCAGTATCTTTTCACGCCATACCATGAAGCTCTCAGCATCCTTGCCCTTCCCTTTGCTCTGTACCCCAGCCTCTGTCTCCCCACTTAGCTGTCTGAACTTCCATATTTTCATTATTGAGCTTGACGACATTTGCATTGTACATATGTTCTTTGCTTTGTCCCTTGAGCCTAGAAGTCCAGCTGTCAAGCAGCACCGACTGTTGTCACATTGTACAGGGGATGCATGGCCAAACCAACCACCCCTATGATTACAGGGCTCGTGCTGTGTGTCCTCTTTCTGAAAGTTCATTTTTCCCCCCCCGGCACAATTTAAAAGAAACAGATCCTCAATCTCTCCAGGGATCTGGTGTATCAAGCTTTTTTCCTGAGACTCCCTCCAAGGTTCTCAGGCACACCCCACCCCCATCCACACTGGTTACTATAAAGGACGAGGCTGATTCCTAACTGTGTTTCGGGTCTCATAAAGGGGCACAGCAGTTTGTGGAATGAGTGGATTGCCTTAGTCTGGAATGCAGGAAGAGCATTCAAAATCTGGCCCCAATGTATCTTTCCAGCTCGATCTTTATAACCTTCTTTCACAAATTCTACACTGTAGCAAGACTGGATGAATCCAGTTTTGTACATGCTGTGCATTTTTATTCCTCTGAGCCACTAGGAATGTTGTTCTCTTCCATGTTTATATGTCCATCTCCTACCAATGCTTCCACCTCTGGAAGATGCCCTGATCCCTCCAGAAGTGATGGCTCCCTCACTACTGTCCAGCTCTCCAAGGCCCAGAGTATTTCCTACTTTAAATCGTGTCTCGTCAGTCTTAAGTGTCTCCGGGGCAGTCTGTCTCAGAAGCCTCTTCTCTCTCTGCCTCCCAAGCCCCAGGTACTGCCAGATGCAGGCAGCATGGAGGCATTTGCGGGATGAGCCACAGAGGATTCAGGAAAGGCAGCCTGGAGTCGAGGGGCTTGGGCTTGGGTGAACGAGAATGAGGGTCCAAGGGGCAGGGATGCCAGAGCCGGGGCAGGGATGCCAGAGCCAGGGCTGGAATGAGAGGGAGAGAAGGGAAATGGACTGTGGTCTGTGGGCAGAACAAGGACTTTGTGACTTGTCCAGGCCACTGCTTTGTTGCTTTTGGAAGGGCTGTGTCCTTCCACTGAACAGAATGGAAGAAGGTTTGTCCAGGTGAAGGTGCGGGTACCACTGCATTAAGGGCTCATCAGGAAGATGTAGTCTTCTAAGGGAGGGATGGGGGCCATCAGGATAGGGCCTTTCTCTGCCATCCCGCACCCTCTTCCCACAAGGTTCTTCTGAATGTGAGCAACCTGAAAGCTCAGAGCACCTACAACAGACAGAAAGCTCAGGGGCTGGGGGGCCAGAAACTGACCCCTAAAGCAAAGCTCCTCTCCACAGCAGAAGCTTTTACACATATAACATCCCACAAAGCTAAGGACTGTACCCTGTGTCCATACCTCTTGATTGCCATGATCCCTTGAAGCCTCCCCTTGCTCTATAGAACCAAACGTTCACTGAGCACTTGCAATGGGCTCCCACTTGCTATGGGACAGAAGGGAGGAGCTGATTATCATTTACTGAGCACCAACTAGATCCCGAGCGCTGTACTAAGCAGTCTACAGGTGTTAATGCAAATCTTCTCTCAAAAGTATATTCTGTGATTCCCATTTGACAGATGAGTAAACAGAGGCTCAGAGAAGTGAGGAGATGTGTCCCAAGCTCCCCAAGATCCCACAACTAGTAAGTGTTTAAACTGTGACTGGGGCCTGGTACCCACCGGTCAGCGTGTCAAGCACATCCAAACCCTTCCCACTTCACCCCAACCCTGGGAGCTGTCCTTTCCCCCGGGGGAACTCACCCAGCCTAGGAGGGGGGCTTTGTGCCACTCTTGCTTCAGAGTGGTACCATTTCTCATGCTGGTGGAGGCTCCCCCCAGCCCCACCCAGGGCAGTTCTGCCTTGGAGGGTTCAGCCTCTCAGGGCCCCTGTCCCAGTCAGCCTGACTCTTCCCTGCTCCCTCTGACTCCGGCTTCCTCCTTCTCGGGTGCACAGTCTCCAAGATCCGCTTCAAAACCCCTTGCCTTGAGCAGGAACTCACTCCAGGTGTGTTGAAAGGGGCTGCCCTGTCTACTTATAGAGCCAGGGATGCGGCAGTCACCAGAGCACAGAGGCACAGAACCGCCATCTGGAAATCAGGAGCCAATTTCTGCTTTGACTGCTAACCAGATGCACGGCCTCCCTGGATAAGAAATCGTTTCTTTATCAGCAAAATGGGGAGAGAAACCCTGTCCCGCCCCCCCTTCTCCCAGGTGTTCTGAGGTTCGTGGTGATGACCAAAGGATGTATTTGTGATGGCAGGGCCGAAGGCAAGGACCCAGGTGAGACTTATTGTCAAAGAGGAGCAGAGGGAGGGAGCCTGAAGACGCACTTCCCCAACCTCTAAGCCTCTGGCCAAATCTCATGCCTGATCTCGTGCCTAGGGGGACTCTGAACTTCCTGAAGTTCTCCGATGAGCACTTGGTCTTGCCCCCATTTTACAGATGAGGAAACTAAGGCAGCCAAATAAAGCAGCTCCATCTGGCTGGTGCACCCAAAGTCTGTTCTTTCTCCATTGATGGGATGGTTCTCCGCCCAAACCTCTTTTACAAAGGGCAGACGTCCTAGTCCCCTCTGATGTCAGGGGCAGCTGGCTCAGCCTGCCCAAAGGCTCCCCGGCTGGTCAGGGGCCAGGTCCTTATGAGAAAGAGCAGAGGCCCTGGCTGCGGGGCTTACTAAGCCAGTTGGGTGTGTGGGGGCCTGCTGGCTGCAGGGTGAGCTGGCCAGCGGGGGGCAGCTGTGGATATCCTGTCTGGAGACAGTGTCTGGCGACAACGTGAATTGTTCCCAGGGAACAGCTGAGAGGACGAGAGGGCAGGGGCAGCGGGGAGCTAGAACGAGAAGTCACTGAAACCTGGGGCCTTCCAGAAGGGACAGTGAAAGTACAGGAGATAGCGGAGGCCCTGGCTGGATGTCTCAAAGGGCAGTTCACGGGTCCCCTACATCAGAATCATCCTGGGGCCTATTAAAACTGCCAATTCCTAGGTCATCCCTACCCCCAGCCGTTGGACCAGACTCTCCAGAGGCAAGGCAGAAATTGACGTTTTAAACAAGCTTCACTCTTATCCACACTGGAATATGAGAACCACTGCCTTATGGGGTTAACTTGGCCAGAACAGGGGTGAGGGTGGCATGTCCACGGCAAGGCACACCTCAGGTGGATCCAAACACAAAAACAGATAAAGAGGAGGGGGTGGTTGCTTTGAAGGAGAAGCTCAGATGATGACTGGCCTGGCCACCCCCGGGGTGTTAAAATGTCCCCAGACCTTCCTCACAGCCTCCCTGCCACCCCACACTCCTAGTGCTCTAACCTCGTCCAAAGTTCAACAGTTTCAAAGAGGCAGCCCTGAAATGAAAGAACAAACATAGCCCTTGGCAACAGCAGATTGGATTTCCAATCTGGACACCGCCAAGGCCCAGACAGCTGTGTAACCTTGGACGGGTACTGTGGGTCCTTGTAATGCGGCCCCTTGGGGTCTGGGTGAGGATTAAATGGGTTCATGGGCATGAAGTAGCCAAGCGTCTGTTGGTTCTCAGGGACCAGGGTTCCTTCCTCTTTCCTGTTTCCTACATATGAGCCCCTCCCCCGCCCAGCCCCCTTCCCTTTGTTCCTTTCTCTGTTATGCAACGAAAGTTTAAATTATTCCTGGGTTTGGGGCCGCTGCAAAGCCAATGGGAGGGTGGCTCTGTAATGGGAGGTTTTGGAAGCCACGTCTTCCCTGCCTACCTCCGCGTTCTTGTCCACGTGCTGCTAGGTCAGGCCCTCCGCCCCCTCCTCACTATTGCAAAGATCCGCGTGACTACGTTCCCCATATCGCCTGCCTGCTGCTCCAGCTGTTGACACAGCAACCAGAACCCAGCGACAGCCATTGAGAAAGAGCCTCTGAGGAGGAGCCTGCTTGGCTTCCATCTACATTCAGTGCAACAGCGCTTCCTGAGAGCCCCTACCATGGGCCTTAGCAGAAATGGAAATAAGTTAGAGCTGGTCCCTGGCTTTAAGGGGCTGGTGGTCTCCTGGCCAAGATAGAGAATCTACTGGTCTAGTTGAATGATTCTCAAAGTATGGTCCCCAAACCAGGAGCATCAGTATTACCTTTGAATTTGTTCAAAATGCCACATGTCAGGTTCCTTCCAAAGTCTACCGAATCAGAAATTCTGGGGGAGAGGGGATCCTGAAATCTGGCTTTTAACAAAAGCCCCCCAGGTGATGCTGATGCAGGCTGAAGTCTGAGGACCACAGATCTAATTAAAACCTCACCCAATCCCAAGAGCTGGGGTCTAATGTTCCTGTATCACAGATGAGGGAACGGAGGCTCTGTCCTGCTCTGTGTGCAGACTAGCTGAGAGCTTATGAAGGGTTTGGATTATCAGGTCCCTCCCGGTGTCAAATTCTACCTGTGTAGCACCTGTGATAAGGTAATGAGCAGATATACTTTTTCCTGGATCCTGGCTGGAGAAACGTAGAGGTATCTTACACTGTGTCCGGCAGGGTCGGGGTAGAGTGACGACGCAGACAGAAATGAAAACCTTACAACGGGAGCAGAGAAGAGCTGGGAGTAAAGTCAGAAAGAGCAGCAGCCCTGGCGACAACCACCTGCCCCAAATGTGGGGACACTGGGCTGACACAATGCCCCCAGCCGAGGCCATCCAGGCTTCTAAGCCCGACCCCAATCCTGAGACCTCCTCTCCTGTTCGCTCACCTGCACGCTAGGTTGGTTTCTTTCCTCGCTTTTGCCCCCGGCAGACTCTCAGGGTCCCCTCTTACACAGCATCTGCCTGAACACCTGCCTCCCTAAATTTGCAATCACCTCCTCAGCAACGAATGACTTCCAGCCGCTCTTTGCCCACATTCCGTGACTGGGCACTCACTGCCTTTTCAGGCAGCCCATCCATCTGTGAAAGCTCTGATGGGCTTAAGTTTCCCTTTGAATGAGCTGACATCCATCCCCGTGTAATTTCCACCTTTTACAATATGAGTTAGTCTAATCCCCCGTAACAGAGATTACAGGCTTATTTTAAAGTAAGAATATCTATCCCAATTATTTCCCATGAATCTACCACCCACCTTTGCGGATAAACAAGGCAAGGAGAACATACCAACCCATGACCTTGAAAACAGTAGGAACAACAAGATGAGGTGAAAGTAGAAAGGGGCAGGAGGAAGGACAGGAGGTGGTGGAGGGAAAGATCGCTGACTTGGAGCCTCCGTCTTGCCACTTCCTCCCCAGGAGACACTGGCAGGACCTCAGCAGTTTTCACAGGAGTCCCCTTCAAGAAAAAGCATACGATTTTCCAGAACTTGTTTCCTTTTGTTGAATAAATTCACAGTTGGATGGTTTGTAATGGCAGAAAGGTAAAACTCACTTAGTGCATCTTCCGTGATCATTTCACATATATTACTGTTTTCAGCGAATGGGGATCTTGAAAGTTAAGCGACTTAGCTTCGTGGAAATCTGCCTCTGACTCTGGGCCTCAGTTTCTCATCTGTAAAATGGGGGTGAACCTAGCCACCTTCCAAAGTGGGTCTGAGAATTAAACAAGCTAATGGGAGGGGAAATCATCTGTTGAGATATTAGTATGTTCTCTGATTTCTAAAGATGAATGCTTGGAGTCTGGGTATGAGGGAAACTGGTGGATGGTTTCTATTGAGGGGGAGAGGGGCAGAAGTGAACCCCAGCTTAGCATTCTGCCTGGGGGAGACCACAGCTGGAGCTCTGGGGCAGAGCCAGTAGAACCAGTGAGTTTGGATGGTTTCTATTGAGGGGGAGGGGGGCAGAAGTGAACCCCAGCTTAGCATTCTGCCTGGGGGAGACCACAGCTGGAGCTCTGGGGCAGAGCCAGTAGAACCAGTGAGTTTGGATGGTTTCTATTGAGGGGGAGAGGGGCAGAAGTGAACCCCAGCTTAGCATTCTGCCTGGGGGAGACCACAGCTGGAGCTCTGGGGCAGAGCCAGTGGAACCAGTGAGTTTGGAGGACAGCTCTCTAGGAAAAGACAATGGAACAATGCCCTTGTCGCCCATCGCTGTTTTTGGGGTTTGCTTTTCAGGCTTATTTTTCACAGGATCCTCTGCAAAACGGGCCTCAATGCAATTTCTTGGGTGAGGGGATTTGCCCACGTTTGGGATCAGAGAGACTTTTCAACCCCAGAGGTAGCTCTCCGGGGCCCGTGAGAGACCCTTCGCTTCCGGGGAGTAGTGTCTCACAAGGAAGGAAAGCCTCTTGTGCGGAGCCAGGGGGATGATAACAGGATTATTTTAATCCTTCTAGCAACACTGGCTCTGCCAAGTCTGCCAAGAGAAAAGGATGTGGTAGGTCAGGAAATTAAAACAACTCTGGCCTCATTCCCCAGAACGTGTTTTTCAAGAGGGATGAGTGTCTAGCAGGAGAAGGAAGGAGCCCTAGAAACTCCCTCCTCGCCTTGGGCTGCCCAGCCTGCACGTGGCCACTGGCCCTGCTTTGCAGAGGGTGCCTCCTTTGTCGAGGTCATCCTCCCCCCACCTTTACTTTTTATTTATTTATCTTTTTCGATCAATATTTATTGAGCACTTATTCCCCTTTATTTTTATTTTACAAATATTTTTTCCTTCGGCAATGCCACGCAGCGTGCGGGATCTTAGTTTCTCGACTAGGGATTGAACCTGCGCCCCTTGCAGTGGAAGCGCAGAGATTTAACCACTGGACCGCCAGGGAAGTTCCCTCCTCCCCTTTTTGAAAGGTCTCCAGAGAACACCCTAACTCCTGGCCTAAGCCGGGTACCTGGGGGCCCCCAGTTCCAGACACTGCTGGTGCCCACCTCCCAGAGAGTCCAGGAGCCTCCCAGACTGCAAGTGGCACCCCCATCCATCTCTGTAGGGCTGCTTGCAAAGGAGACTCAGTCTCACCACCTACCCCTTCCTGGGTCTTCCAGAGCAGTGGCTTCCAAACTATTCGGCAGAGGAATCCCCCAGGTACCGTGCATGCCAAGGAGTCCCATTCAGGAGGCCAGGCGCCGGGCAGGTGCACATATCTGCATGCTGCTGGTGGTCCAGGAAGCACAGAGCTAGAGAAATTCGGGGTGGTTCTCCAGGGACTCAGCCCCACGCCCTTCACAGGCCAGTCCTCTGCCTCCCCAGCCGTGCAGCCTTGGGCATTCCGCTCCCCTTCTCTCCGATAAAAATGCCTGCTCAGCCTGCCTCCGGGGAAGAGAGAAGATGACCATGAAGATCTGGGCCCCACAAGGCCCTGAAAAGTTATCCAAAGTCTCCAGTCCTTGGCCTGGAGGCCCAAGGCTGGAAGTCAGAAATGGCTGCAGGATGGGTTGAGGGTGAGAGCAGATGGGGTGGAAGGTGGAGGAGGGCGGGCCACCCATACCCAGTCCCACCACGAACTTAAAGCAGAGATGGTCAGCCCTGAAGAGCCTTCAGGATCATCACAGGCAACCTCCCCATGGTACAGATGAGAAAACTCAGCCCAGAGAGGTTGAAGCACTTGCCCAAGGTCACAGAGTAAATGAATGGCAGGGCTGTGACTAGAGCCTTCGGTTCAGCATCCGTATCCAGGACGTTCCCTGCTGCACCCCTAGGTCTGGACACGGGTCGGGGGTAGGCCCCCCACCCCCAGACTGGGACAGGACAGAGGGCAGGGCAGAGCCCAGCCAGCGGCTCTGCATCCTCAACGCCTCCTGCCTTCAGCCGCTCTCACTCGCAGTTCTGGTGGACCTTCCAGGAGCAGGCAGCCTGCTCTCTGCCCTCCTTGCCCTGAACCTGGCTTCCCAGGAGGGCCAAGGAGGGGTGGAGCAGCAAGACTGCCGCCTCCGGCGCTTAGCCTCTGGCCCCCTCCCCCTCCATCCTACCCTGCCCCCTGCTGAGAAAGCACCTACCTGGGCAGCTGGAGGTGTGGGAGCCCTGGGCAGGGCCAACCACCTGGGGCAGGTCCTGGGCTGAGGACCGTCCTGCCTTCCCAGGGCTTGAGCCCATGGTGGCCTTTTATGGGACAGAGAGGTATGCCGTGAGGGATTAGGGGTGGAGCCTGGTGTATCTGTATCGTATCTGAGAAATGCCCCCCACCCCGCCCCCGCCAAGTGCCCCTGTGAGGAGCAGCTGAGGCTGGAGCTGATTCCCAGACAGCTTCTGCCCTGGCTGAGGCCCTGGCCCCTTACAAACAGCATAGAAGCCCCATCCAGCCAGGCCCGGGCTTCCTGGGGGGCTGGTCAGGGCCCCGGGGAGTGAGGCCCATTCGGGACACACACCCTCCCCAGCCCCCTGCGGTCCTGTCTTCGGGGGACTCAGACCTTTGCATCAGGGGCCAGACAGATGTGACAATTCCCACATACTCTGGGAACTTGAACAAATTATGCCATCTCTGGGCCCAGTTTCTTCACTCTAAGATAGAAATAATAATACTCACTTCATAGGATTGACCCAGGACCTAGCACATAGCTACTCAATCACTATTTGAAGGAATGAATGAATGAATAGAAAGATGACTAGGTTGGGAGGGGTCTGGAGACCCATCCCTAGCAACTTTATTTCCTCAACCTCTCACCTTGCTTGATCTAAACATGCCAAAGTCTCTCCCCATTTCCCAGCTCCATCCGTAACTGTCCCCCACATCCTGTCATGGTCAGGCTGTGACTCCCTCTCGCTCTGGCTGGTTGCCTCCCAATAGCCCCTGTGCCCAGGTGGTTTCCCTGATGGCAACTGGCTTAGGAGTGACACATGACCTGGCTCTGGCCAAGGAAGCAGGAGGGGAGGTCTTTTGGGAGGCTGCAGGGAGGGAGTTCCTGGCTCCCAAGAGAAAGATAATAGAGGAAATGGCCCCTTTCTGCCTCCGGATATAGTCATGTCCACTGGTGACATAGGAACTCGTGCAGCCTTCTTATGGCCATGAGGGGAACTGGCCCGAGGACAAAGCCAATGATGGGGATCGTACAGCAGAGAGTTCCTGAACTGCTGGTCATACCACACCAACTGCCCACCTGCCTCTGGACTTCTCTCTGTGTGAGATAATGAAGGTCCTCATTTGTTAAGCCAATTTGAGTTGGGTTTTCTTACTCACAGCTAAACGTGTCCTGTCTGATCTTCTCTCCAGCCCCTACCTGCATCATTCCCAGCACTATTCAGCAGATGTGCCCAGTCCTGGGCTTTGTTGTAAGGACCCTGAGATGAGCCAGACTCTGTGCCTCCCCTGGGGAAGCTCATAGTTGTGAAGGGAGAGCCTGGCAGGTAATTATCAATAGATGCTTGCAAGCTTGTGAGCAGAGGCTGAGGGTATCTGGGGAGGGACAGACTAACTGTCCTGGGCAGTTAGAGAAGGGTTATGGGATATGGGTTTTGAAGGATGCCTAGGGGTTTTACAGACAGACAAAAAGAATGTGTTCCAGGCAGAGCTAACAAGGTCAATGAAGGGGTACAACTTTGCTTAGAGAACATTGGTGAAGCTCAAGTTAGGTCCATTGAGGAGTGGTGAGCGGAGGCTGAGTGTCTCGCCCAGGAATCTGTGTATCCTGGGGAGCCAACAAAAGTTTTATGCAATATGTACATTTTGGATTAGAAGAGCCTGGGTGTTCAGGATCGAAGTGACAAGGATCTTACCTGGGTGGGAACAGAGGGGAGAAATGGGGAAACTGGTGAAAGAGGTATTGTAGAGGCCCAATCCTGGGCTTTGGTGACTAAAGGAGAGAGTGAGGGTGAAGGGGGAGGGGAACATGATGGCCAGATTCCTGGTATACGAGGGAGAAGGGGTGGTTGTATAAATCTTGGAGCAGGGGACTGTGGTAGCCAGTCTCCAGGATGGCCCCCAATGATCCAGCATCCTGATATTCACGTCATCGTGCAGTCCCCACCTACACTGTACCAGGACTGGCCTACGTGACCAGTAGAATATGCAGAAAGAATGATTTGTGACTCCCAAAACTGGATCATAAAAGACATCATAGCTTCTGCCTTGCTCTCTCTTCCATCACCAGCTCTGGGGGAAAAGCCAGCCGGCACATTGTGGGTACGTTCAAGCAGCCTCATGGAGAGACCTATGTGCTACGGGATGGAGCCCTCTGCCAACAGCCAGCAAGGCACTGGGCTCTCCCACCAACAGCCATATGAGTGGGAAATGGAAACAGATCCTCCAGCCCCAGTCAAACCTTCAGATGACACCTTGGCTATAACCTCAAGAGAGGCCTTGAGCAGAACCGCACTGTGAAGTTGCTCCCAAATTTCTGACCCACAAAAACTGTGAGATAATAAATATTTGTTATTTTAAGCTGCTAGATCTGGGAGTAATTTGTTATACAGCAATAGATAATATTGGGACTTAAGCCATCGAGATCTTATTTTCCTACCTGTCCTTCCTAGAGTGAGGGAAGACTATTATTATCAATGGGAGAGGCACTCCCCAGCCCACATGGTCCACACCTTCATCCACCTCTCTTTACAGCTTACAGACTATTTTTACATGAGCAAACCTTTCACTGTGGCAACCAACCCCAGGAGGTAGTTATAATCCCTGTTTTACAGAGGGGGAAACTGAGGCTCAGAGAGTTGGAGTAACTTGCTGAAGATTATACAGGTTGTCAGTGGCAGGGCCTGGACCAGAACCAGGTCTGTTCCCAGGCTCTGAGCGGATCCACATCCTACCTGATGTAAAACAAAGAATGTTGCCCACCATCCAGTTCTTCAAGGATCAAGTCATTAGCCACTGCAGTCGCTGACCTACAGTGCAGCCCAAAAGGAATTCAACACCAAGAACAGGATGAGGCACTCTGTTCTTTGAAAAAACAGGCCACTTAGATAGTTAGATACATCTCAGGAAGAATTTTAATGGACCCAGATTCTTGCACGTTCCCAGACATAGAAAAAGCACTAAAACCATTAACTGAGATACCTGTTTCTTGTGACTAGCAGTGACCTTTTACCAAAAGGTATACTTGATTGTATGTATTCTGCAGCCGAAATCATATATACACGTATCCTGGCTTCTTCCCCACTACCCGTTCAGAGCAGTCTCCTCAAAACTACTGAGAGGCTGTTTCCCGGGCTATAGTCTTCAGTAAGCCCCCTGAATAAAAACTGAAACTTACAACTCTTAGGTTGTGTGTTTTTCTTTTGGTCAACAGTGAGCACACAGTAGGCCCTCAGCACAGCCTGGGACCTGACTGGCCAGGTGAAAAGGCTGGAGAGCCCAGCCACAGGAGCCTGCGCTGAGGGAGCTGCTCCAGCCTCCCAGGACCTTTCCAGGATGGTGGCTCTGTTAGTGGTAGCCCTGGCATTTACAATGATCTTGGAAGGCCTGCCTGGGTCAGATGGCAACCCCTGTATTATTAGATGGCTCTTCAAGGAACCCAGCTTCCTCTCCTTTCTGAGACTCAGCTCCAGGCCTAGGAGCCCTTGAGGCCAGGGACTGAGGGGCTGGTCGCACCCTTTGAGAACTGCATGAGCAATGAAGGAGTCAGGGAGGGAGCCCAGGAGCATCCTTAGCTGGGGCTGAAGGAAGCTGGCACTGCATCCCTTGCCTTGGCCTCAAGTTCCACATTTCATCACGGAGCCCTTTATTTTACACCAGATGGGGGGCCATGAAGAAAGAACCCTCAAGGGACTGGCCGGTACACAGGGAGACAGGCAGACACCCGGCAGCCTGCCAAGCAGGACAGGAGGTGCTGTGGGTTGTATGAGAGGCCCTGGAGTGGGAGAAGCAGGGTGGACCCGACACCAACTCGTCAGTACTTCCAACCCACAGGCCAGTGTGGGGAGGGCTCCGTGCTTGCCTCTGCCAGGGGACATGAAGGGCTTGGTCTCAGCACTGCCCTTCTGGAAAGTCTGATCCATTGTTCCCAACATCTCCATATATCCCACTGGTCCTCCTGGTAATGGCTGTTACTCACAGTGGGGCTTCTCTCCAGCCTCACTCTTACACATTCTGCAGCCAGAGAGCCGGTGAGGCTCCCAGAGTCATCTCATCCCATTTTGTCCAAGCTCTGGCCCCAGGAATAGCCTCTCCCCTTGTGGATAAGGCCCCGCCACCCACGCCCACTGAAGAGCCCCTGAACACAGGTGAGGGTGCTTTGTGGAAAATAGCCCTAAGTAGATTTAGCAAATAAAAATACAGGCTACTCAGTTAAATGTGAATTTTAGATAAACAATAAATAGCTTTTAGTATATCACAAATATTACAAGGGACTTACTTATACTTAAAAATTATTCATGATTTATCGGAAATTCAGTTTAACTGAGTATCCTGTATTTTACCTGGCAACTCTAGTACTAAGACTCTGAAGTTACTGCTGTTTCCACCTCCACCTGGGAGTGGCCTTGGTCCTCAGAAATCTTAAGTTAATGGACCCTTACTGGGCCCCGACTCACTGCCAAACACCCTGCTAAATTGGAAGGCCCTGAAGACAAATGGGGCAGGATCCCTTCTCTCAAGTAGGGAAAGGAGACATGCAACCAAATAAATTGTAAAGTACTGGCTATTAGGGAGGCACTCAGCTGCCAGCAACCAAAAACCCAATTAACAATGGCTTAAATGAAGAAGGCTTTGTTTCTCACACAAAACAAGAAGTCCAAGTTGGTCTGCTGCTAGCTTTGGCTCAGCAGTTCAATAGTATCAGAACCAAGATTTCTGTAATGTCCTTGACTTTTCCCTTATGGCCTCAAGATGGCTGCCATGGCTCCAGCCATCATAGCTGTGTTCAAGATGGAATAAAGAGTGGAAGGCAAAGGTTTTCCAACCCTGCCTGCTGCAATAGATTTATATTCATGTCTTATTGGGCAGAACTGGGTCATACGGCCACCTCTAACTGCAAGGGAGGCTGGAAAAGTAGACCATAGGATTATCATAATCAGATTAGATCCATCCCAATGTACTGCTGGGGCTGGGACCATTGCTTCCCCGCAGGAAGATGAGGGGAGAGGGCATTGGGCAGGCCCAACTGGTCTGCCATGTGTTCCAACAGAGGTTTGCACTAAGTGCTAAGGGAACACCCAAGGATGTAGTGACATGCTCTACCAGAGGGGTGGTAGTCAGGGAAGGCTTCACGGAGGAGGTGGCTTTTGAGCTGAGACTTGTGGGATCATTGGGCATTTGCCAGGAGGAGAAGGGAATTCCAGGCAGGGAGGACAGTGCAAATAACTGCAAGGTAGGCATGGTGACTGCTGCGGCCAGGGGTGGGTGGAGCTCTCAGTGAGGCCATCCTGAAGGGTCTTGATGGCCATACTAAGAAGTTTGTGCTTTACCCCAAGAACAGTTTTCTGTCATCTTACTCAATGTCTCAGCGGCATTTGGCCCCTTTGAATGCCCCTCCACCCTCGCCTTCTGTGGCTTGTGACCCTCTCGTGCTCTCTTCCTCATGTCCTGCTCAGGGTCCTCTGTGAACTCCTGCTCCTCTACCTGGCCAGCCAGGGTCCTCAGTTTAAACCCCCCACTGAACCATGTTCATTTACCCCAGAGCACTTGCCGCGGTTGGTAATTAGATATTCATTTGTGTGGCTGTGTGATTACTGGCTTTCTCCCCTCCAGCCTGTAAGCTGATCTTGTGCACCCACGCCTGGCACATAGCAGACCCTTCCTAAACATCTGTTGAATGAGCTGATGAACAAAGGGTAACGTGTGTGATGGCGGGGGGAGGGGGGAGGGGGGCGGCATCAAAGGGGTGAGAGCTGGGAAGAGCTGTGGCTTGTTTCCTTGTGTTCTGGTCACTCCATTGTCCACTGAGCAGAGGGGACAGGAATGGGGGATGAGGTACAGGCAGGCTGGAAAGGGGAGACCAGATAGGATACTTTCGGGTCTTTGGTTCTGCCTCTGAGGACCCCAGACCAGTACAGGTGGGCCCCCAATGAGGCAAAAAGAGATCTGATTCCCCTCTGGTGTTTCTCATCTCTGGGCATCTGGCTTCTTCCTTGCAGGAAGAGGATGGTAACACGCAGCCGCCCCCTCCCCGGCCAGCTTGGGGCAAAGGCGGCCGAGAAAGGGACAGCATGGTTTTCGAGTGGGCCTTCTTCCTGTGTACACAGCTTTCTCACTGCACTGGCGGGTCCAGGGTGGGGCCCACTCTCCATCCTCAGAGACCCAGCAATTCCCAGCAAAGCCCTGAACAAGGGACCAGAGCCTGAAGAAGGGTGGCACCTTGCAGCTGTGTTTGCTTCCGAGCAGTGATCCAGACCCCAGGAGAGGTGAGGTCTGTTGACACCACTGCCCCCATTACCTACCACCCTCCCAGAGCCCTCAGGGAGTACAGCCCGCAAAGGATGACTTGAGTGTCGTTGTCCGAGCGGGGGTTGGAAAAGAGTTTCCAGGCACAAGGCAGAATGTAAGGAAGATAGAGTTTATTAAAGAGAAGGGTCGCTGCAAGAACAGCGGGCCGACTTTCTGGTAGCCAGGGAAGGTCGACAGTGAGCATGGGTTGCTGGTCTGGCTTTATAACCAGGGAACCTGCAAGTCATCTGCTGACTAGGCAGAGTATGTATACTTTCAGTGTGCTGAGCGGGAGAAAAACATGGCAAATGTCTTTCCTTATATGGGATGGGAAAGGGACAGGGCATGCTGCTTGGGAGGGCTCTGGGACATGGCAGTGGTCACACTGTGACACAGTGATAGGAGTCCTGTAAATCTTTGTTCAGGCAATACGGGCCCCTTGAGTTTATCTTGTTCTTTGTCCTTGGAGCACACCACATCGGGTGTAGGGCGGGGAGGGAGGAGAGGAGAGACAGCCTGGCTCTAGGTGTAGTTCACACAGTAGGGAATAGACAGAAGCCGAGCATTATGTGGACGAGGCCCAGGTAGACTGTGATCTGCCCCAATTCTGCCCAGATTCTCAGAGAGTTAATGGTCTTCAGGACCCTACAGCACATCAGATTCAGCCTTCACAGCACCCCTTGTCTGCTCACCTCGGTGACGGGACCTCACCGTCTTCCAAGGCAGCCGGTTCATCCTCAGCTGGGCCCCCCTGGCCGCTGTACCAGTCCACGCAGCTCCCAGAGCAGGCTCCGCGGTGGGCAACATGACCTTCGTTTTGCAGTTGAGTGACCTGAACTGGGAGGCCAAGGGCACACAGTGAAGCCGGCCTCCTGATGGCCATGCCGGTGCCCCCCACACCCGAGAGAACGGGCAGCACCCCTGTGGTCCCTCCCTCTCCAGAGCTCAGCCCCGCCTGGGCAGCCCCTCCTCCACCTCTCCCAACAGAAGACACACACACACTTCCAGCACCAAGTTCTGCTGCGGAAGGAGCAGACACCCTGGCCTACCTTTCTGGTTCTCCCTGTCCTGTACTAGAAGCTGGCCCTTTGCCTTCCACAGGCTTGCAAGGAACCTTCTGGACTTCTCCCCAGGACTTTTCCTTTTGTCTCTCTGTGTCCCCATCTGGGCGCAGCCCTATCCACTCTAAGGGGGAGCACAGCTAGGCTCTCGCTGCAGAGGAGGAGTGAGACCAGGAGGGGCCAGCGGACCCGCAAGAGAGGCTCAGCAGGCTGGGCACCGGCCGGGAATTGTGTCCCCAGCTGATGACGACACTCCCAGCGCCGCCACGTTGCAGCCGAGTGGACCTCGGCCGTACCCAGCGGGCTGGCAGGGAGGCTAGAACCCAGAGCTTTGGCATCTGTCTCCTGGGTTCAATCCTCGCTTCTTAATGGTATGACTTGTGCTGATTTACTTCACTTCTCTGCGTGTCGGTTTTACTATATGACGACAGCGATGAGTCATTCCTACCTCATAGGATCGTTGCAATGATTAAACGAGTTACTACATTTATCCAGCAAATATTTGTTGAGTGCCTGCCGTGTGCCAGGACTGGCAGAACAAGAACAGTTCTGGGCACGGGGGATAACGCTGTGAATGAAACCAAGGCTCTGATCTCATGGAACTTAATTTTTGTTGTTGTTGTTGTTGTTTTTTGGCTATGTTGCACAGCTTACGGGATCTTAGTTCCCCAACCAGAGATGGAACCCACGCCCTTGGCAGTGAAAGCACGGAGTCCTAACCACTGGACCACCAGAGAAGTCCCTCATGGAACTTTATATATATGTTGGGAAGGGGTTCTGTGCAAGGGAGGGGCTCCTGAGGGGGGGGAGGGGAGGGAGTTCTCTGACGGGGGGTGCGGAGCGAGGTTCTGTGAGGGGAAGGGGGAGAGTGGGCTCCATGCAGGGGAGGGGTTCATGGAGGAATCTGGTCCCCCACCCCATTCACAGGCATACACACATGTACACAAATGCACACAGAAACACGCATACATGCAGACGCATGCCTGCACATACGCACACACAGAGCTCTGAGAAGACCCAGGTCCGTTCTGCCACATCCAGCAGGCATTGTGGCCACCCTCTCTGCAAGCCCCCTTCCTGGCTGTGAGCAGGGCAGGATCAGTGGGCTGAGGACCTGGGTGCTCAGCAAGACTCTGCTTTTCCTGGCCAAGTGGCTTCCTTCCCAGAGCCTTGATGTGCTCATCCATAAAATGGGAGCGAGAGTCCCTGCCTCCCAGTGTGGGGTGCCAGGCTCAGGGGCCCTGCAGGGCGGTGGGGGGAAAAGAAGCCAGGTCTCACCATCCTCTGCCCTCATTCTGACCTAGCTCAGCCTCTCAGGACAGGTGAAGGGGGATGGGCCGGCTCCCGAAGGCTGGAGAGGGCTGGAACTGTTACCTAATACCACCCGGAGCCTCCCAGTGAAAGTCGGAACCTGACCCCATCAGACCTTGGTTCTCAGGAAAACTGACCCTCTCCCAGGTGCAGAAGCCACCAGAAGGGCCTGGCACCCTTGAGAAGGGAGGAGTCAAGGCCCTACGGAGAGACCCGGGCTTCTTCCATCAGGACTTGGGACTGCAGCATGAAGGCTTAAGGCTAGACTCCAAGCAGAGAGTTCCACCTCAAACATCCCAGAGGGCTGGCTGAACACCAAGGGGGACTGAGCCACACTGACTGGAGAGGCCTGGGTGGAGGCCGACGCAGGGGAGGGCAGGACCCGGGCAGTTTTCACTCATGGGAGAAAGTCTCTGGAGATGAATGGGATGCTGGGGTGTGGGATTTGCCTCTACTCCCTGTGCAGCCCTGGGAAAGGGTTCTTTCCTCTCAGGACCAGAGGGGATCTAAGGGCCTTTCCCGCACAGCCATCAGTGCCCCTAGGCCGAACCAGCCTGGGAAAGGACCTTTTCCACTGGAGAAATGTCTAATAGGCAGTGTCACCCGCACCTTCAAACTTACCCACCTACTCCCACGTTGAACACACACAACGATGCATCCACCTTCCAGCTGCCCAAGCCGCCATACTCATACACACACGCTGTTGCTCCTCCGCCCATCCCTGGGCTCCTCCAGGGAAGGAAGAGTGACGGGGACGGGATGCTGTTACTGGGGCTACCGCCCTCTCCCTCAGGCCCCAGGGGAGGTCCTGGTGTCTCCTGTCCCTCCTCACATCCCAGATAAGGAGAAGGGATACTGGGTTAGCAGGATTTGACACCTGCAGTTGAGGCCAGCTGATTTCTCGAGGGACGTGGGCTCGGGGCTGTTCCAGCAGCCACGGCCAGGATGGCGGAGAGTTTGCCTCATGCTGGCAGAGCCCTCAGGAAGTGAGGCTGAAACACCCTCCTTTTCTCCACTTGCCCACTTCCTCAGACAGCGGAGAGGGGAGGAACTGGGGGCAGGTGGGATCCGGGGAGTGGGACACCTGGGCTCCATCCTTCCATGTGGGGAGTTCGGCTCTGCCCTACCTCACCTGGAATGGCAGGTAACACTTCTGTGCACCTTGAGCCCTGGGAGTTAACAGAAGAGGGACCACAGCTGGGAGTGAACAACAAAGAACAGACGAGAAGGCTCAGGGGTTTTAGATTTCTTCTCTGCCAGCCACAGGAATGCCCAGACGGCGTGGGGGGTGGCACGGGGGAGGGGCCGCCCCATCACATGGCCAGGGAGATCCAGAGAGCCGGCTTCGGCAGAGAGCTCAGGCACGTGGAAGGGCCAGCTCTGCCCACCCTTAAATGTCCTCCTCCAGCCCCGTGAGCCCTGGGTACATGAGGAAGGCAGGGGCAGCCCCAGGGGAGAAGCCCGGCTTCAGCCACGTGAATGTGTGCAGCTCCCTTCAGACCCCCGCACAGTGACCCAAGCAGGGAAACCCACGGAGGTCTCCACCACCCACAGGATCCAGTCCAGACTCCTCAGGCTGGCCCTCAGGGCCCTTCTCACCCTGGCCACCACGGCCTCTCCACATCGATCTCTCGGTGCTGGCCCCATGGGCCCTTCCGTACCACACTTTCTGGGCTGGCCAAGTATCTGGGCCCAGGCTGTCCTCTCCTCCTGGAATGCCCTTCTCCACATTCTCTTCTGGGGAGTCCTGCCCTCCAGGCCAGGTTCGGGGATCACCTCCTCTGGGACACCTTCCCCGGGCTGGCTGTTCCCTTGTCTGTGCTCTGCCAGGGGTGAGCAGATGTCTCTCCCAGAGCTGGGGCCTCCCGGGGTTACTGTGGTTTCTGTCTCCCTCATCAGACCTCGATGGGAGGGGACCGTGGTCCTCTTTGTGCCCCAGCCCTTGGGATGAGGCCCAGGATGTAGCAGATGCTCAGTAACTATTTGGTAAGGGAATGAATGAATGAATGAATGAAACAAATGAGTGAGGGTGGGCACTGTGAAGGCTCAGGCTCCCAGGATCTATGGCCCTTGACAATGAGCTCTCTGTGGGCCATGTGGACAGGTCATCTGGGCTCAGAGAACCAAGCCGTGAGCATGGGTGTGGCCTCCCCAGCCCAGGATGCCCACATGCAGATTCCCAGGGCAACAAGCATCGATTGAGCGCGTACGGTGTGCATCACCCCAGGCCATTCTCCTCCATGTTCCACCCTTCCCACCTGGCCCTCTGCTCTTGTCCCTCTGTCCACCTGGAATGCTTGCACCCTGATCCTCTCATGGCTGCTCCTTGGATTCCATCGTCTCAGCAGAAAAGTCACCTCCTCCAGGAGGCCTTCCCTGATCTAAGGTTACCCCTCTCTATGCCTCATTGTCCTGTCTTAATGCTCTGGACCACCCTATCACTAGCTACTATTTTCTGTTTATTTTTGTTTGCTAATTGTCTTTCTCTCCCTCCCTGTCCCTGACACACAGATTATTAAACTCTTTGAAGGCAGGCATTTGGCCACCTTGCTCTCCGCTGCATCTCCACACCTGGAATAGAGCCTGGCACCTAGTAGGTACTCAGTAGATGTTCAGTGAATGCAGACTTTGGGGATGAGAGCCCAAGCCAGACAGCTCCCGTTTTCACGGAGTCTGAGGTGCAATACACAGGCACCTGCTTGGAGAAGGCCACCTGAATCGGTGCAATTTGCCACAGTTGATAAAAGCCTTTCCCCCACCCCTCAAAGCTGCATTCACATCACATCAGGTGCCTCTGACAACCTCCCTGAAGATAGGGATGACTGTTTCCACTTGGCAGGTAAGGGAAGGAAGCTCAGGTGAGGATGCGTGCCTTGCCCCCAGGTCAAACACTAGAAAGAAGCATGGTTTGAACCCCCCTCCCTCTTTATTACCTATATAATCTCCCTGTGTGGTGCAGGCAAGTCTCCCTGAGCTCAGGGAAGGCAGGTGACTTGCCCAAGGCCTCACAGCCAGGAGAGGCAGCTGGAGCCTGGAGGCCCCCCTCTGCCTTCTGATCAGAGCTCCTTCCTTGGGCTCAATTTATAATTCCAGCTCTCCCTTCCCTCTCCCTGGGGCCCGGGGCTGAAGTCTATATTCTTCAGAATCTGGGTTCTAGCACCATCTCTCTCCAAGGCCTCAAGCAGTCTCTGCCTTGTGACCTCGTGACCTCGTGACTGCAAAATCACACGGCCCTAAATGGCACACCCACTCGCACCCCTGCCTGCAGTCCACCTCCCTCTTCCGGCCTCCCTATTTCCAGTAGGGACTCAGCCACCTGAGTTCAAAATGTCATTTCTCTTCACTCACCTCCCCCCGTTCCTTGCCACCGAATGAGCACAGGATGTTGTGGAACTGACCACGTTGTTGGTGGAGAGATGGCAAGGGGCGGGGTCCGGGGGCCCGGGTAGGGGTTGGGGAGCCGGCTGTGATGGGCTCCTGGGATTCTGAGCGGGATGGTGATGTACTGAATGTAGCCGTCTGGGGAGACGACCTTGCCCGTATTAGCTTCCTAGGGCCACTGTAACAAAATGCCCCAAACTGGGTGGCTTCAAACAACAGACATATTTCTTTCACAGTTCTGGAGACTGGAAGTCCAAAATCAAGGTGTCCAGGGGGCCATGCTTCCCCTGAATGCTCTAGGAAGGAACACTTTCTCCCATCTTCTCAGCTTCTGGTGGCTTCCAGTGATCTTTGACGCCCCCTGGCTGATAGACAAATCCACCCCTTCTCCGCCTCCGTCTTCACACGGCTGTCTTCTCCCTGTGGGTCTCTGTGTCCCTGTGTCTTTACGTGGCCTTCTTATAAGGACAACAGTCGTTGGGTTTAGGACCCGCCTGAATCCAGTATGGCCTCATCTTAACTAATTACATCTGCAAAGACCCTATTTCCAAATGATGTCACATTCACAGGTACCGAGGTTAGGACTTCAACATATTTTGGTGGGGAGGACACATTACAACCCATGACCCTAACCAAAGGGTGCGCAATGGAGTGGGAGGCCCTGCGGATGACCAAAGCTGGGCCGGGAGGCTGCCGCCCCGACGGGGTAGGGGCCGAGGTGCGAGCCCTGGGGAGGGGCGATCGCTCTCCAAGCTGCGCTCCGGGGTGCAGCGCGGGTGGTGGGCTCGCTGCTGTGGCCACGTGTGTGGGTGCTGTGGGGCGCCACCTTGCTGGGGTCTTTCCTCGTCACCCTGACCCACTTCTTCCCAGGTGAGGCCCGGCGAGGCCTGGCCACTGCAGAGGGTAAGGGGGCAAGGGGCTGCGCTGGGGTTCATGGGGGGAGCGTTTCTCCTGTGCCCTAAAAGCCTCCCCCGAAATGTCCCTTCAGAAGGATGAGTGTACAGGGCTGTGGTCCCGGCGAGGGGAGCTAGACATGGGGATGGTAAGCTTTTTTTTTTTTTTGCAGCTTGCGGGATCTTAGTCCCCCAACCAGGGATTGAACCCAGGCCTGTGGCAGTGTAAACACCAAGTCCTAACCACTGGACCACCAGGGAGTCCCCTAGAGGTGCGGATGGGATTGCAGGAGAGGTGGAGGTCCGTCCCGTCCAGCCCTGGTAGGGGCAGGTGGGGACTCTCTGCTCTCCTCTCCCCAGGGAGACCCCAGGCTGCAGATGAGGCTGGGAAGGGGTCCTGCGTGTCCTGCCTCCATGGCCTGGCCCAGCCTGATGGGAGAAGGGGTCTCACCTGCTCTTCTGAGCTCCTGATCTCTCTGGAGAGGTGCCACCGTCCTGGAAGGGTTCGGAGAGCTCTCGTACACCGAAGCCACCCCGCCTCGGCAGCAGAGTCTGATTGAAGGGGGCTTCAGGACACCCTGTGAGGACCGAGACCCCCTGCCACCACTCCTGGCGTCAGCACAGCCGAGTGGGCTCAGCTGGGCCAGGTGAGAGCCGCTGCCTGGGCCTGCCTGTGATCCCAGCTGCCCGCCAGCCCATTCCACCCACCGACCAGAACAGCGGAGCAAACAGGAGTGAGGAGACCCGGGTTCGGTGCTGGCCCTGTCATGGATTCACTGGGTGTCCTTAGCCAGGTAACTTCCCCTCTCTGGGCCTCACGTTCCCAAGTGCAATGTGAGGGTTGGACGCAGGATCTTTTCCAGGGTTACCTCAATGTCAGAGGAGCCTAACCCACAGGAATGGCTTTGATGGTGGAATTCCGGGCAGCGTGTGATGGGCACTTGGAAGGGAGGTTCAGCCCGCTGGGCTTTTCCTGCTGCCCTGCTGCTAAAGATTTCACTCATCTCCAGAAGCTTCCTGCCAGCTGTCTGGTCATCTCACGTCGTGCCAGCAGCAGTCTGTTTGGGGAAAGCAGGAGGGTGGTGGGAGATGAGATTGGGGAGGGAGGCTAGGGTCACGTCAGGTAAGGTCGAGGAGGAGGGGTTAGGGGTTCCCACCCAAGGGCTTGCCTTGCTCTGTGACGTGTCAGGTGCACATGCATGTATGTACAGCATGTACTGGGGCACAGACCAGCCTATGCACAATTTTGTGCGTGTACGTGTGCGAATACACATAGGTGTGTGACTTAACCACATACGTGTGCATTTTTGTGGGTGGGTACCTACCTATTTGAACTTGAATTTATGTGTGGGTAAGGGCCCGGGTTTGTGAGTTCAAAGTGTCGTGTCCGTGTTTACATGTGCCTGTGTTGGTATGTGTGTGTGTTTGTGTGTGTGCGTATTTGTGTGGGCCCTCTGTGTCCCAACTGCCCCGGGCCCTGGGAAGGCCTGAGCTGTCCCAGCGTCGCCTCTATGGGTAGCCCACCTGATCCTTGGCTCTGGGGGTGCTGAAGCCAGGCCCCCAGGAGGAGTTCCGTTAAGGAAGCAGCCTTGGGATGTGACTTGGACAGGCAAGCTTTCTTGGGGAGGGGCTCCAGGCTCAAAACAGAACAAGATCCCGGGTGGCCTGGGATCTGGAGATGGTGTGGAGGCGCCTCAGGAGCCGAGCTTTGGGTCCGGGTGGGGGGACGCGGCTCCTGCAGCTGGCGGTTGTCCAGGCACAGATGGGCAGAGCAGAGGCCAGGGAGCATCCTGGGATGCAGACTAGGGGAGCTGCCCCTGCGGGTCTCAGGAGTCCAAGGTCCAGTACCCAACTCCGAGGCCAGCTCTGCCCTTCCCCAGTCCCCTCATTCCACGCTTGGGAGAACCTCATCCTACAGGATTGTCCTGCCTCCACCCCTACCCGGGGCCCTCCCCCATCCCACCACCTGAGGGCGAGCGGGCACCTTCAGGCAGGGCAGGAGCTCTGGACTTCGGATGGGAGAGCTGTGCACAGGCTCTCAGCTCGGCCACACGCTTGGTGTGACCCCGGAAAGTCACTTTGCGTTCTAGGCTGTTTCTGCCTGTCCCACCCCTCGGCCAGGGCCTCAGGACGGGCTCCCATCACGTCCAACTCTTTCCTACCTGCCCTCCCAGCCTCCGGGCTCACGTCTCCGCCCTGCCTACTGGATCCCCGCCTTCCTGTCTCGGCTCACACCGTCACCCGGCGTCCTCCGGGCCCTGCCCTTGCTGGGTAACTCTCTCTTCCTGGAAGTCTCCTCTCTGACACCCTCGCCGCAAGGTGGGCTCACCTCACCTCTGCACCTGGCTGCTCTCTCTCACTCCATAGAGCACGTCTCCCTTAATGGACTGTGAGTGCATTGAAGGCTCAACTCGTTCTTCTCCATCTTCACGTCCCCAGAGCCAAGCACAGGCCTGGAACTCAGCAGTTGCTCACAAAGCATTTGTTAAATGGAAGAATGAAGGAGCAGGTGTGTGAAGGAGGGAGGCCTCGCAGGGCAGGGCGGCCATGCCTCTCAAGGCCCTTAACTTGAGTCGCGGTTAACCACAAAGCTGGTTCCCTCCCGGGAGGGGCCTCCTCAGAGGACGGGAGCGATCCCTCTTCCTCCTGTTCCCCCAGCGCTGGCCCCAGGGAAGGTTTCAGAGGCAGCCAAGGGACTGCTTCTCTGCTGCCCCCTGCTGACGAAAAAGGGGAAACTGGATGAAGTCTGGAAGCGTCTCTGGCTACAGTGGCTCCCTCCTGGCCTGGGGATAAGAGAGAGGTTTCTGGTGCGCGGGGAATAATGGCCTTCCCTTTGCCAAACGTGCTGTATTCTTCATCCTCCTAACAGCCAGTGGTTAGGGTCTTCCTCTTTCCCTCCCTCCAAAGTCACCCCTTCGCCCCCGTGGAAGGGTGTGTCCTGGGTATCCGAGACCGACCCCCAGCCTTCCAGGCTGGTCTGGGCGCCTCCTGGGAGCGCCTGAACAGCGTTGCTGAATTACAGTTCTTTAATCATCCACTCCCCCCACCCCCAGACTGAGCTCCCCAAGGGCAGGGATCCCAGTTCATTCAATTGCTCAACAGATCTTTACTGCGTGTCAGCCCCGCGTAGGGGGTTCTCTGCCCCCACGGAGCTCACCTTTCCGTTTCCAGGCCCAGCCTGAGGCTTGACACACACTTGGTGTTCGCGGAAGGGGGCACACTGGCGGATCATTCAACAGCAAGTTGGGGAGGGGCTTGGGAGCCCCTCCAGTTCCTCTCATATGCGTGTTCAGGGGAGAAATGCCCCCTCTGACCTGGCTCCAGGCTGCCTGCTGTGGCCCAAAGTCCAGGGGAACGGACTAAGGGCCAGTCTCAGCGCAGCAGCTGTGGCCGCAGCCCAGGTAGCCGCTGCTGTCAGCTGCTCTGCTAGACCCATCCTGCCTCCCTGGACCCCGTTAAGGAAAGCAGGGCTGGAGGAGACGGCTGAACAGAACGACCCCTGAGGGCCCTTCGGCTTTCTACTCGGGGTCGCATGAGGGCCCTGGAGCCTGACCATCCCCAAGGCCCAAGGCCCCCACAGCTCCAGCCAGACAGCCCAGCAGGAAGGCCAGACGTGAGGGAGGTGACTGTGCCACACTGGGAGCAGGTGGCCACCTCACCTGCCTCTGGATACAGGCTGGGACTGGAGGGAAAATGTCCAAGGGACACACAGCAGCCCGCACTCAGCGAGTGAACATGATGGGAAAGATGCTGGGTGTGGCTGGAGACACCAGGCTCCGGGACTGCAGACAGGTCTCAGCTGCAGCCTGGGCCCCCAGCTCCTCGGCTGGTGAATCCTCTTCACAATCCCGCTCAGGAGCCACCGTCTCAGCTTCATGCCCTGCCCCCCGCCCCAGTGCAGGCCACTCACTGCCCTGTCCACTGCTGCGGATTTGTGGGTGTGTCTTATCCACCTCTAATACCCAGGGCCTCCCAAAAAGCCAGCCCCGAGCAGGCCATGCAGCTCCAGGAGTAAACGAAGGCCGCGTGTGCTGGTGTCTCTGAGGACACCTGCATGTGGCGTGTCTTCTCAACGTGAGCCCACTTCAAAGAGCTCAGCTGAAGGCTGATCAGGAGCCAGGAGCTCCCCTCGGCCTGGTCGGGCGCCCGTAGACTCAGTCACATCCCTGTCCCTGTCCCGCCCTGCGTGGTGTGTGGGGGGCCTGACCTCTGCAAACTGCATTTCCCGGGCTCACTTGCCAAAGGTTTCCTGGTTAATATGGCCCACAGGAGACCCTGCGGGTAGATCAGGCGACAAAGCCGCCAGGGCTCTCCTCCCCGCCTCTTGCTTCAGAGGCCACCGTGGCCGCTGCCTGCGTCACTCCCTGGCATAAGGTCCCGCGGGCAGCCCTTCTTGTGGTGACCCAGCCTGGAGCCCTGGGAACACCACAGCGGCTCCCCGCTGTTGCCAATCTCAGGGTTGCCAAACTCTCCCATTTGTCCTTTCAGCTCTCTGGGGACCTTCTCAACTCACGCCCTCACGCCAGATGCCCGCTGGGAGTCGTCTGCCTGACTTGACCACAAAGACACCACACACCGAGGGCAGGCTGGAGGCTGTTTCTTTATACAAAGGTAATCAGCACTATGGATCCAGAAGCATGCTGCTGTGGCTCACGCTGGCCCGTCTCACCACTTCCGGGGCAGAAGTCTGGGTGTGGGGCTGGGGGGTCACCGCAAGGGAGGAACACCGCACAGGCCTGGGGACTGGCAAGCACACCAGCCGGGAGCTCCCAAAGGGCACGCGCAGTCACACGAACACGGCATAACCACGAGCATGACGTACGAGGACAAGAAGGGAACGGAGAGCTGAAACGAGCCACTGACCACCAATGCCCTCTTCTCCCAGGTGTCCTGTGGGGGGCGGGACAGTGGGTGGGCGGGGCCTGGGCCTGGAGCCAAGCGCCCCAGCTGTGCCACTACAAGGCCACGTGACCTCACTGCACGCTTTCTGCAACTGTAAACTGGGGACGACAAGCTGTACTTCACCAAGTTGTCATGAGGATGAATGAGAATGAAATAGAGACACATATCAAAATACTCAACACAGAGCCTGGCACATAGAGGTGTTCAGTAAGTAACTTTTTGTCAAGAACATCTCAGCTCAGAAAGTACCTTCCTCGGAAGGCCGGGATGGGAGATCGCTTCCCTGGAAACTCTCTCTCAGGGGATCAGGACCCTTGAGCACTCCTTGGAGCCTGTAGTCGCTGAACTGGCCAGGGCCCCGGAATGCACTGTGCCGGGGCAGTTGAGGGGGGCGGGGGGCTGGACCCCCAGGGAGGCACCCGCAGAAGCCGGGTAGACACCAGAGGAGCTGGGAACTGTGCCAAAATGGTTCTGCACGTAACACAGGCCGGACGTGGGCTGGTACGGAGGCAGGCTGGCCGTGTGCCCAGGGACCCAGGACGGCCAAGGGGCCAGTTTCTGGCCACTGGTGTGCTGCATCTGGGCCACAGGGTGGTTCGGGGCCAGGTGAGGGTGGCCGCTCTGTGTGGGGTAGGAGCCAGGCACAGGGTTCAGCCTGGAAAGGAACAGAGAGAAAATGGTCACTCAGCCACTCACGCCGGGGCGCACAGCAGCCCAGTGGTCGATCCGCAGGCGCGAAGCGTGGGTCGCTGTACTGCTTTCTATTACAACGTGCTGTGGACGGTTCCTATAACCAGCTGTGAAAGTGCCAAGCGGGGAGGAAGGTCAATCTCAACTGGACAGAAAACATATGCCCAGAGGGGGCAGGGCCCACTCACGGTCCTGCAGTAAGTCAGCAGGAAGAAGGGGTATCAGGCCCATGCCTGAGACACCCTGAGATGTAAGAGCAGCTTGCAAACTGGATGGACCGGATGGAGATGGGGACAGATCACAGCAGTCAGTGTTTGTGGTCGGCTCAGCAACTGGACCCAGGGAGAATGGATCCCCCTCTGTGGGAGGGAGGAGGGGAAGGCTCTAACGGGTAACACAGAGCTTGGGCCCAGGCCTTGTCTGCTGGGAGATATTCTACCCACGTCTTCAGGAATAAAGACTCACAACTCAAAGTCCTGGAAGGCAGGAACCGACATGACAGACGTGGGGAGCTGTCTGTACTGAGGTTGGAGACCCCACCACAGACGCGTGCGGCTGGGGCCACAAAGGGGGACACATTCTAAGGGTTTTAGCCTGTGACCTTCGTGCAGAGTTCCAAATATGAAGAACAAGTGTCAACACCACTGGTACCTGTGTTAGGTAACTAGACTAAACCTGTATACATTTCAATCCAAACCTAAGCTTACAAATCAGCTGCTTAAGTACAGATACAGGACGCTTAACAGCACTTCTGGCATTTTAAAAATATAGAGGTTTTGGCCGATAAGAAGCTTGACAAGAGCCTCCAGGGAGGCAAGGCTGTCCGCGCAGTCAGGTCTGCTGCCGAAACAAACACGCGTGTTCTAATACTACCTGTGTCCCGTTGTCAGGTCATCCAAAACATCACGTTCTGTTCCGGGTGCCTACAGCAGGCCAGGATAACGAGGGATCGAACAGCACGCCATGCAAGGGACACAGAAGGAGCTGAGAGGGTCACCATGGCCCCTGGCCAGATCAGCGCGTCATGGTGAAGCAGGATCACCCGGCACCACGGTGTCACAGTTACAGAGAAGTAACTGCGATTCAGCGTGGAAGACCTTTCTCATTATGGGCTGCCTTGGAGAGCCAGCCCCCAGCCGCCAGGGGTGAACATCGGCAGCTGTCTTAGAGGGGATTCCTTCATGGGAGAGGGCGGGGGAGAGAGCATTTGCAAACGTGGACCCTTAAGTTCTCTCTAGATTCTGTGAGAACAGCAATTAAGAGCCAAAAAGCTACAATACACCTAATTCTAAATTTAAACACCTCCCACCCATTTAGACTCCAGGAATTACCTGCCGGAAACAAAATGGGTGAGTGTGCGTTTCTATTTTTCCCAGTACCCGTCCCTGCCTTTAAGAAATGGTCAGAGTGGGGAATTCCCTGGCGGTCCAGTGGTTAGGACTCAGCGCTTTCACTGTGGGGACCTGGGTTCGATCCCTGGTCAGAGAACTAAGATCATCCTGCAAGCCGTGCGGCCTGGTGAAAAAAATAAAAATAAAAAACAAACGGTCAGAGGGCTCTGAGCTGCTGAAGGCTGGATTGTCCACCTCCTAAAATAAAGTACAAGGAGCAGACTCCAATTCAGCCGAAGTCCTGCCTCCAGGGCAGCGCGGGGGCAAGATGTACTGCACAGCTGAAGCAGAAAAGGGCCACTGACAAAGCACCTTGACTTTGTACTGAATCCGTTCTTTGGGAGGGACTTGAAGGAAAGGAAACCTCCTCCATTGTGAACTCTCAGCATCGGCAAAAACCAGTGAAGGCCACCTGAGGCCGGCAGTGTGTGCCCCAGCGACAGGGAGTCAGTAGGACCCGGAAGCAGGAGCCCCTGGCTCTACACTGGGCTCTTCTGACTGTGTTACCTGGAGACAGACTCTTGTCCCCTTTGGGCCCTCTCTCTGAAAGGAGGGAGTCAGGCTACGTGAGCTCTGGCGGCTTGCCCAGGACTTTCCATTGAGAGTTAACGTGCCTGGACTGGAAAACAGTAAGCTTCGCCTTCTCCTGCCAGGTGGCCAAGAAAACCCTCTCAGGTTCGGGCCGTGCCACCTCCTAAGGCTCCCAGTCCGTTGCGTGGACTGTGCTTCTTACCAGCGTCACACGCAGGAGCCCAATCCCACCTGCACAGGGTGCTTGTCGGCGCTGAGGGCTGTTAATGCCACTGGATGGGGCCACAAGTCACTCGGGATTATGCACAAGAGCCCCTTCCTGCTCGGTCCCTACTTCAGATGCAGCTGGGCAGAATCTAGGGTGCTCGGGAGAAATTTGTGCACAGATTTTTTGGGGCCCAGGCTGCCCACACCCTCTTGCCTATTCCCCAGGACAGTGAACGAGTCACACCCTCTAGAGGCCCAGGAATTGCTTTAGGAATAAAGCACAGAGTTCTATAACTTACTTCCGGCTTTGGGCTGCCCTTCTTTCAGCTGAAGAGCCGGAGATGTACTTGAACATCGAAATCTTCCTCATCAGGCTGAAGGGGAACTTCTGGTCGAGCTTCAGTGCAACTCGCTCTGGGAGGTCGATGGAGTAGCAGTAGGTGAAGCCATCTGAGGTTGGCATATTAAGGAAAACTGGAGGCAGCTAAAGGGAGGAGGGCTGAACACTCCCCAGAGGACACAGGTGCCCACATTGATTGTACAGGGGAAGTAAGTGCTTATTCCACCATAATATCTGACTGGAGTTTCAAGCTCAGGGGAAACCAAGAGTTGAGTTTCTATCCCCTGTACCTCAGAGGGAACATGACCCAGCAACAGGAGAGGGCAGACAGGTGCTAACATTTCACCTTCCCCTAGACACATCCATCCTGTCTCCTGAGCCCCTCTGGCCCCTTCAATCACAGTCAGAAGCCAGCACACATCTCTGTCTTTCCAGTGGGATGAGGCAGGAGGCTATCCTAATACCCTCTGGGAGGACTGACATCTTCTTGTACTTTGTCCCAAATAGGAGGAACCTTGTCTCAAGGTGACCAACTGAGCTTTCTGTGGGCCTCTGTGGCAGCCCTGGGAGGTCCCAGGGATGTGATGGTACTCTGGTCATCCGACCTGTGTCAGCCCATCACTGCCTAGACAGCCAAAAAGAGTCAGCCTTTATCCAACCATCCATCCGTCCTCTCGACAAATATTCATTGAACCTCTAATATGTACCAAGTGCTGGGGTAGAATAAGTGGCCACAAGCAAAAGCTTATCTATGGATGACCACGCTGGGGGCCGTAAGCTAGCCTAGGGAGATCTGAGAAATTTTTCTCTAAGGACGTAATGAGGAGGTTGAAGCCTAAATTGTGAGGGGTGCTGGCTAGAAGAGGGGTGCTGGCAGAGAGAAGACTGTACAGACGCACCAAAAGAGCACTGTTCCTTGCGGCAGTGTTCTTAACTAGAATACTACTGGCGAGATAATTCTCTGCTGGGCTAGACTGTTCCACTCATCATAGGACATTTAGCATTCCTGGCACCAGCCACCAAATGGTGGTAGTACCTAGTCATTGTGATAAACAAACACACCCTTGCTATTTCTAAATTCTTTCAGGGATGACAGTATGCTTCCAGATACTGATTCCAGGTGGTAAGCAATGCTGTAAGGAAGTCAAAAGCTGTCATGGCTGATGACTTCAGAATGATCTCAAGAATCTGTTCTGCTTCTGACTCTGATGAAGTAACAATACTAGACTAGTCCTCCCACATATATAACTATAAACCAGGATACAATATTTCACACAATTGCTTTCAGACTTTGGACCACAAACACTCCCAAACTGTGATACCTAAGAAAAGGGACACAAAGCAAGTGAGCCTCAAGATCAAGCCGGCTTTCTGCCCGGAGGTACTTTCTAAACCACAGCACAGGAACGGGAATCCAAGTATCATTCCAACTTTAGTATAAGTGCTGCCAAAGCAAGCACGGGGAATCCAAGCAGAATACAGTGCTCCTGAGCTGGAGAGACAAAGAGTTCAGGTCAGTAATGGAGAGGAGGGAGAAGAAGCCCCTCCTCTTCTTCTGGATGGGGCCACAAGTCCCTTGGGCCCGAAGAGGTTCCCCGAGTCTTTAGCTAAACACTAATGTAGACGTACACAGGCTGAGACTCCTCCAGTCAGGCAAAGAACAGCTACTGAAGAAACAACAACTATCACAGAGCTGTAAGATTAACAACTCCTGGAGCTCCCACAGGACAGGGACACGCTCAAGTTCTAACCAGAGTAAAGAGACTTCACTGAACACCCAGGACATTCAGAAGAGACCCCCAAAAGGCAATGCCTCAACAAGTAAATTAACTACCTATTAGGAAAATAAATACTCTTTAAAGGAAGACAACAATATTCAGCCCTTGATAACACAATATTCACAAGGTTTATCAAAAAATAAAAAATTACAAGACAAGGGACAACGCAAGAAAATAGGGTCCATAATCAAGAGGAAAAGCAGTCAAAAGAAACAGGTCCAGAAAGGACAAAGATGATGGTATTAAGAGACAAGTATTTTAAAACAGCTATTATAAATGTGTACGTGAATGTGTTTAAAGGAAAACATAAACATAACAAACAGATAAAGAATCGCAATACAGAAATGAAAACCATAAAGAAGAACCTCTTGAACCGAAATATACAACACAAGGAATAAAAAACTAACTGGGTAGGTTTAACAGCAGAGTAGACGCTGCGGAAGATGAGATTGCTGAACTTGAAGGCAGTGTGACAGAAATTATCCAAACTGAAATGTAGAGGGTAAAAAAGGCAAAAATTAAAAAAAAAATACAACAGCCTTAGTGACCCACTGAACAATACCATGTAGCTTATATATATATAATTGGAGAAGAGAAAAGAGGATAGAAAAAAAATACTTCAAGGCATAATGACGATAATTTTTTTAGACTTGATGAAAATTCTAAACTCACACATCCAAGATCAACAAACTCCAAGTAAGGTAAACACAAAAACACCACCTCAAGGCACAAGATAATAGCTAAAAACCAATGATAAAGAAAAAATTGTGAAATGAGCCAGAGAAAAACAATGAATTATACGGGGAAACAATAAAAATGATTACTGATTTCTTATCAGAAACAATACAAACCAGAAGTAATGCAAGGACATCTTTAGAAGTGAAAGGATATCAGAGAAGGCTAGAATTCTATATTTAGTGAACTAAAAGCATTTTCAAAGAACCAAAGATGGAGAGAATTTTTCACCAGCATACCTACTGTAATGTTAAAGGAAGTTCTTTCAGCTAAAGGAAAATGATACCAGATGGGAATTTGGATCTACACAAAAGAATGAAGAAAAATAGAGATGATAAATATGTGAGTAAATGTTGCTTTTTAAAAAAATATAATTGACTGTTTAAGAGTAGCAAGAGAAGCAGCAATGTATTATGAGGTTTATAACATATGTAGAAGTAAAACATAGAACAATAACACAAAGGATGGAAAGAAGGAAAACAGAAATACAATGGAATAAGATTCTTACATACAAAGTGGTATATTATCTGAATGTAGCCTGTGATAAACTAAAAATGCATATTTAAACTCTAGAGCAACCACTAAAAAATAAAACAAAGAGGCATGGTTAATAAGCAAAGAAGATAAAATGAAATACTAAAAAAATATGCAATTGAAGGCAGGAAAAGAGGTAAAAAGGAACAAAGAACATTTGAGACAAAAAGAACACAAAAAGCAAGCTGGTAGACTTAACCCCACTATATCAATAATTACACTAAATGCAAATGGGCTAAACAAGCCTTTAAAAGGCAGACTGTCAGACAGAGAACCACCTATATGCTATCTACAAGAAACATGCTTTAAATGTAGACATAAACATGTTAAAAATATAAGGATGGGAAAATATATACCTTGTAAATCCTAATTCTAAGAAAGGAGAAAGCTGGAATAAGTAAATTAATATCAGACAATGAAG
Source organism: Leucopleurus acutus (assembly GCF_964270905.1). Classification (NCBI taxonomy): domain Eukaryota; kingdom Metazoa; phylum Chordata; class Mammalia; order Artiodactyla; family Delphinidae; genus Leucopleurus; species Leucopleurus acutus. The sequence goes on from NC_139158.1 coordinate 8,763,111, forward strand.
AATTTAGGGCAAAGAATATTACCAGAGATTTAAGTGTCAATTTCATAACAGTAAAGGGTAAATTCATTAAGATGATATAACAATCCCAAATGTGTATGTATCCAATAAACAGAACTTCAAAAACACTTGAAGCCAAAAACTGATAAGAATTGAAAGCAAAAAAGAGAGATCTACAGTATTAGCTGGAGATGTCAACAGTCTTCTCCCAGTAATAAATAGAATAACTATAAGGATATAGAAGATTTGAACAATACAATACCTTGACCTAACTGACATATACTGAACACTATACCCACCAATTGCAGAATGCACATTCCTTTCAAGTACACACAGAATACTCACCAAGATGTAACAAATGCTGGGCCAGAAATAATTTAAAAGGACTGTAATCTTACAAAGAATTTTCTCGGACCACATGAAATAAGAAATCAATAACAAAAAGAAATCTGGGAAATCACCAAATATTTAGAAATTAAGCAACTCCCTTATAAATAACCCTTGGATCAAAAAAGAAATCCCAAGGAAAATTAGAAAATACTTTTAACTGAGTGATAATGAAAACACAACATATCAAAATTTGTGGGATACAGCTAAAGTAGTGCTTACATGGGGAGTGTATAGCTTTAAATTTTCATGTTAGGAAAAAAAGTCTAAAACCAATGAAATTAAACTAGAATTTAAAAATAAGATACATAAGAACAATGTTATCAATGTGGATTTATACACTACCCACACTAACAGCTCATAGAATCACAAATTGTAAGATATGTCAGGAATGCACCTTGTCCAACTCCAAACACTACCATTCTGATGTTTAAAAAAGAACCACTTTGTATTTTAGAATACTTTCCCCTAATTGCCTGAATATTTATACAAGGAATATGAGGCTTATCCTAAGTTTTTAACTACCCATATGGTAAAAGCCTACCATAAAAAAAAAATTTTTTTTTCTTCTGAGAAAAAGATTAAGCCAAACAAAAACAAACAAACCTGTTTCCTATTCCTTTCATGGAACATCTCCAGCCCATGGGTAGTTCAGGACCCTCCAATAAAAAAAATTAGTCAAATGCAGGTTTACACCTTGGAAAAAATCAATACAGAATATTTTACTAGCTGGCAGTGCTGAGCCAGTGTGAGGAGTGAGCTATGGTGATCTTTTCCAGATGAGAAAACTCTGGCCTAGAGAAGGGAAGTGACCTGCCCGAGGCCACACGGTTTTCAAAGCTGAAGCTAGCACACAGATTACCTACATCTGAGCTCACAGCTCTATCTACTGGACACCCCCAGGCCCTACAACTTGGTTCACCCTTTGGCATGTCATTGTTCTACAGTTACCTTCTAGGAAGGATACATGTTAGCCCAATTCCAAGTCCACAGACGTTACTGAGGAAAGAGGTCTGGGGAATGAGCCAGGAGGCACAGAGCAGAAGCCACGGCACCAGCATTGAGGGCACAACCATGCCAAACACCAGGGCCCTCCTCATCCGAGAGCGGACGGAATTGACTCCCAGCATGGCAAAAGCCACTGGGGTGAAACCTCTGGCGTCCTCTACCTCCCCCAGCTTTGACAGCGATGACACAGCTTCAAAAGACAGGAAGATGATGGCGCAGATGATGGCGAAGATCACGGTGAAGAAGCAGTGGCGGACGGTGCCCACGGTTCTCTCAAAATTGCCAGCAAAGCGCCAGATGATGATGGCACCGCAGAGCAGGGAGACTGGGTTCTCGTAGACAAAGATGTAAGTCACCAGCCTGTAAACTGCAGAGGGAACTGAGTTAGAGGCCCAACGGTGGGTTGTTCCAAGAAGGGAAAGCCAGGTTACAACCCACCTAGGAAACGGGGAGCAGCTGGCTCTCATTGCCAGTGAAAATCAGCCCGGAGCCAGTGGGATAAGCAGAGGGAGGCAACAACGAAAGACCCAGGACTCAAAGTAGAGGCGTGGATGTCTAATCTTTGCTCTTTCCCAGACCTGGAGCAAGTCTTATCCGTGACTGGCTTCCACGTGGGGAAAAAAATAACACTTTTTAGCGTGGGATGGTCTTTAAATTTGCAATGTGCTTTATAATCCTTTTTTAGGTTTTAATACTGACCTATCTCACCGGGCAGTTTGAGGGTTAATTAATTGTAACGGCTTCAGGTGGATTGAGTGGGTGTCACTTAACACTCTTTGTGCCCGTCTCCTCGGCTGTAATCCTGACCTCTCCTTCCATAGTGGCTGTTCAGAGGAAGAAAAAAGGGACCATGAATTATTTTGCACCTGTAAAGATTAGAAAACTATCACTGATAATGTAGATACAGAACTCAGAAGTCTTTCTTTAAAGTGCTGATCTAGTCTTCGAGGCAGAGCCACGCTTTATATGCAATAAGACAGCAAAGAATCTCACTTTTATTTTTCTAGAACCAGTCCTCTCTCTTATGTACTTTTACATCCCCACAGGCCAAAATACTAAACTGAAGGAGGGGGACTGGTGAAGTGGCAGTAACAGTGGACTTGGGAGCCTAAAGGCTTGGAGTGGAATCTTGGCTCTATCACATCCAGGCCGGTTGAGCTCAGTCAAGTCACAGGCCCTATCGGCTTCAGTTCTCTCTTTGTATAATAACAGGCATACACTCGAGGCCCTCAAAGGTCTCTTACATGTCTAATACTCACATTGCCTGTGAGCCCCAGAGAAGCCGTGAAGTAAAGAAAAAAAAGGGAGCTCAGTTTAGGCTGGCATTTTGCATCTGCCTCTGAAGACAGATGTGCTGTGTGTATCTCAGGTGAGGTTGGGAGGGACCAGTTTTAGATTTGAGCAGGGAGGCAGGCTATGAACCATGTACCTCAGTCAGGCCATCTCTGTAAGGCTTCTTTATCTGAAGAGTACTTCACTGCTTGCTGAGTACTTCTGACACTGAAAACCCAAGTATAAATGTGAAGATTCTAGAAGCAATTCTATATAATTTGGGGATCATAAACCCCAAGGTTCCAGTCCCAACACATCACACGATAAAAAGAAAAATCTGGGTTCCTGTGTCAATTATATAACTCAATAGCTCTGCGAGTCTTCGCATTAAGCCTCAGTTTCATCTAAATAATGCGCAACAACAAAGCCTACATTACGTCATGGGATCACCGTGAGTATTAAACGAGATTAATGCATGTGAATGTGCTTTGGAAAACAAGTCATACAAATTTCCCATTTTCCTCCCCATAAAAGAATGGGGAAGAAATAGAGACTAAGAACATCTTTTATGAGCAGATGTTTATACTTAATTGGTCTGCAAAATCTCTCACCCTCCCCGAGAAAACAAACACCTCTCCCAAAGGTAGAAGGTACCCCCTCGCGCCATGAGCAGGGAATCGGAGTGAGGATTAAGATTAAAACGAAGAAGCACAATAAATTCTAAACCCCAGGAAGCCAGGATCTTATAGGGGTGGCCACAGATAAAGTTCAAGTGTCTTGACGAAGGCGAAAGAAAAAAATTTTTCAGTGGGGGGGTGGGCCCTTAAAGCAGACGTAGGTGTGAATGTGACAAGGGAGGGGAACAGAAAAATCCTCCTTGGTGATGGAGCAGGGGTGAATGAAACCTATTTGCTACGAATGGATATGGGGGACTTGACCAGTCGGATGGAGACAGGTAAGGGAACAAATCTGGGTAGGGAAGCATTACAGTGGTGACGAAGATGGGGCTCTGCACAAAGACGTGGAATATGGGGCTGGTCTTCCAGGTGGGCAGAATGATGATGCGGACGGAGGCGGGGTGACGCGGATGCTGGGAGGCCAGAGCCCAGGGCCTGGCGAGGTCGGAGGAAAAGGGCTGGCACCCGGGGTCCGGCCCCGCCCTGCTCACCTTGCCAGTTGCGCAGAGCCTCGGACCGCAGCGAGAGGCCCGAGGGCGCCAGGGGAGGCTGCAACAGGAACAGGCGAGGCCCAGACACCAGCAGCGAGAGCAGCGCGGTGAAGAAGGTGGCGGATGGCACCTCGGGCCACAAGGACCAGCTCCTGTACCCGGGCTCCGAGACCGCCATGGCCGCCAAGGTTCCCGCTCCCCTAGGCGACTCCGGCAGGTTCTCGGCTCCTTCCGCCTCCTTGCGGCTGTCTCCCATGGCAACAGCGGAGGAGGTGGCCGGAAGCCCCGCCTCCCAGACGCCCCGCCCCGTGCAGAGTTGCCCAATCCGGTCGCGCTGGCCAGTCTCCCCTGCGCGTAGGACAGCGCCCTCTGGCGGCAGCACCCCCCTTTTTTGTGTTTACCCCCATTATACCAATGAAGAAACTGGTGTCAGGGTAATGCAGTTAAATGGCAAAGACAATTAGAACTCAGGTTCCCCCCAGTTGCTATGGCCTGGAATTGGCTACTGGCAAGGTGCCTGGGTTAGAGAAACAGGGGTGGGAGAGGAAGGAGGGATTCTACTGAAGTCCCCGAAGGGATGTAATGTAGCAACAGTGATAACCAAGGTCTATTTCAGCCCTTAAAGTCTGAAAAGCACCTTCACCAGAGAACAGCTATTTAAAGTAGCCAACTGGAATATGGTTTCCCTGATTACAGATACTTTGGAAGGTGACTTGCCCAAGGTCACAAGTGGGAAGCAGTAGGACTAGGATCTGAATTCCTGTTTGCTAGGCCCCGATTTTCTTCCCTTTTCACTACTTCCCTCTAATATCCTGCCTACTGCTACATGTATGTAAATTCGACTACTGAAAAATAAACAAATGCTCCACTGTCTGTGCTGGACATTCAGATCCGTTCCCAGCCCTAGTCTGCCCCCCTCAGTAGTTCTGGCAATATCTGTGTGCCCATGAACCTCAGGAAGAGAACCTAAGATTCTTTTCGTCTTTTGTGTTTAGTACTAAAATATAACCATGTAATTTTCTGGATATAAATATACAGCAATGGGACATATTTCAATGAATGCTATGTATATTTAAACTAATGCTGCTCACGACGCAGCAGTGGGCATGAAAATTAAGGTTTTACTCAACAGGAAGCAAAACGGGAATCAGAAGTGTGGTGGAGCAGCTAAAAATAGCGAGTGGGGACTTGGGCTGCTGGAACCAAAGTCTGGGCCTTGGAAAGAGGAAGGGGGTGATGGTCCCATCTCCTCTGTGCCCATCAGACCACTCCAGGAGTTCTGGGTCTACTTTCAGACATACATTCTGAAAAAGGATGTAGAAAATTAGAGCTTGTCCAACACAAAGTGGCTAGGACTGGGAGGAAAGGGGGAAATTTCAAATCATATCTTGATGAGGGACAATTAAAGGGACCAGGGAGACTTCCGTGGAGAAGCTTCAGTGGTCGAGACCACTGGCTCTAACTATGTGAAGGGCTTTCCTGAAGAGGGGGAGTAGACTTATCCTGTGTTACTCCAGAGGGGAGACCTGGAAATGATAGGGCGACACACTTGACTTAAGAAAGAACTTTCTGACTTCCCTGGTAGTGCAGTGGTTAAGAATCCGCCTGCTGATGCACAGGACAAGGGTTCGAGTCCTGGTCCAGAAGATCCCACATGCCGCAGAGCAACTAAGCCTGTGCACCACAACTACTGAGCCTGTGCTCTAGAGCCTGTGAGCCGCAACCACTGAGCCTGAGTGCCACAACTACTGAAGCCCACGCACCGCAGCAAGAGAAGCCACTGCAATAAGAAGCCCGTGCACCACAACAAAGACTAGCCCCTGCTCACCGCAACTAGAGAGAAAGCACGTGTGCAGCAACGAAGACCCAATGCAGCCAAAAAACAATAAATAGATAAGTAAATTTTTTTAAAAAAGAAAGAACTTTCTGACAGTTTGGATTGTCTATCCGTGGCATGAGCTGCCTTAATAGGTAGTGAGCTCCCTGTGACTACAGTGTGCAAGCAGAGGCAATCTGGGGACTTGATGAGAAAACTGAAGTGATTCAAGCATCAGTTTGGAGGTGGAACTAGATGCCTTTTAAAATCTTTTTGGACCTTCAGTTCTAAGACTCCATAAACAAACAAACGCATATGGAGTGTTGATACATTCACCACTTACCCGGGGGTTGGGGATAATTGCATTTGGATTCCTGGCAGGATGAGAGTTGTGGTGACATCACATATCCTACAGCCAAGGGCTGTGTGGTCTAACGCAGGGAGCACCCAATGGTCTCACTTCTCTCTGATTCTGCCTCCCTCTTCTCATTTTTTCCAATTATGCCCCCAGAAAACCCCAAGACCTTCTCTTCAGCTCAGGCGACAGAGGACTGTCACGAGCAAAGCAGAGCCTTCTTCAGCAGATGGGCGCAGGGAGGGGGCAACCCAGTACCATGAATCTTTTTTGTCCTGTCTTTTCACTCTTGGTCTGCAAACATTTCCAGGCCTCAAATGTGCTACCTGGAGTTGCCTTTGTTTACGGTTCCACCAAGCATCCTCCTCCTTGGAGAGTGTCTAGTTTTCCACGTGCCAGACTTGGAGGCTGGGGGACAGGTGACTTCTCAGGGGGCACACATACCAGTGTGGACATTTCTAGATGAAACCCACGAGCAATGCTGTCCACGTCCAAATCCCCAGATTCTATGTATATGCTACCTTATGTAGCAAAAGGGACTTTGTGGGTATGATTAAGTTAAAGATCTTGAGACGGGAAGATTATCCTGGATTATCTGAGTGGGCCTAATGGAATTGTGAAAGTCCTTTTAAGGCAACAGGAGGGTCAGAGGGAGAGACGGCAATGTGATGACAGAAGCAGAGGGTGGAGCTATGAGGCCTGAAAACGGAGGTGGGGGCCACGAGTCAAGGAATGAGGGTACCGCTAGAAGCTGGAAAAGGCGAGGAAACAGATTCTCCCCTAGATCCTCCAGAAGGAACACAGTTCTGCTGACGCCTTGAAGTAGCCCTGTAAAGCCCATTTCAGACTTCTAACCTCCAGAACTGTAAGATTGTAAATGTATGTGGGTTTTTTTCCCAATGTTTTTTCATTGTGGGAAAGTACACACCACATTTACTATCTTAACCATTTTCAAGTGTACAGTTCAGTAGTGTTAAGTACATTCATAATGTTGTGCAACCATCAACGCCATCCATCTCTGTAATTCTTTGGATCTTGTACACATCAGATGATAACTCCCCACTCCCTACTCGCCCCAGTCCCTGGCAACCACTATGTGTCTTTCTGTCTCTATGAATTTGACCACTCTAGGTACCCCATATAAGTGGAATCATGCAGTATTTGGCTTTTTGTGACTGGCTTCTTTCACTTAGCATAATGCCCTCAAGGCTTATCCATGTTGTAGCAGGTGTCACAATGTGCTTCCTTTTTAAGGCTGCATAATATTCCATTGTATGGATGGACCACACGTTCTTTATCCATTCATCTGTTGATGGACACTTGGGTTGTTTCCACCTTTTAGCTATTGTGAATAATGCTGTTCTTTGAGACTTAGCCTTCAATTCTTTGGGGTATATACCCAGAAGTAAGATTGCTGGATCATATGGTCATGCTATTTTTAATTTTTTTAGGAGCCTCCATACTGTTTTACAGTGGCTGCACCATTTTACATTCCATCCAACAATGTACAAGGGTTCCAATTTCTCCACATCCTTGTCAACACTTGCTATATTCTGTTTCTTGGATAGTAACCATCCTAATGGGTGCAAAGTGGTAATTTGTATTGTGTTAAGCCACTAAGTTTTTTTTTTAATTTTATTTATTGATTGATTGATTTTTGGCTGCGTTGGGTCTTCATTGCTTTGCGTGGGCTTTCTCTAGTTGCGGTGAGTGGGGGCTATTCCTCGTTGCGGCGTGCGGGCTTCTCATTGTTGAAACCACTAAGTTTGTAGTAATTTGTTATGGCAACGATAAGAAATGAATTCATTCCCTCACTCACTACACTGGTCTCTGTTTTCCAAACAAGCCAAAGTTGTTCTCACTTCAGGGCCTTTGCCCATGCTCTTTCATCTGCTGAAATGCTCTCCTGGCTCTTAGTATAGTGGCCACGTTCTTAGCCATCAGGTCTCCAGCTCAGATGCTGCTCCTCATAAGGGCCTTCCCAGGTCACCTCTTCCTGTTACTTCTTTCAGTGCACTCCCCTGTTTGTGCCTTTACTTATCTAACTGTCACTCTTACTAGACTACAAGCTCCCTGAGGGCAGGGACCTGCCATATCCCAGCACTTAGGATAGAGCCTGGCACATAGTTGGTACCCAGAAATACTTGTTTAGTCCCTGCTCTCCACAGCTGGTGTCCCTGGTGTGGGGAAGGAAAGGCTGTGGAGGGTTTGAGGAGGTGCTAAACAAACACCAGCTGTCGCACTTCGCACGGCTGAGGCAGCACTGGGACCAGTGCCAACCACCCAACTTGATGGGGCAGGGGTGTTCCTGGATTTACCGCCCCCACCCCCAGTGCACATCTGCAGAAGGTACAGAATGACCAAAGGGCTCTGGGGGGCTAGGGGTAGGGTGGGGACTGGACCTCATCCATCCCCAAGGGCAGTTCCAGAGGCGCAGAAGAGCAGGTCCCTCTTAGGCGGACCCCACTGAGCAGCGCTGCTCCTTCCTGGCCCATAAGTCCCTCTCTTTCCTCCTCATTTCCACCGAGGATGGCAGCGGTGCAGAATGACATTTCTTAACTAGTTCCCAACTCCAGCTTCAATAAGCTGCTGTGGAGCCTCCAAGGCACGTCCTTACTGGCCCCTGGTGGACAACCCTGTGTAGGGTTCCTCTAGTCTGTTGGCGAAGAGGCCACGTCCCAGAGCAGAATACTACTCCCCTGCTGGCTGTCCTGGGAAGCAGCCCACATCTAGACGGATGGTTTTAATTCGGGGACAGCTGAGTAGGTCCAAAATCCTGGATGGCTACCCCCCAGAGCAATGTAACTTCAGTCCTCCGTGGCATTCGGGTGCCATGCCATCTCGCCCCAGCTCTCTTTTCCCACACTCGTAGCATGGGGTGCACGGCAGCAAGCTCTCTGCCTAAACACACGTCCCCCCAGGGAAAGGAATGCCGGTTCCCTGACCCCTTCTGGCTGGCATCCCATTTTCTACAATGATCCTCCTTGGATCTCCCCCAACACTTGGCTTCAGTGTGGCCTGGGAAGAAAGGGTGGCAGCGGCCAAACAGTGGAAGCCCTTGCAGGCTGTGGTGAGGAATGCAGATGTTATTCCAAGAAAGTGGGAAGAGGGGTTATGCCAGAGTGTCATCAACCAGTTATGGTTTCGAAAGTGGAGGAAATGAGCACCCTCAGACATTACTGAGAGGACCGAATATTGGTACAATTTCTGTAGAAGGAAGTTTGGCAACATCTTTCAAAATGACTACTGCACATATCTTTGATGCAGCAATCCTACTTCTAGGATTTTAACCTACTGACATACTCGCATCTGTGGAAAATGTCTTATGTAAAAAGCTATTTATTGCAGTGTTGATTGCAATAGTAAATACTGGAAACAGCCCAGGTGTCCGTCATTGTGGGGATGATTAATAAATGATGGTACATCCCTTCAAAGGAATACTCCACAGTCATAAAAAGAAACAAAAAACTGAGAAAGCTCTGTATCAATATGGAATGATACCTAAAATATTTTGTTGAGTGGAGAAGCAAGGTTATTGTCAGTGGATATAGTGTGCTACAATAAATATAAAGAGGTGGGGAGAAAATAATACATTACTCTGCATGGAATAATTCTGAGGCTTCCAGGGAGAGGAACTGAGTGACTGGGGAGTAGGTCTGGGAAGGCTTGCTCTTTCGTAATCTCTTTTGTACATTTAAAATTTTGAGGGCTTCCCAGGTGGCACAGTGGTTGAGTGTCCGCCTGCCGATGCAGGGGACACGGGTTCGTGCCCGGTCTGGTAAGATGCCGCAGAGCGGCTGGGCCCGTGAGCCATGGCTGCTGAGCCTGCGCATCCGGAACCTGTGCTCTGCAACAGGAGAGGCCACAACAGTGAGAGGCCCGCATACCGGAAAAAAAAAAAAAAAAAAGCCAAGTAAAATTTTGTTATGGCCTGAATGTTTGTGTCCCTCCCAAATCCATATGTTAAAGCCCTAACCCCCAAGGTGATGGTATTCGGAGGTGGGACATTTGGGAGGTAATTAGGTTTATATGAGGTCATGAGAGTGGTCACCCCATGATGGGATTACTGTTATAAAAAGAGGAAGAGACCAGAATCATGTGAAGACATAGCAAGAAGGTGGCCTTCTGCAAGCCAGGAAGAGAGTCCTCACCAGGAACCAAATCTGCCAGCAATTTGATATTGGACTTCCCAGCCTCTAGAACTTTAAGAAAGAAGTGTCTGGGTTTTTTTGTTTTTTTGTTTTTGGGCGCGCCCCGAGGGATGTGGGATCTTAGTTCCCTGACCAGGGATTGAACTCGCGCCCCCTGCATTCAAAGCACGGAATCTTAACCGCTGGACCTCCAGGGAAGTCCCATGAAGTGTCTGTTGTTTAAGCCCCGTGGTGTATGGTATTTTGTTACAGCAGCCCAAGTGGACGAAGACATATGTGCAAGTAATACTATTTTAAAAAGTAAATAAAATTAAGGAAATGTTTTTACTCAATTATTTTTTTATGAAAGCATCTCTAACTTACAGTAAAAAGTTAATCTTAAGTATAATTGGCAAGTTTAACACACATATATATGTATGTATATCTCTCATGTGACTTTCACGCAGATGAAGAGAGTTTCTAGCATCCCTTCAGGTCCTCTCCTGCCCTTTCTCAGTTTCCACCTTGCCCCACCCCAAGCCGTTCCTCTCCCTCCTACCCCCCCCATAACCTTTATTCTGACAGCTGTTATCATGAATTCATTTCGACCATTCTTGAACTTCATAAAAATGGAATCATACAGTAGTATGCTTTTATGTATGGCTTCCGTCATTCAATATATTATCTATGAGATTCATTGACATTGTTCTAAGTAGCAGTAGTTTGTCCTGTTGTTATTATTACTGCTGTGTGTAATATTGGGTTGTATAAATAAATCATAATTTATGTTTCCACGTTCCTGTTGATTAACATTTGGTTGTTTTCCTTTTTTTTTGTTCTTTTCCTTTTGTTATTATAAATGAAGCGTCAATGCACATTCTTATACATGATTTGTGTGTGTGTGTGTGTGTGTATACATCTGCACTGGGTATTTACATCTAGGAGTGGAGGACAGGTGTATGTGGTGGACACAGTGATGCACCGTTCAGATCGCCCTTTAGAAACAAAGGCCTATTTTCCCAGCTGCTATGCATGCTACCTGTAGAAAGCCCTCCACTATGGGTGCTCTATGGAGATTGGCTCGGCTAAAGAGAGCTGCCTTGCTTGAGGTCACAACAGTTTCCTGGGTGGCCCACATTCAATGACATAAACTGGGAGCATAAAGGTGCATCCCTCACCCCAACTTGTGACAATTCTGAAGGATCATGGCAACTTCAAACTGCCCAGGGGTCGACTTGTAAGCAGCTCCTTTGCCTCTTTTCTGTTTGATCATCCCTGTTTTCTTTAGACATTAATCAAGGAGACGAGAGCATTAGAAAACATTTAATTTAGCTCCTGACTTCTGCTTTACTGGGTATATACAACATTTTAGGCAGTCCAGTGGTTAGGACTCGGCCCTTTCATGGCTGTGGCCCAGGGTCAATCCCTGGTTGGGGACCTAAGATCCCACAAGCCATGCAGCGCGGCCAAAAGAAAAAAAATATATATAACACTTTTCCTGTTTCCTGAAAGGAACCTGTTGAGTCCTTTCCTGAATTAGGAGGAGTAAGAATAAAGAATTAAGCAGTTAAAGAATGACTGACCCTCTGCCCCTAGCTTACCCTCAGTAAACTTGAAGGCAGACCACGTGAACAAGACCGCATCCCAAGTAAGACCAAGAGAAGTCAGCAGGTCTGCACGCAATGGAAAGATGACAAAGAATCTGACCTGTTGCCTTAATGATTAATTGAGATCGTTCCCCTTTTTCCCTTCAAAAATTGTCATGGCTGAGCAGAACCTTCAGAGTTGGTCTCTCAACATTAAGTCCACCGTCTCCCCAGATTGCCGGCTTTTCTGAATAAAGTACCTTTCTTCTCTACCAAAGCTTGTCCCTTGATTAATTGGCTGTTTAGTGACGCGAGGGGCTGAACCTGCGTTCGGTTACAGAGTGAGGCCTTCACCGAGAAGAAGACTAGGGTACGGCATAAGGACAGGCATATGGACAAGTGGTGTACAACAGAGAGCCCATAATAGATAAACCCTCACATATGCGGTCAATTGATTTTTGACAGAGTGCCAATGCCATTCAATGGGGAAAGAATAATCTTTTCAACAAATAATGCTGGGAAAGCTGGATGCCACATGCAAAAGAATGAAGTTGGATCCTTATACAAAAAACCATATACAAAAGTTAACCCAAACTGCATTATACCCCAGTTTTTCTCTCCAGTCCTGCTTCCTTCCCTTCCCTAGGTGCTGATCCCAAGAGCGCTCTCCCAATAAATGATCACCTCTCTCTCAGAATGTGCTTCCCAGAAAACCCAGCCTGCACCAGCATAAAATTAATTTTAGTAGAAGCTGCCAAACCATTTTCCAAAGTGGTTGGGCTATTTTATTCTCCCCCCAGCAGTAAATAAGAGTTCCAGTTGCTTCACATCTTTGTCAATATAGGAGAGTATTCGTTTTGGTTTAATTTGCGTTTCCATGATGACTAACGATCATGGTCATTTTGTGAAATGCTTGAATACAAATAAAATATTAAAAATGAAACCAAAAAAAGATGTCCTGGAGAGAGATGACCATGGCTGGACACAGCAGCTGAGGTGGAGAGAAATAAGTGGATCTGGAATATAATTTGCAGGTGGCACCTATGATTTAGCTGATGGAGTGCATACGCAGAGTAAGAGAAAGAGAAAAGTCAAGGGGAATGCCTACATGAATTGTGGTACCCCTTGAAGATCTGGGGAAAACTAGGGGGGAGAAGAAGACTAGGGTAACAACAGAAATCGTTTTGAAGGAGGGGAAGGATTGGGAGAATCTGAAAGGGCAAGGAAGGCATTAGAACCAGGGAAGCAGGATGAATGAGGAATGATCTGTACAAAGCTATAGTAATTAAAGCGGTGTGGTACTGCATAAGGACAGGCATATGGACAAGTGGTGTACAACAGAGAGCCCATAATAGATAAACCCTCACATATGCGGTCAATTGATTTTTGACAGAGTGCCAATGCCATTCAATGGGGAAAGAATAATCTTTTCAACAAATAATGCTGGGAAAGCTGGATGTCACGTGCAAAAGAATGACGTTGGATCCTTATACAAAAACCCATATCCAAAAGTTAACCCAAACTGGGTTAAAACCCTAAAACTACAAAACTCTTAGAAGAAAACACGGGGGAAATCGTCATGACATTGGACTTGGCAGTTATTTTTGGATATGGCACCAAAAGCACAGGCAAAAAAAAAAAATAGATACGCTGAACCTCATCAAAATATAAAACTTTTGTGCAACCAAGGACACTGTAAGGAGAGTGAAAAGACAGCCCACAGAATGGGAGAAAACTCTTTGAAGGAAATATAGGTGTAAATCTTTGTGACCTTTGATTTGGCACTAATTTCTTAGTTTTCACATCAAAAGCACAAGTAACCAAAGAAAATATAGATAAGTTGAAAGTCATCAAAACTAAGAACTTTTATTTAAAATTAATTAATTAATTTTGGCTGCGTTGGGTCTTCGTTGCTGCGTGCAGGCTTTCTCTAGCTGCAGTGAGCGGGGGCTACTCTTCGTTGTGGTGTGCAGGCTTCTCATTGCGGTGGCTTCTCTTGTTGCGGAGCACAGGCTCTAGGCCCGTGGGTTTCAGTAGTTGTGGCATGTGGGCTCAGTAGTTGCGGCTCGCGGGCTCTAGAGCACAGGCTCAGTAGCTGTGGCGCACGGACTTAGTTGCTCCGTGGCATGTGGGATCTTCCTGGACCAGGGCTCGAACCCGTGTCCCCTGCATTGGCAGAAGGATTCTTTACCACTGTGCCACAAGGGAAGTCCAAAACTAAGAACTTTTATGTGTCAAAGGACACCATCAAGGAAATGAAATGACAATACACAGAATGGGAAAAAAATGTTTGTAAACCACATATCTGACAAGGGTCTAGTATCCAGAATATATAAATAACTCAACAATAAAAGAAAACCCAATTAAAAAACTGGGCAAAGTGTCTGAATGGACATTTCTCCAAAGAAGATATACAAATGGACGATAAGAAAATGCTTAACATCATTAACCATTTGGGAAATGCAAATAAAAACCATAATGAGATACCACATTACACTCCCCAAGATGGTTATAATTTAAAAAAGAAAAAAGAGGAAATCACAGTGTTAGTGAGGATGTGAAGTCAGAACCCTCATACACTGCTGAGGAGAATGTAAAATACTGAAGCCACTGCGGAAAACAGCAGTAGTTTTTCAAAAAGCTACACGTAGAATTACCATATGACTCAGAAATTCTAATCCTATGTACAAACCTGAGAGAATTGAAAAACCGGCATTCAAACAAGAACTTGCACAGGAATGTATATAGCAGCATTATTCATAATAGCTGAAAAGTGGAAACAACCCAAATGTCCATCAATTGATGGATGGATAGACAAAATGTGGTGTATACACACAGTGAAATATTCAGCCATAAAAAAGAATGAAGTACTGGGACTTCCCTGGTGGCACAGTGGTTGAGATTCTGCCTGCCAATGCAGGGGACACAGGTTCAAGTCCTGGTCTGGGAAGATCCCACATGACACGGAGCAACGAAGCCCGTGTGCCACAACTACTGAGCCCACATGTCCCAACCACTGAAGCCCGCGCACCTAGAGCCTGTGCTCCACAAGAGAAGCCACCGCAACGAGAAGCCCGCGCACCTCAATGAAGAGTAGCTCCCGTTTGCCGCAACTAGAGAAAGCCCATGTGCAGCAATGAAGACCCAACACAGCAAAAAAAAAAAAACAATGAAGTACTGAAACATGCTGTAACATGGATGAACCTTGAAAACATAACGCTGAGTGAAAGAAACAAGTCCAAAAGGAGGACATATTGTATGATTCCATTTTTATGAAAAGCCCAAAGTAGGCAAATCCAGAGACAGAAAATACACTAGAGGTTGCAAAGGGGTGGCAGAGGCGGAAGGGAATGGAGAGTGAGTACTAACAGGCATGCTGTCTCTTTTTGGGGATGATAAAAATGTTCTAGAATTAGTGGTGATGGTTGCCTAACTCCAAATATACTAAAAATGACTGAGGGAGTTCCCTGGTGGTCCAGTGGTTAGGACTCTGTGCTTTCACTGCTGTGGGCCCGGGTTCTAGCCCTGGTCAGGGAACTAAGATTACAAGCCACACAGCGCAGCCAAAAAAATAAAAATAAAAAATAAAAATAATTACAAAATAAAAGTGACTGAACTGGGTACTTTAAAATGGTGAATTTGGGACTTCCCTGGTGGTGCAGTGGTTGGGCGTCCGCCTGCCAATGCAGGGGACAGGGGTTTGTGCCCTGGTCCGGGAGGATCCCACATGCCGCGGAGCGGCTGGGCCCTTGTGCCACAGCAGCTGGGCCTGCGCTCTGGAGCCAGGAGCCACAACTACGGGCCTGGGGCCCGTGCTCCGCAACGGGAGAGGCCACCACAATGAGAGGCCACCGCAGTGAGAAACCCGTGTGCCGCGCCGAGGAGTGGCCCCCGCTCGCCGCAGCTGGGGAGGGCTCGTGTGCAGCGGCGAAGACCCAACGCAGCCAAGAAATGGATAAATAAATAAATTTATAAAATGGTGAATTTTATGGTATGTGAATTATATTGCAATGAAAATATGTGCAAAAGAATACAAATTTTAAAATAAACTAAAAGCCTGATGGGATTGTAGGCCAAAAAGAATGAATTTTCCTGTGTGTAAATTTAAAAATAAATTTTAAGTGTGAAGAAACTTCAAGTTTCTTGAGGGTAGACCCTATGTTTGCATCAGATTGATAACTCCCAGAGAGGTGAGTACATTGCTTTATGCTTAGAAGTTGCAGATTAAAGTAAATGATTATTAAATCAAAGTTATTTTCTTTGAGCAAACATCGGCACCTTTAGGGCAATTACTCTTTCATTTCCACAGCTTAATGCTGACAAGAGGTTCCTATTTCTCTGTGATTGACAAACCTTCATTCCAGTGAACGCACATTGACCTGCAAACTCACTTTCTGAGCTATTGCCAGATGTCAATTTGGGTCAGCATGCCCTAAGCCTTCCAGAGAAACAAACCCTCCACCCACAACTTTTCTTCTATACTGTCTAACCCAACTTCCTCCATCTCCTTCCCAGAGTTCCTATACATGTGTACACATACACAGCCCCGCAATGGATTGTGACATGATCAAGAAATAACCTTTCATTGGGTCAAGCCACTGAGATTTGCAGGTCTATCTTTCTTATTAAGGCCCTGGAGTAAAAGGATGGTAGACGCACTCAAAATGGGGTCCTTGAGGGAAACTTAGTAAAGGGACTCTTTGTAAAGGTGTGGGCCAGGTAGGCTGGTAGGTACCCCAGGGCTGGGAATGACTAAGAGTCATTACACCTCCAGGGCCTGAGGGGTAAGAGGAGGGTGTCATTCCTGGGCCTGATGAGGGCAGCTGTACCAGGACACGGATGAGCTAACTTCCTGGCGCCCCCCATTGGTCAACACCCCTGAAGCCAGATGGCCACGGAGCCTCCTGATATGACGCATAAAGGTCAGCCTACTCCACAGAGAAGGATGGAGAAGGGTGGAGGGTGTGTCTGGGGGGATGGAAAATATCCTGCCCACCCTGTTATAGCTGCCACTGCTCTTACCCAAAATTACACCACAGCTAAGAGTCCAATCTCCTTTATAGGAGTTTATTCCCTAGAGTTTGTGCTGCTGGTAGTGGGTGGGAGGGTGAGAAGGTGGGAATACACGCATCAGCTTTTGAATCAGAATACCTGAATTTAAGGGGATAATAGGATTTACTTCCCAAATCTGTGAAGAGCAACAAACAAGTTAATATTTGTGGAAGAGTTTTATAACGTGCTATCCAAAAATAATTTACTGGAGTTACGCCCCTCCCCTGTGTGTCCCTCCTGAGGATCACCAGCCAACCCAGACTGCATTCCCGAGGACTTACATCTTGCCCCCTCCACATGCACTAAGTTCCCACTGTGCTGTCCTCAGTTAGGTCTCCATTTTCCCCAGGAGCTTCCCCTCTGGAGAGGACACGGGAAGGACACAGATGCTGGAGCCAAATAGAAGTGGGGTTGAATCCTGGTTTTGCCACTCACCAGCTGGGGACCTGGCTTAATCCTCTTCACTTTAACTTCCTCATCTGTAAAATGGGTACAATAAAGCTTCCCTCAAAACATTAGAAGTAATATATGTAAGACACATGACAAAGCAAGTGGCCAATAAATTGTAGCTGTGATTATTGACCCTCCACTAGTGGCAGATCAATCTCCTGCCGGAAAAGATAGGGCTCAAATCCCACCTGTGAATTCCTCACCACCGGAAGTGAAGTAGAAACTCCTCACTGTTGGGAGGTAGGAACCTAAAGGAGAAATCCGAGAGAGAGCCTGTTTACATTAGATGGTAAAGGCACCCACTGGCTGGAGGAATTAAAAGATGTACGTGAGTATGCTGGGGGAGGTGACAGAGGTCAATCTGATCTTTTAGGGAGATTCAGACCTTGGAAAGAGAAGCCAAGTAGGGAGAGAAAGGAAGCAGAAGGATGGCCTGGTTTGCGTTCTTTTGTCAAAAAGAGTGAGGAAAGCCAAGAATGAAGGGGGAATCCATACACACACACAAACAAACCCAGGAGAATCCCCCTCCGGTTGCCATGGCAATGGGGATGAGTCAGGTGTGGCAACAAGAATCCAGAGGGGTCACGATTCACAAATAGTCTCTTAGCTCGGTTTGGGGGCAGATATGGGGAGAATTTTGAGAAGAGTTTGTGACTCTGGCCTGCTCCTGGGCTGCCGCAGCTGGCAGTAAATCCTGGAATTGCACATCCGTGATGTCTTGCCTCCACGGTGTCTGCTTTGCTGCCTGGAAGGAATCACAGCCTGGTGAAAGGCAAAGACCCCTCTTCGGGGCCCCTGCGTGGGTCAGCCTGGCACTGGCTTGGGATCCCACACTCGCATCAGCAGGCAGCCATCCCCTGGGGATTGGGGAGTGGCACACGTGCACTGAGACATTCAAGCCCCCTCATCGGGGGAGACAGGCAGGGTGACGCAGGGGAAGGAACACAGTATGGGAATCAGAAGACCAGGGCTTACGTCCCAGCCCTGCCTCCTCTGATCTGGGTTTCAGGCACCATTTCAGCCCCTCTGGGCCTGTAAAATAGGCCTAATAAGTCCCAATAAAGCTGTTTTTATTCAGAATCAACCAATTTTCACTGATTCTATGGTTTCTTGAACGGCCATCCTGGGGAGTGGACTGGGAAGGAGGTTTAAAACCATATATCCTCAGAACTTTTCTGGTGGCGTAGTGGTTAAGACTCTGCGCTCCCAATGCTGGGGGCCTGGGTTCCATCCCTCGTCAGGGAAATAGATCCTACATGCGTGTCACAACTAAGGAGCCCGCATGCTGCAACTAAGACCTGGCACAACCAAATAAATAAATAAAATATTTTTAAAAGATAAAGCTATTAAAAAAAATTTATGTTCATCAAACACAAAGAGAAGATTTATATGAAATCAGCAGATACAAATTTGCATACATGAAGAAAATGTTCCTCAAATCTTAACCTTTCTACCCAAATGACAAATTCCTCTCCATGAAGCACAGTCTGATCTCTCTTAAGTAGAAATCGATCCCTCCCTCCCCTGGAGTTGGGTGACACTCAGCTGCCCGCTTGGGACTTGAGCGAGTTACTGGTCTTCACCGACATGTTACCTACTTTGTAAGTGTTTCTTCCCCACTCCAGATGTTTCCTTCCATGTGGTGGGAGTCTGTTGGCAATACACTCCTGGCCTTTCTCTGTCTGTCCGCTTACTCTGTTCCAGAGAAGTTGGAATAACTTAGTTGCCTGGAAAGTTTGGAAGGAGAAATCAGGTGTCTCCCCTCACCTCCCACCATCTTCCCCTTTGCTTATGAGCTGGTTCCTTCCCTCGGAGTATATTTTCTGTTGGCTTCGAGGAACACATTCCCCTTACAGGCCTGCCCTACCCAGCAAAGCGTCGATTGGGCAGAAAGGTTTTTAACTCTGGGCTTGTATATCAGGGATCCCATTTTGGCTCTTATACCAAGCTGCTATCCTCCAATCTAGCCTATATTAGCAATAAAAGAGTCATTTTGATTGTCTGTATGTGGCTTCCTTTGTCTTATGTCTTAGTTCAGAACTCAGGTAGAAAGAGGGTTCTGTTACTTACAAAACAGAAACAGACTCACAGACTTCAAAAACAAACTTATGGTTACCAAAGGGGAAAGGAGAGAGGGGAGGGATAAATTAGGAGGTTGGGATTAACATATACACACTACTATATATAAAATAGATAATCAACAAGGACCTACTGTATAGCACAGGGAACTCTGCTCAATATTCTGTAATAACCTATACGGGAAAGGAACCTGAAAAAGAATGGATATATGTATATGTATAACTGAACCACTTTGTTGTACATCTGAAACTAACACAATATTGTAAATCAACTATACCCCAATATAAAATAAAAATTAAATTAAAAAAGAGGGTTCTGTTCATTGGCCCTGTGGTAGATAGTATTATTGTTCCAAATATTCACTGTTCTTCCCTAGAGAAGATTATTCCCCCCACACTCCTGAAGTCATTTAGGAGCATTTACTGAATGTAGCTAATGAACCATGTGAGTAGAAGTATCCTTCTACTTCAGGCTTCCACCATTGCTCTTTGTACTTTTTCTCTGCCATGAGGCTGGTTTGTTCCAGATAAGAGCTGCTCTTGCAGCCTGGGACATGGAACATAGCTGGGCTGACCACAGAATAACATGTAAAGTGAGCAAGAAATAGCCTTTACTTCTTTTGGTAGGCTACTGAGATCTGTGGGTGGTTATTGAAACATTATAGTGAATACTGACCTATACAAGAATTGGTACCTGGAAGTACGAAAATCTAAAAATAAGTGGCATTGTTTTTGGGGCCATTAGAGATTGGGAAAAAATGGCAGTCCATGTTTCACAGTGGCAAAACCTTTGTCAAAACTATCACCTGAGCTAACCGGGAAGGAAGATGATTTAGCTAATGAACTTTTGGCTTTAGATAAAGAGATGAGAAATTTGGTAGCATGAGTTGGTTTTACTCGGTCGTATCTGACAAATATTCATGAAACCAACGAAATTTTTGAGAAAGTTGTAGCATTAAAAGAACCATTAATCTGAGCTAAAAGAAAGAGTGACTATTTCAGTACTTGAAATCATCCTTGGACCCTCCAACATTCTACAGGAAGGAAGCAAATTGAGAAAGTTACTCAGCCCCCATGGAGAACTTATTGTCCAATGTCTACTTCAGATATGGCCGCTGGGTGTAATGATGTAGTCAGAGCTTCGTAAAGAGTGAATCCAAGAGCCACAGGGAACGATGGACTAGGGAGACACTTCCAGAGACAGAATCTAGACCCAGTCAAGGAATTTTCCCCAGTCCCAGGTAAGCGGCCTTCCATCTTCCCCTGTCTGAGTGGGAGTGTTTACTATGGTTAACCTTTCCTGTTCCACCATTGCATGTTGGCGAATATTGGGGTGGAGGGAGGCCTGGAAGTCAAGGAATTTCCCCCAATCCAAAGTAGGGAACTTTTGCCAGGAGGATTTTAGAAACGGCTTATTAAAACATTATTTAATTATAAAATGAAATAAAACATCATCTTCTTGGGACTTCCCTGGTGGCGCAGTGGTTAAGAATCCGCCTGCCAGGGCTTCCTTGGTGGCGCAGTGGTTGAGAGTCCGCCTGCCAATGCAGGGGACACGGGTTCATGCCCCGGTCCGGGAAGATCCCACATGCCGCAGAGCGGCAGGGCCCGTGAGCCATGGCCGCTGAGCCTGCACGTCCAGAGCCTGTGCTCCGCAACGGGAGATGCCACAACAGTGAGAGGCCCGCATACCGCAAAAAAAAAAAAAAAAAAAAAGAATCCGCCTGCCAATACAGGGGATATGGGTTCGAGCCCTGGTTCAGGAAGATCCCACATGCTGTGGAGCAACTAAGCCCGTGAGCCACAACTACTGAGCTTGCGCGCCACAACTACTGAAGCCCATGCGCCTAGAACCTGTGCTCCGCAACAAGAGAAGCCACTGCAATGAGGAGTCTACACACCACAATGAAGAGTAGCCCCCGCTCGCCACAACTAGAGAAGGCCTGCACGCAGCAATGAAGGCCCAACGCAGCCAAAGGTAAAATAAATAAATAAAAAATTTAAAAATCATCTTGTTTCGGCAAACACGAGCAACTTTAGGGCAAATATTCTTCCATTCTCATGGCCCAGTGCTGACCAGAGGTTCACATTTCTCAGTGTTACCTTCACTGACACAAACACGCGCTGACCTGGATCCCTTTCTGAGATGCTGCCCACTGCCAGCCTAGGTTAACGTGCCTTCCCGAGAAACAAACTCAGTCTGACTGTGTCCCAACCACAACTTCTTCTACACATTGTAACCCAAATTCCCTTGCTCCTTTCCATCTGCAGCTGAATCTCTCGACACACGCACACACCCCTATCTCAATCCCTTGACAACTCCCCAGAACAAAAAGTTCCCTTCCTTCCGGAAGTCAGCTCTTTGGTAAACCTCGACTCTGCTGACAGCCTAAATTTACGTTAATCTCGTTCTTGCTAAAGAGTTGAGAATTCCTTTTCACCGATAAAACCCATCTGTATTTCACAGGAAGTCACCTCTGAGTCACAGGCGGAAGCACCAGGCTATTCAAAGGCTGCCCTCTATAGGGAAGGGCTGGGAGAAAACATTCGAGCCCAACAGGCTTGAGCAATAGTGAACAGACCTTGTTCTTTGGAATCACATGAAACGAGTCTCTTCCATTGCAAATGGTGCCATTTGGAGATTTACAGGTGGCGATTATGACCCTCTAAGTCTCCTGTTCTTCAGGTTAGATATCCCCACTTTTTCACATATCTGCAAAAGGGAGGAAGAGCTAAGTGTTTCATAAAATGTAAAGTACCACATCGCCTGAAGTTATCCCATTGCATGGATTCAAACCTCAGTCTCCATCCTGTTCCCCCTCCTCTAAACACAATCCACTCTGTGAATAACTTTCACACAGAAAATAACCCAAAATATCGGCAAGGCTTCACGTGCAAAATTATTCACCACAGCATTATTTGTAACGGCAAAAAGAATCCAAAAATCAACTTCAGTGAGAGGTTCAGTAACTTCTCAGCCTCTTTCTCCTCCAATGTAGTGTGTTTCAAAATAAGAAACCAGCTCTTGGGGCCAATCACTGTCAATCGTCAGCTCGGAAAAGCCATCAGTCACATCACTAAGTAGAAGAAAGGCGAACACATTTAACCAGTTGAAACCAAACTGTCAAACCAAAGTGTCAACCAGTTATCTCATCTTTCACGGCAAAAATGAGTTATGGCCAATTAGCTACGTGGTGAAAATGTGTCTGGCAAGAATGCTTGTGGCAAAGATGCTGACAGCAAAGATGCTTGAAGGTGAAAGTACCTGGGATTGTTTCGAGGGTTAAATAGAATGCTTACCGTTTCTGGCAGGTGGTGACATTTGTCAGTGATAAGTTCTCCTTACTAGGAAGGGAGACTAACTTGCCACTGTGAGCCCAAGCTGCAAACAATGAATACTGTTCTTTGGGCCAAAACATGGGCACTGAGACACAAAGCTGAGGGGCAAAAGGGGAGGGAAGGCTAGCCTGGGGAAATAAAGCTATCTTCTGATCAGATAAGGCTTCCTAAAGCTAAGACAACGTAACAAATATCGGTTGAACATCTACTTTGTTCCACAGGGTTCTTCTGTGTATTGGGTTCAGGAGGAGGTCCCACAGCAGGTTAGCAGCAGAGTTGGAACTAGAATTTGGGTCCCATCATCTTGACTCAGTACTAAGGAAGTGTGGGTGGGAGTTGTGTTTCCCTGGAAGGAGTAGAGATTTCACTTTAAGTCAACCTGGAAAGAGGCCAGTCCTTGGACAGTAAATGGCGGGGTGGGGGAGTGGAGGGTGGGAACTCCTCCGACTGGGCTCAGACTGGACTGGAGGAAAGCAAAGGTCTCTCTCTCTCTCCTGGCCTCAGGCCCATTGAACATGTGCTCTGAGGCACAGGCAAAGGGATGGTTCACTTGATGCGTCAAGCTGCCTAGGCTGAGATGCCCAGGTGTTGGTTGAACACCAGTCTAGATGTGGCTGTGGAGGTACTTTTTAGATGTGATTAACATTTGAATCAGTAGACCTTGAATAAAGCAGATCCCTATAATGTGGTGGGCCTCATCCAATCAGTTGAAGGCCTTAAAAGCAAAAGCCTGAGGGTTCCTGAAAAGAAGCAATTCTCCTCCTGCAGACTGTAACATAAACCTCCTCCCTGAGCATCCGGTCAGCTGCCTGTGGAATTTGGACTCGACACTGTGACATCATCCTGAATTTCCAGCCTGTCATCTTGCCCTACGGATTTTGGACTCGTCCTCAACCATAATCCTGTGAACCACTTCCTTCAAATAAATCTCTATCTCTATTTCCGTAAGCTCTAGCTCTAGCTCTACACCCTAACGGTTCTGTTTCTCTGAGGATCCTCACTAACACAAACAATTTCTCCAGAAACCGACTCCTGCGAGAGCTGAGGCTGGGAGTGGGGCAAGGGCAGTGCTGGAAGGGGTCCTGTGGGGGGATGGGCACCCGTGGACTCCGGCTGCAGCCCCTCCCAAGACTCAGCTGGGAGGGTGTGCACCAGGGTCAGCAGATGTTGGGCTTGCGAGCCAAATCCTCGCCAGCCCATCGTGTGCAGCTCACGGAGCTAAGACTGGGTTTTGTACATTTCAAGGGCTGTCAAAACAAACAAACAAACAATCAAAAAGAATAGGTGACAGAAGACTGTATGTGGCCCACAATGTCTAAAATATTTATGATTTGACCCTTTACGAAAACAAGTTTGCAGACCCTGCTATGGCTTATTATCCATTAACGTCCAATAGACTTTCGTCAGATGTTATAGTCTGATTGCAGCGGCTCTGTGGGGAATTAAGGGATTACATGGTGTCAGAGGAAAATTGGTGCCCTCTCTGGAAGTCAAGGGAGGTGAGAGCCGTGGAGATCACCGTCAGAAAAGGTGTGTACCCAGGGCATGGCTATCTCACAAGGGACAGATGTGGTCAGAAGGCCAGAGGGGAAGAAACTGACAAATTCACCTCGAGTCCATGAGAAGCCGCCCCTTGGGGACACACAGAAATGACAGATGAATAATATGAGGGGACCTGGGTCCCAGTATGGGTAAAGCAGGCTCTAGGTAAATCTCATTTGCGGGGTTTAATGAAAATAATGAGACTTTGTTGGGGAAGGTGTGGACTTAACATTTTTGTGGATGGACCAGCAGAATTATTCAACACGGAAACCAAGTTGGTAAAGTGAGGTGGTTGGTGGACGTGGCCGGTCTCGTGTCACCCAGGCTCTGCTGAAGCATTGGGACCCAGTTCTTCTCCAGGAATGAGGATGCCTTTCTAATTACGGGATCCTCTCGTTCATCACAGAAATATGCCTTAAATGCTAGAATATAAAAAGACCACAAAGACAAAGCTCCTTCTGAAGAAGTCTAAAATAAAGGGTCTTTTTCCCAACTTGAATATATAAACTTTTAGGGAGAATGATGCCTATTTATAATATTATATTTGTACTCTTTATAAAATGTATGGTCATGAAGAACCTAGGTAAAGGACGGGAATAAAGACACAGACCTACTAGAGAATGGACTTGAGGACACAGGGAGGGGGAAGGGTAAGCTGGGACGAAGTAAGAGAGTGGCATGGACATATATACACTACCAAACGTAAAATAGATAGCTAGTGGGAAGCGGCTGCATTGCACAGGGAGATCAGCTCGGTGCTTTGTGACCACCTAGAGTGGGATAGGGAGGGTGGGAGGGAGGGAGACGCAAGAGGGAAGAGATATGGGGATATATGTATATGTATAGCTGATTCACTTTGTTATAAAGCAGAAACTAACACACCATTGTAAAGCAATTATACTCCAATAAAGATGTTAAAAAATGTAATTTATTCATTTAGGTATATGCTCATTTTTTTAAATGCATGTTATATATAACAATGTGTTAATTTGCAAATATTGGATTTTCCAATTTCTGATTTCATGAAACTATTTGTTTCAAATCTTTCCCTGAATCTTTGACACCAGTGTCTTTATTATCACTAGAACCCTCCTCTTAAACACACACACACACACACACACACACACAGACACACAAATACACACAGCTTTTTATTACGGAACATTTTAAACATATATACACATCAAGAGAGTAGTATGGTGAAACCCCAAGTACCCATTACCAGCTTCAGTAATTATCAATGCCTGGCCAATCTTGTTTTCTTTATGTCCACCCTGTTCATCTCTCCCACATATTTTTTTCTCTTTTAAAAATTGAGGTAGGGGGAATTCCCTGGCAGTCCAATGGTTAGGACTCCACTCGCTCACTGCCGAGGGCCCGGGTTCAATCCCTGGTCAGGGAACTAAGATCCCACAAGTCATGTGGTGTGGCCGAAAAAAAAAAATTGAGGTAAAATTCACGTAAGATTAACCATTTAAAGGGTATACAATTTAGTGACATTAAGTATATTCATGATGTTGTACAATCACCCCCTCTGTCTAGTTTCAAAACATTTTCTTCAGCCTCAAAGAAACCCATACAGCCATTAAGCAGTCACTCCTACCCCCGACCCCTGGCAACTGCTAATCAGCTGTCTGCCTCTTTGGGTTTACTTTTCTGGGTATTTCATACAATATGTGACCTTTTGTGTTTGGCTCCTTTCACTACAGTTTATGTCTCTAATAAATAAGGCTTTTTGGCAGATAATATAATCATAATGACATCCTTCATTATGATATAGTCATAATGACTATTATGACATCCTTCAAAATCAACAATTTTTTAGTATCACCTAATACCCAATCTGTGTTCAATTTCCCCAGTTATCTCAAAAATGTCTTTTCGGTTTGTTCCAACGAGACGCCAACTAGGACCACACAGTACACTCGGTCTCAATGCTTCTTAGGTCTCTCTTTCTCTCTTTTTCTTACAATATTTAATTTTCATGTAGTTTCACCTATTATAGAAAATAATATACTGATTAAGAATACTGTTTCCCCCACTCTCACATTTCATGCAACAATTTTATTCCAACGCATGTATATCTAGAGCAATATTTTGAATCATTCAGGAGGGTATCCAGAGCACATCATATTTAAGATGTCTCAGGTTTTAAATAGAGCACTTTTGGAAATCATATATGATGTCATCATTGGAAATCTGTAAAATATTTTTTTAATTAATTTATTTTATTTATTCTTTGTGGGTTTTTTGTTTTTGTTTTTGTTTTTGGCTGCGTTGGGTCTTCGTTGCTGCGAGCCGGCTTTCTCTAGTTGCAGCGAGCGGGGGCTACTCTTCGCCTTGGTGCGCAGGCTTCTCATTGCAGTGGCTTCTCTTGTTGCAGAGCACGGGCTCTAGGCACGCAGGCTTCAGTAGTTGTGGTTTGCAGGCTCTAGAGCGCAGGCTCAGTAGTTGTTGTGCACGGGCTTAGTTGCTCCGCGGCATATGGGATCCTCCCGGACCAGGGCTCGAACCCGTGTCCCCTGCATCGGCAGGCGGACTCTCAACCACTGCGCCACCAGGGAAGCCCTGTACATTCTTCATACATCAATGCAGTAAATCTTAGGCATGAGTACACTATGTGATGAATCCTGAGTCCTTCTAGTGAATCTCTACATGAAGAGATGGTCTTGGGGACCCTGATATGAATCCATTTACATTTAATGTAATCATCAGTATAACCGGGTTTAGGGCTACTATTTTATTTGGCTTCTGTTTGTCTTATCCTTTAGTTTGTTTTATTTTGCTTTTGTCTTACGTTCCTCTGTTCCTACTTTCCTGCCTCCTTTTGTGTTAATAGCATATTTATTTTAGAATTTCTTGTTAATCTATCTATTAGTTCTTTTGCTATATCTCTTTACATTACCTTTTTAGTGGTTACTCTAAGGAACACAATATACATCCTTAACTTTTCAGGCTATTTACAGCTAATATTGTATCTTTTGATATACATTCTAAGAACTTTGCAACCATCTAGGTTCATTTCTTCTCATTCTTCATGCTATACTTATCATCTATATTATACCTACGTATGTAATAAACCTCACAGTAAAATGTTTTAAATCTTTGTCATAAACAGTTATATATATTTTAAGTAAATTAAAAGAAAAAATATTGCCTTTAATATTTACCCAAATATTTACTATTTCTGATGTTCTTCATTCCTTCCTAAAGATGCAGGTCTGTGGTCCAACAGAACAGAACTCATCAGCCTTCATATCTGAATAAGAGTTCCCATCTCACACCCACTAACTCAGCTAAGTTTTTGACAATGCTTTTGGGCTGGCACACAGGGTGGAGATCACTATGCCCATCTTACAGGTAGGAAAACTGAGACCCTGGAAGAGTTAGTGACTTGCCTGCTCAGCTGCTAAGTAGCAGAGCTGGAATCAGAATCTAGGTCTATCAACTCTCGGTCCAGTGTCTTCCCATGTTTCTCAAAGATTGCAAAATAGTTAGAACTCCTCGTGTTGTATAGACAGCTTCTCCTATTGGGGTCATCATATTCTGGGAAACTCTGTCCATCAGGAGATCATTCCTTGTAAGGAGCCATTCTTGAGGGTCCTTGGTAGCAGAAACCAGGGAAAAGATGACCAAAGTGATCTTTCTCATGTGCCCTGTCTTCCTGCTGAGGTTATAAGCTTCCTGAGGATGGAGAGGGTTCACGGGCACAGTGGTTGGTGCTGAGACTCTTCCCATCTCCTCTCTCAGTGCCATCATCTGTCTTGGTGCTCCACCTCTCCCAGGAGCTCCTTTATTTTATTTTTATTTGTTTATTTTTTTAATTTTTTATACAGCAGGTTCTTATTAGTTATCTATTTTATACATATTAGTGTATATATGTCAACCCCAATCTCCCAGTTCATCCCACCACCACCCCACCCCCCGCCAATTTCCCACTTGGTGTCCAGGAGCTCCTTTAGAACCCCATCTCCCCCAGGCTCCCAAAACTTACTGGATAGCTAACTACCCAGCTCACCAAGGACTTTCTCTGTAGCCTGAGCCACTGAGTCAATGAGTTGGGGCTGCTTCCCAGGGGTCTTTGGTGAATGAGGCATCACCATCGTTCCATCACTCATTTCTACTCAGTGCTCTGCAATTTGCCAAGTGCTCTTGTAACTATCTCTCAGTCAAGCCTCCTACTGCTTCCAGGAGGTAGGGCAAGCAAGAATATTCCAGAAGCATAAGATTCCCAATTATTCCCACTGATCCCATGAGATTTGGGGTCAAGTAAATGGGAAGAGTGTGTCTGACCCCAGACCCAGAACTTCAATATCCTTGGGCAGCCCAGTGAAAGAGCTGGGCCTCTGTGGCTCCAGCCTCATGTTTTTCTGTCTTAGGGAAGAAATCCAGCTGGGCTAGTCCTTCAAGAAGAATGCCCCTTTCACTTCTCCTTTTAGTGAGGTCCTCAGCCATGACCTTTCGAGGATCAGCAGAATCTAATCCTTCCTTAGCTTCCAAGCAGGAGCTATTTCTACAAGGAGAAGGATGGGACCTGGCCTCAGGCAAGACAGGAAAAGCTGGTGGTTAGGGCTTCCTGTCCCCAAGCCCGGGGACTCCTTGCCTTCTTAGGGTGTGGCCTCCTCAGCTGTGGCCCATCAGGACCTTTGTGCACGTGCTCAGAGGCCTTCCCTCCTCCTGCATCCACCTGCTTTCAGTGAGCCTCTGGCTAGTAAATATATTCCAACCTCCCTCTCAGCACCACTCTTTCCCCTCCTTGCATCTCCCAGAACTTAAGGACCATGAGCCCCCTAAGTCCTCATCCTGGGTCCCACCCAGTGGTATACCAAGGCCAGCACATACCGACCTGGGACAGCATCTCTTCCCAACTCCACGTTCAGTGACACCAGGTTGAAAGCTTGAAATCAGCCACTGTAGGAGTATTTACATCATAGGAATCAGCAAACATTGCAAATCAGAGCTTTCCGCTCAGAGCCAGTTGTTAAACATTTACCAGCACATCACTGGCCCCATCTTAACTGTCTGTCAACCAAGACCTGCCAAGTTATTTGCTCATAATCACTGGTATTGGTATCAGCCACTTCCGGGTGGAGTTCCTGAGTCCCCTTTCCCAGCAGGTCATCCTGGCCCCAGGGGGCAGAGCCAGCCAGGTGGTGGCAATGGAAGCCAGGCCAGCATGCCCTGAATTGACAAGGACAAGGAGATATGGGCAGAGCATGGATAGTTTCTGCTACAGACACACACATACACACATACTCACTCCTGGTTTACCTTAACACTTGTGGGCTCGTTTCAATGCATATTGGAAAAAATACAGCCAGTACACTAAATCTGTGATTTCATGGGTATTTTTATTTTTTTGTTTTTGTTTTTTTGGCCATGCCACATGGCTTGAGGGATCATAGTACCCTGACCAGGGATGGAACCTGGGCCCCTGGCAGTGAGAGTGCCAAGTCCTAACCACTCGACCACCAGGGAATTCCCTCATAGATAATTTTGGATGAAGTCAATTTCAATTAAGTGTTTAATAGATTGGGTGGTGGGCAGAAGTGGTAAAAAATTACGGAGATGATGGAATGAACAAAGTTTAGCTGTTGGTGATGGGGTCCTAGTGAAGAATTTTAGGCAGGGGAGTAAGCAGGGCTAGTTTGCATTTTAGGAGTTTTCTTGCATTTGTGTGCAGAACAGATTGGAGGGAGGCAGGTAGGGGCAGAGGAATGGGGTTGAGAAGGAATAGATGGGTCTGGGAGTTAAACAGGTACAATCAACAAAATTAGAGACATTATCAGATATGGGGAGGGGACAATTGTGACTTCCCTGGACATTAAGGAATAATATGTGAGTTGCTTTGGGGGCAGGACAATTGAGATGCAGTGTGTTATTTCTGCCCCCAAACTCCCAACCTCACCTCCTCCCATCACCTTCTGGAACTCAACCGATCTGCCGCTCACCAGGCTTCCCATTGGCTTGGAATGTCCTTGACCCCTTGTCCTGCGGAGCTCTTGCTGCCTTCTTTTTTTTTTTTAAATAATTTTTATTGGAGTATAGTTGATTTACAATGTTGTGTTCATTTCTGCTGTACAGCAAAGTGAATCAGTTATAAATATACATATGTCCACTCTTTTTTTAGATTCTATTCCCATATAGGTCATTACAAAGTATTGAGTAGAGTTCCCTGTGCTATACAGTAGGATCTTATTAGTCATCTATTTTATATATAGTAATGTGTATATGCCAGCCCAATCTCCCAGTTTATCCCTCCCCTCCCTTTTTCCCCTTGATAGCTGTAAGTTTGTTTTCTACCTCTGTGAGTCTATTTCTCTTTTGTAAATAGGTTCCTTTGTACCATTTTTTTAGATTCCACGTAGAAGTGATATCATATGGTGTTTGTCTTTCTCTGTCTGACTTACTTCACTCAGTATGACAATCTCTAGGTCCATCCATGTCGTTGCAAATAGCATTATTTCATTCTTTTTTATGGCTGAGGAATATTCCATGGTATATATGTACCACATCTTCTTTATCCACTCCTATGTCAATGGATATTTAGGTTGCTTCCATGTCCTGGCTATTGTAAATAGTGCTGCAATGAACACTGGGCTACATGTATCTTTTCAAATCATGGTTTTCTCCAGATATATGCCCAGGAGTAGGCTGCCTTCTTTTCTGAAGCTTCCTCATTTGCCACACAGAACCGTGTCTTCCTTTGCACTCCCAGATCCCTTCGTACCTTTGTGCCTGAAGGTGCTTGGCACTAGCAATGACCCCCCTTGTTAATATTTATTACAGGCCGGGCACCCTGCCAGGAACATTATGTACAGCACGTGGTTCACTCTTTTCTCATAATACCCCTGGGAAGCAAAGGGTTTCATCCCTACTCCACAGATAACAGAACTGAGGCTGATAGAGCCAGTATATGAACCCAGGCCTAATTGTCTCTAAAGCTCGTGCTCTTAATCTCTCTGCTACGTATGCCTTATCATGCTATAGTGTAATTATCCATTTATGCATTTGTCTTTCCATTGGACTTAGAGTTCTAATGGCATTGAGTCTAAAATGGGTCCTTCCCTGGATCCCAGAACCCCAGAACTGAATGGGACTTCCTCATCTGAAGCCTGAATTTCCTACTCGGAGGCCTGCCAAGAGGTGCTTGCATGGTCCCCTTGTTGGGGATCTCACTATCATTCCAGGTGAGCAGATCTGTCTCTGAATGGCTCTGCCCACTACCAATGTCTTTCTTCTTTGAGCTTTATCTCTTGACCCCTGCTTCTGTTCCCCTGGGGCCTCCAACATCTAGGAGGTAGCAATGACACTGAGACATACAAGGGGATCTTCTAGTTCCCTTTGGTTTACAGCTGTCCCAGCTCACCAGGCAGAGTGGACCAGCTGGTTAGCGGTACCACTATCTGTGCTCCTGTTTGTGTTAAGTTGAGCTCTGGCCTCCAATAATCTAAGCATGGTGTATGGTAAAAACCATATATAGTGAATGCATAAATTCATGCTGCAAGTAAAACTTAACATTATTTGAAACTTATGAGACTTTTATATTGTTGATTTTTGAGTTAATTTCACACACTGAGCCGCTGACATAAACATCCGTTTAGTTTTTATTACGTGGTCAAGAGTCTTTTTTACTAGTATGTTTATATACATCATGAATAAGCAGGTCTACAATTAAATTTTTGTGGTTTTTTTGTTTTTTTGTTTTTTGCGGTACGCGGGCCTCTCACTGATGTGGCGTCTCCCGTTTCGGAGCACAGGTTCCGGACACGCAGGCTCAGCGGCCATGGTTCATGGGCGCAGCCGCTCCGTGGCATGTGGGATCTTCCCGGACCGGGGCACGAACCCGTGTGCCCTGCATCGGCAGGCGGACTCTCAACCACTGCGCCACCAGGGAAGCCCGACAGATTTTTTTTAACCTCTTAAAACACATCCACTTCATCTACCCCAGGAAGGATCTTGAAACAGCTGTCTGTCACCCAGACCCCAGATCCCAAGAAAAGAGCAAGACCGATATTGTTGGTCCTATCCTCCAAGTCATTTCCCTTCTTCCTTAAAGCCCATTCAAGGGCCAGCAAAGGGAATCCCCTGGTGGCCCAGCGGTTGAGGCTTCGCGCTTCCACTGCAGGGGGCGTGGGTTCCATCCCCGGTGGAGGTACTGAGATCCTGCATGCCACGTGGTGTGGCCCTGAAAAGAAAAAGAGCCAATCTGCCTTGATATTCAATTTTAGGGGCCCAAGAAAGACCTCAATGACCCCATATATTTGCTCCTCTGCTGTCTAATGCCTGAAATGGGCTTAATTCCTCTAGTTTAAGGCTCTGATTGCTGTTAGATGGTGAAGACTTGCAGGGGCACCATGCTTTGAAGTTTACTAGAAGCTCTCATATCCATAACTTCCTTGGAGTCTCATGATCATGTCACCCACACCCCCTGCCCATTACATAGATGAGGAAATTGAAGCTTGGGAGAAGTGAGTGACCTGCTCAAGTCTGCACAGCTAGTTTTTAGCGGTCTGGGTATAGAACATTCCAGTATATCATAGCTGATTCTCTCCTTGATCCCCAGTCCAGTTCCAAACCTTCCTAGGAAGACTCACATGGCTTTTAAGAAATTTGTCCCCCAGGTTTCTTCACTATTGAGTCACCGACTTTTTCTTTGTAATTAACGTGATTCGTGGGGAGATACTTTGAGACTATGTAAATAACCCATCTCTCATCACCCGTTTCCCACTAATTTTAGCATTCATGGATGATTTTCTAACTCCATCATTTCTTCTATATTTATTAGTTGATATCCTACTGTAGGGTAAAGCTTTCTCTTCTCTCCCTAGTTTGCTAGGGCTGCCATAACGAAGCACCATGAACTGAGGGGCTTAAACAACAGAAATTTATTTGCTCCCAGTCAGTTCTGGACACTAAAAGTCTGGGATCAAGGTGTCAGCAGGGTTGGTTCTTCCTTGAGGGCTCTGAGGGAAGGATCTCTTCCGGGCCTCTCTCTTTGGTTTGCAAATGGCCATCTTCTCCCTGTATCTTCACAACATATTCCCTCTGTGTGTCTATCTCTGTGTCCAATTTTCCTTTTTTTGTAAGGACACCAGTTATACTGGATTAGGGCCCACCTTAATGACCTCATTTTAACTTGATTATCTCTGTGAAGACCCTACCTTCAAATAAGGTCACATTCTGAGGTCCTGGGGGTTAGGACCCCAACATTCATTTTTGTGGGGAGACAAAATTCAACCTCAAACTTACTTTGTTTGTTCATTGATTGATTGATTTCTTATTCAATACATCACTATCAACTATTACTGGTCCAACTGTCTCAGATTTGGCCAGCGTGAGCCCCTGAGAGCTGGCTCCTATGTCCTTTTGACATATCCCCATGATTCTTTGAGCAACTTCTTACTTTCTGGCACCAAAAAGATATTCCAGGTTCTACTTTCTTTGACCCAGGACTAGAATCATTTATTTCTCCAAGAAGAAATATCTTTGCTAGGTATGCTCATCGCTATTGGTGTATCAGTGTTTCTAAAAGATGATATATACATGGATACCTCTGCTTTCAATTCAGCAACGTTGGGTTCACGCACTCCTTCCCCCTTTGCATATTTTCAATGCCTCTCTCCAAGAAGCAGAAACCTGGCTTCAATGGTCCTCATTTGCAGAGGCCTAGAATACAAGAAGCGTCTTATTTTAAGCTGTTATCAGTCACTTAGGTGTAGAGGGAATGTGTGCCTTTTATTGCCTGTCTATAGAGTAGGTTTTGATATAAGAATGGAGAGAGGGAGTAAGGAGGCACTGGGGTCTGAGGACGGTCACAGGAGGAAAAAGAGAGAGAGAAGGGGGCCCTCAAGCCTCAACTCTCTAAGGACTCGGCCATGGGACCCACTGAAGGAAGCTTCCTTGTCTGCCTGCTTGCCAGGAAGTGTGACCAAGGTAAGGGAAGACCGGGGGAAATCCCACTGCCTGTGCCCTCTCGGTTTCCAGTCTAATATATCAGACTGTTTGATGAAAGTCAGGCCACATGAGGGAGGCAGACAAGATCTTTGAAACTGGGCGCAGCTTTAATAAAGCCATTAATAAAGGCCCCACCATTTGAACAAACATTTTGAATGTTTCCACAGCATCTTCTCTTCCTTTTTTCGTCTAATTTTTAATTGAGATAAAATCCACATCACATAAACTTCATCATTTTAACCCCTTTAAAGTGTACCTGTGAGTGGTATACTCACAATTTGTACAACGCTCACTGCTATCGAATTCTAGAATATTTTCATCACCCCCAAAAGAAACTCTGTATCTCCCTACTTTCTACTCCTTCCAGGCCCCTGGCAACCAGGAATCTACTTTAAGTCTCTATGGATATGTCTATTGTGAACATTTCTTATGAATGGAATCATACAATGTCTGGTCTGTTGTGTCTGTCATTTAACATAATGCATATATCGGTACTTCATTCCTTTTTATGGTTGAATAAAATTCCACCGTATATTGCATTGTACCTTCGTTTATCCATTTATCAATTGATGGACGTTAGGTTGTTTCCACTTTTTGGCTACTATGAATAATGCTGCTATGAACCTTCATGTGCAAGTTTCTGTGTAAATATTTTCAGTTTTCTAGGGTATATACTTTAGAGTGAAATTATTGGGTCATATTGTAACTCTATGTTT
Source organism: Leucopleurus acutus (assembly GCF_964270905.1). NCBI lineage: Eukaryota > Metazoa > Chordata > Mammalia > Artiodactyla > Delphinidae > Leucopleurus > Leucopleurus acutus. The sequence continues at coordinate 8,797,964 of NC_139158.1, forward strand.
AACTTTTTGAGGAACTGCCAAACCTTTCCATAGTGGTTATACCATCTTACATTTCCATGAATAATATATGAGAGTTCCCGTTTCCTTGCCAACACTTTTTATTTTCTGTCGTTGTTGGGTTTTTTTCATAGCCATCCTACTAGGTGTGAAGTGATATCTCATTGTGGTTTTGATTTGCTTTTCCCTATTGACTAAGCAATCCACAGTTGAGCATATTTTCATGCGCTTATGGGCCATTTGTGTATCTTCTTCTGAGAAATGTCTAGTTAAATTCTTTGCTTATTTTTAAATTGGGTTATTTGTCTTTGTATTGTGGACTTGTTTATAATTCTGGACACTAGAATTATCAGGTGATTTCCAAAGGTTTTCTCCCATTATGTGGGCTGGCTTTTCACTTTCTTGATAGTGTGCTTTGATTCACAAAAGTGTTTAATTTTAAAGGAGTCCAACTTATATATTTTTCCTTTGCTTGCTTGTGCTTTTGATATCACATCAAAGAAACTGTTACTTAATCCAAGGTCATGAAGATCTACACCTGTTTTCTTCTAAGAGTTTTATCTCTCATTTAGATTTTTGCTCCATATTGAATTAATTTTTGTATGTGGTATGGAGTAGGGTTTCACTTTATTTATTTGCATGTGGATATCCGGTTGTCCCAGCACCAACTGTTGAAAAGACTGTTCTTTTCCATCAAATGGACTTGGCACCCTTGTCAAAAATCAATTGACTATACATGTAAGGGTTGCTTTCCGGACTCTCAGCTCTGTTCTGTTGATCTGTATGTCTATTCTCACACCAGTATCAAACTACCTTGATTACTTTACGGTGAAGTAAGTTTTGAAATCCAGAAGTGTTAGTCCTCCAACTTTGTCTTCCTTTTTCAAGATTCTTTCGGCTGTTCTGAGCTCCTTGCATTTCCACATGAATTTTAGGATCATCTTGTCCATTTTCCTCCTCTTTCTTAGCCTTTTTCTCCCTCACTTTCCCCATATTTCTAACACCCTTGTTTTCAGGTTTCAGCTGCAAACAAGGTGTGGTCAGGGACTGTGACCAGAACAAGTTACTTGACCTCTGTGCAACAAAGTGAATAATATCTACTCCACAGGGTCATTACTGTAAAGATTAGATTAAATGCCATGATATATTAAAGGGAAGAGCCTGTGGATTGCTTAGTCAGTTCACCAGCTTGTAAACGAGTCGTAATAAAAACAACAAAACAAGAATGACCACTTTTTGTTTGCTGAAATATGGTAACAGGTATACACTTTACTGAACTACCTCTTTAATAAATAAGCCAACATATTTTTTCTTTTTTTAAAAAAATGTATTTATTTATTTATTTTTGGCTGAGTTGGGTCTTTGTTGCTGCGCGCGGGCTTTCTCTAGTTGTGGCGAATGGGGGCTACTCTTCGTTGCGGTGCGCGGGCTTCTCATTGACGTGGCTTCTCTTGTTGCGGAGCACGGGCTCTAGGGGCGCGGGCTTCAGTAGTTGTGGGGCGTGGGCCCAGTAGTTGTGGCTCGCGGGCCCAGCCGCTCCGCGGCACGTGGGATCTTCCCGGACCGGGGCACGAACCCGTGTCCACTGCATCGGCAGGCGGACTCTTAACCACTGCGCCACCAGGGAAGCCCCGTTCCCCAAGTCTTTGCCTGCATCTGCTGTCTTGGCCTCCTGCCCCTCCTTCTCCTTCTCCTCCTCCTCCCCATCCCCCTCCTCTTCCTCCCCCTCCCCTCCCCCTTCCCCTCCTTCTCCTTCTCCTCCTCCTTCTCTATCTAAATGTTAGCTCTCTTACCATATGATCCTGCAATCCCACTCCTGTGCATATATCTGGAGAAAAACATGGTCCAAACGGATACATACACCCCAATGTTCACTGCAGCACTGTTTACACTAGTTATCCCTTTCTATTCTTTCCTGGGATCTCCTACTTCTCCCACTCTTACTTTGAATAACTGCTCGGGCTGTTGGAATCCCCCCTTCCAGCGGGGACGTGCAGTTCCCATTTTGGGAGTCAGCATAAGTAGCTCCGTGGTGGTGTCTACTCACTCACCTTTTGTAGACTTCAGCTTTTCCTTTTGTAAAATGGGTTGGTAGTCCCTGCCTTACTTACTTTCCCAGACAGAGCAGCGAGACTGGGTGCTTTTTTAAAAAGCTTCTTTGGAGGCTTCCCTGGTGGCGCAGTGGTTAAGAATCTGCCTGCCAATGCAGGGGACAAGGGTTCGAGCCCTGGTCTGGGAAGATCCCATGTGCCGCGGAGCAACTAAGCCCGTGTGCCACAACTACTGAGCCTGCGCTCTAGAGCCCGCGAGCCACGACTACTGGGCCTGCGCTCTAGAGCCCCTGCTCCGCAGCATGAGAAGCCACCCCAACGAGAAGCATGCACACCGCAACGAAGAGTAGCCCCCTCTCGCGGCAACTAGAGAAAGCCCGCGCGCAGCAACGAAGACCCAACGCAGCCAAAAATAAATAAATAAAAGAAATAAACTTTAAAAGAAATGCCTTTTAAAAAAAAAAAGCATCTTGGGAAAGCCCCTAAATAGTGTTACTAATTGGGGTGAGGCACCCCACCCCAAACCCTCCCGCCCAATGACCTTCTGCCGTCCCAATGAAGTTGCAACACGTGGTCAACGCGCGAAGGCTTCCCACCCTGCTCAGGCCAGTCCTCACCCTTCTCCTGTGTGCTGCCTCTGTCTCTCCCATCTCCAGCCACCCCTCCCAGCGCCCCCTGTTATAAAACCCAGACAGAGAGCAGGCTATCCCCTCGGAATTGTTGAGGAGCAAAGATTAGAAGCAGCTTCCTAAAATGGACTCAGTGAGAAGCCCTTGCATATGTAAAGGGCTCTCACTGAATGCTCCTCTGCCAGGTGAGGGTCCTTACTGCTGGCTGGGGAGGGGAATGTGCAAAGCTAGTGAAGAGCTGAGCGGGGTGCTCACCATATTTCACTCCATAAATAAGGACTATGAGATCAGGCACTGCTGGCCTCCCCAACTTCAGTCTTGTCCCCATCAGAGGACCTGCTGCATGGCTCCCCTGTGTACACACTGACCCCAGTCATGCTGGGCAGAGACCACATGGGAGTCCCTGATCCAAAGGAGAGTGATTCAGAGTCGGTCCATCATATATTCATTCTACAAACACTGGCCATGGGACAGGTGATCTGCATGGGACTTGGTGGGCGTGGAAATGAGACATTGATCTCAAGGTGTTCATGGTCAAGTGGGAGATGTAGACACACAGCTGGTCATCATCAGCCAGGTGATGTGGGCCACTGTGCTGCCACACAGGTGTGCTCCTGGGAGGCCACAGCAGGGAGGCTGGAGAAAACCAAGTATTTCCATGAGAGGTGAAATGGAGAGGACGCGAAGGGTTTAGGAATGGAAGCAGCAGTGACAAGAGTCTCTAAACATGGGGTCCCAGGCTGGGAGTTGGAATGGGGGTGGGGGGTGGGTGGGTGGCATGTCCCACTCTGACAACTGAGCCAAGTATTATGGTTTACGAAGCCCCAGCGCGGTCCCCACTGTCTTTCATCTTCCAAACCTCAGCAGAGCCAACCTCACACTCCACAAGTGCATGCGCCACTCTCCCCCCAGAAGAACTGGCCAGTCCTCCCTATGTGCCTCACTCCCTCACACATACACATTGTCTCAGATTGGGGTCCCCAAAGGAGACCCTGAGACGAGGATTCGTGGGCCAGTCGTTTATCAGGCAGAGCTTCCAGGGGACACCAGTAGGGGAGGGGGAAGCAGACCCTGAAGGGGAGGAGACAGCCAAGTCTTGTCTCACAGAAGGAAACTGGCTCCACCCCTCCAGGAACTCGAGAAACAGTACACGTCACGCTGGACCTGGAGTCTGTACCCCTCCAGCAGGCATTGGTCAAGGGCTTCCCCGAGGATGTAAGTCTCCAGGCACGTCCCACTTGCCTAGAGCCTGCAGGCTAGGTGGATCCAGCAGCTTGGGGATTCGGAATGCAAGGTCACCAAGAGGGGGTGCCGCATGAGCATGGGAGAGGGGTCTGAGGAGATAGTAATGAACAGTGACGGCATCTGCTTTCCTCTATGCCCACTCCGCCAGCGCCTGTGATAGTTGACTGCACACTTGACCTCACATCTGCCTCCGCAGTAGACGCCTGGCACATGGTACTTGCTTAACAAGAGTTGGTGAATGAACGAATGGATGGAAGGAGAGAGGATAACTTTACTCCTTTTCAGATGAGGAAACTGAGGCTCAGTGAAGTGAATGACTTACCCAGGGTCCCACAGGAAATGAGCAGCACAGCCAGGATCGCCATCATGCATCCAATGCGTTTGCACTTCGCCCTAGCAGGGCAATGCCCTCCGCCGCCAGCCCTTTCTTAGAGGACAAGATAACCCCTGACTCAGTTAGCAGCGACTTCCTTTTTGCTGATCTCAGAGGCTTCTAGGACTTTGAAGGAGGGGAGGGGAAGGCTCCCTGGGGAGGCTATATGTATATAAGCACATGTTTCCTCCTAGCTGCCCCGGTAAAGGCCAGAGGGCAGCTGGAGTGCTCGCAGGGAACCACGCCCCTTGTCCCAGCCCCGCCCCTCCTGCCCCCAGCTTTGAGCTCTGAGCTGCCTCCTCTGCTCTCCAGGACATGGCAGCCCCCATGACCATGGCAACCGGCCTCCTGCTCATGGCCCTGTGCACCTACTGCATTGTCCTTGCAGGTAAGAACTCTGACCCCAACCTGGGTTGCTCACACAGGACAGCTGTCCCAAGGGCATGGCTGGAATGGCAAAGCAGAGGATGGAGGACTGAGCAGCCTGGGTCTGGAGGGGACTGCTGAGAAGGGGGCAGCCCAGTGGCTGGACTGGAGGGGTTTAGTGCAGGGGACGGGCTCCATGTTGAAGCCCAGAGTCTAGAGCAGGCTGGTAAAGAAATTGGCTCTTCTCTCTCCTGTCTTTTAGGCTCCATGATCATCCCCTCTTCCTGCTGCTTAGCCTTCATTTCCAAGAGAATTCCTGAGAGACGAGTGATAAACTACCAGCTGTCCAACAGGAGTGTCTGCCCCAAGGCAGGAGTGATGTAAGAAACTACTCCTCCTCGGCCACCTGGCAGGAGTGGGGCAGGGAGACGTGAGCCTTCAGGATTGCTGAGGGCCCTGCTCTGTGACCCTGGGGAGGTCACCTCACCTCTCTGAGCCTCAACTTCCTCATCCATAAGATTAGGAAGAGGATTCAGAGTCAATAATCGTGTACTGAGCACCAAATATATACGAGGCACCATTCGGGGCATATAACGTTCCCTTATCTCACCCTCTCAGCCATTCTATGAGCTAGGATTGATTATTCTCATTTTACAGGAGGCGATTAAGGCTCAGAAAGGTGGCCTATTCAAGGTCACTTAGGACTCCAAATAACTTCAGAGTTACAAGACAGCAAATGTAAGCTCACTGCGTAAACAGTGGCATGCCCTAGAAATGTGGTCTTTTCTTAACCCAGAAGGTAGCATTTATAATGCAGAATCATTTACTTGTAGTGAATTGTTTAAACTTGTTAACACTTGTTTACATTTTTTTACCCTATAGCATTTATGCAATGGTTTACCGAATTCATGGAATTATTTTCATCAGTATGGAAATTAATTAAAACTTTGAATCTTAATTTTGTCTGCATCTTTGAGAAAAAAAAAATTAATTATTAACTGTAATTTTCCCCACTGGCTCCAGACCCAGCTCCACAGCCTGGCATCCACCGCTCGGAGCTGGCTTGGAAAATGGCATCCCACTGCCCACTCCCAGCTCTGGCATCCTTATCGGCCACGCTTCCTTGCACACTGTGTGAACTGGAGGCCTTTTTTCTTCGGGGTTTTCAGTGCATCTTCTCTCCCCCCTGTGAGTAGACATTGTGTCTCTCTCTTCAGACCCAGTGTTATCTAAAGGCAGGGCTGGGCCTCCCCCATATGACAAGGAGGTTACTGAACATGAACATGAGGTTATTGAAATAAAGAGATGCAGACGCACAGAGAGGAGACATCGTGTCAGGAACCTGCCAGGAGGCTGGGACAGCAGCGTGTCCTCTGGGCTTCCACACGACCTCCTCAGAAAGTGAAGGGATCCAGACCCCCTGCCAGACCTCACGTGTGCCCTGTCACTCTTCCCACAGCTTCACCACCAGGAAGGGCCAGAGGTTCTGTGGCAACCCCAAGTTGCTGTGGGTCCAGAGATACATGAAGAACTTGGATGCCAAGCAGAAGAAAGCCTCCAGTAGGACCAGAGTGATGGGTGCCAAAGTCGCTGTCCAGAGGCACCCTGCCAACGGCACCTTCATCTAACCCCTGCCCGGCCCCCAGCCCTGAGCTTGGGCCTGGGTCTCACCTCCTAAAAGGCTGCTTGGGGCCTGGTGAGCCAGCGGTGATAGGCAAAGGGCTAATGGTCCTGTTTCCTAGCATCATTCTCAGGGGATGTGTCTAGTCTATTAAAAGAACCCAAGTCAGGGGAGGCCTGCTCCTGGGGGCTGAATGAGGGCTCCAAGCATCCCGGGCCTCTTGCCTTTCCTGAGCTGGGAGAGAAGGTCCCGGAGGAGGGCCATGGTGGTCCTTTGTCCTCCCCCTGAGCTGGGGCGGGCACCTCTCTGACTTCTGGGTTCCGTCAGAGCCCAAGCGCATGAGTCCTACCCTGCAGACAGACTCTGCTTGTACCTTAGCCTGCAGCCGTCTTCTATGGGCCCTCTGGTCTTGCAGTGGGGCCTACGGGCTGTCTGTCTATCTGTCTGGGGATGGGTGACCTCTCAACACCCATAGCTCTCCATTACAGTGGGGATGCTCCTGGCCTGTCCCACCTGCAGCCTCCCAGGTGAATAAAAACCCAACAAAAGCATAGGGCTCTTTGCTGCGTTCACTGCCATATCCTGGCCCTCCTTGCACACCTCTCGTGGGATACGACTCATAAAGTTTTTTCAGGAACTCTTTGGTTTTTGTAATGAAATGCACCTGGAGGACCTGGATGAGGGGCCAGCCTGGGGAGCTGAATTCCTTTGTGAAGATATGGGTTTAAGGAGATGTTTTGCTTCATGGCACAGTGTGTTCCATGCTACTTTGGGGACAGAGGCCGTCTCTGCCTTTAAGGCTGGTCTTTCCCCACATTTTGGTGAGGGGAAGATGGGGTGGGAGCTGAGGGGGGAGAGGATCCCAGCTTTTTTTTTTTTTCTATACTATGTGATTTGTATGTCGAGTATAGATGGACACACTTGCTGTTCTCTAAGAACAATCTAAGTAAAATGTGCTTTCTCCTTCGAAGGTGGTCGTGCCTTGCCTGTCCTCATCTCCCTTGGGTGGCAGAGTTGGGGTGTCAACAGTGGAGTGCGTGCCCCAGAAATCACCCTGAGTTGCCCATCCGAGGCTGGGGGGGGGGGAATGAAGACAGCCTGAGCACAGGGTATCCCAGGAGTGGTCTTGGCCTGCCCTTGGGAGTCCTGTTATGAACCCTGAAGAACATACATGCATAGCTAGATTCAGTTAAATTTGTAAAAAATTTTGACAGAACGTATTATTGCACAAGGAGCTGTTTAGGCATCAAAAGACTATTAAATTATAAAAGGTGGTTGGCCTCTGGCTTCAAAGGATTAGGGAGAAAAATAACACACTCACAAATCAAAAGCAGTGTGGGTTTAACACCAATCCCGACTGAGAAGCCGCATGACCTTGAAATATGTTACTTAACCTCTCTGAGCCTCAGTTTCCCTCTTCTGTAAAATACGGATAAGGAAACCTTTCAATTTTGTTTGGGTTTTCCCCAGAAGCACTCCCTGAAAACAAAGATTTGGGTTCAGATATTATATTTGGGAGGTACAGGAAATAACACCAGGAAAATGAGGAGGTAATACGAGGGAAGGAAATAAGAGTGTGTTATCACTGCCAATAAGAGTGTGTTATCACTTCCAATAAGAGTGTGTTATCAAGCAGAGGGGAATTAGCGCTCCAGCCACTGGGCAGTGGTGTGAGACCCACCCCTCAGAATTACACCCCCTCCATTAGTCATTGTCAGCTGCGGGGAGGGTCGGTCTTGCTGCAGGTGGGAGCAGGGCAGCCTTCCACGGTTCAAAACAAGCCTTCAGGTACAGAGAGTCTGCAGAGCACAGGGAAGGCCTGGCAGCAGACTATTAAGGTTCTTTTAACTCGATACAAAGCAGAATCAAGGGTAGCGTTAAAAACAAGAGAGGACATTCTGATGGGGGAAGAGAGCCTGCAGAAATCCTCAGCCCAGCGCTGGCCTCTGAACGGTGATTGAGCTTTCACTCTCTAAAGAACAGTGTTTCTTCTTCTTCTTTTTAAAAAGTCTTTGCTTCCTTTTTTTTTTTTTTTTTTTGGCCGTGCCGTGCAGCTGTGAGGGATCTTAGTTCCCCACCCTCACCCCCGAACAGTTCCCAAGCAGTGGAAGCACAGAGTCCTAACCCCTAGACCACCAGGGAATTCCCACAGAGTGCTTTTCTAAGGATGGAAGAGAGCTGGTGTCTTCAGGTGAGAGACGGAACTACAAACAGACATTGGTCAGACTGTAGGTGACAACAGAACTCTGACGCACAGCCTCTGCAGCAAAAACCCCAGAATCATGAGATTGGTCAGTGACTGCCAGCTTCCTAATCGTCCCCTTTCTCCAACTCAGAACCAACCAGAGATGGCCAAACATACTCCCGAATCAATCACAGAAGATGTCTGCTTCTAGTTATCCCGCCTCCAGCTTCCCGGGCCAACAGCCTCCATTCAAGATATACCTGTGCTTTCCCTCTGGTCCTCTCTGAAGCTCTCCCACTCCCTGGAGGCCTGTGAGTCTCTGCCAAACACAGGTGATGCGCCTGATTCCCTTGCTAGGCAAGCGCTAAATAAACTACCTTTGCTGGTTCCCATCTGAGGGTTCTCATTTATTTCATCAGGGAAGCTGTAAAATCTGGTACAGTTGCAGCCATGCAGCAATGGAAGGATTGAAGCAGGCAGTGGCGAGGAGGGGAGAGCCTCCAAGAGTGTGCAAAGCTGGAACCCTGTCCTTCTTCTGGCAGGTGTGTCTCCTGGGCCAGCCTCTTTGGAGGACCGTCTGGTAGCATATGTTAAAATGCTAGACACACATACTGGGACTTCCCTGGTGGCGCAGTGGTTAAGAATCCGCCTGCCAATGCAGGGGACACAGGTTCGAGCCCCAGTCCGGGAGGATCGCACATGCTGCGGAGCAGCTAAGCCCGCGAGCCACAACTACTGAGCCTGCACACCACAACTACTGAAGCCTGCACGCCTCGAGCCCGTGATCCGCAACAAGAGAAGCCACCACAGTGAGAAGCCTGCGCACCGCAAGAGTAGCCCCCCGCTTGCTACAACTAGAGAAAAGCCCGCGCACAGCAACGAAGACCCAACACAGCCAAAATAAATAAATACATACATACATACATACACACACACGCCATTGACCCAGCAATTCCACCTCCAGAAATATGTCCTACACATTTGCACAGAGGTTCATGTACAAGGATGCAGGCAGCACTATTTGTGGTTATAGAGAACTAGCAACAACCTAATTGCCAATTCATAGGGGACTCAGCAAAGATATATTTTTAAGTGAAAAAAAACAAGGTGCACAAGGACATGCACTATATGATCCTATTCATGTAAAAAAAAATACACGTATGCTTAGCAACTTGATGGATGCAAACTATCAAAATTGTGTTGACTGAAAAAAATGCACAATGTGAGAGTTGCGAGTTACGTTTTACAAACTTAATGAGGACTATAGTCCAGGAGACAGCATTTCAGATAGCTCTGAGAAACTGCTCCAAAGAGGTAGAGGGGAAGATGAGTATATATGTGAGTTTGGTGAAGGGGGAGTCCATGCAACCAAGCACATATTTTTTGCAGAAGGTTGCTGCTAGTCACGAGGAGCGGACGTCACCATGAAGGATTTTAGTGCTTTTCTAGATATGAGGAGATGCAAGAGTTGGGCTCATAAAGTCTTCTCCTGAAAATATCTAACTATCTAAAGACATGTTCTGCCAGTTCTTCCCAGAGCACAGAGGGCCTCATTCCTGATCTCCACCCTGAACTCCTTTCAGGGGGTGTCAATGGTCAGCAGCTGCAGCAGCTCATAATTTGATCCTTGTAGAGGTAGAGGGCAAGGGCCAATTTGTAGGTGACAGGTGGTTGCCTTAGGCAAGTCACGCTGGGAGTCAGGGAGAGAGAAGATACATCTTTATCAGTACTTTCCTGGGGTGTTTAAACTTCTTGCTATGTGCATTTATCCCTTTTGTAATAAAAACTAGTGTACAGAAGCTGTCGATGCGTTGCCTGTGCGCCTTTCCCTCGGACTGTTATCTTTCATCATGCTCCTGACTTCTTCCAACAGCCAGGAGGATCTGCGTCTCTGTGCCTGGGTGCTTCGGCCCGAAGGCTGCTCTGCTGGGTCAGGCCAGAAGTGCCAGGGAATGAACAGCCCCCGGGCAGCCCTCAACCAACAGCTAATTAAAGTGGGTGTCTAACCACCATCCCAGGTCCCTAACTCCCTGGTCGGAATAGCTCTAGGGAGTGTGTTCTCCGCTCTCTGCCAATCGTTGCCCTGTTTCCCAATCAGTCACTAGCTTGACAACACACGCTTCTGGCTGCCTGCCCTTCTCGCCGGTGTCTCTGCCTCTCCTGAATAAACTACATACTCCCAAACCCTTGTCCCAGGGTTTGTATTTGGGAGAATACAAACCAAGTCAACTAGTTTAGATGACAAATAAATAAATAAAGGAGAAATGACTTGGTCTAGGAAGTCAGATGGACCTGGATTTGATCCCAGCCTCCTCGGTTTCTGGCTGTGTGGTGCTGGAGGAAGCTAACTGAACTCTCGGGCCTCAGTTTCCACATCTGTAAAATGAGCATAATGGAAGTACCTATTTCATGGGTCGGCTGTAAGTATTAAACAGGCAATTAATGCATGGGAAGCATTTAGCTGAATGCCTGGCACATGGTATAAAGGCTGTGGGCAGCCTCAAGTTTAGGCAGGAGGCAGAGAAGCTGAAGCTGGCCTTGCTGTGGCCAGGGCACCCAGCTAATACTTCTATGGCCACTCCAGTGGCTCTGTGCCCCCTGCTTCCTCCTGTCTCATTTCTCTGGTGGCCATTAAATGCCTCTGGAGAAAGGAGGCACTGACTGGAGTGCTGATCATGGGGCGCCTGAACTGTCCACCAGAAGTCCTGGCCTGCCTTGGCCCGACCTTGCTTTGGGATGCGAGCCTTGGCCGTGGATGGCCATTCTGTGTGTGGGGAGGTGACATCTCCCGCCCTGGCTCTGGACGGACCACCAGCACAATGACAATGCACTGAGTCCCCCACAGTCTTTCTCAAGCTACCTTGAGATATTCTGGAGATGGAGGGGTGCCAGAAGCTGCTGTGGTCAGGGAGGGACCGGGCTTAGTTTGTGGCCACGTTAAGACAAAGTTGGTCTGTGTTTGGGAGAATACTCCACCCCGGACAAAACCTGGCCTGTGACTCACTAAAACTGAGTTAATTAAGCTCTGCTATAGCCCACGGCTGACATATCAAAAAGTACAATCATATTCCAAGGGTGGAAGAGGAAGCAAGCACAGGTGAGCCCTTGAGTCCAAGGGGTGGGAGGAGGAACAAAGAAGACCCACAGAACAGCAGTTCTCAACCCTAGCGGGGCTTTAGAATCAGAATCTGACTTAAAATGCAGATTCCTGGGCCCTGCCCCATACATGATGACTCTGCTGGGGTGGGGCCCAGAAATCTGCATTCTTGAAGAAGTTGCCCCAGTTGGCACAGCCACTATCGAAAACTGTATGGAGTGGGCTTTCCTGGTGGTGCAGTGGTTGAGGGTCCGCCTGCCGATGCAGGGGACACGGGTTCGTGTCCCGGTCTGGGAGGATCCCGCGTGCCGTGGAGCGGCTGGGCCTGTGCGTCTGGAGCCTGTGCTCCGCAACGGGAGAGGCCACGGCAGTGAGAGGCCTGCGTACCACAAAACAAACAAACAAACAAACAAAAAAAAACTGTATGCAGCTTTCTCAAAAACGTAGAAACAGAACTGCCATACGATCCAGGAATCCCACTTCTGGGTATTTATCAGAAGGAAATGAATACACTTAGTTGAAAAGATATCTGCACCCTGATGTTCATCGCAGCGTTATTTAAAACAGCCAAGACATGGAAGCAGCCTAAGTGTCCACTGGAGGATGAATGGACAAAGAAGAAAATACACACACACACATATACACACAGTGGAATGTTACTCAGCCATAAAAAAGAATGAAACCTTGCCATTTGCGACAACATGGATGGACCTTGAGGGCATTGTGCTGAGCGAAATAAGATAGACAGAGAAAGACAAATGCCATCTGATCTCATTTATATGTGGAATCTGAAACACAATAAAACCCCAGACTCATAGATACAGAGAACAGATTGGTGGTTGCCAGAGGCGGGGGCTAGGGGTTGGGCAAAATGGGTGAAGGGGGTCAAAGTTACAAATTTCCAGTTATAAGATGAACAAGCCCTGGAGATATAACATACAGCATCGTGACTGTAGTTAACAATACTGTATTGTATATTTGAAAGTTGCTAAGACAGTAGATCTTAAAAGTTCTGCTCACAAGAAAACAAAATTTGTAACTATGTGGTGATGGATGTTAACTTGTGGCAATAATTTCACAGTGTATACATATATCAACTTATTGTGTCGTACACCTAAAATGAATACGTTATACGTCAATTATATCGCAATTTTTTTTAAAAAGTAGTCCAGGTTATTGTCACGGCCAGCCAGGTTGACAGACTTTATCTCCCACTCTGGCAGACAAGGGACCGGGGAGGAGAAGGGACCTTTGGCTTCATCTGGCACAGGAGTGCTGTGAAGTGCTGAGAAGTCCAGTTGAGAAGTGCTGAGCTGGGTTAAGTGACTCAGGACCCCTGCTTGGGGGCAGGGGCAGCTGATGAGCAGAGTCTGGTCTCAGCCACCTCTCCTTCCAGGTGGCAGCTGGAGCGGCAAAATAATGTTGGGGTCATGATAAAGTCTTTTTTTTAATTGAGGTATAGTTTATGTACAATATTATATAAGTTTCAAGTGTACAACATGGTGATTCACTTTTTAAAGGTTATATTCCATTTATAGTTATTTTAAAATGTTGGTTAGGGGCTTCCCTGGTGGCGCAGTGGTTGAGAGTCCGCCTGCCGATGCAGGGGACGTGGGTTCGTGCCCCGGTCCGGGAAGATCCCACATGCGGCGGAGCGGCTGTGCCCGTGAGCCATGGCCGCTGAGCCTGCGCGTCCGGAGCCTGTGCTCCGCAACGAGAGAGGCCACAACAGTGAGAGGCCCGCGTACCGCAAAGAAGATAAAATAAAAAATAATTATTTAAAAAAAATTTAAAATAATAAAAAGAAAGAAGAGAGCAACCAAACCAAAAGACAAATCCACCCATGATAACAAGCGCTAAAAACTAGACTAAAAAAAAAAAAAAAGGACAGACAGAACCGTAGGACAATGGTAAAAGCAAAGCTATACAGACAAAATCACACACAGAAGCACACACATACACACTCACAGAAAGAGGAAAGGGGAAAACATATACATATCGTTGCTCCCAAAGTCCACCTCCTCAATTTGGGATGATTGGCTGTCTATTCAGGTGTTCCACAGATGCAGGTACATCAAGTTGATTGTGGAGCTTTAATCCGCTGCTGCTGAGGCTGCTGGGAGAGATTTCCCTTTCTCTTCTTTGTTCGCACAGCTCCCAGGGGCTCAGCTTTGGATGTGGCCCCGCCTCTGCGTGTAGTTCGCCGGAGGGCGTCTGTTCTTCGCTCAGACAGGACGGGGTTAAGGGAGCCGCTGATTCGGGGGCTCTGGCTCACTGAGGCCAGGGGGAGGGAGGGGCACGGCGTGCGGGGCGGGCCTGCGGCGGCAGAGGCAGACGAGACGTTGCACCAACCTGAGGCGCGCCGTGCGTTCTCCCGGGGAAGTTGTCCCTGGGTCCCGGGACCCTGGCGGTGGCGGGCTGCACAGGGTCCCCGGAAGGGGGGTGTGGAGAGTGACCTGTGCTCGCACACAGGCTTCTTGGTGGCGGCAGCAGCAGCCTTAGCGTCTCATGCCCGCCTCTGGGGTCCGCGCTTTTAGCCGCGGCTCGCGCCCGTCTCTGGAGCTCCTCTAAGCAGCGCTCTGAATCCCCTCTCCTCGCGCACCAGGAAACAAAGAGGGAAGAAAAAGTCTCTTGCCTCTTCGGCAGCTCCAGACCTTTCCCCAGACTCCCTCCCGGCTAGCCGTGGTGCACTAACCCCCTGCAGGCTGTGTTCACGCCGCCAACCCCAGTCCTCTCCCGGCGCTCCGACCAAAGCCCGAGCCTCAGCTCGCAGCCCCGCCCGCCCCGGCGGGTGAGCAGACAAGCCTCTCGGGCTGGTGAGTGCTGGTCGGCCCTGATCCTCTGTGAGGGAATCTCCCCGCTTTGCCCTCCACACCCCTGTGGCTGCGCTCTCCTCCGCGGCTTCGAAGCTCCCCCCTCCGCCTCCCGCAGTCTCCGCCCGCGAAGGGGCTTCCTAGTGTGTGGAAACCTTTCCTCCTTCACAGCTCCCTCCCACTGGTGCAGGTCCCGTCCCTATCCTTTTGTCTCTGTTTATTCTTTTTTCTTTTGCCCTACCCAGGTACATGGGGGGTTTCTTGCCTTTTGGGAGGTCTGAGGTGTTCTGCCAGCGTTCAGTAGGTGTTCTGTAGGAGTTTTTCCACGTGTAGATGTATTTCTGATGTATTTGTGGGGAGGAAGGTGACCTCCACGTCTTATTCTTCTGCCATCTTGAAGCTCCTCCCCAGGAGCTTCATTCCTGAACATCCATTGTGTGGTCAGGCTGCTCTATGCTCCTGTCCTGAGACTGTCCAGACCTCAACAAGAGATAAACAATGTTTAGAAAACCAAGAAAGGGGACTTCCCTGGTGGTCCAGTGGTTAGGACTCCGTGCTCCGAATGCGGGGGCACAGGTTCGATCCCTTGTCAGGGAACTAGCATCCTACATGCCATGCGGCGAAAAACAGAAAAAACTCTGGCCAAGAGCCAGGAATCTATCTGGAATAACTAAGGTCAATTCTCTAGAATTCTTATTTCCTCTGCTTTTGCTTTTCAAACAATCAAGCATTGCCTCAGACCATCACACTGGCTGGGAGACTCTCAAGGGTGTGCTGACTCCTCCCCTTCCCGCCCCATGACACCTCCTCACTTTCCAATCTCCTTTTCAGGGGTGTCAGATTGCTTCCCCTCTGTAGTACAAAAGAGCTGCTTTTGTGCTTTACGGTAAAATTCTCTGGAATTATCTTCAGGGACCACTCAGCCCCATAAAAGAGGGTACTGCTGAGACAGGAGGAATTAGGAAGAAGGCTGTGAAGGACCCAGCTTGTAGCACCATGAAGAACTTCCCCACGGCTTTCCCTCTTTTCCTGGTTTTTATCCTGAGTGTCCATCTTGGAGCTGCTGCACGTACGGCGCTGTCCAACTCCCTTCCCAGGCTGATTAGGGATGGAAGCAAAGGGACATCTCCAAGCTCCTTTCTCTCCCTGTTTATTTAGGTGGCAGTGATGTGGCTAAGTTCTGCTGCTTTCAATACACCCACAAGATCCCTCCCTGGAGGTGGGTGAGTAACTATGAATTCACCAGGAACAGCTGCTCCCAGCAGGCTGTGATGTAAGTATTTCTCCTTTGGGCTTTTAGGGTCCCTTACCATTCATGCTGTTGGATGGATTCTGGGAAGACCCCCACAGTGCCAGGATGAGCCTCAAGATGGGAACCCAGTGACTTGGGTTATCACCTTATCTCAGGCCTTAAGAAGCGTAACCCTGAGCTTGGTTTCCTAGCTTGCAGACCATGAGCTGGGCGCCTGCCAGGCACTGTGCTAAGTGCTGGGTATAAAAGAATAAACAGCCCTTACAGACCTTATATCTAGCATAAGAAAGAGGGCATTAAAAGACATTTGCACAAAATAATCAAGATTGTGATGAGTGCTTGAAAAAGACAGCGGGAGAGAGAGCAGGAGGGAGCATATTGTAGCGCAGGCAAAACTTTCTCTCTACCCTCTTAGGGGCTCCAGCTGGGCTTTAGAATTAAATCGACATAAGACATTAACAAGAGGAAAACATATAGCTTTTTACACGCACACAGGAGCCCCACAGGAAGATGAAGACCCAAAGAAGTGGCAAGAGCTACATGCTTTTTATATAAAACCTGCGTGCTTTTGAACAAGGAAGGAACTGTGGAGAAGTAATTAAAATATATGGGCGTGGGGAAAGCTAACGACTGATAAGAGTTATCTTCACAAGGTCTGTTTTTACAGAGTTCACTTGGCCTTGACTCTATCTCTGGTGTTAAGAATATTTCTTTCCTCCCGGTACGAGGAGGACATTTTTCACATGGGAGTTTCATCTCCTGCTTTCAGGGAAAAAAAAGGGGAGGTCAGAACGCTCTTCTTGCCCCCTGCTGGGGTTTTTTTGTTTTGTTCTGTTTCATTGGGGTTTTTTTTAGTGTCTTTCGTTCAAAATAATCCTCACGTCAAAGTGGCATATTTGGGGGCGGCATATTCGGCCACCCTTCATCATAGTCACAGGAGGACTTAACTTAGTGTTGGGAGGGTCTCCTGGAGGGAGTGACATTTACACTGAGACCCCCCAAGGCTAAGCGGGAGTGGCCCAGGTGAAGGGGGCAGGCAGGAGCATGGTGGAGGGGAGAAGGATGAACATGTTACTGACTAGGCAGACAGGTAGACAGGAGGCATGTCATGCCAAGTTCATCGGTAGCAGGAGAGATGACACACACCTGGAAGGCTCCCTGGCAGGACTAAATGAGGTTAATATATGCAAAGAATTTAGCGCTGAGCCTGCACACAGTAAACATTCAGCAAATGGAAGCGATCTTTAAGTGCAAATACACAATCAGGGGACCTTGGGTTCCTGAGCATGAGAGAACGGTGCGGAAAGGGAGAAAACGGGCTCCAGGGACAAAGCTGAATGTTATCATTTTGAGACAGTTATGGATGGGAAAGAAGCACTCAAGTGCCTAGATATGGAGGGGGATGCTCCAGGGCTCAGGATGTCCTGGGTCTTCTCCTTTGTGTCTTGATTGGCTTTCTGGAGTTTTAAAGACACCAACACTTAACCAACAGCTGGCAAAGAGCTCTGAGCTGAGCTCAAAGCAGTGGCTCTTTCATTTTATAAGCTGTGTGACCTTGGGCAAGTCAAGTTTCCTCATTTGTAGAAGGAAGATGAGGGGCCTATATCAGTCAACTGTTGCTGCGTAACCAACCACCCAAAGCTTAGTGGCTTAATCCAACAATGGTCATCTTCTCATCTCTCGCGGTTTCCATGGGTCTGGAATTCCAGAAAGGCTTGGCTGCAAGGTTCTGGAAAGGCGTCTCTTGTGTGGTTGCAGACAGATGGTGCTGGAGCTGGAACAGCTCAGGGGGCTGGAGGCATCTCCCTCCAGGGGCCCTCTGTGTGGTCTCTCTGTTGGGCTAGTTTGGGCTTCCTCATACTATGGTGAGCTGGGGTGGTAGGACTCCTTATGAGGAAGTCCACAGCTCCTGTGTAAGTGCTCAGTGAACCAGGCAGAAGTTCTACAACCTTCTATGACTTAGCTACCAAATCACATAGCATCACTTTTGCCATTCTCTATTAGTCAACCAGTCCTTAAGACTGGCCTAAATTCAAGGGGAGGGGACATAGACCCCCATCGCTCAATGGGAGCAATGTCACATGGATGTTCAAACACCCACAGAGCCCTTCCTCTCTCTTATTTCCCCATCCTTTTGGCTCTTCTCCCCTGCTCCAGGTTAGAGCACCCCCTGACCTAGGCTCTTGTCACTTCCGAGTACTCTCAGGGAGTAAAGGCTGGAAGCCTTTCAGGGACATCAACCACAACCCCCAGTCTTAATGAGCTCACAGTGTGGTAAGGAAGGCAGGAATCGTATCCACGTAAGCAGCCGTGGCTAACAACCCATGATAATGTGATTAAGAATTAAGTGGCACAATACACAAGAGGTTCCTTTGCGGGGCAATACAAATGTTATAAAATTGATCATGGTGACGGTTGCATCATCTATTGATATACTAAAACCAATGAATTATGATTATACACTTTAAGTGGGCAAATTAGTGACTTATATCCCAACAAAACTGTTACATTAAAACGAAAGAGTTAAGAGGCACGGTGCAGATTACCTGCTTCAGACCAGAGCTGTTGTTACATCTTTCCCGGTGAAGGTGGGCCAGGAAGTGTGGTTTCCAGTGGAAAACAGGATAGCAGAGAAGAGGGAGGTCAAGGGCCAGAAGAGGGAGCAGGGACAGTGTGACAGGGGTACAGCAAAGCGAGCAAGAAGATTGGGGCGGGGGGGGGGCTGCCCCTCCCTTTCCATCCCTTTCCGGGAGACAAAAGTTTTTAGCATTGACTGTCAGCATCTCTTTTGCATAGATTCACCACCAAAAGAGGCCAGAAACTCTGTGCAACGCCGAAGGAAGCATGGGTGCGAAAATACATGTCTTTACTAAGAGCCCGGCAACAACCGTGACCGCCGAATTCTCAGTCCAAAACGCCTGGATCCTGCTCTGTTCTTGGCTTTGCCCCCCTTGGTGGAGCCTGAAGAATTTCTCCAACAGAAGGCTGCATGGGTCTGGTGGGGAGGACAGGATATTGCTCACCAGCCTTTTTTTTTTTTAATAAAGATTTCATTTGCTCAATAAACATTCTAATTCAATAAAAACTGAGTTTTCTTCAAAGAAAATAAAGCAGTCGATATTTGCAGCTGACGGCCTGGCAAGTCTCCAATCCCTGAACTGACCCTGGTATTGAATTCTGCCTTATGTTTTTGTTTGGGCAAAAAAAGCAGGGACAATGTTAATATATTTTGGCAAAATGCCCATGAAATGTCTTAACATTATTTAGAGAGATAAGTTTATGTTGTATGGGAAATTAAACTCTGTGCAACACCTCATAGCCTCATAGCCTGTTGGTGCGGGGCATATGAAATGCATCCATATTGGGCAGTGTTTTCTCATAAGGCATTAATTAATAAGCATGAATATTGTCTACCTACCAATCCTAAGATGCCTATGTCTATATAGCCTAAAGAGCTTAAAAAAATATATAGCTTCACCAGAAGTTGCAAAAACAATACAAGGAAGTCAGGAGTACCTTTTACCCAGTTTTCCCCAATAGTCACATCTTACATAATTACAGTACAATACCACGCCTAGGAAATCGACATTGGTATAAAGTGTCTGTATCGTTCTGTTACTTTATCGCGCGTAGATTAGTGTAGCCATCATTACAACCAAGATACAGATCTTTTCCGTCAGCACAAAGATCTCACCGGTGTTCTCTCTCTTCGGTCACATCTCCCCTCCCCCACCATCCTTAACCCTTAGCAACCACTAATCTATTCTTCTCCATGATTTTGTCATTTCGAGAAGGTTATATAAACAATCATATCATATCATACGTGACCTTTTGAGATTGTTTTTTTTTTTAACTTCACACAATGCTCTTGAGATACATCCAAATTGTTGTGGGTTTCAATAGTTTATTCTTTTTTACTGTTAACTAGTATTCCATGGAGTGCCACCTGCAGTTTATTGAACCACTACCTTCCTGTAGGTTTTCATTTTGGGGCTATTACAAATAAAGCTAAGAAGAACAGTCATGCACACAGATGTTTTCGAGTGGACATAGGTTTTCATTTCTCTGAGATAAACGCCCAGGCATGCAATTAATTGCTGGGGGTCATAAATTAAATGTATGTTTCGTTTTTTTTAAAGAAACTGCCAAGCTATTTTCCAGGGTCACTGTGTCATTTGACCTTTCCACGAGTAATGTATGTTTCCACCAGTTTTCTGTGCATCTGGGCTAGCATTTGCTATTATCACTTGTTTTTCATTTTAGCTGTTCTAATAGGTGTGTAGTGATATTGTAACCGAAAGTGGGGTCCGGCTGCTCATCGCTCAAAAGCCAATAAAGAGGCCAAGTTGGTGGAAAGGAAAGTTTGCTTTATTTTGGATGCTGGCAACGGGGGTGGGGGAGGGTGGATGCCTGTCCAAAGGCCGACTCCCCCCACTGACAATCAGGGGGCAAGAGCTTTTATAGGCGGAGGGAGGGGGCTACGTGCAGAAACAGCACAGTCAGCTCTGACGGTCATCTTGAAATTAATCATGAAGGGGTCTGCCCAGCACCATCTTGATTGTTTTAAGTACAGTTAGTCTTCAGTTCCAGGGTTGGTTTGTTCCCATTTCCTTGAGGCCAGTTCTCGGAACTGTGTGTGGCAGCTTACCGTCATGGCTACAGTCTGGTCATCACATAGTTAACTTCTTCCACCTGGTGTGGCTTTCAGTATCTATAAGACAGCTTACAGGATATGGCTCAGAATATTATCTGTAGCCTGTGGGGAGGAACTAAAGGTCCTTGACTATGCTTAGTGACTAAACTATTACTATTTGGTCTCCTTTGACTGTTTGCCTTTGTTTCTGCATTTTCTCATTTCTCTGATTAAACTTATTCTTTGGCTAAAGTTTTTCCACAGACAAAAGGCAGGCTGAGGACATGGGGAGGCAAGGACCATGGGACCCTGCTCCATTTCAAACTCTCATTGTGGTCTTAATTTTCACTTCCTGAATGGCTATCACTATGCAATGTCTTTTCATGTGCTTATTTGCCATCCATATATCCTCTTTGGTGAAAAGTTTCTTGTGTTTTTTCTCTACTTTCTAATTAGAGTGCTTGTTTTCACTGTTGAGGTTTTTTAATTTTATTTTATTTATTTATTTTTTATACAGCAGGTTCTTGTTAGTTATCTATTTTACACACATTAGTGTATATATGTCAATCCCAATCTCCCAATTCATCCCACCACCACCACCCCTGCCACTTTCCCCCTTGGTGTCCATACATTTGTTCTCTACGTCTGTGTCTCTATTTTTGCCCTGCAGACCGGTTCATCTGTACCATTTTTCTAGGTTCCACACATATACATTAATATACGATATTTGTTTTTCTCTTTCTGACTTCCTTCACTCTGTATGACACTCTCTAAATCCATCCATGTCTCTACAAATGACCCAATTTCATTCCTTTTTATGGCTGAGTAATATTCCATTGTATATATGTACCACATCTTCTTTATCCATTCATCTGTCAATGGGCATTTAGGTTGTTTCCATGACCTGGCTATTGTAAATAGCACTGTTGAGTTTTGATATGAGTCCTTTATCAGATAGATTCCAGATATGAGTCCTTTGTCAGATACGTGGTTTGCTGTCTTTTCTTCTTCTTAACAGCGTCTTTCACAGAGTTAAAGATTTAATTTTTTTTTTTTTTGGCCACACGGTGCAGCATGCAGGATCCCCAACCAGGGATCAAACTCGTGCCCCCTGCAGTGGAATTGGGGAGTCTTAACTGCTGTACTGCCAGGTAAGCCTCAAAGATTTAATTTTGATGAAGTCTAATTTATTGATTTTCTCCTTTTATGGAGAATGATTTTCTCCTTTTATGGAGAATGTCATCCCGAAGAATTCATCACCAAGCCCTAGGTCCCAAACATTTTTTTTCTATGTTTTCTCCTTAAAGTTTTATAGTTTTACATTTACATTCGAACCTAGGGTGGATTGGGTGTTAGTTTTTATATAGGTGTGAGGTTTAGGTCAAGGTTGACTGGTTGGTTGGTTGGTTGATTGATTTACGTACCTACCTACCTACCAACTCAACTGCTCCAGCACCGTTTAATGAAAAGACTCTTCTTCCCCCATTGAATTGCTTTTGCCCTTCAGTTCTTGTGTGGAGCTATATCTGGGCTCTATGTTCTGTCTCATCTGTTTCATAAATACAATCAACTTAAAAAAATTTTTTTGAGATTAATTTACACACCATAAAATTCACCATTTAGAAGTGTACAATTCAGTGATTTTTAGTATAGTCACAAAGTACTGCAACCATCATCACTACTAATTCCAGAATATTTTCATCACTTCCCTAAAGAAACCCCATACCTGTTAGTATTCACTCCCTAACAGGTAGTGCCAGGTAGCCCTGGCAACCTCTTCCCCCACCCCCACCCCCAGCCCTGGCAGCCACTAATCTACTTCTGTCTCTATAGATTTTCCTATTCTGAACATTTCATATAAATGGGATCATACAATGTGTGGCCTTTTGCATCTGGCTTCTTTCACTTGGCATAATCTTTTCAAGTTTCATTCCTGTTGTAGCATATATCAGTATTTTGTTCCTTTTTATGGCTGAATAATATTCCATTGCATGGATATACCACATTTTGTTTATCCATTCATTAGTTGAAAGACACTTGGTCTGTTTCCACTTTTTTGGCTGTTATGAATGATGGTGTACAAATTTTTATGAACACATATTTTCATTTCTCTTGGGTATACGTGTACAGATGAAACTGTTGGGTATATGGTAACTCTATGTTTAACTTTTTGAGAAACTGTAGAACTGCTTTCCACAGCAGCTGCCTCAATTTACATTCCCACCATCAATGTATGAGGATTCTAATTTCTCCATATCCTTGCCAACCCTTGTCTGTCCTTTTGATGTTAGCCATCCTAGTAAATGGAAATTGGTATCTCATTGTGGTTTTGATTTGTATGTCCCTTATGACTAATGATGTTGAGCATCTTTTCATGTGCTTATTGGCCCTTTGTACATCTTTGGAGAAATGTCTATTCAAATCCTTTGACTCTGTCTTTTCATTGTTGAGTTGTAAGAGGTATTTATATATTCTAAATACTGGAACCTTATTAGATATTAGAGCTTCTAAGCAGACAGTTGTGTCAACTGCAGACAGGGGCAGTTTTATTTCCTTCTTTTTGATCTGTATGCCTTTTATTTCCTTTTCTTGACTTCTTGCATTAGCTAGAACTTCAAGTACTTTGTTGAATAAGAGTGGTGAGAGTAGACATCCTTGCTTTGTTCCCAATCTCAGGGAGAAAGCAATCTTTCACCGTTAAGGATGATGTTAGTTCTAGTTGTTTAGGTTTGTTTTTTTTTTTGCTCATAATTGAGAAAGTTCCCCACTATGCCTATTTTTGAGAGTTTTTATCATGAATGACTGTTCAGTTTTGTCAAATGCTGTTTTGGATTAACACGATTATGTGATTTTTCTCTTTTAGTCTGTTAATATGATGGATTACGTTGATTGATTTTCAAATATTGAGCCAGTCTTGCATCCCTGGAAGAAACCTCACTTGTTACGGTGTATATATTGCTGAATTCTATTTGAAAGATTTTGTTAAGGAATTCTGTGTCTATAGTCACGAGAGATATTGATCTGTAGTCCCCTCTCTCTCTCGGTACTGTCTGTTTGGTTTTGGTATTAGAGTAGTTCTAGATAAAATTAATTGGGAAGTGCTTCTTCCATTTCTACTTTCTATGAGAGATTGTGTAGAATTGACATTTATTCCTCTTTAAATGCTTGGCAAAATTCTCCAATGAAAACATCTGGGCCTGGAGATTTCTTTTTTAGGAGTTTTAAATTACAAACTCAATTTCCTTAATAGTTGCAGGGCTATTCAAATTATCTATTTCATATTGTTGCTTAGATGTGATAGTTTGTATTTTTTGAGGAACTGGTTCATTTCATCTTTGTCAAATTCGTACGTGTGGATGTTCTACACGTAGATGTTCCAAGTGTTCTTTTATTAACCTTTTGAAGTCTGCAGGGTCTATAGTGGTTTCCTCCATGTCATCCCTGAATTTTGTAATTTGCATTTTCTCTCTTTTTTTCTTTGTCATTCTTGCTAGAGGTTTGTCAACTGCATTGACCTTTTCAAAGAATCAGCTTTTGGTTTCTTTTATTTTCTCTATTGTTTTTCCGTTTTCAATCTTCATTGATTTCTACTTCTTATAATTTCTTCCCTTTTGTTTGCTTTGGGTTTATTCCTTTATTTTTCTAATATCTTAAGGTAGTAGCTTAGGTGATTGATCTGAGACTGTTTCTTTTTCCTAATGTCAGCATTTAGTGCTATAAGTTTTCCTCTTAGCTCTGCTTTAGCTGTGTCTCACACATTCTAATATGTTGTAGTTTCACTCAATATATTTTTTAAATTTCCCTTGAGACTTCCTCTTTGGACCATGGATTATTTTAAGTCTGTTGTTTAGTATCCAAGTATTTGTTCCAAGTGTTTGTCATCCTTCTGTTATTAGTTTCTAGTTTCATTCCAGTGTGGTCAGAGAACACGCTCTGTATGATTTCAAGTCTTTTTGATCTGAGGTTTGTTTTATGGCTCAGAATATGAGTGTATCTTTCAATTGTGACATATTTACTGATGTTCTTAGCTCTCTACCGGACTGTAGGCTCCTGGAGGTCAGGAGTTAAGTGTAAATATCTTTGCAGAAGTGAAGGACTCAGCAAACATTTGTGGACTATGCCGCGAACGTTGCCAGACACACTTTGCCTAGGCTCCAGTAACAGTGGTTTATACACAGGAAGAGGGCAAGACGTGCAAGCCTGCAAGACTTTTGTCTGTAGTTCCACACAGCTACCAGCAGATGGCAACAGTCACTTACCATCTTTCCAAGACTCTTGTTACCTCTTCCCTGCCAAGGGGCCAATTTGCACAGAAGTCCATTCTCTGAGTCTTTACTGAGGATCTACCTGAGATCCAGGGTCACACACAGGCACTGGAGGAGGAAGGCAAAGGAGAGATATGAGAAAAGGAAGACTTGGCTCAGTCTTCAGAGGGTACAGTTCAGGGATTGGGGGTCTAGGGAGGGTGGGAAGGAATTGCACACAAAACAATTAAGATCCCCTACAAGATACGGGACCTGTGGGAGCTTGAGTGGAGACACAATCTCCTTGGGCCTCAGTTTCTTCATTCGTAAAATCAGAAGGTTGGAATAGATGCTAAAAGAGAGATCACCATGTGCAGACCTAGCTCTGCAAGGTTTCGCGAAGGAGACTGGGGCTGGGTCCAGAAAGATGGGCAGGGTTTGGTAAGGGAGAGGCAATTGTCGAAATAAACAGCTTTGTCCATACTGCACCTGGTTCTTCCCATTCAGTCCTTTCTTCTTCTCAGCCACTTTCACAGGCTCTGTGCTAGACACTCTGCTAGGTGCTGGGGGCCCTGAGGCGGGGGAGGGGTGACATGTAAAAGTGGCAAAGACTTTCCCTGTTTCCTAGGAGTTCATGGTCTAACGGAGAACTGACATGTCAACAAATATTTACAGTGAAATTTGTACAGTGCCATGCGATAAGAGCTGTCAAAATAGCTAACGTTGATATACCTATCGCCTTATCATTTAAAAAACACGTCTAGAGTATTCCTCAATCCTGTGAGGTGAGGAAGACAAGGATTCCCATTTTCAAGGAAGCAGAGGTAGAAACATGAAGTACTGGGGTTGAGGTCACACTTCTGGGAGTGGTGGAACGCAGGCTATCACCAGTTTCTCCAGATTCATATCCTGTGGTTTTGTGTACTTCCTCATGCTGCAATAAGACCCCGCTGGTCAGCTACAAAATCGAAAATCTTGGCTCTCAGACCAGAACATCAGAAAACTCCTCCTTTACTCTTTACTAATTAGGGAACAAACAAACCTCTTGGTCCCCTGAGGGAAATCCTGGGCTACTTGGGTAGCATATACTCCCAGAGTGACTGCCAGGGGCTGGTGTCCTTGCCCTGTCCCATGGTTACTGGCTCTCCAGGGACTCTCAAACTCATCCCAGGCTGCTGGGAATCTCATGAGACACTTGCCCCTCCCTGCTGAGCCCCTGACATCAGCAGTGAGTCACTCAATCTCCAGTTCCATTTGGTCAAAAAAGGAGTATACTCATGTAGGACCCTGGAGATCCATATGGTTGATGCCCCCAAAGAGACTTCCAGAAGGCCTCTCAGGGTCCCTTCAACTCTGAACTTTTAAGTCTCAAAATCTCAAGTTTTAGAGTTAGTCCTGAGTTTCAGCTCAGGACTGAGTTAGTCCTGGTTTCAGCTCAGTCACTCCATCTTTGGGGACCTTTAATTTATAATTTAGTTTTTAAATTTATAATAATCCCTCTCATTTGCATGTAATTTTAAAACTGATAACATGTTCCCACATCCTCATGATTTTTTTCATTCTTTACAACTCTGTTAGGAAATTTTTCCCTCTAATTTAGAGATAAGAAAATCTAAGGCTCCCAAATGTATAACTAGCTCAAGTGGCAGAGCTTGAATTCAACAGATACTTGACTTATGCAATCAGTAAATATTTATTACGAACTACTGGATGACCAGGTGCTATTTGAGAATATGGAGGCCAACAACTTATGCTCCCTAGCCTGTGGCAATCATGTTCTAGCAAAAAAGATAGACACAGTAATATATTATTATGTTGCAATGTAATAAGTGCTACAGTAGAATGTTGAGGAAGGTAAGAACAGTGATTGGGTAGCTTCTATATGCTAAGCCCTGCATAAAGGGCTTGGTCACAACTTCCTTTGAGATCAGTCAGGACAAATTAAGTTATGCTCCAGAACAAATAAGCCCAAATCTCAGTTT
This sequence comes from Leucopleurus acutus, assembly GCF_964270905.1. Taxonomy (NCBI): domain Eukaryota; kingdom Metazoa; phylum Chordata; class Mammalia; order Artiodactyla; family Delphinidae; genus Leucopleurus; species Leucopleurus acutus. Next base: position 8,824,452 of record NC_139158.1, read on the forward strand.
ATGTCCCACTCATACATGTTCCATTCTAACATGGGTGGGCAAGAAGCTTTGCTCACATGGTCACTCAGGGATCCAGGCCAACTGAGGTTCCATCTTGACTACGCTTTTGTGATTGCAACGACAGGATAAAATGAACTCTGAACCAGCAGCTAAATGTTGTGGCCCATAGTGACACCTGTCCATTCACTGTACAGATCCCCCTACAAGACCTCAGTCAACCATAAGGGGGCCTGGAAGTTGTCTTCCTTGTGCCCAGAAAGAAAGAAAGAAAATATTGGTGGGTACTAAAGTCAAATAGGGAGAGCAATGCAGTATCTATAGCATACCATCCGCTCTATCAGATTCTGATTCTATGGGAACTCTTCTACAACTCTGTAAGGTTCAGGTAACTGATAGACACATGAATTCTGTTCCATCTGACAGAAGTTCAATTAAGCGCACTCTCTCTTTGTGGAAAAACCAGTTTGCCTCTATTTGCATATTCATTTCAATATTCTTGATCTGTAAAGGTGTCTGTTTCTCAGATTCTCTTTTGAACCAGTCATAACATCTGCCTGGTTCCCTTATTATGAGTAAAATAAAATCTTTACCGTGTGTTCATGAAAATTACCGTGAAAATTATCTTTCAATAATATACTTTAGAGATGAGAAAAGAGGTTCAGAGAGGTTAAGAAACTTGCCCAAAGTCACCAGCTAAGCAAGTGGCAGAGGTGGGAATTCCTATCCCTTCTGTCTATCCTCAGAGCCAGGACATGGCAGAAGGTAGGGTTCATTCACTATCAGGATTGAAGAAGACTGGTGTTTACACTGCGTCTTGGCAAGCAGGGAAGAGCACATGCAGAAACATCGGGAGCTGGGAAGGGCAGGGTGTGTTTGGAGAACACACAGAGCACCACAGTGGCAGGTTGCAGGGGAGCAGAAAGCGTAGGCTGGAATTGTGAAAAGACTCAAACACCCAGGGCAGCTCTGGACTCGACTGTGTGAACAACAGGGAGCATTTTGCGGATTTTAAGTAGGAGAGTAAATGATCAAATCTGTATTTTAGGAAATCGTGTCTGACATTTGTATGGAGAACAGGCTGGGTACACGATCAAAAGCAGGGATGCACCCATGTTCATAACAGTATCATTCACAATAGCCAAAAGGTGGAAATGACCCAGATGCCCATCACCACTGAATGGATACCCAAAATGTGGAATATACATGCAACAGAATATTATTCAGCCTTAAAAGGGACACATGCTGATACATGCCACAACATGGAGAAGCATTATGCCAAATGAAAGAAGCCAGACAGAAAAGGATATTGTATGATTGACTTATATAAGGTACCTAGAAGAGGCAAATTCATAGAGATGGAAAGTAGAAGAGAGGTTACTGAGGACCAGGAGGGAGGAGTAGTGAGTTATTATTTAATGGTTCAGAGTTTCTGTTTGGCTTGATGGAAAAGTTCTGGAAATAGTGGTGGTGGTCACGTGACATTGTGAAGTTACTTAATGCCCCTGAATTGTACCCTTAAAAATGGTTAAAATGATACATTTTATGTTATGTCTATTTTACCACAATGAAAAATAGCTTTTTAAAAATGGTGGGGAGGGGACTTCCCTGGTGGCGCAGTGGTTAAGAATCCGCCTGCCAATACAGGGGACACGGGTACGAGCCCTGGTCCAGGAAGATCCCACATGCCGCAGAGCAAGCAAGCTCGTACACCGCAACTACTGAGACTGCGCTCGAGAGCCCACGAGCCACAACTACTGAGCCCTCATGCCACAACTACTGAAGCCCGTGCGCCTAGAGCCCGTGCTCCGCAACAAGAGAAGCCACTGCAAGGAGAAGCCCATGCACCACAAGGAAGAGTAGCCCCTGCTCTCCACAACTAGAGAAAGCCCACGCGCAGCAATGAAGACCCAATGCAGCCAAAAATAAATAAATAAATTTATTTAAAAAAAAATGGTGGGGAGACTGCTACAGAGTCCATGTGAGAAATGCCGAGGGCCGCTGTTCCCACCTGGATCCTCTTCAAGGCTCACATGCTTTGATTCTATTCTAAGATTGTCTGCTTCTGTTATGCTACTACTATGAATTATCTAATACATCTTTTTTTTAACATCTTTATTGGAGTATAATTGCTTTACAATGGTGTGTTAGTTTCTGCTTTATAGCAAATTGAATCAGTTATACAAATACATATGTCCCCATATCTCTTCCTTCTTGCATCTCCCTCCCTCCCACCCTCCCTATCCCACCCCTCTAGGTGGTCACAAAACACAGAGCTGATCTCCCTGTGCTATGCGGCTGCTTCCCACTAGCTATCTATTTTACATTTGGTAGTGTTTATACATCCATATATACACTACCACTCTCACTTTGTCCCAGCTTACCCTTCCCCCTCCCCACGTCCTCAAGTCCATTCTCTAGTAGGTCTGCGTCTTTATTCCCATTCTGCACCTAGGTTCTTCATTACCTTTTTTTTTTTTTTTTTAGATTCCATATATGTGTGTTAGCATACAGTATTTGTTTTTCTCTTTCTGACTTACTTCACTCTGTGTGACAGTCTCTAGGTCCATCCACCTCACTACAAATAACCCAGTTTTGTTCCTTTTTATGGCTGAGTAATATTCCATTGTATATATGTGCCACATCTTCTTTATCCATTCATCTGTTGATGGACACTTAGGTTTCTTCCATGTCCTGGCTACTGTAAATAGAGCTACAATGAACATTGTATTACATGAGTCTTTTTGAATTATGGTTTTCTCAGGGTATATGCCCAGTAGTGGGATTGCTGGGTTGTATGGTAGTTCTATTTTTAGTTTTTTAAGGAACTTCCATGCTGTTCTCCATAGTGGCTGTATCAATTTACATTCCCACCAACAGTGCAAGAGGGGTCCCTTTTCTCCACACCCTCTCCAGCATTTACTGTTTCTAGATTTTTTGATGATGGCCATTCTGACCGGTGTGAGATGATATCTCATTGTAGTTTTGATTTGCATTTCTCTAATGATTGATGATGTTGAGCATTCTTTCATGTGTCTGTTGGCAATCTGTATGTCTTCTTTGGAGAAATGTCTATTTAGGTCTTCTGCCCATTTTTGGATTGGGTTGTTTGTTATTTTGATACTGAGCTGCATGAGCTGCTTGTAAATTTTGGAGGTTAATCCTTTGTCAGCTGCTTCATTTGCAAATATTTTCTCCCATTCTAAGGGTTGTCTTTTCATCTTGTTTATGGTTTCCTCTGCTGTGCAAAAGCTTTGAAGTTTCATTAGGTCCCATTTGTTTATTTTTGTTTTTATTTCCATTTCTCTAGGAGGTGGGAAAAAAAGGATCTTGCTGTGATTTATGTCACGGAGTGTTCTGCCTGTGCTTTCCTCTAAGAGTTTGATGGTGTCTGGCCTTACATTTAGGTCTTTAATCCATTTTGAGTTTATTTTTGTGTGTGGTGTTAGGAAGTGTTCTAATTTCATTCTTTTACATGTAGCTGCCCAATTATCTAATACATCTTTGATATAGTGCCTGGGCTAATGCCTGACACACATTAAATACTTAATACCAATGTATTGTAGGAAGGAAGGAAGGAATAAAAAAACCAGAACTCCACAGCAGTGGCTCTCAGCAGACACGGCAGAGAGGGAGTAGCATCATAGAATCACAGGGAAGCCTTTACTACATAAACTTACTCCTGCCCTTCAAGGAATGCTGTCCCAGTGCCACGCCCAAATTCCAATGCAGTCTCAGGTGGGGTGGAGGCTGGGGGATAATCAATCAGGTGAGGTGGACTCCTGGCAGGTGAGAAACCCAGGCATACAGATGGATTGGGGTCTTGGTAGACACTGGGACCCTGAAACAGAGAAGAGAGAAGCTGTGGATGGAGAGATAGGAGCCAAGGATTGGCCAGAGTGGGGTTGGATCCTTAGAAGCCAATCACAGTTCTTCTTTCCTCTACCTCCCAGCTCTGGTCCTTAATGACCTTGCCTCCTCCATTATTATCCACTGTTTCAGCTGAAGTTGTGACTCTGCAGGTCCATTAAGGCTCTCCTGGGGCTGTCAGGCTCCACCAAGTGCATTAGAGTGGAGACGGTGCGGGCAGAGAGGCACCACTCACCCACCGGCCTGCCCGTCCACTCCCCACCCCTCCCCCCAACCAGGAACCCCAGCAAATTCAAGGAGCTTGACTAAGGACGTCTGCACCAAGCGGTTCCCAGCGTCCTACATAATAATTCCTCCTCCTTGTGAAGCAGTTTTCTCATTCCGGGACGTTCTGCACGTGATCTGCACGTTGCAGGCAGCAGAGCCGGTGGCTGGGAGTTCGGGCTTGGACTTAGGCTGCCTGGCTCGGGGCCCAGCACCATCGCTTATCACTTTGCGGATCTAAGATAAGTTCCTGAACCTGAACTCTCCATTAACCCCGGTTTCCTTACCAGGAAAGTGGAGACTGTAGTGACACTAAGCTCAAGGGGTTGCCCTGAGGTCTAAATGAGGTAATGCATTAAAAGCTGAGAGTGCAGGGCCGGGTCTATGGTCAGTGATTAACTATGTCAGTTGCTGCAGCTGGGTCTTCTGTTGTCTTTATTATTGTTACAATGAGAAAGTCGGACAAGATGATCTCAGGGTCCTCTCAGGGGCTAAAATTCTGTTCATTCATTAAATGTTTATTGAGCATGTATTGTATGCAAAGCACTCTTCTAGAGGCTGAGGATACAGCTGTGAAAGAGAAAAATCTCTGCATTCACATTTGTGGGGGGAGGGGAGCTATATGATAAGCAATAAACATAATAAATAAGTAAACTAGATAGTGCATTGGAAGGAAAGAGCTCTGAAAGAATAGAAGTGGTGGGGAGGTGCTCAGCAAAAGCCTCAATGAGAAGGTGACCTCTGAGCAAAGACTTGAAGGAGGTGAGAGCATGAGCTCTGCAGGTATCTGAAAGAAGAATGTTCCAGGGATGGGCAATAGCCAGTGCAAAGGGCATGAGGTAGAAGTGTGCCTGGCTTTGTTAGATGAGATAGTATAATGAAAGAGAAGTGAGTGAAGTGAAGAAGATTAGCAGGTGACATCAGAGAGATAATAGGGGACAAAGCTGTAGGGTCTTGTGGCTTACTGTCAAGACCTTGGCTCTTACTGTGCACTGGTACAAAATTGAATCTGAGAGACAGTTTGGGGTGAAGCAGAAAAGAATAGCTTTATTGCTGTACAAGGCAAAAGGGGCCACAGTAGGCTAATGCCTGCAAAACTGTGTGTGGCAACCTGGGGATGGGGATGGGGTGTGTGTGTGTGTGAGAAGTCTTATAACCCAGGGGCGGGGTTGTTGATAAGAATCAGTGTGTCTGCAGGGCCCGCATTCCTTCAATCCAGAGATCATCCGGCATCAGCTGGCGATGGGTGAACTGTGACCTTCTCTCTGGAGTGAAGAATGCTTCACCTAGCAGTTAACGTCTTCCATTGGTTGGGGGCTTTAGTTCTGCTTAAGAGCTCAAAGATATTGTTGTGTGTATCCCTTGAGGGGGAACCAGGACCTGCCCCAAGGCTGCACTATTGTATCTTTACTTCTGCTACCTTGTCTCTGCATCGCCTCCCTTCCTTGCTTAGAACCTGCCCTTTGGAACTCAGGGAAGGTCGTGGAGGCTGAATGAAGTCTATTTCCTACACACAAGAAACAGGGGACACAGAAAGCTTTTTGTACCCAGGAGCCCCACAGTGTCCTGCTCGGTTTCATTGCTAAGAGAGGAATGAGGGACTGTGGCAGCGGGGGCAATGAAGAGGTGGTAGCCTCAAAGGATGGCAGACCCCACAGAACTGGAGTCAGGTTCTAGAGGAGGAAGGTGGAAGGATAAGAGGTGGTGGTCAGTGAGTGGAAAGCACAAAATCGAGTGATTGATATCTATGAAGTCAAGGGTATGAACTTGGGAATGGGTGGCTGGGATTGGGTGCAGGACAAGGACCTGAGAACCGAGGATGCGGGAGGATGATTTGCGTGCAAGTGGAAATCACCGGGAATCGAGACGGAGTAATGTTGATGAGAGTGACAGTGAGCCAGGAAGCTAGAATCGTCAATGTTTTAAAATGCAGATTTTATTATCTGCATACTCAAGGCTGAGTATTATTATTATTATTATTATTATTATTATTATGGCAAGGCTGACAGATCGGGAGATGACTGTCATTGAAAAAGTAGTTTGTTAAACTCACAGATCCCATCAGAAGGCAGAGGGAGAAAGGAAAATGGCAAGAGCCTTTGTTGTGGTTTTAATGGGCGAGGAGGGTCAATAGGTTTAGGATTGGCTCCTTTGGATAATTTCAGCGGGCTCTGGGGTACGATAGGGCCGTCCCTAGTTGTCTGGTACCTGGCCCAGGGGAGATTAGGACAGGTGGGTAGGGGCCTGGAATGAGCACTCCATAAAGGAGTGGGTTAAGGTGTGAACCCTGGGGTACGGGGTTTGCATATGAAAGGTACACTCCCAGGGAAGTTGCCATCTCTAGGAATTAGCTGACCTGGGATGGGTGGTCCCAAGGGAAGGTTCCAGACCCAACATCTCCTTTCTTGTCTGCTACAGTTGCCTGAAACTCCTTTAAGAGAGGACAGAACCTCCCATCCCACAGCCATCATGAAGGGGAGGGGAGAGAAGGAGGGGAGGGGAGGAGGTTGATTCTTTGGTTTACTAGCCTTAGAGAACTACTATTTGATATTTTAAAACTCTAAACATTACAACTTTGATAAAAATAAAAAATTTTAAAGGAAAAAACACCGGAAGATAATTCCAGCATTATTTCCTTGGATCTAAGAGTTTTACTATGGTAAGAATTAGTTAAATACTTATTTTACAGATGAGGAAGTTGAGGGTCAAAGAGGTTAAGTGATGAGTACATAGTTAGCAAGTGGGTCTGGCACTTGGCCTCAGGTCGGCTGACCCCAAAATCTGTGCTTCCCCAGCTGCACAGGCTCACTGTCAAAGGAAGAAATGACCAGCCACCTGGTGCATGGACATTGGGAAGGTTCCAGGCCCAACATCTCCTTCCTCGTCTGCTACAGATGCCCGAAACTCCTTTAAGAGAGGACAGAACCTCCCACCCCACAGCCATCATGAAAGCAAGGACTCTCCCTTGATGCTCATTGGCCACTTTTATTGTGAGTCCTCTTTCGTGTGTTAAGAATCTGGATTTGGGAATTCCCTGGAGGTCCAGTGGTTACGACTCCAAGCTTCCACCGCAGGGGGCCTGGGTTCGATCCCTGATTGGGGAACCAAGATCCTGCAAGCCACCAGGTGTGGCAAAAAAAAAAAAGAATCTGATCTGGGTTCCCTAAGTAGAACTAGCAGACATCTGTTGTACCTGGGCCCTTTTCTCTTCCCAACAGCACCCCTCTCCCAATAAAGACAACCTCAGGGGGGGGGGGTAAACCCAAAGTACCTACCCATTAAGACAGAAAGAAAACTGTCAAAGGGACACCTTTGACATCCTTTCTCTAACTGTCCTGCTCAGCCTGACCTAAGCTCAGATACTCTCTCCCAAGATTTTGAATCTTGAGCAAGTGCTTGAAGGCTGAAGAAGGAAGGGATGGATCCACCAGAAAGGTCTACTATAAGACCTATCATGTAGCTCCAGCTTCTGCGCTGTGTTGGTTGTCTACTGCTGTGTAACAAATTGCCCCAAAAAGCAGTGACAGAAACAGTTAATATTCATTATCTCACATTTGGGAATTCAGGAGTAGATTAGCTAGGTGTTTCCAGCTTACGGTTTCCCATGGTTTCATCCAACGTGCCCCCAGGGGCTGCAGTCATCTGAAAGCGCGAATGCAGCTGCAGGATGGGTTCCCAAGGGGATTCATTCATACATGTGGCTATTGGCAGACGTCCTTAGTTCCTTGCCTTGTGGGCCTCTCCCTGGGCCATTTGAGTGTCCTCATGTCATGGCAGCTGGCTTCCCCCCAGTGAGGTGCAGGGCCTTTCACCACCCAGTCCCCAAATTCACACTCTGTCACTTCTGCTTTGTTCTATTCATTAGAAGCCAATCACTATGTCCAGCCCACATTCAAGAGAAGGAGAATTAGGCTCCACCCCTTAAAGTGTGGATTGAAGATTTTGTGAACATAACTTGAAATCACTGATGAGTCCTTTGTAGCTGTCATGGTTTTCCCCTTTGCAAGCCTTATTCTCCTGCCTGCCCCGCCTGCATAGCAGGGCTGGCTTTGCTTCATGGGCCTATGACCTGTGTGTGCAGTTTTACAAGGCTTTGCACTTGGAAGGGTCCCTTACTTGGTTCAATGCTCTGCTGTTGTTACCTAGAAATTCTTGATACTTTTTGAAAAAGGGACCCTGTGTTTTCATTTGGCACTGGCCTCTCCAAATTATGTAACTAGTCCTGCCAGATAGTCTTCCTATAAATTCCCGTGTGTTTGAATGAGCCAGAATTATTAACTCTTTCCTTCTTTCTTCTTCTTCCCTCCCTCTTTCTTTCCTTCTTTCTTCCTTCCTTCCTTCCTTCCTTTTTCTTTCTTTCTTTCTTATTTCTTTCTTTCTTTTATTCTTTCTCTTTCTTTTCTTTCTTTCCTTCCTTCATTCCTTCCTTCTCCCTCTCCCTCCCTCCTTTCCTCCTTCTTTCCTTCCTTCCTTCCTTCCTTCCTTTCTTTCTTTTATTCTTTCTCTTTCTTTTCTTTCTTTCCTACCTTCATTCCTTCCTTCTCCCTCTCTCCCTCCCTCCTTTCCTCCTTCTTTCCTTCCTTCCTTTCTTTCTTTCTTTCTTTCTCTCTCTCTTTCTTTCCTTCTTTCTTTCTACTAAAGCTCTATGATAGAGTAACTTTTCCCATTCATATTTGTATGCACTCTAGACCAGCATGTAGAGACACTGAGCCAGTGTTTCTTGATGAATGCAAACTGACACAAATGTAAATTATATATCAGATCCTAAGAACAGTTTCTGATTATGTGCTTCTTAAGGGGAAAGATAGTATCTTCTGTGGTCATCCCTACATCTGTGGACAGGGATAGCAAGTGGTCATTAAATATTTAATTGAAAAAAAGAACAGACAAGAAAGGAAAATGAAAACCCAGATATGTCTAACTCCAAAGCTCATGCTCTCTTCTCTATACCGTTCTATTTCAAGTGATTCATATTGCTTTAGAATCTGTGGCATTTGTGTGTCTATGGCCCTGTATTATTTGTCAGGCTGACAATGCCTTGCCACCAGACTGCAAGTTCCATGCAGGCAAGGACCACGTCTGTCTCTCTGCCTGTGTCGTCCTCCTGCACAAAGTCAGCCATGGACATTAGCTGAATGAATGAGAAATGGGATTGGAGCCACAGGATAAGGGGCAAGATGAAAACACAAGCGAAGTTCTGTTCTCCTGAGTTTCTCAACTGAACGTATTTTTACAGGTATGTAAGTCCCTGGAAAGGAGGTTATATCCCCACATTAGAAGGAGAGGGTTAAGTGTTCTGAGTAGCAGGTGTGTTAGTCTACTAAGGCTGCCATCACAAAGTGCCACAGACCTGGTGGCTTAAACAACACAAATTTATGTTCTCACAGTTCTGGAGGCTAAAAGATCGAGGTGTCGGCAAGTTGGTTCCTTTTGACACCTCTCTCCTTGGCTTGTAGGTGGTCACCTCCTCCTTGTGTCTTCACATGGCCTTCCCTCTGTGTATGTTTTGGTGTCCTAATCACCTCTTCTTATAAGGACAACTGTCATTGGATTAAGGCCCACCCCAATGACCTCATTTAATTTAATTACCTCTCTAAAGACCCTTATCTCCAAAAACAGTTACATTCTAAGGAACTGAGGGTTTGGACTTCAACACATGAATTTGGGTGGACGCATTTAGCCCATAACAGCCCATTGCTGCTAAATGATAGAGAGATGGGTGGGGGCAAAGGCTGCCAGACAGGCCCTGCCGTATGGTCAGGAGCACAGAGACGTGGTCCTGGAAAGGACAAAAGAGTCTTTCAAGGAAGTGGTTTTGTAGGGGAACTTGCTTCATCCCAGAGTGTAACTGAGAACTTGGGATCACCCTTGGCCCTATTTTCCATGTGCCCTGCCACCCACCATGGCCCTGCTTACTGCCGCCTATAGAAGCCCTCCACCCTCTCTTACTCACTACTGCTGGAGTCTGGCTGGCTCCTTCAGTTCTTCCTGAAAATGACCTCAGCAGCCCTTTTTATTGGTTGGAGACCATTAGAAACTACAGAGAAAAAAGTGTTACTCAAGAAAGGCTCTGTTTCTCCATAATCAAGAAAACTGATGGGTATTGTAAAATGGAACCCTGGGCAAATAAGGATGGAAGTTTGGTCCAAACACTGTATCAGAAAGAAGTCCTTCCCTAGTCTACACGTATTAGTCATCCAGATTGCAAAATTCACGGTCCGATGAAATGTACCTGTTTTTTCGTAAGCGAGCTGGAGTTCTCCTTTGAGCTCCTGGCCTTCCAGAGGGCAGAGCCCATCTCCAACAGTTCAGGGTCTCATGGTGCCTTTCTCCATGGGGCTCTTATAGTGCTAAGGAATTGTGGGGGGGGGGGGCCATCAGGTCCTTGGTTGTCAACATCTGTCCACACTGACACCCCCGAGACATCCTTGTGTCCTCTGTGCCCTCAGAGCACGGTCCCCACAAATCCATGCCGGCTCCCTGGGCCACTGCCCACAGCTCTTGGGTTCATGGGAGACATTCTGACTTCTCTGGTTTGAGGATGCGAAAGCCTGATCTTTCCTCCGTTCTTTCCTATCTACTGTTTATGGCATAACTGTGCCCTTCCAGGCTTTGGAAACTCAAGCTCTAGGCTTCTGTAACCCCAAAGCATTTCTTTCTGCTTTTCTGCTGTATCTCTCTTCCCCTGAGGCAGTAAATGCCACTGGGTAAGGGGCAAGGGAATATACTGTGGGAAGCGTGGTGAGGGGGGACCTCAGTGACGTACTGCAAAAATATGGGGTTGACCAAGAAGTTCGTTCGGGTTTTCCGTAACATCTAATGGAAAAACCTGAACAAATTTTTGGCCAACTCAGTATTATCCTGCCACACCCCTAGTCACAGATTTCTCCCTTCAGGGAATTTTTCTTCTGATTTTGCTCTATCTCACGTCCAGTGTGAATGGCCCCATCAACTCTCACCCCCAGTTCTTTGTCGCCTCCTTTCCCGGAGGTGATACCCGGTCCCACTTTAGAATCTCACTTCCAGATGGGGAACCTCACCTTCCCTGCAGAAATCCTCTCCCAATCCTGCCCCTCTCTGGACACAACCTAAGTGTCTTCCACCTGTCTCCTCTCTCATGACCTTGGACTCCACTCTGTGCTTTCGTGGCAGCCTGCATCTCTGCATTCCTGCAGCCCCTCATCATCTTTCCATTTTTCTGCTCCTCCCCATTTCTCCACCTTCATTTTTCCTGACACGATTTGGATTAGTGCCATAGAGCTACAGTGACAACTTCCCTTGCTCGTGTTTAGTTCACTTCTCAACTCACTGCAAGTTAGCATCTGTGTCATAAAGCATTGACCTTACCCAAGGAGAGGGCTGGCTTTGCCTTCAGCTCCTGGGTGGTGATCTCAAAGCCCTTTGAGCATCCTGTCTGATAAGAGCATCTCTGTTTACCTGGGGGCCTTGGCCACACTGGACAGTCTAACAGTGTGATTTATCATTGGGACTTGGGGCCACACAGTATCAGCTTGACCTTTGGAGGGGGTGGAGACTAAAGGGCAACCACCATGTCTATGTGATAGAGCCTCATTAAAATTCCGCACACAAGGCTTGGGGGTGGGGGGCTTCCCTGGTTGGCGATACTCCATGCATATTGTCACATGTCATTGCTGGGAGAAGTTAGCACTGCCCACACCTCCACTGGGAGGGAAAACTGGAAACTCCGAGTGCAGAGCCCTCCCGGACTCTGTCCTTAGAGGATTTCGATCTGTGTCCTTTCATTGTAATAAACTGTAACCGCAAGTCTAACAGCTTTCAGTGAATTCTGTGAGTCTTTCCAGTGAATTATCAAACCTTGGGGACCCCTGAACATTGCAGCATCCATACACGTACGCAAACTGCTGCATCAGAGGCACAACTTTCCACTTTCGAGGTCCTCTCCCACTCATCCTCTGTGACCTTTGACACTTTTATTGGCCCCCTTTTTTCTTGCAATGCTCTCCTGCCTGGGCTCTGATGGCACTGAGATCTGCTGGCCTCCCTTCTACTTCTCCGTCCTCATTTTCTCAGTCTCCTTTTCCTTGACCATTTCTTGTGGATGCTTCTTATGACTTCTCCAAGTGATAACTAAACACACTGGGGTGGAAGCTCAGACCCAGATCCTTGTTGTTGCAAATCCCTGACTTGGTCCCCTGTACTGTCCCCTTGCTCCTTAGTCATCCTGACCTGTGTGAATAATTTAAAACCAGGTAAACTTTAAATATGTATACTTAGTATATTCTAGATACATGTCCTTTATTGGATAAATGTTTTGAAAATATTTTCTCCCAGTGTGCGGCTTGCTCCAAGTTTCTCTCTGTATCCTCCTCTCTTCTCTCATCCAGGCCCACAGCTTCCCCTCTCCTCTCTATGAGGGTGACACTCAGCTTACATCTACAGCTCTGACAGCCCTTCTGAGGTTCCAGTAGCCTGATGTACATCTCTGTGGCATTTGAACCCCGGAGTGTCCACAAGTGAACTCATTATCTTTCCCTGAATGTATTCCTCATATCGGTCAATGGCATTATTTTGCTAGTGCAGGAGAAGATCAGCTTGCCCTGCAGACACTTGACCCTGGTCCATCACTGGGGTCAATTCAGCACTGTCCCCCCACTCCTGGTTTGCAGGCTGCTTGTCTGGCTTTAGCTGGGGTTCCCATTTTGGTTTAGTTCCTGTCTCCCTGGCTTCTGACTTGACACAGCCCCAGGCTCCAGTATCAGGTTCTGCCTTAGCTCCTGATTCAACCAGGATAGGTGACCCATCCCAGTTTACCTGGCCTGGTCAGGTGTGGGGCACCCCAGACCATTCCTGGTAGGTCTCTGCTGCCCTGTTACTGGTCACCACCCTTCTCTCCAATCTACCCTGACTCCCCTACAACACACACACACACACACACACACACACACACACACACACACACACAGAGTTAACATTCTGAGTACCGGCATGAACATTCCAAGATGTGGCAAAGCCTTTGGATAATAAAGTATAAGTCATCCCTGCATAACTAAGGAAAGTTTTCAGTCTTGGAGCTCCTACTGTGTACCAGCACCAGCTGGTAATAAGCCGACAGTCTGTTTCAACCAACATTAAAAGTACTTCTTGGGGTGTGTTTTGTTGTTTCTGTGTTTATCAACTACTATGTTTACATTTTCTTAATTTTATTTTCTAAATTAAAAGATCCATAAAAGCAATAATCTCTATCTCTATAAAACCCTATCTCCGGGACTTCCCTGGTGGCACAGTGGTTGAGAATCCGCCTGCCAATGCAGGGAACACGGGTTCGAGCCCTGGTCCAGGACGGTCCCCCATGCTGCGGAGCAGCTAAGCCCGTGTGCCACAACTACTGAGCCCCCGCCTGCCACAACCACTGAAGCCCACGTGCCTAGAGCCCGTGCTCCACAACAAAGACAAGCCACCGCTATGAGAAGCCTGCGCACTGCAACGAAGAGTAGCCCCTGCTCACCGCAACTAGAGAAAGCCCACGTGCAACAACAAAGACCCAATGCAACCAAAAATAAAATAAATAAACGTGTAAATGTATAAATAAATAAATAATAATACTTAAAAAAAAAACCCTATCTCCATCTCATAACAAGTATTAGCAGCCTGGAATATGTTGTTTCATACCCTTTTCTGTGTTCATGCACACACAAAAGCTTATCTACAGCTCTATGCAAATTTTGTTTGCTTGTTTCTACCAAAGTAGAATCATTCTATACATATTACTTTGCAGTTTGCTTCTTCTCTTCCTTTTGACAATTTAACACAGACATTCTTATAATTCAGTAAATACAGATCTAACTCTACCTTTTTTTTTTTTTTTTTTTTGCGGTACGCGGGCCTCTCACTGTTGTGGCCTCTCCCGTTGCGGAGCATAGGCTCCGGACGCGCAGGCTCAGCGGCCATGACTCACGGGCTTAGCTGCTCCACGGCATGTGGGATCTTCCCAGACCGGGGCACAAACCCATGTCCCCTGCATTGGCAGGCGGACTCTCAACCACTGCGCCACCAGGGAAGCCCTAACTCTACCTTTTTCTCTTATGTATTCATACACACATATGCACACATAGAGAGATACACGTTTTACGTTTGCATAAATGGGATCCAAGGGATTGAAACTGGGCCCTGGGCAGTGAAAGCGCAGAGTCCTAACCATTAGACCGCCAGGGAATTCCCTCCAATTCTTCTTTAATCCCACAAATATCTGGAGAAATGTGGCATTCTCCTACCTCTATTCTCTACCTTGCCTCCTTGTGTAGGATGTGTTTTTATTAACGTGTGTATCCATAACCAAACAGTAAATTTATAACCCCATTAGTCCTGTGCCTTTTCCAGACTAGGAGCTCAACCAATGTCTGCTGAGTGAATGAAAGCTATACTATTATTCTTCCTGGTTTACACTGGGTTAAGAGGCTCAGAGCATTAGCTAACCTGCTCAAGAGCCCACAACTAAAATTCAGTGGAACCAAATGTAAAATAGATGGTTAGTGGGAAGCAGCCACATAGCACAGGGAGATCAGCTCGGTGCTTTGTGGCCACCTAGAGGAGTGGGATAGGGAGGGTGGGAGGGAGATGCAAGACAGAGGAGATATGGGGATATATGTATATGTATAGCTGATTCGCTTTGTTATGAAGCAGAAACTAACACACCATTGTAAAGCAATTATACTCAATAAAGATGTTAAAAAAAAAATTCAGTGGAGCAGCAGCTCAGACTCAGATCCCTGTCATTGTAAAGTCTGTATGTAGTTCCCTACACTGTCTTCTTGGGCCTGGGTCATCCTGATCTGTGTGAACAAGTTAAAATCCAAGCCATGCAAACTTTAAAAATATATACTTGATATATTCTAGTTACAAATTCTTTGTTGGATGAATGTTTTACAAATATCTTTTCCCAGTCTGTGCCTTCCTTTTCATTTTCATAGCTGTCTTTTGAAGAGCAAAAGTTTTTAATTTTGATGAAGTCCTTTTTATTGATTTTTTTTTTCTTTTTGTACTTCATGCTTTCGGTGTTGTATTTAGCAAACGTTTGCCAAACCTAAGGTCACTATGATTTTCTCCTGTTTTCTTTTATAAGTTTTAAGTCTTAGTGTTCAGACTTACGTCTATGATCCATCTGGAGTTAATTTTTGTATTGATATATGGTGTGAGGAAAGGACTGAAGTATTTGGATTTTTTTTTTTAATGGTTATCCAATTGTTCTAGCACCATTTGTTAAAATAGATTATCTTTCTTCCTTTGAATTTCCTGGTACCTTTTTGGAAAATCAACTGACCGTATATGCGTGGGTCTATTTCTGGGCTCTCTAATCTGTTCTATTGATTGATATATCTACCTTTTCACCAATACCACACCGTTTTGACTATTGTAGCCTTATAAGTCTTGATCTTGTAATGTAAATAGTGGAAATGTGTTCTGTTTCAAAGTCATTTTGGATAGTCTAGATCCTTTACCTTTCCATATAAATTTTAGAATCGCCTTACTAGCTTTTACAAAAAAGCTGCTGGAAATTTGATCAGAACTGCATCAAATCTGTAAGTCAATTTGGGAAGAACTGGCACCTTAACAAAATTGAGTCTCAGACCCATGACCATGGTGTAGCTCTCCACTATTTAAGTCTTCTTTATGTCTTTCAGGAATGTCTTAGTTTTCAGCGTACATGACTTTCATGTCTTTTGTCAAATTTATCCCTAAGTACTTCATATTTTTGAAACGATTCTATATGGTATTGTTTTAAAATTTCTGATTGTTGACTGCTAGTGTACAGAAATACAATTGAATTTTGTATGTTGACTCTGATCCCTTCAGCCTTGCTAAACTCAGTTATTCATTCAATAAAAAGACAAACAACCCAATTAAAAGATGGGCAAAAAATTTAAGGAGAAGCAGCGTATTGGCATAGCCTCAAAGTATCTCCCCCCAACTTTTATTTATTACAAAGGGAAAAACAGTAACTTCACAGTAGAGAAAAATGATAGAGACCACCACCATCCTGCAACTCTGTTTATTCTTATTTCAATACAAAAAGGTTTTTATAATGGGCAAAAGATTTAAATAAACACTTTACCAGAAAGAATATACAGATGTCAAACAAGTATCTGAAAAGACAATCAACATCATTAGTTATTGGGGAAAGGCAAATTTAAAAACCAATAAGATATCACCACACACTCATTAGAACGGCTAAAATCTAAAAGTCTATCATATCAAGTGTTGACAAGGATGTGAAGCAACTGGAACTCTCTGATGGTGGGAATGTAAAGTGGCACAACCATTTTGGAAAACAGTTTGGCAATTTTTTAAAAACTTAAACATACATACAACCCAGACATTTGATGCTAGATACCTAAGAGAAATGAAAGCATATGTTCATACAAAGACTTGTACACAACTGTTCATAGCATCTTTTGGGGAGGAGGGTAATAGTCAGAAACTGGAAAGAATCCAAATGTCCATCAGCAGGTTAATAGATAAACAAATTGTGGACTTATCCATACCCTGGAATACTACTCAGCAATTAAGAGGAACGAACTATTGATACATGTAACAATATACATAAATTTCAAAACAACGATTCTTGGTGAAAAAAGGGGGACAAAAAAGAGTACATCCTGTATGATTCTATTTATATAAAATTCTAGAAAATGCAACTAATCTGTAGTGGCAAAAAGCAGATCAGTAATTGCCTAAGTACAGAGGTTTGGGAGGAAGTAAGACCGGATTGCAAAAGGGCATGAGGAAACGTTTGGGGTCGATGAATATGTTCTTGACGTGGTGATGTTTTCATGAGTGTTTATATGTATGTCAAACCTCATCAGATTGTATACTTTAAATATATGCAGTGTAATATATATTAATTATATCTCATCAAGCTATCAACATATGTATACGTGGGCTCCAGGAACCCGTAGGAACAGTGTGGTCAGCTTAGGTATCATAAGATATTAAATCAGGTCCAAACTAGGTGTGGGGTAGGGCAGATTTCACCAGTTGTGGAGAGGCAGGTAATAAGACAGTTATGATCCCCCTGTGGGTTTCCCAGAGATAGATTCCACGTCTGGAAACGGCATCCCTAGAACGTATAAAACAAGTGGTTTCAACGTTGCTGGGTGAGTTGCTAAGAGCTGAAGGAAGCAGGCAGGGTCCTGTAGTTTACTTCCTGGGGGAGGGTTTCCCTCTACCCTTGGTAAAGGGTTTTGCTGCTGCGGCAAGTGGGAAATCTTATTTTATTTTATTTTATTATTTTTTTTGCGGTACGCGGGCCTCTCACTGTTGTGGCCTCTCCCTTTGTGGAACACAGGCTCTGGACGCGCAGGCCCAGCGGCCATGGCTCACGGGCCTAGCCGCTCTGCGGCATGTGGGATTTTCCAGGACCAGGGCACGAACCCATGTCCCCTGCATCGGCAGGCAGACTCTCAACCACTGCGCCACCAGGGAAGCCCGGAAATCTTATTTTTAACTTACTCTTGAGTTTCACAGTGGAAGGTAACTCGCTTGAATCTTTCTCCACAGGGTGCCTCCAAACCACAGATTCCTGACTCCTACTCTGGTTTATTCTAATAAGAAGTAGGCTGATCCCTTAATCCCTGTTTAAAGGGCCGCTGTTTATTGAAGCCATAAACTCAGGGCAAAGGATCATAAATCACTCTTTAGCTGGGTCCAGAGCAGGAGGTGGGTACAGAACAGAATGGGCTCAGAGAAGTAAAGCTTAGGAAGCTTGTCTGTTTTCTTTGTAGGTAGACTCCTGTGAGCCCCTCCCCACCCCCACCCCATGCTGGGAACCTCCAGCTCCAGCCTCCACTCTTCTCCACTCTGCTCTGAGCCTGCAAGGAGGGGAGGGGGCAGACCTGACCCACCACCCTTAGCCCTCCTGCCTCCAGCTGGGTTTGGCCAGGGGGAGGCACTAGTAGGAAATGAGAGGAGGGGAAAGACAGAGATTGCGGTCTCCCGGTGACTGGTTTTCTACCTTAGGTCACAATTCTTGTCAGGTGCCTCCTCTCCCATGATTAGAGCAAAGAATCCAAAACTAGGTGACAGCTAACCCCATCCCAGAGCAACCCAAGGAGAGCCACTCCTAAGGCCTCCCCTAAGAACACAATCTAAGAAGGCGAAACCAGGGTTCTTGCTATGCAAATGTAGCCTCAACGCAATTCCCCTCCATCGCGATGCCACCCTTAAATCCTTCTTCTACAGAAATTCTGGCCCCGACACTCCCTCCCCGCATTCCCTTTGTCCAAACCTATTCACAGAACCTCCCACGGGACCGAACTCTCCGCTCCTCGCTAGTGGAGGCCCTCGTTGTCTCACCTACTGCTGGAGTCTCCGCATTGGTTCCCTCCCTTCCCTCTCGCCCCCATAATCCCGTCCATACAATGCCAGCTGGCAAAGCCTTGAGTAGCTTCCTAGTGCCTACCGAGGCCCACCCCCTCTTCCCCTTCTCTATTGAATGTGCAAATTTTTATCAAAAGCTCTTAGTTTTTTTTTTTTAAGTAACGGCTTTCTTTGAGTTTCAAAAGCATTTATTTTAAAAACACCAAAATTGGCACTGAACGGAAAACTTTTAACTTTCTTCAGCATCTCCGCTAAGGATCACACTTCCCTCTGCCTGTCGGTACCCTGGCTGACGACTGAGCAGGATGGGAGGGGTGTCCCAGAGCCGGGGATAAATATAAAGTGTCTGAATACGTTCTGGCCAGATCCAGATGATGAGAGGTTTGGAAAGGTGTCGAGAAGTTTCCACTGACCCGACCCAGCCCAGCCCTCCCTGGTCTGAGAACATTACAAAAGGGATGGGCAGGGATTCGGGGCAGGGGGAGGATAAGGGAGGAAGCAGAGGGAGCTGGGCGGGAGTCGCTACCCATGGCGGCCAGGTCTGCAACAAGCTGACCCAACCTGCGCAAGCCGGGCCTCGAGGCAGCGCATCTTGGGACTCCGGCCGCCGAGCCGGTCCAACGCGCGCTCTCTCGTCCCCGGCCCGAAAGGAGTAAATAGGCCAGTCCCAAGCGGACCTGGATTCCCTGCGGGCGGTCCGACTCCCCGCCAGCTTGACTCCCGCCCACCAAGCCGGGATCTCGCAGCGGCCCCGACACTGGGAGAGCGCTGGTCGCGGGGAAGACTCGGGCGCCGGCAGAGCAGGGAGAGCGGTGCGCTGGGCGTCGGGGGAGGGGAGGGCGAGGGCAGGTCAGGGCCGCCCCAAGCCCCGCCCCAGGCCCGCCCCCGCCAGGGGAGGTGGGGCCCAGTGACGGACAGGCCTCCGGGCCGGTCACGGCCCGCCTCACCGTCCCTAGGGCCCAGCCGGGTAGGGCGAGTCAAGGGGCTCTGGAGAGGGCGGGGGCGGACGGGGAAGCCTCTGGGCGGGGGCGGGGCCTCAGGAGAGTAGCAGTGCTCTCAGCCAATGGGAGGCGGGAGCCGTACCGTTAGCGCCGGATCCCAGTGGGTAGGGCGGGGCGGGCGGCGCAGAGGGGATCCCGGGGCTGCTGAGGGCCCCTGACTCGGCTCCGCGGGGCGACATGGACCGGATGACTAGCTCCATGAAGCAAGTACCCAACCCCCTGCCAAAGGTGCTGAGCCGACGTGGGGTCGGCGCGGGGATGGAGGCGGCGGAGCGGGAGAGCTTCGAGCGGACTCAGGTGAGGACCGGGGGACCCCGGGTCGCGCATGGCTGGGGCATCCCGAGAGACGCAGTGTCCTGGAGCGGACTTGAAGGGAGTAGGGGTCTTGCAGACCCAGGAAAGGACAGAGCAAGGGGGCCGCGAGAGAGGGCATCTGGTGCGCAGGTCGGGGCGGTCAGGGAAGGTCGGGGACCCCGGGGGCACCCGGCTGGCCTGGGGAAGAGGGCAGGGCGGCTCCGAGGAGCTGACATGATCCGTGCGGCGCGACTGAGGGGAGCCGATCCCGGCGGAGCAAGGCAGGGGTCACAGGGGCGGTGAGAGGGGAAGGAACCCGAAAACGAGCCGAATGGAAGGCTTGCTCCTAGGCTGGGGAAGCTCACTGCGGGGGGCTACTGAGGGTAGCTGAGGCTACTGAGGGGGCTACTGGCGGCCGAGAGTGGGGCGCTGGGTCGGGGATGTGAAGGGTGGGGAGCCCTTTCCTCCCCTCTCGATCGCTTCAGGGTTGTGCTGACATTCCCCCCACCCCTAGCGCCCCCTTCCTTGTGCCTCTTGCTTGGCTCACACCACCCCCAGCTGTCGGTCTCCGAGGGCCCGGCTGAAGGGGTCTGAGCGGTGAGAAGGAATGTGGGAAATGTGATGTGTGGCCGAGTTTGGAAGATGACTGGGGGCTGGAGGGGGCCGGCCCGGGGGCAGGAATTGAGGCTTTTAGACCAGTGGCCCCATGCCGGTCAAGTTGAGCTGCCCTGGGGTGCCCAGAACCCTGAATTGGGGTTTTGGTTTCATCCCCCAAGATGTGCCTGACAGCTAATAGGCAGACTGCCCCATTTGTCCAGCCTGAGCAGGGCTGGGGGCCAAAATTCCTCACTGTCGTCAACAAAAAGCCACAATCCATTTTTACCTCAGAGTTTTAATGCCTTGTGTATTGATTGGACTGAATAAAGCTGACATGTTTATGGTGTTCATTGGCTCGTTTGTATGCAAAATCCGTTTCCAAGGGCACAGCAGCTCTTTGAATCCCAGGGCCAAAGCGGTATGGGCACATTTTTTCTTCACTCTTGCTCTCGGAGTGGAACCTTTGAAGAACCAGTGGGACTTCTACTGCCAGAGGCTGGTTCTCCTGCTGTGTTCTGCTCCCCCCCACCCCCAAATACAGTACCGTGTGAGGGAAGGGCTTTGGGGTTTTAGATACAGATGGTGAGCTCCTGACTGAGTGTTCTATATAGAGAATCTTGCAAAGAATGAAGCTTTTCATCCCAGGGGACTTCCTTCTCTTCTTTTTCCAAGCCCTTCGCAGGTGTGTTTGGGTGATGTAGAGTAGGGAGTGTCCCCTTCCTAGGTCATCATCCTACCCCAGGTGGGATGGGAGACATGGCTGTTCACTTCTGTCTCCCAGGGCCCAGCTGGGTTTAAGGTTTATTCTCTGACTTTGTGGATTGGACCCCAGAAAAGAAGGAAGCTACCTGTCTGCTGTGGGTATTATGGCTTCAACTAGCTGCCTGGGCACATGAGGCTTCTTGCTCCAGGAAACAGTGTGAATCTTTTTTTTTTTTTTTTTTTTAATGGCAAAGGAAAATGAATGGTAATTCATTCCTTCTAGAGTCTCAAATAAGTAAAAACTGGAGCAATAGAGAAATACACGTAAGACTTTGACCCATTATAGTGATAGAAATTAGGTTTATGAAAGTTTCTCTAGCTATCCAGGGACAGCCCAATGAGAAGAGTCTAGGTCAGTGTTTGCCAGTTCCATTCTATGGAACACTGATAATTGGCCAAATTTGACCTAGTGGCTTGTGTGTGTGTGTGTGTGTGTGTGTGCATGTGTGCACATGTGTGTGTGCATGTGCACGCGTGTGTCTATGTGTGTGTAGTGTGGAGGGGAGGTAGAATGAATCAGGAAAAGAGAGTTTCTCTATTGTTGAAACTATTAGGGGAGTAGCAGAGTGAAGAAAAGGAAAGAGGATAATCCTAAAACCTCACCTTAGTCAAGCTGCAGAAATGTATTTTCTTTAATGACTACCTATGAAATGTATTATGAGATATAAACATGACTTAGAAAAAAATTTTTTAATGAGTTAAGAAACCATGAGAATTAGCGACGTTAGAATGATAATTGTAACTAATTATTGTGTTTGGCACTGTTCTAAGTACTTTATTATATTTCCTTCTTTAATCTCAGTAAGGTCCTGTGAGGTGGTGTCGATAAGGACCTATGAGGTGGGTATCAGCCACATTTTACCTGGATGAAATTGTGTCACAGAGAAGTTAAGTAACTTGCCCAAGGTCACACAGCTGGAATTGATCCCAGCCTTTAACTACTACCTTGTGTGGCCTTAACTACTACCTTGTGTGGCCTCTGAGTACTGGGCAGAACACTGGCATGGGAGCTAGAAGAGGTTGGAGTTTGATTGCCAGGCACGTGGGTGGGTGGTGTGGCCCCAGGCAAGTTGTCTAACCTTTTTTTAAATTTAATTTACTTATTTATTTCTTTATTTTTTGGCTGCATCGGGTCTTAGTTGCATCGGCTGTGATTAACTCTTCAGTAAAAGGGCAGAAGTGTTACTAGTTAATGCAATAATTACTAAGAGTGTGTGCTTAAAGTACAGGCCATGGGGGTGGGAAGGGGGTGGCAAGGGGGTGGGAGCCCTCTGAGGTCTGAACCCCACCCTTCAGCCTGAACTAGCACTTGCTGGGTGGAGAGGAGGGACAGGGCCATTCCAGGAATGGGGAATGGTCTGGAGATGGGTGTGGATGTGACTTATTGGCTGAGTGGAGACAGGAGCAGAACTGGTCCCTTCCACCTCTGAACATCTCGCACCTGCTACCTGTCCTGTCCCCATTTCTCTGTGACCCTCAGTAAACTGTGAGCGTCCTGAGGGCGGGACTGTGTCTTGTTGCTCTTGCCTCTGTCCTCACATGCCTGAGGCTCATGTGAGTGGTGAAGTGGCTGTAGTCAAGGGTACAGAGTGACTGGTTGGTCCCACAGGGAGGCCTGGCCTGGATGGGGAACTCGGCTCTGGGCTGCAGGGAACATCTGTAATTACTTGATGTTCTTTGCTAGTGGCCCCAAGTTCCCTCCTGGTCCTGCCTTGTCTCTGCAGTCTCAGTCGGGAGCCCTGCCCCAGGCCTATCAGGGGACTCTGATTTCTCTGCCTTCCTTCCGGTCAGGCCCGTTCCCCAGCTGCCTGTGCCCTCAGACCCGCCTTGTTTCCCCACCACTGCCAGCCTCTTCTGGGAAGCCTTCCCTCCTCGACTCTCCTGGGATCATCCTCACACTTCACGTGGCCGGTGTCCCTGCCAGAGTGGGGACCCCTGCCCTGCCTGCCTCAGTCCCCATCTGCAACCAGACCCCTGGTGTGTCTCCCACCCAGCCCATCACAAGCAACCTTCAGTCTCTAGGGAAATAAAAAGTAGTTCCCGCCCTCAAAAAAGCTGCAGTAATAATGAGGCGTTGCCTGGAGTACTTTACAGTTTATAAAGCAGGTTTTAGCCATCCTTGGGGTTACACTGTGGTTCGGTGTTATCACCCTCATTTTATGGATGAGAGCTTGGTAACTTGCCCAGGGCCGCTGGTCGGTGAGAGAAAGGGTCAGGATTCAAACCCAGGACTCTGGGTTCCAGGTCTCAGGCCCACCACACTGTCCTCAAGTCGGGCAAGAGGGCAATTCTGGAATGAATCTGGAGGGTTGCCACTCACAAGCAAAATACCCTGTCTGTATTTACTTATCTGGAAAATGGTTTTCTGTATGGTTTACTTGTTTTTTTCCACATCCATTTAGTGAGTACATACCATGAAGGGAACTCAGAGATGAGTAATGTAAAGAGAGTGGCCCCAGAGGAGCTCATGAGTCAGCAGGGAGGTGGACCGGCCACTGCGGGCCTTCTCTGCAAGGGGGACAGAGGACCCGTGGCACCGGCATCACTGGAGCCATTAGCAAGGCAGGACCTGCTGCATCAGAGCCTGCATTTCAATCAGACACGGAAGTTTGAGCAGCTCTGCTCTGTGGCAGGTGAATGCTGGGATCAGAGGAGAGGATGGGGCTCTGGAAACACAGGGGAAGGAACAAACCGTTAGTCACAATCTCTTGGATGGAGCCCACGATAGAGTAAAGGAGCCTAACCAGTCATACACTGGGAAGAGCCAGGAACAGAAACAAATATTTATGCAGGGCTTGCTGGGTCCTAGGAACATGCTAGGGGATTTATAGCCTTTAACCTATTTAACAGCTCAGGCTCAGAGAGGCCAAGTGACTTTTCCAAGGCCACATAGCAAGTAGACAGACAAGCCAGGGCTTCAAAATCAGATGACTAGTCCTCTTCTCCACGTATAAGTCAGGGGTGTTTCTGCCATCTCGTTCATGATCATCAGAAGTTGTTCAACCTTCGATTAACCAGCTGAAAAATTGTAGGGTTGGGCTAGAGGAATCAGTGGGTCCCAGCCCTGGCTACACAGGAATGGTTTCTAACATAAAAGGTGCTGTACCCCTCCTGTCCCCTGCCTGTTCCCTTAGTTGGTATTGAAAACTAGAAAGGATGCTGAGAGCTTTCTTTGGTTTTTCTGTGGTTCTGTCCTCTTCTGGTTTCCTCCCACCGATACTAATGAGAAAAGCCTGCACTTATCACACTTACTCTTGTGCAAGTGTAAGGGCCTTGCACAAATCTCCCCTTTCAAGTCTTACAACAAACTTACAAATAGGGTTATAAACCCTATTTTACAGATGAGGCAATTGAGGCTGAGAGGGGTTAATAACCAGCTCAAGGTTCTGAAGTAAGTGACAGCTGGGACTCAAACCCAGGAAAACTGGCCCCGATTGCCATCCCTGTGGCACTGCCTGGCCCCCTCCAGCTCTCATCCTCCTTCCTCCCCTAACACTTGGGGTCCCCAAGGCTCTGTCCTCATCCCACTTCTCTTTTTCCTCCTGTCCACTTCCTCTGCCCTCACTTCCATCTGATGATTTCTGTTCTCACCTCAGTGACGCCGACTCTCTGACTTCCTGGCCTGTGTGACCACTTCCCATTGGATATCTGCCCCCTGATAAACCACACATGCCCCAAACTCTGCTTGGGCCTCCCCAGCCTGTGAACGCCTGTGCCTGGTCCCCATTAGTCCCATCATCTCCTGGGCATCAGCTCTGAGCCTTCCCCGCCTCTTGCCCTCACAGCCACACTCTATTCTGTGATGTTTCTCTTGTCCTTCCCTCCTTTGCTTCTCGCTGTCGCTGCCCTTATTTCCTCCTTTGCCTGCATTGTTGTAATTCCATCCTCCCCGCCTCCCAAAGCGTCTGATGCCAGATGGATTGTCTCTAAAGCCCAGCACTGCCCATTTTCCAGGAACCTTTGCTGGCTGCCCAGAGACCCCACATGATGTGGCACCATCAGGGTCCCTAGTCCCTGTCATTTGCAGGCCTTAACTTACAGGGCATCCCTCCACCAGGCAGCTCCTGCAGTCTGGTTCAGGTGAGCAGGGTCCCTTAGCTACTCTATGTCCCTCCCATTCATCCACACGTACATCTTGACTTCCCTTCCAGACTGGAAGGTCTTGAGGGCAGGGTCTGGGTTTCAGTGCCCAGTGGGCCCTTGCATGAGGCAGGCACTGGGGCCTGTTTGCCAAACGTGAACATACAACAGTCGGAGGATCTACAGCAGCCTGGGGGCCGCAGGCAGACCTCCACTTGCAGAGTGCTTTTCCTTTGCACATTTTGGAGATTCTCCCTCTGTCTCCTTTGATTTCCCCAATGAGCATATCCCACTAAGTGCCTGCCCTGTGTGCCAGGCCTGGGCACCCAGGGTACCATGGAAGTACATGGCCCACTAGGTTAGAGACTTCACTTAGGAAAGAGCCTGCAGGGGCTGGAAATAGAATTAGGGCTCAAGGTTGACAGTTTGAATTTCCATCAAGTTCAGAACACTTGATAAACATTCCTGAACTATGGTCTTGGACTTCTCAGGGCTTCATTCTGCTTCAGGTCAGATCTTTCTGAGCTAGAAGAGGTTACAGGGAAGGGAGAGAAACTGGCCTAGTGTCCCGGGCACCTGGACGTGGCTGATGGCAGTGGCCTGCGTGCAGGTGCTGCAGTTTGCAGCAGGGCATAAGGGTTGTTAGGATGAGTGCAGAGACAGGAAATCTGTCTCTGGCTCTGCCCCTGCATCTCTCATTTCAAAATGAGGAGGCTGGAAGAGATTTCTGAGGGTCCTTCCAGCTCTCAAATATTTCAGCTTATAAAACTCCTGTAAGCAGCCTTTGCCATTAGAATAAGGACACACATTTCTTCTGAGCTCTCAACTGCTCTCTTGAAAGGGGTTTCCAGTTGCCCCCTGTATGTGGAATGGGGCCCAGGTACCAGTGACATGGGGCTCATGAAAGGATGCTAGTGCACCTTGGGAAGGGATAGGGTGTGTCCGTGTGGTCCAAGAGAGCAGATTCCCAGCCCCACTTGGGCACTGAAAGGGTTCCTTGCTTGTGAGGCACTGGTGAGGCCCGTTTTATGCTCCCCATGCGTGGGCCCACTTATTCCACTACCTCGGGACAAAGTGTGGGAGTGACCTGGGCGGGGCGTAGGGCACAGCTTGGTGCAGTGGTGCCACAGGCCAGCGGCCATGGCTTCTGCATCCAGAAGGGTTGATGTCCTGGAGAGATGCCCACCTAGGAGAGGGAAGTAGTCAGCCCCACCTCCTGGCAGGGTGGGGAGTGCTTCCTGTTTTCCTGCCTGGGCAGGCAGGGAGGAGCCCTGTTCCAGGCTGTGGGCAGTACAGTCTGACACTGCGGGGAGAGAGCTGGGGATTGAAGGTTCCTCTGGCTTAGCCCGCAGGAAAGAGAGAAGGGATCTTCTTGGATCTGAAAGGTGGCTGCTGCCGCCTCTGCTGTTAGTGCTGGGACACAGCTCAGGAAGCTGGTCGGGCAGTTCAGGAAGCCAGTGTGGCCAGTTGCTTCTGATTTAGCTACAGCTACCACCATGTGCAGTTTTTAAAGTACGTTTACACATAACCTCTTTCCAGCCACAGAACAACCATGCAGGAGGTAATTTTGGTCAGTTCTCAAGTGTGGATACTGAGGCCCAGAGAGCTCTGTGACTTGCCTAAGAGCACTCAGGAAGTGGCCCGAGGAGCTGAGACTTGAGCCTGATGGATCTGATCTCAAATTGTACACTTTGCTTTCCATACTTCCCTCTAAAACTGAAGCCTGGCCTGGGGCTGGTAACTTAGAAAAGGTACAGAGATTTCTTTTTTTTTCCCCCTAGGTCTTTTCCAAATTGACTTATTTGGACATTTGAAATTCCTCCCAGAAGATTTTTAGCAACACAAGTAACTATCGAAGGACCTTTATCCAGAATATGGGAAAAAAACTTAAAAGAAAAAAAAAAGGACAACCTAATAGAAAAACAGGCAGGAGGTACTTCACAAAAGAGGATAAGCAAATGGCCAGTAACCTTATGAAAAAGTGTGCAACTTCGTTATAAATCAAGGAAGTGAATATTGAAATTACAGTGAGATGCAGGATGGCTGAAATAAAAATGAAAAAAAAATTGACAGTGCCAAGTGTTGGCAAGCATGTGAAGCAGTGAAAGCACTCATGCACTGCTGAGGGGGGTGTACACTGGTGCAACTGCATTGGAAAACAGCCTGGTATTATCCCAAAATTGAAGATAAGCATACTTAGTAACCCAGCAAGTCCACAGCGAGCTATATACCCAACAGAAATGCATGCACATGCACCAAAAGATATTTAGAAGACTATTCATAATCATGTCTAATAATAACCCCAAACTGTAAACAGTCCAAAAGCCCATCAGCAGTAGATGGATAAATAAATTGTGATCTGGTTTCTCATTGGGATACTATACAGCAGTGAAGATGAACAAACTGTAGTTTCTCTCAACAACACGGGTGACTCTTGCAAACATAATGTTGAGGGGAAAAAAGGCAGACCCCAAAGGACAACTCTGAAGGCTTCCGTTTATATTAAGTTCAAAAAACAGGCAAAGCAAAACTGGGATTTAGGGGTGCTTGCTTAGATGGTAAAACTGAAAAGGAAAAAGAGGGAGTGATTATTATAAAAGTCCAGATAAAGGTCATCCCTGGGTGCAGGAGAGGTTAGTGATAGGTAGGATGTTCAGAACAGGGGAGCTTCTGAGGTCCTGCCATCCATCTGTTTATTGGCCTGGGTGGTGGTTTATGATAATTCATTAAGCTTTCCATTTTTGCTTCATGCAGTTTTCTCTATTTATATATTTCAGAATACAAAGGATTATAAAAAGGCTCCTCCCAGGGAGTAGGAGACGGTCTTAAGGAGGCTAAATAAGAACCTGCCATTTAGATATCCACCCACCCTTTGAGGTCTTTCTCA
The DNA here is from genome assembly GCF_964270905.1 of Leucopleurus acutus. Lineage (NCBI taxonomy): Eukaryota > Metazoa > Chordata > Mammalia > Artiodactyla > Delphinidae > Leucopleurus > Leucopleurus acutus. Next base: position 8,852,559 of record NC_139158.1, read on the forward strand.
AACACAGCCTCCCCCGTGAAAGCACTTCTGAGGCTGCCCTAGAACTGGGAAATGTTTGATATATGAATCACGCATATACAAGCAGCACACCCTGAGCCCTGCTGTAACACGTAGCCGGGAAGTTGACACCTATCATTAGCCCACACTTAGCATGGTGCCCTTGGCTCCCTTTCATGTGTGTCTTGTGCCTACCTTCCTTCGTGGCAGACGGGCCCTCATTTCTTTTTCTTTTTTTTTAAAAAATTATTTATTTATTTTTGGCTGCGTTGGATCTTCGTTGCTGCTCACGGGCTTTCTCTAGTTGCGGCGACTGGGGGCTACTCTTCGTTGCGGTGCGCAGGCTTCTCATTGTGGTGGCTTCTCTTGTTGCGGAGCACGGGCTCTAGAGCGCAGGCTCAGTAGTTGTGGCTCACAGGCTTAGTTGCTCCGCAGCATGTGGGATCTTCCCGGACCAGGGCTCGAACCCGTGTCCCCTGCATCGGCAGGCGGATTCTTAACCGCTGCGCCACCAGGGAAGTCCCGCGCCCTTGTTTCTCACTCATCTTTTGGTGAGTTGCCCCAGTGTCTAGCAGAGGGCTTTACACCAGCCAAAGCTCAGGATGTCTGTTAAATACGAAATAAATTAGGCGGTGAGAAGTTCTAAAAGGAGAGAACGCGAGAAGAAAGCGTGCCTGTAGGCTCAAAAGAAGCACATTTGAATAAACCAAAGACCCAGGTGATAGGCTTCTGAAACACAGAACCTCGGGCTTGGCTCCTGTTCCAAAGCTGGAGATCAAGCCAGACACGGTGAGCCACTGTGAGAATCTGGGAGCCTGGAGGATGTCACCTGGGAACATGGCAGAAACGCTGACCTTCTAACAGTGGTTCTTTGAGGTCTCCGTCTGGCTGTGTGGTCCCTGGGGCCAGCCCATGGTGACAGTTCTTAGGCTAGACAGTTCCTGTGTGTGTTATTATGTCTTACTAGGCTGTCACGTGTCCCCTCTCCCATACTGGCCTGGAAGCAAATACCTTCTCTGTTCGGTTTTCCTTGGATCTGGCTTAACTATTGCTATATTCTTCCCTCCCATTTCCCATAATCCTTCAGAAAGACACAGGCATGAGCTCTGTGGTTTCCTCTCTGAGCAAGATCCAGATCAGCTTCCCTTGGAGTCACAGGTCATCCCAGGGCTCCACCTCTCTGGGCTTGGCACGTGGTAGAAATTCAAAAAATATATATGTTGAGTGCCTTTTCTTTGTCAGCTCAAGTTCCTGGCGCAGTGTCTGGCCCCGAGCGACTCTTGATAAGGGTTCGTGGAATGAAGGATAAAATATTTTGAGTGAAGGACTGAATGGGCATCAACCATTTTTGGTCCCAGTTTTAAAATGTGAACCCTGATTTGCGAACCCTGAATCTGGGGTCACATGAGCACAATTGGAGCCACCAAGAGGGACCCTGAAGACACCGTCTCTCTGATGTAATTGTGGGTGGTCCTTGGGGACTTCCTATTGAACGTCAACTCCCTGACTCATGCTCGGCAGTGACTTGCGATCTCCTGCTTCCCTTGAGACCCTTATTCCAGGGTGGGATCTCTCTGTACAGCCAAGGCCTTGTTACTGCTGATAAGAAAAATCCGACTCAAAAAAGAAAAAAAAAGAAAAAGAAAAACCCAACCCACCTAAACTTTGTCTCCATCTCCTGCCACAGACTTGCTCATTCTCCTTTGTTCACAGTTTCAGAGAATCTCAGTTTATAAACCATCTCGGGCCATTCCGCCTGAACTTCTGCCAGTCACCCTAGGAGACCCCTCTGTTCTGCACCCCTGCAGCCAGTCACAGAGGCCTGTTGTTCCTGCCTCCTTGATTGCACGCCGTATCGCCCCAACTTCTCCACCACCGCCTCCGCCTTCTCCACCTTAGTTCAGGTCTTCATCTCAAGCCCGAGCTACTTATTGCATGGCCCACCCGGCCCTCCTGCCCTCCGGTCTCGACCCTCATGAGAGCTACCCTCTCCTTGGCCATCAGAGTTTGGTTTTAAGAGGTCCAACTGTTTGTATCACTCCAGGTTTTAACAACCTCTGTTTGTTATGCGTTACTCTAAGCTGAAACCCAAGCTCGTTGTCACAGCACACAGCCCAGCTTGGCCAGCATTAACGTTAGCACCCGCAGCCCTACCAAGCGCCTTAGCACTTTCCCAGCACAGCCCACGGCTGCTTCACTCCTGGGTTTTTCCAGGTGGCAGCATTCTCGTCTGCCTAGAACGCCACTCCCACTTCATCCACCTGCCAAACTCTTCATCCGTTAAGTCCCACGCTCGATGGTCCCTCCTCTGCGAAGTCTCCCTCCACCCCAGCCCAGGCAGATTTACTGACTGCTGTTTCTGTGTGTTCTGTGCTACCGTGTTTATCTGGGTGTCTGTCCCACACTGGACCGTGAGCTTCCTTATAGCTTAGCCTGCTCTGTAGGCCTCCCCACCCTGAGCAAAGGGCTCAGTGCCCAGTAGGACCTCAGGAGATGTTTGTCAGATGAACTAATGATGCATCTTAAGGACCTAATTGTATTTGATTGTTGCGGTAACGGAAAAGGGAATGGGCCCAGTTCCCACCCCAAGGCAGATGCTTAACACCGAGGTGAACACATCTGATCAGTGTCACATTGGACTGAAACGAAGGTTTTGGCAACACTGGTGGGTTCAAGGTGAGCGTGTTTTAGGAGTGGAGAATTCAGTGGGAGGGACAGATTTACAGAGGGGGCTTCCGTGTGCAGGCACGGTACACCTAGAGCCAGCGGATTAGGGGCCTGATTTATATTCTGTCAGTGGACTGCTAGGTGTTCTTTCTGCAGCTCAGAAATGTGAAGTGAAATGTGGTAGGTAGAATAACGTCCCCACCATCAACATATCCACCTGTGACTATGTTCTGTTACCTGGAGAAAGGGGCTCTGCAGATGTAATGAAGGACCTCAAGATACGGAGAGGAGCCTGGAGTATCCAGGTGGGCCCAGTCTAATCACACATGCCCTTAAAAGCAGAGAATCTTCTCTGGCTGCCAAGCAGAAGAGAGACATGGCAGAAGGGGAAGTCAGAGGGATTCCAAGTGAGAGAAGGATTCAATGTGCCATTGCTGGCTCTGAGATGGAGGGGCTGATGTGCAGGGACCCAAGGGAAGCCTCCAGAAGCTCAGAGTGGCCCCTGGCTGACAACCAGCAAGGACATGGGGACCTCGGGTCTCGAATAGCAAGGAATTGAATTCTACCAACAACTGGAGTGAGCTTCAAAGCGAATTTTCCCCAGAGCTTCCAGTAAGGAATGCAGCCTGCTGACACCTTGATTTTAGCCCAGTGAGACCTTGTTGGACTTCTGACCTATGGAACTGTGAGATGGTGAATGGGTGTTGTTTTAAGCTGCTAAGTTTGCGATAATTTGTTAAGCAGTGGTAAAAGCTAATACAGGATGGTAACAGGTAACGCACGCTCCAGGGCAAGAAGCCCAGTGGAGGCCAGGCCTCGCTGCACAGACAGGCCATGCTTTTAAACCTAGAGGAACACTTGTTATTTCATCCATGCTTGTTGTGGCCATAGATAAAACAATGGATTTCCACGCTTGGCACTTATTCAGAGGTGTTTTATTTTGGAAAAAACAATTCAGCAGCCTGTTCGAAACATTCTTTCCTGTTGGGCCATGGAGTTCTCTGGTGCAATTCCAAGTTCGAGGATCATAGATGTAAGTTACTTAGCCTTAAAAAAAAATTTTTTTTTGATCAAGTGCTGTGCTGTCTATTAAAAAAAAAAAAAGGCAGGTGGGAAATCCCAGTGTTACTATAGGATCCTGATGGTATCTTTGCTTGAGGGAACTGACTTAAAGGCAGGAAGCACAGGTGGGAATAAATGAAGGGCTTCCCTCAGGGTGGGCCTGCTGTGTCCTGAGACTTACTCAGGTTCGCTGGTGGTCTGGAATGTTCCCGTATCCTTGGGCTTAGCTGCAGAGCAGCCAGGAGGTCCTGGAACTCTGGATTAAGAATTGGGAAGCCTGGCCTCTCCTGGCTGTGGTTCTCTCTGTTCTGCCATGTTCCCTACCCTCTATTGGTCTGTGAAGTGAGGGGGTTGGATAAGATTGCCCCAAAGGCTTAGAAAATTGGGATTCCTTGCAAGTGTAGTTACTGAAGCAACAGCCCTGGCAGAATTGACTGCCTTCTAACAACACCTGGCCATTGTTACCCCAGATTTTGGTTCTCAGCTTCAGACACTGAATTCTGTTTGGCTTTCCCCTCTGTGTGAGACCTTTCCTCCTGGATAACCCTAGCTGCGCTTAGTTTCTATGGGTAACTTCTTCTGCGTTGGTCAGATGGACCTGTCCCCCCACCAAAAGAACTGGCCTCCCAAAGTCACTCAGAAAACACCCAGTGAGAAGCCCTTTGCAGTTGGTCACTTCTTCCCAGGCACCATCTTCTGTCTTCTGCTTAGAGCTGCCAGGTACGTCTGCCCAGGCTGAGCACTGCACAACTTTGGAAGTGTCTTTCGAATTTCACCTTCCCAGTGGTAGCCCATCAGGCCTAACTTTGTAGCATAAATTTTTTTTCCAGAAAAACTCTTTGACACTGAATCAGAGGCCACATGGAGTGTCTGTCATGATGCCATTGCAGTGAACCTGAGGCCCGACCTATCAAATCTATTTGATTTAGAGAATGTTAGAGCCAGGAGGGATGTGCGAGATTCAAGCTAGCAGCTACAGATGTGTTTATTTAAATTTTACAAATAAACCTGAAACCCGTGGCCAGGGCATAAACACTGATTTTCCACAGTCTCCACCATTCCCTGTTGTCTTCTGCCAGCCTGCTTCATGCTTTGACCTTACCTCCCTGGTTCCTGTTGTTATCTAGATATGGCCTCTGATTCAATCCTGTTTCCTAAAGGGAAATGAAGATTAGAAAAGAAAAATAGGGTCCATACTGCAAGTCAGTGCCAAATTTGAGGCAGACCCAGTTGTGTCTGGGTCTGGGTTGTGCCCCAAGACTCTGTAGACGTGATGAGCATGGGCTTTAGAGCCAGACGGTTTACCTGCCTGGGGTCCCAGGCAGCCCGCTTTACAGAGATGCTGGTGGGCATAGGTTAATCTGGATCAATGAAGTAGAGATTTGTTGAAAGAGCATCTACAGTAATAAAAATACCTACCTCATAGGGCTGTTGAAAGGATCAAATGACATAATAAATAAAAGATGCTCAATGCGTTTCCTTCCACGTGGTGAGCACTTGGAAATATCAGCTCTTATAATTATTCTCTTACTTGTACTTAGTAACATCTGAGTTTGGGGGTTAGTGCACTATTTGGCACAGAGTGTAGGCACATGGCTGTTGGATAAGTAAATGGATGGGTCTTGGTCTGGTTTGTCTGCTCCCTGATGAAGCCCGGGTTGAGGCTCATCTAGACGAGGACCTACACAGGGAAGTCCCCGGGTTTTCAGGGGCGCCGTTTCAGAGGGTGGTGTGCAGAACCACAGGAGGAATTACCCGGAGATCTCAGGAGGTGTTTTCCTGGACCATGACCTGAACACATCGGCCTGCCTTTGCACAGGATCTCGGGTGAACCGCCTGCTTGGAGGAATCTGCATTTCTGGTTCTAAGGCCTCAGGAAAGACATTGAGGCACAAAGCTGGCTCAGAGGTGACAGTTAGGTGACAGAGGGCATGCAGTGAAAACTGCCCAGTCAGGAAAGACAGAGGCTGAAGCAAGGATGCAGACCAGAGAGAACACAGGCCCCCAGGGCAGGGCATGGGGTTTGGGTCGAGGCTCTACCCATGACTAGTTGTGTGATTTTATTTTCCTTAAAGGTATACACGTACAGGAGGTAAGAGTCAGTTCCACAGGCTTGTTACCAAAACCCAGCAGTCTCCTGGCCCAGTTCCTTCTCCCTCCCCAACTATTTCCTGCTTAAACTGCGTTCATTATAGCCATTAGCATGAACCTGCCATTACATAAGAGAAAGATCTCGCTTTCATTAATATAGGTGCCTTCCATCCCCTGACAATCACTTTCCCTTCATTATCCCCCCAGAGTTTTAACTCTGTATTCAGTGTCAACTTTATCATGACCCTGTCCATGCTAGGGACAGCTGAGCCCCTCCTATATATATATTTTTTAATTAATTAATTAATTTTTATTTTTGGCTACATTGGGTCTTTGTTGCTGCGCGAAGGCTTTCTCTAGTTGCGGCAAGCAGGGGCTACTCTTCATTGCGGTGCGCGGGTTTCTCATTGCAGTGGCTTCTCTTTGTTGCAGAGTACGGGCTCTAGGCATGTGGGCTTCAGTAGTTGTGGCATGCGGGCTCAGTAGTTGTGGTGCACGGGCTTAGTTGCTCCGCAGCATGTGGGATCTTCCCAGACCAGGGGTCGAACCCATGTCCCGTGCACTGGCAGGCAGATTCTTAACCACTGCGCCACCCGGGAAGCCCCCCACCCCCATATTTTGATATACATTCCTGCATGCATTTTTGTTCTTTGTTTGCTTGGGCTCATCACTGATTTATCTAGGACCATCCCTCCAGTGTGTAAATCGCCACCTACTTAATACGGTACGTATTGTCAGTTTCATCATCCTAGGGTCAAGTGAGAATGCGGATGGGCAGGGGCTTGGTAAGGAGTCAGGAATCATGAATATGACCTAGACAGGGATAATGGCTGCAGTCCGGAACTTTCTTTGCAAACCTCCAAACTGGACAGTAATTATAGGGCAAATGAAAGGATACCTCCCTGTGAAAAGAGTGGGGACTAAGGCACATCCAACCGAAGAGGCAAAATAGGCTACACGTGTTTCCAGGTCCATGAGGAGTTTGGATCAAGTCATAGATGATGTAGCTGGGACTTATGAAGGAAAGTCTGAGCAATTAAGCGTGTCCTTATGTCATTGAGAACAACCTGCATCTCTCCCAGACCCCTGCTCCAGGAGCAGCTGAGCCTAGGAGTTTTTTGAAAATTTATTTTCATTTATTCTGAGTGCCAGTTGAGTATATTTAGAATGTGTTTTGTCATGGAAAACGGGGAATAAAAACCAAGTGATAGGAGAGTCTTAAATGTCAGGGGAATTAGGCCTCAGAGTGAGGGGGCAGACTGGCTGTGAGACGCCCTAAAGCTCTGTTTCCTCATTTGCAAGTTACTTTACATAATAGTACAGGCCTGCAGTCTGTTATCCCCACAAAATCCCAGAGGCTCTGGAAACCTAAAGTTCTTTTCAAAGTTTGGTACCCGACCTGTTCTTGTCTGGGCCTATTTATAGTCTGTTATTTGCCCATTTTAGAATGGATGGTCATACGATACGCTGCAAAGATGTTACCATGTTTGATTAGAAGGTGTTACCCAGACCCCCAAATTCCCAAACACACCAGCCCCCAAGAGTTTGGGATAAGGGATTGTGCCCTGGAGTGCCCACTCCATCGTGTTGTTGGAAGGATCTGAATACGATACCTTAGATGGAAAAGATGAAGCACTATGCCAAGCAAATAGGAGGTGCTCAATAAGTAAATGTTAGCTGTTATCCTTATTATTCATTGGTTTTAGAATCACATTTGTAGAACTAGGAATGATTAACATCCAAGTCCAACTTCCTATATTCAGTCAAGATCATGATGAATTATTTTAAGCTAGAAAGACTTGAAGTAGCAGCTTGGTGTGTAATAGCATGATCCAAAGACAGAACTGAGTTCAAATCCTGTCTCTGTTACTTACCACCCCTGTGACCTTGGGCAAATGCTTTAACTTCCTTGCCTCAGTTTTCCAATCTATATAGTGGGGGTAGTAATACCTCTCGAATGGGTTTACCCTGAGGATACAGAGAAAGTCAGAGAGGGCAGTGTATTGAAATGAATGACGATGTAGACTGACCTGGGCACATCACCTATGTGGCTTTCTTGCCAAAAGTGCATAACCTCAATTTAATCATGAGAAAACATCAGACAAACCCCAATTGAGGGATGTTCTACAAAATAACTGACCAGTCCTCTTCAAACATGTCAAGGTCATGAAAGACCAGGAATGACTAAGGATATGTGACAATTAATACAAGCTGGGATCCTGGATTGGATCCTGAAATAGAAAGAGGACACTGGGGGTGGGGGGGAGGGATAAAATAGGAGTTTGGGATTAACATATACACTACTATATATAAAATAGATAACCAACAAGGACCTACTGTGTAGCACAGGGAACTATACTCAATATTCTTTTTTTAAAATATATATATAAATTTATTTATTTATTTTTGGCTGTGTTGGGTCTTCGTTGCTGTGCGCGGGCTTCCTCTAGTTGCGGTGAGCCAGGGCTACTCTTCGTTGCGGTGCGCAGGCTTCTCATTGTGGTGGCCTCTCGTTGCGGAGCACGGGCTCTAGGCACACGGGCTTCAGTAGTTGTGGCTCACGGGCCTAGTTGCTCCAAGGCATGTAGGATCTACCTGGACCAGGGCTTGAACCCATGTCCCCTGCATTGGCAGGCGGATTCTTAACCACTGCGCCACCAGGGAAGTCCCAATATACTCATTATTCTGTAATAACCTATATAGGAAAATAATTTGAAAAAGAATATATATGTGCATATATATATATATATATATATATATATATATATATATATATATAAAAATAACTGAATCACTTTGCTGTACACCTGAAACTAACACAACATTGTAAATCAGCTATACTTCAGTTAAAAAAAAAAAAAGAGGTTACTAATGGAAAAACTGGAGAAATCCAAATTAATTTTGTAATATAGTTAATAATACTGTACCAAAGTGAATTTCTTCATTTTGATGATTTTTCCTATGGTTATATAAGATGTTAGTTAATATAAGGGGAAGCCAGGCAAAGATGTACAGGAACTTTGTACTATTTTTGCAATTCTTCTGAAAGTCTAAAATTATCTCAAACTAAAATGTTAAAAAAAAAAAAAGAATGGCATGTTGCTTGGCAGACGTTAGTCAGGGTTAAGTAAATGTGCATTCCTCTACTCCCTTGGGTCATCGTGGAGACCCCGGAGACCCCACATGCAGAGGGACAGGACAGTGGTGTCTGAGGAGGGAAAGTGTGGAAAGTCTAGGTAGGTAGCACTGGAGGAGGGAACAGATCTGGTGCCTTTTCCAGAGAGGAGCTGCTTTGAGTGCCCCAGGTCTTGAAGGGAGAAATGGCGTAAGACCTTTGTCTGCAGTCTGGCAGATGTACTTCTGTTGGCCTCCTTCTGCTGCAGACGGCCTGGCCCACGTAGTTAAGCACTTAGCAGTCAAACAAGCTTAGCTCCAGCTCCAGTTTGGTTACTTATCTTGGGGGGGCCTTGGGAAAACTCCTCATCTGGAATATGGGGTAATGTACTGACATCTGGGCTCAGTGAATGGGTTGAATGAGAGGGCCCGGAGCAGTAGCCAGTGCTGGTGGTGGTTTCCCCTCCCCATGAAGCCTTCCTGAACGGCCCCTGTGGAAGTGCCCATCGCCCTCCAGGTCCCCCACAGCAGTCACTTTGTGTCCCTCCAAGGGCCCTTTCTAGGGACACCCTTCTAAGTCCCATGGTTTGTGTATCTTGTTTGCCCCATGACTTAGAGCTTTTCTAAACCAAAGGGCTTTGCACGTGGGGAAATACACAAATGTGGTTAGTAAATGTGTGGGTGAGTGAGTGAATGAATGAATGAGTATATGAATGAGTCACTGAGTGAATGAGTGAGTGAATGAATGAGTGAATGAGTGAGTGATAAATGAGTGAATGAGTGAGTGATAAATGAGTGAATGATGAAGGAGTGAGTGAGTGAGTGAGTGAATGAATGAGTAGACTGATCTCCCTCCTGCCTCTCTGAAAGAGGACTATGTACCACATTCAGTTATCGGCCCAAATACTTGCCTGGTGTCAGGCTGTTCTCTCGAACGACTTTGGTGGTGTTCAGAGCGAACACCCTTTTATTATGGTTTTTCTCCCTCTATCTTGGATGCCAGTCATCGCTCCAGAAAAAGCAGTCAACTCCTTTCTTACACTGTTTGAACATCTCCAGCTTTAAAGCTCTTTGTCAGTGCTTCAGAATTCTCCAGGCCTCTCTCCTTGTTGCTGAGAACTTTTTGCCACAGGAAATCAGGCTCATTTTAAGGGCCAAACAGTCACTAAATATAGCCTCCTGGCACAGATATTTAAAGAGCTGCGTTGATGATGTTATGTCTGAAGAGAGAAGAAGGAGAAGAAAATAACTTTTTTTTTCTTGATAGAAGAGTGAAGTTATACCAGATTTTCTGTGGGTCCACAGGGAGCAGAGTGCGGGTATGGTGTCAGTGTCTTAATTATGAAATCACCGGCTTAGTGCTTGGGGCCAGGGAGTCATTTCTTGTTAATTCCTTCTCCTCTGTATTTAAAACTACCTCCTGTCCTGGAGAGTTACCTCGGGCGAGTGTGCCCTCCCTGTCGAGCCCAGCACAGCGTGGGGGGCGGGGTGGTGGTGGAGTGCACAGGGAGGTGTAAGAGCTGCTCTGCCCTCTCCTGGGACCAGCATTTTTCCACGGGCCGTGCGGGCAGATGGTTCAGGCAGTAATGCGATCGATGGGGAGCCATGGGGAGCGGCAGAGGAAACTTCACTCGCTCGCCCGCCCGCCACCCACCTCCTGCTATGTGGCCCGGTTCCTAACAGGCCACGGGATACCGGTCCGTGGCCCAGGGGTTAGGGACCCCTGCCTCATAGCACATATCTGGTGTGTTTATCCCGTAGCATGTGGCTTCAAATCTCATTTGCCACCGTAGCTTTCTGGTACCTGGAGATGCTTTCAAGTTCATTTCCATGTTAATGATATTTTTTTAATGTGTTTTTTTCTAGTATGTCTACATATTATGTGGGAGAGGTCATGTGTATGACAGCTCAGTCTGCTCTTTTTATCTGAGTCTTAGTTCCCTATTATTCGTCTCCTGCAGCATAGCCAGAGAGCTTAAAATAAAAAAAAACAAAAACATAAATCAGATTATTTCACTGTCCTGCTTAAAACCTTCCAGGGGCTTCCTAATTGCTTAGAATAAAATCCACCTTCGTTAACTGAACTGTAAGGTCCTCTGTAAGCTGCTCGCACCCTCACCGGCCTCAGCTTGCTTACCATGTGTCAGCCTCTTGCTCCTGTCTTAGAAGCTTCGCATCTGCTCTTTGCTTTCCATCCAATTGCTACCTCTTTAAAGGGGCTTCTTCTGACTCCCCAGAAAGCTGTACCCACTCACTGTCTCATCAGCTCATTGTATTTTCTTCATGACACTTACCACTGGGTAGAGTCACCTTGTTTATTTGTTTTCGGGTGTCATCATTTGTCTCCCACCACCAATGCCAGAATGGGGGCTTCATGAGCAACGGAAGGATCTGTGTTGCTTGCAGTTACAACCTCAGTCTCTACCACAGCACAGTGGGACAGCAGTTAACCCCAGGCTTCTCCTCTGCAGGTCACATCATTCAAACCCCTGCCACCTCTCTTCAGAATTCCTACCTGGAATCTCCCAGGAAAGAACGGTGGAGGTAGAGTCAAAGTTCAGTGTCCCAGTTCTGGCTGCAGGGCACACTCCCCGTGTGATCTTGGACGAGTCACTTAACTTCTCCCAGTCTCCGTTTTTTCATCTCTAAAGTGAGGACCACCATACGAGATAGAGTTTTTGCTAGAATAAAATGTGAATGTTTGCACAACCTTGGGAGGGGCGAAGGCAATCATTCTCATTTAGGGGCAAAAGTATCCACGTCTCAGTGAGGGGCTCCATGGGTGCTCCAGGGTCATGAAGCCCCGTGAGACTTTTCTCACCCCCTTCTTATTGGCGTCCCTCATACATCGGTTTTTTTTGTCTCTGGGTGGCTGTATGGGTGGTAAGCATCATGTCGGCCAGCCAATAAATAACATTTCTGAGGGCTTGCTCTACGTGACAGGTGTAAAAAACAGACCCCACCCTCATGGAGGCTGTGCCTGGTCCCTGGAGGACAGGGGTGCCATCATCCTCTTTGGCTTGTTCTACAAAGTTCCATCAGGGTTTTGGACGCGTGGGTTAGTTGGAATGCCTGCCAAGAGGAAGACCTGCCCGACAGCCTTCGTCACTCAACAGACAAGGTTTCCCAAGCGCCTGCAGTGCCAGGCGCCAGGCGTCGTGCATGAATCAGACTTGATTGCTGAGTTTAAGTTGCTCCTAGACCCCAGGAAGAATGGGTGGGCTGAACGGTCACTGTGATCTGATCCGCTAACCACAGAAGCAGAGGATGCTGGCAAGGGTGGGAGGAGCCCAGCAAGGCAGGATTAACTGTCTCAAGTTGCTTATTAAAGAGCCCGGAGCCACACTGAGTCTTGCCGTGATTCTAAAAGTGGTTCTAAACCTGACAGCTGTGGAGAAGAGTGGAAAGCTCCATGCAGACTGGAGGAGCTGGGGAGGCCTGGGGGCAGGTGGGTCTGGAAGAAGGCTTTGGAAAATGCGGTGGGGGGGAGGCAGGGGGACGGTGTAGCTGAGGGGAAGAGGGAGGGGGAAAGCAGGAGTGAACAGGGAATACTGCAAGCAGAGGCCGCAGACTGGCAGCCCGAGGGCTGGATTCTTTTGTGGGCTTGTTTCGTTTGGCCCACACAGTGTTTTTTAAAAATGGAACTCAGTGTCTTTACATGGAAAACACACTCTTTCCTTTACCACCATCCTTACTGTTCCTCATTTTCACTCCTGGCCTGTCTGAACACATTTATGGACCTGCCCTATTCACTGAAAACCCAGAAGAACCAATGGAAAAGGGTCTTAGAATTAAGAAGCAAGTTCACTATAAGGAATAAAAGTGTTAGGAGTGAGATTATAAAAATGAATAATATATTTTCCTATATATTAGCAAGCAGCTTGAAACTATACTATAAAACAGATCCTATTCAGAGAAGCGGCAAGACCATAAAATATCTTTGTAAGAATCTATGTAATCGTTAATCCTTCACTTATAATTTACTGAGTGTCTGCTATGTATTTTATTTTAAATTAAAAATTTTTAAATTTACTTAATTTTGAGGAAGTAATACACTTGATTAAAAAAAAAAAGCAAAAAGTCTCCCTCCCACTCCTGTCCCCCTGCTGCCTAGTTTCTGCTCAACTCCAAGAGAGAGAACCACTCACCTACTAATTTCTTTTTTTTTTTTTGCAGTACGTGGGCCTCTCACTGTTGTGGCCTCTCCCGTTGCGGAGCACAGGCTCTGGGCGCGCAGGCTCAGCGGCCATGGCTCACGGGCCCAGCCGCTCCGCGGCATGTGGGATCTTCCCGGACCGGGCCACGAACCCGTGTCGCCTGCATCGGCAGGCGGACTCTCAACCACTGCGCCACCAGGGAAGCCCACTAATTTCTTTTTGTGTCCATTCAAATATTTAATTTTTATGTATAAGCAAATATACATATACTGGAATATTACCCTCTTCCCCACTTTTTATATAAATGATAGTTCAGAATCACTTTTTCGCTTAACCAAGTATCTTGGCAGTTTTTATATATCAGCAAATAAAAGGCTTCCTCATTCTTTTTTACAGTTGAATAGTAAAAATATTGATTTAAGATAAGACCATGGGCTCCAGAGTAAAATTGCTTTGATTTGAACCTGGTTCTGTCTCTATGACCTTGAACTAATTATCTCTCTGTGTCTTAGTTGTTTTCATATGTAAGTGGAAATGATAGGTACCAACTCATACTGGTGCAAGAATTTAGTGAGATGATGCTTATAAAAGGGCTTAGAACAATGTCTGGCATCTAGTGAGCCCCCTAAATATTAGCTGCTTTTCTTATTCTTCTTATAATGATGAATACACTATACATGCAGGGTAAGGTAAAGGAATAAGGAGTGACTTCGGGGGGGGAGGGTATATGTGATAGAGGGGTCCTGATGAAAATTATAAGACTTTACTGAGAGATATAAAGCAGATGTGCTAGTGGAGAGACGTACTTTGTTTCCAGATGGAAACTATGGAATTTGTAGAGAGGTCAGCTCTTCCTAGTGTAATTTATACTTGTCCTATTTGTAAACAAAACCCCAGTAGAATTTATTTTGGAACTTCAGTTTTTCTAAAATTTATCAGGAAGAATAAATAAGAAAATTTTTAAGGGCTTCCCTGGTGGCGCAGTAGATAAGAATCCACCTGCCAACACAGGGGACACGGGTTCAATCCCTGGTCCGGGAAGATCGCACATGCCGCGGACCAACTAAGCCCATGTGCCGCAACTACTGAGCCCGTGCTCTAGAGCCCATGCTCCGCAACAAGAGAAGCCACCACAACGCAAGCCCGCGCACCGCAATGAAGAGTAGCCCCCGCTCACCACAACTAGAGGAAGCCTGTGCGCAGCAACAAAGACCCAACACAACCAAAAATAAATAAATGAAATAAATTTAGAAAAACAAAGAAAAATGTTAAAACTTTGAAAAAGACTGCAGTGAGGAGAAACTTTCCCTACTAAATATCCAAACCCATTTTAATGATTAAAATAGTGACTTACTCGTTTAAGAATAAGTAGATCAGTAAAATAGTATAAATAGCCCAGAAACATACTTTATACACATGTAAATTAATTTTATGTCAAAAGTAACCTCACAAGTCAATAGGAATGGAAGGATTATTTAACAAATTAGGTGGGGCTCGTGTGGTTAGCTGTTTGGGAGAAGAGGATGTTTAGATTCTCACCTCAAGCTGCATGCCTGTATAAATTCCAAACAGATAAAAAAGTTAAATTTGAGGGGGAAAAAAATCAAACCATTAGAAAAACACTTGAAGAAGGTAGAAGGAAGTTTGGGGTAGAGGAGGACCTTTGAGTTTTAAAGCAGTCAAAAATATCACAGTGAGGACTTCCCTGGTGGCACAGTGATTAAGAATCTGCCTGCCAACGCAGGGGACCCGGGTCCGATCCCTGGTCCGGGAAGATCCCATATGACGCAGACCAACTAAGCCCGTGTGTCACAACTACTGAAGCCCGCGTGCCTAGAGCCCATGCTCTGCCATAAGAGAAGTCACCGCAATGAGAAGCCCGCGCACCACAGTGAAGAGTAACCCCTGGTTGCCGCAACTAGAGAAAGCCTGCGTGAAGCAACGAAGACCCAACACAGCCAAAAAAAAAAAAAAAATCACAGTGAAAACAACGCTGATTTATGCGATCACAAAAAGTTAAGGGTTCTGTATTAGTTTTCTAGGTTGGCTGTAGTAAAGTGCCCTATACTACTTGGCTTAAAACAACAGAAATTTACTGTTTCACTGTTCTGGAGGCTGGACGTCCAAAATCAAGCTGTCGGCAGGGCCATGCTCCCTCTGAAACCTACAGGAAGAAATCCTTCCTTGCCTCCCAGTTTCTGGTGTTCGCTGGCACTCCTTGGTAGCCTGTGGCTTGTAGGCTCATCACTCCAGCCTCTGTCTCCGTGCTCCTGTGGAGTTCTCCCTGTGGGTCTCTGTGTCTCTCTCTTCTTATAAGGACACCAGTCATATTGGGTTAAGGGCCCATCCTTAACCAGCGTGATCTTATCTCAACTAATTACACATGCAACAACCCTATTTCCAAATAAGGTCACTTTCTGCAGTACTAGGGTTTAGGACTTCAACATATCTTTTTTGGGGGACGTCACTTAACCCATCACTGGCTTCATATGTCAAAGCACAACACAGGACTTCAGCTAAAGTAGCGGATTGGCTGCACGCCTTCATCTCCCAAGATTTGCTACAATAATAGTGAAAATAAGAATGATGAAGACTCACCAAGACAGAGAATGAGAAAGGGATCATTATCAAATAAGATACTCAACACAGTTTGGAGAGAATGGAAGAGGTGATGACAGGAGGAGGGCAGATGTGTTCTGCTGGGTGCAGATGTGCTTGAGCTTGGAGGCATCATGCTGGGGATGGGGGTGGGGGGGAGGCGGGACTGAAGTCAGGTGGAGAGGATGTCCGTCTATAAGAACTGACCACCCCCCACCCCCACCCCGCCGCACCCGCTGTATTCAAGGAGGCAGGCATTTATACTGCAGCTGTGAAGCTGTGAACCAGGTGGGAGAAACTGACCAAGGAGAGATCCTCACTCAGAAACTCCTTGTTGGGAATTCCCTGGCAGTCCAGTGGTTAGGACTCTGCGCTTCCACTGCAAGGGGCACAGGTTCAGTTCCTGGTCGAGGAACTAAGATCCTGCTAGCCCGCAGCACAGCCACACACACACACACACACACACACACACACACAAAAAGAAAAGAAAAGAAAAGAAACTCCATGTAGCAGAGGGTATTGAAAACGAGGGATTAGCCTGGAACCTTCACACCATCCAGATGAGTCAAGTACATCCACATCCCAGGCAGGTGATCAGAAGGTGCTTCTCTGGAGAAATTCAAGTCCTCAGAGCAGAACCCTCCCAGCCTGATCTCTGGGAGGCCCAGAGGTGGCCTGGTTCCCTGTGCACCCTCCCTAAAATGAAATTTGCCAGTTGATACATTACACCCCTGGGAACTTCCACATGGAACTTCCAATTAACTTTTTAGAGCCACACAGTTAATAGAAACAGCTAATCAAGGATTAGCCATCGGGGACTTCCCTGGTGGTGCAGTGGTTAAGAATCCACCTGCCAATGCAGGGGACACGGGCTCGAGCCCTTGTCCAGGAAGATCCCACATGCTGCGGAGCAACTGAGCCGTGTGCCACAACTACTGAGCCTGTGCTCTAGAGCCGATGAGCCACAACTACTGAGCCTTCATGCCACAACTGAAGGCCTCACGCCTAGAGCCCGTGCTCCTCCACAAGAGAAGCCACCACAATGAGAAGCCCGTGCACCACAACGAAGAGTAGCCCCTGCTCACCACAGCTAGAGAAAGCCCGCACGCAGCAATGAAGACCCAACGCAGCCAAAAATAAATAAAGAAATAAATTAAAAAAAAAAAAAAAGGATTAGCTGTCGGATAAGGAAAGGCAAGCCCCTGCATGAACAAAAGAACTTAACAATCAGGAAAGAGCAATCTATAAAAAACAGACAATGCCAGTTCAGAAGAAAACTTGAGGAACTTCCAAGTAGTATTCTCTTAGAGTTCAAGAGGGCAGTGAACTCAAAATTTCAGTTGAAGGTAGAGGAGCTAAACCTGAAGACATCTCTCACAAAGTAGCAAAAAAGGACAAGGAGTTGAAAAGTACAGAGAACAGATGAGAGTCATGGAGAATCAATCCAGAATGTTCAGTATAAACACACTTAGAGTTCTGGAAAGAGACACAGAGGCAACAGAGGTGAGGAAATCAGAGAATTTGTACAAGGAACACAATTGCAGACCACCAGTTGCCAGCATAATAAAAGACACGCCAAGGCACAACGTAGTGAAATTTTAGAACACCAGGCGTAACGAGGTTCTACAAGCTTCCAGAGAGGAAAAACAGGCATCAGGCCAAGGAATGAGAGTTGGATGGGACCAGATTTTTTCAAGAGTGACTCTGGAGGCTAGGTGTCGCATGCCCCCCGGGGTTGTGGGGGAAGAGGATTTTCTATCAATTTCATACCCAGCCAAGTGACTAATAATAAAGTGTGAAAGCAGAACAGAGATATTTCCAGATAATCTAGGATGTAAAACATGTATCTCTGGGACTCCTTTTACTGGAGGGTGGACTTCAGCAAGACAAGAAGAAGGGGGAACGTGAGATTCAGGAAAAGTGGATCCAGCACAGGCAAGTGGCAAAGGATGCTGAGGGTTGCCTCGTGGAGATGAGACACCCCACACAATATCCGACACAACAGAGCAGTTGGGAAACTTTCAGAACGTGTATGTAGAAAATTATGCAACTAAAAGAACAGAGGAATTGTTAACTCCCAGAAAAGTAAAAAATTGAGCAAGAATGGAAATGTAATCATCCCTTTCCACTTGGGTCTGTGCTGAGTGACATTTCTTTTTTTAAATTTATTTTATTTATTTATTTTTGGCTGCGTTGGGTCTTCATTGCTGTGTGTGGGCTTTCTCTAGTTGCAGAGAGCGGGGGCTACTCTTCGTTGCGGTGCACGAGCTTCTCATTGTCGTGGCTTCTCTTGTTGTGGAGCACGGGCTCTAGGTGCACGGGCTTCAGTAGTTGTGGCTCATGGGCTCTAGAACGCAGGCTCAGTAGTTGTGGCGCAGGGGCTTAGTTGCTCCACGGCATGTGGGATCTTCCCGGACGAGGGCTTGAACCCATGTCCCCTGCATTGGCAGGCGGATTCTTAACCACTGCACCACCAAGGAAGTCCTGAGTGACATTTCTCTGTAGTCATCATTTAAACACTGATTATTTCACTAAAATATTTGTATAACTATGATGAGAAGATGAGGAAGGAGAGGTGGTGGGAGAGCTAAGGGAATTATATCTTATCTGTCATAATAGGAAGTCATTAGGTAACATTTAAAATTAGTAAATGAAGAAATGGCAGCATAAGTATATTAATTGGATATCTCGAATTCATTATGAGAAGGGAAAAGAGATCAAAAGCGTGACTGCCTTTGGGAAGTAGAATCGGGAGGATGGAACAGATGACAGCTTGTTGATGATTACAAGCTGTCCTTACCACTTGATTTTGGTGGTGGTGGTGTAAAATTTCACATAACATAAAATGAACCATTAACCATTTGAAAGTATACACTTCAGTAGCATTTAGTCCATTCACAGTGTTGTGCAACCTCTACCTCTGTCTAGTTCTAAGACATTTTCATGCCCCCCTGCAAAGGAAACCACATACCCATCAAGCAGCCCCTCCCCACCCCCTGTCTCTTTCCCCCAACCCTCCAGCTCCTGGCAACCACTAATCTGCCTTCTGTCTCTACTGATTTACCTATTCTGGAAGTTTGATTTCAATGGAATCACACAGTATGTGACCTTTTGTGTCGGCATCTTTCATTTAGCATGATGTTTTTGAGGTTCACCCGTGTTGTAACATGTCTCAGTATTTCATGCCTTTTTATGGCTGAATAATATTCTCTTGCCTGAATAATACCAGCTTTGTTTGTTTATCCATTCAGTAACTGAAGGACATTCGGGTTATTTCCACTTGGGGCTGTTGTGAATGGTGACGCTATGAACATTCATTGTTCAAGTATTTGTTTGAATATCTGTTTTCAATTCTTAGGGTATAAACCTAGGAATGGAATTGCTGGGTCATGTGGTAATTCTATATTTAACTTTCTGAGGAATTCCCAAACTCTTCCACTGAAGTTACACCATTTTACATTTCCCACCAGCAATGTATGAGGGTTCCAGTTTCTCTACATCCTTGCCAACATCTGTCATTTTCTGTTTTTTGTTTTTTTTAGTAGCCATCCTAGTGGGTGTGAAGTAGTATCTTGTGATTTTGATTTGTATTTCCTTACTGACTAATGATGTTGAGTATCCTTTCAGGTGCTTTTTAGCCACTTGTATATTTTCTTTAGATAAATATTCATTCGTGTCCTTTACCTTACTTTTTTTATTTATTTAATTTTTTTGCGGTACGCGGGCCTCTCACTGTTGTGGCCTCTCCCGCTGTGGAGCACAGGCTCCGGACACGCAGGCTTAGCGGCCATGGCTCACAGGCCTAGCCGCTTTGCAGCATGTGGGATCTTCCTGGACCGGGGCACGAACCCGTGTCCCCTACATCGGCAGGCAGACTCTCAACCACTGCGCCACCAGGGAAGCCCCGGTATCATCTTTAATTTCTTTCAAAAGTGTCTTATAGTTTTCTGCATAAAGGTCTTTTGTCTCCCTAGGTAGGTTTTTGCCTAGGTATTTTATTCTTTTTCTTGCAGTGGTAAATGGGAGTGTTTCCTTAATTTCTCTTTCTGATTTTTCATCACTAGTGTATAGGAATGCAAGAGATTTCTGTGCATTAATTTTGTATCCTGCTACTTTTCCAAATTCATTGATTAGCTCTAGTAGTTTTCTGGTGGCATCTTTAGGTTTCTCTATGTATAGTATCATGTCATCTGCAAACAGTGACAGTTTTACTTCTTGTTTTCCAATTTGTATTCCTTTTATTTCTTTTTCTTCTCTGATTGCCGTGGCTAGGACTTCCAAAACTATGTTGAATAATAGTGGTGAGAGTGGACATCCTTGTCTTGTTCCTGATCGTAGAGGAAATGCTTTCAGTTTTTCACCATTGAGAATGATGTTTGCTGTGGGTTTGTCGTATATGGCCTTTATTATGTTGAGGTAGGTTCCCTCTAGGCCCACCTTCTGGCGAGTTTTTATCATAAATGGATGTTGAATTTTGTCAAAAGCTTTTTCTGCATCTATTGAGATGATCATATGGTTTTTATTCTTCAATTTGTTAATATGGTGTATCACATTGATTGATTTACATATATTGAAGAATCCTTGCATCCCTGGAATAAATCCCACTTGATCATGGTGTATGATCCTTTTAATGTGTTGTTGGATTCTGTTTGCTAGTATTTTGTTGAGGATTTTTGTATCTATATTCATCAGTGATATTGGTCTGTAATTTTCTTTTTTTGTAGTGTCTTTGTCTGGTTTTGGTATCAAGGTGATGGTGGCCTCATAGAATGAGTTTGGGAGTGTTCCTTCCTCTGCAATTTTTTGGAAGAGTTTGAGAAGGATGGGTGTTAGCGCCTCTCTAAATGTTTGATAGAATTCACCTGTGAAGCCATCTGGTCCTGGACTTTTGTTTGTTGGAAGATTTTAAATCACAGTTTCAGTTTCATTACTTGTGATTGGTCTGTTCATATTTTCTATTTCTTCCAGGTTCACTCTTGGAAGGTTATACCTTTCTAAGAATTTGTCCATTTCTTCCAGGTTGTCCATTTTATTGTCATAGAGTTGCTTGTAGTAGTCTCTTAGGATGCTTTGTATTTCTGTGGTGTCTGTTGCAACTTCTCCTTTTTCATTTCTAATTTTATTGATTTGAGTCCTCTCCCTCTTTTTCTTGATGAGTCTGGCTAATGGTTTATCAGTTTTGTTTATCTTCTCAAAGAACCAGCTTTTAGTTTTACTGATCTTTGCTATTGTTTTCTTTGTTTCTATTTCATTTATTTCTGCTCTGATCTTTATGATTTCTTTCCTTCTGCTAACTTTGGCTTTGTTTGTTCTTCTTTCTTTAGTTCTTTTAGGTGTAAGGTTAGATTGTTTATTTGAGATTTTTCTTGTTTCTTGAGGTAGGCTTGTATAGCTATAAACTTCCTGCTTAGAATTGCTTTTGCTGCATCCCATAGGTTTTATGTCATCGTGTTTTCAATGTCATTTGTCTCTAGGTATTTTTTGATTTCCTCTTTGATTTCTTCAGTGATCTCTTGGTTATTTAGTAACATATTGTTTAGCCTCCATGTCTTTGTGTTTTCTACGTTTTTTCCCCTGTAATTCATTTTTTTTTTTTTTTTTTTGCGGTACGCGGGCCTTTCACTGTTGCGACCCCTCCCGTTGCGGGACACAGGCTCCAGACGCGTAGGCTCAGCGGCCATGGCTCACGGGCCCAGCCGCTCCGCGGCATGTGGGATCTTCCCAGACCAGGGCACGAACCCGCGTCCCCTGCATCGGCAGGACTCTCAACCACTGCGCCACTAGGGAAGCCCTGTAATTCATTTTTAATCTCATAGTGTTGTGGTCAGAAAAGATGCTTGATATGATTTCAGTTTTCTTAAATTTACTGTGGCTTGATTTGTGACCCAGGATGTGATCTATCCTGGAGAATGTTCCGTGCAAACTTGAGAAGAAAGTGTAATCTGTTGCTCCTGGATGGAATGTCCTATAAATATCAATTAAATCTATCTGGTCTATTGTGTCATTTAAAGCTTCTGTTTCCTTATTTATTTTCATTTTGGATGTTCTGTCCATTGATGTAAGTGAGGTGTTAAAGTCCCCCACTATTATTGTGTTACTGTTGATGTCCATAACAGTTGCCTTATGTATTGAGGTGCTCCTGTGTTGGATGCATATATATTTATAATTGTTATCTCTTCTTCTTGGATTGATCCCTTGATCGTTATGTAGTGTCATTCCTTGTCTCTTGTAACATTCTTTATTTTAAAGTCTATTTTATCTGATATCAGTATTGCTACTCCAGCTTTCTTTTGATTTCCATTTGCATGGAGTATCTTTTTCCATCCCCTCACTTTCAGTCTGTATGTGTCCCTAGGTCTGAAGTGGGTCTCTTGTATAGAGCATATATATGGGTCTTGTTTTTGTATCCATTCATGAAGCCTGTGTCTTTTGGTTGGAGCATTTAATCCATTCATGCTTAAGGTAATTATCGATATGTATGTTCCTATGACCATTTTCTTAATTGTTTTGGGTTTGTTTTTGTAGGTCCTTTTGTCCTCTTGTGTTTCCCACTTAGAGAAGTTCCTTTAGAATTTGTTGTAGAGCTGGTTTGATGGTGCTGAATTCTCTTAGCTTTTGCTTGTCTGTAAAGCTTTCGATTTCTCCATCGAATCTGAATGAGATCCTTGCCGTGTAGAGTAATCTTGGTTGTAGGTTCTTCCCTTTCATCACTTTAAGTATATCATGCCACTCCCTTCTGGCTTGTAGACTTTCTGCTGAGAAATCAGCTGTTAACCTTATGGGAGTTCCCTTGTATGTTATTTGTCATTTTTCCCTTGCTGCTTTCAATAATTTTTCTTTGTCTTTGATTTTTGCCAGTTTGATTACTATGTGTCTTGGCTGTTTCTCCTTGGGTTTATCCTGTATGGGACTCTCTGCACTTCCTGGACTTGGGTGGCTCTTTCCTTTCCCATGTTAGGAAAGTTTTCAAGTATAATCTCTTCAAATATTTTCTCGGGTCCTTTCTCTCTCTTCTCCTTCTGGGACCCGTATAATGTGAATGCTGTTGCGTTTAATGTTGTCCCAGAGGTCTCTTAGGCTGTCTTCATTTCTTTTCATTCTTTTTTCTTTATTCTGTTCCACAGCAGTGAATTCCACCATGCTGTCTTCCAGGTCACTTATCCGTTCTTCTGCCTCAGTTATTCTGCTATTGATTCCTTCTAGTGTATTTTTCATTTCAGTTATTGTATTGTTCATCTCTGTTTGTTTGTTCTTTAATTCTTCTAGGTCTTTGTTAAACATTTCTTGCATCTTCTTGATCTTTGTCTCCATTCTTTTTCCGAGGTCCTGGATCATCTTCACTATCATTATTCTGAATTCTTTTTCTGGAACGTTGTTTATCTCCACTTCATTTAGTTGTTTTTCTGGGGTTTTATCTTGTTCCTTCATCTGGTACATAGCCCTCTGCCTTTTCATCTTGTCCATCTTTCTGTGAATGTGGTTTTTGTTCCACAGGCTGCAGGATTGTATTTCTTCTTCTCCTGTCTGCCCTGTGTTGGATGAGGCTATCTAAGAGGCTTGTGCAAGCTTCCTGATGGGAGGGACTGGTGGTGGGTAGAGCTGACTGTTGCTCTGGTGGGCAGAGCTCAGTAAAATTTTAATCCACTTGACTGCTGATGGGTGGCACTGGGTTCCCTCCCTGTTGGTGTTTGGCCTGAGGCAACCCAACACTGGAGCCTAACTGGGCTCTTTGGTGGGGCTAATGGCTGACTCTGGGAGGGCTCACGCCAAGGAGTACTTCCCAGAACTTCTGCTGCCAGTGTCCTTGTCCCCATGGTGAGCCACAGGCACTGTCCACCTCTGCAGGAGACCCTCCGACACTAGCAGGTAGGTCTGGTTCAGTCTCCCCTGGGGTCACTGCTCCTTCCCCTGGGTCCTGATGTGCACACTACTTTGTGTGTGGCCTCCAAGAGTGGAGTCTCTGTTTCCCCCAGTCCTGTTGAAGTCCTGCAGTCAAATCCCACTAGGCTTCAAAGTCTGATTCTCTGGGAATTCCTCCTCCCGTTGCCAGACCCCCAGGTTGGGAAGCCTGATGTGGGGCTCAGAACCTTCACTTCAGTGGGTGGACTTCTGTGGTGTAAGTGTTCTCCAGTCTGTGAGTCAGCCACCCAGCGGTTATGGGATTTGATTTTACTGTGATCACGCCCCTCCTACCGTCTCACTGTGGCTTCTCCTTTGTCTTTGGATGTGGGTATCTTTTCTGGTGAGTTCCAGTGTCTTCCTGTCAATGATTGTCCAGCAGCTAGTTGTGATTCTGGTGTTCTCACAAGAGGGAGTGAGAGCACGTCCTTCTACTCCACCATCTTGGTTCCTAATCTCCCAACCATCTCTTTTGTTAAAGATTTTACTTATTAGGTAAAAATAAAGTTGAAAAGGTAGCATAGGGAAAAGAAGGAAGTAAATAAAAATGTTACCTCTGGGTGGTGGGATATTAAATAATCAAAAATACACCATCTCCTTAGCTGTGGCTCAATCATCCAACCTGTCTCAGCTAGGACAGTTTTCCCAGGATTTCATCACCTGGGGTGGGGGGAGAGAATGAGCAGGAAGTGAAGACTACAGCTTGGGCTGGGCTCTCGCTGCCTCTGTGTGATTATTTACGTAAAGATGATTTATGATCTTTATGCCTTCTTTGGGGCTGGGGCATCTGACTCTGAGCATGCTGGGAAATGCAAAATGAATGAAATTTATTCTCTAGCTCTTACCAGCACCCGTTTTGCACCAGGGACCAAGGACACAAAGTTCATGAAACCTCTCACATCAGGGAGTTCACATTCAAGATCAAATAAAATCCATCAGGGCTCCAGACCATCTTCCGTGCATGCAACTGTCACAACCCACTCAGCTGACATCTCTCTACTTGCAGCTGTTTCTAAGATACCTGAGTGTTCATTTTGTTGACAGTCGTCACCCTCTATTTATTCTCGTGGTCTGTGGCCTGGGCTCCTCGTGGAAACACAGACGCAGTCACTGACTATACTCCAAGAGACTGACTGCGCCCCAGTGCCAGAGCACAGCCAAAATTTGTATTTATAGTATCCATTCCTATATGTATGTGTATACATAAATTTATACATGCACGCATCTATACATGTATACATAATTTTGTACAATGAGCGGGTATTGCCTTTATAAAAAAATTAAAAAGAGTCTGCTCCGCATTTCTCTTTAGGATTTCATTCTGTGTGTTTGCTTTGTTGTCCTGCTGTCTGGCTTGGCTGCAGTCTGTCCAGAAGGCTCTGCAGAGGGAGAACAGGGGTCCCAGGCATAGTCACAGTGTGGAGCTGTGCCAGGAGAGCTCACAGGGGATGAAGGGGGCCTTGAAGAGAGCCTCTGGTCAACCAGTCAGCTGGAAGCACCTGTCCTTTGCTTGTCACTCAAGTTGAGGACACCAGGTGCCATGGGGCCACTCTCTGCTAGGGAGTGTCCAGCAATTTGAAGGTTGCTCTTAGGAGCCCGAGCTGGGAGGCCTGTGATAAACCCCCTTCCGCCTGCTGCTGCAGTGCAGCTGTCCTCGGGACAGGACCAGAGGCCCCCGAGGGAGGGAGGGAGGGAGGGAGCAAGGGAGGGAGGGTGGCAGCTGCTGGTTGCGGGCACAGGGCCAGGCCTGGGAGAACCAGGCAGGCGGAGGATTTGCGTGGAGCCTAACAGGTGGAGCTCTGTGTCCTGGGTGCCCTCATCTGGAGGGCTGGCCAAGCACATCTCCCCTCAACCCAGCTCCTCTCTTCCAGGCCGCACTTGGCCACCTTCCAGCCACTCACCCCTTGAGGGTCTCTGTCAAGAGCCCCTCCCCACCCCCCTCCTTCAGACCCAGCACGGTGGGCACCCCTTTGGAACGCGGGCTCCACATTCTCTGGGTCCACGCAGCCTTGCCCACTCATGTGGCACTGAGAGCCTTCTGTTTTCATGGTGGTGGCATCTCACTCTCCAGTCACAGAAAGTTCTGTGAGGTCCCACCCGGCTCAAGGCAAGGAAGCCCTGGTGGGTTTGCAGACAGTACCTCTGGGATTGTGGCTCACAGGGTGGGGCACCAGCAGCCTGGGCAGGATGGAGGAAAGACCCCAGCATTGCACCCAGTTTCTTGGAGGAGAGACTCATCCCCAGCTAGAGTGAGTGTGCTAGCTGAGGGATGTAGGGATGCTCTAGGGGCTCTAGGAGGGACATGAAGGACTCGTAATAGACAGGGAGGGTAAGCTTACAGAGGAGGTAACCCTTGAGCCGTGCCTTGAAGAAGTCTTACAGATGAGGGCACCAAAGAAAAACTTCAGTGAAGAAAACATGATGTGGAAAGACCCAGAGGTATGAAAGAGATCAGTGTTCTGGGATCAAGGAGAGTTTGGGGATACAGGTTGGGAAGGGAGTGAGGCACAGAGGAAATGAAGCTGGGAAGGAAGGTTGGGCCCAGATGGTGTGTGTTTGTCACCCTAGATTTTAAAGGCATGGTGTGAGGGAGCAGATATGAGGCGCCAGCTGGGCTCCTGGGGGGAGGTCCTGGAGCCGCTGGAGACTTCTGGTTACAGCCTCAGAGTGGACCAGACAACCTGAAAATCCTGATGCCGCAAACACTTAGAAATGTGAAATAAAGAGAACAAATATCCTTTCACACGCATAGAAGTGCTCATCCGATAGTAAGAGAATTCCTCATCTCACCTTCCTGACCCCCTGCCCCAGGGTTGCCTGGGACCCCTCCCAAATAAACTGTCTGCTCTAGGATCCTCTTCTCTTTGGAGTCTGCTTCTGTGGGAACCCAAACTAAGATGGATTCTTCAATAAATGATGCCGAAGCAACTGGTTTTCCATAGGAGAAACATAAAATAAGATTAGAATCTTACTTTATATCCAAACTAAAAAATAAATTCCAAGTATATTAAAGGCCTAACCGTAAAAACCAAGACCTTAAAACTTCTAGAGGGAAATATGAGAGAGTCTCTTTATGATCTTAGAGCAGGGGAAAAATTCTTAAATATGACACCAAAAGTGCAAAAACAAAGGAAAATATCAAAGAAAATTGTCAAGTTTGTCCACAAAAGATGCCATTGTAAATAAAAAGACAGTTCACAGGCCAAAGCAGGTATTTGTAGAAATACCTGTAGAAAACTGACAGAGAACTAGTAATGAGAAGATATAAAGAGCTAGTACAGATCTACATGAAAGGAGACAGGCAACGCTGTAGAAAAGTGGACAAACATAAGTAGGTATTTCACGGAAGAGGAAATGTGTACAGCCAACGAACATAAGAAAAACCATTTCACACCCATCAGATTGGCAAAAATCGAAAAGTCTGAGAACACAAATGATGGCAAGTAGATGGGCCCCCGGGGCACTGTCTCCTGGTGGTTGTAGTGTACATTGTCACCACTATGGAGATCCATTTGGAAATAGAGTTTAAAATTTGCATGCCCTGGGCTTCCCTGGTGACGCAGTGGTTGAGAGTCTGCCTGCCGATGCAGGGGACACGGGTTCGTGCCCCGGTCCGGGAGGATCCCACATGCCGCGGAGAGACTGGGCCCGTGAGCCATGGCCGCTGAGCCTGCGCGGACCGGAGCCTGTGATTCGCAACGGGAGAGGCCACGGCAGTGAGAGGCCTGCGTACCGCAAAAAAAAAAAACTTTGCATGCCCTGAGCCCCAGCAATTTCACTTCTAGGCAGTCCACTCACGTACCAGTGAACCTCTTTGAAACTCTTGAAGCACCACGTCACCATGGTGCCCTGGAAGGAGCAGCATCATGCATGTAGCCGTGAGACTCCCGGGGAATCACTTAACCTCTCTGTGCAGCAGTTTCAAGTGGCGAATGGGGATGATGCCAATTTGCAAAGTTGTTATGAGGACTACATAATAATATGAACGATCAGCAGCACGTGTACAGTGCTTCCTGGCACCAGATGCTGTGCTGTACTTTCCCCGATTTAATCAGCAACCCACAAAGTGGTTAGAGGTGATCTCTAACCCTAACTTAGAGATGGGGAAACTGAGGCTCTGGGGAGTAGTTGGTCCAAGTTCACCAGCTGGTTGGCTGCAGAGCTGGGATTTGACTCAAGCCACACTGCCTCCCATCATGGAATAATGCCCACGAAAGGGTTTTATAAACTGTGAAGGGCTGTACAAATTGTCCTTTGTCTCTCGTTCCTCCTTGATGAACTTCAGAGACCAGAAGAGACCCTTTAACAAATGGGGACCAGGTGCTCTTCTCTCCCCAGTGCCACATGGGCAGAGGCAGGGGCGGGATACATAGATGCCCATGAGCTCTGAACCTCCACGAGCTGCACTTCCAGGGGCTTAGAGCCTCAAGATGCCTCTCTCCTCCATGCCCGAAAAGTAGAGGCCCCAAGTGGTCTCATTTCTTCCTCCAAGCTTGTTTTCCTCCTGCCCCTACGGCTTCCCTGAGGCACATCCACACACATGCGTGTGCACACACACATGCACATGCACACGCCCTGCAGTCCTATGCGTCTGTGCCACAAACCTGAAGGAAAGCCTGTGCCTCCTGCCAGGCCACCTCTCTTCCAGCGCGTACACAGCTACCAAAACCATCTTCCTCACTCTGTTCCGATCAGTTCCTGCCCAGGAACCTCACAGGAACAGCCTTTTGGGGTCCAAAGGGACCTTCACAGTTCATTTGGTCACACAATCTCATCTGATGCATGGTTAGATCCTCTCCACAGTGCCCCACTCCAGGCACCTCCCGGTCCTTCATAAATCTTACGTGGATGATGAATACTAAAGTTTGCCTCTTGGAGTTCATTTAAATCCTCCAGCCTCACTCCTAAAGTCCTTGAATAGCAAGCCCCATCCCAGGTACCCTGGCCTTGCCTGACCAGCAGAGCAAGAATGGATTAGCAGCAAATCCCTCTAGGGCAGCAACTGGGGACACATTAGCAAGGAGGAGGTGGATGCGTGGTCAGAACAGTTTGCTTCTGTTTATGAGTTTTGTAGCAGGTGTGTTATGGAATGTTCCAGTGTGTGTATATATGTATTTGTCAATGCCTCCTTAAGCATTCCAAGGTCAAAGGCCTGCAGAAACAACTAAAACTCTTGTGTCCTGGAAAACAGGAATATTAATTCCCTCTGGGCTACAGGATTTGTTTGTTTGTTTGTATTGGGCTGTGTGTGTGTGTGTGTGTGTGTGTGTGTGTGTGTAAAATGAGGATATTGATCTAGATAAACAGCTTTCAAGCCTTTTAAATTTATTTATTTAACAGGCATTTATTGCTTGCTTGCTATGAGCAGGCATTGTGCCAGCTTTGCTGGCACCTGTGGTGGGTGGACAAGGCAGGACCAGGTGCCACCTTCATGGGTCTGGTGGGTGGACAGATGTTCAACATGTAATGACAAACATG
Organism: Leucopleurus acutus; assembly: GCF_964270905.1. Lineage (NCBI taxonomy): Eukaryota > Metazoa > Chordata > Mammalia > Artiodactyla > Delphinidae > Leucopleurus > Leucopleurus acutus. The sequence goes on from NC_139158.1 coordinate 8,881,622, forward strand.
TCGTGGCCATAAAGAAGAACAGGTACTATGGTGTGAATTATAGGAAAACCGCCTGGTCTGGGGATGGCAGGAAGGGAGATTCAGGCCAAGATCTGAAGGAAGAGCAGGAATTAGCTGGAAGAGAAGGTCAAGAAAATTCCAGGGTGCAAAGGCCAGAGGGTTAGGAAGATGCTGCTCATTCCAGGAATGGTGTGGCATGCCTGCAGGGTAGACAAGGAGGGGTTAAGGGGCTTAAGGTAGGGATGAAGAGACAGGACAGATGCACAGGGCCTTGAAGCTGTGTTGAGAGTGTTATATTTCATCCTAAGGACAATGGAAAACCTTCAAGGCAAAATAATGTCATGATTGCCCCTGCACTTTTTAAAGATCCTTTTGGCATATAGTTGCGACCCTATAAATTTTTGAATGAGGTGGTAGGACAGGATGAAATGAAGGCCTCATTGTGAAGAATGGGATGGGGGGGCAAAAGGTCAGTTAGAAGGATGATGGTGGTAACCATGGAAACAGAGAGACATGGACTTGGTGGGGGGCGTGCATTAAAAGACTGAATTGCCAGGACTTGGTCACTGGTTAAGGATTATCCTCAGCATTCTGGTTTTGGCCACAACTGAAAGCAGAATGGTGTTGTTAGATTTGCAGGGATGGTCAGAGTGGATTTGTGACGTGTTAAGTCTGAGGTCACTGTGGCATTGCTAAGATCTGGAGATCAGCAAGATGGAAGTTATGCTGGTGTATGGGTGGTAATTGGAGGCATGGGGGTGGATGAGGCTCCTGAAGGAGAGAGTGCAGAGGGCTAAGGGGGTCTACAACTGCCCTGAGGACCCCAACATTTAACACACAGGTTGAGAAGAAGCCAGCCAAGGAAATGAAAATGAAGAGAGAAAGGAGGGAACCCAGGAAAGCTTGGTACCATGGAGACGAAGGGAAGAGAATTTCATGGAGGTCAGAGTGACAAGCTCTAGTTAGATGGAACTAAAAACAAGTGTCCTTTGGATTTCGCAAATGGAACTTACTGTTGACCTAGCAAGAGCAAGAGGAGTTCTTGAAATGAAGACAGTGAGTGAATGCAGGTCTTTCAAGAAGTTTGACTAGGAACGGTAGAAGGGGTTGTTCAAGGAGGGAATTAATTTTTTTAATTGGGGAACTTTTTAAAAAAAACAGATAGGGATAAATTAGTAGAGAATGGTTGAAGTTATAGGACAGAGGAGGCATATCAGGTAGGTTTCAATCAGAGAAGTAGATTAAAGGTACATGTAATAAGAGATCTATCATAAAGATTTGACCTTGTGCAGCTGTGGGAGCCCATTACCCTGTCATTGAGAAGTTGTTGTCTCTGTGTCTGGTGCTGGACCTTGAAGGCCACAGGGACCTTGAAGGCCATAGGCCAGTTGGGAAGGGAAGAGGGATGTGAAGTGGAGAAAGCAAGAAAAAGCTGGAACCTTATAGGCTGAGCTGGAACCCACAAAGATAGCTTGGAACCCTTGTCAATTTCTCATTGACTCCATTCCTCCAACTTGGATAATGAGGGTGTCGTGTGGGGTACTGGTGTTTGTCACAGAGCTAAACATGCACCTGGCCCAGGAGTTAGAGAAGCTAGGGCAGACCCAGCTGCTGCTCCAGGGCAGCCAGATGACCCTGGCAATGTGCATGAGCTACAGCCATGCCTGGTGCCCTGCACCACCTTCTGAGCATAAAGGAGCATGGTCGCTCCTTCATGGCTGCCTTCCAAATCTTGGGCAAAGTCTCATACTAATTTGGAACTATACAAGGAAAGTGTAGTTCAGTTTTGCTAATCTGACAGAATACAAATCCATCCTAGGAGGTGACTTTATTTTTAGGCAAGTATTTGTTTATTAGTGGATCCAGGCACAGTTCTAGGAGCTGGGGATACAATGTAAGTTAGACAGAGTTCATCCTTACAGAGCTGAGGTTCCAGCAGGAAAATCAGACAGTAGCAAGTGCATATGTGATATGGTGCCTGATTGTGACAAGTACTATTTGAAAAAAAAAAAAAAAGAGAGAGAGAGAGAGAAAGAGAATAGTGAGTGTTGGAGGTGGGGGTTGGGTAAGAAGGAGGTTATACTAGAGAGGGTAGTTGGAAAACCTCCTTGATGAAGTACCACTTAACCACAAACCATAATGAAGTGATGGAACCAGCCAAGTAGAGAGCCCGGGAAAGAGTTTTGCAGGCAGCGGAAACAGTATGTGCAAAGGTCCTGAGGCAGGAACAAGCTTGTTCAAGAAACTGCAAGAATGCCTGAGTATCTAGAACAGAGTGAGTGAGGCAGAGAAGGATAGGAGGTGAAGTTGAAAGTTAGGCAGCAGCCAGATCATGCAGATAGTCATTATTTGACCTGACTAGTGCTCCCCTTGAAGACCTCACTTGGAAGGCTTGTCCTTTTTTGACCTTACTTGAACCGTCCCAGTGCTAAAAGCCTTTCCTGGGAACATTTGTCAAGGATTTTGACATCATAGCTGCCTGAGGCAATGGACAACAGTTGGCGTAAACAATAGACTAACATAAAACTAAAAAGGAAAGGCTGAGGAATGAAGTGTCCATAGGGGGCTTTAAAAAGCTCTGACATATTCCTGGAATCTGTGTGCATGTGATGCCCGTGTGCTTGGGAAGGCAATAATCTGTCACCTCTGAATCCCCTTTGAAGCTCTGTGCAAGCAGGACATGAAAGTTGAGGCAGAGTTATAAACTGCCTGGCTGAGTGTTAAAGGTATGTCCCAACACACATACAGAACCCCTCAGTGAAGAGTGGGCAACTTATTGTTTCCAGGAGGTTAAGGAAATATCTGCCTCATCATTAGCTGACCACTCAAGTTAACTGAGCAAAGACTTCAGTAGATATACCTGACACAGAATACAGGCTTTGCAGAATTACTTAAGGAAAGTCACTAAACAAACAACAACTACAATAAGAAGCAACAACAAACCCTGTGGAGGGGGCAGAATCTGATTTCAGAGTTGTCACGTTATATTATTTGAAATATCCAGCTTTCAACAAAAATTATGAAACATGCAAAGAAACAATAAAGAAATATGATCCATACACAGGAGGGAAAAAAAGCAATTAATTGAAACTGATCCTGAGGAAGCCCAGAAGCTGGAATTACTAGACAAATACTTTAAATCAGCTATTTTAAATCTGTTCAAAGAACTAAAGGAAACAGTATGTAAACAATGAAAGGAAAGTATGAAAATGGAGTCTCACATAGAGACAATCAACAGATAGAAATTATAAAAAGGAACCAGAGAGAAAATTAAGGAATTGAAAAGTATAATTATTCAAACAAAAATATTCACTGAGGGGCTCAACAGCAGATTTGAGGAGGCAGAAGAAAGAATCAGTGAACTTGAAGATAGGTCAATTGAGATTATCCAGTCTGAAGAACAGAAAGAAAAAGAATGAAGATAAATGAACTTGTGGGACAGACACCTATGGGACACCATCAAGTGACCTGAAATATGCATAATGGAAATCCCATAAAGAGAAGGGGGGTGGGCAGATAGAATATTTGAAAAGATAATAGCTGAAAACATGCAAAATTTGATGAAAAGCATTCATCTACACATCTAAGACACTCAACGAACTCCAAGTAGGGTAAATTTAAAGAGATCGCCACCTACATGCATCATAATCACACTACCAAAAGCCGAAGACAGAGAGAAAGCAGCAAGAGGAAGGTGACTCATCATGTACAAGGATCCTCAATAAGATTTCTCATTAAAAACCAAGACAAAACATAGAGACCAGAAGGCAGTGGGATGATGTATTCAAAGTGATGAAAGGAGAAAAAGAACTGCCAATCAAAAATTTTATATTTGGTAAAACTATTCTTCAAAAATGAAGGAGAAATTAAGGTATTCTTCAGCCTGATAAAAGGCATCTACAAAAACCCCACAACTAACATCATACTTAATAGTGAAAGACTGAAGGTTTTCCCCCTAAGATGAGGAGTAAAGCGAGGATGTCTGTTTCTACACTTCTGTTCAGTATTGTGCTGGAGGTCGTAATGAAGGCAGTTAGGCAAGAAAAAGAAATAAAAAGCATCCAGGTTGGCAAAGAAGAAGTGAAACTGTCTCTATTGGTTGATGACATAATCTTACATGTATAGAAAACTCTAAAGAGTTCAGCAATGACAACAACCAAAAAGGGAAGAAAACTATTAGATTAATAAATGAATCAAACAAGGTTACAGGATACAAGATCAATATTTTAAAAATCAGTTGGATTTCTATACACTAGTTATGAAAAATCCAAAAATGAAATAAAGGATAGAATTCCTTTTATAATAGCATCAAAAAGAATAAAATAGGAATACATTTAACCAAAGATGTACAAGACTTCTACACTAAAAACTATGAAACATTGTTGAAAGAAATTAAAGAAGACTTAAATAAAGAAAAGACATCCCATGATTGTGGGTCAGAAGACTTAATATTGTTAACATGGCAGTACTCCCTTAACTGATCTACAGATTCAATGCAATCCTTATCAAAATTTCAGTGCCTTTTTGTTGAAATAGACAAGCTGATACAGAAATTCATATGGAAACTCAAAGGACCCCCAGTAGCCAAAACAATCTTGAAAAAGAAAAACAAAGTTGGTGGGCTCATACTCCCCAATTTCAAAACTTACTACAAAGCTATAGTAATCAAAATAGTGTGGTACTGGCATAAGAACAGAAATACAGATCAGTGGCATAGTATTGAGTGTCCAGAAAGAAACCCATATGTCTATGGTCAGTTTATTTTCAGCAAGGGTACCAAGACCATTCAATGGGGAAAGAATAGTCTTTTCAACAAACGGTGCTGGGACAACTGGATATCCATATGCAGAAGATGAAGTTGGACCCCTACTTCATGCTTTATACAAAAATGAACTCCAAATGGGTCAAAGACCTAAATGTCAGAGCTAAGCCTATAAAACCCTTAGAAGGAAATGTAGGTGTATCATCCTTTTGGCCTAGCATTCCCATCAAGGAAATTGGAATCCTCATACTTTGGGAGTATAAAATGGTGAATTTTATGGTATCTGAATTATATCTCAACTTTTTAAAAAAGATAATTCTGGCTGCATATAGGGATGGACCATAGGCAACTGAGAGTGGGAACTGGAAGGTTGTTGTAGTCTAGTCTAGTGGTGAGCTGATGGTGCTCTAAGGCCAAGGGCATGATGGCTTTAAAAGATAGGAAAGCTCAGGACAGGAATCCTTTGGAGAGGCTGGCTTCAGCAGGAAGAGGGACAACTCCCAACACCGGAGTAAGAGGGAAGAAGGGATGTAGACACAGGGGTAGGCATTCTAGAAAACTGAATCTGTCTTTTGGTTTGGTACAGAAAGCCTTTGTGGGCAGAGGATGTCTGGAAGCTTGAAATAGCTGTGGGCAAGCAGAGAACATGGCCTTGGCTTCCAGGAAGATCGGGAGCCCTGAGACTGGGTATACAGGGCTGCATGTCAAGGAAGCAGTCCTCTTGGACCTAACAGTGACTTTTGAGCTAGAATAAGAGGAAACTTCAACAGGGGGATACCTAGAGATTATCATATTAAGTCAAGTAAGTCAGGCAGAGAAAGGCAAATATCATATGATATCACTTATATGTGGAATCTAAAAAATTGATAAAAATGAACAGAAATAGACTCACAGATATAGAAAACAAAGTTACAGTTACCAGAGGGGATGGGGGTGGGGGGAGATAAGTTATGAGTTTGGGATTAACATATACCCAGTACTATGTATAAAATAGAGAAAGAAGGACCTACTGTATAGCACATGGAACTATATTTAATGTCTTGTAATAACCTATAATGGAAAAGAATCTGAAAAAGAATCTGAATCACTTTGCTATACACCTGAAGCTAACACAACATTATAAATTAACTATACTTCAATTTTTAAAAATGTTTAAAAAAAGAATAAGAGGAAACCAGGTATTCTATAATTATGGCTCAATAATACAAGCCATAGCCTGATTTTAATTCCGTTTTATGAAATCAAAGTGACTGATTAGTCAAGAATAGGCCTTGTATTTTTACAATCACAGTTTAATTTTTTTTTTAATTTTTTAAATTTTTGTCTGTGTTGGGTTGTGTTTGTCTGTGTTGCTTCGTGCAGGCTTTCTCTAGTTGTGGCGAGCAGGGCTACTGTTTATTGTGGTGCGCGGGCTTCTCATTGTGGTGGCTTCTCTTGTTGCGGAGAACGGGCTCTAGGCGTGCGGGCTTCAGTAGTTGGGGCACATGGGCTCAGTAGTTGTGGTGCATGGGCTTAGTTGCTCCGTGGCATGTGGGATCTTTCCGGACCAGGGCTCCCCTACATTGGCAGGCAGATTCTTAACCACTGCGCCACCAGGGAAGCCCTAATTTTTTTTTTTTAAGATTTTTTTTGGGGGGACTTCTCCGGTGGCGCAGTGGTTAAGAATCCGCCTGCCAGTGCAGGGGATATGGGTTTGAGCCCTGGTCTGGGAAGATCCCACATGCTGCAGAGCAACTAATCCCGTGTGCCACAACTACTGAGCCTGCACTCTGGAGCCCACGTGCCACAACTCCTGAAGCCCGCACGCCTAGAGCCCGTGCTCCACAACAAGAGAAGCCACCGCAATGAGAAGGCCGCACACCACGACGAAGAGTAGCCCCTGCTCGCCGCAACTAGAGAAAGCCCGTGCACAGCAACGAAGACCCAATGCAGCCAAAAAAAAAAAAAAGATTTGTTTTGGATGTGGACCATTTTAAAAGTCTTTACTGAATTTGTTATAATATTGCTTCTGTTTTATGTTTTGGCTTTTTGGCTGCGAGGCATGTGGGATCTTAGCTCCCTGACCGGGGATTGAACCTGCGCCGCCTGCATTGCAAGGCGAAGTCTTAACCACTGGACCACCTGGGAAAGCCCCCACAGTTTAATTTTGAATTGGGTATATGCCCATCTCAATTGGGTATATGCATTAATAAAAGAGTATAAGGTAGCATGACTAATAATATTAATTGATTATTAATGGTTTAATTGATTGACACAATTTTTTCACCTGCAGTGTCTCACTTGGTCTCTACAACAACCACGTAAAGCAAGTTTTATTATTTTCACACTTATTTTACATAAGGAAATGGAGGCTTAGGGAGTTAACACTTACTCTAAGTAGTCTGAATCCAGGTCTCCTAAATCTCACATTCTTTCTTTCCACTATTACCCCATGAATCAAGCAGAGTACTTCTTTTTTTGTCTATTCAAATTCTCAGGGTATGTTGCCAAGGTATCTTTTTCCAGAAAGTCTATTTTTGTAAAATGTCTTTAATGCTTGTCCACTCCAGTGATTATTTCCAATAACATTTCTTTTCTGTTAATGATATTAATGCGAACTGTAGAAAATCTAGAAAAACTTGTTTTTAATCCCACGCAGGTAACTACTGTTAACAATTTAGTTTATTTCTTTCCAGTATCTGCCTATAAATAAATATACTGCCTATAAATATGTACACACATATATATACATACACACATATATATACACATACATATATATTAATACTTTTTTTACAAAATTGTACTCATACTATAAACAGTGCTGTGTCTTGCTTTTTCACATAGTATGATGTTGTGAGATGTGGCATGGCCTTGTGGTGAAGGTTAATTAGGCCCTGAAGCCAGAATGTAATGGGCCTGTTAGCTGTGCGCCCTTGTCAATGCTACTTAGCCTTTTTGTACTAGAACAATATTAGCTATTACAAACCTTAGTGCAAAATGTGGTGTATCCTGTGCACTCTCCTCTCAGACCAGGTGATCTCTGTTCCTGGGTTCAGGAACTGCTCTGTATCTGAAACACATCCTCTCCCCTTCCCCTTGGCCAGCAGCATCCTTGCTGTCAGTTCATCTTGCTTATACCCTCCGATCTGTTGTGCACCCCCCGCCCCATGACCTCCGTAGCATCCACTCCAACCAGTTGACTCCCCAGAGGCAGCTCCCTTACAGTCTCTGGACTGTCTCCCTGAGACAGTCTGTGCGTCTGCAAGCTTATTGTCAACGTGGACTTGCTATTTCACTTAACAATATACATCTTGGATGTCGTTTATATCAGCACATAGGGCACTGCCTTGCTTTTGTTTTGTGTGTTTATTTCGTTTTGCTTGTTTTAAACTGCCATATGGGGGAAGGCTTTTTCAAGGCATGCCATGAATCCTAGAAGCTATAAAGGAGAAGTTGATTGATTTGGCTACGTAAAAATTAGAAGCTTCAGTGTAGGAAAACATACCATAAGCAAAGTCGAAAGACAAAACAGCCTCCACATTCAACTGGGGCTCTAACACTGCTCCGTGACTCTCTCATTTGCTCGGCTTGTACTTTACACAGAAAACCAAAGTCATCAGGTGCAAATGTTCTCTGCTTCCACCACCAGACCTCAAAATGTATTTGAACTGAAACCCATCCATTCCACCTCCCACCTGTTAAAACAGAAGGTGTCTCCCCTCCTGTCTGAAGCTAACGCCGCCTCTGTGCTGGGATCCCATCCCATCTTGCTCTAGTAGGACTGTGGCTCTGTTAATTGCCCGAGTCAGGCTGCCCTCCCTGCTGCTCCCAGCCTGTGTATTACCCCGGCCCACTGGGTTTTACCTTCTAGATAAATCTTGTCTCTGCCCTCTCCTCTCTTTTCTCCCTTCACTGCTCTGGGGCAGGCCTCATCATTTCACGCCTGGACCATTGCAGTAGCTTCCTCATTGGTCTCTTTCAACCTGGCCATCCTTGTTTTTTTGGCTGCGGCTCGTGGCTTGTGGGATCCTAGTTCCCCGACCAGGGATTGAACCCAGGCCCTCGGCAGTGAAAGCGTGGGGTCCTAACCACTGGACCGCCATCAACCTGGCCATCCTTGATGCTGTCCTCCGCACAGGTGCCAGCGGAGCATCTAAAACCCGGGCCTACTCTCATCCCCTGCCATAGGTCAGTCTCATCTGCTGTAGCTTGGGGGTCAGAGCGGTGTGGAAGGAATCCCCTTGTTGGTGAGGGAGCGCCTATAATTTGGAAAAAAGCCTCCCATGCCATTCGAGTCTCAGACCTTGATAGCTTGCCATTGCAAAGCCCTCTCCTCCATTACCCCTAACTGCCCAGCTCCCCAGATTCACCTGCCTTGGACTTTATGTCTTAGTGACAGCAACGTGCCACACACCTACCCCACTCCTTCCAAGAACACGCTTACTGCCCTACTTCACCCGGCGGCTCAGCCATCCTCGGCCCTGAGCGCCAGGCTGGGACATGACGCCCCCTCCTCCAGGCAGTCCTAGCATCCTGAACGTTCCTAAGTGGTTTGCTGAGCAGCCTGCTGGTCTGGATGCCTCTTAGGAGGCTGGTTGGGAGCTGACTCTAGCATATAGAGCTCATATCACCACTTGAACCTCAGCTTTGGGTCCCAGCAGCCAATTCTAGGGCAATGGGAACCGTCCCACTTCCTTCCTTCATAGCATCTGTCACGATATTGAAACTGTATTAAAATGGTCTGTCTTTGTGTTTGTCCCCACACTACACTATGTGCCTCTTGAGAGCAAGGATAGTGTCTGGTTTTTCACATGGCCTGGCACGTACCCAGTGCTACAGCTGAACTGAAAAGGGACTTGGCAAACCATAGACCGAGTTTAATGTTTTCTTGGTCATTGTACTGGAACAGATGGTCATAAAGACAATTTATGAAATGTCATTAGGATAAGTGTAAATTCCTGTAGTTACATCCAAAAGTAACAGGCGTGTGCATTTTCGGTGGACCACCATGGCTTTGCAGCAGTTCATGTGATAAGAGGTGGGGATTTTCACTGGGGAAGCAGCCTCGACGTGGGTCGCCAGTGTGGTGAGGCTGCAGGACGCTGCTGGGACGCTGGCCTGCCCAGCTGGTGTCCCGGAGACGTTGCTCTGCCATTGTCCCCATTCTCTCTCGTTCTTCAGTAATCTTCCCTCCCATCCTTCCTTTCAGCCTGTAAACATGCCCATGTGTCCCCCACCTTTAAAACCCACTTTCCCACCCTGCCTCTTGGTTCTTCCTTCCTTCCAGGAGCTAACTTAGCCTTATGGGAAAGATGGAGACCCTCCAATGCAAACTGCTTCCCCATTTCTGATTTTTTCCACCATGACGTCGTCAGATACACCCCGCCCTCCCCACCTCTCCCTGACCATGGTTCACTGACTCCCTGGTTCCCTTGAGCCTGCCTCCTCCTTGCTCAGTCGTCCATCTCTCTAATGTTGCACTTCTTGCCCATTCCTTCCGTTATGCCCACGAGCAGTTACAGATCTTCCCCTTCCTTACACACCCTACTGCCTTCTCAGGAATTTTCCATCCCCTTAGGAACTTCCTGGGATTCTCTGCCCTTCACCACTAGCCTTTTCCAAAGAGAAGGCCACTTCCCTGCCTCCCCCTTTCCCCTCTCCCCAGATGTTCAACATCTCACAGTCTGACTTAGGCCTGAATTCCTCTGCTGCGGCTGCTCCCCAGATGGCATCAGAGACCTAGCCAGCGTCTCTCTTTCTTTTTTTGGCCATGCCACACGGCTTGCAGGATCTTAGTTCCCCGACCAGGGATTGAACCCCAGTCCTCAGCAGTGAAAGCATGGAGTCCTAACCACCAGACCACCACGGAATTCCCAGCATCCTTAATTTAGTGCCTTGCCCACCCCTCTGCCCCTGGTTCCCATCCTCAGGGATCTCCCCGAAGGATTTGGCCAACTCCTCCTTTTAGGGCAGCCCCCGGTCCTCACCTTCTCCTACTGTGTTGTCTGCACTTTCTTGGGCTCCTGCAGTGGCCGCTCCTCCCATCCTAGATGGAGACTTTCCTCAATGCTCTGTCCTCCATCTTTTCTCTTCTTGACACTTTCTGCATTATCTATAATAATAAACAAGGAGATGAAGAGAGGTGCCGAGAAGACTTTGAGGATAGGGGGAGTTCTTTGGGTTGGTTTGGTGGTACTGCTGGGTTTTTGTTGGCTTTTTATTGGGGGGGGGAGGTTTGGGCAGAATGGCATGAGGGATTCCTTAGGGTACAGCAGAAAGGGTTGGAAGGAGACCAGCAAGCCACATGTCGGTTTCGCTATTTTCTGGACGCGCCCCAAACTTTCTTTGCCTCGTGGTCTTTCTCTACCTGTTGTGTCTTACCCCCCTCTCATGACCTTTGTAACATTCTGGTCATACTCCTCTTACCAGTCAAATATGGCATTGTAGTCATTTTACCACGTACTGTAGCTCATACTGTCCATCAGTTCACTTAGGTTGTCTGGAGATCAGGACTTGACTTATTTTAACTCTGGAACATTTAACAGAGATGCTTACATGTAGGGGCTACTCAGTGTTCCTCAGGGGCATCAGCTAATGGGAAGAGCATGAGTCTTAGATGTAAACAGACCCAGATTCTGATGCTCATCCTGGCCTTGATCCTTGTTCATTGTGTGACCTCGGGCACATTGCTTACCTTTCTAATTACGGTAACCGTGAGGATGAAATGTGATATTGGGTGCTCAAGAAATGCGAGTCCCCTCCCCCAGCCCTGGAAGTGGCCAGAAGTAGGAGGAGACAAAATGACCTAAAGCATCATCTGAGGACATGCTGATATCACAGGATGTGTCTCCACCCATAAATGATGGGCCAGTGGTTAGAATGTTACTGCACTTGGTATGGCCCTTTTGGCCTTCACACCGGCTTGCCTTAGTTTGCTTTCCAGCTGTTTTAATAGTTTTTTCTCTGCTTTCCTCCCTCCCTTGGCCCCCACGACATGCGTGAATACCAGTACCCAATCCAGGATGCCCCCTTCCTTACTTTCCCTCCCTCAGAGTTCAGCTGCTAGGGTAGGATGTTCCAAGGTCTTATCACAAGTCTGACAGCTCTTCAAATAGCATCACACAGTGTCATCGTGGAGCTGGGCAGATGTGTATTCTACCTGCAGAATTCTTAGAAAATGAGGAGAAAGCTGATAAGCCGGCAAGCAGGTCCACTTGGAGTGATCCAGGGCATCTTTCTCTTTCTATTTTTTTTTTTTTTGAGATTGTTTTTCTGTTAGCGTTTTTATATCAACCTAATTCTTTTTGGTTACTGCATAGTATTCCTTAGAATTAACGTGCCCTAGTTCGTTTGAACTTTCTGCTCTTGTGGAAACATTTAAGTTGTTTTTGCTTTTTCCCTAGGAACAATGTTTCAGGGAATGCCCTTGAACACGGCTCATGGGAGCATTTTTCTAGGACAGATGCCCAGGGGTTAGATGATATATATATTTATATGTATTTGAAATTGTATTAGATCCTACCAGATTGTCCAGATCAAAGACTGTATGTACTACCACAGGAAAAATGTTTTCTTTTTTGGTGTCATCATTTCATGTCTTGCATGAGAAGGTCTTCTCATTGCTAAAGGTATAAACAGATTTTTCTGTATTTTTATTCAAAGTTGGTAGTTTTGCTTTTTACATTTGGCTCCACACACCCCGCCTGGGGGCGGGGGGGACTTTTTCCATTATATTGGTACCACCTGAATAGTCCACCTTGTTTTTAGACTTGCTGTTCTATTTCACTGACCCAAATGTTTGCTCCTGTACTACTACAATCATTTTGAGTGTGTTTGGCCTTTAAAAAAAAAATTGTGGTTTTATATATATATATATATATATATATATATAAAAAATCATAAAATTTTTCATTTTAACCAGTTTTAAGTATTAAGTAACAGTTTTAAGTAACCAGTTTTAAGTATACAATATACAGGTGGCATTAATCACATTTATAATGTTGTACAACAATCATCACTATTTCCAGAATTTTTCATCAGTCCAAGTAGAAACTCTCTACCCATTACACAATAGCTCCCTTTTCCCCTCCAATCCTGTGCCCTGTAACATCTGCCCTACTTTCTGTGTCTGTGAATTTCCAAATTCTAGATTTCACATAAGTGAAATCATACAATAATTGTCCTTCCGTGTCTGGCTTGTTTCACTTAGAATAAGTTTGCAAGATTCATCCACGTTGTATCATATATCAGAACTTCATTTCTTTTTATAGCTGAAGAATATTCCATTGTATGGTTATACTCTATTTTATACATCCGTTCATCTGTTGGCGGGCAACTTGGGTTGTTCCACCTTTCGGCTATGGTGAATAATGCTGCTCTGAACACTGGCGTACACTTACCTGAGTCCCTGTTTTTAATGCTCTTGGGTATATACCCAGGAGTGGAACTGCTGGGTCCTATGGTAATTCTGTGTTTAACTCTTTTCCTTGGTGGCCACAGAGGAGATGTCATTTCCTTCACTGTTAGTAGAAAGATCAGTCCCTGAGTCCTGTTCTTACCCCATTTTTACATTCACCTGCCCACATTTTCCCCCACCCCTGGAGCCAAGCACAGAACTTGGCACATGGTGGTACCAAGTAAAGGCCAGCCTGGGTGGGTGGGTGGATGGACAAATGAACTCCAGACCACTGGAAGAGCAAGATTTTCCCTGACTGTATAACGGGACAGCAAGAAGCAATGGAAAGAGCCTGCAGCCATACTATTGGTGCATGCATCCAACAAGAGACCTGGGTTCTGCTTCTTACATGAGCCCTTAGTTTCTGTGTGTCTTGTTTAGCTCATCTGTGAAAGGCAACTGCACTCCTGCTGTACAGGATGTTGAGACATGAGATCTGGGTATGAAAGCCCTTTGCTGAAGTCAAAGGCACTCACTGGCGGGAGGGATTGCAGAGTCCCGTGTGTACCCCGCACTCAGAATAGAGCCTGGCACATCGGTGAACTGATTTCTTGCGTGCATTCATTCCTACATCCAACCACTGTCTACTGAGTGCCTGCTCTGTGCCAGGCAGTGTTCTGGAGGCTGGGCTTCAGCCATGAGCAAGAGAGACAAAAAGGCCCTGGCCTCATCAATCTGCTCAAGAACGAGATCCAAGAACAAGCCCCAAGGGTCCTAACTGCCTTCCCAATGCTTCTGGTACCAACTCTAGACTTTTTAAAAACACAGCAAGAAATGCCAGTGGAGAGCTTATATTTTGAGGAGGTGTCTCCAGCTTTAAGGAGAAAAATGGATTTGAAAATGTAAAACAAAGAATAGGCTAGGTACTTGGCAAATCAAGCAGCTTGAAATGCCATGAGGGAGGGGAACTTTTGGGGGGTTCTATGTGAAGCAAAGGGAGAGAAAAGATTCCAGATACTCCCCTGACTGCCACCCACAGGAAAAATGTGAGAGCCTCCAAACCTCTTCGTGCAGGAGTTTAGGGGTGGGAATCAGGGCGACTGTCACCAGGCTCTCTGCAACACTAGGTCTGCCTAGGAATGTTGCTGGTGACACTTTGGCCCTGTTTGGCCCCATGGGAGACAGAGGTTGGCTTATCTGGTTTGGTCACTGAGCTCTGCCCCTCAGGAGCCCTTGGAGGTGGCCCAAGAGCTCATGGCCACTGAGCACACATCCCACGCACTGCATATCAATCATCTCATTGAAGCCTCTCCACAGCCCTTGATCACCTCCGGAAAACAGGCTCAGGGAAAGTAACGGCCTCAGTCTGGGTCACGCAGTTATGCACACACAACAGAGCCAGAATCCTTGCTCTCACCTGGACCCTAGTTGAGCCAGATCCCAGAAGCCAGGCAAAAGGAGGAGCAGCAAGGTTGATAGGGTAAGAATTGGCAAGAGACTCTAGGTAACAAAACCTGTTATACCCACAAGGACAGGTTTTATGATTTATTAATAAACTTAGCAATAAAGGGATTCTTTTGGAGCTCGGAAAATTTTATGGGCACTAATACGTAGTTTCCAAAGTTCTTTCACATATGTTCTTTTTCACTTGATCCTTATAACAACCTCTTTTAAGAGCAATGGTGTGGTGTTTTTGCGGTACGCGGGCCTTTCACTGTTGTGGCCTCTCCCGTTGCGGAGCACAGGCTCCGGACGCGCAGGCTCAGCGGCCATGGCTCACGGGCCCAGCCGCTCCGCGGCATGTGGGGTGTTCCCGGACCGGGGCACGAACCCGTGTCCCCTGCATCGGCAGGCGGACTCCCAACCACTGCGCCACCAGGGAAGCCCACGAGAGCAATGGTTTTTATACCCATTTTATAGACAGAGAAACTGGCTCACAGAGAGTAAGTGCCCTAGATTGCACTGCTAGTGTGTGTGGAGGGGGCATCCTGACAGTTGTGGGCAACAACCTTATCAAGTGTTTCATTTCCTGTGAGATTCTCAGAGCAGAGGTGACCCCAGCCCGGAGGAGGAGAAGGAATTCCTCAGCCTGATGAGGTCACAGTTTGTTTCTTTCCCAAACCTTTATTACTCAAAGCATGTATTCTAGTGAATGCAATTGACATATATTTGTTATTTACCAGTCTTTTCTCTGGAACGTGAACCTAGCTTTGCCTTCATACAATCATCATTTATTAAAGGGACTGTCACCCCCAGTGATGTCAGTATATTTAGTAATGGCAGAACCTTTCCTGCACATATTCTTCAAGGTCTCACCTGAAGTTTGGAAGAGCTACTTGCCCTGGGCTGGGCTGGACTTGGGATGAGACCAGGTTCCTGACCCCAAAGGATCAGCCAGCATAGGTAATCCCACCAGAGCTAGAGATGTACACAAAGTTCTGTGGGGAGACTAACCCTGCCTGGGAAGACGTCACAGAAGAGGTGAAACAGAGACAGGAACACAGGTGGCCTTGTAGGGAGAGGGGCCGGCTCATGCAGAGGCCCTGTGGAAGGAGTGATGTGGGATGAGGCTGGAGGGGCAGCGAGTCAGAGGAAGGCCCTTGGGATTCCCCCTTGAAAGCCATGGGTAGGGAGCTCTTGGGGTTTTTAAGAGCGTGATCTGCCTGTTTCTGAATGACCCCTGAGGTGGCAGATGGGGAATCTGGAGGAGAGGAGACCACTGTCCCCAGCATCTTGCCACCTAAGACCAAGAGACCATGACAGAAGTGGACCCTGGCCCTTGAGTCTCTGCTGAGGTGCTCAGCCTGGGAGAATTTCAGGGAGGAAGGAGCAGCCCCAACGGAGGCGAACAGGTGTGGAAAGAGTGGGATTCGGACCATGTTGACCAGGGGCCAAAGTGAGGGCCGCAGGCAGTGAGAGCTGTGGGAATTCGGTTCCTCTCCCAGTGCCTCCCCTGCAGGCCCCCTGCCGAGTCTCCTCTCCCTGCTTGTGAGCACTGCTGCTTGGAACACCTTTGTCTGTCACTTCCTGTAGGAAGATGTCCCTGGCCTTCTGCCCCTTCCCCCACCTGCCTCCAGCCTCTGCTTGGTGCTCCCTGGCCACCTGCACTGTCTTCTTGTGCAGGTAACCCTCACATGGGCTTGAAATGATCTGCGGGCTGAGACCCTGGCTTTATTTGTCTCAGTAGTCATGGCACTTAGCCCAGTGCCTTGCATATAGTAGACACTCAATAAATGTTTACTGAATGGAACTAGAAGGGAGAGGTTAGTAGAAGCTGGGTTAACATGTAAGGGGTGTCGAGGGCAGAAGGAGCAACAAGTGAGGCAGGTGGGTGTCGGGGAGGGGGCAGGTGGAGGGTGGCCCATGCAAATAAGGGTGATGGCTGGGAGAGAGAGGCCAGATGTGGGTCTGATTGAGTGGGCAGCCAGAGAAACAACACACACACACACACACACACACACACACACACACACACACACTGATTGATCGATTGATTGATTATAGGAAATTGGCTCACGCTACCATCTGCAAGCTAGACACCCCAGGAAAGCCAGTGGTGTAATTCAGTCTAAGTCCAAAGGCCTGAGAACCAGGGGAGCCAGTGGTGTAAGTTCCAGGCCTAACTGATATCCCAGCTCATGTGATCAGGCAGAAAAAGAACTGAAATCTCCCTTCTTCTGCCTTTTTGTTCTATTCAAGCCTTCAACCTTGGGTGACGCCCATGCACTTTGGGAAGGGCCATCTTCTGTACTCAGTTTCCTGATTCAATCTCTTCCTGAAACACCTTCACAGACACACCCAGAAATAACGTTTAGCCAAATATTTGGGCACCCTGTGACCCAGTCAAGTTGACACAAAATTAGCCATCACAGCAGGCTAGGTGATTTCAGAGTCAACTAGCATTACCAAGCACCCCCCTGTGGCCATGCTGTGTGCAACCATTTGCCCCCCAAGAGTGGGTATTACCCTACATGCAAGAAGAGAAACTAAGTCCAGCATTCACACCTAAACAGAGCAAAGCCTCTTCCCATCGTTGGCAGGCGTTGGGTCGTGACTACAACTTGCTGCAACTGTACCTCTTTTCCACCTCAGACCTTCTGTGGCTTCATACTCCATCCTACTCCAATGTACTATTTTAATGATTAGTATTACTGACAGCGATAATTAACATATGTGTGGTGCTATAATAGAAACGACAGCTAACTCTTACATAACATTGGATATACCAGGCAATTCTCTGTGTTTTACCTACATTAACTAGCCTCCTTTCATCAATGGGGAAATTGAGGCACAGAGAGGTTGAGTGACTTGCCCAAGGCCACATGTGGCCAGGGTTGCAGCCCAGGGTCTTATCTGACTTTCCCAGTAAGCTGCCCAAGGCCATATGGCAAGAGAAAGCTGGAGGTTGGACTTGAACCTGGGAATTTGGATTTAAAAACCTTTATTCATCCAGACTTCTGACTCTGCCTTCAGAATCCTGGGATGTTTTTACTGTGAGGGGGTCCTCGAAGACCCTCTCACTTTCCCTCCTTCTCTCGCAGGCCCTGTGCTCACAGGTGTCCCCTGCCCCATCTGCCTGTGTGAGCAACTGCCTTCTGCTAAATGGCTTTTATACAGAGCCCATGTCCTGGCTCTTAAAAAGGAATGTGTGGGATGAATAAGCACCTAAAAATAACTCCAGATCAATTTTTTGGGCGGGGTGGATTGGGGTGGGGAGAGGTCTGTGTTTTCCTTTCTCTCCTCTCCCTCCCTCCCTCTGCCCGCAAGGCCCATAAACTGCTGCTGGCTGACATCTGGGCCAGGCTGGCTTCCTGTAAGGCTGTAATAACACGGAATTAGCCTGGCGGCCGCCCTCTCCTACACAAAAATGCCAGTGCTTGGTCACTACAGACGTCTGCGAGTTGCTGCCTTCCTGCCCTGGTCCATGCTCCCGGGACAGGTCCTTGTTCATCAGATAACTGGGCAAGACAGATTCCTGGACTTGTCCTCCCCGTGGAGGAGCAGTGGAAAATCCCCTCCAAGTGAGAGGCGGGCAGCTTCTGGGCTGGGCCATTTGAGGGAGCCCCAAATTCCTGCCTCCACGGAGGAGCCTGGAGGGCAGGAGCGGAGTGCTCTCTGGCAGCCTGGGCCCCCGCATCAAGGTTTCCAGGCCGTCTGCTGACTCAGGGACTTGGCTGAATGGCTCGCATCTGTCTCTGTGCTTCTAACAGGCCCCTTACCCCCACCAGCCACCCACAGGCCGCCTGGAGAGGATTTAGAAATCCAGCAGATCTTTGCTGCCCAGAACCCGCCAGCTAAAAGCGGCATCCTGAGAGTGGGCTACGTTTCTTCCTCGGTGGAGTCTGTCTTGCAGAATGGATTTGTTCTGGGGGTATGCCAGGCGTTTTTGTACAGCTCAGCTGTGCTTGAGGTCTCTTTCCCCTGTGATGTCAAATATGTAGAAAGGGACACTGGTGTTTAATATGGCAGGGGTTGGGGGGGAATGGAATGGCAATGTAAAGAGGGAAAAGAAACCTACCAGGGGCAAAGGGTTCAGAGGTCCCTGCTTATGCTGAACCTTTGGCCAAGGGATGGAAAATTCCAGGTGGAAGTTCCGAAATTCCCGGTGTAGAAGTGCTAAGGGAAGCGCCACACCTAGAAGACCTAGTCTTCTGCCCCCCCCCCCCCCCCCCCCCCGGCTTCAGCCAGGACTGGGGCGGGGCTTCCTGTGCCCCAGCTATGTGGTTGGTCAGTGGTTCACTTGTTCCCAGTCTCGGGTGCACATCCTGGGGGAGCTTGAAAATGCCAGTGCCCAGGCTCTGTCCCCAGGCCAGTTATATCAGCATCCCTGGGGTGGGGCCCCACCTTCCCAGGTGATGGCAGCATGCAGCAGGGGTGGTGAGCCACCTCTGGCAATAACCTCTGTTTTCCTCCACCCTCCGCCTTCCTTCTCAGCTTCTGATTTCTCAAATTCAGAGGTGGGCACTGCCACCCCAAGCATCATGTCCTACATAACGGGCTTGGTAAATAGTGTTGAGGGCTGCTGTGCCGTTGATGATGATGATGATGACAATTTAGGCCACACTCTAGGGACTAGAAGCATTCGAAAAGTCCTTTTCTATGACTTCATTAAAAAGAGTCCCCTACAGGGCTTTCCTGGTGGCGCAGTGGTTGGGAGTCCGCCTGCCGATGCAGGGGACACGGGTTCGTGCCCCGGTCCGGGAAGATCCCACATGCCGTGGAGCGGCTGGGCCCGTGAGCCATGGCCGCTGAGCCTGCGCGTCTGGAGCCTGTGCTCCGCAACGGGAGCAGCCACAACAGTGAGAGGCCCGCAGTTCCTTATAAATACTGAAGGGAAAAGGTCAGTTTTAAAGTTGTACTTAAGGTCCCAAAGGGCTCTTTTTTTTAAAAATTTTTTGGCCACGGTGCACTTGGCATGAGGGATCTTAGTTCCCCAGGGATCAAACCCGGGCCCCCGCAGGGGAAGTGCAGAGTCTTTTTTTTTTTTTTTTTTTTTTGCGGTACGCGGGCCTCTCACTGCTGTGGCCTCTCCCGTTGTGGAGCACAGGCTCCGGACGCGCAGGCTCAGCGGCCATGGCTCACGGGCCCAGCCGCTCCGCGGCATGTGGGATCTTCCCGGACCGGGGCACGAACCCACGTCCCCTGCATCGGCAGGCGGACTCTCAACCACTGCGCCACCAGGGAAGCCCGGAAGTGCAGAGTCTTAACCACTGGACCACCAGGGAAGTCCCCCAAGGGGCTTAGAAACAAAGGTTCCCCTTAGCCCACAGCCAGCAAATGACCCATCCTCTGAGAGCTTTACTGCCTTCACCTGGGCCTGGCCTGAGTTGGGTTCTCTCGTCCTGAGGACCAAGCGAGCCTCCCAGATGGCCCTCCTGGCTCCCTTGACTCCCAGGAGACTCCTGGATCTGCGTCTCTGAGCCCCACCTACTCAAACTGCAGCTTGGCCAGAGGCCCTCCCTGGGAACATGGCCAGCCAGCAGGGCGGACTTAATGCAGTGAAGACCACGTTCCTCCCCGCAGTGCCCTGGAAAGCAGGGCCCTTGTCCTAATTCCTCCTGATTCCTCTTTACAGGACCACTTGCCCCCAGCCCCCAGGGTCAGATCTTCCTCTGCCCCGCCTTCATCCTGCAGCCTTCCCCTTTCCCAGTTGTTCCCTTCTTGAAGCCCTGTCTTCCTGGCTCCCCACTGCTGCCCTTGACCACCTGCAGCTTCCAGCCTGTCTCCTCCCTGGAGCCTCCCAGGCAGCACTCCCAGCGGCTGGCCTCAAACACAGCAGGGCAAGAGAGAATCTACAGGCTGGAGGGGCAGCAGGAGCCATCACTCAGCCCACCCTCTGTGGCCCGACTCCCCTCCACCCTCACCAGGGGCTCCAGCCAGCCTCAGCCCAGCTCCGAAAGCCAAGGGTTACTAGCCCCGCTTTACCTTTGAGTCTGTGTCTGGCTCTTCGTACATAGCAGCCTATCTGTCTTTCTGCTGCCTACACGAGCCTGAGTGTCCTAGCTGGGACTCCCTCTCCCTCCCCGTGGGTCTGCTCGGTGAGACAGCTCTGCTTCCACACAGATGCACATGGCCTGTTTCACTCGCCATGCTTGGTCACGCTACCCTCCTGCCCAGCCCTGCCACCCAGTCTTCCTGCATGCGCTCCGATTTTCCCCAGCTGCCCATCTCCCGCCACAGTTCCATCCACACGCTCCTTTCCCAGACCCCACGGGAGGAAAGTTCAAGTGCGCTGGCAGTTGAAATGGGGTGTAGGGCAGTCCCTGTCTGTGCAGATGCACGAGCTGCTCCAGGATTGGCAGGGGCCTGGTAGCAGCCCTGCACAGTCCTCTTGAATTGCCTGAGAGCTTCTGGTTTTCTCGATTTGAAACTGCTGTCTGCCCACTCATACCCCAGCCCATTTATGTGTATCATTTCTCTGGAGGGAAGCACATTTCCCGGATGCTTTAGCAGCTGCAGCTGCAGTCCCAAAGGGAGCCACTGGTAAGCAGGACTGGAAATAGAATTCTAGATCTGGAGGTTCGCAGATGATAAAACCAGGGCTCAGGCACTCAGGCTCATGCACACTTAGTGCCAGAGTGAGGGGGTACCCCAGACCACTGGCCCTTCCTCCTAGGATGGCCCTCTCCCTGACCAGGAGGGGGCATTTCCAGGAGCTGCACCCCCGGGCTCCCGGGTATGTGCCCACAACTCCCTTGGTCCTGGAGGGGGCCTGGTGATAGCAGAGCCCTTGACCTTTCCCAGCTCTAAGTGGCCCTCCAGGCCTCTTCTCATTACTCATTTATGCTGAGGGTCCCCAGGGGTAGCAGTCCCTGCAGGGGCAGACGCACCCCAGCTGATGGAGGGGCTTCCATGGCCTTGCTCCTGGAAGGCTGACAAGCTGTCAGCAGACAGTGATCTGAGCCCCAGCAGTGCCTGAGTTTACCCTGGGAAAGTGAGCTGTGGATACAGAGGGAAAGCAGGGAATTTGCAGCCAGACGACCTGTCATAGTCACATCTATGGGACCTTGGGAAGACACTGGCCTCTCCATAGCTCAGGATCCATATCTGTAGAACTGTGAGCTGGGGGATGAGACAGGACAGTGTAGGCAGAGCATCTGGTCTGGTGCCTGGCACGTTGCAGGTGAGTTCCTTGCTCCCATGGACCCTGTGATGGGCAGGCCACTCACAGATGTTTATTACTTTTAATGCAGTCTCAACACTGCCCTTCAGTAGCTAAACCTTTACTGAGCGGCTGCTCAGAGGCCAGGCCAGAGCCCTTGTGCCAATTTGGTGGCACTGCCTGCTCAGTGCCCAAAATGGAGATTACCACCCATGCTCCTGTTTGGGCCTCTTGTGAGCATCAACACACCTGAGGCTGGTCCGGGTGAGGAGATCTGGTGGCCTGTCCACAAGAAAGCCAGGGGTTCCTGCAGACCCGGTACCTGGCTGTGGCGTGAGCTCGGGACTCCAATCAGATGAGTTAAGCTTCTGACAACCTGGCCCTTCAGGACCACAAAGGATGAGGCTTCTGGGGGCAGCTGTGGCAACTCACTGAGCTGAGTCGTTTCACACGGATGCCCACTGAGATCCAGGGCTCGGCAGAAACGTCCAGGTGGGGAACCTTTTTGCCACCAGCTGCCCCTGCCAGCCGAGGGCCTCCCTAGGAGAGTTATCAGCTCCACATTTTATTGTCACCATGCCACCAGCACCTGGGTGTTGCTGAGAGGTTCCTATAGAATGAAATTTGCATATTGAAAGCAAATAACTAGGATTCCATATAAATTAGAGGTATGCTGCAAGAGGTCATGGGAAAGACTTCCCACTGGTTCCATCTGAGAGGTTTTGGCAAGATAATGTGGGGATGGAGGCTGATTCACTTTGTAACCTCCAGATGCTGGGGTAACGTTTGTAACCACCAAGGAGGTGGGAATTTTAGTCACTACCTAGCAGTTCACTCTCTTTTCTAGTACTTTCTTTCTTTTTTTTTTTTTTTGCAGTACGCGGGCCTCTCACTGCTGTGGCCCTTCCCGTTGCGGAGCACAAGCTCCAGACGCGCAGGCTCAGCGGCCATGGCTCATGGGCCCAGCCGCTCCGCGGCATGTGGGATCCTCCCGGACCGGGGCACGAACCCGCGTCCCCTGCATCGGCAGGGGGACTCTCAACCACTGCGCCACCAGGGAAGCCCCTCTAGTACTTTCTTAACTCTGGGGTCTCCCTTCTGCATTCTCTGCTTTTCTTTTACTTCCCCTCATTCCCCCATGGTTAAGGGATTTTCTTGGTCACGCCCAGATATCTCGTTCATTGATTACAGTTTCCTGCCTAAGCTGCAATCATCT
Source organism: Leucopleurus acutus (assembly GCF_964270905.1). NCBI lineage: Eukaryota > Metazoa > Chordata > Mammalia > Artiodactyla > Delphinidae > Leucopleurus > Leucopleurus acutus. Next base: position 8,904,579 of record NC_139158.1, read on the forward strand.
TCTCTCTCTCTGGCGTGTTATAGTCAATATTTATTTTAACTTCAGTTTCAGAATTTGGGACAATGCCAGGTATCTCTAAGATATAGGCCTGTTTAGTGTGTTCAGGGGAAATGTTTCAACTACTTAAGGAGTCATTTCTTAGGGCGCATCCTTGCATATCCACAGCAGATAAGCCTATTATACAGCAGCACACACAGCAGAGAGGGAATAAGGGTTGAAGTCCAAGGGGCAGCTAGCAGGCCCTGCATTTGAATCACTGATGCTCGGTACCTGGCACTGGGGATTTATGCAAATCACTTAGGGGAAGGAGGGGAAGGCAGCCGAATTCAGTGTAATTAATAAACAAGGTTTTAAAATGAAGAAAAACAACCCCGTAAATTAAAATACATACTAACAATAACATAGTTCACACTTCCTGCCAACCCCAGTGAGGGCAGGTTTCCCACAGGTAGGGCAGTGCCAGGTGCCCAGGATGCTGCCCAGTGCAATGCAGCGTGAACCTGCAACAGGGGCTACGAGCGGAGTAGGGGTTACGAGCGGGGGCTCTGGAATACACTGCCTGCGTTCAACCCTGGCTCCCCTGCCTATTAGCTATGGGGCCTGGGAAAGGCACTTAACCTCTCTGGGTCTCCTTCCTTATCTGTAAAATAAGGATAATAATAGTAACGCTTAGTATACAGGGTTGTTGTGGGGACTAAAAGAAATAACGCCTGTAAAGTACTTGTCATAGTGCCTGGCACCTGGTAAGAACTCAGGAGACGTTATCAGTTGCTATTATTATTCACGGCATGACACAGTGCCCCCTCACCTCCCACCCCCGCTGCCAGCAGCACCCCCTTTCCCACTCGCCTTGTGATGCCCTGCCCTTCAGGTATCCTGAGATACATTCTAGGTCAGGGGACTCTTTATGCATCTTGAGGTTTTTTTCTTTTTCAACTTTTAAGGGTAATCAGAGCCCCTGCAGAGAGAGGCAGCGGAAGGCTTTTCCCACTGGAGTCAAAGTGACTCGTTGAAAAGGCCAAGTTCTGTCCAAAGAAAGACCCGTGGAAATACTCCATGAGGTTGAGAGTCCGCCGCCGATGCAGGGGACATGGGTTCGTGCCCCGGTCCGGGAAGATCCCACATACCGCGGAGCGGCTGGGCCCGTGAGCCATGGCCGCTGAGCCTGTGCGTCCCGAGCCTGTGCTCCGCAACGGGAGAGGCCACAACAGTGAGAGGCCCGCGTACCGCAAAAAAAAAATAATAATACCTATTCTATCTGCCTTAACCTGAGTTGAATGAGATAATGGGCAAAAAGACATTTTATAAACTTTGCAGCCCTCTGTATATGCTTACTGTTAGTGGTAGCAGTTAGTATAGTAACATGCGTTATATAAGGCCATTTTGTAGGGAGTATTGTTTAGTTGTTTTTTGTTTTTTAAATATTTATTTATTTAGGCTGCACTGGTCTTAGTTGAGGCACGCAGGATCTTCGTTGTGGCACACGGGATCTTTTAGTTGTGGCATGTGGAATTCCTAGTTGCAGCATGTGGAATCTTTAGTTGAGGCTTGTGCACTCTTAGTTGCGGCATGCATGTGGGATCTAGTTCCCCAACCAGGGATTGAACCTGGGCTCCCTGCATGGGGAGGGCGGAGTCTTACCCTTTGGACCACCAGGGAAGTCCCTATTGTTTGGTTTAAACCTCATTACTGGGAATTAATGGAATCTCATGCCTCAAAGTACTGGAAGGCCCAGACCTGAGCTTCTCAGCGGGGTTCTTCAGTGTGGTAGTTGTAGGGCTAGGCGGCAGAATCACGGTTCTCCAGTAGGTGTCACCCTCCACCAGGACACATCCTCTGCACCTTCTGTACCGGCTTCCTGGGTCCATTTAGCACTTCTTAGTTGAAGTTAGGTGGAGCAGTGATTCCAGTGTGGAATTTGGGTTGACAAGAGGCCTGGGGCAAGTTAGTAAGTATGGGGTGGGGCACTCAGGGAGGCTCAGCCTCTGCCTGAGGGAACTCACAGGTGAGCAGAGAGAGCCCAGGGCAAGGACCACCCCCATCCAAGGTTGATGCAGGCTATACCCAGAGGCTGTCCATTGCAGGAAGGGACTCTGAGTGACTGGCTATGTCTGGATGGGTCAGGGATGTCTTTGTAGAGAAGGTGATGCTTGAGATGGGTTCTAAAAGGTGAGAAAGAATCTTCCAAGCTGAGGAGGTGGGAAGGACATTCCAGGAATGTCCTGCGGTGGGCCAGGACTTCATTGATGGGGTGGACAGGAAAGGATGGGAGAAGGTGGCTAGGATGGAGGGGGATGAGGCCAGGTTAGTAAGGACCTTGAGGGCCAGATGAACTGTGCAAAGGTTTTTTGTTTCATTTTGGTTTTGTTTCCATTTGGGGTCAGCCAGTAAGGAGTTACAGCTAAAGGTGTAGAAGATGAACTGGACATGTAGCAACTGGAGGCAGGGAGGCCAGTTAGGAGGCTGTGGTTTAAAGTCTTATCCAGTGCAGGAGCAATTGGTATGGGGAGGGAAGACATAGACTGGAAACTGTTGGCAAGAAAGAACTGCATGGACATGGGAACTGATTAGATGGGGTGAGAGTGGCAGTTGTCAGTGGAGGAGTTAAGACTGACCTTGATGTTTCTAGCCTGATGAACTAAGTGGATGTGGAACCATTAGTGAAGACAGAAAACAGGAGCTGGAGCAGATTGTGAAAACAGAGGGAAAAGAAAATTTTATCTTTGGATTCCTTGAGTATGAGGTGCCTGTGAGACTTCCCCAGGTGTTGATGTCTGGTAGACAGTTGAATATAGTGACCTGGAGCTGATGAAGAAAGGACAGCAGCCTGAGGGGCACAGCATTCTTATTTTGACCTACTGTTTCTCTTTCTATCCAGTTTATTCAAAAGAGACTCCTCCAGCCTGAGCTGGGTTTCATGCATATTTCAAATTGCTTCTCTCTGTAGTGGCACAATTAGAAATGTCTTTTCTTAAAAACCCGAGACCACAGGATGCCTCGTGGCACAGCCGCTGTGGAATGGGGAATGCAAAGCCCCCATCTTTTCACTTCTTCTCTAAATCTGAACCTGTCACCCCAAGAAGAGTTGCGGGAAAGGCAGGCACCCAAAGGTGTTTGTGTGCTGGGCAGGCCTAGCGGGTGGCGGGTTAGCCAAGGCAAGGAAGCCCAGGCTCTCTTAAGAAGCTGTTGCTCCTTCCCTGCATTTGTATGTTGTGTGCGCACATGCATCCGTATGCTTGCCTGTAGGTACTTTCTTATTTGCCAGGGTGCCCCCCCGCCCCCCAAATGGAGCAGGAGAGGAACAGCCCTATTCATGGCTCCTGCTGGTCTCTCTTTCACAAGAGCAGCTCCCCAGCAAAGAAGTCCAGCAGAGAGAGCAGCCCTGAGGCAGGCGCCTGTCTGGAGCGGGGACACTGGCCCTCACTGCCCTTGGGCAGCATGTTCGTTTCCTGTGTCCATTGTAACAAATTATCATCAACTTGGTAGCTAAAACAACAGAAATTGATTCTCTCCTTGTTCTGGAGGCCGGAAGTCCGAAATCACATCACTGGGCCAAAATCAAGGTGTTGACGGGGCCCACTCTTTTCACAGGCTCTAGGAGAGAATCTCTTCCTTGCCTGTTGCAGCTTCTGGTGGCTGACAGCACTTCTTAGCTTGTGGCCGCATCACTCTAATCTCCACATCCTCTGTGTGTCGTATCTCCCTTTTACAAGGATGCCCAAGACTGCATCGAAGGTCTACGCAGATAATCCAGGGTCTTCTTCCCACCTCAGGAGCCTTGGCTTAATCATATATGCACATGACCTTTGCCACGTAGAGTAGTATTTACAGGTTCCAGGGATTAGGACCTGATATCTTTGGTGGTGTGTGTGTGGCAGCGGCAGGGGGCGGGGGCATCATTCAACCTACTACAGGTAAGGTTTGGGAAAGATCTTTCATTCAACCCTTAACACCTGTGTGTGAAGCAGGTGTCACTATCCCCAATTTTAGCAATGAGAAAATGGGCTTTGCCAGCTAAGATGTCAAGATCTATTGGGAGACCTTGATCAACCCCAGAGTTAAGGGTTCATAATATTTTTATTTTCATTTATTATTATTATTTTGGCCACGAGGCACAGCATATGGGATCTTAGTTCCCTGACCAGGGATTGAACCCGTGGCCCCTGCGTTGGAAGCACAGAGTCTTAACCACTGGACCGCCAGGGAAGTCCCGGGTTCATAATATTTTTAAAACATGAAATCTATCTTTTTTTTTTTTAAAGAAAAAAGATGGTTGTCCATTTAAACAGCCAGCAGATAATCCAAAACTCACTTCTGCATTGGGTGACTCCTGCTGGCTCACCTGGCCCTGACCTCCCTTGGGTGTCCGGGTTGGAGGATGAGGAAGTGGTGGCATGCTTCCCTCCTGCCTCGTACCTCATTTGGGTCGACTCTTGTGGACATGTCAGTAGCAGGGTCTGTGGGAGCCCAGAATACCAGAACTGACCAGGGCACCCTCCTGCCTTCCCTGGCTGGGGCACAGTGCTGGAAGAGCTGGGCTTGCCAGGGGCAGCCCTGGGGTGGGGTGGGAGAGTCAGTGTGCGGTCCAGACTCAGGGTTAGACAGAGAGACCTGGGCCCAGAGAGCCTTTTCCTGAAGCTGAGGGACCCTGGACTGGGCTCCAGACCTGGGAAGTAAAATTAACCACCACGACAAGAAGCCCCTGACCTTCCTGTACTTTTGCTTTTATATCTTATTTATATTATCTTTTATATCATGGGGTTCTCACATCCCCCTAGAAGGCAGGCAGAGAAACAGCCCCTATGACATAGATCAAGAACTCAGCTTTGAAGGGGAGGGTGCTGCCCTAGTCAGCCCAGCAGGCCCTGGGGCCAGGATGGGGGACTTAGCAGTGCTGCCTCCCCAGCCCCTCGGTGTGGGTCAGAGGGCCAGCGTTGTGGGTGCATCCTGTCACCTGTTTATAAAACCGGATTTCACTCCGTGGCAGCATGAGAAGCTCTTTTGGGCTTGGGCTGTACTGTCCTTAGTGAGTGTCCTTCTTCTGCCCTCATTTCTTGCCAGGTGTGTGACCTGGGGCAAATCACTCCCCTTCTCTGGGCCTCAGTTTCCTTACCCTGTAAAGCAGGGCTGGTGTAAGTGGACCGAGGTCCGTGCTGACTCCGCTGAGCTGGAAGGCTGCTTCTTCCTGCACCTCCGAGGATGTGAGGCAGCCTGTGTTGAAACCATAGGCTTGGGCCTCCATCCTTTTTCTGGAGACCGTGCCTCAAAAGACCATTTGCCAGGAGCCCTTTTCTGCCACCAGCCGCATCTCCTTGCAGAGAGGAGTCTGTCTCCCATTTCTCTTAGGCAGGCTAGGCATTGAGTAAGGGAGTCTGGCTTGAGAGAAAGGGGCTCTGAGCTCAGGGCACACATCATTTAGAAGCCAGTAGGCAGGTTGGCTCTGGGCTCCCTTGCGGGGGGCCTCGGAGCCTTCGGGGATACCTGCACTACTTCCTGCTATTCGTCCATCTGTTTGCGGACCCCAGACTCTTCTGGGCGTCCCCTCCGGATTAGCCGCAGGCGGCTAACCACTGGGTTTGAATTCCGCCTTTGTCCAGTGAAGCCAAGTGGGGAGGGGCCGAGCAGACCCCCTGCCCCCACTGGAATGTCGGCTCGGTGCGCCCCCCAGCTCTCCCCGCTTTTCAGCCGCCTCCGCCGCCCACTTCCTGAGTCCCACTGACCCCACCACCCAAACGCGCACACCCGCGCACACACTCACACTCACACTCACTCCCCGGCGGCCTCGCTGCGGGCTCAGCGATCCTGGCCGCGGGCCTCGGGGAGAAGCGACCTTTTGTTATTCAAATCACACCCTCGCCGCGCGCCCGGGCCGCAGGCTCCGGCCCCGGGAATCCGTCCATTGATCCCACCCCGCCCGGCATCCCCGCACCGCCACCACCGTCACCGCTACCGCCGCGGAGGCTCGGGCGCCTGCAGCAGATTTCGGGATTCCCCGGCCCCCGGGTGCTCCACCGCGCCGGGCCGCGCCTCCCCCGCCCCCGGTGCGCGCTGCGGCTCGGCGCGCGGCCCCCTCCCCTTCCCCGCCTCCCCTCCCCCTCCCCTTCCTTTCTCCGGACCAGCCTCGGTCCTGCCGCCGCCGCCGTCGCCGCCGCCGCCGCCGCCCTCCCCGCAGCATGGCACCATCCGGGCTGAATTAGCTGGGAGCAGCGTTCGGGGCACGCGGGATCTCCAGGGGCGGGGGGGTGCCCTGCAGCCTCGGTCATGGATGTGAGCAAGATGGTAAGTGAAGAGCGGGGGCTCTGCCCTGGAACCTCCGCGTCCGCGTCCCCGTCCCTCCCCCCGTCCCTCTCTCCCTCCCAGTCGGCTTGATCCATTGAAAGTTTCTGGATGGTTGATCCTGCCTGTTGGCCCCAACTCCAGGCGTGCTGGAGGAGGGAGCGGGGCCAGGATTCTGGAGGCGGGTGGCCGACACAGCTGGGCTTCCCGGTTTCCCGCCGCGCTGCCGCCAGGGCTGCCCCGGAGAGCTCGCTAGACTCCAGGGAGAGAGGGCTGTTGAGCTCGCCTCCCACACTGGGGAACCAGCCTGGTGGAGGGAGGACAGGGCTGCGGGAAGGGGGCTCGTCCCACCTCCTCCAGAGCCCCTGCTCTCACACGTATTTGAGATTTATGGGAAGATTTTTGGACTGAGCCAGTGGGCAGGAGGGCACAGGTGGGTGGCCTGGGAGAGCAGTGAGGAGAAGCCAGGGCTTTAACCATCCTGCAGGGTGAGGGGACAGGGGTGGACCCCTTGGCATAGACTCCTTGGGGGCGTGTTCTAGATTCACCACTTGTAGACCCCCAGCTGCCTTGGCTTAGGGGGCAGCAGACACCATTGACTCTCAAGCATCTAATTCTCTGGAGGGAGCTGATTCTTCCCCCAGGGCAGCCCTCCACTCCCCCAGGGGCACAGTAGGAGCTGAATACAGTGTTGTTCATTGATTAATTGAGGAGCAGCCCTGGGGGTTGGGGTGGGAGTGGCGGTGGGATGTGATTTGGGGGACCCTGAAGGGAGGGGTTGTCTGGGAGCACTTGGAGACCTGGCGCAGGTTTGTCTAAGTTCTGATTGGCTCCCACTCTGAATGAAGATTTAAATTTGTCCTTGAGATCACTACCACCCTGACCCTGGCTTTAGACCCACACCCCAGCCTTACAACCTTTGAGGGCAGGTGCCTCAGGTTGGAGAGGTACCCCATGATGGCCTGTGCTTCATGGGGGCCCCAGGGCTTCAGAGGAAAAGACCTGGGTTGGGGTGTGTCTGGGGAAGGGGGCCTCTGGATCTGCCTATACCTTAGGGAAGGGAAGGTACTGGAATTTCAGTTGGTCTTGTACAGAATTAGGCTAGTTTTTCCCAGAAAGTGTCCTTTGGAAGTAGCCATCTCTTTGGAGAAGACCAGTAAGCTCCGGGCCCTGCCAAGCCTTTGGCATTCTGTCTTGGGTAGGCGACAGTGGGATAGGGAGCAGAGGATGGGTGAGAGTCATTCCTTCCCGTGGCAGGAGACCACTCTCAAACTGAGTGCTGCCCCTGGGGCGAGGGGCCTCACTGGCTTTCATCTTTGTCTGAGGACACAAACCTGCCCATGGTTGGGCAATGCCAAGAGGCTGGACAACCACTCCCTATGTGTGTATCATGAAAGCTTATTTTCTCTGGGTAACTATTAGAAATACCCCTCAAAAAAGTCATCTGTGCATCTGTGAGGGTGGGAAGGGGGAAGGCTGAGCAGCAGCCAGGCCCTTTCCAGGATCTGTCTTAGCAAGACCGGAGTCACCTGTGTAGGCTATGGGGGAGGGCGGGTGGGAGGTACAGGGAACCTGAAGTTCTAGTCCAATGGCTACCAAACCAGATCACCTCTGAGCTTCCTTCTGTCCCTGAGCTTAGATTCTTTCCAAAGGCTGGTCTGTGAGGACCAGCTTACAGGGTTTAGGGACCTCTGTCTCTAGAGATCTGGTCCACTTCTGACACTACCACCTACCTCCATTCATCCCCTCTTTAACTCAACAGTGCTTATTTAATTCCTGTCATTTCTATAGCAAGTGCTGTGTGAAGGACACAGAAACGTAACGTATGGCCTCCTTGCTCCTCAGGCCCTTAGCATCTGGGTGAGGGGTCCAGAGATATGCAGGTCGACCTAACAGCTATTAGTGCAGGCCCCGATCAGAGGGCTGTGGGGTCTGCGAAGGGATGGGCTGCAGAGTCCAGAAGAAAGACGAGGCCCTAGGCTGGGTCTTCAAGGCTGAGTGGAGTCGGCTCTGCTGAGAGCAGTGAGGGGCATTGCGTCTTAGGAGTTCCAGGAAGACAAATGGGCAGAACCCATTGGGTGAGACTGAGGACGTCTGGCTGGGACAGAGGTTTGAGATCAGAAAATGTTAAGATCTCTGGTTGGGGCCCAACCAGAAAGGCCTTGAACGCCAGCCAAGGCGTTCCGACTTTGGCCTGTAGGCAGTGGGTAACCTTCAGAGAATTTTGGACACAGGAGAGGCACATGTGTTGTCTCTTTCGTCTTTTAGCTTGGGGTCCAAACAAAAGTGATATTAGATTCTCATTAATCATTGAGCAGCCAAGCTTCCAGCCCAGAAACAATTGTTCTCGGCTCTTTGTAAAGAGCACAGACCCTGGACTGTGTAGCAACAAGAACCTTACCCACCCCAGGGAATTGGCATCTGCTTCCTATTCCTGCAAAAGGCCGAAGTTACTTTCTGTTCTGACCATGAAAGCCCCATCTCCGGTTTAAAGTCCTCATTCTGGGGGCCCTTGGCTCCAGGGTAGACCTCAAACCCAGCATTTCAGTCATATCCTTGGCAAAGCCCAACACCAGCCTTGGGGTTTCACTTGCTTATTGCTGAATGAGAAAAAGCAGATTATAGTTTATCCCTTTGAGCATGTTTCTTAACCTTGTAGCCTCGTGTGTAAAATGAGCCTTGAGCGTCCTCATCAAGGTTGGAAATAATCCTTTAAGGCACAGGACCTAGTAAGTCCTCCATACATGGTGGCTGTTATGATAATGATGGTCCCCAAAGTCTGATCTAAGATGACTCTGACATCCCCCTCACACCCACCCCCCACACATAGCCTTTATTTTCTTGATTGGCCTAAAGAGCTGAACTTAGGCTGTATTTCAGTTGACTGCTTTGGGGACCAGTTCTCCCAGGTCTAGTTCTCTTTCTGAATGAAGGTACAAATGAGTGGAGACAATGGATTCACCAGCTGCTGTGACCCAGTGAATTTTTGATGACATCAGATATCTGCCCAAGGGAGAGCTGGTTTAACCCGGCACTCAGGGGTAAAGTGCAGATGCCTTTTGGGGGTTGATGATGGGGGTCTGTGCCTTTACTGAATACAGAGCGTGAATGCACCGTGCTGTAATTAGGGGATCAGAGTCATCGCTGTCATTTCTTAGCAAAAGGACGTATAGTTTATGTAACGATTTGTATTTACATAGTGCTTTACAGGTTACAATGCATTTCACACCTGTTCCTGTTCACCACAACCCCATGAGAGAAGCAAGGCAGAAAGAATTAGCCACATTTTACAGATAAGAAAACTGAAGTTCAGAAAAGTGAAATCCTGGAGCAAGATGTGGTATCCCCAGTTCTCCACATCACCAAAATTATGACAAAGCCAATAAAGGGTAAGGAAAAAGATTGAGTGAACAGATTCGAGGATGGACAGAAGCTAATCTAAAATGATGAGCTGGACGTGGTAGCCTTTGGCCTCTGGGTCCCCGAGGGGAGAAGATTCAGGGAGAAGGGATTAGCACCCATCTATGTGGACTGCGCCCCTCGTCAGGCATCTACAGCTGTTTTTAATGCTTGGGGTTTCTTCATGAATCTCGGCTGCCTGCCTTAAATGTGAGACTTCTGACCCCTGGGATCTTCCAGCTTACATAGCAGGAAGATGGGAAGAGGTCAGGAAAAAAGCAGAGAAAAGCATCTCAGGTGTTCTGAGTAAATGATGTTGATGGTGGGGCAGGAAGAAGCTTCAGGCCAACCTGCCGCCTGCTGAGGTTCTGTCTGCTGAGGTTCGTGTGTATTTGCTGGGTCGAGGAGAGGCGTGGTAGAGGGAAACGCGAAGCCAGAGAGATCCCAGGGTAGAATGATGCCCAGGACCCACAGCTTGCATCAGCTAAACCATGTGGAAAGGAAGGCTTAGTGTCTGAGCTAAATAATCAGTCAAAGCTGGCCATGGATGACCGGCTTGGTGAAACTAGAGCAGTGTTTTCAGTTCTGGGTCACAAAATACCGGTTTCGTGGGTTGCAGCTAAGCATCTGAAAGAGTGAAACAGACTAGAAAACATCCAAGTATATTATGTGTACGAAGGTTCATGAAATTGCTTTGGTTGTATACGCACGCACACACAAGCATGGACTGGCCTTGTAAGATGTGCTTTTTACTGTGGTCAGAGTCAAAGAAGATTGGAAGCCTCTGACTAGAGGCTGTCCAGAGAGCTGTGAGGGGGATGTCAGCCTCGTGAAATGAGTAGTTCAGTCTGTGGAAGGGAAGACTGCAGAGAGGCTGGTTGACAATTGAGGGCTGTGGGGAGGAAGAGGTAGTTTGTGTACTGGGGTGGGGGTGGGGCTCTGGCTGGCCAGGACCGCCCCACAGCAGAGCATCCTATGGCAGAATTAACTCCCTGAAGAGGGAGAGCACCTCCCTGGCCATTGGAGCTGCCGAAGGACCCTGGAGGAGCATGGCCTCCGAGTCCTTGCCAACCTAGAGACTCTGGCTCAGTGCTCAGACTTCGGGAACAGTCCTCAGAGACCTGTCATTCCTCGGCTAAGGTGTGGCTGGCCCCAGGTGAAAGGCAGCTCCTTTTCACACTGGGGAGCAATTCCAGAGAGGTGAGCTTTATGCATCACCAAGCACAGTTTCTCAAACCGAGCAGAGCATCACGGACCAGCCACCTTCTCCAAACAGCCCGTGGAATAAGGTCAGGGATCAGAGATGACATTGGCCCCAGCCAAGTGCCAGTGGGGAAGGAAATCTGTTATTTGCCTCTTTTTAAAATGCTTATGAAAAAAAGAGTTTTTGATTTACCATCTGACTGCTGTCTCTTATTGTCACTGAACAATAAGATTTTATCCTACCTGGATGAGGTTCCGTTCAATTCAGACGCATGTTGAATCCTCACTGTATGCTCAGGCCCCTGGGGGGTGGGTGTTAAGATGTTGGGGACCCAGAGCTGAGGATGGCCAAGTTGTCTCTTGAAAGGCTTAGAGTCAAGAGAGGGAGACGGATTTCCTTGAAATGCTTTGAGTCGGAGGACTCATAGACATTTGTAGTTGATGGAACACGCTCAGCTGGATTATTTGGTCCCTCAAAATAGCCTTGGGAAAGAAACAGGACTTAGTGTCCTAAGTTCAGATGCACACGTAGGTTTTAAGACAGCCCAGCCCACAGATGACCAATCCTCCCTGCCGACCGACCCTCCCTGCCGTCTTCCCCCTACTCCACTCCTCTCCCCCCAAACCCCCTCCCCCCAGACACAGCTGGGTGATTTTTTTGAAGAGCATGTCCAGGGGCTGTTTCCGCTCTACCTTTGTCTTATTTCTTGCCCTAGAGGTCCCAGTCCAAAGCCAGACAGGCACGTCGCCTGGCAGCTGCCCCTGAACCAAAGGATTTTCGCAGTCAGACAAAATTCATGTTCCCCGGGCCACGAAAGAAATTAAGCCGTTTTTTTTTAAGAAGATGTTGGGGGTAGGCGTTTATTAATTAATTAATTTATTTTTGCTGTGTTGGGTCTTCGTTTCTGTGCGAGGGCTTTCTCTAGTTGTGGGAAGCGGGGGCCACACTTCATTGCGGTGCGCGGGCCTCTCACTATCGCGGCCTCTCGTTGTGGAGCGCAGGCTCAGTAGTTGTGGCACATGGGCCTCGTTGCTCTGCGGCACGTGGGACCCTCCCAGACCAGGGCTCGAACCCTTGTCCCCTGCATTAGCAGGCAGATTCTCAACCACCGCGCCACCAGGGAAGCCCCGAAATTAAGCCATTTTAAGAAAAAGAAAAAAAAAATCTCCGTGTCTCCCCTAGATTCCTTAAAATCCTAGTGAGTCTTTGACCTGGAGGGGATCGCTTGTGAGCAAATAGGACAGGGATTACAGGGGGGGAGGCGTGTTTATACATGTGAGTGGGAGCCAGCACTGCCCCCTGCACACACAGGATCAGGAGGTGGCTTCTGTGTCCTGAGACCGCCCTACTTGCTGACCAGGGGCTTTGGAGTCACAAAGGCCAGAGGCTAAATCCTGATGCCACCACTTGCCACTCTAGGACCACGGACAGGTTAGCTGACCTTGCTGTATACATCAGCTAACTTTCTCAGCTCGATTGGTGTCTGCCAACTTGTGAGAGGCTGAGATGGCCTGTTTACAGTTCTTGGCACAGGGAGGGGCTTCGTAAGCCATGGCTATAATTATTAGTATTTTTGCTTATTCCGTTTAGGTAACAAATAAAATCTTTCTCTTTTTTTTGGATTTACAAGCCATCCTTTTGTTAATACTTCATAAATTTATTATGTTACGGTCTCAACATGGTTTGTATAATGTTGATTCTTTGGCATTTACTGAATCTTCCGTTATGGCCTAGGCCATGTTTAATTTTTGTGAATGATCTATGTGCACCCAAAAAGGATGTCTGTTCTCTGTTGGGTGAATTCTCCATATATTTATTAGTTTAACCTTAATATATCTCTTTATCTTTGTATTCTGCTTTTTGTGTTGTTTAAGCCATCAGTCTCTAAGAGGGACCAAATAAAATCTTGAAACTTCAGGTGAAGGAGTAGAACAGTCCTTCTTTGGGGACCACCCCTCTGCTGGTAATCAGGGCAGTCAGACACGTTATAAGTAATTACAGTACATGTGATAAAACGCACAGGGTACTTTTGAGGGATGTGCTAGGGTGGGAGAGGGTGGGCTTAACTGCCTGGCACTAGAGAAAGGGGCTCACTGAGAAAACTGGAGGAGGAGGGGGAAGGAATTTGCCCAGAGGTAAGGAAGGTAAGAGCATTCCAGGCAGAGAAAGCCACACGTGCAAAAGCGCACAAGGTCACAAGACCATGGGATGGGCTCGGGAACCACCTGCTCTTTATACCAGAAGATTAGGTGCAGTCCCTATTTCCGTGGGACTAGCAAATTTCCCAGGACATGGGGTCTAAATCTTTATACCTCAGTGTTGTGTTTCCTGGAAAAAGGTGGTGTTTAAGCTGCGTTGTGAGTCTGGGGAGTGGTGATATCATTGATGAAAATACATGGCACACAGTAGGTGCTGATTGAATGGGTGAGGAAGTGGTGAGAAGACATTCCGGTTAGGAGAGCGGCGCTGTGTGCAGGTGAACGGGTGTTGAGGTTTCTCGGGAGCAGGGCCAGAGGAATGAGAGAGGAGAGATGAATGGGAGCAGGGAGTGAGGGTCCCAGTGAAAAATAATCAGCAGGTGTTGCCTAAGTGAGGCAGTCTCCACTGAACAGTCAGACCCAAAAGTGCTATTCTGGCCAACAGGCTTACACCTGCTTCTGGTCCCAGTGCCTGGAGGTGGCCCTTGCTGGTGCCAGGATACGCGTGGGAGCTGCACACCATGGGTGGGGGAAAGTTTTTTGGAGATGAGCGTTTCATTAACTTTCTATCATGACCTCTCTTTGGAGCACGAGTTCAGCCTCATTTTCTGGGACCTAAAATAGCTTTCTTTTGCTGGATTTCTCCCAGGCTGGATTCGTAGGGAAGTAGTCTTACCAAATCACTGCCTCCTTGGCCCCCCTAGCTCAAAGACCCGTGTCAGCAGTTTTAGTGCTGGACGGCGATTTTCCCAGTGCTGTCAGCTAGGGTCCTGGCTATCATCCTTTCTGTCCTATGCATATGTCAGCATTGTCCCCTGAGTCAGCAGACTCTGAGTTCTTTCTGTGACAACTTTCTGCCTATGCTTTGACTTCTCAGCTCCCGAGGGGAGATGGCCATGAGTGGACTGGCCTTGGATGCTGTAATTTAGGAGGGCTGGGCTCCTGCACTTTTGGTACATTTTAATCTCACATAGCTGTAGTCATCAGCAGCTGTGGTGAGGAAACAGGTAACCCACAGGAAAACATTTAACTTATGCTAGTTTTCAGAAAATATGAAAAAGTGTAAAAAAATAAAAAAAGCAAGATCAGGCATACTCCCACCATCCAGAGCTACTAATAATTTGGTATAGATCCTTACAGACTTTTTTATTCATGGGTGTGAATGTGTACATACCAACACACATGCACGTGTGCTAGGTTGAACCATATGAAAGGGTAAAGGACTTTTTAGAAGTCAAAAATGGCCAAATGTTCATTCGATTTAACAAAATACAAGCATATACATGTAGACAAATACATATTTAAACAAAATGGGGCCATGTCTTAATACAGTTTTGTAAACTTGAATTTTAGCTTTCACTACACTTTAGATCTAGAAACAGTTATATCAGGGTGGTGAAGGGCATCGGTCCTGGAGTTCGAATTCCGTAGCCACCACTTACTCACCAGGGCAGGGGACTGAGGCTCCCTGAGCCACAGTTTTCCCACTTGTGTAGTGGGATAATCACAGTAACCTCCGTATAGGGTTGCTGTGAAGGCAGATTCAGCAACTGTTAGCAACTGTTAGCAATTCATATTTCCAGATGAATAGAGCCATGTATCGTTTCATTGTAATCACTCTCCCACTAATAGACATTTAGCTGTATCCGTTTTCCACAGTTGAGGTGAGATCCTTATACACATATCTAAGTGTGTCTATCTGGTCACTGCTTTACACTTTAATAACTTGGGCTTTGAGATTTGGGCTTAGGACTTCCCTGGTGGTGCCGTGGTTAAGAATCCGCCTGCCAATGCAGGAGAAACGGGTTCAAGCCCTGGTCCAGGAAGGTCCCACATGCCGTGAAGCACCTAAGCCTGTCCTCCACAACTACTGAGCCTGCGCTCAAGAGCCCCAAGCCACAACTACTGAAGCCCGCATGCCTAGAGCCCATGCTCCCCAACAAGAGAAGCCACCGCAATGGGAAGCCTGTGCATCACAATCGAGTAGCTCCCACTCTCGGCAACTAGAGAAAGCCCACGCGCAGCAACAAAGACCCAACGCAACCAAAAATAAATTAATTAATTAAAAAAAAAAGATTTGGGCTTTTCAGAATTGTTTTAATTGGTGTGTTTTGGGCTGAGTGGTGCTTACGGGGAAAGCTGCTTGGACGGTTCTCTCTTCCGTTGCCCTATAACTGTATGCTAGGCTCTCTGGGCCCGGCCTCCTCTTCTCTTTTTCACACTCCAGCAACACTGCCATTGAGCACTGGCCCCCACTTTCGTGCCGGGTGCTGGCTTCTCCCCTGAATGCCCCTACAGGCCCCTTCTCTAGGCCAGCTCACTGGGTCCAGGGAAGGGCCGCCGGGTCTGACCCGTTCAGCCTGGTTCGATGCTCACCCCACCCTCCCTACCACCTGCACCCACCAACGCCTCCTCCCACGAGCTGTGTACACAATGCCACCATCTTTCTCCCCACCTAGATCACTCTCTCTGAAGCCAGGACTTAAGTCTCACTCATCTGTGAGTTAACTTAGTACAGCACTTGACATAAGCGCTCAGTATTTGTTTGGTGGCTGAATTTATTGAATGAGTACAATCATGACTAACTAATTAATGGCAGGACTTAAAGAAAAAGAGATGGTTTGGGGAGGATGGGGTTAATCTAGGTTATAGGTGTGGCTTGAAGCAAAGGCTTGGGGTGCAGCTGTGAGCCCCTGGACGTGTCTGGCATCGCTGGAGCTGGGCTTTATTTATTTGTTTTTTTGTTTGTTTATTTATTTATTTGGCCGTGCCATGCGGCATGCGGGGTCTTAGTTCCCTGACCAGGGATCAAACCCGTGCCTCCTGCAGTGGAAGCGCAGTCTTAACCACTGGACCGCCAGGGAAGTCCAGGAGCTGTGCTTTAGAAAGAGAGGTCTGGCCATGTCATGACCACCAGGTGCTGGTAGCCCAGAAACCAGCAGGATGTCAGGCCTGGGTGCCCAGCGGGGGTTCACCCTGCCTGGGCCCTTTGGGTGTCTCCCTCTACACCCCTACACTTCTCCTGAACCTTGTGGCTTTTCCCCTGAGGAAGGGCTCTCCTTCACCCCTCGAGAAACAGAAGTGAGAGTTTCTGGCTGCTCTGATTTCTGAGGAAGTCACATCGCAGCCCTACAGCTGATGACGAAATCCACCTACAGAATTAGCAACCACCCGTCTCTCCACTTTAGAAAACCGTTTAGCGAATCCACCCCAGCTCGTTATTACTCCCTGGGTCCGGGGCTGGAAATATCCTTCGGGTTTCTGCCTGCCAGCTGGGACAGTTGATGGCCTCCTGGGGGTAACCTGATCCTGCCCTACTCACTCCACTCTCTTCTCTTTGGGTCTGACCTGAGTTCAGTGAGCCTGTGCTTTAGTTATATGTTAATAAGGACTTCAGTTCCTGGAACCCTGGGCTTGACATTGACCTGTGTGTTCTCTCAGTGGAAATGAGTCAGAATGATCCTTCCCAGGCCTGGAACGATGTTGCTGGGATGGATGGGCCTGAAATTGGAGTGAGATCTTTGTTCAAATCCTGGCTCTGCTACTTACCAGCCGGGTCATCTAGCTAGTCAGGCAACACAATTAGCTGGACAAGTCACTTAACCATTCTTGAGTCTCAGTTACCCCATCTAGTCAATGGAGGTAGCAGTCTCAGTGTTACTCTAAGGGTTACATGAAAGAAGGCATGCAGATGAATCTGGGATCTATTACAGGCCAGGACAGGTTAATTGAAATAGAGAATTAGCACCTGAGCCACAGTGAGGTAAGTGACTCTTTAGTCTGTGTTTTTAGATAAGGAAATTGAGAACCAAAAGGAGGGAGGGGGTGACAGGAGAGAAGGAAGGAAGGTGAGAGAACTGAGGAGGGAGTCTGGATGGGTTTTTTTTTTTCTTCTTTTAAAAATTGAAGTATAGTTGATTTACAATATTGTGTCAAGTTTCAGGCGTACAGCAAAGTGATTTGGTTATATATAGATATATGTATATATCTATTATTATTATTATATATCTATTATTATGTATATATCTATTATTTTTCTTTTTTAAAATTTATTTTATTTTTATTTTATTTTTGGCTGCGCACGGGCTTTCTCTAGTTGTGGCAAGTGGGGGCCACTCTTCGTTGCAGTGCGCGGGCTTCTCATTGCGGTGGTTTCTCTTGTTGCGGAGCACGGGCTGTAGGCTCCCAGGCTCAGTAGTTGTGGTGCACAGGCTTAGTTGCTCCACAACATGTGGAATCTTCCCGGACCAGGGCTCGAACCTGTGTTCCCTGCACTGGCAGGCAGATTCTTAACCACTGTGCCACCAGGGAAGCCCTATATCTATTTTTTAAATTCTTTTCCATTATAGTTTATTACAAGATATTGAATATAGTTCCCTATGCTATACAGTAGGTGCTTGTTTATCTATTTTATATAAAGTAGTGTACATCTTTTAATCCCATGCTCCCAATTTATCCCTCTCCTCCCTTCCCCTTTGGTAACTATAAGTTTGTTTTCTAGGTCTGTTTCTATTTTGTAAATAAATTCATTTGTATCTTTTCTTTAGATTCCACATATAAGTGATATCATATAATATTTGTCTTTTTCTATCTGACTTACTTCACTTAGTATGATAATCTATGAGTCC
The DNA here is from genome assembly GCF_964270905.1 of Leucopleurus acutus. Taxonomy (NCBI): domain Eukaryota; kingdom Metazoa; phylum Chordata; class Mammalia; order Artiodactyla; family Delphinidae; genus Leucopleurus; species Leucopleurus acutus. The sequence goes on from NC_139158.1 coordinate 8,922,284, forward strand.
ATTCATGTTGCTGTAAATGGCATTATTTCATTCTTTTTTTTTATGGCTGAGTAATATTTTATTGTATGTATGTACCACATCTTCTTTATTCATCTGTTGATGGGCACTTAGGTTGCTTCCATGTCTTGGCTATTGTAACTAGTGTGGCTATGAACATTGGGGTGCATGTATCTTTTCAAATTAGAGCTTTCATCTTTTCTGGATATATGCGCAGGAGTGGGATTGCTGGATCATACGGTAACCCTATTTTGAGTTTTTTAAAGAACCTCCATACTGTTTTCCATAGTGGCTGCACCAGTTTACATTCCCACCAACAGTGTAGGATGGTTCTCTTTTCTCCACACCCTCTCCAGCATTTATTATTTGTAGACTTTTTGATAGTGGCCATTCTGACCAGTGTGAGGTGATACCTCATTATAGTTTTGATTTGCATTTCTCTAATAATTAGCAGCGTGGAGCATCTTTTCATCTGCCTTTTGGCCAGATGGTCTTCTTTAGAGAAATGTCTGTTGGGGTCTTTTGCCCATGTTTTGATTGGGTTATTTGGTTTTTTGTTATTGAGTTGTATGAGCTGTTTGTATATCTTGGAAATGAAGCCCTTGTCGGTCACATCATTTGCAAATATTTTCTCCCAGTCCCTAGATTGTCTTTTCGTTTTATGATTTCTTTTGCTGTGCAAAAGCTTATAAGTTTGATTAGGTCCCATTTGTTTATTTTTGCTATTGCCTTGGGAGACTGACCTAAGAAAACATTGCTAAGATTTATGTCAGAAAATGTTTTGTGTATGTTCTCTTCTAGGAGTTTTATGGCGTCATGTCTTATATTTAAGTCTTTAAGCCATTTTGAGTTTTTCTGAATGGTGTGAGGTTATGTTCTAACTTCATTGATACACATGTGGCTGTCCAGCTTTCCCAGCATCACTTGCTGAAGAGATTATCATTTCCCCATTGTATATTCTTACCTTCCTTCTTGAAGATTAACTGACCGTAGGTGTGTGGGTTTATTTCTTGGCTCTCTATATTGTTCCATTGATCTGTATATCTGTTTTTGTGCCAATACCATGCTGTTTTGATCACTGTAGCTTTGTAGTATGTCTTAAGTCTGGGAGCGTTATGCCTCCAGCTTTGTTCTTTTTCCTCAGCATTGCTTTGGCAATTCTGAGTCTTTTGTGGTTCCATATAAATTTTAGGATTATTTGTTCTAGTTCTGTGAAAAATGTCATGGGTAATTTGATAGGAATTGCATTAAATCTGTAGATTGCTTTGGGTAGTTTGGCCATTTTAACTATATTAATTCTTCCAATCCAAAAGCATGGGATATCTTTCCGTTTCCTTGGATCATCTTCGATTTCCTTTATAGTTTTATAGTTCTCAGCATTTAAGTCTTTCACCTCTTTGGTTAGGTTTATTCCTAGATTTTTTGTTTTTTGTTTTTTTGATGTGATTTTAAATGGGATTTTTTTTTTACTTTCTGTTATTTCATTGTTAGTGTAAATAAATGCAACAGATTTCTGTATATTAATCTTGTGTTCTACCTTGCTGAACTCATTTATCAGTTCTAATAGTTTTTGTGTAGAGTCTTTAGGGTTTTCTACATAGAGTATCATGTCATCTGCATATAATGACTTTTATCTCTTCCTTTCTGATTTGGATACCTTTTATTTCTTTTTCTTGTCTGATTGTTGTGGCTAGAACTTCCAATACTATGTTGAATAGAAGTGGTGAGAGTGGGCATCCTTGTCATGTTCCACAATTTAGGGAGAAAGATTTCAGCTTTTCACTGTCTAGTATTATGTTGGCTGTGGGTTTGTCATAAGTGGCTTTTATGTTGAGATATGTTCCCTCTGTGCCCACTTTGGCAGGAGTTTTTATCATGACTGGATGTTGAATTTTATCAGATGCTTTTTCAGCATCTGAGATGATCATGTAGTTTCTATCTTTTCTTTTGTTGATGTGATGGCAGTCTGGATGTTTTGTCCTTATATTTCCCTTGCTTCCCTCAGACTCCTGCTCCCACCTCATCCCCCGAAAACAAACACATCAACCACCAAGTCCCTGGTACCCATGTTCCAAAAGCAAGCACAGGTCAACCCCACCTCTCCTTCCTGCAAGGCCTCAATGAAGAAGGAGAAGAAGGGCACCAAAGTGACCAAGTATATCTGAGTATTGAGTCCATCAAGGTCCAAACCGTTTTAAATCTGGAAGGCAAAGAGAAGGAGGAGAAGAGTTGGTGTGAGGACAAGTGAAAGGGATGGAGGAGAGTTGGCTGGGAGAAGAGGAGGCAGAGGGCCAGCTGGACTTCCTTCCTCGATGGGTGCTGTTGCTGCTCCCAGAGGCCTGTGCGTCCCCGCAGTCTAAGCAGCCGTCCGCTTCCCTCAACAGTACGTCTTGCCTTCTCCTCTGCTGCCCTCATGCTGAGCCTTTGACCTTGCTTCCTAGTTCACTGTGAAAGGAGATGCAATCCCAAGAGAGCTCACACAAGCTGTCTCCAGCGCACCTGCTTACACCTGTGTCTGTACTCTGTGACCTGGCCTGTTACTCTCACAGGGTGGCCGCCTCCTATTGTGCATTGGACCCCTTCCCCATCCCAGCGACCCTCTCCCTTCTCTCCCCTCACATCTATACAGACAGGTTATACCTTCTCCCATTTAAAACAAGGAAACCTAGACCCTACCTTCTTCTTTCTCTGTCCCCCTTACCAGCACTTGCTGCCTCCAGTGCCCCTGTTACCCCTTTTCTCCTGAATCCCCCATCAGGCTCTCTCTTCCACTCCACCAAAAAGCCCTGGTGAAGGTCACCACGATGTTCAAGCCAGTGGTCAGTTTTCAGCTCTTATCCTGTTTGATCTGTCAGCAACGTCCAACACCACTGAAGTTCAAGTATGTTTCTTCATGCAGTTCCAGGAGGCCACACCCTCTCCTGGTTGCTTTTCTGTTTCCGTTACTCATTCCCTCATGTCTCTCTTTCTTGAATGTTGGGTGTACTCAGGCTGTCCCCAGACTTCTTATCTGGACTTACTCCTTGGTGATCTTATCCATTCTTAAATCCCATCTCTATATATGCTGATGACTATCAAATTGATGCATCTAGCCTGAACCTCTCCCGAATTCCAGGCTTGCACATCCCCCGGCTCATTTACAGCTCTGTCTGGATATCCAATGGACATCTCTTATTTAACATGTCCAAAAACAAGCTCCAATCTGCCCTGCCCCAAGCCTGTCCTCCCGTGATTCTTTCCATCTTGTTAATGGCAACTCGGGCCCTCTCATTACTCTGGCAAATAATTATGGTGCCTTCCTTGACTCTTTCCTTCCTGACACCCCATGTCCAAACAGCAGCAAATCCTGTCAGCTCTACCTTCAAAATGTATCCAAATCCCACCACATCTCAGCACCTCCACTGCTGCCAGCCACATCTGAGCCACCATCATCTCTGGCCCGAATTAAAGCAGCAGCGTCTTAATCATCCCCTCTCCACTTGCAGGCTGGTCCCTGTAGCCTCTTCTCAGCACAGCAGCCAGAGGGGTCCTCTAAAACACTGAGTCCGATAATGTCACCCTTTTGCTCAAAAAGAAAAAACAGTGAGGGGGACTCCCCTCGTGGTCCAGTGGTAAAGAATCCGCCTTCCAATGCAGGGGACGCGGGTTCAATCCCTGGTCGGGGAACTAAGGTCTCACGTGCCGCGGGGCAACTAAGCCCACGTGCCGCAACTACTGAGCTCCGCGCCTCAACGAGAGAGCCCGCGTGCTGCAAACTACAGAGCCCATGCTCTCTGGAGCCCGCACGCCACAACAAGAGAGAAGCCCGCGCACTGCAACTAGAGAGAAACCAGAGCAGACCCCGCGCCGGAATGAAAATGATCCCGTGTGCTGCAACTAAGACCTGATGCAGCCAAAAAAAAAAAAGGAAAATAAATAAAATAAATAAATGTTAAAAGAGAATTGTCTCGCTTTAATGTGAAACCAATAGGAAAGGATCTTAAAAAAAAAATACCTCCCAGTGGCTCCTGTCTCTCTCAGAACAAAGGCTGGTCCTTACAGTAGCCCCTTGTGACGTGGCCCCTCCCACCTCTGACCTCTCAGCACCAGCCCCGCTTAACCTCTAGCTGTTCCTCATACCTGCCAGGTGGGCTCTGCCTGTAACTGTTCCCCCAGGTGTCTGCTGGGCTTGCTTCCTCATCACTTACAAATGCAGCCCTTTGTCTCCTAGTACAGCCTTCCCTTATGACCCTGTGTAAGGCGCTAACACCAGCCTAGTGTGCACCAGCCTCATTGTAGGCCTTATTTTTCTTTCATAGAGCACCGTTTCACATACTGTGTATTTTAATTATTTACCCTCTCTCTACCACTAAAATATAAGATCCACAGGACCCAGAGACATCGTTTTTTGTTCACGGCTGTACCCCAGAGTAGTGCCCATGATAGGCCTTCAAGAAATATGTGTTGCAAAGAAGATACACAGATTGCCAACAAACACATGAAAGGATGCTCAACATCATTAATCATTAGAGAAATGCAAATCAAAACTACAATGAGATATCATCTCACACCGGTCAGAATGGCCATCATCAAAAAATCTAGAAACAATAAATGCTGGAGAGGGTGTGGAGAAGAGGGAACACTCTTGCACTGTTGGTGGGAATGTAAATTGATACAGCCACTATGGAGAACAGTATGGGGGTTCCTTAAAAACTACAAATAGAACTACCATGCAACCCAGCAATCCCACTACTGGGCATATACCCTGAGAAAACCATAATTCAAAAAGAGTCATGTACCAAAATGTTCATTGCAGCTCTATTTACAATAGCCAGGACATGGAAGCAACCTAAGTGTCCATCAACAGATGAATGGGTAAAGAAGATGTGGCACATGTATACAATGGAATATGACTCAGCCATAAAAAGGAATGAAATTGAGTTATTTGTAGTGAGGTGGATAGACCTAGAGTCTGTCATACAGAGTGAAGTAAGTCAGAAAGAGAAAAGGAAATACTGTATGCTAACACATATATATGGAATCTAAGAAAAAAAAAATGTCATGAAGAACCTAGGGGTAAGACGGGAATAAAGACACAGACCTACTAGAGAATGTATTTGAGGATATGGGGAGGGGGAAAGGTAAGCTGTGACAAAGTGAGAGAGTGGCATGGACATATATACACTACCAAACGTAAAATAGATAGCTAGTGGGAAGCAGCCGCATAGCACAGGGAGATCAGCTAGGTGGTTTGTGACCGCCTGGAGGGGTGGGATAGGGAGGGTGGGAGGGAGGGAGACACAAGAGGGAAGAGATATGGGAACATATGTATATGTATAACTGATTGACTTTGTTATAAAGCAGAAACTAACACACCATTGTAAAGCAATTATACTCCAATAAAGATGTTAAAAAAAAAAGAAATATGTGTTGAATGAATGAGTATGAAAATTCAGAGCAGTTGCTCCCTGAGCTTAGAGAAGACTGGAAGAATCCAGTGGCCCTTAGGAATCAATGAACCATGATCAGGTAAAATAGAGAAGTAGGTGACAGAGCAGGGCTGGGTATCTTTTGGAAGAAAACAGGTGACCATCTGTACTGGGCCAGTTCTATAGTTAGGCAGAGTATATGGCAGGAGAGCTCTTTTTCTGAGGTTTATGCAACAGATGTGGTTTTGTATAAATCACACTTCTGTAAAAGGAATCCTATTTTAAATGTACTAGCAGAGATTGCTATTTAAAGGAATCTGATGTCAAATCCTTTGGTAAATTGACTAATCTCCTGATTTGTCCTTAGTGTCCATTCATATTTTCCGGAAAAAAAATTATATTTACTTAAATCAAGGTATGCTTGTCTGAGCTGAGGAAATCTCTTCATTTTCCATTTTTCTACTTTATTATTATAAAAGTAAATACTATAATATAAAGTCTTTATTATCCCCTTTTTCTTTGCTCCTCCCATTCTTCCCCCTCTTCATTCCTGCTTTTCCTTTAGCTGAGCTTTTTTCCTCCCTTAGACTCTGACATAGAATGTTCTTCTGTAACACAGCCGGATTTAGAGTGTGGTGAACAGTGGCCCTTTCTCAGACCAGATGAGTCCAATCCTGGGTGGAGCAAAGGAATCTGTTAGGGGTGGATGAATGCATACGGGGGATACAGGGGTCAGTTCTTAGGTGATATTCAGGTACAGCCAGATTGGAGAACCACTGACCAAAAAAATACTGTGTGCTATTTGAGGCTGTTGAATGAGGCTGGACAGGCATCCCCTATGGGGCTTTGCAGAAGGTGCTTGATGCGAATTTGGCCATAGACTGTGACTGGACTGGCTGATTTGTCTGGGGGCTGGAGTTCAGGGCTCCGGACTATCCCCTCTCGGTACGTCACCCACCTGCGGAAATCTCAGAGAAGAGCGAGCTCCTGGGACCTCTGCCTGATGGAGTTTAGTCCAGGTGATCTCAACAGTGTCAGCCTGCAGTGACCTTGGACTTCACGGGCCCAACATCCAATCTGTCTCCCTTCAGACTGGAACAGGTTCCTCCCGAGAAAGAATAAAACTGTGTATTACGGGGGTTTGGTGGGAGGTGTGCGAGCAACTAAGACCAGAACCTGCTTCCATGACGATAGTACAGGCTGATTTGTTTAGAGGTTGTTTGACCTCAGGGATGGTCTTCTTCAGGTACCCACTCTAGGTTTTCTGAAAAACTTTCTCCTTTTGGTTCTCATCAGAGGTCAGAGCAGGGGTTTAGTAAACAAGTTGGCTCTGGCTAAGAGTTCAGTTGTAACCATATAGGTTGTAGAGTGTAGAGCATGTGCCCGACTGGTGTGGCTGGACCTCTCCAAGCCCACTTGTTTACCTATAAAGTGTGCCCAGCTCTCTCACCAGGGTTTCTCAACATCAGTCAGACTGCAAATGAAAGCTCTTTGCAGACTGTGAAAGGCTAGACAATAAAGGAGAAATGCTATTGTTATTATTTTCCATGCACACCTGGTCTTCACACATTTGAATGAGCCAAACAGGTGAATTGGGAAGATCTAAGGTTACCGAATTCATTGTTGGAGTCAACATATCTTCCCGCAGCCGCCCTCTTGTGTAAAATGGGACCCTATTTATTTATAAATTGCATTTCGGGAAAATTGGGTCACAGTCTTGTGAAGACCGCCATCTGAAGTGAGAAGTGAAGCTGAAGAAGGAGACGCAAGGGGTGTCACTGAAGCCACGTGGGAGAGTTTGGATTTCGCGAGATCAGGGACCCGTCGCTTTCTCAGCTGGGAGAACTCAGGAGGAAAGTTATTCTTGCTGCTTTATTTGGGTCCGTGGTGGTGGAGAGTAGAGGTAGAGGGTTAGTTATATAGTAACATGGGGGTGAGTTTGCTGTAGAAATAGAAGATAAAACAGAGGTTTGGGGGGTGGGAAGTGGCAGGCTCTGGCATTGTCTAGGTCTCTCAAGTGCTTCCCAGCTCATTCATTTGACACGGAGACACTCTTAGGAATGGGGTCTGGGAGAGGCACGGAGCTGAGGAAGGGTGGGTCCTGTGCTGTGCCACTACCTCCCCCCTGTGTCTTGAGAGAGTCAGAGCAAAGTTGCTCTGTGCTGCTGAAAGAGAAGAAACAAAACTAACCTCCCCATTAGAGATCTGGGAGGTGGAGAGTGCTGGAGAGCATGGTGCGGGGAGGAGAGGAAGTTGAGCAATGCTGGTGATTTGGGGAAAGACACAGCTCAGGGTTTCCACTCTTGCAGACCAGCTGTCTATCTGGAAACCAAGGCCATTGCGAAAGGCCGCTCGAGCTTGGCTGGGTGCCTCCTGAACGATCGGGATGAATCTGATGGGCCTGCCCCAGGCATCACTTTCTAGGCAGAGGCCTGGCCCTAAGAGGGACTCTAATGAGTTCTCGGTGCAGCCCCTGTGAACGTGGCGGTGCAGTTTGGGTCACTAGGAAGGCAGAACGGAGGCTTCCTCTGTGACAAGAGAAACAGAACGGTGGGGGCCAGAGCATGCCTGTCTGAAGCCACAGCCGCCTGCAGGTGGGGAAGAGGGAAGATGGGCCAGCATCTCCTTTTCCCTGAGACCCGACGTCTCAGTATCTAACCCTCGTGCCCTACATCCTGGGACCTTCTGAAGGCCCACGTGGGTACCCTGTGGTTGTCACAGACGCTCTCCCTTGGGAGGAGGCTGCTGGTGTGCACAGTGGCTGAGACCCACAGGAGACATTGGGATGCTCAAGTTGGTGGGTGACCTGAGCTTGGGTTACATTGGGGGACAAAGTGCAGGGAAGATGCTGATCTTTACCAGAGGATATGCAGGATGACCTGGCTCAAGGGGACTCTTCAGTAGTCCTGATAAATGAGGGAGGGAAGACGGAGCTTGTTGGCTTCTTCTCCGGGTCAGGAGGACACGATGGGGTCCCCCTTTCTGTAATCAGTTGCCCCTGTGCTGGATGGTCTGATTCAGAGTCTGTAGAGAATTTCTGAGGACCTTTGGGGATGCAGAGCTGGGGGTTCTCTCCCAGCACAGTGGCAGAGAAAACAAGAGGACGAGGGCTGCACGACAGCAAGGGGCCCGGGTTGCCCTGGGAAGGCCTCTCAGAGGCTTGAAGGTACAGGAGGGAGGCTGCTCCCGTTGGCTCTCTCACTCTGTCCCCACGGAATCTGGAACCGTGGCTGGAGGGGGTCTTGTCATGTAGACAGGGAGACCACTTCTCTGGGGGTTTACAAGCATCCTGGATAGTTTTCAGGGAAGGAAATAGAGGTATTTGTCTCTGGAAAAAGAGTGTTCTTTGCAGCCTCTCTACACCCGATCTAGAAAGATTGCAGACGGGGGGAGTCTGTATTTCTTGTCTGTGTGACCCCATCAGGGGATGGAGAACCAGCCAGGGAGCTGGTTCTAAATGGGGTCACTGGTGGGGGAGGGGGGCCTGGAGTTGAGGGGCTGTTCATACACCTCAAGAGCCCCAGCGCTGAGCCCCGGGCCCTGGGAGGGGAGGAGACGTCCGTTCTGTCCCCACTGTCTCCCATACGTCTTCCTCCAGTTCTCTGCTCCCCTCCCCATGCCCCTGCGGCCTCCATTCCCCTCCTGCCTGGCTTGCTGCTTTACCTCCCTCTCCTTCCCTGGTTCCTCCTGTCTCCCCGATGTGGATGGAATGGCCTAGAGCTCCATCTGGGCCTCTTTTCCTTTTCAAAAACAGAATCAGATCCTGTTTCTCCTCTGCTTAAAGTTCTTAACGGCCTTCAAGGCCCTGCCTGGTCTGGCGCTTCCTGCCCTCCTCTCGCTCTGCTCCAGCCTGACCAGCCTTCTAGCTGTTCCCCAAACACACCAACCACACTGGCTTCTTTCACTTCACATAATACTTTTAAGATTCATTCTATAGTTGGCATGAATCAGTAGCTTTTTCCTTTTATTCCTGAGTAGCTTTCCGTGGTGTAGCTATACCGCAGTTTGTCCCCAGGTGGAAGGACATTGGGATTGTTCCCAGTTTGGGGAGGTGATGAAGACAGAATCTGGCTTCTTTTCATCCTCACTCAAGGGTCCCCATCTGGGACCTTCCATTTCTCACAGGTGTTGGGATCTTATATATATATATATATATATATATATATATATTTTTTTTTTTTTTTTTTTTTTTTTTTTCTGTACGCGGGCCTCTCACTGTTGTGGCCTCTCCCATTGTGGAGCACAGCCTCCGGACGCGCAGGCTCAGCGGCCATGGCTCACGGACCCAGCCGCTCCGCGGCATGTGGGATCTTCCCGGACCGGGGCACGAACCCGTGTGCCCTGCATCGGCAGGCGGACTCTCAACCACTGCGCCACCAGGGAAGCCCCCGGGAACTAATATATTTGAAGACATCTGTGCCCCTTCTTCCCCATCACTCTTCCCCACCACCACTTTCCCTGATTTCTGTTCTCTCATCTGACCTTCTGTGGTTCACCATCCTAGTTGGTTTCCTTTGCACACACCCACTTGATCTGTAATTCTCTTAGAATGGGGCGCCCAGAGCTGAACGCATTATTCGCTGCTCAGCAGCCTCTCCGCACGTGGTAGGATGACTCAGTACTCCAGGTGAGGTTGAAAGCTGTAAAACCAAGGATTGGCTCATGTGCTGGATCTTCTAATTCTGTTGATGTAGCTCAAAATGAAATTACCTTCTTAAATTTTATTTTATTATGGTGGCCACATCGTACTGTTAATGAACTTACCGGGAATAAGTTTGGTCCCTTTCACCTGGTTTGCTGTTCGCCCGGATGTACTAGGATTCTGGGCCCAGGAATTTTCTGTTTTGTTGTTTTTCGCCCATGGTCATGGTCTACCAGTATCATCCAAATGCATTTACTCCCAACATCAAGATGATGGTAGCCAACAACCAGCACCTGTAAGGGCGGACATCGACCCTCGTGGACCTCCCTGTCTAGCTCAGGGGACACCAAACTTTTTCTGCCAAGGGCTAGATAGTAAATAGTTTGGGCTTTGTGGCCAGCTGCTCCTGCAGCTGTTACTCCTCCCCCCTCCTCCCCTCCTCCCTCTTTCCTCCTCATCCACCTCCTCTGCTTCCTTTAAAAACGTAAAAACCAGGGGCTTCCCTGGTGGCGCAGTAGTTGAGAGTCCACCTGCCGATGTAGGGGACGCAGGTTCGTGCCCCGGTCCGGGAAGATCCCACATGCCGCGGAGCGGCTGGGTCCGTGAGCCATGGCCGCTGAGCCTGCGCGTCCGGAGCCTGTGCTCCGCAACGGGAGAGGCCACGGCAGTGAGAGGCCCGCGTACCGCAAAAAAAGAAAAAAAAGTAAAAACCAGGGGAATTCCCTGGCTGCTCAGTGGTTAGGACTACGCACTTTCACTGCCGGTGGCCCTAGTCGGGTAACTAAGATCCCACAACCAATCCCGGCTCATAGGTTATACTCAGGCTGCAGGTCAGGTCTGGCTGGCAGTCAGTAGTTTCGACCCCCAGTAGCCTCTGTTCTTTCTCATCCTTGTCAATGAGATGTTATAAGAGACTGGCAAGCACCTTGATGATGGAAAATCAGACACCCACGTTGATGTTTTCCTGAAACGGTGGCCTAGAGTTTTAACGAGGAAACGCGGTCAGTCTGGCCTGACTTGCTTCCGTGAACGTTAAGTTGGTGCCTGGTGAGCCGCGCCGCCTTTCCTTTTGGGAATCTCTCGCGAGTAACAGGTGGAACTTTGCCGTCTTCTCCTTCGGTAAATCACGATTATCTTCACCCACGTGTGGTCCTTGGGCGCCACTCCATTTCCGCACAGTCTCGCCACGTGTGTCGCTCTTAACCCCTCGTGTCTTCCTCGTCCGAGTCGGAAGCCTGAGCTCACTCAGCACCGGGAACTCTCCGACAGCCTCCTCACTCGCCTTGGGTTTGCTCTTTCAGTGCTCTCTGCCTTTTTCAGTTCAGAGATCATCCTGGACAGAAAAGACAGAAGCAAATTAGGAGTTGATTGGGACTTCCCTGGCGGTCCAGCAGTTAAGACTCCCCGCTTCCAATGCAGGGGATGCAGGTTGGATCTCTGGTGGGGGAACTAAGATCCCACATGCTGCAGCCAAAAGAAAAAAAAAAAAGTTTATCATCCACATCTCACCATTGCTGAAAGCGGCGTGCCCGTCCCCTCCTGTTCTTTTTGCTTTTCGTGTAATAAGGTAGCCCTTTTGGGGGTCGCACACATTTTCTGGAAGCCTCATCTCATTTTGGCTTTAGCTTTCTGATCCTGCTCACACACACAGGCATAGGTAACATGTGCACCCGTGCTGCTTTCTTTTTTCATCAAGTACTTCTGAAATTGCAGTCAGAGGAGAAGGAAGGAAAGAATAGAAAGAGGAACAGGAAGAGGACGGTCTTTATCTCCCTATAAACAGTTAACTCTTTGGCGACAAGATCCACTTTCTCCCGCGTCTCCAGCGGCACTGGGTATGGTGTCCTGCACCCAGGCAGTGGGTCTGGGTACAAGGATCATCCCTCACAGTCTGGGAGAGGCCCACCTGGAGTTGTGTAGCATAGTCCTACAGCCTAGATGGCGGCCCTGCCCTGCAAAAAGGAGGTATTCAGTCAGAATCATAATTCCTCCGTGTTTTCCACCTTTAAAAAAAAAAAAATTGTTTTACATGTAACATAAAATTCACCATCTCAGCCAATATAAAGTATATAATTCTGTAGCATTTAGTACATTCATGATGTTGTGCCACCAATCACAACTGTCTAGCTTCAGCACATTTTTTTCATCGCCCCAAGAGGAAACCCTGTACCCATCAAGCAGTCACTCCCCATTCCCCCTCCTACCTGAATCTGGCACCTAGCAGTCTGCTCTCTGTCTCGTGGATTTGCCTATCCTGGGTATTTCGTATAAATGGAATCATACAATATGTGACATTTTTTGTCTGGCTTCTTAGCATCATGTTTTTGAGATTCATCCCTGTTGTAGCATAATCAGTTCCTCCTTTTTGTGTGTGGGGGTGTGTTTTTATCCTGGTCAAAATGTACATACCATAAAATGTACCATTTTAATCACTTATAAGTGTACAGTTCAGTGGCATTGAGTACTTCCACATTGCTGTGTGACCATCACCACCATCCCTCTCCAGAACTTTTTCATCTTCCCAAACTGAAACTCTGTCCCCATTCAACAATAACGCTCCACTTCCCCCTCCTCCCAGCCCCTGGCAAACACCATTCTACCTGTGTCTCTCTGAATGTGACTGCTCTAGGTACCTCATATAAGTGGAATCCAACAGGGTCTGTCCTTTTGTGACGGGCCTATCTTACTCAGCATAATGTCCTCAAGGTTCAGCCATGTTGTAGCAGGTGTCAGGATTTCCTTCCTTTCAGGGCTGAATAATATTCCATTGTGTGGATAGACCATGTTCTGTGTACCCATTCCTCTGTGGATGGACACTTGGATGGCTTCCCCCAGTGTTTCCCACTTTGGTTGCTTGTTTCTTCAGTTGTTCTGGGTGCTTCACAGTCCTGGCCACCCTGCTCCCAATACAGGTTTTGTACACCTATTACAGAGTTGATTGACATTTTTTAATCTTCTCAACTTTCTTACTCCATCTTCCCCTCTAGATTATCAGACTGCAGAAGAGCGAGTGCCTTTCCTTTTGCTAAACCCTTCGAAATCTGCATGACCCAGATAATTAGATTACTCACCACCTCTTCAGAAGCCAGAGGATGGTTGGGGGCTTTAGAATGGGAGGGGAGGGAGAGATGTGATCTTAATTTCAATAGTCCTCAGCTTCTGAAGTAGATAAGACTCACAAAATACTAAAAAAATAAGAGAAAAAAATACTCTTAGTCTGTTCAGGCTGCCATAATAAAATGTCATAGACTGGGTGGCTTAAACAATAGGAATTTATTTCTCACAGTGCTGGAGGCTGGGAAGTCCAAGAGCAAGGTGCTGGCTGATTTGGATCTCCATGAGGGCTCCCTTCGTGACTTGTAGACAGCCACCTTCTTGTTGTGTCCTCACGTTGTGGAGAAAAAGAGAGCAAGAGAAAGGGAACCTGCTCTGGTGTCTCTTTTTTAAGGTCACCAATCTCATCATGGGGGCCCCATCCTCATGACCTCATCTAACCCTAAGTACTGCCCAAAGGCTCCAGGTATCATCACACTGGAGGTTAGGGTTTCAACATACAAATTTGGGGGGCACACAACTCAGTCCATAGCACATACCTTTTATAAAAAGCATTTAAATGAGGCAAAGTATTTAGCCATATGGAGCCTAGCTAAGTGCTAAAGGATTGTAAGAAAGGATAACTGGATATCATTAGTTAAGGCAGCTTATATTTAAATATCAGCAAGATTTTTCATGGAGAGAAAGAAATGTGACTTGGGAAGGGGAAGATGGAGGTTCCTGGACAGGTGAGTGGAACAAACAAGGTATCACGTGGTGATGAGGATGTCTACTTGGAGAGGGCCGGACCGAGCAGCCTTTTTCCTCTGTTAGCCCATCCACGTGTCAGGCACAGTGTGTGCACTGGGGGGGAACAGCAGGATCACACGGTCCCTGCCAGCACAGAGCTCACTGTCTAGTGGTGAGACCTACAACAAGCAAAGGAACCAACAAGGGAATTTCAGGTTGAGATAAGAGCCTCTACAGGAAATAACCAAGATGGTTGTGTCATGATAAAGAGGTACTGCAGGCCAAGGGGTGGGGAGATGCTTTAGATTAGAGAGGCTGCCTAGGAGGTGGTATTTGAACAGCCGGGAAAAGAAGGAACATCCAGCCTTGCAAAGAATGGGAGGCAAAAATCTGACCATTCCAGGCATAAGGAGCATCAGAGACAGAAAGAATTTTAAATGTTTGAAGAACAAAGAGGCAGCCCATGTGGTCGGGGTGTAACAAGTAAGAGGGCAAATGGGAGTTGACGCTGGTGTAGGGCTTTGTCCGCCGTGTGGGAGGGCAGGCTTCATTGGTGGTGGCGGGTTCTGTGGCAGGTGGCGGGTTCTGTGGCAGGTGGCGTGATCTCAGGTGTGGTTTATCAAGATCATTCTGGCTGCTGGGCAGAGAGCCACTTGGGGAGCTCCCAAGGGAGCTTCCACTTGGGAAGCTATTTCAGTGGTCCAGTGGGGACATGATAGAGGTTTGGGCTTGGCTGGAGGCAGAGGAGATGGAGAGATAACAGAGGGATTTGGGAGGCGGAAAGGGCAGCATTGCTGATGGGTTGGATGGGAGCATTGAGACAAAGGCAGCAGTTAAGGGTGACTTCTAGGGAGACTGGGAGAGGAATAGTTGGGCAGTGGGGCATGTTGGCAGAAATGAAGAGTTCAAAGCCATGGGCCTGGTTGAGATCACTCAGGAGCAGTAGAGATCTGGGGCGCAGCTGCTGTGGGGTAGAAAGCAAGGCAGGGGACTTCCCTGGAGGTCCAGGGGTTAGGACTCCATGCTTCCACTGCAGGGGGCTCGGGTTCGATCCCTGGTCAGGGAACTAAGATATCCCGCATGCCACATGGTGTAGCCAAAAAGTAAGAAAAAAAAAGAAAGTCAGGCAGGTGGATGGCATTGAGGCTGCCGAGTAGCTGAAGGTAGCACAGTGTGGGGAAAGGGACCTGGGTTTGAATTCTGGCTCCACCTGTGGCTGCCTTTGCTTCTTTGGGCAACCTGACTTGGAAAATGGGTCAGATTCCCTGCCCTCTAGGGGAGGGGGGATCAGAAGCAAATCCCCAAGTGCAGCGCCTGGTAGAGGCTCAGCTGCTACCCCTAATCAATCCGGTGACAACAGTGACGACATTCTATTATTATTATTTCTGATCAAGAGAAGAATTCAAAAGACTTGACGTCGGACATCCACTTCCAAGTGTCACGGCCAAGACCAGAGCAGTCTCACTCAGTGCTGAAGGCTATGTTCGGTCTTCTGTGCCTTGCTTGTCTCTTCCCTGAGACTCGTGTGACTGCGACTCGGTTCTGAATCTGTCATCCTCACTCAGGCTGCCCCCACCTTTACCATGACGTGCCCCAGCAGTCTTTTGAGTCTGTCTCTCTCCGGCATCAGAGCCCACCCTCCCCATCGCCAGCCTCGTTCTTCTCCAGGAGGAGCTGACGGCCCAAAGCATCCCTTTCTGCCCTGCGCAGCAGGTATTAACAGGACCACCTGCCTCATCTGTTTACCCCAAGCCTCCAAACCTGACGCGGTGAGGGATGCAGCGTGCAGCCCCCGTGCTGGGCAGCATCACCAAGGCCATCGGTGGTGGCCACCTCTGGCTTTGCTGAGCAAATGCCTACCGCCCACTGATGCCCTTTTCATTCCTTCTGTGTCCTTTCTAGCCTACTTCCTCCTTTCTCCTTCTGCCCTGCCTGGTCGCAGGTTTTCCTACACTTGGCCCGGGCACTGGGCCCTCCGGTCCCTGGCTTTGGGACCTGCCTCCCGCACCGAGCACATCCTCCGTGCCTGCCCCTGCCATGGAACCTTTGCGAGCCAGCCCGGCCTTGGCAGCCCAAGCGCTGGTCCCTGCCAGCAGCTGTGTGCGTGACCTGACTGTGGCCAGCTGCCCCCGCAGCACGGGCCCAGGCCTGGCCCCCCGCAGAAGCAAGGCCCGAAGTTTCCCCATTGGCTGCAGCCTGGCTGAGGCTGTCCTGAGGGAGCAGAGGACAGGGACGGGGGCGGTGGGGGGGCGGGGAGCGGAAAGCCGCCCTTCCTACGGTGCCTGCTGATAATTGGCCCTCCGGAACCAGCCTGGGACACGAGGGCCAGCTGGGTCAGGAAGTGGTGTACAATGCTGCTCTTTCAGGGGGGACACTGCACGGTCTGAGGTCCTGTGTGACTCCGGCGAAATCTGTAGAACAGCCTGTTCTCAGAGGATGTTCTCTAACCTAGGCCGGAGGTGGGCAGTGGAGCCCCGAATTTCTCACCCTCTGCCCTGGGAGCGCCCCCCAGGCATCGCCCAGCTCCGAACCCAATTATTTAATTCAGAGAGAGTCTGGGGAGGGGAGGGACAGAGAGCAGATTTTCTCAAGAGACCATGAATCACATACCTGGTACTTTTTAGAGGCAGGCGCACTGGGAAGCAGTCATTAAGTCCTTAATGATTTAATAATTTATTAAGACTCTGCCCCGCCTTAGCAGCTGCGGGCCCACGAGGTCAGAAGGCAGGGTCCTCGCCCTTGGGATTTTAATCTTGGCGGGGAGGTAAGACAATATACTTGTTGTCAAACACAGGAAGAGAAATGGGAATTTACAAAGAAAGAAGGAACGGATTCGAAATGATTGGCCAGAGTGGCCTCGCAGGTCTAAAGGAAGGTCAAGTTTGGACTGTGCTCAGAAGACGGGACAGGATTTGGGATGCAGAAGGAAGTGAGGGGCGTGTGACGCAGGGTGGCATCCCAGGCACCGAGCATTGCACAAGTACAGGAAACTCAGCCTAGCGTGGAACTTCCGCCCTGGATGTGTCCGGTGTCTGAGATTCCGAGGGCCCTGGAGGACCACAGCCTGCCTTTACGGGCCCAGAGGCTCAGCCCTGCCTCTGAGCCCGAAAAGCCTGCTACAGAAACCGGGTGGTGGGCCTGCAGCTGTGGGCTGGACCCTGCCCGACTTCTCGGTAGGGAAGCGTTGATTGGAGAACTTTGGGCATGTTGGCTGCAGTGGGTGGGCACTCCCAGGAACCTGCCAGAGCTGCAAGAGAAGGGTCTGTGGCAGTCCTGACCAGGGCAGCCAAGGCTTGCAGGTGTCTTGTAGCTATTGATTTGGGTAGAGACTTCGTTCCATAGCCCAGGGCTAGGCTAGGTGCTGTGTTGGGGTCCTGGGCTCGTACTGGGGCTGTGACTCTGAATGTCCACACAGAAGTTGTTTCACACTTTCCTTTTTCAGGGCACTGAAAAGGTAACTCCTCAAACTCAGGAGGACGGAGTGGCGTTTGCATCCGGTCCCTCCCCTGCTTCAAGAGCCTTCCATTGGGACTTGCCTGGTGGTCCAGTGGTTAGGACTCCATGCTTCCACTGCAGGGGACATGGGTTCAGTCCCTGGTCAGGAAACTAAGATCCCGCATGCCACAGCATGGCCAAAAATAAAAAACATAAAAACAGAAGAGCCTTCTGTGGATCTCAGTGTCCACCAGGTCACAATTTCTTGCCCTTATATCCAAAGCCCACCATCATCTGAAGGACGTTTACAGAGTCTAACAGTGAGAAGGAACCTAAAAATCACCTAATCCAGCCTGAGCCTGTAAGTCTTTTTCACAGTAACCCTAAGAAGACGTTGCCATGCCTCTGCCTGTATACTTCTCATAATGGGGAATTCTCTCTTTCATGAGACAGCTTTAAGTTTATCCAGAAACGGCCTGACTGTACTTCTACCCGTTGGTCTAGTTTTGATCTTTGGAATTATTCTTCCTTCCACATGACCACCTTTAAGAATATTGGTATTCCTCTAAGTTGTCTTCAGGCCCCAGGCTTATCCCAGCCCAGGTCACTCTCTTTTAGAAGTAGTCTAGTTTGTTGGTTTCCTTCATAATGTACAAGGTCTAAAACTGAATAGAGTTTTACATGTGAATTTATCTTCATAAGGAATTAGAACCATCCCCTCCCTCATTCGGAACGCTGTACTCCTTTTAATACATCCAGAGCCAGACTTGCATTTTGATTAGCCACATCACAGCATTGCTTATATTAAGTTGGCAGCCAAATAAAACACCTAAATCATTTTCACAAGTGCTGCTTTGACTCATATCTCCCCTGTGCCAGCGAGTTTAGACCTAAATATAGGAAACTTCGTTTATACCTGCTAGATAGCATCTAGTGAAGTTTCACCCATTTTTCCAGTCTGTGGAAATCATCTGGACTCTGGTTCTGTGTCTCTGTGGTGTGGAGGGCCATGTCTCATGTGGGGATTGTGATCCAGAGCCTGAGCTGTGGAGCCCCACTTCCGAGTCTGAGTTCCAGCTCTACACTGGCCGGTAGAGCAGCCTTGGGCAATTTACATAGCCTTTCTAAGCCTTGGTTTCCTCATCTGTAAAATGAAGATGATTAATACTAATACTCACTCGTAGGATGTAGAAGTTATAAGACTTTAATGAGATAATTCGTACAAAATACTTATTAACACAGGGCTGGGTAGTAAGCACTCATTAGCTGCCATTATCTTGATGATTAGAACCACTGCTACTGCCAGTTCACTTCCTCAATCTTT
Source organism: Leucopleurus acutus (assembly GCF_964270905.1). Taxonomy (NCBI): domain Eukaryota; kingdom Metazoa; phylum Chordata; class Mammalia; order Artiodactyla; family Delphinidae; genus Leucopleurus; species Leucopleurus acutus. The sequence continues at coordinate 8,940,873 of NC_139158.1, forward strand.
TAAAAATGACTGTTTCTCACCCCAAGCCCCCCCAGCCTCATCGTCCTTTGCTTACAGTGTCCCCTCAGCCCCAGATGCCTGCCTCGTTCTGCCACCTGCCCAGCTTCAAGACCTCTGCAGCATCTTTGATTCTTCCTTCTGTTATGTTCCCTGTACCTGGGAGCTCCTACTGGCCAGTCCTATTGGAATTGCTTCATAGCCCACCTTGTGTCGGGTTCTTTCCATTTCACTTCCATCTTTTAGGTTGAGGCCTTTTTTCCTTCACTTCTCTGCTATTAATAGCTGCCTCCTTCAACTCTCTTCCCTTCAGCTGCTTCTGTCCTTTCCCGCCCCCTCCGAAGCCCACTGGCCCCCCGCACTCAGTGCCACCTCCCTTTCTGCCTTCACGCCCCGTTCTGCCCTCGCACACACGTGGCCCTGCAGCAGAACCGGCCCTTGCGTTCCAAGCCTTTCCGGAGCTGGGCTCGAGGATCCGACCACCAGAATAGTATGACCTTGGGCAAGTGGCTTAGCCTTTCTGTGCAACAACCATAAGTGCCCCTCGAATCTGTAGGCAGCGTCATTGAGAGAAGTCAGTCAGTGGCAGGGGAGGCACCGGGGACAGACAGGTGACCCCTTTCTTCCTTAGACAAAGTTTCCCTGGGCAGCATCGCAGTTTCACAGGATCTCTCCTTCCTTTCAACATGTAGAGTACAGGATATTTTCAGTTTTCAGACACACACACACACACACACACACACACACACACACACACACAGAGTCTACAGTTACAAACTCATGGTATATTATTTTATGTGGCTTAAGGGAATTTTAAGGATTTTTTGTTTGTTTTTGTAAGCAAGGCTCATACTGACCACAAGCTTGGGCAATTGGTCTTTGGTCCATCGGTATAAATAGATATTTGTGGACCAAGTCTAAACCCCACCCATCACAGTCCTCCCTCAAGGCCCTGACGCAGTTTCTAGCATTTCCGGCCAACATGGATTTCTCTTTTTCCATCACAGCCTGTGCTACTGGCTGTCTCTACCAACCCCCTAGAACTTGACCACATCCAGTTTGCACCCTACTGGATTTGCATCTCTTGGTGTCATCTTACATATTTAGGTCCCTTATAACTCCTTATGAACGCAGGCAACCTTTAAAGGCTCGGCAAATGTGGTCACTTTGCCCAGAGGTCTGTCTGCAGCCAGGATCCCGTCATTGTTCTAGAGCCAGGAGAGAAACATAGTTGAAAGCATGTAACTCACCTGAGGAAATCTGAAGGAAAGAGGATGACGTGGGACAGGCATGGAAGAAGGAGCTGAGAAACAAGGTCCAAGGAAGGACTTGTGAAGAGGAAGCTGGAAGCGCTGGGTCTCCACAGGACACAAGTGCTGCCTCACTGGGAGATTTTAGGGGGATAAACTTTTTACTTCTTTCTTGCAGCATCTCTTATATGAGATTCCTTCTGGACTGGTCTTACCGATGCACTGACAGCCAACAGCTGTGCTCAGTGGCGCCCCCTGCGTGTGCTGTAGGGGAGAGGGAAAGGAGTATCTGCACTCTCCTTGTCTTCGGAGGTGACTGAGCATGATGGGGAAAGGACCCTGTGTTAGTCTCCTGGGGCTGCCATAACGAATTACCACATAGTGTGTGGCTTAAAACAACAGAAATTTGTTCTCTCCCAGTTCTGGAGGCTAGAAGGTCAAAATAAGGGTGTCAGCAGGGCCACGTTCCCTTTGGAGGCTCTAGGGAAGAATCCATCCTTGCCTCTTCCTAACTTCTGGTGGTTGCTGGCCATCTTTCGCATTCCTTGGCTTGTAGACACATCACTTTAGTGTCAGCTTCCATCTTCACATGGCTGTCTTCTTCCTGAGTGTGTGCCTGTGTCTTCACCTGGCCTCCTTATAAGGGCACCAGTCATACTGGATTTAGGACTCACCCTAATCCAGTATGACATCATCTTAACTAATTACATCTGCAAAGACCCTGTTTCCAAATGAGATCACATTCACAGGCGCTGGGGGATTTGAACTTGAACGTGTCTTCTTTAATAGCTTATGCTATTAAAGAAGTTGAGTCTGGCTGACAGACATAGAAAACAAATTTATGGTTACCAAAAGGGATGGGGGAGGGAGGTAGATAAATTAGGAGTTTGGGATTAACGTATACACACTACTATATATTGGGTTGGCCAAAAAGTTCGTTCGGTGAGTGAATACGTTGTTCAATAAAGCTCTTCGTGAAAATGAAAAACATCTTTTATTTGTACTTAAAACCGAACGAATTTTTTGGCGAACCCAATATAAAATAGGTAAACAACAAGGATCTACTGTAGAGCATAGGGAACTATACTCAATATCTTACAATAACCTACATGGGAAAAGAATCTGAAAAGGAATATATATATATATATATATATATGTATAATTGAATCACTTTGCTGTACACTTGAAACTAACACAACATTGTAAATTAACTACATCTCAATTAAAAAAAAAGAGTTGATTCTGGTAGAGGAAAAAAAAATACGTGCAATAGTGGACTTAAAGAACACACCCAAAAGTTATGTAAACCAGATATAAAAGACCATATCTTGGTATAAAACCTATTTTGTACCAAATATATTCATACACATATACATGTACATATACATATATGACATATACATAAGTATGTATTTTTTCCAGATGAAGATTCAAACACAATAAAATACAAACAATAAAACACTTAGAGGAAAATGTAAGAGTCTACCAGTATAAACATGGGGCAGGAGAAACTGTAAGTAAACATAGAAGCTATAAAAGATAAGATGAACATACTTCACTAGGTAAGGCAATCAACAACCATGGGAACATATAAGAAAATACTCAAAACTTACTAGCAGTCAGGAAATTACAAGTTCATGACGAAATGTCGCTACACCCGTAAGACCGGCAAAAATGAAAAGAAGTGATAACCCCCGTTGGAGGGGATACTTTTGAACATCGCCAGTGGAAATGTGATTGTTAGAGCCTGTTTACAAAGCGTGATGGCAGCCTTGTTTAGATCCTGATTAGAACAGTTGCAAGAAAGTTGTTTTTTTATTTGTTATTTTAACACAAGAGAGAAATGTGAACACTAACCATTTGATGACATTAAGAAATTATCCTTAAAATTTTAGGTGTGATCATAGTATTATGGTTAAATTTTAAAGAATCTTTTTTTTTTTTTCTTAGAAGTTCTTACTGAAATATTTACTGGTAAAATGGTATAACGCCTAGAATTTACTTCAGATAATCCAGGGAGCAAGGGAATCAGTGACCAATGGTATAAAGCAAGGGTCCGCACACTAGAGGTGCAGGCCAAATCCAGACCACCTCCTGGTTTTGTAAATAAAGTTTTATTGGAATTCAGCCACAGTCATTCAGTTCCGTATTCATTTAGTATCGCTGAGGTGGCTTTTTCCCTCCAGCAGCAGAGCTGAATAGTTGTGATGGAGAGCATGTGACTTGCAAAGCCTAAAATATTTACTAACTGGCTCTACAGAAAATGTTTGCGACCCCTCACCCATAAGGGTGCATGTTTGGATGCAAGTTCATAATAATTGGTGCTGGGGACTGACTATATGAGGGCTTATTAGACTAATCATATTTGTGTGTGCTTGGACTTTTCCATAATGAAAAGTTAAAAAAAAAAAAAAGTGGACCCAGTAATCTCACTCCTAGTACTCTATCCCTTGGAAACGAAAGCCTCAATTAATAAGGATATATGTATAAGAATGTTTACTAAAATAGTTTACTGGAAATAAATTGCCTCCCAATACGGGATGCTATAAATGACATCCACCCACGCCATGGAATATTATGTTATCTTTTTAAAGAATGAGCTAGCGTTTTACCAGTTCACTTGGAGAATGTTTCATGGGATATTTTCAAGTGAGAAGAGCAAGATGTGAAAAAGTCTGTGCATGACAGTCCCAGTTTTATAGAACAGTGACAAAAATAAGCCCTTCGGAATGTAGGGGTGTGTGTGTGTGTGCGCGTGCGTGCGTGCACGCGTGCAGGATGCATAACGGGTTGCTAACATGGGTTGGGGGTAGAATGATGTCTGTGGAAGGAAGCAAAGCAAAACAGAAAAAGGCTGTATTTCAAAAAACAGCCTACACGATACGATCCCATGTATGTGTGTGTGTAAGTTATATTTACAGGTATAACGTGCTTTGCTTACTTCAGAAGAGAGTTACGATTTTTAAAACGACCAGAAAGGAGGGAATATTCGTCCTGTCCTATGATAGAAGTAAGAAAATAAAAAAGGAATTTGGTTAGGAGCTGGAAAGTGCCCAAGAGCAGGGAAACAAGAGAGGAGAGTGACCACTGTCAACCCGGGCCAGCTAGGGTAGGCTCCATGGAAGGTTCTAGCTGTGAGAGAGGGGGTAGCTGGACGGTCTTTGAGCCACAGCCCCTCCCTGATCTCAGTGCCTCTTCCTCCTGCTCCCGGAGAAATAATGTTTCCCTGGAGGATGAAAGGCATCCCTTTGTGCAGGCTTTAATTGCCATGTTGGGCCAAGTGAATGAGTGGCATGCGGGCGCAGCAGCTGGGCATAGCCAATGCCAGGCAGCAAAGCCCGCTGCCTTAGGACAGCCCGGGCCAGCTGGCCTGGGAGTGCTGCCCACCTCTGCCCCCCGCAGGGGGGCCCTGCAAGGGAACAGTGGAGCAGAGGGGTCTGCGGAGGGAGGAGAAGGGGCGGGGCGTCTGGGAGGGTCCCAGCCACTGTCAGAAGCTTATTCATCTCATCCTCCTTCCCCTCCCCCCTCCCTCTTGTTTTTCAGACTGTCAGCATCAATAAGGCCATTAATACGCAGGAAGTGGCTGTAAAGGAAAAACACGCCAGAAATATCCTTTTAGATGTTGCTTGGAGGACCGACCCCAAGGGGGGTCAGATGGGGGGGCGGCGAATGAGATCAGGGTGAGGCATCCTTGCTCAGCTTCAGGAAGGAGAACTGCCCCCCACCGGCCAGCCCCCAGCAGGGTCTGAACAGTGTGGGTTGACAACAGCTGGCCTCAGAGCCCACAGCCTGTTGAGGTGGAAGGGACCAAAGAGGCCATCTGGCCCAGTCTCGCCTCTCTCCTGGGACTTAGCTTTTCAGAACTACCGAGTCCTTTGAATTTACTCTCCTTTGAGAGATTTCCTCGGGGCACCAGAGGGGTTTTCACCTGTACCATCAAAGCGCTCTGGCCCTGCACCTTGCCACACTGACCACCCCCTTGGAGACATGCTCAAATGCCCTTCTCTGAACATGAAAGCAAAACAGAGGCCTTGGTGGCAGCGGTTGGCCTTAAGCTGACACAAGGGCTCTACCATGGAAATCAGAGCCACTTGTGTGAACTGGTTCGCCCCAAACCAGAGGGAAGAAGATGAGAAGGTCAGGGTGGACTAGGGAACTGGTGATTTGAAGATTTTCGCCAAGCCCCCCACGCCAAGTTGGTGGAGGTCCTGGGCAACCACCGTCATGGGTCTGTGGCTTTGGAGGGAAGTGCAGGCAACCTGGCCGATGGATTCCTTGGGACCTGCCCTTGAGGTCAAGTCCAGGTGCTCGAGGGCTAATCCCCGAATCCTGGAGGAGAGGCTGCCAGTGGCAAGGCTTGGTCTCTGTGTGTGCTGGGGCCAAGCACAGGGCAAGGGGAGGCTGGGCTTCTGTCTGCGATGGGAAGTTCCTTCTTGCCGGGGCTCAGCATGGTGGCTGCACCACAGCCAGTTGGGTTGGAACAACCTATCTTGAAGTCATCCCACCCCCGCCCCTCCGTGGAGGAGACCCTCCAGGTTAGAAGGCCATGGAAGCCCGGCACTGCCAGTGCGATGCCCAGAACAGGTCAGGCCCTCAGGAAATGTTGCTGAGAGCATGTACTGCGCTTCACTGGAAGGAAAGCAGCTTGTCTTTAGCAGAATATGCTTTGGTTGGAATTAGGGCTTTGCTGCAAGATGGGGCTATAGAACCTCTACCGGGTACCCCAGAAGCCTGGCCCAACCGTGAGCCTAGCCAGACCTTGCCTTTTTATGCCCTTGATGCTTTACTGAGTCAAGAAAACCAAACCAAGAAAAGCCCTCATTATTGGTGGCCCAATTGATTTTCACAGGGAGTGACCCAGTCTTGACCCTTCCCTGCTAAGAATACTGATCAGTCAGTCTGGTGCAAGATATGAAGTAAGAGACAGATAGTTGTCACAGGACAGTGTGCTCCTCTGGATGGGTGTGAGCACAGAGAGGGCCAGGCCTGTAGTGGCTGGGCCAGGTCACACCTTGCCAGAGAGGCTCCCTGGGGCGATGGAACAGACCTAGAGGGAGATTCTGAAATCTCATCTCTGGGGCTCTCTGACTTTCTCTGGGACCTCGAGTGGGCCCCGTGGGACCTCTGTGAGCCTTAATTCCCTTGTCTGTCAAATGAAAGTGTTGGCTGAAGAAGCTTTCAAAGGCCTAACATTCCAGCTCTGACGTTCTGGGAGTCTCTCTGCCTCACAATTTCTAAGGGGTGGATAAATGTTGAAAAGATCCGCCCCATACAGTAGGGTTTTAAAGCCTAAAGATCTCACAAAACATTTATTCTTTATCAGTACTTTTAAAGAACATCAGCTACCCTCATTACCCACTGAACGAGCGTTTGGAAACCTGGCTTCATTTAGAAATGCTGTTCAGACAACCATTTATCCCTGGTGCCTGACTGGTGAACAGGTTGACACCCCCGACTGTGGTATCCACTCCTGGAGGGCTGAGGACTGAAGTCTTACTTTCTTTATATCCCCAAGTGCCTGACACGAATTGGGTGCGTTAAAATGCTTAGAAAATTAAAGAGAGACAGAAAGGTCTGCTTGCCTCTTTCCAAGCCGGGTGCCCGGCCAGCTCCACACGTCCCTGGCTTCTGTTTCGGGAGATTGCTCTCCAGTAAAGGGGCCACAGCCTCCTGTGAGAAATCATCTCAGCTGAGGGTGGGGGGCTGTCCGTCTCTCCTCTTGGCTTCCTTCTAGTCCCAGGGGGCTGTGCTTGAGGTGAAACCATAAGTTATTTGAGAATCACTCTAAGACCAAAAGCTGATTTCAGCTTCTAGACCCAAAAGTCCGTTTTCAAGGCAGCCCCTCTCAAAATGCAAATTTCAGTCCAGGGAGGGAACTTTACCGCACTTTCCAGCTCAGAAGCAAAACAACAGGTCTTTCGGGTGAGTCTCATGGTTTCTAGCCTGAGGCAGGTCTTTCCTAAATGGTGCAGTGCTTCTTACCTGCGCCTGGATTAAAAAGCCGAAAGTTCTGAGGACACTGCCATACTTGGGGTTAATGGTGCCCGGTTACCGGGTGTGTGAGGCCTGTGTAAGCATCCATTACAAAAGAAATGTGGAAATCCCCTACTTGCCTCAGAAAGGGCTTCCTTAGGTCATTTCAGAGAGGGCTGATGGGACTAAATCCAGGAGCTCTTAACGCTGTGACCAAAGATTGAGTTCTCTATTGGATATAATATTAATAGTAACTCGATAGTGCTGTGTTTTCCTGATGGAGATACAAGCCACTCATCCATGATTGGTGATGTGGGAAAGTAAAAATAAATGTAAATGTCTTCCAAGTTAAAAAAACAGTGGGCTGGGGGCTCCCTAATTACGGAGGCCTGGAGCTCTGTTAAAGTCACTCGAGGCCAGAAGGACATTTATTACACGCAAAGCGTGGCAGGCACTCCACGTGGCGGGTGTGTTTGGAATTGGATCTCAGAAGGAAGTGGCCCCAGGAGTCCGCATACAGGGAATTCAAGGTGTTGGGAAATGAAGGCACCCCTGAACGAGGCCAGGAAGGTTTTTAGAAGAGGTGGAGTGAAAGCGGCATTTTATTTACTTATTTATTTATTTACTTATTTATGGCTGTGTTGGGTCTTCGTTGCTGCGTGTGGGCTTTCTCTAGTTGTGGTGAGCAGGGGCTACTCTTCGTTGCGGTGCACAGGCTTCACACTGTGGTGGCTTCTCTTGTTGCTGAGCACGGGCTCTAGGCGTGCAGGCTTCAGTGGTTGTGGCACACGGGTTCAGTAGTTGTGGCTCACGGGCTCTAGAGCGCAGGCTCAGTAGTTGTGGCACACGGGCTTAGTTGCTCCACGGCACGTGGGATCTTCCCGGCCCAGGGCTCGAACCCGTGTCCCCTGCATTGGCAGGCGGATTCTTAACCACTGTGCCACCAGGGAAGTCCCGAAAGCGTCATTTTTAAATTTAGGGAAAATACATTTTAAACAAAGACTGCCTCTTTCAGGGTAAGAGCACAATGGCTAATGGGAGAGGAGATAGACGCTACCTGGAAGAGAAGCCAAGGGTGTCAGTAGCCAGGGGGTAGGGTCCCCAGCAGGGGCCAGGGCACTTGAAGAGCTGAAGCACACCCTTGCTTTGGAATAGTGCATAAGAAAGAATTTTGAGAGGCTGTATTGTGTTGTTAAAATGTTAGTGTAATTATACACACACACCACACCCTCCACCCACCTCCCCACAAAGGCCCTACCACAAACTCGGCAAACCTAGAGGAAGGGCAGAGTCTGTCTTCCCACAGCAAAGCCCTAATTCCAACCAAAGCATCTTCCCACTAAAGGCCAACCAGAGCCACTGCTGGCCCAGAATGCACTTGTGCAAGTTAGGAAAAGACACCCCTCCCAAAAGACATGGCTGTCTCTTTGGAAATCATCTAATAAAATGGATTTTATTAGAAGGAAGCACTTTTTTGCCATCTGCCAAAAAACTGCCAGGATACTTGTACAGATCTGTGATGCCTTCATTATAAGCGGTGTCCTGTGATGGGTAGTGCCAGGCGCCATGAACAACACACAGCCCCCGCCGTGGCCTTTAGAGGCTTCATCCCAGGGTTGGTTGCCTTTGTTTTCCATGACCTTCCCTCACCGTGCATACTGGGCACCCACCATGAAAAGGGGGCGCAGACCTTTTGGTCTGTTGTCAACCGGCTGCCTCTCTCCAGCAACGCTGTGCTCTGCTGGAAGTTCTGCCACGTGTTCCACAAACTCCTCCGGGATGGACACCCAAACGTGAGTTCCTGGGGCTGTAGCGGATGGGCAGGGATCCAGGGACCCATGTGGGGAAAGTGCAGTTGCCTGAGCCACAAGAGCCACTGTCCACTCTCGCACAGGGGATGGCAGCTGCCCCCATCTCCTGGCCTCTTGGGTACCAATTTCATAGACGGCTTCGTCTCTCTCCCATCACCCTCTCTCCTCCACCCCAGACCCATGTTTCACCATCCTCTGTCTCCTCTCCTTCTCTCTCCAGGTCCTGAAGGACTCTCTGAGATACAAAAACGAATTGAGTGACATGAGCAGGATGTGGGTGAGTTTGGACACGCACCCAGGGGCCACCTGTGCCACCTTATCCTTTCCCAGAGGCCACAGAACAAGGACTGTGGAATGGAGCAAATTCATCTCTTTCAGCTTGTTTAGCATTTCTCTCATGAACGTCAGGGAGGTAGTCAGAGATGCCCCCAAATGGAACCATGATATCCACAGTCTTACCTGGGGTCCCTGGAAGCTGTAGGGAAGTTCTAGGGCTTGGGAGCTTCTCCTGCCGATGGAAGTTCATGTCATAGTGCTCTCTGGGCATTGGGATCCTTCGGCAGTGACACTGTCACAGGTCCTACTTCTTTCCTTCTAGTGGTCCCATTGGGGTCACAGTACATTGAGAACTGGCATTCCCAGTCCTTAATGCCAGTGGTTTTTCTTTCCTATCTAGGGATTCTCAGTGCCTTAGGAAGAGGGAGGAGGTAGGTGGCAATATCAGAATACATTGAAAAGAGTGGTTTTGTACACATACCGGAATCCCTCTAGATTCAAGGAGTATGTGTATGGACAGGAGGTAATTTGCCTTTTGAAGAATCTCCCCAGGTGATTCTGATGTGTCATGTTGCCCCACTGGTTAAGAACTACTGTTAGCCCTTTCCTTCAAATTCTTACCTGTGTCTGTCTGCGCTCACAAAATGTTAGCAATTATGTTGTCCAATCTACCCATTATAGATGAGAAATACAGGCCCAGAGAGGGAAGCAGCTTTTCCTATGTCACAAGACTAGTTAACCTAAACAAAGCAGAGGTTTGTCCCCAAAACTTCCAACTGTATGCTAGAGAGCTTTCTATTACATTTCTGTAACATGGAAAGCTTAGTTCTTTTTCCTTTTTTTGCTAGAATTTATCTGGTATATCTTTTTTCATCCTTTTACTTTTCTATATTCTTTTTAATATTTTTTACATATATATTTATTGCACTGTGGCCAGAGAATCAATATGATACTGATTTTCGAAGTATTTTTGAGACTTGCTGTGTGAGCTAGCTCATGGTCAGTTTTTGTTTAAAATTGAAGTATAGTTGATTTATAATACTATATTAGTTTCAGATGTACAGCACAGTGATTGACTGATTGACTTTTCTATATTCTTTTGTCTTAGAAATATACTTGTCAATAGCATTTAGTTGGATTTTTTTTAAAATTCAAGATGGCAGTCTTTGTCAACTGGACACTTACTCTGTTTACATTTATTATAATTCATAACATGTTTAGATTTATATCTCCCATCTTATTTTATGCTATTTGTCCCATCTGTTCTGCTTCTATTTCTCTCATTTTTGCCTTCTTTTGGATTGATTGGGTATTTTCTTTCTCATTCAGTTTCCCCCTCACTACTAGTGGGAAGATAAAAAATAAAAGCAGAGGTTTTGGTTTTTTTTAATTTTTTGATAATGTTATCTAATAATTACAAAGTGCATGCTTACGTTATCAGTGTCTAAAATTCATATCAATGTCTAGATATCATATCTGTTTCCAGTATAGCACAAAGACCTTAGAATATTTTAACCCCATTCACTCCCTTGTATGTTGTTGTCATGCATTTTAATTTTTGTTTCTTTTAGACCCTAGAAGATATTTTATTTTAATTGTCTTATTCTGCACTCTTCATTTCCTCTTACATCTCAGGCCATCCATTTGGGATCTCTTTCTTTCTGCCTGAGTTATTTCCTTTAGAACTTCCTTTAGTGAGAGTCTGCTGGTGGCAAACAACCACTTTTACCTGATGGAGAATGTCTTTATTTCACCCTCATTCATGGAAGATATTTTCTCTGACTTTAGAATTCTGGGATAATAGTTCTTTTCTTTCAGCACATGGAAGATATTAGTCAAGATGTCCTTCCACCGACTTCTGGCTTCCATCATTTTTATGAAGTCTGCTGTCAGACTTACCATTGCTTCTTTGAAGCTAATCTGTGTTTGTTTCTCTGTTTTTAAGTTCTTAGTATTTATCTAGGTGTGAATTTATTCTAGATTCTTTGGACTTTTTAAATCTGTAGATTATTATATTATATCAGTTACAAAAAAATTCTCATTGTCTCTAAATATTGATTTGCTTCATTCTTTGTTTTCCTCTGAGACTTTGGTTAGCAGTATTTTAGACTTTCTCACTCTATTCCCCATGTCTTTAAACCACTATTTGATTTTTTTCTACCTGTTTCTTTGTCTCTATACTGCATTCTGGATAATTTCAGTAAATCTAGCTTTCAGTTCACTCATTCCCTCTTCAGCTGGGTCTAATCTGTTGCTAAACCTCTCCATAAGGTTTTCAATTTTAGTATCATTCTCATTTCTTGGAATTTTAGGTTTGGTTTGGTTTGGTTTTTTCTAATCTGCTTGGCATTCTTTATAATTTATTGTGCCCTGCATATATTTTAAAAGTCTCTAATTTTTTTTAGGCTTGTTAAATATAGTGGTTTTATATATCACTTTTTATAATTCTAGTATCTAAAGCCCTTAGAGGTCTGTTTCTGCCATCTGTTGTTTTGATGAATTTTGCTCCTGCTATGTAGTTTCTTTTTGTATTTAGTTACTTTTCTACTGTGAGCTGCTCATTTTCCTGGAGATTTTTTTGGTGGGAATTCTTTGAATTCTAACAAAGGCAGCTTCCTCCAGAGGGAATTGGCACTTGCATCCATTAAGATCACTCTAAATTAAATTCTCAGCTTAAAAGTTATGTGAATTCTGAGCAGATCCCCTTGAGGACTGGCTCACGGGTCCAATTCTCAGCAGTAGTTTTTTCCATCCTCTGATCACAACAGTGGTTTAAGGCAGTAGATTTTCTTTGCAGTCCTCAGGGGGGACTCCTTCAGTGCAGGAGTACATGTGTGTTATTTCCAATTTACCCTTAATTCCCCTGCACGGAGGAGGAAGTCTTTTGGCTCTTCCACTGGACTCCTCAAGTTGGGCAGGTGAGAGCCCTGCCTCCTGTTTACCACCTGGGCCTTAAGGCCCAGAAAACCAAAACTCAGGTTCACTTGGTGTGGCAAAGTGCCCCCTCCCCACCATTCCCTGAACCCATCAAGTCATTTGCTCTCTGAATATCTGAATTACTCAGTTCCTGGCCTGAGGATTTCTTACTCTCTTGCAAGTTCATTAATGCCTTCAAAGCATTTTTAATATTCCACTCAATATTGTTAGTAGTTTTCAGTAGGAAAGTCAACCCAGTTACCTAGCCTGCCTGCCTTGTTATCCAAAATAGAATTCTTTTAGGTCTTTTTTCCTATGTAGTCTGTCTCTTCCATTTGACTAAGAGTTTCTGAAGTTAGAAACTTCTTTTACTTTTTTTTTTAAATTAAGATCTTATTTTTTTTAAGAGCAGTTTTACGTTCACTGAACAATTGAGTGGAAAGTACAGAGTTTCCACATACCTGCCCTGCCCCCAAACACGCATAGCCTTGCCTAATGGATGAACCTACTGACACATCCATCACAATTACCAAAGTCCATAGTTTATATTACAGTTCACTTGTGGTGTTGTACATTCTGTGGGTTTGGACAGATGTATCCGTCATACAGAATATTTTCACCGACTTAAAAATCCTCTTTGCTCTACCTGTTCATCCCACCCCACCCCTACTCACTCCCCCCCCCACCCCCCCCAACTCTTGGCAACCACTGATCTTTTTATAGTCTCCATAGTTTTACCTTTCCCAGATGTCATATAGTTGGAATCATATAGTATGTAGTCTTTTCAGACTGGCTTCTTTCAACGTAGTAATATTCAATTAAGTTTCCTCCATGTCTTTTCATGGCTTGATAGCTCATTTCTTTTTACTGCTCAGTAATATTCCACTGTTTGGATGCATCACAGTTTATGTATCCATTCACCTACTGGAGGTCATCCTGGTTGCTTCCAAATTTTGGTAATTATGAGTAAAGCTGCTACAAACATCCATGTGCAGGTTTTTGTGTGGACTTAAGTTTTCAACTCCTTTGGGTGAAAACCAAGGAGCTCCATAGTTGAATCATATGGTAATAGTATGTTTAGTTTTGTAAGAAACTACCAAACTATTTTCCAAAGTGGCCGTATCACTTTGCATTCCCGCCAGCAGTGAATGAGAGTTCCTGTTGCTCTGCATCCTCATCAGTATTTGGTGTTGTCAGTGTTCTGGATTTCGGCCATTCTAATAGGTATGTAGTGGTATTTCATTGTTTTAATTTGCATTTCCCTGTTGACATAGGATGTGGAGCATCTTTTCATATGCTTATTGACCATCTAAACATCTTCTTTCATAAGGTTTCTGTTAAGGTCTTAGGCCCATTTTTTAGCTGGATTGTTTGTTTTCTTATTGTTGAGTTTTAGGAGTATATTTATATGTTTTAGATAACTGTCCTTTATCAGATATGTCTTTTGCAAATATTTTCTCCCAGTCTGTGGCTTATCTTCTCATTCTCTTGACAATGGCTTTTGCAGAGTAGAAGTTTTTGTTTGTTTGTTTGTTTTTGCTATGTTGGGTCTTAGTTGCTGCACACGGGCTTTCTCCAGTTGCGGCGAGTGGGGGCTACTCTGTGTTGCGCGGGCTACTCACTGCTGTGGCTTCTCTTGTTGCAGAGCACGGGCGCTAGAGCACGCAGGCTTCAGTAGTTGCAGTGTGTGGGCTCAGTAGTTGTGGCTCATGGGCTTAGTTGCTCTGCAACATGTGGGATCTTCCTGGACCAGGGCTCGAACCCATGTCCCCTGCATTGGCAGGCGGATTCTTAACCACTGCGCCACCAGGGAAGTCCCAGAGTAGAAGTTTTTAATTTTAATGAAGCCCAGCTTATCAATTATTTCTTTCATGGATTGTGCCTTTGGTGTTGTATCTAGAGTTATCACCATACTCAAGGTCATCCAGGTTTTCTCCTTTGTGATCTTCTAGGAGTTTTATAGTTTTGCATTTTACATTTAAGTCTTTGATCCATTCACCTTTTACTTTTTTTAAAATATAATCCATTTAAAATTTTTTTATTTATTTATTTTTGGTTGTGCTGGGTCTTAGCTGTGGCTGGTGGGCTCCTTAGTTGCAGCCAGCGGGCTCCTTAGTTGTGGCATGGGAACTCCTAGTTGCAGCATGCATGTGGGATCTAGTTCCCTGAGCAGGGGTCTAACCCACGTACCCTGCATTAGGAGGCGAATTCTTAACCACTGCACCACCAGGGAGGTCCCCACCTTCTTGATCCTCATACATTTTCACATGAAGTATAGTTGTCTTTGATGATGAGCATATTTTTGCTTTTTCTACTTCTCACTACTTTCTGATTTTTCTATAATGAACAAGTATATCATAAAATATGAATTTTCATAGAAAATTAATACATTATGAAATACAGTCATCTATGGCATTGATGTTTTTAAACTCCTTTGATTACTCAACTCTCTTTGGTGCCCCTTGAGGCCCTTTCAAAGGATTCCTCTACGCTAGAGGAAGTAGATGCACTTGGAAGAAAATGTAGAAGTCAAGACTCACGTGGGAGCCACAGTTATTCAGTTTAAGGTTCTTTGTGCCCCATTTCCCTTGTCTTTTGTATATAATGGGGAGTTGCCAGCATCACTCTGCTAAGCCTAGCTTCTGCCCGGGCACCTAGGACATGACTGCATGGGCAGACTCCATGGGAAGGCTTCTTCTTTACCAGCTGGGTTTAGTCCCATTTCAAACCCCCGTCCCAGGTATAATACCATAGATGCTCTTAGTCTGTTGAAATCCATCTGGAGGAGGTGTTTGTTCTCCTGTGTTTAGATAGAGAGACAAAAGGAAGGAGATCGCCCATAGTCAGACTGTGATTACTAAGGATGGGAGACTTAAGGTTCTTAAATGAGAAACATCGTCCAGAATTTACCCAAAGGATGTTTGTACACAAGATGATACTGTAAGAATGTTCATCGAAACATAGTTTACATAGAAAAACTTGTCTACAATTAAAACACACAACAGTAGGGAGCTGGTCTGGTAAATTACAGTACAGACTTATAATGTACTGGGTAGTCACGAAAAATAACGATACAGAAGAAAATTCAATAAGATGGAAAAAATTGCAGTATATTAAGTGAAAAAAACCATATTGATCCCATTTTATCTTTTAAAATAAAGGTGGAGCACAGAGGATTTCTAGGGCAGTGAAACTACTCTGTATGATACGATAATGGTAAATCCATGTCATTATACATTTGTCAAAACCCATAGGATGTACAGCACCAAGAGTGAACCCTAATGTAAACTTCACTTTGGATGATAACAATGCGTCAGGTTCACCAATTATAACAAATGTCCCACTCTGGTGAGGGATGTTAACAGTGGAAGAGGCTGTATATGTGTGGGGACAGGGGGGACATGGGGAATCTGTACTTTCTGTTCCATTTCGCTGTGACCCTAAAACTCCCCTAAAAAATTAACTCTGTTTAAATTGA
The DNA here is from genome assembly GCF_964270905.1 of Leucopleurus acutus. Classification (NCBI taxonomy): domain Eukaryota; kingdom Metazoa; phylum Chordata; class Mammalia; order Artiodactyla; family Delphinidae; genus Leucopleurus; species Leucopleurus acutus. Next base: position 8,956,574 of record NC_139158.1, read on the forward strand.
AAAAATAACATTGTGAACCCCAAAATGTTAGCCATGATTGTATCTGGTGGTTAGGTTAAGGGTGATTTGTTTGCATATGTACTTTTTTCCATTTTCCAAATGTTCTTTCTAATTTCGTTTTTCAATGTATATCAACATTTTTTTAAAATTTTTCCAAATTTTTATTGTGGTAAAATACACATAACATGACATTTACTACCTTAACCATTTCTTAAGTGTACAGTTGAGTGTTATTAAGTACGTTCATATTGTTGTATAGTCATCGCGCCATCCATCTCTGAAATTTTTCATCTTGTAAAACTGGAAATCTATATCCATTAAACAATAACTCCCCATTCCCCTCCCCACCTCCAGCCCCTAGAAACCACCGTTTTACTTTCTGTCTCAAGATTTTTTACTAATCTAAGTACCTCATATAAATGGAATCATACACGATTTGTCCTTTTGTGACTGGATTATTTCACTTAACATAATGTACTCAAGATTCATTCATGTTGTAGTACGTGTCAGAATTTCCTTTTTAAGACTGAATAATATTCCGTTGTATGAGTATATCACATTCTGTTTATTCATTCATCTGTCGATGGACACTTTAGTTGCCTCCATGTTTTAGCTCTTGTAAATAATGCTTCTATGCACATGGGTGTGCAAATATTTTCAAGATCCTTCTTTCAATTCATTTGAGTATATACTGAGAGATGGAATTTCAGGATCACATGGTAATTCTATTTGTAGTTTTTTGAGGAGCTGCCATACTGTTTTCCACAGTTGCTGTACCATTTTACATCCCCACTAACAGTGTCCAAGGGTACCAATTTCTCCACATCCTCCCCAGCACTTTTTTTTTTTTGGTATTAGCTTGCCTAATAGATGTGAGGTGGTATCTCATTGTAGTTCTTTTTTTTAATTTTTGTTGGAGTATAGTTGCTTTACAGTATTGTGTTAGTTTCTACTGTACAGTAAAGTGAATCAGCAATATGTATACATGCATCCCCTCTTTTTCGGATTTCTTTCCCACTTAGGTCACCACAGAGCACTGAGTGGAGTTCCCTGTGCTATATAGTAGGTTCTCATTAGTTATCTGTTTTATACATAGTATCAATAGTGTATATATGATTCTATCTGGTGGTTCGGTTAAGGCTGATTTGTTTGCATATGTACTTTTTTACGTTTTCCAAATTTTCAACACTGGATGTATGTTATTTTCATACTCACAAAAAATATATATTCTTTCAAAAAGAAATCCTGGCTGTAGATCCTTCAAACCAATGTTCTTCGTGTTGACACCCCGCTTTCTTTCCTCATCCTGAAAGGGCCACCTGAGTGAGGGGTATGGGCAGCTTTGCAGCATCTACCTCAAACTGCTGAGAACGAAGATGGAGTACCACACCAAAGTGAGTCTTTGCGACAATCCTGCTGCCACTGCCAGCCATGCACTCCCCCCGCCCCTGCTTCCCCCACCTCCCCGCCCTGTCCCCTCACACCTGGCTGGGCTTAATTGTCAGGTTTTCCAGGTAATGAGACAGCCTGGCTTCTTAGGGAGTGTTCACACCATATCCCAGCTATGTAAGAGGAAACATTTTATAGAGTAACTGCAGTCAGGCCCCTGGGATGTGACAAGGGGCCTGGGATTTTGGCCCAGGTCTTCTGCACCTTTTGTTCCCCATTTTGCAAATAGAAAGAGGAACCCGATCCACCAGGTGGCCTTATAAAAATACTTCAGAAGCACTGACTTGACTGTTAATAGAAACAACGCCTTCCGTTTATATAGTAAGTTTCCACATAGGACCTTCTAATCAAGATATGACTTTAGCTGATATTTCTTTTTTTTATATAAGATTTTTTTATATTTATTTTATTTATTAGTATTTATCTTTGGCCGCGTTGGGTCTTCTTTGCTGCACGCAGGCTTTCTCTAATTGTGGCGAGCAGGGCCTACTCTTCGTTGCAGCGCGCAGGCTTCTCATTGCGGTGGCTTCTTCTGTTGCGGAGCACGGGCTCTAGGAGCGCGGGCTTCAGTAGTTGTGGCTCGCGGGCTTTAGAGCACAGGCTCAGTAGTTACGGCGCGCGGGCTTAGTTTCTCTGCGGCACATGGGATCTTCCCGGACCAGGGCTTGAACCCATGTCCCCTGCACTGGCAGGTGGATTCTTAACCCCTGCGCCACCGGGGAAGCCCTAGCTGGTATTTCTTACACACTTAATGCATGTAAAACTGTGTGCCAAGTGGCATATAAGATTAAGAAAAGAGGGTCTACTCTTTAGGCGTTTACAGATCTGTCGGAGAGAGAAGCTTATACACTTGCAGTAGCTGTGTAATAGTGCCGGGCAGGTATGTGTGCCTGCAGAAAAGTGCCAGGGATGTTTTGAAATGATGGAGGGATATGGCATCCTAAAGGGCAGAATGAAGGAAGTGGGTCTTGAGGTGGTCCTTGAAGGGTGGGTATGAGGCACATAGGAGGTAAGGAAGAATGGCATGCCAGGTGGGAGGGAAAATGGCCAGAATTAGGGAGCTGGCGGTGGAAATGGAGAAGAGGACCAGGTCATCATAATGTCCAGACTGAGTGAGGAAGTAAATGCGACCAGAAGGAAAAAGGCACCGGCCTGAGTCTCTGAGGCAGATGAGCAGGGGTGGTGGGCCTGAGGGCAGGAAGGGGCTGCAAGGCAGAGCGCCGGGTGTTACAGCCAGAGAGGGAGGTGCCGGCATGGAGGATTTCTTTCTTCAGAGCCTGAAGAACTCACACTGGCATTTAGAGCCCCCTTGGTGGACTGGCCACCTGTCTCTCTGTGCTCCCCTCCACCTGCCCCACTGCCCTGTGCTCCACCCGCTCCAGACAGACCACACCGAGGAAGAGAGCAGGATACAGATGCTCGACAGCTGATGAGCCCACGTAACTTCCCCTGACTGTGCGGGTGCTTGATGTAATATTTTCCAGCCTTCAAGTTTATTTTACTGATTATGTTTTGCTAAAGTTAATGTGAGAATGGGTTTGCCTGCCCTGAGCTCACAATAGCCGCTTCAGGAGATGGCCAGAGGGCAGTGGGAAGCCTGGAGAGTATTCAGAACAGATTGGAAATAAGCAAAGGCTGCACTGCCTGCATGGTGTGGGTGTCAAGTTGAAGACCGACCGCTCTCACACGCTCGGTGTCATTGCACCACAGAGAAGATGTCCATGGCACAGGATGTGAGCGAGGGGCCCTCCCCCGGGTCCCAGGGTTGGGATGAAGCCTTCCCCTATGATGATGGACGGTGGGTGTTCTTTGCCATGAACCAATCACAGGACCTGTGTGTGCGTGTGTGAGGCTGTGAGCACTGCCACACCTCCCCAGGGAGCATGCAGGCACCTGTACCAAGCAGAATCCACCTGCTGCAGCCCGAGCTCAGCGGGGCTGGCTTGCTTGATGTCGGCTTAGTTGGTCTGTATAGAGAGCTCTTGAGGTGCCCTGTTCTGACTTCCTCTGCCTCCCTTCCAGAATCCTAGGTTCCCAGGCAACCTTCAGATGAGTGACCGGCAGCTGGACGAGGCCGGAGAGAGTGATGTTAACAACTTGTAAGTGGCTGTCCTCACATTCTGGACTCGATGAGAGAGAAAGCTTGGGTAGATGCTGTCACTTCCGGTTAGGGTCACAGAGGGCCTGAGGGCAAGGGCAGTGGCTGGGGTGGGGACTAAAGCCCCTGAGTGACTTGACCTTGGGGCCACTTACTCCTGGCGCCTCCTCAAGAGCCCTTCCAGGGCGCCTCCCACTCCAGGCCTCCCTTCTCTGTGCCCCTCTGCCCTTTTTCTTTGCTGCTTTCACTGTTGAATTCGCCCTGCTTGATCTTCCAGTGGCCTTAATACCCACTTAGGTCGGGGCTAAGAATTGAAGCTGGTGTGTGTGTGTGTGTGTGTGTGTCTGTGTGTGCACGTGTACATTGGCGGCAGTACAGGGCTTGGGGGCCGGGACAGGTGGAACACTGGCCTCGGGCCGTGGAGTATAAGCTCTCTTTCCTCTTGGGTCCAGTTTCCAGCTGACAGTGGAAATGTTCGACTACCTGGAGTGTGAACTTAACCTCTTCCAAACTGGTGAGTCTCTCCCTCCCGTCTGGCCCAGGCTTTCCTGGGCATTCACCTAACCCCCAGCCTGGTTCCCTGCTTGGACCAGCTGGCCTAGCCTCCGTCTCCATACAAGTTGTGCAGTTTAGGGCCAGGGAGATGGAGCTGCCCACACTGTGTCTGTTCTCTTGGCCCTGGTGCAAGGAGGGGCTGAAGCCCAAGGGCATTTTCACGTGAGTGGAAAGACTGCGATCCCCACCCTGCTGGCCTCCCCGCTAAGCCCAGGCCTCCAAGAGTCCAAAGACAGTTCTGGCCTCTGACAGACCCTAGACTGTGGCCCCAGCACTGGCTGGTCCTTTGGCCCAGGCTTGTGTGCTGCTCAGCTGGGCTGGCCCTCAGGGTGTATTTCTGCCCAGGTGGCCTGTGCAGTCACCCTTTCTGCCCCAGCATCCCGTGATACCCGGCTCTGTTTCCATATGCATTGATCACTTGGGTTATTAGAAATAGATGCTGAGCTCCTCCTCAAAAATCAGGAACCATGCCTGCTCACCTCTGTTCTAGCCCCATGCCTGGCATATAGCAAGTGCTCAACAACCAAGTTTAGAATGCTTGCTTTCTGCATGAACAGCAGTGAAGAAACAACAGGTGGACAGAGTTCATAAAATGTTGTCAACGGGCTTCCCTGGTGGTGCAGTGGTTACGAATCTGCCTGCCAATGCAGGGGACACGGGTTCGAGCCCTGGTCCAGGAAGATCCCACATGCCGCAGAGCAACTAAACCCATGCGCCACAACTACTGAGCCTGTGCTCTAGAGCCAGAGAGCCGCAACTACTGAGCCTGCGCTCTAGAGCCTGTGCTTCCAACAAGAGAAGCCACTGCAATGAGAAGCCCGCGCACCGCAACGAAGAGTAGCCCCCGCGCGCAGCAACAAAGACCCAACTCAGCCAAAAATAAATAGATAAATAAATAAATTTATTTTTAAAAAATACTGTCGACATCCAGCTGAATGCTCTGGAATTATCTGGGGAGAATTAGCTAGAGTTTTCTAGAGAGAGCTCCCCCAAGTCTTCGCACAAACTCTTCCATCATTAAATGGCGGTGGTTTTCTCATCCCCCAGAGAGCAGTGATTCGGAATCAAGAGCATCCTCTACACGTTTCCCCACCTGCCCCCCATCCTCAGTCACCTCTTGTGAGCCACAGAAATCGAGAGAGCTGGTATTAGAAGAAGTCTGTCCAGCTCCTGAGTCCTAGTCTGTGACCCTGTAAGATCGGGACCAGAACCTTCGGAAGGAGGCCCTGCATTTTCAACTGAGGGAAACGTGGGCCAATTACAAGTAACATTTATTTGGTGCACTTGCAGTTATTCTCAGAGTGTGGTCCCTGGACCAGCAGCATCGGCATCACCTGAGAACGTAATAGAAATGCACACTCTCGGGTCCCACCCCAGACCTTCTGAATTAGAATCTCTGCGGGTGGGGCCCAGCCATCTGTTTTAACAAACTCCCCAAGTCTGCACTGTCCAACAGCGTTGCCACTGGCCACGTGTGACTATTTAAATTAATTATGATTAAGTAACATTCAAAAGTCAGGGCCTCCATTGCACTCACCACATTGCAGGCACTCGGCAGCCACACGTGGCTAGCATATTGGACACACGTACAGAGCCTTTCCATCATCACAGAATTCTACTGGAGTGATCCTATGGGGGGATTCTGATGCATGCTACAGTTTGAGAAGCGCTGAGCTAGAAAATAGTTTTCAACCCTGGCTGCATATTAGAATCACCTGGGGGGCTTTTGAAACCCCCCCCCCCACTAATGCCCCAACCCTACCCCAGACCAATTAAAAAAGAAGGGGGCATGGAGGAGTTGCAGGCAGACATTAGTAGTTTTCAAATTTCCCCAGGTGATTTTAATCAATCTCAAAGCAAATGGGAAGGACCACTGCACTGTTGCCATGAACTTTATAGGACATTCTCATTTAATCCTTACGAGACCTCCTTACAAGACCCTTAAGAGGTATGTGCTATTAGAACCATCTGCATCTTACAGAAAAGCATCTGGAGGCACAGAGAGGTTGAGTAAGTTGCCCAGGGTCACACAGCTCTAGATGTTACTAGATGCCAAGGGGCATTCCTGGAAAGCGGCAGGCAGGCCGTGAGATGGAGCGGCCTGGAGTTCCTTGCCAGCGTGGAGCCTAAGGAAGCCAGGAGATTTGGGGATGGCCGCCTCGCAGTGACAGCTGCTTTTAATTTGTGTCAAGAAGAAAAGCTGCCTTTTAATTAGAACCGTTTGGGTTTTTTTTTTTTTTTTTTCTTTCACTTGACAGACTAAGCCTGTTAACGGGGACTAGTACAGCCAGGGAAGGCCGAACACAGTGGCTCTGGGCTTTCCTCCGGGGTAGTCCCACTCACTGAGGGACTGCAGGGAAAGTCTTTCGGTGCCGGCCACGTGCAGGGTCTCCGGAGGCGGTGGGCAGCCTCTGCAGGGAGGAAATCAGCCCTGGCCAGTGGTGTGCACTCAGGGTCCACGGTCAGGCATCTAGGTGCTTGGTTTAGGAGCGAGGGGCAAGGGGCAGGGGGTTAACGTGGAGGGGTCTGTGGGAGCACCTTGCTCTCTGGAGCCCGGGAGAGTGGAGGGCAGTACTTCCGTTGACCGGCTCCTCCAAGGACCTCCGTCAGCCTTGATCCTGATGGTTCGTCCTCGTCCTGGCTCCTTGCCCTGGGTCCTTGTAGCCTCTCCTCCAATTGTCCACCAGGGTTCCTGCATTTCCCCCCTTGTGGTGTTCCAAGAACCCTGTGACAAGCCAGCAGGAAGCCAAGGCTGAATTATTTCTTCGTGTTCTGATCAATGTTTGATAGTTTCCCCACATGTTTTCTCTTGCACAACCAGATTGGGTGCTTCTCAGGGTCAAGATCACCGTGAGACCAAGTTCATGCCTGAGACAGAGGGCTGAATTGGCTGTCAAAAGCCCCTTTTGATCCTGAAATACTGATTCCCCATAAAACGGAGGGCTTCCCTTGAACAAGAGCCCACCTCCCCATTAAATCAGAAACCTTAAAAGGGGATGTGTTCTTCCTGCCCATATGGGAGGGAGGTGGGGGAGGAAGCATGAAGCTCCTCAGACCGGAAGGAGGCATTTGGGATGCTCCCCCCGTAAATCCCTCCCGCCGGGCTGTGCACAGAGTAGAGCAAGTTCATTTCACCTGTTTGTGACACACAGAGCATCTTGACTGCCAGGGCCACAGGCTCCTGGTCTAGCCGTCGCTGGCCACAGGGGCTCTGGCTTTAAGTCACCATCTCTCAGCAAAACCGCTTCTTGGCTTTGTGGCCACCTTCAAGTTACCTACTCGCCTGTATGATGGGGATACTCTTAGCTACCCCATAGGAGTGTTGAAAGGGTTAGATGCATCACATGAGATCATGATTGCACAGAATAGGTCCTCGTGTGTTAGACTCCTGCCTTCTCCCATCTGAGAAGGTCGCCTCTAATTTCCTAGCTCTGCTGCCTCTCCCCTTTCTGTCCCCTAGTGTTCAACTCCCTGGACATGTCCCGTTCCGTGTCAGTGACGACAGCCGGGCAGTGCCGCCTAGCCCCGCTGATCCAGGTCATCTTGGACTGCAGCCACCTCTATGATTACACTGTCAAACTTCTCTTCAAACTCCACTCCTGTGAGTATACGGGGCTTGATCTCTGGAAGCTTCTGGCCGGAAGGAGGTTCACAGCCTGAGGCTGTCCCTGGAGGGAAGCAGCTCCCCCCAGTGCCCTTGGCTTTCTGCTCCTGACCCAGAAGGCCCTGGAGCTCCCGGCTGTCTTGAGAATAGAAGAGCAGGGCCAAGCCTTGCTGTGCTCAGGGAAGCACCTGGCCTGCCACAGCCGTGACTCAGGTTGGTCCTCACCCTCCACCTCCAGCTCTACCACGTCAACATCCATGTGTGTCATGTACATCCATGTGTGCTGCAGACCACACAGATGAGGACAGACCCGGCCTAGACCCACAGGAGCAAAGGCGGCCGTTTCCAAAGAGTTCATCAACGCAGTCTCTTTGTACAAATGGGTTTTGTGGAGAAATGTAAAATATAAAACAGGGCTGCTCAAATCAGTGGAAGGCCACACCTCCCCTAGCCACAGATCCTTGGGATAGTTTCGCGGAATGTATTTTGGAAACTACTGGTCTTGTGGACGTTCTTATCCGTTTATGTGCTTCTTTTTTTTTTTTTTTAGGAATATATATATATATTTTTAACATCTTTATTGGGGTATAATTGCTTTACAATGGTGTGTTAGTTTCTGCTTTATAACAAAGTGAATCAGTTATACATATACATATGTTCCCATATCTCTTCCCTCTTGCGTCTCCCTCCCTCCCACCCTCCCTATCCCACCCCTCCAGGCGGTCACAAAGCACCGAGCCTGCCATGCGGCTGCTTCCCACTAGCTATCTACCTTACGTTTGTTAGTTGTGCTTCTTATTTAAAACGATCTGTGTGGGTGCTGCTTCCTCAGGGTCTGCATTGTTAAACCGTGTCCCAGATGAATCTGATGTGGGTGGTCCCTGGGTCACACTGTGAGGTGGCCATCGTGAAGGGTATACACATTCAGAGTGCACGGATGCTGGAAAACCGAGAAAAATCAAGACGCAAATGGATATTAGCAAGGTTTTATTGCGGAAGTCTAGGACAAGGGGTACTCTGGAACAGGTCACTGACAAGGAGGAGTCTGGTTATTTAGACCAGAACAAGGGAAGCAGCATCACTGTCATTAACGTAGGAGGGTTTCATGGGAGGGAGGTTGGAATTCCATGTTCAAGGGTTAGAAGGGTTTTGGAGCAGGAGGGCGTGTCTGAAGGAAGCAGAGAGGGTAGACTAAATCCCAAGAAAAGAAGGCAGGCAGTTGCATAGAAGCTCTGAATACAGATGAACTTGTTCCTAAGATACTACAGAACCAGTTGCGCACTAGGACATCCCCACTTCCTTCTATAAAGTGGTGAGTTGTGATAAGAGACAGGTGTTTGGGTTTAAAGGCCTTCTTTAAAGGCAGAGCAATACACAAGACCTTCGAGAACTGTGTGGTCAGGGAAAAAGGGATGCTCCATACAGTATATGCTTTTCTGAAAATAAATATTTTCTTTTAGAATAGATTTAGATCTACAGAAAAGTTGCAGAGATAGTTCAGAGAGTTCCCATGTACCCCTGAACCCAAGGGTCTCAGTCCTGCAGTCTTTGCCTGTCTCTGGCAGGCTCTCTGCATCTCTCCAGACTCATGTCTGTGCTGGGCCTCACCCAGTGTGCCCAGTGCACACAGCCCCCCGGAGAGAGCCCCCCTCTGGGGCCTGCCGTGGTCCACCCTGCTGCTTGGGTCAGGTCACCGCTGCTGTAGTCAGCGACGTAACTTCCATCCTGCTCTGTCGAGAGTGGCTTGCAGTCCAGGAGCAAACAGAAGGAAAGATCTGACTGATAAGTAGCCCCAGAGTCCCTGCTGGCCCCACTGGGCCCTCTTGGTTTCCCAGGGCAACTCTAGGTCAAGAATGCCTTCCTGCAGGGCTGGCCCCCAGCCCCAGGAGGGATGGTCCCTTCCCGCTGTGTCTTGCCTGCCCTCTGGTCCTCCTATTCCCTCTTAGTCTTTTCTAATTTCTTCCAGGTCTTCCAGCCGACACCCTGCAAGGCCACCGGGACCGCTTCATGGAGCAGTTCACAAAGTAAGCGGCTTCAGTGAGAGAAAGGAAGGCGAATCTAAAAGTGCTATAAAGTCAATTAATCCATGCAGGAAGCACTTGCTTTTAAATCATCGAGGGGTGAGGGTATCTGCTTTAATGCTTTAAAAAGCGAAGGAAAACAAGACGGCAGCAAACCTACCAATGGCTGGGGAAGCTATCGGTTCTCTAATAAATCTCATAGAGAAAGACAGTTTCATTCATTCAGTCATCCTGCTTTATTCCCAGGGCTTCATCCTCTTCCGTTTTTCTTCTCCCTAAGTTCTCATGGTTTTATACCGTATACATGCTGAAACTCCCAAAGATATAACTCCAGCCCAACCTTACCTCTGGATTCCAGGTTCACATCCCCAGTGGTCTATTTGACATCACTATACCAAACTTACATCTCAAACTAAACTCTAGGTTTTCTTCAAAAACCTTTTTCTTTCCCTTCTATCTCAATAAATGCTGCCCACCATCCACTTAGGACAGAGATCCGGAACTCACCATTTTCCTCATTCCCCACGTCCAATCTATTAGCAAGTTCAGATGATAATTGACAAAGAGGTCTTGTCTCTGGTCATATATCCCATCTCTTCCACTTCCATTGCTGTCTACCAGGACCCTCTGATATGGACGGGATGCTCTGGATTTCAGCTCCTGCCCTCTGCAATCCTATCCCCACCCAGCAGTTAGAACGACCTTGTAAAAATATAAATCCCTTGCTTACAACCTTTCAATGGCTTCTGATTACACTGAGAATCAATTCGAAGCTCCTCTCTGTGGTCTGCAAGGCCCCTACATGATCTGGCCCCTGCCTGCCATCTGTGACCTTGTCTCCAGTTCTCCAAGTGTTTCAGCCACGTAAGGTCCTCTTCCAGTTCCCGGAATATAGCCTGCGCTCAGAGGCTTAGCACGTGCTGTTCCCTGTCCTCAGGATGCTCTCCTCCCAGCCTGGCCAGCTCCATCCAGGTCATCTTCAGTCACCTCCACACAAAGGCAGTCTCTGGCCCCTCATTTGGGGTCTTTTTGCCTACCTTCTGCTCCTCCGACCCCACCCTCATATTCTCCATCACAGCACCCTGTTTACTTCCTTCCTGGTTCTTAGCATGACTTTTTTTGTTTGACTGTCTTGTCCATTATTGTACCTCTAGCACCTGATTCACAGCAGTCAATTAAGCCTATAGCGTTCAATCATGTTTGAATGAATTAGTAAGCTAATCAGCTAGTCTAGAAGAGGAAGAGCTTCTCTGACCAAAGGGGAAATTATTCTGGTGCATTTGGGAAAGAAAATTGGTGACGAGATGACAAGTCCAGCTCATCTTTCAATTAAGCATGCCCCAAGAAGAAGGGACGGAATGGAGGGAGAGACAGGAGGATGGGGCCGGGGAGGGGGGAAGCATGAGCATGATGTTTTCCTTGTTAATTGCTTCACCATTGACTGCAGGAAAAGCATCGCCCCCCCACCCCCAGGATCCCAAGCTTAGGCTTCTTTTGCTGGTTCCTGAGCAATCAGAGAGGGCAAGTTCGGGGTTGTGCTATCCTCCCCGTTTCCTTGTTCCGTCTGAAAAGCCTCGTATGTTTATTCTATAATAAATGACTTATTAAATGCTAGGAGACAGGCCCTGGGGCTGATTTCCTGGAATGTTAAATTCCAGTAGCTTAGGAAAGCAGCAGAGCCTATTACTGTTGGCTCCAGCCCAGAAAGCAGGGAACGTGTGGTCAGGTGATTCTGTTTCCTTTCATTTTTTTGAGCTTATAAAAGCATTTCCCATGCGTGCCGCCTCACCTTCTCTTCCACAGACACGGTGGCTGAGGCCTCAATGTCCCCGAATTCGGGGAAAGCAACAGTGATGTCACAGGGACAGTCCTAACCCTGGGGTCTGAAGGGTTATCGTGAGACCCCAGGAGTTTCGTTTATTGGGCTGAGCTGGAGAAAATTCTGTGCTGCAGAGAGAGGGTGCTGAGATCCCTGACCCTCTTTTATTATATCTCAGAAAATATGTCTGGTGTCCTCAGTTTTGTTGGCCTTCAGTGTTTAGATTCAAAAGGGAGACTTGAGGAAGAGAAAAAATTGGGGTTTATTCCCATATCCATCCAAGATTAGGACACAGTATAAATGGTTTTTCTTCAACCAATATTGCTGAGTAATTCCTCCATGCCTGGTACTACTTTATTTTTATTTTTTAATTAATTTTAATTGGAGTATGGCTGCTTCACAACGTTAAGTTAGCCTCCGCTGCACAGCAAAATGATCAGCCATACAGATATCCCCTCCCTTTGGACTTCCCTCCCATTTTACCACAGTGCATTAGGTAGAGTTCCCTGTGCCATACAGTATGTTCCCATCAATTGTCTATTTTATACATAGTATCAATAATGTATATGTGTCGATCCCAGTCTCCCAATTCCTCCCTCCCCACCCCTTTCCCCCTTGGTATCCATACATTTGTCCTCTACGTCTATGTCTCTGTTTCTGCTTTGCAAAGAAGATCATCTATACCATTTTTCTAGATTCCACATGTATGCGTTAATCTACGAGATTTGCTTTTCTCTTTCTGACTCACTTCACTCTGTATGACACTCTCTGGGTCCATCCACGTCTCTATTAATGACCCAATTTCGTTCCTTTTTATGGCTGGCCCGGTACTATTTTAAACCTAGCTCAGCAGGGCCCAGTCTCTGCCTTCTAGAAGCTTATAGTCTAGTTGAGGAGATAACAAATAGCGCTCAAATAAGGTGAATTCATTAAAAAGAGGTCTACCTTAGTAATTAAGTTCCCTTCCCTCTTCGTATCATTAGTGGGTTTATCCTCAGAAATTTATTTTAATATTACTCTAAGCCAAACATTGCTAGGAAGATACATCTGCCAAACAACAGCATATATTCTACGGTGATGCAGAAATTAGTTTTTGGACTGTCTACTCTTCCAAAAGATTTTGTGGTTTGAATTACTCTTCCCCCAATCAGTGAGGACTGGCTATAAATAATCTCTCCCTGCAGCATCGTAATTGCATCCTAGCACCATGGAGCCCATCTCCTTGGCAGCCTGTGCCCGGGGGCTGGGCAGGCAGTAGGAAAGCAGGGTGTCCCCTCCCCGGGGCTGGTGAAGGCCCCCAGCAGCCCTCAGGCCTTTCTCCACCCTTAGGTTGAAAGATCTCTTCTACCGCTCCAGCAACCTTCAGTACTTCAAGCGGCTCATTCAGATCCCTCAGCTGCCAGAGGTAAGGCCACACCCAGGGAGCTGCTGAGTCCTGGAGGCTGTCTTAGAGGCTGGCAGGTGGGCAGGGTTTGAGGATGTGTCTTCCCTTTTCAGAACCCACCCAACTTCCTACGAGCCTCCGCCCTGTCAGAGCACATCAGCCCCGTGGTGGTGATCCCAGCCGAGGCCTCATCCCCCGACAGCGAGCCAGTCTTAGAGAAGGATGACCTCATGGACATGGATGCCTCCCAGCAGGTGAGGACCACTTAGGAGGAAGCTCAGGCCTTCCCGTTGCCCCCGGGGAGGGCAGGAGGACCTGGGACAAGTTCAGCCACCTTCTAACCCAAGCGCCGTAAGTGGACCGGAACCAGATTAAGAAAGTATCCGTTCCCACGTGTCACTCGTGAGACCCACGCTGACCTCTCTGGGTCTCTAACCTTGTCCTTACTCCTTTCTGGTTGCCGCAGAATTCATATGACAGCAAGTTCGATGACATCTTTGGCAGCTCCTCCAGCAGTGATCCCTTCAATTTCAACAGTCAGAATGGCGTGAACAAGGACGAGAAGTGAGTCCGGGCTGTGGAGTTAAAGCACATGGTACAAAAGCTAAGTTAAGCCATGATCTCATTTGCCACACCCAACCAAAGAGGAATTCTTGGGCTTCTTCGGTAAATGTCTTGACCTTCGAATACTGGCCCCTTTAAAATCCCAGAGGAAAATCGAATGAGGCTGAAATACCCATGGACCTGTGGGTGGTAGATTAGTATCTGGAAACACTGACGGTCTTAGTGTATAACTTACAGGATTTCAAAGAATTGTTCCCAAATTAACATCGACTTTTAACCTCCTCCCTGGGTCTCCTAGCTCGCGTTTAAAAGGGAAGGGATAGAAGCACAGTGGAAGCAAACTTGCTGTCCTTCTGTTCCTAGGGATCACTTAATTGATCAACTGTACAGAGAGATCAGTGGGCTGAAAGCACAGCTGGAAAACATGAAGACTGAGGTATGAGCTGGGCTCTGATCTGCGTCTGAGCTTCACCGGAACATGACAGCTTTTAATATTAAATTTGCTTCACATCCACCCTTGTTGGGCCACATCTTGACCAGGTCGTTATGCATTTCCAGTGCACTTAACCCTTGAGAGCAGCATTTAAGCTGCGCTCCAGGGGCCCTGTGATAGTGGGAGATAATTGTGATCACCAGCTGGCTGTGAAGCTGTGCGGTGAGAGACCTACTCTTCTCACTTGGCGACGAGAAGGTTTGACTTGTAGCTCTGCTGGCACTTCGCAGTGTCTGGTGCGGAGGCTTTACCCTGGGACCGGCAAATGTCCTCTCCTTCATTCCAGCTGGTCCATCACGGCTCCCAGGCCCCTCTAACAGGACCAGAACTCCCCTGCCGTCACCCCCTGTTGTTGCTGGGGGGTGGCTTGTAGTGACCAGAAGCCTCCACTCTCGTGAGGCCTTGGGAGTGGGCCTCTTAGGAAGAGGTGTTGATGTGTTCGGCGCTGGAGACGTGGCAGGTCGACCCCGCTCGGCCTGCCCAGCGCTCATCCCCGGGCCCTCCCGCAGAGCCATCGAGCCATGCTGCAGCTGAAGGGTCGCATCAGCGAGCTGGAGGCCGAGCTGGCCGAGCAGCAGCACCTGCGGCAGCAGGCGGCCGACGACAGCGAGTTCCAACGGGCCGAGCTGGACGAGCTCAAGAAGAAGCGAGAGGACACGGAGAAGGCTCAGCGGAGCCTGACTGAGATCGAGAGTGAGCGGCTGGCACCGGGCTGGGCGTGAGGGTGGGGCCGGGGAGGGCGGAGCCCAGTGAGACCCCGGATGGAGGCTGAGGCCAGGCGCCAGAGCCCCCGCCTCGAGTCTGTCCGGGAGGCCGTCGTGAATGCCAGTGTCACCAGTCAGAAGGGCAGATCGGTGTCGGGCAGGTTGAGAGCCCCACTTGAGGCCCTGCTGCGAACACGGAGATGGGGCTACAGACGATGACGAAGGAGAGGGAGCCTAAGAAAATTCGTGGCATAAAAGCCAAAAACCCTGATAAAGTAAATGCCGAGCATGAAATGCTCAAGGCATGCATCAGCGGAGGGATTTGAATTAGGTGTAGTCGTCATTAAAGAAGACCTCCCAGGGGACTTTATTTCGGTAAGGTTTTTGAGGGAGAAGGAGGTATATATGCTTGTGAAAAGGAGGGACGATCTTCTAGGGGTTCTGGCTTATTGGAAGGAGGGCAGAGGGTCCCCACCAGTGCAGACCCCTCACCTTGGTCCTTGACGATACAGGGAAAGCCCAAGCCAACGAGCAGCGCTATAGCAAGCTAAAGGAGAAGTACAGCGAGCTGGTGCAGAACCACGCTGACCTGCTGCGGAAGGTAGGACCCTCACCGCCCCCATCGGCACGCGCAGGCCCCGCTGCACGGGGGAGACGGTGACTTACGCCACGTGGCTTCTCCAGGGCTGGCGCCTCCGCCGTTTCTTGGAAAGCGCAGCTCCCTGGCCTCCTGTATCTCGAGCTCCACCTGAGGTGCCAGCCCCACTAGCATTAGCATTATCCCCCATCTTTATCATTTTGGCAAATAGTTGAGAGTTGAGCATCTGAAGGTGACAGCTTCCTTCTAGGTGGGAAAGTGATGTCTGTGTCCGACTCTAGGGCACTCACGGTCTGAATGCCGTCATTTCTTCCGGAAGGAAGATGGCCTTTGTGCTGGAGATACGCTAGTTCGAGACACTGTGCTTCTCTTACAGAATGCAGAGGTGACCAAACAGGTGTCCATGGCCAGACAAGCCCAAGTGGATTTGGAACGAGAGAAAAAAGAGCTAGAGGATTCTTTCCAGCGCATAAGCGACCAGGCCCAGCGGAAGGTGAGTAGAAGAAGTAGGTGGGAATTGGGGGGGGGGGAGGGTGTCTGTCCGAGATGGAGGTGGGCCTTGAGCACTGCACAGATTGAAAGACCTCGTCGTCTGCTTCACGAGTAGGTAGAGCCCTGTGGGAGGGTGACAAGGGACCGTACAGGACAGGACGTGGTTACCCATGTGTAAGGGGTTAGAGGCATGACGTGATGAAGGGTCTGAAGTTGAGTGGGGCTCATCAGCTAGGACGCGTCTTGAGGAGGTTTTGAAGTGGAAGCACGTGGATGTCAGAGAGGAGTGGCATTTATAAAGACCCACAGCCAGAACTCCCATGAGTTGGGATGGGGTTGGCGGCAGGCCCGATTGGAGTAAAGAGATGTCGGGTGGATAAAATGGAACGCCTTACACTTAGAGTAGTGGCTTTCACGCTCTCCTATGACCCAAAGTGAAAAATACATCTAATGGAAATCAAAGTTTCACAGAGCAATACTTATCCTTATTATGTGAATGCATGTGGATTTTTTTTGTGGGGGAAGCTCTGTTTACTGCATTCTTTGAAAAATGTTAGCTGTGAATTCTTACTCATGGGTCACAACCCGCTCTTTGAAAAACACCACTTAGAAATCAAAGAAGGGAAATTGTTTCAAGACGGTGAGATGGGGTGAGTCAGCATTATACCTACTGGGTGTTGGGATGCCTGAATTAAAGATCTCGTTCTGCTTTAATTAGTATTATGGGCTCAAGCATGACATTTGGGAAATGTCCCTAAAACTCCCCACCCCCCACCCCACCCCCGCCCTTGACATTTCCTGAAGCTGGAAAGAAAATTTTTGGTACATTCTGAGCTCTCACCTTCCCCCTGCTTTATGTCAGGGTAAAACTTGCTTCTATATAAAAGTATACAAATCTCACAAGTATAGCTTGAGAATTTTTACACGTGTTTATCCCGTGAAACCACCGCCCAGGTGGGAGCGCTCCTGCATTTCTTCTCTTTCAGACTCAAGAACAGACGGAAGTACTAGAGAGTTTGAAGCAAGAACTTGCCACCAGCAAACAGGAACTCCAGATTGTCCAAGGCAGCCTGGAAAGTTCTGCCCAGGTAAGCGTCACCTGTCTTTCCCTTCCTCATTCTTCTCCATCTCTGGCTTTGGTGTTGCTGGCACCCGGCATCCATCACCATGAGCACATGGCCCACCTTGGTCCCATCTGGGAGCAGTGTGTCCTTGGGAAGGGGCAGATTCCTTGTGGCCTGGTGGTGGGTGTGGACCTCTGGAAAGGGGACAGTTTAATTCTCCCAGCAACTCCCTCTTCCCACTCGGTCGCCCTGCAGTCAGAAGCGAAATGGACCGCCCAGATCGCCGAGCTGGAGAAGGAGCGGGGCGGCCTGGTGGAAGCCATGGCTTGTCGAGAGGAGGAACTGTCCGCTCTTCGGCAACAGTTGGAATACACCCAGATCAAACTGTCCAGCGCACAGGCAAGTAACGGACACCCACTGGGGCTGACCAAGTCCAATTTCATAGTCATGGGCCTCGGCAGTGTATGCGTGGAGGCAGGGGGGCTGTGAAAGGGGTTTGGGGCCTTCGGCCGGATCGCGAAGGCGAATATTCTGCGGGCATAGCTCCTAATGCCAGCGTGCCCTGTGCTGCACACAGAGCAGATGAGAAGGGATGCACCTGGCACTCTCTCCCCAAGGGTGGAGGCCGGGCTGCCGTGGTCCATCCCCACAGCCTCCTGTGCTCGGGGGCACACACCTGTGGACAAAGTTAAAAAGGCTTTTTCTCTGTGTCAAGCTAACTGGCCTCGGCCTCATTAGCAGCAGCTCGCGCTAAGGTTCCAGGAGTCCCAGCTGTGTCACAGGGGGGTGCTGCATGGAGGCTCATTAGGGGGCCTGTGGCCGACTGTCACTTCCCTGGACCATCTCTAGGAATCTGTAGGCCGGCTCGCGAGGGACCAACGAAAAATGCTTCTGGCGGAGTCGAGGAGGGCTGCCGAGCAGGTGGTGCAGGAGGCCCTGAGGCGGTTTGAGGAGCCCGCTCTCTTCAGCTGTGCCGGATCTGCAGGTGCCCTTCCCCTTGCCCGGCTTGCAGGTGCCGGATCCTCACAGCCCCGTGCTCTTCGGCGTCGGCCTTGAATCCCGTGAGACCATGATCTCAGGGGTTCCCAGCCCAGCTGCATGTCAGGATCACCTGGGGATGCCCAGGCCCCCCCCCCCCACGCCTAATTTCTATTCAGTCGGCAGCTCTGCAGCACAGGGCCTGCACAGTAGTATCTTCTAAACACCCCCACCCCCCCAGCTCTCACCCCTCCCCCCCCCCGGGTGTGATAACTACTGCTTTGGTCGTGGATCACGCTGATGAAATGCATCCTGGGAGCTGAGGCCTGGTAACAATTCTGAATGCCGGGAGGAGGAGGAACAGATGGGCCTCTGTGTCTCTAAGGAGAACAGTGTGGTCGGAATCCAGAGGTGGCTGCCATGAGCTTCAAATCTAGACAGGGAGTCATCATCCTTAAGCATGGAGAGGCAGAAACGCTAAAATCCCCACAGGGTCACGGGCATGAGCAAGGGCCCACTCTGCGTGCCCCAGAGTCCTCAGGGCATATGGTGAAGTCAGAGGAGCCCGTGATGAGAGGAGGGCCCTGGTGCACAGTAGATGGAGAGCATCCAGGCCCGGGGCATTTGTGAAGTTGTGGACGTAGCCGTGAACAGATCTCATTACAGCTCATTTTCGAGCAGAGGGGACTTGATAGTCTTGAGAGGTCCCATTCAGAACGAGGCAGACGGGAAGAAACAGCTGATGAGTGACTTTTTTTTTTTTTTTTTTTGCGGTATGCGGGCCTCTCACTGCTGTGGCCTCTCCCGTTGTAGAGCGCAGGCTCAGCGGCCATGGCTCACGGGCCCAGCCGCTCCGTGGCATGTGGGATCTTCCCGGACTGGGGCACGAACCCGTGTCCCCTGCATCGGCAGGCGGACTCTCAACCACTGCGCCACCAGGGAAGCCCTGATGGGTGATTTTTATTATCAGCTAGAAAGGTCTCAATTTGGTGAAGTGTTTCAAGAAGGACTGTGATATCTTGTTCAGTGGGGAACCCATCTGTAGGGAAATCCAACAGTTGCAAATGAAGTAGCACACTGGGTACCTCATTTACTGCGAGAACACCAGGACATGGGGCAGCTGTGGGCGGATTCCACAAGAGATGGTGTGAGCTGGGTTTTGAAGTAAGAGGAGAGACATAAAGCCATGGAGAGGAAGAAGAGTGGGGAATAATAATCATAAAAACGGCTGACATTTACCGAGTGCTTGCAATATGCCAGGCACGATTCTAAGCGCTTTATGTGCCTTGGCCCAGCAATCCTCACTGTGATGCCAGGAGGTGGTACTATTATTCCTCCTTTGTCGGATGAGGAAGAGGCGCATGTGGCCTGAGAACACAGCCAGTAGTGATAGAGCCAGGAGCTACAACACGTATGCCACGAGACGCCAGAGCCCGTACTTATAACTCCTGTGCGTGCGATTCAGTCTCCGTGGACCAGTGCACAGAGGCACAGCAGTGGGAATGACGGTGTTGTGGGCAGAACGGGGAGCCAGGGGTCTGAGCCCAAGAGTAATGGGAGTCCAAGGGCCTTGAAACACTTAACAGGAAGGCCTGGATTTGATTCAGTGGCAGTGATGGGAAATGAGGGGCAGAAGCTAGACCGTGATGCCATTGCCGTGGTTCTTGGCTGAAGGACCAGGTAGCCTCAGAAGTACAGCCTTTGAAGCTACAGTAAGAGAATCACGTACCAGCATAGCCATCGATCTCTCCTCCCTCCCCCTTCTTAGGGAAGCTCCTGCAGGGCTGGGGCCCCCCACTGGGAAGGTCATCCGTCAGGCAGCTTAACTAACAAGGATGAAGTGAGCTGAGACAGCTCTGACTCTGACTTTGCCCTGTCTTCCCTCTCACAGATCACCTACTCTCCAAGGTCAGGTCCGTTTCCAGCTGCATCGAGCAACTGGAAAAATGCTGGAGCCAGTATCTGGCCTGCCCAGAAGGTAAGAGAGGTGAAGGAGAGGGTCTGTCACTAGTGACAGCTGGGCAGGGATCCGAAACGCTGGAACGTGGCAATGTCGACCATTTCCTAGGCACCCAGAAAGGAGTGTGTGTGTCTAACTTGCAAAGCGGGGAGGAAGGAGGTATGAAAGTGACCGCCCTCCCCCTCCAGCAGGACTGAGAAAGTTTCCTTTAAACTCCTGGCAGATATCAGTGGGCTTCTGCACTCGGTAACCCTCCTGGCCCACTTGACCAGTGACACCATCGTTCATGGCAGCACCACCTGCCTTAGAGCCCCGCCAGAGCCTGCCGACTGTAAGTACCAGGGTGAGGGGCCACCACCACAGCACGGGGAGCAGGGGGCCTTTAAAAGTCTCTGTCGCCTTGCCTCTGCAGCTCTGACCGAGGCCTGTAAGCAGTATGGCAGGGAGACCCTCACCTATCTGTCTTTCCTGGAGGAAGAAGGAATCGTCGAGAGTGCCGACAGCACAGCCATGAGGAGCTGCCTCACCAGGATCACAGCCATTGGCGAGGTATCGTCAGTGATATCCCTGGGGAATGTCGTTTTTTGGTATGAGGGCTGGGGATTTCTTCAGGGATCGGTGATGTTCTAAGCCAGTTCTTTCTGTACTTTAAACTTGATTCTGGAAGGTAGAGTTAGAACTGTAAAACTTGACCTTTTGAATGACTTTCCAGTTGTAGTTAATTCACTGGATATTAATTGAGAATCTTCTGTGTGATATCACTGTGCTAAGCAGTGTCAAAGAAGGATGAGCACAGTTTTCCTGTTTTCAAGGGTTTTTATCTGGCTGGGCAGGTAACACCTAAAATGAAAATAATATATTTATTCACTCAATAAAGATGTAGTGAGTATGACCTATGTACAGGGAATTGTGCCAGGTGTAGTTCTACAGGGACAAATAGGTCCCCTGGGGAAGGTATGGTCTCCCTGGAGAAGAAAAATAAGGAAATCAGCCTTTTTTAATTTTAATTTTATTTTTGGCTGCGTTGCGTCTTAGTTGCAGGGTCTTAGTTGCGGGATCTACGTTGAGGCATGCAGGATCTTTCATTGCGGCACATGGGCTCTTCGTTGCAGCACACGGGCTTCTCTCTAGTTGTGGCACATGGGCTCCAGAGCATGTGGGCTCTGTAGTTTGTGGCACACGGGCTCTCTAGTTCTAGTGCACGGGCTCAGTAGTTGTGGCACGTGGGCTTATTTGCCCCGTGGTGTGTGGGATCTTAGTTCCCTGACCAGGGATTGAACCTGGGTGCCCTGCATTGAAAGGTGGATTCTTAACCACTGGACCATCAGGGGAGTCCTGGAAATCAACCATTTCTATACAGTGTGATACAGATCTATTTAAGGAGTACACTGCAAGGCAGCTTTTAATTCCTAGAATAGTAGAAATATTACCACCTAAAAGAGTGGGAATGATAAATTCAGAGAAGGAAGAGACCAGGGCCAGAGATCATATCCTCATCATCTCTCATTCAGACTCCGCCAAGTGGCTTGCAGGATCTTAGTTCGCTGACCAGGGATCCAACCCATGGCAATGAAAGCACAGAGTCCTAACCACTGGACCGCCAGGGAATTCCCTCATCTGAATTTTTTTTAATTTATTTATTTAATTTATTTTATTTTTGGCTGCGTTGGGTCTTCGTTGCTGCATGCAGGCTTTCTCTAGTTGCGGCGAGCGGGGGGCTACTCTTCGTTGCAGTGCTCAGGCTTCTCATCGCGGTGGCTTCTCTTGTTGCGGAGCATGGGCTCTAGGTGCATGGGCTTCAGTAGTTGTAGCACGTGGGCTCAGTAGTTGTGGCTCGCGGGCTCTAGAGCGCAGGCTCAGTAGTTGTGGTGCACGGGCTTAGTTGCTCCGCGGCACGTGGGATCTTCCCGGACCAGGGCTCGAACCCGTGTCCCCTGCATTGGCAGGTGGATTCTTAACCACTGCGCCACCAGGGAAGCCCTGAAGGTGTTTTTAAAGTGCCTCCCAAGCAGCAAATACAGTCACTGCTGCACAATGGTGGGGTCAGGGTCTGAGCAGCTGCAACTGAATGGCCTTGTGTGGGGTTCGACAGGGATGGCCTTCTGGAAAGAGGTGGGTTCTGAGTGAGAATAGAGGTGGGAGGAGTGTGGAGTTGCAGAGCTCATGTGGTAGAGAGTTCCAGACAAGTCCCACCGCAGCGTGCAGAAGTGTGTTACGTGGTGGGACCCTCCTACCTTCTGCCGTCATGTGGGGGTTACCTGTCCACCACGGGAGGGTAGAGAGGAGGTCAAAGGGTCATTTCCGCCTTCATGATGCTGTTCACAGGAGCTCCTGCCCAGAGGCCTGGACATCAAACAGGAGGAACTGGGGGACCTGGTGGACAAAGAGATGGCTGCCACTTCCGCTGCCATTGAAACCGCTACGGCCAGAATAGAGGTATGGAAGTCTCTGCAGGATCACCTAAAGTGATGCTGTGCAACTACCTTTCGGCAACATTGCCCGCTGGATATATCTTAGCCGTTCTCTGCAGAGCCCCCTATAAAACAAACCAAAACCCAAATCCCCTGGGATCTCTGAGTTACAGAAAACAGAAAGTTCTCCAAGGGAAGATGAGCAGTTTCCTCAAGGATCACATACTTTGGTGTCAGGCCATCCTACATTCAAGTTCCAGACTGACCGCTGAGTTACGTTAACCCCGCTAAGATTCGGATTCCTTTTCTATATGATGGTGATGATAACAGTACCTTCCTCAGAGGGGTGTTGTAAAGAGCTCAGTGAGGTAATGCACATGGATCTCGGTGCCAGGCACTCAGTAGACCAACGGTAACTGTTGTCTCAGGGAAAAGCTGAGCGGGCACCATTGGAAAGGTCACATGTTACTCCTTTGATGGAAGACTCAGGCCATCTGCCTTGGTGTGCTGCCTGCCTCGAGGACCTGGTAGCAGCTGCCCCTGTTGGCATGGTGCCGTAGCTCTCAGAGTTCTGTGCACATCAGCCCAGGTGCCAAAATGTCAAGACACAGACTGTAGCTCCAGCTGCCTCCCACTGAATAGATCGGAGGTCTGGGTTCTTTTCCTGACTCTCACGAGGACATGGGTGGGCACTTCTAGGTTTCTCAGCTACTGCAGGATGTTGGACCCCAGGTGTAGGAGGACACCAGTGGGTTCTCAGTACCTGTGATGTACTGAGAAACTCTGCTTCTTTTTTAATAGGAGATGCTCAGCAAATCCCGAGCTGGAGACACAGGAGTTAAATTGGAGGTGAATGAAAGGTCAGTCTGAGCGGCGTGGTGACACCTAGGTGATCAGGATCTGTCTTTCCTGCACTGGATCATACTGATTAGAATAGAACCTTAGCCGCCACAGGGAAGGGCTGAGTCTATGGAATTGTCAATATCAGTATCAATGATGACCATGATATCAATATTGCATTATAGGGGAAAGAAACCCCAAGAGTCACTACTTACCTATTCCTTATGAAGAAGATCCACAATCAAGTCTCCTCTCTCACCCCCCTTTCCTTCAGAGCTTCACCTCCAGAATATTCCCTGCCTTTTTTCCCATCCCAAGTTTGCGTGTGTTCAGGAGAGAAAAAGAAAACAAGTCTTCCGCATTGTTTTTGGTCTCTGTTTTGTGTCCCTGACTTTTTTGTTGTTGTTTTTGCTTGTTGCAGGATCCTTGGCTCCTGTACCAGCCTAATGCAGGCTATTAAGGTCCTGATCGTGGCCTCAAAGGAGCTCCAGAGAGAGATAGTGGAGAGTGGCCGGGTAAGCATGGGTGAGGGCCCTAGACAGAGCAAACATCGGTTACTGATTCCCAGCTCAGTGAGAGGTGGAGTCTACTCGATACACATTCAGTGAGGTCTAGGTGTGCTGCCGTCCAGCCATATGTGTCCACCTGAGGGCACAGCTGCCACTCCCATGGACGTCAACAAATGCTATGGAAAGAAGCTGGGGCATGGCCAGGTCCCCGGAGGGTAGTCGGCCAGAGCCTCCAGCGGCAGGCTCATTCACCCCAGTGGATGTCACTGGAACCTGCCACGGAAGCCCAAGTATTGCAAGTCTGGACTCTCGGAGGAGGGAGTGAGGACTTTTAAAACCAGGCAAATCAGAAATGCCAACCTGGTGCTGACTCTCCTCTGTGGGCTCTGCCCATGTCTCTTTCTGTGCATGCGGGATCTTAGTTCCCCTACCAGGGATCGAACCCGCACCCCCTGCAGTGGAAGCGCAGGGTCTTAACCACCGGACTGCTGGGGAAGTCCCTGCCATGTCTCTTTCCAACAGCAGTTAACTCGTAGTGATTCAGACAGACTCTGCCTCCGTCCCTTGTTGACATCATCACTTCAGTTTTCTTGCTCCTTTGCTGGCGTCATCAGCCTCTTTTTTCCTTTCTCACATGCCCGTGTGCGGCTGCAGCTCAGGAGACAAAGGTCCAGAGAGGGGGCTATGAGCCTAAAAACAATCCTATAAAGAACGAAGCTATACCATTTA
Organism: Leucopleurus acutus; assembly: GCF_964270905.1. Classification (NCBI taxonomy): domain Eukaryota; kingdom Metazoa; phylum Chordata; class Mammalia; order Artiodactyla; family Delphinidae; genus Leucopleurus; species Leucopleurus acutus. The sequence goes on from NC_139158.1 coordinate 8,980,846, forward strand.
CCACGTGATGTTACAGTGAAATGACTGCCAGCCTTCAAGGAAGCAGGGTCTCATCAAAAGTAAAATCTGCCAGCACCCGGAGTTTGAATTTCTCAGGTTCCAGAATTGTTTAATATTTTGATGAGTAAAATGTATCTGGCTCATCATAAATGTATGGTGGAGTAGAAGGACGTGCTCTCACTCCCTCTTGTGAGAACACCAGAATCACAACTAGCTGCTGGACAATCATTGACAGGAAGACACTGGAACTCACCAAAAAGATACCCCACATCCAAAGACAAAGGAGACGCCACAGTGAGATGGTAGGAGGGGCGCGATCACAGTAAAATCAAATCCCATAACCGCTGGGTGGGTGACTCACAGACTGGAGAACACTTACACCACAGAAGTCCACCCACTGGAGTGAAGGTTCTGAGCCCCACGGCAGGCTTCCCAACCTGGGGGTCTGGCAACGGGAGGAGGAATTCCTAGAGAATCAGACTTTGAAGCCTAGTGGGATTTGACTGCAGGACTTCGACAGGACTGGGCGAAACAGAGACTCCACTCTTGGAGGCCACACACAAAGTAGTGTGCACATCAGGACCCAGGGGAAGGAGCAGTGACCCCAGGCGAGACGGAACCAGACCTACCTGCTAGTGTCGGAGGGTCTCCTGCAGAGGTGGACAGTGCCTGTGGCTCACCATGGGGACAAGGACACTGGCAGCAGATGTTCTGGGAAGTACTCCTTGGTGTGAGCCCTCCCAGAGTCTGTCATTAGCCCCACCAAAGAGCCCAGGTAGGCTCCAGTGTTGGGTCACCTCAGGCCAAACAACCAACAGGGAGGGAACCCAGCCCCACCCATCAGCAGTCAAGCGGATTAAAGTTTTACTGAGCTCAGCCCACCAGAGCAACAGTCAGCTCTACCCACCACCAGTCCCTCCCATCAGGCCTCTTAGACAGCCTGATCCACCAGAGGGCAGACAGCAGAAGCAAGAAGAACTACAATCCTGCAGCCTGTGGAACAAAAACCACATTCACAGAAAGATAGACAAGATGAAAAGGCAGAAAAGGCAGAGGGCTATGTACCAGATGAAGGAACAGCTCTACAACAAATGCTAAAGGAACTTCTCTAAGTGGGAAACACAAGAGAAGAAAAGGACCTACAAACACAAACCCAAAACAATTAAGAAAATGGTCATAGGAACATACATATCGATAATTACCTTAAACGTGAATGGATTAAATGCTCCAACCAAAAGACACAGGCTTCATGAATGGATACAAAAACAAGACCCATATATATGCTCTGTACAAGAGACCCACTTCAGACCTAGGGACACATACAGGCTGAAAGTGAGGGGATGGAAAAAGATATTCCATGCAAATGGAAATCAAAAGAAAGCTGGAGTAGCAATACTCATATCACATAAAATAGACTTTAAAATAAAGAATGTTACAAGAGACAAGGAAGGACATTACATAATGATCAAGGGATCAATCCAAGAAGAAGAGATAACAATTATAAATATATATGCACCCAACACAGGAGCACCTCAATACATAAGGCAACTGCTAACAGCTATAAAAGAGGAAATCGACAGTAACACAATAATAGTGGGGGAGTTTAACACCTCACTTACACCAATGGACAGATCATCCAAACAGAAAATAAATAAGGAAACAGAAGCTTTAAATGACACAATAGACCAGATAGATTTAGTTGATATTTATAGGACAGCAGATTACAATTTCTTCTCAAGTGCGCACGGAACATTCTCCAGGATAGATCATATCTTGGGTCACAAATCAAGCCTCAGTAAATTTAAGAAAATTGAAATCATATCAAGCATCTTTTCTGACCATGATGCTATGAGATTAGAAATGAATTACAGGGAAAAAAAACGTAAAAACCACAAGCACATGGAAGCTAAACAATACGTTACTACATAACCAAGAGATCACTGAAGAAATCAAAGAGGAAATCAAAAAATACCTAGAGACAAATGACAATGAAAACACAACGATCCAAAACCTATGGGATGCAGCAAAACCAGTTCTAAGAGGGAAGTTTATAGCTATACAAGCCTACCTCAAGAAACAAGAAAAATCTCAAATAATCTAACCTTACACCTAAAGGAACTAGAGAAAGAAGAACAAACAAAACCCAAAGTTAGCAGAAGGAAAGAAATCATAAAGGTCAGAGCAGGAATAAATGAAAGAGAAACAAAGAAAACAGTAGCAAAGATCAGTAAAACTAAAAGCTGGTTCTTTGAGAAGATAAACAAAATTGATAAACCATTAGCCAGACTCATCAAGAAAAAGAGGGAGAGGACTCAAATCAATAAAATTAGAAATGAAAAAGGAGAAGTTAAAACAGACACCGCAGAAATACAAAGCATCCTAAGAGACTACTACAAGCAACTCTATGCCAATAAAATGGACAACCTAGAAGAAATGGACACATTCTTAGAAAGGTATAACCTTCCAAGAGTGAACCAGGAAGAAATAGAAAATATGAACAGACCAATCACAGGTAATGAAACTGAAACTGTGATTAAAAATCTTCCAACAAACAAAAGTGCAGGACCAGATGGCTTCACAGGTAAATTCTATCAAACATTTAGAGAAGAGCTAACACCCATCTTTCTCAAACTCTTCCAAAAAATTACAGAGGAAGGAACACTCCCAAACTCATTCTGTGAGGCAACCATCACCCTGATACCAAAACCAGACAAAGATACTACAAAAAAAGAAAATTACAGACCAATATCACTGATGCATATAGATGCAAAAATCCTCAACAAAATACTAGCAAACAGAATCCAACAACACATTAAAAGGATCATACACCATGATCAAGTGGGATTTATCCCAGGGATGCAAGGATTCTTCAATATACTTTAATCAATCAATGTGATACACCATATTAACAAACTGAAGAATAAAAATTATATGATCATCTCAATAGATGCAGAAAAAGTTTTTGACAAAATTCAACACCCATTTATGATAAAAACTCTCCAGAAAGTGGGCATAGAGGGAACCTACCTCAACATAATAAAGGCCACATATGACAAACCCACAGCAAACATCATTCTCAATGGTGAAGAACTGAAAGCATTTCCTCTAAGATCAGGAACAAGACAAGGATGTCCACTCTCACCACTATTATTCAACATAGTTTTGGAAGTCCTAGCCACGGCAATCAGAGAAGAAACAGAAATAAAAGTAATACAAATTGGAAAAGGAGAAGTAAAACTGTCACTGTTTGCAGATGACGTGATACTATACATAGAGAATCCTAAAGATGCCACCAGAAAACTACTAGAGCTAATCAATGAATTTGGGAAAGTTGCAGGATACGAAATTAATTCACAGAAAGCTCTTGCATTCCTATACACTAATGATGAAAAGTCTGAAAGAGTAAATAAGGAAACACTCCCATTTACCATTGCAACAAAAAGAATAAAATACCTAGGAATAAACCTATCTAGGTTTATTTTGTATGAATAAACATACAAAAGTCCTGTATGCAGAAAACTATAAGACACTGATGAAAGAAATTCAAGATGATACCAACAGATGGAGAGATATACCATGTTCTTGGATTAAAAGAATCAATATTGTGAAAATGACTATACTACCCAAAGCAATCTACAGATTCAATGCAATCCCTATCAAATTACCAATGCCATTTTTTACAGAACTAGAACAAAAAATCTTAAAATTTGTATGGAGACACAAAAGACCCCGAATAGCCAAAGCAGTCTTGAGGGAAAAAAATGGAGCTGGAGGAATCAGACTCCCTGACTTCAGACTATATTACAAAGCTACAGTAACCAAGACAATATGGTACTGACACAAAAACAGAAACATAGATCAATGGAACAAGATAGAAAGCCCAGAGATAAACCCACACACCTGTGGTCAACTAATCTATGACAAAGGAGGCAAGGATATACAATGGAGAAAAGACAGTCTCTTCAATAGGGGTGCAGGGAAAACTGGACAGCTACATGTAAAGAATGAAATTAGAACACTCCCTAACACCATACACAAAAATAAACTCAAAATGGATTCGAGACCTAAATGTAAGACCAGACCCTATAAGACTCTTAGAGGAAAACATAGGAAGAACACTCTTTGACATAAATCACAGCAAGATCTTTTTTGATCCACCTCCTAGAGTAATGGAAATAAAAACAAAAATAAACAAATGGGACCTAATGAAACTTCAAAGCTTTCACACAGCAAAGGAAACCATAAACAAGATGAAAAGACAACCCTCAGAATGGGAGAAAATATTTGCAAACGAATCAACGGACAAAGGATTAATCTCTAAAATATGTAAACAGCTCATGCAGCTCATTATTAAAGAAACAACCAAATCCAAAAATGGGCAGAAGACCTAAGTAGACATTTCTCCAAAGAAGACATACAGATGGCCAAGAAGCACATGAAAAGCTGCTCAATATCACTAATTATTAGAGAAACGCAAATCAAAACTACAATGAGGTATCACCTCACACCAGTCAGAATGGGCATCATCAAAAAGTCTACAAACATCAAATGCTGGAGAGGGTATGGAGAAAAGGGAACCCTCTTGCACTGTTGGTGAGAATGTAAATTGTTGCAGCCACTATGGAGAACAGTATGGACGTTCCTTAAAAAACTAAAAGTAGAATTACCATATGATCCAGCAATCCCACTACTGGGCGTATACCCAGAGAAAACCATAATTCAAAAACACACATGCACCCCAGTGTTCTTTGCAGCACTATTTACAATAGGCAGGTCATGGAAGCAACCTAAATGCCCATCGAGAGACGAATGGATAAAGAAGTTGTGGTATATATATACAATGGAATATTACTCAGCCATAAAAAGGAACGAAATTGGGTCATTTGTTGAGACGTGGATGGATCTAGAGACTGTCCTACAGGGTGAAGTAAGTCAGAAAGAGAAAAACAAATATCGTATATTAACGCATATATGTGGAACCTAGAAAAACGGTACAGATGAACCGGTTTGCAGGGCAGAAGTTGAGACACAGATGTAGAGAACAAACATATGGACACCAAGGCGGGAAAGCTGTGGGAGGGTGGGGATGGTGGTGTGATGAATTGAGTGATTGGGATCGACATGTATACACTGATGTGGATAAAACTGATGACTAATAAGAACCTGCTGTATAAAAAAATAAGTAAAATTAAATTAAAAAAAAAAGAACAGAGCTATATCTGCTTTGGTGGCGCTTTTTATCAGTCCGAGAGGTGATGTTTTCTGCCCCCAAAATAGAAGGAGGGACTGAGCAAGGAGTATCTGTAGATTCTCAGACTGTCCGGTACTTCCGAAGCATAAAAGCATTTTAAAATTCCAAGTAGGAATTATTATATTTTTCTTTCTGTTTTATTGAGATATAATTGACACACAGCGCTGTATCAGTTTAAGGTGCACAACATAATGCTTTGACTTAACGCACATGAAGCGATTATCCCAGTAAGTTTAGTGAACAACCGTCATCTCTTATAGATACAAAATGAAAGAAAGAAAACAAGTTTTTTCCTTGTGACAAGAACTCTTAGGATTTAGTCTCAGTATCTTTCATGTATAACATACAGCAGTGTTCAGTATATTTTTCATGTTGTACATTACAGCCCTAGTACTTATGTTATAACTGGAAGTTACACCTTTTGTCTCCCTTCCTCCAATTCCCTCCCCCACCCCTCAGCAATTATTTTTTTAATCACTCACTGTGTACTCACTGTCCTCTTCTGGCAAATCACAGAGAGTGGCTAGACTCCCCTCAGATCATAAGTTATTTGTATATACATATAAATAATATATATATTCTTATATATACAATATAGAGATATTGGGATGTGATAGAAATGCTACAGGCTTTGGAGTCAGAAAAGCCTAGGATTTATTTCCATTTATTTCCTGCATATCCTTAGGGAAAGTATTTTTGCCTCTCTGAATCTTAGTTTTCTCATCTTTAGAAATGGGAATGATACTGCTCGCCCCTCGGGGTTACTGTGAAGACTGCATGGGATAATATATTATAAAAGCACCTGGCCATAGTAGGCACACGATAAAAGATAGCTAATAGTACTTTTCACTTCCCTAGGGTACAGCATCCCCTAAAGAGTTTTATGCCAAGAATTCTCGATGGACGGAAGGACTTATCTCGGCCTCTAAAGCTGTGGGCTGGGGAGCCACTGTCATGGTGTAAGTATCCATCCGTCCCAAGGCTCCTCACTTCACCCTGCTTTCCAATGATCCACCCCAGAGAACAACTAAGGGGAAGAATCTGCCCCCTAGAAATGAACTGTTGATAGGGAAGTTAACAGGACTGAAAGTTTCAAAGGGAGTCTGGGTCTGAATATAAAGAAGATGTGGTACATATATACGATGGAATATTACTCAGCCATAAAAAGGAACGAAACTGGGTCATTTGTAGAGACGTGGATGGTCCTAGAGACTGTCATACAGAGTGAAGTAAGTCAGAAAGAGAAAAACAAATATTGTATATTAACGCATATATGTGGAATCTAGAAAAATGGTACAGATGAACCGGTTTGCAGGGCAGAAATAGAGACACAGATGTAGAGAACAAATGTATGGACACCAAGGGGGGAAAGTGGGGGGGGGGTGGGTGGGATGAATTGGGTGATTGGGATTGACATGTATACACTAATATATATAAAATAGATAACTAATAAGAACCTGCTGTATAAAAAAAATTAATTTCAAAAAAAAAGGAGTCTGGGTCTCCTGGAGCAACACAGGGGGTGGGGCAGGCTGGCTGAGCTCCCTGTCTGCCAGGGTGATGGGCGTGGTCTAAAGGTGAGGTCATTAGAGGTTGCAGCTGTCAGTTTCATAACCCATCTGGTTCTCACCTGACTATCAGGGATGCAGCTGATCTGGTGGTACAAGGCCGAGGGAAATTTGAGGAGCTGATGGTCTGTTCGCATGAAATTGCTGCTAGCACCGCCCAGCTTGTGGCCGCATCCAAGGTAGGACCTGTGTTGGGCTCGCCAGGACACTGTAAGTTCTGACTGGGTTAGAAAATATACCTGGACCATGGCACTAGCCCCAAGAACTGATTATTTATCCAGTATCCAGGTAGGTTGAGTCCCAGATAAAAATTCTGTCTCCAAGGGTCCCTTAAAAGCCTTTCGGCAGGGAGCCCCTCTAACCCACCTCTCCACGTGCATGCCTTTTGTCTTCATCATTTTTATTGCAAGTGGCCTTTACGTGTCCAGCCGTGCCAACCTCTGATGAGCAATCGTACGTTCAAGGAGCGCTCAAATAAGGAAAATGCCGGCCCAGTAAGCTGGTTACCTGGCTTGGCTCTGAAGTTCCACAATTAATGTCTGCCTCTCTTCAAAAGGGTTCAGATTTGAACCATTGCCCCAGCTAATCCTAATGCAAAGCTCGTCACCAAAATCCTTCGATGAGTTGAAGAGTTCCCCAGGGAGTGTTCTTCTACTGTCCTTATTTATTGTTGTCCCAAAATAGTGATAAAGCTAGAGTTCAAGACCACCAAGCAAATAAGCCAGGAATGATTTTGGTTTTAATTTATTTGTTTAATTTATTCATTATTTTTGGCTGTGTTGGGTCTTCGTTGCTGAGTGCGGGCTTCCTCTAGTTGCAGCGAGCCGGGGCTACTCTTCGTTGCAGTGCGCGGGCTGCTCATTGCAGTGGCTTCTCTTGTTGCGGAGCAGGGCTCTAGGCACACGGGCTTCAGTAGTTGTGGCTCGCGGGCTCCAGTAGTTGTGGTTCGCAGGCTTCAGTAGTTGTGGCTCGCAGGCTTCAGTAGTTGTGGCCTGCAGGCTGTAGAGCGCAGGCTAGGTAGTTGTGGCACACGGGCTTAGTTGCTCCACGACATGTGGGATCTTCCTGGACCAGGGCTCAAACCTGTGTTCCCTGCATTGGCAGGCGAATTCTTAACCACTGTGCCACCAGGGAAGCCCCAGAAATGATTTTTGATATTAGAGAGAGATGCCAGGAGTTGACCCCCTAGGTAGCGATTTTTGAGAAGTTGATTGGTGGCCACAGCAGAGCCCATATATTTGTCAAGAACCATCAGACCGGCTATCTGATTCCATCCTTGCTGCTCTATGTTGTGTGACGCTAAATCTGCTTGGTCCTGGCAGGTGAAAGCTGATAAGGACAGCCCAAACCTGGCCCAGCTGCAGCAGGCCTCTCGGGGCGTGAACCAGGCCACCGCCGCGGTTGTGGCCTCAACCATTTCTGGCAAATCACAGATCGAGGACACAGGTAGCCTTTCAGAAGCAGCGCTTTTCTCATCCATCCTACGTGGCTACTCATTACATTCTTCTCCACGATTCCGATCTCCCACAGTCCTGTTTCCAAATTCTGTCTCATTTTTCATCTTTGTACATTCAAACTTACCTTCTCAAAAGTTGAGACACCACACAAGCATGCTATTGGTCACTCTAGGGACAGGCCTTAGCTAGATTTTCCGTTTAGCTATTTCTCTGAATTCAGAGAAATGACTCCACAGGCCTGATTGTCCATTGGGGTGGGGTCTGACCCTAGTTACCCTGTCATTGTCTTCCTCCCTCTCCACCCCTCACTTACATTCACGCGTATGTTGGTAAATGACAAACCAAGCATTTCAGCAGAGCGTTGGCACCGGCCACCTCTCAGGTAAGTGTCAGCTGGGGTGTCATTCGACAAGACCCTCCTATTTCCATCATTGCAGACAGCATGGACTTCTCAAGCATGACGCTGACCCAGATCAAACGCCAGGAGATGGATTCCCAGGTAGGAACTCCATCTCTAAGTCTGGTCAGACTCCATTGCCTATGACACTGACCCCACATATTATTCCCATGGGGAGAAGTCAGAGAGAAACTCGCGGGGGAAATGAACACAGAGGTACATATCACCCCAAGAATGAACGTAAGTGATGCTGGAAGAAACAGCGGAGGTGGACAGAGGTCATTAGTAAAGATCAGAATCTTAACTCTTGCCCACCCGTCTTGGTCTGGCATCCCTCAAAATGTTATCAGCTCTCTCCTAAGCGGACCATAAACTGGTATTTAATAGTCTTATATTGACAATTTTTTGAAAACTTTCAATATGAATTATTTGTATATGACCTTCAGGTTTTTTTTTTAAAAAGTCAATCCACTGTTAACCCATCAAAGGCGATGCCATTCCTCAGTTTTAGTAAAGTTATGCCATGCAAAATAGGATCCTGGAGAATACCTGACATCCTTGTTCTAGAATTTCTGGTCACAGTCCTGGGGTCAAGTCCAGCTTGAGACTGGTGAAGTCTATACTCAGCATTTTTAGGAAAAGTCATGTGCCAGGTGTCTGTAGACACTGAAAGAACTGGGCTCAGTTCTGTTCTCTCTGCTGAGCTACTGCAGAAGCAACTTACCTATATTGTATGCAAGTATGTGTTTTAGAATTATCCCATGGCGGGGCAGGGAGAACAGGAAAGAGTATTGCTGAGACAAGTCTGGCCACGAGTTGGTAGTTGATGGAGCAATATGAAAGGTATATGGTGGGGTTCACTGTACCAGTCTCCATCCGTCTGTATATGTTTTACATTTTCCATAATAAAAAGTTTAAAAAGCAAAAAAAAAAACCAAACCACCTTACTGGGTCTAGTTGCTTCCTCTCTGCCCATCTTCAATGCATTCAGCCTCAACATATTGTAAAAATGTAAATGACGACATGTCAGTTCCCTGCTTAAAAGCTTCCGCTGGCTTCCTTTGGACTTGGAGTAAAAAGGCTCCTTCCCCTGGCCCGTGGGCCGCAGGCGTAATGATCCTTGCCTATTGCTCCAACCTCACCTCATGACTCTCTCCCGGTCAAAAGTTACTTCCTGAGAGTAGCCTTTGCTGCCCACCCTTAGTCTTCATCACTAAGTCGCCCTGTGTCATTTGCTTTATGATCAGGTCTTTTCTTGTTCATTAGTTTGTCTCGTCCCCCTATGAGGTAAGGGGTAAGCAGGGACCTTGTCTGTCTGAGCACCACTGTGTCTCCAGCACCTGTAACAGAGCCTGGGGTCCATTATGGGAGCTCAGCAAATATTTCTTGCAGTAATAAATAAAATAATTAATGAGGAGGAATAAGCCAAGAACCAACCCTTCCTTTAGTGAGATTGTACCTTTTCCTGCACAATAGTAACCCTAAGTTATACCAACCCCTCAAAAATGCCAGAACCATTGTATTTGGTTCCTGTCTAGACTTCCAGAGAACTGGGGTTGAAGGAGATGGGTTACAACTGGATTAGAATGTATCATATAGGTAGGCTAAACATTAGAGTTGTCCTTTTCTTTCCATTTTTTCTCTTTTTATTTATTGAAATAGAGTCGACGTACACTGTTACATTAGTTTCAGATGCACTACGTAGTGATTTGACATTTGCGTACATCACGAAATGACCATCACAATAAGTCTAGTAGTCATCTGTCTCCATACAAAGTTATTACAATAATACTGACCATGTTCCTTATGCTGTATATTATATCCTTGTGACTTCTTTATTTTATAACTGGAGGTTTGTACCTCTTAATCCCCTTCACATATTTCACCCCCCTCAACCTCCCCTCCACTCTGTCAACTACCTGTTTATTCTCTGTATCTGTGAGTCTCTTTTCATGTTATTTTGTTTGTTTTGTTTTTTAGATTCCACATTTAGGTGAGATCATATGGTATTTGTCTTTCTATGACTTACATCACTTTTCAGAATACCTTCTAGATCCATCCATGTTGTCGCAAATGGCAAGATTTTTCATTTTTTTCAATAGCTGATTAGTATGTTTTTAGTTAGTGATTTATCAGAGGAACATAAGATAAGCCCTACTCCCATTTAGGCATTTGGACCGTAAAGTATCATTCATTTCCAGTAGAGGGTCCCAGTGAGAAAGCATAAAAGCCATTGGGATAGATGGATGAACGAGAGGATGGAGAAATTAGAGCAGAGACAAGGGTGAAATTGAGGACTGGGTAAGCTGTGGATAACATGGACGACGAGTCCTGGACCACAGAGGAAAGGGATTAGGTCGACATGAGACCGTTCTCAGGTCCCTGCTCAAAGCAAAGGCCACTTTCCCCACAGGTTAGGGTGCTGGAGCTAGAAAACGAACTGCAAAAGGAGCGTCAAAAACTGGGAGAGCTTCGGAAAAAGCATTACGAGCTCGCTGGTGTTGCCGAGGGCTGGGAAGAAGGTGAGCCAAGGACTGGCACAGCCCCCAGGGAGGGAGGTGGGGGGGGTGCTGTGGGCCTCCCCCTCCCATACAGCGGAACCAGGAGCTTCTCCCTCCTCTCTTCTATTCACAGGGCATCTTTTTTTTTTTTTTTTTTTTTTTGTGCGGTATGTGGGCCTCTCACTATTGTGGTCTCTCCTGTTGTGGGGCACAGGCTCCGGACGCGCTGGCCCAGCGGCCATGGCTCAGGGGCCCAGCCGCTCCGTGGCATGTGGGATCTTCCCGGACCGGGGCACGAACCCGTGTCCCCTGCATCGGCAGGCGGACTCTCAACCACTGCGCCACCAGGGAAGCCCTCACAGGGCATCTTTTTTCTCCAGTGGTGAATAACCCATAAGCCCCAAACTGGTGGTGAATAGAAAGCTTTTGTGGTCATCTTTCAAGACCTGAATGTTGACCAGTGGACTGAATGGTCACTCACTCACACCATTGCCTTCCAGACCCAGTTAGCCTGGTTTTTCTCCCCAGGAGTTTAGTTTCAGGCCAGCATCAAGTTGAGTAGTGAATGAATGAATAGTGGTCAGTGAAGGTCCAGCAGACAGGGCAAGTGAATTCCAAGCTTCTGGCTGCCTAGAGCCAGCTATGGGTAGCAATGGCGAGAGACAGAAAGGGTCAGGAGGTAGAAACAGTGTGGAGTGGAGAAAGGTTCACCCCACCAGCCCAGGGACTCTTGGTCGCCCGGAGTCTGTGCGGGCTGCTTTTCTGAACATCCAAAGTGGCCAACTTGATCACAACCAAGATTGTGATTCTCATTGGGCTCGCTGACTCTGGGAGCCCACCACAGATGCCGCCCAGTCATTCCTGGACACTTGACCCAGGGAATAGGTGGTTATGATTATGTATTTTAGAGCCCAACCTGGCGGCCGTTTCTGTTGGCTAGATGAATGTGCGCGTGCACCAAACACTATGAAACATAAGTGACTCTTGTCTTTTAGGAACAGAAGCATCACCACCTACGCTGCAAGAAGCGATCACCGAGAAAGAATAGAGTCACACCGACGTCCCACAGGTCAGAGTGTAAATCCTTGTTGCCCATCTGTGTGTGTGTGTGTGTGTGTGTATGTGTGTGTGTGATTCCCCCAGTCACGGGCCAGCCCCTGGGAGTGCACGCCACGCCCATCATCCGGTGCTGAGGACCTGCCCGGCCTTCCAAAGACTCCCTCCACAGCCCGTGATCTGTGTTCTTTCACTCCTCCCCCACCGCCAAGAAGAGGGGAACCCAGGGCCACCCCGACAGAGGGGACCTCCCTCCCGGTCCTGCCTGTTTTACCCCCAAACAGTTGGTGTCCTTGTTGGGGGGTGGGGTGGGAGGCTTGTTGCTACTGCTGTTGAGCTGGAGAGCGAAGATCTTACGCGTTTTCTTTTCTGTTTTCTTCTCAGCCTTTTCCGTTTCATCATTTGCACAAACTTGTGAACACCGGGGGACTGGTGGATTCCAAACTGTGACCCGACCCTGAGGCTGCACAGAGTCGGAAGAAGAGCAGAAGTGTCCTGGCCGAGAATGCCAAGGCAGTGCCCCCCTCTTTTGGCAGTTCCATGGATTCCCACTGCTTCTTATGGTGGTCGGGTCTTTTTTTCCCCAAGTTTCACTCACATAGCCAACACTCCCAGGGGATCGCCCCTGAAGCCCTGAGCTATTGGGGGCCCCTAACCACAGCAGCTCACAGCAATGGTGCTGCCTAGGCTTCGCCACGGTGCTCCCCGCCGGCCCCCCGAGCCGAGCGTCCTGCTGAGCAAGTGTGGGTCGGCCGAGGCCACTCCCGGGGCCGGGCGGAAGGAGAGCGAGTGCCTTGCCTTCTAAAGCTGGAGCCCAGCCGAAAGCCTCTGCCCACCTTCACAAGTGAGGGGCGACAGAGAGAGGGAGAGGAAGGGTGCACACAGCCCAGGTCTTCAGGAGGCCACCTTTCTTGGAAACTCCTTGTGACCGGGCTGAAAAGCCTTATCCCATGCTTGAACCCAGCCGGTGAGAGAAGCCACACTTCCTCCCCCCGGAAGGAATCTTCCATGGCCCCTCAGTTGACACCTCCCTTCATACCCAGGCAGGGCCCTAAGAGGGAACACGTGAGGGGTTTCCAATCCCTTTCTCCAAATGTCTGCCTTGGCACCCTCTTGAATCTCAAGAAGATAGTTCCATGTTCTACCTAATGGACAGACCCAGAAGATCAGGCCAACTTACTTGCTCCCAGCAGGAAAGACCCTGGGCTTGGTTTGGTACCTTGAATATTCTGACTGATCTCCATTAGCAGCAGTGCTGGCAGCGACCAGGATTTCAGGTGTGACTGTGGCTAGGCTTGCGTTGCTGCCTGAGTACATCCGTCTTTACGAATCGGAAACAAGACCTAGAGGCCATCCCAATCTGTCGTTGCCGGTTTGGGTCTTGAAGGGGAAAGCTCCTCAGAGCATCTGGGTCAGGGAAAACAAGAGAGGGGGGCCACTGGCTCTGTGTGGCTCCAACCACACATCCCGGGCCCTGGCTGCCTCGCGGACAGGATGAGGACAGAAGGAGCTTGAACGACGTCCTGGAGATGGGCAGCCCGCCAGCACTTCTTCACCTCCAGATGGACCCCAGCATTTAAGTGACCTTCCCATCTTGGACAAACAATGTCTTCCTTCCTTTATCTGTAGCAATTCATAGGTAGTAGCCAACAAGCACTTCCCAGGACCTGTCCCCAAGGACCATTGCTGAGTGTTGCTACGTGACAGGTTGTGAGACTCCCTTTTGATCACTGTGAATCAACTCTCTCTCCTTCCTAAGCCCCCACCGCCGACTCCCTTTCTCTGCATTTTCTAACTAGGGCACTCAAAAACCTGCGTCCCAGAGCTCAGATTATGAGACGCAGATGTGTGATCTCCATACTGGGCTGACGAGGCAGCAGCAGTAGAAACTGACCGGTCTTACGTTTACTGCTTCTTTGTGCTCAACTATTTTTCCACCCAAGCCTCAGAAGGAATGATGTGTGGCATCCCTGGCCCAGCTGTGCCTATTAAGCCAATTGGTGTGTTCTCAGCATGGGTCAACACTTCCAAACATGGCTGGTCCTCACTTCCAGAAGCTCAGCCATTCAGACTATTGTGCTCCAAATTACCGATGGGGGGAAAATCTAGTATATGGGACCAGATTAGGATTCCCTGAGTAAGGCTCCCTCTAAAAAGAAGCCACAGTAATGTTTAAAACCTTCATGGGCTTCTCCGGAGTAATAAGACAGTTAAGAAAGCACTTAAACAGGAACACAGGCTAATTCAGTCTCACATGAGGAAATAAATGTCAGAATTAGTATAATTACTTTTATAATCGCTTGACTCAGAAGCTAGTCCATTCTCTAGCCCAAATCAAAATGTCGTACCTTGGCTACTCTAAAAATGAGCGTGTTATCCTGGGTGTGAAATGCCTTGGTTAAAACAGGAATCACATCCTCAGGCTAAAAATGAACCTCACAGCCTTTTAAATTAGTCACCGAGCATCATTCGTGACTTGAGTCTCATGGGTCAGTGTGAATGGGTCAGAGCAAGGCAGGACAGCAATGAAGTGATGCCTTAGCGTTGACGAGAGGCCGAAATACAGGTATCCATGATTTTAATGGTGTAGCACAGTGTCTCATATCTCTAGAGTAAGGATATGAGTGTACATAATAAGGAAAAAACATTGAAGGAAAGACCTACCTCTGTGGGGTTATTTATATCTGAGCACGGAGTTTAAATGAGACTCGAATTTAGATTGTTTGCTGATTCTGCTGCCCACAACAGGATACCTGAATTTGAGTCCCTGACCCAGTGGCTGGAAGAACCATTGTCCAGAGCATCCTTTCTTGGAAGTGTCTGAGCTGCCAAGGCAGACAGCAGGGTTTACACCGGGTACCACGGGGATCATGAGCTCATGTCTCCAGTCCGGTTGGTTTGCTTCAGCCTCTCACTGAGGAGCTGGTTTGGGGCTTGCACGCGGGTGGCGCCTGCTTCTTGGCCAGCTCCTTAGTCTAGAGGGATCTCCTGGCTCCACTTACCTTGGTCTTTACCAAGTGGTGATGTTCTTGCTACCTTCTACCACCTTTCTGCGTCTCTGGAAATCCTTTCTGCCAGTGAAAGCCTTCAGTCCTGGCATTGGCCTTCCAACCAGACTGGCTTTGCCCGGTCTCCGCCATCCTCGGTCCTCCAGAGACTGCGCTGCCTGTTGCATAGAAAACCACCACCTCGGGCCTGCCAGCCATCAACACAGCATACCGGGCCAGCTGTCTACTGCTCACATCTCCCAGGTCCAGACCAAAATACAGGATTAGCAACCCACAGTGGCAACTTGGCCTCTCACCCCAGGAGCCAAAGCAACATGAAACAATTGGTCAAACATCGTTGGGTCCGATTCTGAGAGTAGGTGATTTCCAGACATGTCTTTCAGGTGACCCTCAACTACCTCAGGTTTGAAGGCCCTAAATTAGGCTGATTACTACTCACAGGGACAAACTGAGGGGGTTCAGATAAATCTTGGTGATAACGCAATTGTCTCAAACTTATAACAAACTCTTTCACATTTAGGTTTTCAGGGATGGGATTGGGTTTTTTCTTCTGTTTTTAACCTTTTCCCCAATTTTCCATTAGAATAGTTCCTATAAATGAATTTCATTTTTTACTGAGTGCCTACCTTCCCAGGGCAGGTAGCCACTGGCTTTGTTTCCTTCCAACAGTACTTTTATTATGGTATTAAGACTTTCCTTTGTATAATACATTGCATCTGTGTTTTCAATTTTTCAATAAATATTTCAACCTGGCAATGGAGAGGAGTGGTGATAACTGACCGATCAAAGTGGTTTTGAGGTCTGGGGTTTCAGTGAAAAGCCTACATTTATATCCCAAGGTTCACTGAATCCACTTAGCTCTGCACCTCTGGGAATGTGTCTTAAAAACAGGACATTTTCTGAAGCGTAAAACTATTGCATTTCCTATGCTACTTTAGAAAAAAGAAACATTAGTTTGCACCCCTTAGCACTTTTCCATCCTCTGTATCCTCTCGTCCTTGGGAGTGATCAAACAGTGTCTAAGTGTTCAATATAGTACTGTAATTTATCTAGAAGGCCAGGTCACTGCATGAAATCTGGGGTCTTGAGCCATGGATATTCCCTTCTCCACCCTAAAGATGTAAAAATAATCTGCCATCTGAAAAATGCATGGGGCGAATTCTGCTCGGGGCCAGAAGCTGCCAATCACAAGGGGATTCAGAGCGAGCCAGTCACAGCTACCAGAGGATTTGCAGAGGGAGCTGACAGAATGGGGCCGGCTGCATGGTGACTTTCCCCGGCAGGATCGTCTATAACCTAATGCTGCCAGTGCGTTAAGCCAACGGGACCTGCCAGGGAGGAAGGGAGATGGGGAAGGCCTGGGGTTGGCAAGCAGGGGGATTGCCCAAATGACTCACAGAGGACAGAGAATGAAGCAAGCCATCGGTAGAGTCTGTAACTAAGGAGGTCACATGATCAGGAAAACTGAAGGAAAATAGTGTTGAAAGTGCCCAGTGGGGAAGATGATCTTGATAAATACAGAAAATGGGAAACCCTTGCCTACAGCTGTGTTTTTCTGCTCTCTCTAGCAGGATGCAAAGGTGAGCCTGCTCCATTTGAAGCCCCACTGATAGAATGGACGGTTCTTGGTCACAGCCCTCTTGCATGTCACTCCTGGAGCTTGAGTGTGAAACTGAGAGGTCCAGAAAGCCAAGCAGAGAACCACCTGGAGCAAACAGGGGCCCCAGGCTTTGAAGTGCCTTCTCCCCGAAACCTGCACATGACACTGACCAGGTGCCCCAGAGGCTCTGGCACTTACCCCCTTAGGGGTCTTTCCGGGGCCCTGTGGCCAGGCCCCCGTTCTAAGAGGGCAGCCTGGGTGGCTGGTCACTCTGGCCAGTGGAGTATTTCTTACGGGGAATCGTGAGATCAGGCCACCAGAATGTTTTATGGCTAACAAGCCGTAAAGAAGGACGGAGGGGGAGTTAGGGTTTATACAGACAGGAGCCAAATTTGTTTGGGACCTAGGAGTGGCCCTGGTAAAGTGAAAATGAACGAAGGGTTGAAATGGGCAAGTGGGAGGGTAGCCTAGATGAGATTGAAGCCAAGGGTATATAGCCAAAATATCCTATATACCACACTGTTGTGATTTAAAGCCAGCGAGGTTTAATCTTGGTCACCATGGCTGTACTCAGCCTCTAACACATTACCCAACGTACGTTTAAACATTCTGGAGTGAATGAACTCTTTTTACACCACATTCTTAGTTATACACATATGTTATGCATCCGTTCATTGCACAGGCTCTGAAATTTCCAATGAAGCCTTTCCGTTCCCTGCCCTTACATTAACATACTGATTAGTCATTGTTAAGTGTCTACTCTACCAGGCACTGGGAACACAGTGGAGAGCAAATATAGACGCGGTCCCGCCCTTCTGGAGCTTACAGGCTATGGGAGGAGACAAATAGGATAATCAAATAATCACAGTAACAAGTGTGTAACGACAACTGGAGGAAGTGCAGTAAAGGAACAGGACAGAGCTCTCTGAGAGCATGTAAGGATGCCACTGGGGTGGGGTACAAAGGGAATTTCGTTTTTACCTGGACTGTTTTCTTTTGATGGGGTTCAGGACGTGCTACCCCAAAATATAGCACTTTGGCCTGTGGAATATTTGAAACTGAAGGAAATTGAGAATGGCATATGGAGGAGGGACTTTCTGACCTTCCTCTGAAGCAGATCATGTGAGAGGTGCCCTGCTTGTACCCAGAGGAAAGGAACCTCCTTATCTCCACGTGAGGGATGCCGAGAGGAATCTAAGCAGACCTCGCTGTTTCCCCAGTTTCCTACGCTCAGCTCGTGTCCTCTCGTCCTCTTCCATTTTCCCTTAATTCTCCGCTCTTCATCCAGTCGAGCATAAACACACTCAGGTGTGACTGCCTCTTTAGGTCTTCATTCCCTTATGAAGGCTCCCACATCACATAGAACTTACATCAAAGACATTTGTGTGCTTTTCTCATTAGTCTTTTGTTATAAGGGCCCCAGCTGCGAACGTAGAAGGGTAAAGGGAAATGACCTTTTCCCTCTGTTATAGTTTCTGGCAACCACGGAGGGATGGCTGGGACACCTCATTGGCTCTGCGGCCTGTAGACAGGATCCTGGGAAAACTAACCAAAACCAGTGAAAGGTAAGAATGTTCTACCAAAGTCAGCTCTCCCGGGTCTCCGTCTGTAGGGCCCAGTTGAGAGAGGAAGGTAAAATGTATCTCCTTGTCCCTTCCTTTTCTAATTCAGATTAGCACGAGAAAAACATTTGTCAAAATTAATTCTTTGGATTGTGGGACTTCCCTGGTGGTCCAGTTGTTAAGACTCTACACTCCCAATGCAGGGGGCCCAGGTTCGATTCCTGGTCAGGGAACTAGATCCCACATGCATGCCCCAACTAAGAAGTCCGCATGCCGCAACTAAAGATCCCATGGGCCGCAACGAAGATCCCATGGGCCACAACTAAGACCAGGCACAGCCAAAATAAATAAATATTTTTAAAAAATTATTTGGATTGTGACTCTGGTTGAATTTGGTTTGGGGGGCCCATTGGTTATTGATCTTGCTCTCCTGTTTGTCAGCTCCTGCTTTCCTGTTTGTCTTGCTTTTTTGTTTGTTTTTGCGGTACGCAGGCCTCTCACTGTTGTGGCCTCTCCCGTTGCGGAGCACAGGCTCCGGACGCGCAGGCTCAGCGGCCATGGCTCACGGGCCCAGCCGCTCCGCGGCATGTGGGATCTTCCCGGACCGGGGCACGGACCCGTGTCCCCTGCATCGGCAGGCGGACTCTCAACCACTGCGACACCAGGGAAGCCCCCTGTTTGTCTTGTTTTGTGTCCTGGGGGCTTGTCTTGGCTTTCCTCCTGCCAAAGCATGAAAATTGTCAGTTCTTGCCTGTGCAGGAGGCCAACCAGCAGGTAGGGTCCCCAAGAATATGACTGCACAGAAATGTGGGCTGCACCTCATTTGCAGCTAACATCCTACGAATTGTTCCCAGCTCTCTGGGGGAAACAATGATCTTTCTTTCTTTCTTTCTTTTGGCTCTCTTTGGGAGTGGCTCCAGATCACAGGAGGACTGCGTACTTGCACCCTCTGTGCGGAGGCCTCTTGTGTCCTCTGTTAAGTCATAAACAGCTTTTACTGGTTTTGGTTTTGAGTCAGTTGGCATAGGTATGACTTTGGTTTTAAAAAAGAAAAAAAGGAGTGGGTAGTCAACACTGCCAGGAATATTTGTTGTTCATCTCAGCTGATAATAAGATATTTGAAAGAATTTTTTTCGAGGGGAGTTCCCTGGCGGCTTAGTGGTTAGGACTCGGTGATTTCATTGCCATGGCCTGGGGTCAATCCCTGGTTGGGGAACTAAGAGGAATCCGTGCCAAAAAAAAAGTTTTGTTTTAACGAGCTCTGTTGTCAGAAGCTGGCTTAATTGGAAGCTGATATCCAGACCCTGATAGGAGCTATTTTTTAAGGCATCTCTTGTTTGTGTGGTCGTGCTGCTCCGTGGGAACTTCTGTCAACTGAAACCCCCTTCTCGAGCCCCTGCCGACTGTATGGTGCACCAGACCTGTCTTCCTCCTTTTTTTCCTTTAATGTTTTATTTATTTTATTTTATTTATCTATTTGTGGCTGCGTTGGGTCTTCATTGCTGTGCGCGGGCTTTCTTCTAGTTGCGGCAAGTGGGGGCTGCTCTTCGTTGGGGTGCGTGGGCTTCTCATTGCAGTGGCTTCTCCTGTTGTGGAGCACCAGCTCTACCCGCACAGGCTTCAGTAGTTGTGGCTCGCAGGCTCTAGAGCGCAGGCTCAGTAGTTGTGGCGCACGGGCTTAGTTGCTCTGCGGCATGTGGGGTCCTCCCGGACCAGGACTCGAACCCGTGTCCCCTGCATTGGCAGGCGGGTTCTTAACCATGGCACCACCAGGGAAGCCCTGTCTTCCTCCTTCTTGTTGACATGATGCTGCTGAGGATAATTGGATCGTCATTGGATTCTCTGGGAAACATAAGATCTCCCCGAACTGGCCCCTCTTCAACCTCTCCCTCAACCTTGCCATTGCTTCTGCTTTTTTCCCCTGTGCCTTCTTTGATCTTCCATCACTTCCCTTGAGTCCTCTGCTGTGACTCCCTTCAAGCCCCTGGCTCCTCCATCCTTCTGTCCACCTCTGCCAGACCTTGTTATACACCAGCCCCTCAGCCACTTGAACTTTAGGCCCCTGCTCTCAAGGGACCGAGGGTCCCCCAGAAGCAACTACCTGAGGCTGAAAAGGAAAAAGGCTAATTGCAAAAAGCCTGAATATTTTATCCACTCAGATGAGCTTTGGAGACATCCAGACAGCCGCTAGATGTCTCCTCAGTCACTCACCTAAAGCGTAGTTCTCAGCCTCCATAAGATTACCTATCAGGTCAAATGAAAATCCTAGAAACTTGCTCCACAAATATGGATAAAAAGAATTAGCCCTTATATTGAGTAGGTAACCTCAACTTGTCCCATTTGCCAGAAACACAATTTGGTTAAAAATATAAAGTAGGTATAAGGACTTCCCTGGTGGTCCAGTGGTTAAGAATCCACCTTCCAATGCAGGGAACGTGGGTTTGATCCCTGGAACTAAGATCCCACATGCTGCGGCATAACTAAGCCCATGCACTCTAGAGCCTGCGCACCACAACTAGAAAGAAGCCTCTGCGTCACAACAAAGATCCTGCGTGCCGCAACTAAGACCCAACTCAGCCAAATAAATAAGTGTTTTAAAATATATACATAAAGTAGGTATAAACCAGTGAGTTTGTATTACTAAGTTTTACTGACTCATGCTTAAAATTATAAAATGAAAGCTCTAGGATCACTGCATGTGTCTGTATGTATGCGTATGTCTATGCATGTATATTATGTGTAGGTGATTTTTTCTACCTTTGGATGGTATTACCAAATTAGTTATAAAATCCATTAAAGAGGTTCTATTTGAATTGGCTTAGAGATAAATGAGTGAGAAGTCTAGAAACGAACCCAATTTTGTTTTAAGTTCACATGATCTGGGATAAATATTTGGTAAATAAAGCTAGTCTTAAAATTGTTGGCAAAATAAAAACGGGCATGTCTCTGGAGTTGTCAGCATTAAATATAATGCAGACATACAATTTTTTCCCACCTAGGTTTATACTAAGTCAAACAAGCTTAAGTTATCTCTGCTAGATACTTAAGATTATAAAACTATAAATCCAACCTAAGAACAAAATTTACGATAGAAATGAATTGCTTGATGTGTCAAGCATGGCAATTTAAAAAATTATGTTTAACTTTGCAAGCTCTTTGCTTCTGTGATATTTTTGATACGTGCCTGATTTGCCAACGAGAAAAATAACTTGAGATGATGGCTAGCTTTGTTTATTGTCTCATGACATTTTCACAAGCAAGTCAAGCATTGCTAAAAGTGTTAAGAACAAGAGAATTAAATAGACATGAATGAAAAAAGTTTATAAATAAACTATAAAAAACTTTTTATAAAAAAACTATAAAAAAGTTTATAAATAAACTATAATTTCAACAATAATTTTGTTTTCTAATATGTATACTTAAAAATAGGTTCAAAAACCTTTTGACAACTTGAAACCTTAAAGCTGTTCTAAGTTAAGTGATATTCAATGAATATCTAGATCATTTCCAAATAAGGTAAAATACTGAAACATTAATTGCTGACCATAAGTTTATTTATTTGGGGCTTCTTAAATTCTATAGAGACAAAAGATATTCGGGTTTATTAGTGAACATGAATTTTGCCACATGGAAAATTGTACTGTGACAACAAGATCCTACTGTATAGCACAAGGAACTATCTTCAGTATCCTGTAATAAACCATAATGGAAAAGAATAGGAAAAAGAATATGTATATATACGTATAACTGAATCACTTTGCTGTACACCAGAAACTAAGACAACATTGTAAATCAACTATACTTCAATTTTTAAAAATTGAAAATTGTACTATAAGGAAGCATATACCCATAAAAAATTATGAGACAGTATATTTGTAAAATGTATTAATCTTCTACAGAATGATAGTATGTGGCAGACAGTTCACAATTGCTTACTTCCTAGTGTTCACAGAAAAATAAAGATTATTAATGGGTAAAAATTATAATCAACATATGTAAATGAAACTACTAGAAGCCATAAGGATGAAGTGAAACAGCTATATATGCCAAACATGCAAAGTATGAAGGACATATTTTTGTTAAGGGAAAAAGAGAAATTCAGTCCTAAAATAGAATGACTGGTTGTTCTAGAATGAGATGGAGGAAGAGAATAGGACAAAACCCAAATGGATTTTTTTTTTTAATTGTTGAAGGTTTGTGGAAAAGGAATCTTGGAAAAGGAATCTTATTTTGTGTGGTCAAAGCTGGCTAGGATTGGACAGATTTATTTATAAGGTTTCTTTTTTTTAAAATTAGCTTTAGTGTTAATTGTACACTGATACACACCTAAAATTTGGCTTTCTCTGTTAAAATGACAAAGATTTCTTAGATTAGTGGTCTGTTCTTAATAAGAAATTGTAAAAAAAAAAAAAAAGAAAAGAAAAAAGATTTATCTTTTAAGTAATCTGTCTGGGAAACCAGATTTTGTGTTTTGTAATTATTTTCTGTGCTTCATGTTGTCTTTATCAGGTCTTTGATTGAGTCTTCTCAGTATCAAAAGAGCTAAGTTTTGTTCACACCCATGTGACCTTCTGTATTTGCCTTTAAAATCGTTTATTGTCACTTTGGTTAAAAAGATGACTAAGGGACTTCCCTGGTGGTGCAGTGGTTAAGAATCCACCTGCCAATGCAGGGGACACGGGTTTGAGCCCTGGTCCGGGAAGATCCCACATGCCACGGAGCAACTAAGCCCGTGCGCCACGACTACTGAGCCTGCACTCTAGAGCCCGTGAGCCACACCTACTGAAGCCTGCGTGCCACAACTACTGAAACCCGTGCACCTAGAGCCTGTGCTCCGCAACAGGAGAAGCCACCTCAGTGAGAAAGCCCGTGCACAGCAACGAAGAGCCAATGCAGCCAAAAGTAAATAAACAAATAAATTTATATATATATTAAAAAAAATACAGATGCAAAGTAGATGTAGGTGAGATCACTTACCAAAAGTAGAGTGGGATGGAGTGGAAAGTTTGTGGCAGACTATAGGACGTTTGGGGGAAATGTAGTTAATATGACAGCAAGGTCACAAGAATGGATGGAAGAACTTCCAGTCCACAACAGGAAGGAACACAAAGCTGTGAGAAAGCACACATTTGTGGAGGAGTGAGAGCAACGTCCTTTGCTTTTCACCAGCCATGTTTGGTGTCTCTGCAGCCAGACTGGAGAAAGCACACAGCCTGGTTTAGTGAGGGACGGAAACTGGCAAAAAGGCAAAGTGAAGAATCACTGAGGTGAGAGTTGAAATAATTGGTCATAATATCCAAGCTATCTGGGGACAGAAGAGAAGCCCAGAATGCTGCTGGTTAGAGCAAGAGGGCCCTACAGGCTGGATTAAGGATGAAAGTGTATTTGAAGTAGAACTGGAGGAATGTGAACTATTCGCAATAAAATGAAGGTGTGAGAGGAGTGACAGAATCAGAGTTTGAAGGAATTTCAGAGTTTGAAAGCCACCAAAAGGGCTTTTCTTTAACCCTCAGACTAGTAGAACAGGTATTAGCTGTTCAGTTTGGGCTAGATCTTGTAATAGAGTTATTGTAATGGAGGAAATCCTCTTACCAATTGTTTAAATAAGTGCCGATTCTAAATGCACCGTTTTCCAGGCAGTCTTTATAACGATCTGAGTAGCTTACAAAGAACAGAACAAAATCCAGCCAACCGACCGTGGGGAATCTCCAGCTGTGTGCGGGTGCTCTCTTCCTGGGGCGGTGTGTGTGTGGGGGGGGGTTGTCCCAGAAAAAGCTTGCACCTCCAAAGGGCAGAGCAGAGAGGGGATTAGGGCTCTCAAAGAGCCACAGCCTTGCAGGAACTCAGTACTGTAGGGAGCGTGGGTTACTGGGACTGAGTAGATGCCCCCTCCTGTAGAAAAGAGTCACTGAATAGGATTCCCCCGGTCTGCAAGGTGGTGATGCAACGAGCCTCACCAAGCGCACTTCACGCTTCCACCTAAGACTCCGCCCGCCCACTGCGGACAGAGAGTGGCCTACCCTGTTGCCAGGCAACCGGCTCCGTCTCGCGCCTCAGGCGGGAGTCGCCCACAGTGACGTGAGATGCGCGCAGAGCATGCTGGGAGCACGCGGTTTCGGGCTGCCTCTGGGCGGTCTAGTCCCGGAGGCCGGGGGCAGGTCCTCGCGGCCCGGACTGGCACACGTCGGGCCCTTGCGGGCCGCAGCCGCCTGGTCTGGTCTGTTGCGGGAGCCGTGGCCCGGCCATCACCTGGAGGTGCGCAGTCGGGTAAGCCCCTTACACGCCCTCAGGCCGCCTAGGCCCTGGGCGTCTCCCAGGCTCCCCTCTGAGCTGGTCACCCGCGGCTTCCGACTCCCACGAGGTGGTGGACGCAGAGCAGTGTGTGTGTGTGTGGGGGGGGGGGGTTGAAGCACATCAAATTTACAAGGCAGTTCAGCGCGTAGTAGGTACACAGCATTTGTTGCTTAGTGATCGCCCCAGCCATTCTTTCTTGGTCTTCGTCACTGGTTGCTATGCTCCCGCCCTCGTGGGTCCCAAGGTGCTGCTCCTGGAAGACATTCAGTCTTCTGTGCCTGCTGCTCCTTCCCTGATATCTGCTCCTCAGCTCGGCAACATGTCTGTTCAGGGTTCTGTTCTTGGCCCTCTTTTAACAGATGATGGTCTCTTGTAACATCTCCTCAATTACCAGGGTGATTTAGATGGTTCCTTAAGCGCTCTCAACTAACAGGACTTCTAAGCTCTAGGACTGCATTTTATCTGTCTGTAAGGCAGCTTTGTGTGCCTTTTTTCGTACCTCAGACTCCTTCTAAAATCTGAAGTCACGATGTTCACTTTCTGTTCCAATCTCTCACCTCTTGTGTGTTCGCTAAACTCACCGCAGGCACTAAAGCACGAAATTGTCAGATTTTACTCTTAACCACCCTTGTAGCCCCATCATTCTGTGAGGTGCCAGGTCCTATACAGCTGTCTCCATCGTTCTGTTCTTTGCATTCTTACTGCTCTCCCACAGGTACCCCAGGCTCTATTTGGTTTCTTAATTTAGTTTTCTTCCTGCTCCTCAGGCTGGATAATTTCAAAGGACCTCACTTCAAGTCTTCTGGTCTTTTATTTCTCAAATCTGCTGGTGAACCCCTCTAGTGATTTTTCATTTCAGTTAGTGTACTTTTCAGTCCAGAATTTTTGGTTGTTTCCTTTCTATAATAGATATAGATATTCTCTTTTTTTTTTTTTTTTTTTTTTTGCGGTACGCGGGCCTCTCACTGTTGTGGCCTCTCCCGTTGCGGAGCACAGGCTCCAGACGCGCAGGCCCAGCGGCCATGGCCCACGGGCCCAGCCGCTCCGCGGCATGTGGGATCTTCCCGGACCGGGGCACGAACCCGTGTCCCCTGCATTGGCAGGCGGACTCTCAACCACTGCGCCACCAGGGAAGCCCTGATATTCTCATTCTGTTCATCTTTTATGTTCCTGATTTCCTTTAGTTTCTTTGTCCATGGTTTCCTAAGCTCATTGAGCATGTTAAAATGGTCGATTTAAAGTTTTTGTTTAGAGACTTGCCTGGTGGCACAGTGAATCCGTGCCAATGCAGGGGACATGGGTTCGAGCCCTGGTCCGGGAAGATCCCACATGCCACGGAGCAACTGAGCCCGTGTGCCACAACTACTGAGCCTGCGCTCTAGAGCCTGAGAGCCACAACTACTACTGCTGAGCCCATGTGCCACAACTACTGAAGCCCGTGTGCCTAGACCCCGTGCTCCACAAGGAGAAGCCACTGCAATGAGAAGCCCGCGCACCGCAACAAAGAGTAGCCCCTGCTCGCCGCAACTAGAGAAAGCCCGTGCACAGCAACGAAGACACAGTGCAACCAAAAATAAACAAATAAAATAAACTTATATTAAAATAAATAAGGTTTTTGTTTAGTTAGTCCATTGTCTGGGCTTCCTTAGGGATGGTTTCTGTCAAGTTGTTTTTTTCCTTCGAATGGTCCATACTTTTGTGTTTCTTTGTTTTAAAATTTGTTGTTGTACCCACAGGCATACGAGGATGCCGGTTCTGTGAAGGAAAATGCTCCCTGCCTCAGCCACCTGGGCGCAGTTTTGTGCAGGAAAGGACACTCCGCCTTGAAGGTTCTTCCTTCCGGATTGCCACTCGCACTGGCGATGTCTGCTGAATCTCGCGGGGTTACAGTGCCGTCACAGGGTCCGTATCTCAGGCCTAGAACGGCAGAGCGTCCGGCAGCTTTGAAAGAGACCTTCGGCATTCTGGCCTTGGGGGACGCTCCATGAGGAACAAGCTCCTCAGCAGCGTGCGTCTTTAGATCTTTCATGGCAGAACCTCTGTGGGCGACCTCATTCCTCCCCCCACGTGAGAGACACACACAACCTGCCATTAGGGGGTGGAAGGCTTTAGAGTCCAGAAGCGAGGCTGGCGCTCCCGCTCAGCATTCCTACGCGCAACTGAGCCCGGGTGCGTGAGACCGTGAGAGGGGGCAAAGACAGGCGTGCCAGCGAGCTGTTCACAGTGCACTCTGACGCATCACCCTTCAAGCTCACGTTCATTTCATGGAGAGAACACGAGGCCTTGATGCGCTTTCCTGTGGTACGTAAACTTTGGTCGCGTCCCCTGGTGGGCACATCGGCTCAGGACTGCCCTGTCCCAAAGGCTCAAGGTGTGGAGCCCGACTGTCGGAGATCAGCCTCACGTGGATCTTTCACGGACGAGGCCGGCTCGCAAGGGGACCGTTCACGAGCTGGGGACCGTGGTGGCTGTTAGGAGTCGGCACACCAAGAGCACTCCGAGGGAGAGGAGCTGCTGACGTTTGCCAGCACAGTCTCCAATTCCGAACTGCAACCATTCCCTGTAAGAGGCTCCCGAGAGCTTCGACGCAGTTTCTCAGTTAGCTATAAATGGAGGCCAGTCACTTGGCAGACTCCCCCAACGCCCGGCCTCCCAGGCTGCGATGCAGACACGCCGACTGCTTCAGCCAACAGGGACAGCTTGGAGTAAAAGTGAGAATCCTACGTGTCAAAGTACTTGCGTGACGCTGGCCAGAAGCACGAACATTTAGGGCAGGGCATCAAGGCACTTCGCCGCACGCGGAGCAAGTTTGTTCTCATCTCGCCTCTGAATGCCGAGTTTAACCAGCTAGGAAGCAAACTTCGGGAAAGGTACTCAGGGTGCCGCCGATTCAAAATTCTTTCACCAGACAGCCCAAATCGCGTACGCCTCTTTGTATTTTCCATGGGCAGGACAAAATGGTGTCCACCTGCACGCCTCCAGCTGGGGGTGGGTTGGGGTGGGGTGGGGTGGGGTGGGGTGGGGTGGGGTGGGGTGGGGGTGGGGGTGGGGGTGGGGCGACGTACACTTTCTCCATGGGAAACAAGCCCGCGCCTTCAGTGTGAAAGGCCTCTACGCCTCTCTGCTTTCGCAGCCCAGGCGTAGCCTCAGCTCTGAAAAGCTTCCAGAGCAGGAAGGTGAGAAAACCTTTGAACCACCCAGCAGGTGCAGCACAGAACAAGGACTTCTCTCTTGGCCTGAGAACACCCACTGCCCAGCGCTCCTTTGTGTACACACGTGGTGGAGGAAGGGTGCTGGATTCGGCTCCGTGAGAACTTCTCCGGGCCACGTAGTGTGAACGCAAGTAGATGAGCCCTACATCTCATGCCAGTCTCCTGTGCGAGTTGGACAAGGCAAACTCCCCGCTTGAATCCCTGGGTGGGTTAAGTACCCTCCGGGGAAGGATCGTTGCTTGGGACCCCGGGGCTGGTATCGAGGTGACTGTTCTGTGCATCCACTTCGCAGCTGTTCTGTTCTCTCTCCGCGGGTTCTGAAGGCTCTTCTGAAGAGTTTCCTGAGGGTGCCGGAAACAGGGAAGTAGCCGTCAGGCCCACGAGGATACCAACCCTCTCAAGCGAAAGGCTACCAGCCTCAGACGCTTGGGCTCGCTTTCGTACATGAAACCGCACTGTGCTTTGAAGGTTCCTGGCACCCAGCTTGCGAGTCGAACTACCACCGTGTCTTAGGGTTCCCAGGGTTTCCATGCCGTCACAATGTCCAGTTGTTAGGCCTAAGACGGCAGGGTGTCCGGGAGCTCTAAAGGAGACCTTAAGAAGGCAGGCCTTTTGGCTCCTTCCCCCGAGAGACCAGCTCCCCCGGATCCTCCGTCATCAGTTAAGTTGATTTCAGAGTACCTGTGCGCACCCTCATTGCTCCTCGACGTAAGAGACGAACAGAATGGCCATAAAGGGAGGAAGCCTTCTGAGTCCAGCACAGAGGCAGTGTCTCTCACTCAGCATTCCCACAACAGCTGAGAGCACCAGGGTATGGGACCGAGAGAGGGAGGAGGAGAGCCGTAACCCCGAGCCTTTCCACAAGGTACTGTAGGCATCACCCTTCAAGCCCATGTAAATCTCACAGAGAACACACCGGGCCTCGGTGTGCCTTCCTGTGGGTAAGGAAAATTTGCTTTCCATTCCTTGGGTGGCACACTGGCTGGCTCAGGACTGCCCTACCCCAGAGGCTCAGGGTGCGCAGCCCGATTTGTCGAGATCAGCCCCCTCGGCGCTTCCACGGATGAAGCCAACTCGGGAAAGAGCCGTTCAAAAGCCGGGGACCGTGG